>NC_136069.1:1069666438-1071035657 GCF_964261635.1 Lissotriton helveticus | reverse complement strand
TTTGGGAAATGAGTCAGTTTTCTGCATTGTAATGTTGTAGTGCTACACATGTTATAGTTAGCTGGACATTTCACTCATACAAAACCATTGAAATTCCCCCGTTATAGTTAGTTCAGCTAACTATAACTCGCGTGCCTGCAATGCACTGCTGATGACGTAACATATTACATCACTCATGACATGGTCAGGGACATCACTCATGACATCACTGATGACATCTCAAATGATATCACTGATGACATCATTGATGACATCATCCAGTGAATGTATGTCTTAATGAAAAATAAATATTTTTTATATATGTATATCTAAAGGTTGTTGGGGAAATAAATGTCTAAATGGATGTTTTTTTGTAAAAATGATTGCATAACTGACTTATTAAGTGTATTTTAGTGAATACATGTATTAGCGACTAATGTTTAAATATGTAAATATCTGTATCAGTGTCTCATTTTGTCTATAAGTGGCTGGATGTGTTGGTGAATAGCTACATGAGTGTCTGTAAGAGTTTTTAGTTGGCTTTTTGAGTATCAGTATGAGTGTCTGTATGGTTTGGTGGGGAGTATTACTTAGCGCATAGATGCATGAATGAGTGACTCACTGTTTGTATGTGTTTTGAAGACAGCATGTGTGCAGGACTGTATGGGTGGATGAGTGTGTGCATGGGTGTGTTAGTGAGTGAATGACTGTCTTAATAGTATCTTTATGTGTAACAACAAATGTTTTAATCTACTATATGTGAGTATTGATGTATATAAGTGATTATATGTGAGAGTGTGACAGAATGGAAGAGTTCCTGTATAAATAAGTATGTGTTTCTCTAAGTGATTGTTTAAGAGAGTAAGTATGTGTACGTTTCTGTAAAAGTAAGTGTAGTGGTGTGTGTATAGCTGTATATGCAAGTAAATGGATGTTTGATAGTTGATTTGCATGTGTGAGTATGTGTGTGAGTAACTGTATGGATGAGTATCGGTGTGTAACAGGTCGTATAGGTGTATGACTACATATAATGAGTGAGTACATGTATGAGTGACTATATAGAACTGTTGGTGAATGAGTGGATGTGTATGTAGATGGAAGAATTACTGAACAGGTTGTTGTAACTGTTATTGGTATCTCCATTCTTTTCTAAATTTTAGTTTCTATTTTTTAATGTATGTATCAAAGGTTATATTATGGTGAGAGGATGTCTGCCACTCTTTCACAAGGATGATGTCATCAGTGGTGTTATCAGTGATATCATTTGAGATGTCATCAGTGATGTCATGAGTGATGTCACCGACCATGTCATGAGTGATGTGATATGTGACGTCATCAGCAGTGCATTGCGGGCACGCAAGTTATAGTTAGCTGAACTAACTATAATGGGGGAATTTTAATGGTTTTGTATGAGTGATGACGTCACATATTACATCACTCATGACATGGTCAGTGACATCACTTATTAATATATTACAAAAGTATAGCACCCGATGACACACACGACCCGGGAAAAGAAAGCGGTAAATTTAATACCTAAAATCAGGAGAGGTTTGCTTGGCGAACTTGAAGAAAAAGAAAAAAGTGCACTTGCAAACAAGGCTGCGCATGCATAGAGAGTACAACTGATGCAGGAAAAAAAACGGAAAGTTTTACATACTGTCATAGAAATATAGCTCTAAAAATTGCCCCCAGAATTTGCCCCCCGAGACCTAATGAATAAAACGGACTTCTAGTTTTTTTCCCTTTTCCACCGCGTACGAGTACTATACACATACGCCGCAATTTTTTATTTAAAAAAAAAAAAAAATTTACCCTAAAAAGCCATGTATGACTCCCTGAGCAAGCATAGAGAGTCAGGATATTTCTACCCTGCCCCCTTTCCTTATTTCTCAACTTTGTTTTACTGTTTTCTTGTGACTCGCTTCTAGCAACGAACAAAATGGCTGCCAACACTTCCTGGTTTGCAGTGTTCACAGAGAGTTGACATCCAATCAGCATGCAGCTCATGCTCGTAATTGTACGAATTTCGGTACGCGTTGCGGACTCCGTCTCTAGATATCGCTATGATTTTACTTGTAATTTTCTCAGAAACTACTGAACGGATTTACACCATTTAACAAAAAGCACAATCTGCAAACTGAACTCTACCTCTCTGCCAAATTAGCTATAATTCCGTTCAGCCGTTCGGGCTGTAGCCCTGGCTAAAGGTCCCTACGGAAAATTGCATGGGGAAAACACGTTTTGAGATCCCCATTTTTTCTTGGCCCCCACTTGACGAATCACCCACAAACTTTCAGGGAAGGAGTGGAACCGAGCAGGCCATTTTCTTAGAGAAATTCATATATATATGACTGAATCGTGTGCGGCTCAACTTCCTTTCTACCGGAGAGGCTTTTGCTTGATGTTAAGAGGCTGTTCCACCTCGAGCCACGCACCGCCTGAAAGAGCGCCGATACTGCCCGACATGGAACAACATTCTGTTTCTGCGCGAGCAATTAGGGCAAGTGGCAGACGCCAAGGACTGGACCCTGGCTTGGCCCCCAGCAACCTGAAAGTGGCATGCTAGGGGATTCACGTCAATTTTAAAATGCAGCAATAATGAAAGGCATCACCCACATGAGGGTAACACCATCACGGCAACCAGCACATTATAAGAACCAGCATACCGTTAAGCACAGTCAGCCCGAGGGGGTGGCCACTAGATGGCGAAACATCTTAAAGGAGTCAAGCTGATGAGTGGACTGGTCAGCCTGTGCGATGCCTGGTCTCTATCCCTGACGAAGGTCGAAGCCTCGACTGAAATGCATTGGAACCCGGCCGTGCTGCAACATTGAAATAAATGGTTTTAAAATGACTGAATCGTGTGCGGCTCAACTTCCTTTCTACCTGGAGGCTTTTGCTTGATGTTAAGAGGCTGTTCCACCTCGAGCCACGCACCGCCTGAAAGAGCGCCGATACTGCCCGACATGGAACAACATTCTGTTTCTGCGTGAGCAATTAGGGCAAGTGGCAGCCGCCAAGGCCCGGACCCTGGCTTGGCCCCCAGAAACCTGAAAGTGGCATGCTAGGGGATTCACGTAAATTTTAAAATGCAGCAATAATGAAAGGCATCACCCACATGAGGGTAACACCATCACGGCAACCAGCACACTACAAGAACCAGCATACCGTTAAGCACAGTCAGCCCGAGGGGGTGGCCACTAGATGGTGAAACATCTTAAAGGAGTCAAGCTGATGAGTGGACTGGTCAGCCTGTGCGATGCCTGGTCTCTTGCCCTGACGAAGGTCGAAGCCTCGACCGAAATGCATTGGAACCCGGCCGTGCTGCAACATTGAAATAAATGGTTTTAAAATGACTGAATCGTGTGCGGCTCAACTTCCTTTTTACCCGAGAGGCTTTTGCTTGATATCTATCTATATATATATATATATATATATATATATATATATATATATATATATATATACTACCTACTGGCGGTCGCCAGTAGGTAGTTATAGTTAGGACCTAGTTTCTATAGGAAATCCGCCACATTCTATTGGGAATAACTTTGGTGTCGGTGGACGAATCTTTGCGAATTGCTCAAAGAAGATGGCCTGCTCCGCTCCGCTCCTTCCCTGGAAGTTTGGGGGGGATTCGCCAAGTGCGGGCTGAGATAAAAGGGGGTCCCAAAACGTGTTTTCCCCATGTTATTTTCCATAGGACGATTAGACACGGCTACAGCCCAAACGTCTGAATGGAATTATAAGAAATTTGGCAAAAAGGTAGAGTCCGTTCGCAGATTACGCTTTTTTTTAAATGGTGTAAATCCCTCCAGTAGTTGCTGAGAAAATTAAAGTTGAATTCAATTATATATCTATAAGCGCGCACCAAGCGCGCCCCTGTGCGCGAGCGGAATTCTGATTTGCTGTTTAACGTCTGTCAACATTCGATTCGGAGGAAATCAGGAAGTGTTGACCACCATTTTGTCAGTGCGAGTCAACATATTGTAGAGAACAAAGGGGCAGAACATGGAAATGGGAGAAGGTAGAGACTCCCTGACACCCTAGGTTTTCTCAGGAGATCCATTAAGGACCCCCAGGGCCAAAAAAAACATTTTGTTTCTAAAAATTTGCGAGGTGCGCGCACCCGGTCGCGCACCTCGATTTGCAAGAGTGTGAAAAAGTATAGTGGAGATCTTGGAAAGGGGGCAAGGTAGAAACTCCCTGACCCCCTAGGTTTTCTCAGGGGGTTCATTAAGGACTCCCAAGGCCCAAAAAACCATTTTTTTTATCTAAAAAGTTGCGAGGTGCGCGCACCCGGTCGCTCACCTCGATTTACAAGAATGTGAAAAAGTATAGTGGAGATCTTGGAAAGGGGGCAAGGTAGAGACTCCCTGACCGCCTAGGTTTTCTCAGGGGGTTCCTCAAGGACTCCAACGGGCAAAAAAAATATTTTTTTGAGAAAAAAATACCAGAAAGTGCGCGCACCGTGCGCGCACGTCGACAAACTAACACAAAAAAATATAGTTGAATAACATGTTTGCGAGTTTAGATGTTGGTTGGCTCTAAAAAGAGCTGTTGTGTTTATAAAGTGTTTTGGGTACCTACAAGTAAGTGCCGATGCAGAGTCGTAAATTCAAAAGGAAGACTCTATTCCCCTCATCTGTGAAATGTACACCATCTCTCCTATAGATGCCTTGCATGTTGTAACGCAAGTTGTTGTGGTTTATAGAACCCATGCTATAGTCTCTGAGGAAAGCAGAAACAGACTTATTCACATGTTTCCTGCTTTCTCAATCTGTGGGCAATATTGGTTGGACCAGTTCCATTTTTGTCTTTGGCATATATTTGAATATACAAAGGCAGTTTGTGGAAAAAGTGACATCGATTACCCAAAGGTGTCCTTTAAAAGCCTTTCCAGACTTACCCCAGTCAATGTGCCTAGGTCATTTCCATCACAGTGCACAATTATGAGGTCAGGGTGTGGGAGATGCAAAAAGGATTTTACCAATGGTATCAATTGGTGACATCTCAATCCTCTCTGGCCAATCCACATAATATCCACATTTGGTAAATCAAGGTTGGGAATACCTCTGTTTGCTGCATACCTCTCACTCCAGTAAATATAACTGTGTCCCACAATCCATACTTTAGGCATCTTGAAGAGAGTTTTTGTTGTACTCAGATGGGCTCTGCAAATGAAATGGCAGTTTGAAAGGTAGGAGTTTAAAAAAAATGTGGATGAGATTCAGTGCACTTGAAGAATATGAAATTATTGGTTGTTTTTTTACAATTCAAGATTGAAAACTAAGGTGCATGGTAATGCTTTTTTAAAAGGAAAATTGCTATTGATTGAGACAAAATCATCAAAACTAACAAAGCAGTGGATAAGCAGGTGTATTTGAAGGTCAAATAGCCTTGCTGGATTTATTTGCAACATCGAGATATGAACTTCTGACCTGTGTCTTCAGCCAGGTGCAGTATGAGGTGTTACCATGGTAACAGGCAGAGAGGGGAGAGGGGGATGGTTGAAGTGTATGTGACTTTGAAAATATTGAAAGGTAGAACCAATTGAAATGTTAGTTTGATTTTGAATTTGTGTGGGAAGAAATTTCATTGGTTATGTACATGAATATGGGTTTGAAATGAGAGGGAATCTGTGCCATTATTCTGAGGCTGCAGTGACAGAAGTATTATTCAGAGATTCTGCTTAAGAAAATCTGGTTTGTGACTGGCACTGTTCTAAATCTTCAAAAGCATTTTTAAAGGTGAGCTTATAACTCTTTTTCACTGCATTTCTCCTTTTATTATGCCTTAGTCACTATAACTGTTTCACTCCCTCACAGTCTGTCACTGTCCTTATTTTTTCTCTCTCATGTTTTCTATTCTTTCCACTACTCTTCATTTTCTTTCCTCTCTCTTTCTATAAATGATTTCCTGTCACTTGCTACTTTTTTCTTTCTCCCATTATGTTTTCTTTCCTTACTCCTCTTCTCTTATACTGATATGTAATTCCTCACTGTTACTGCTTTTCATTCACTCTCAGTCTTATTCTCTTTCCTCACTTTCTTTCCTTCAACTCTCTTTCTTGACTTCCTCACTTCATCTCAGTTATTCCTTTTCATTTATTCGTTCTCCTTACTTTTTCCCTCTTTTTCTTCCTTACAACTGTTAGAATTTTCAGTTTGTCACCTTGTAGTTTTTTAACCATTTTTGGTGTACTGTAGAAATGTCATAGAAAATGTTTTAAGAGCAGAGAGTAATTATTTTACTGATTTCCAAGCTATACTGTCATGTGTCTAAGATCACACTGTGAGTCAAGCTTGATTTTAAATGAATCTGGGTGAATTATTTGCTCAGTTGATGTGTTTAAAAATATGGGAATACATGTATTGTTGAAGTCAGTTAGGCTTTAGGATATGTACTACTAGAGAATCTTAGGCAGTATGTCTGTCAGGCTTCTTAGTTCCCAAATAGGCTGTAAGCTGTGCAATAAAGATCCAGGGTGTGCTGTTGAAATGAAAAAGGAATGTTATGTGTTGCTTATATATATATGCTCTGTTTTTTGCCAGTAGAGATAGTGAGATAGTATGAGCACAGACACACATAGTGCAAGCAGACACATACATGGTAGATTACATGTAAAATCCTGGTGAAAAACTTTAAAAGTGCTCATTTTACTAAAACCATTTATCACAGTCATTTCTTTAAGACAGAGAACTCAGCCCATGTGTTGAATATTAGACAGATTTGTTGGCATGAGCTGGAAGCCATTTTGTATTCGTGGCAGACATTTTCTTTCCCATGTGCTCTCTCCTACCTTTCTGTTAACTGTCTTTGTAGCCTGTCTAGAAAAAAATACGTTTAACATACTCCACTTCACACATGCCCAGTAGGGCCTAACTAACAGAATGCACAGGGCTCTCAGCTGTTATTATTCACACACCTCTGATGATGCACCTCAGGCACGGGGCTGATGGCTGTTATTACTCACACAGCTCTGATGATGCACCTCAGGCATGGTGTTCACAGCAGGTATTATTCACACAGCTCTGATGATGCACCTCAGGCACGGTGCTCACAGCAGTTATTATTCACACACCTTTGATGATGCACCTCAGGCACAGGGCTGACGGCTGTTATTACTCACACAGCTCTGATGACTTACCTCAGCACGGGGCTAACAATTGTTATTATTTACACAGCTCTGATGATGCACCTCAGACACGGGGCTGACGCAGTTATTATTCATACAGCTCTAATGATGCATCTCAGTCACGGGGCATTTAGGCTTTACGATATGTACTTCTAGAGAATCTTAGGCAGCATGTGTGTTAGGTCCCTTAATTCCCAAATAGGCTCCATGCTGTGCAATAAAGATCCAGGGTGTGCTGTTGAAATGAAAAGGGAATGTTATGTCTTGCTTATATATATATATATATATATATATATATATATATATATATATATATATATATATATATATATATATATATATATATATATATGTATTACCTACTGGCGGTCGCCAGTAGGTATATATAGTTAGGATTTTTTCTCTATGGGTTTTTTGAAAATTCTATGTCTAATAACTTTGGCGTTTGTGGACGGAATTGGCTGAAATTTTCAGGAAAATGGCACATTTTGTTTCTGAGCAGCCCTTGAAAATTTGGGGGGGGTTCGTCAAGGGGGGGCTGAGAAAAAAGGGGGGTCCCAAAACGTGTTTTTAACATTGAGTTTTCCATAGGGCGGTTGGCCTCACTTTTAGCCCGAACGGCTGAATGGATTTGCACGAAACTTGGCAAAATTGTAGGGACTGGTAGCCCGATGTGCCTTTTGTAGGTCTCAATATATGTGCTACAGTGGATTTTGAGAAATTAACGTTTAAAAAAAGATATATATCTGTAACAGCGGACTGGGCAGCGGCCCAGGACGCGTACTTTTCGCGCAACGGAGCTTTGTGAAGCGAAGCTGATTGGTTCTCCGGCGTCTGTCAACATTCCAAACAGTCCGTAGCGGCCGCCATCTTGTCTCTCGGTAGGATCGAGAGACAAGAGGAGGTCAAAACAAAGGGGGAAATAACTATAAGGGGGCATAGTAGATCCTCGCTGACCCCCTAGGTTTGATGTGGAGGTTTTAAAAGGGCCCCGCGGGGCAAAAAAAAAAAAATAATAATAATAATCGAACGGCTGAATGGATTTGCACGAAACTTGGCAAAATTGTAGGGACTGGTAGCCCGATGTGCCTTTGCTAGGTCTCAATATATGTGCTTCAGTGCATTTTGAGAAATTAACGTTCAAAAACAAGATATATATCTGTAACAGCGCTCCGCTTCGCGGAGATAAAATTATATCTGTATTACCTAGCTGTTGCTAACACCAGTTAGCGACGGCTAGTAGGAGATAGTGACCATCTTGGGTCCCACTTTGCATGTGAGTGATATTTATCACTAATGACATGCAAAGTGGGCATGCCAAGATGTTAGCGACTGGAAACAGTCGCTAACATCGCTATCTCCTAGGGACTGGTAGCCCGATGTGCCTTTGCTATGTCTCAATATATGTGCTTCAGTGCATTTTGAGAAATTAACGTTCAAAAACAAGATATATATCTGTAACAGCGCTCCGCTTCGCGGAGATAAAATTATATCTGTATTACCTAGCTGTTGCTAACACCAGTTAGCGACGGCTAGTAGGAGATAGCGACCATCTTGGGTCCCACTTTGCATGTGAGTGATATTTATCACTAATGACATGCAAAGTGGGCATGCCAAGATGTTAGCGACTGGAAACAGTCGCTAACATCGCTATCTCCTATTATCAACTTTTGGAAATATTCGAGATAAGCGCGAATATCTCCAAAAAGTAACAGCTGCCCTGAGCAGTTCTTAGCCATGTTATCCAATGGGAGGTGGATAACATGGCTAAGAGCATTAGCTCGGTAATGCATGAATATCGCTGAGTTTTCAGCGATATTAATGCATTGCGGTCGTTTTTTATCGTATTTGCGATAAACCTTGATAATAGCAAGGTTTATCTGCGATAATTTCTGACGGTAAAAAAATCTTTGCAATGCATCGTTAGGGATAAATATCGCTTAACTTTGGTAATATGCCCCAACGTCTGTTAACGTTCGATTCGAAGGAAATCAGGAATTGTTGAAAAACATTGTGTGCGCCATCTTGTCTTTTTTCAAATGCCACACTTTTGTCGTGCACGGCAGCCATTTTAGATGCCTTGACCAGACCCACTCTGTGCACGCTGTCGATCCTTAGCATGGCTCCCCACCCTCGCAAGCATCTCACCCAGGCAGTGGTCACCCCCGCTCTCTGTCTTATGCATGGGTAATAAACCTCCCCCCATCTGCGCTGCTCTTCCCTGAGAATCACACCCTGTGCCCGCCCGACACCTCCCTTTCGCCCTATTCACTACCGCACCCTCTGACACTCCTTTTCCTCTGTGTCCGATTGTCCAGGCCGGTCCTAGGCTATCAGCTAGCCCTGCAGATGTAGTTTATGGCCACAGCTGTAAAGAATCACCCCTCTTCAAAGGAGTTATAGTAGATCAAGGCCCACACTCGATGAGATCCGTCACAGCAGAAGCGTTGCTATTATCTGAAAACCATCCTGTATTGTGATTGGGGAGGGGACCGAGCGTGAAGCGGAAGATTCCAGGGATGACTCTTTGTACATCAAAGTTTTTACAATTATGTGTCACATTAAAAATATATAGCACTCCGACAAAGTAGTAAGATTATAAAACTTTAATAATTTATAAATATATACAAGAAAACAAAAATAGTAATAACATATAAACATTTTTAGGGAAAAACAACGAAGTAGCGGTCGGCTGTGCGAATAGTCCCAACGCAGCACAACGTCCAGATTTCCGGCGTGGGGCGTCGCGGGGGGTGGGTCATCAGTAGCAAACTGTTGTGCGAATAGTTCCAAGGCAGCAGAACGATGGCACCAAGGTGATGTCCAGTAAGTTGCCGCACTGGTTTTGGTATCCTACAATGCTGCTCCGAATAACGGCGTGGGGCGCCCCGGGGGAGGCGGCGTGAACGGGCCTCTCCAGGTGGAGTCTCATCTGTTTTAGTGGGGCGCCCCTTTACCGTTTCAGTTGCCATTCCGTCCGCTTTTGGTCCACTGTGTCAAAATCCGCCATTCAGCTGAGTTGCGCCCACTCTTGCGGTGCAGCGATAGGCGGCTGCCACAGGACTCTCAAAATGGCGGCAGGCTCTTTCCTTTTTGGGCGTGGTCCACTGAAATGGCCCTGGGACACCTTGGAAATCGGACGCTTGTCTGCTAGGTCTTGGACCCCATTCTCGAAAGCGTCCCCTCCGCCTTGAGAATTCATCAAAAGTTTTGGGGGCCCCGACTCCTGCAGGCTTCTGGTGGGGAGCGGCTGCCATGATTGCTCGCGGAATGACCACGACGGAGCTACGAGATGGTGGTGCTCTCATGCTGACGCCAGTTTAGTCTGAAACATCCAGAAACAAGGTGGGGCTTTCATCGTTTGGGGGAAAAAAAAAGTTTTCATCCAATGAAAAGTGTTGTTTTTAGGTCATATGATCAAGCCTTCCATCATTAGGAAACCAAAAGTAAAATGAACCAATGAAAAGTTTTATAAACAAGTCACATGACCTGTTATGCGGCATAGGGTATAAAATGCGGAGAAAATACGTTGGCACGTGAGGCGGCGTCAGTAGCGGACCGATGTGCGAATAGGCCGAAGGCAATACAACGCGCCAAGATCCGGATGGCACCGAGGTGGTGTCCAGCAAGTTGCAGCACTGGTGTGGCCATCCTACAATGCTGAAAGTCAGCGTGGGGCGCCCCGTTGGCCTGTGAGTTTGCGTCAGTAGCGGACCGATGTGCGAATAGGCCGAAGGCAGCACAACGCGCCAAGATCCGGATGGCACCGAGGTGGTGTCTAGTAAGTTGTCGCACTTCTGTGGCCATCCTACATTGTTGATTGTCGGCGTGGGGCGCCCCGTTGGCCTGTGAGATGGCGTCAGTAGCGGACCGATGTGCGAATGGGGCCAAAGGCAGCGCAACAATATTTTCTGACTGACACCACAAGGCGCTGAGATGCCAAGATCCGGATGGCACCGAGGTGATGTCTAAGTTGCGGACTGATGTGCGAATGGGGCCAAAGGCAGCGTAACAATATTTTTTGTATGGAAGATACCACTAGGCGTTGAGATGCCAAGATTCGGATGGCACTGAGGTGATGTCTAGCAAGTTGGTGTGGTCATCCTACAATGCTGAAACTCGGCGTGGGTCGCCCCATTAGCCTGTGAGATGGCGTCAGTAGCGGACCGATGTGCGAATAGGCCGAAGGCAGCACAACGCGCCAAGATCCGGATGTCACCGTGGTGGTTTCATAGTTGAGAGGCACTTCATCTGCAGTGGGGCGCCGAGATCCGGATGGCACCGAGGTGATGTCTAGCAAGTTGCTGTACTGGTGTGGTCATCCTACAATGCTGAAACTCGGCGTGGGTCGCCCCATTAGCCTGTGAGATGGCGTCAGTAGCGGACCGATGTGCGAATAGGCCGAAGGCAGCACAACGCGCCAAGATCCGGATGTCACCGTGGTGGTTTCATAGTTGAGAGGCACTTCATCTGCAGTGGGGCGCCGAGATCCGGATGGCACCGAGGTGATGTCTAGCAAGTTGCTGTACTGGTGTGGTTATTCTACAATGCTGAAACTCGGCGTGGGGCGCCCCATTAGCCTGTGAGATGGCGTCAGTAGCGGACCGATGTGCGAATGGGGCCAAAGGCAGCGCAACAATATTTTCTGAAGAGAAGACACCAAAAGGTGCTGACATTCCAAGATCCGGATGGCACCGAGGTGGTGTCTAGCAAGCTATGCAGTTGAGTTGTGTGCGCACTTGCGGCGAATAGGTCGAAGGCAGCATAACAATGTTTTCTGAATAGGAGACACCACAAGGCGTTGAGATTCGGTTACCACCGAGGTGATGTCTAGCAAGTTGCCGCACTGGTGTGGCCATCCTACAATACTGCTCCGAATAACGGCGTGGGGTGCCCGAAGGGGGGGGGGAGCCGGCGTGAATGGGCCTTCCTAGGTGGAGGCTCGTCTGCTGTAGTGGGGCGCCCCTTTACCGTTTCAGTTGCCATTCAGCTGAGTTTCGGCTGCTCTTGATGCTACAGCGACAGGCGGCTGCAAGAGGACTCTCAAAATGGCGGCCTGTTCTTTGGATTTGGGCCTGGTCCACTAAAATGGCCCTGGGACACCTTAGAACTCGGACGCTCGATTTTTTTTTCCTTTCCTGTACATGCAAAAAAAGGTAAATGCCCGGTACGTTACACGCTTCATCTGCCACGATGAACTCTCCAGAGGAACCGAAAAAAAATATAGTTGTGGTAACTATACCATGCATCGTCATATGGAGAGGTGGCACCAATTAATTATAGTGCTGCATAAAAGAGAGATTTTGAGGAGAACCCCTGACCTGCTAGTACATTCATCAAAGAAGTGGCACTGAGAGCTTCAGAGGCAAGGGAAACGGTCCCAAATATTTAGAAGAACTTTGGAAAGATTAAAATGACATGTTTAGATTGTGGCAAATTAATTTCATGTGGACAGATGAGTGTTACTCTAATAAATACAGCATATGAACATCATCATAGTCGATGGTTGGTAGAGACATTTTGACTATATCCTGGACCTGCCCGTCCTCGCCCAAAATGGCGCCGGAATAAATGGGACTCGTAACTCCTTGTTGTGTACTGGTTGCAGAACCTTGAAATCACGAGATACGTATGCAGTTTTGAAGCACATGGCGGGCGGGGACGAGAATTGATTGAATATTTCGACATCCCTATTGATATTAAGTTCTGATGTGTTATTGATTACTGTACTGTTGAAAGTTCGAATTAACGTCACCCATGGTACTTGCCCGCAAATGTATATCTAGATAATTTTATTGTAACTGGCCCTGTCGTATTTTAATTATAAAATGTACGTCCACCGATTCCGTAACTGTTAGACACCTTAGTTCTTGCAACCTAATGGCCCGCCCGTTACGTTCCTCTACAGTGTAAATGTCTATTCATCATATACGATTACAGTTTGCTCTGTGGCAGGCCCACGTGGTTATAGGCTCGTATTTGTATAATGAAATTTTCACAATAAAGGTTTTTAAAAGAAAACATGGTAGTAGTATATACATTGGTAAAGTTTTTAATAATAGTGACTGTTTTAGAATCATTAAAAGGCAAGTGAAATAAAGCAGACCAATTACATGAAGGGTAAAAGGTATAATACGAAGGAACGCAGTAAAGATAAATGGTCAAGGGCTGTTGTGTTTTCTATTCCTGCAACATAAAGTGATCGATAAGAATCTCATATTCAGGCGTATCGGCGACTAAGACAGCAGGTCGACCCTCTTTTGCTCAACGGCTCCGTCATGGGACGAAGAAACGCTCTTTTTCTCGAAAAAAGAATATATTTTACTTGCAGGACAGTTGTAAAATTTCCGGGAAAGTACATTAGCCTGGAACATTATAACATATATTTAAGAAAAAATAATGTTCGGAAGTAATGAAAAGCGTAATTTTTAGGTCATATGACCAAGCCTTTCATCATTACAATAAGAAAAGTAAAATGAACCAATGAAAAGTTTTATTAACAAGTCACATGACTTGTTATGCTTACGTTACGCGCTGCGCGCCCCGGATGACTTCCGGATGCGCTAACGCGGCGCGTCATATGACGCATTACGCGACAACGCAGGTACAGAATATAGTCAAAATGTCTCCACCAACCAGCGGTCGGAACACAACCCCTTTCAGCAGGCTAAATAGTTCTGTTAAATGACAACAGAAGGGACAGGCAACAAGAACCATCAGTCAAAGAGGGGAGGGCTAGTTCTTCTCTACCGGGTTACATTGGGGCGCTACCGGAACTGATCGAATTGGTAGTCTACAGTGTTTCTGGATGTTTCAGACTGAAGCTGGGGTTAGCATGAGAGCAGCACAATTTCGTAGCTCCGTCGTGGTCATTCCGCAACCAATCATGGCAGCCGTTCTTTATCGTTATTTTGGGCGGGGTGGGTGGCGGAGCCGAGCTGTTTTGCAGCCATCATTGTGTGGAGTTCAGTTTATCTCACTAGTTTTGTATTTGTCATGAGGGGTTGTTCCTAATGTTTCTATTTTAGCGAGGTCAAAAAGAGATCCCATTAGTGGCCTACTGATTTTGCTCGATTCCTTTCCTTTTTTTTTACACGATTTTTCGTTATCTGCAAAGACTAAACAGAGTATTGCGACTCTGTGTTTGTTTGTAAATAGAGAATGAACCAAAGAGAACTAATTCTAAAACAGTAAATACTTGGATAACAATCAATCAAATGGAGAGAGAAGCAGGCACGACGGATTACAATGGGGGCAAAGGCCTGCGTTAACTACCTTTCACTATCTGCAAAGAGAGAGTACTCCTAATAGAAATGAGGGGGGGGGGCACCATTCAAAGCAGATCAGTGTGCATAAACACGAAAATGTTTTCACTTACCACGTACTTGACATTCGACAGCTTATGATATTTGCTATTAAAAAAACATTGAAATTCACTGAAAAAACCATAGGTTATAGACCATATATAGTTAGGAATTAGCATTTACAAAACCTTGAAAATTCACTGAAAAAACCATAGGTTATAGACCATATATAGTTAGGAATTAGCATTTAAAAAACCTTATTTTAACTCACACAAAACCATTGAAATTCCATATATAGTTAGTTGCACTAACTATATATCGCGCACCCGCAATCCACTGCTGATCATGTCACATATTACATCATTCATGACATGGTCGGTGACATCACTGATGACATCACTGATGACATCTCAAATGACATCACTGATGACATCACTGATGACATCTCATTTGACATCATTCTTGTGCTAATACGATAAACCTCTTCAGACTCTAATATAACCTTAGATACACTCAGTGTATACAGACACTCACACACTGCCACTCATCCATGGAGTTACTCACACACCCAGTCAGTCATGCAAAGAAACAATCTCACCTCCATTTCTTCAACTATACAGTTAAACACACCTTACTTATTGAAACATATACTAACACATATTTACTCTCTTATACAATCCCTGATACAAGTTCACAATGATCGATACAACTACTCACTCATTCAGTGGCTCTCATGCACAGTTATTTATATATGCCAACTCTCACATGTACTGTGTTTTACATATGTACTTACTATGACATGTAGCATTGAGATATCCATTCACTCATCAATACACTCATGCACACAGTCAACTGCCCATGTAGCTGTTTCCACATGCACTCTTGAACTCATACACCTAGTGAATAAACTGCTCACACATCTATGCATAGAGGGGAGGGCTAGTTCTTCTCTACCGGGTTACATTGGGGCGCTACCGGAACTGATCGAATTGGTAGTCTACAGTGTTTCTGGATGTTTCAGACTGAAGCTGGGGTTAGCATGAGAGCAGCACAATTTCGTAGCTCCGTCGTGGTCATTCCGCAACCAATCATGGCAGCCGTTCTTTATCGTTATTTTGGGCGGGGTGGGTGGCGGAGCCGAGCTGTTTTGCAGCCATCATTGTGTGGAGTTCAGTTTATCTCACTAGTTTTGTATTTGTCATGAGGGGTTGTTCCTAATGTTTCTATTTTAGCGAGGTCAAAAAGAGATCCCATTAGTGGCCTACTGATTTTGCTCGATTCCTTTTCTTTTTTTTTACACGATTTTTCGTTATCTGCAAAGACTAAACAGAGTATTGCGACTCTGTGTTTGTTTGTAAATAGAGAATGAACCAAAGAGAACTAATTCTAAAACAGTAAATACTTGGATAACAATCAATCAAATGGAGAGAGAAGCAGGCACGACGGATTACAATGGGGGCAAAGGCCTGCGTTAACTACCTTTCACTATCTGCAAAGAGAGAGTACTCCTAATAGAAATGAGGGGGGGGGGGGCACCATTCAAAGCAGATCAGTGTGCATAAACACGAAAATGTTTTCACTTACCACGTACTTGACATTCGACAGCTTATGATATTTGCTATTAAAAAACCATTGAAATTCACTGAAAAAACCATAGGTTATAGACCATATATAGTTAGGAATTAGCATTTACAAAACCTTGAAAATTCACTGAAAAAACCATAGGTTATAGACCATATATAGTTAGGAATTAGCATTTAAAAAACCTTATTTTACTCACACAAAACCATTGAAATTCCATATATAGTTAGTTGCACTAACTATATATCGCGCACCCGCAATCCACTGCTGATCATGTCACATATTACATCATTCATGACATGGTCAGTGACATCACTGATGACATCACTGATGACATCTCAAATGACATCACTGATGACATCACTGATGACATCTCATTTGACATCATTCTTGTGCTAATACGATAAACCTCTTCAGACTCTAATATAACCTTAGATACACTCAGTGTATACAGACACTCACACACTGCCACTCATCCATGGAGTTACTCACACACCCAGTCAGTCATGCAAAGAAACAATCTCACCTCCATTTCTTCAACTATACAGTTAAACACACCTTACTTATTGAAACATATACTAACACATATTTACTCTCTTATACAATCCCTGATACAAGTTCACAATGATCGATACAACTACTCACTCATTCAGTGGCTCTCATGCACAGTTATTTATATATGCCAACTCTCACATGTACTGTGTTTTACATATGTACTTACTATGACATGTAGCATTGAGATATCCATTCACTCATCAATACACTCATGCACACAGTCAACTGCCCATGTAGCTGTTTCCACATGCACTCTTGAACTCATACACCTAGTGAATAAACTGCTCACACATCTATGCATAGAGTCACACACCTTCCAGCCACCCCTACACAAACTCAATCTCCCATAGAAATACTTGGGCAACCAATTAATAACACATATAGCCTCTCGTATAGCTAATGATCAACACATGCAGCAGTTTACAGAACAACAGACATAATGATGCACAAATTAAGACAGTTTAGTCACTAACCCATGCATTCAGTGAGACACATTTAATCACTCACTCATACAGTCAGTCACGCACCTACTAAATCCTTCATCCAGACACTTATACATCCACTCATTCTTCAATATGTAAAACATATTTAAACTTTACAAAAACACACAGACACTAGATGATGTCATCAGTGATGTCATGTGAGATGTCATCAGTGATGTCATTTGAGATGTCATCAGTGATGTCATCAGTGATGTCACTGACCATGTCATGAATGATGTAATATGTGACATGATCAGCAGTGGATTGCGGGTGCGCGATATATAGTTAGTGCAACTAACTATATATGGAATTTCAATGGTTTTGTGTGAGTAAAATAAGGTTTTTTAAATGCTAATTCCTAACTATATATGGTCTATAACCTATGGTTTTTTCAGTGAATATATATATATATATATATATATATATATGGTCTGCTTTTTGCCAGTAAAACATAGTTTCAACTTGTTCCATCTCCTTTTCTGTGTGCAGTATGGCTGTTTCTGAGAATGCACTTTTTTTATCTGCAGAGGCCTCTTTATGATATGGGTGATTTTCTCCTTTGCTTTCTTAATAATACTGGTAGCTTTATGCAGTTCAGTGTCTGTCTGTATTATCTCCTGAAAATGTTTTTGGGAAATGAGTCAGTTTTCTGCATTGTAATGTTGTAGTGCTATACATGGGGTATATTCTGTGTCTTAAATTCATTTAAAATCAAGCTTGACTCACAGTGTGATTTTAGACACATGACCAGGATGTTACATGTAATCTACCATGTCTATCTCTGCTTGCACTATGTGTGTATGTGCTCATACCATTTCACCGTCTCTCTGCACCATCTTTACAGATTAAAGAAAAACGTGCAAATATAATTCTTTCTTTCACCCAGACACTCTCTGTGATCCTGGTCAAAATAGTCTGAGAATTATACTAGAGAAGTAGGTGCATTCTGTTAGTTAGGCCCTTCTGGGCATATGTGAAGTGAAGTATGTTAAACATATTTTGTCTCTAGGCAGGCTACAAGGACAGTTAACAGAAAGGTAGGAGAGAGCACATGGCAAACAAAATGACTGCCAGAAATACAAAATGGCTTACAGCTGTGCCAACAAATCTGTCTAATATTGAACACATGGGCTGTGTTGTCTGTCTTAAAGAAATGATTGTGGTAAATGTGTTTTATTAAAATGAGCGGTTTTAAAGTTTTTTTACCAGGATCACAGTGAGTGTTTCTCTGAATGAAGGAATTATATTTGACGTTTTTCTGTAATCTTTCTTGTTTGTCATGGGTGTAAGATCAGACTATTAGTCGAGCTTGTTTTTAGATGAATGTATCTGAATAATTTGTGTTTAAAAATCAGTAAATTATGTATTTTTGAACTGAGTAAGTTTTAGAACATGTAGTATAAGTTATTTCTATGTAGCATGTAACATGGTAATGAAATTAGTGCTTTTTTGTTTTTTTTTAGTGTTCGGTGCTCAAAACAAACATTCTGGAGTGTGGTTGAGTGTTTTGAATCTTCAAAACCATTTATAAAGGTGAGTTGCTAATTTGTAAAGGAGATCTATTTTTGTGCAGTTTAAGATAATAAGAAAAAAATAAATTCTCACTGTTTCCAGCATTTCTTCTCTGTTGTACCATTATGTCTGCTTGCACTATTTATGTATGTGCTCATACCATTTCACCGTCTCTCGGCACCATCGTTTTTGTGACTGCTCCATGAAACAAACTTGACCTGTGCAGCCCGTGGCAGGGGCAGCACGCAGCACACAGCGCCCAGCGCCGTGAGGGGAACGGCTTTTGCTGACCGGGAGAGCCGTGAGGGAAACGGCGGTAGTTCCCACCCGGGAACTACAGTACCCAGCAGCCCCGGGGCGGGCGCACACCTCAGCATCACCAGCGCGCCCGGAGGCGCTTCATAGCCCGCGTCCCACACTCGCCCCGCGAGTCGCGCGAGGGAGCTGCCCGGGAGAAGCCCGGGACAAGGGCGGGGCAGTCTTTGGCAGTCAGAGGCAGAAGGAGGCAGGACGGGGCCACCCCCTTAACATCACATCATCCACGATCAATGGGTAAGCGCAAGAAAACTTTGACTAGTGACGATGAGGGGAAAATTGCTAAAATGCCCAGACACTCTAAATCCATATTGTCATACCTCTCATCGGCAGTGGGGGCCCTTACAAAAGAAATTGCTAGTGCCGAACAAGAACTGGGCCTGACACTGCCTGGCGTAGTGGAGTCACCCACTCCCGAGTTGCATTCCATAAGTTCAGTGGGTGTATCGAATGTGGCTCCCCCTATACCCCTGGATCCCATGGTAATCATTACAACCAACCCCGTTCCCCCGGCCACAACAGCAACCCAGTCTAATACTTCTGTGGAGCCGCCGCAGCCTCGGCAGCAGGCAGCCAAACCGCCAAAGGGGGCCAGAGGTAAAAAACCCAACACGGCGGGCACAGCCACCAAACCACCTGACCCTCTTGGGGACCAATTGGAGGCTCTTTTTGTTGCCAGAATTGAGCCATTGTTAGTAGGGATCGCAAAAGACATCGTGGGTACATTGAACTCATGCCTGTCCGATCTCCTTGAGAAATGTGCTTTGTTGGACAAAATCATTACCTCCTATCCTCCGCCTATGGAGCTGCTCAAGAGGGGTACATCGCCCCAAGACCCTGGTGTGTCAGGAGGGGCAAGCTCTAGTTCCACAGCCCCGCCTCAGGGGGGAGAGGGCATAGCCCCCAGAGAGCAGTGCCCCCAAGTTGCCCTACCCACAAGCAAGGCGGGTCCTACATCTATTTCTCCCCCACGATTGCAATCAGCCACGTCCCATTGCAGGAAACTACTACCAAGCAAGTTCAACTTAAGCTTGCCTCCGGCTGCCGCCCCTTTGGTCGCAGTGTTCATAGGAGTGCCACCGCTTAAAGAGGGAGAACGTGAATCCACCATTAATCTTTTACACAAAGCAAAAACCTGGTGCGCTGATTCTTCCAGTGGGGAGGACCCCTCAGACTCGCTTATTGTTGCAAGGTGGGTGGGGTGGGTCTCGAAAAATCCCAAGATCACTAAGGGGGACTGTGTGGTTATAAATTTCAATAGGGCCAACGTGGCAGATAAATTATTCTGGGGCGGTTCTGCCATAACCGATAAAGACCAGTACCCCTGGGTTTCTTTTATTCTCCTATGGAGAGAGTCTTCGCTGGACATTGTCACCGCACAACGAGCTCAACCCTGATTTCACAACCAAGGGCGGGCACCGTTGTGGGCACTACCATGGGTTCCTCTCAAAGCCGTGTTCAAAGCTCAGAGCCCACACTGTTGCCATTGCCCGACCAAGGGGTGGGTGTTGCACCATCAGCTAGCGGGATAGTCACCAGTAACCG
Source organism: Lissotriton helveticus (assembly GCF_964261635.1). Lineage (NCBI taxonomy): Eukaryota > Metazoa > Chordata > Amphibia > Caudata > Salamandridae > Lissotriton > Lissotriton helveticus. The sequence goes on along the minus strand of NC_136069.1, from coordinate 1,071,015,243 downwards.
CTTTGCACCCCTATTAGGCCAGGAGGGCATGGAGGGCATGGAGGATGTCGATTGACCACTAGCTCCTGTGTGGCCCCTCCCAACAGGATCCCGCGAGTGGGGGGAGGCTATGGTATGTAAACTTATTAGTTGGAACGTGGCAGGCATAAAAAAAAAGGTAACAAATGAGGATTGGGTGGGTATGGTCCGTGGATACGAAGTCATTGCCCTGCAGGAGACTTGGGATACTGCAGATAGTTTCTGGCTGGACGGCTTTACCAGCTTCTCCAAAGCTGCAACCCCAAGTAGATCAGGTAGAGCTAGGGGAGGTCTTATCACTCTTTTTTCCCTAAAACTTAAAGGCTCCTTGAAACTGGTCAATTATCCCTGCACAAATCTGCTAATAGTCGAAAGATAAGTTTCCCCTTCTATGAGCACTTTTTATATTAATTTTTATAATTCAATGAATAAGGACACTGGAAATAATAGTATCGCCAGTTTAGAATCCTTTTTAGTTTCTGTCAGTCAAAATACACGTTTTAACCATGAATTTATCCTTTTAGGGGATTTTATTATCCACCCATGCAACGGTCTCTGTGGCTTAATGAATGGTGGTGACCCTGCAGGGCCAGAAGGCCCACATTTTGAGCATTCTACTGAGGGAGCTGAGTTAGAAGATCTACTGTCCAACCATAATCTCTATGAACCTAACCCACCCGAAGGCATTACTAGAACCCATACCTACAAAGGTATCATCCCGGGGTCCATTATTGACTACATATTTATGACCCCAGGGATTCTGAATAGGGTAACGTCATACAACACGCTGGTGTCTGTACACAGCGACCATAATCCGGTAGTAGCGGAGGTAGCATGGGGGCAGTATATGGGGCCAAACCCCAACCTCAAGAGGCCCACACCATAGTACGCTCAGTGGATCAGGGGAGAAGGCTCAAGTGGGCGAATGTGGCGCCTGACACTTTTTACGCAGAGCTTCTACCCAAAATCAATAGCCATCTAGAGGTTTGCCTAAACACTACGTCCCCGGCCAACGAAATTAAGGGGGCTTTTGAAGCAATTTGCAACCAAATTGTGACCGACCTTTCGGTCGGCACGAGGACGGGAGACAGCAAGCACCAGCGCTGGTTTGACGCAAGTTGTTCCAAAGCACACAGATTGTTGTTGCTTGCACTTAAGCACCTACCAAGGGACAAGAAGAACATAGCTTATCTTAGGAAGCAATACAAGTTGGCTATCAAAACCAGGAAAGAGACGATCAAGAAACTAGCCTGGGATAACCTACTGAATGTAGATATTTTAAGGGATAGTAAATAATTCTGGAATATAGTAAACCAGCACTTTTTCTCCGACACACCCAATTCAGATATGGATTGTGTGATTCCGGACGAAAAATGGATTAGCCATTTTAGTACATTATATGGTGGGGAGTGCATGGATTGTACCCTCTGCCCATCTGCTGTCCCAGAGACGATCCCTCTGAGCTTCAATATAGGAGAAGTGGAAAAAGCCATCCATGAAACTTCAAAAAACAAAGCACCAGGCCCTGATGGGGTGCCGGCCGACCTTTATAAATCTTCCCCCGGTCTTTGGGCAGGTGTCCTGACCAATGTATTTAATGCGGCCCCCAGCAGCTTCCATCCATCTTCCTGGGCAACCTCCATCATCGTCCCAATCTTCAAGAAAGGCAACCGGGATGACCCAGGCTGTTATAGGCCCATATATCTCCTGGACTCTGCCGTTAAGATTCTAGGCAGAGTCTTGTTAACAAAACTGAGGGGGAGCATAGAGAAATGTGGTGGGCTGGCCGACATCCAATACGGGTTCAGGGAAAAGAGGGGCACAGTGGAACAGTGCTCCAACTTACACCTTCTGATCGCCAAGTATACGGTCGCCAAGGAAAGGTCCTTATTTCTAGCATTTATGGACCTCTCCTCTGCCTTCGATCTGGTGAACAGATCTAAGCTCTGGGCCATGATGCTGAAGATTGGGATAGATGGGGCCCTGGTTAGATTCATGGCCTCTTTACATCAGGATTTGTCTGCTAAGGTTAGGGTCACCAGGGAGGGAAGATGCAGTCCCCATTTTAAGTCCATGCGGCAGGGGTACGGCAGGGCTGCATATTAGCCCCCCTATTGTTTACCATATATATCAACGGACTGGGGAGGTGCCTGGAGGAGACTGGGGGGGACGTTCCGCGTGTAGGAGAAGCTAAGATCCCTGCACTCCTATACGCGGACGACGCAGTCCTTATAGCCCGCACAGGTAACGCCCTACAGTGTCTGTTGCATGCATTTGGTACCTTCATGGATGGCTTGGATATGAAGGTCAATGCTGGCAAATCCCATACAATGATAGTTGGGACACACAGGCGCAAAGGGGTGATCAAAACATTTAGATGTAAGGGCCAAGAGGTCTCTAGAAAGGCAGTTTTTCCCTACCTGGGGGTGCTCTTCGACGAGAGGGGGTCGTGGGGCCCACAGGTTAGGGCAAAAAGCCTATCGGTGACCAGGTCATCGGCAGCCCTTATGGCCTTTTTCAAAAGATTGGGGGCCAGGCCAATGGAGGCCCTACTGAAGGTCTACAGTTCAAAATGTTTGTCAATCGCCATGTACGGTGCCCCAATTTGGGGTTATGCGCAGCTGGAACCTATTCAGAGAGCCGAAAACAGGTTCTTACGTTCATTACTGTCAGTCCCCCCATCAACCCCAACTTACTCCATCCATGCGGAGCTGGGTATGGATTATATAACAGACAGGCTTAACTTGGCACCGCTGATCTACTGGTAAGGACGTGGCTTAACAAGGAGGTAACCCTGAACCACTCTATTATGGAGGACGTTATGTCATTGGAGAACTACAAAAAGATTCCTTGGTTGGATTATTTGAGGAAGTCTTTTCATCGGCTAGGAAGACCGGAACTTTTTGAATCCCCTCTATGTATAAAAATCACAGACGTAGTTTGGATCAAGAGGCAGTTCATGACCTTGGCAAGATCAATCCGAGAGGAAAAAGAACTCCAGAAGCCCTCGGTGAGGTCTTATTATTTAACAAAATGCTCTACTGCCATGGAACCTTACCTTCCTATAGTTACCAGACCTTTTCATAGGTTCCTCCTGACAAAACTTAGATTTAATTTGATTCATTTCCAACTGGGAAACTATTCATCCTGGGCAAAGCCAGAGTCAGCCCCCCCTTGCTCCTCTGACAACCACTCAATTCAGGACACCACTCATTTTGTCTTGTTTTGTTCATTGATTTCAGTGCCCCGGAAGAAATACTTGCTTCGAATTCTAAGGGAGGCGGGCTATAAACAAGTTAAACCGGCACTCCTTTATCTACAGTCTATGAGTACCACCCGCATAATATTCTGTATGGGAAGTTTCTTGGCCGCAGCAGCGCGCATTAAAGATAAACATGTATTTATCGATAGCATCTAATGATTCCCCTGTACTGTAGATTACATAGATATTTTGCACAGCCTTCTGCTCCTGTAGATATTTCCTTATTTTATTGTTCCCTAAGGATGTATTGTAATATTCTGGAAATGTATTTTAAACTTTTTAAATATGATTGTATTTGAAGCAATTTGTAAATGTACTTAGGCCTTTTTTATATGAAATTTCTTTTTATGATTTTCTTTTAAAATCGAATAAAGTATTTTGACTGACTGACTGCTCCATGTGTTCCTCTGCTTGCAGCCCTGCATCGTCTATCCTCTGCCTGTAACAGTTTAGTCTCTGCCTGCGTTATTTCATTTTTTATGTGCATCATCTCTCTATCTCTGCCTGTACCATCTGTCTGCACCCTTTCATGTGCATTTGCAGAGGCCTATTATGATATGGTTGCTGGTGTGTGTTACACAGTGCTACCATGATAAATCTTTTCCCTTTCTATCTGTAGTTTTGCACCCTCTGCTTGTATTATTTTCTCTCTGTCTTCTCTATCTCTGCCTTTGTGTGCTCAATTTAGTCTCTGCATATAATATTTGAATGTCTGTTTCCAGCATTTCTTCTCTGTTGTATCATTTTATCCTTTGTGTGTGCCATGTCTGTCTACTTGCACTATATGTGTCTGTGCTCATACCATCTCACCGTCTCTCTGCACCATCTTTTTTGTGACTACTCCATCTGTTCCTCTGCTTGCAGCCCTGCACCCATCTATCCTCTGTCTCTAACAGTTTAGTCTCTGCCTGCGTTATTTCATTTCTTATCTGCAACATTTCTCTATCTGTGCCTGTACTATCTGTCTGCACCCTTTCATATGCATTTGCACAGGTCTATTATGATATGGTTGCTTGTGTGTATTAGGCAGTGCTATCATGTTAAAACGTTTCCCTCTCTGTCTGTAGTCTCACATCCACTGCTTGTACCATTTTCTCTCTATTTCTATTATCTGTCCCTCTGTGGGCTAAATCACGTACACCATGCACCGTGTCATGATTTAGGAGAGATATTTGAAGAAAGTTCAATGCAGTATGTATCTCAGGCCTCTTATGTTTCAAATTGTGTTCATCCTGTGCAATTTAGATGCTGGGTGTGCTGTTGAAATGCAAAAGCAACTGTCTCTGTAGCAAGTAGTAATCATTTCGGTGAATTTTCATTTGTACATTCTGAGTTTCACCTTCACTCTCTACATAGCTTGAACATCAGTTTATTATGTTAAACCCAGAAATTCTATCCCTAGAAACAAATTATAAACTCTTTCAACAGTTCTACAGTCCTGAAAACCCTGAAACAACACTCACAGTAAGACCTCCTTTGACTGTAGTAATTATTTTACTAAATTATAAGAGATAGTGTTATGTGTCTAAGATCACAGTGTGAGTCTGTTTTCATTTGAGAGGAAGGTGGCAGATTAATTTGCGTAGTTAATGTGTTTAAAAGTATGGGAATATATGTATTTATAAAATTGATAAAGGTAGTTTTTTATTATCTATTAGTGAAAACAATATAATTAAGTGTTTATATTTTTTTGCAAGGACCAGCAACATTATCATATTGGTGCAATGGAAGAGCATCAAGAGAACGTTGCTTTGAATTTTGAGATCTCATGCAAATTAATAGAGGATGTCAAAGATGGACCTTTTCCAGAGGAAATTGATACTGAAACTGAAGATTTCTTTGATGAGAGTTTGGACAGTGTTTTTGTGGAAGCGGTAGAAGATTTTGAATTTGGAGATGTAAATTTTGTATTTGATGAAAATGAAATGCCGGACGAAGTCATGTTGGAAGTTTTATTGCAATATGAAATGTTTGATGAATAAGTTTATAATTTATAATTAAAAATTATTTGACTGAGTCTTTTTGTAGTATTGTAATAATTTGGATCGTTCATGTGTTTAATAAAAATGAGAATAGATATTCTGATGAAGTGTGTTAAGGTTTAGGGTCAGAAATATTAATCCCACTATGACCTCCTACACTGCCTGAAAACCACTGTACTGTTCTTAACCCTGAAATATTATTCTCAGCAAATAATTCTATAATGTTGAAACAGCAATGCACTGCCATAAAGTCAGAAACAGTACTCACTACATGATTTCCTACTCTGTTCAGAGACTGTTGCTATGCCTTAATTTTACTTATACAGTGAACCAGTGTTTACATTATTTAGTGATTATAATTTCTATGTAGTATATTAATAGAGGTCCATAAAAAAAAATTTCTTTCTTCACAACAGATTGTAATTTTCTACAGAAAGAAAAATCAACATGCCGAACAAGAATGAAAAACGAAAAAAATATAAACAGATTTACTTTTCCAAGAAAAAACAATTCAAAGATTTACGTAATCAACAAAGTACGGACAAAAAGAAGAGTGCTCCTGGTAAGACAACCAAGATTTCATAAAGAAATTAACTAAAAGAAAAAAAAAATCGAATATTTTGGAAAATGAAAAACACGTGTCAGTATCTACAAGGAGAAATCAGAGAAAAAAGAAAAATGTTTCCCAACTATGTGGTGATCAAATAGTCTATAATAATAGACGTACTAATCAGTTTGCACAAATCAGGAAGCGCATGTTTTATAACGGAGTTGTTTCGAATTTATTAAAAAATGTAAAGATTTCTAAAAGGAAAGTTGCTTTTTATAAGAAAAAAATATATATTGAGAATATTATTGAACGCGCGTTTGATATAAAAAAGAAGTTGTTTGTTTTAGTAATTAATAGAATAAATACACTCAATAAGGCAATCAATGTCTTAAAAGCTAAGAGTAAATGGAAAAGAGAAATAAATAGAAGTAATTTTTGTAATGTTTTTTCTGGAAAATGGAAGCATAGTTCAAGTTCTGAGCCATTTTTTAATGAAGAGAGTTACTTTCAGAGTAATGATTTGTTGCATGCAGTTGACACCAGTGGTCGAGCATATGAGGTGAAGGACGGTTGTCCTATTGAAAAAGAGAAAATTGTGCCTAGAAATGCAGGAGAGGTGATAGCTGATGAAGTTTTAGGGAGACGTTCTAAGGCTCCAGTGTACACTTGGAATTGTAGTAGTATTTGTAGTGTCTGACAGGATTCAATTGATTTTTTTCACAATTTCTTACGTAAGTATGCTAAGAAAAGTCTTAAACAAAAGGTTAAAATATTGCAAGAATTAGACCCTTGCAGAGTGAGAGAAAAAACAGGTCTGCAAGGGCATTCTCTGGCTTGTCTTTCTAAAAAAGTATGCCAGAGTGTTTTTCACCATTTCAGGATGTTAGCAGTGCATCATACCGAAGTGAGGAAATTAGTGAGATGGTTTTATTATGCTAAAAGTCGAGCACTTAAGCTCAAACAGTTAAATAGTGCTCTTTTGCATGGATCTGAATTAGACGTTAGGAACATCTGTGAAGAAATTGAGGCTAGTTACTTTGGTCCAGAAGAAGACAGTGCAGAAACTGATACAGTAATAGAAGGAAATGTGGTAGAAAATGTACAGAATTTTAATGCAGAAAATTTTGAACAAGAAATAACAAAGTTTAAGGTCATTTCAGGTTAAAAGCCGAACTTTTCTTGTGTGTGTTGTCGATGCACTCATTACAAAAATCAAACCAGGTTAGTTGATTTATATTTAAAAAGTGAAGAGGAAAATAATAGTGAGTGGAAAGATTTTGCAACTTATTTGTTGGTAGAAAATTGTTTTGATTTGGGTTGTGATCAACGTATTTGTAAATATTGTTATAATAAATTAAATGAAAATAGAATGCCTGCTAGAGCTGTATATAATAATCTTGAGTTGGTAAATATTCCATCTGAACTGATGGATTTAAATAGCTATGAGACTATTCTGATTCAATGTGTGCATCCATTTCAGGCTATTGTTTGTATGGAGCCTAAGACAGGGAAATTGCCTCCTTCAGATTTACAGAGAGGATTAAAGGGAAGAGTTGTATATTTGCCTCTTGATTTAAAGAAAAACATTGAGACAATTGGTGTTGAAAATGTGGAAGAGGAGCCTCTAGTTATTCTAGTTAATGGTGTGCCTAAAAAGAGTAAGAAAATCTGGCAAGATTTAGTGGATGTTAGAAAAGTGAAAAAGGCAACTTTGTATTTGGTAAAAAACAATCAATACTATAACAATGTATACGTAGGAGAAGAGGAAACAATTGTAGAAGAGGATAATGATTTGTCAGCTGGACAAATTGAAAAAGTGGATGTGTCCAGAAGTGAAGAAATTTATGAACATTATAGTGTTCATCCACTGCATTCCAAAGAAGCAATAGGGAATGCTATTGAATTATTTCAGATGAAAAAAGCAAAAGGAAGTCCCATTAGTGTATGGGAAGAAAGCTTGGAAGCTCGTTGTTTTCCTCAGTTATTTCCAACAGGTGAAGGTGCACGATATGATGACCGACCTGTGCAGATTCCTGCATCTGAATACCGTACATCAAGATTATATGCAGAAGATCCGAGGTTCCATCAATGTATTCCATATTTGTTTCATCTTCTGTTTGAGAGTGACTTGTCTGGACTTTCTTATGCAATGAACCATATACTAAAAAAGTGGAGTACATCTCCAAAATGTTTCGGCAAAGGACTTTATGGATAAAGTCCAACAGAAAGACAGTGTTTTGGAATCTCAGCTAATTAATCTCATAGCATGTCAGCGTGGTACTAACGAGTATTGGAACCGTCGTCATGGGGATTTGAAATGTATGCTAAGAAACTTAGGAGCTCCTACATAGTTTCTTACTCTAAGCTGTGCTGAGAATGCTTGGGAAGATTTACTTGAATTTCATCAAGAGGCAAATGCAAACATAGAAAGTACAAGACCCTGGAGAACTGTGCTCTTTGGATCCAGTTAATGTATGCAGGTATTTTAATCATAGATTTGAAGCTAAGATGTCTTTTATAACAAACAAGGTGAGGTTCTGGAATTCTTTTGGAGAAAAGAGTATCAAGCGAGAGGTGCTCCTCATATTCATATGCTATTATGGATCAAAGATGCTCCCAAATTTGGAACAGACTCTGATGACACTGTAATGTCTTTCATTGAAGAATATGCAACATGTGATATACCCAAAAGTACAAAAGATAAGGACTTTAGAGGAAAAGTCTTACGATTTCAAAGCCATCGTTGTGGCAAATACTGTTGACGAAAGTTCAAATCAAAGGATAAATTCTATACCAAATGTCGTTTTGGATTTCCACGACCAGTAATTTCAAAAGGAAGAGTGAACAATTTTATGTCATCTTTGCGACATACTGTTACAAGAAGATCACCAAAAAATACCTACAACTTAAGAAGAAGTGAAGAGTCAAAATACATAAATGACTATAACCCAGTCATTTTGTCCATGTGGAATGCTAACATGGATATTCAATATGTTGCAGACAACTCCATTGCTGTGGCTCGATATGTAACATCTTACATCACCAAATCTGAAAAGACAGAACTAAAGGAAATGTGGGAAGAAATTTCTCATGAAAAGAGCCTAAGTAAGAAATTGTATAGCTACAGTTTGAAGACGTTGTCTCATCGAGAAATTGGAGCATATGAATGTTCTGATCGATTATCATCTGCAAGTCTATATGGGAAATCTAGAACAATCATTTGGGTGAGTTTAGGTCTTGCAAGAACACGAAACCGAGTTTTGAAACCTGTTCAAGAAATTGAATATTTAGCAGAGAAAGAACCAAACAGTACAGACATTCTGAAGACAAACATACTATCCAAATAGAAGAAATCAGCTTGAAAACGTTTGTCTGTATGAAGTACTGCAAAGCTACACTTTTAAAAGGAATATTACAGGAGATATCGATAAAGGTGTATATGCTGTGATTGGATGTGAAGGATGTCTGGTGAAACAAAGAAAAGGACATTTGATTAATCACCGAAAACTGAGTTGCGAAACTTCTGACAAAAGGGAATTTTACTATTTAGCTCTTTTGCAACTCTTTAAGCCATGGCGTACAGAAGAGGAACTACTTGGAGACTTTGACAGTTATGAAGATTCATTCAACGCATCTAAAAATAGTATATAGAATGTCCTGTTTTTAGTTATTATCTGCAAATGTTGAACGACGAAATACAGCAAGAAGCAACAATTGCAGCGGAGATTGCTAGAGACAGTTCTCAAGACAGTCAAAGTTCTGCTTCGTCGAGTCAAGATCCACTAGGACAACCAATTATCCAAAATGAAGCAGCCACTGCCATGGATGAGGTGGAGAGAGCCATGGAACAAGCTCAAGAGGATGTAATAAACTTAGAAGAATTGGAAAAACAACTAAATCTTGAGCAAAAACAAATATATGATGAAGTGACAGAGCAGATTGAGCATGGTTTACGTCATGAGAAAAAAGAATGCTCATGTATGTCATTTCAACCTGTCCGACTATACGTGAGTGGAGAAGCCGGAACTGGTAAAAGTTTTCTAATTAAAGGAATTGCAACATATCTACAGCAAAGAACTGAGTCGTCACTCTCCTGTGTTGTCACTGCTCTAACTGGGTTGGCAGCACACAACATTAAAGGGATTACTTTACATCGTTTATTGATGCTGCCAGTAGAACATGAAAATAAATTAGAATACCACAAGCTATCTGGAGAAGCTTGTTGTGAAGTTTCTAGAGTCCTTAAAAAAATGAAACGTTTTCATTATTGATGAGGTAAGCATGGTATCAAATGTAATGCTTGCCTTTGTGCATTTAAGAATGCAACAAATCCTTAAAACAGAGTATTGTTGTGTAGTTCCTATATTCCCAATAGGCTCTGCGCATTGGAATAATATATTCAGTAGTGTAGACGTAGGACTGAGGTTATCTAGGTCTCTAATGACTATATTAGACTTAAGGTTTGCCAGCTATCTCAGAGGTCACTAGAAACGTTCTCGAATAAACAAGGAGGAGTTTAACCTCCCTGGATAGACAAGAAGGGATTAGCTTCCGACAACCATATAACATGACAACTTTGCCCCCTTCAGAATAAGAGTGTATCTCTAGAGTCGTGTGAAAACAATAGACAGCTATTTCACTCAGTCAAATGTGCGTACTTAGTTTCACCAGAATGCAGAGAAAAGAAAGACGGGCGTTTTCAATAAAAAGGTGTAATTTATTGAGCAGTCTTCTTCCTCATACAAGAGAAATGAATTGCCACAATTGCAATACTCATAGTAAAGTAAAGTGCGTACAGTAAAAGGAGGATTATAAAATAATACTGTAAAAGCATTGATATGGTTTCTTAGCCATATGATACTTTAAAATAGATAAAATATATATACATATATACATTGACTAACGTACTCAACTGGTGCTTCTAAATACGCCTACCCCGGTGTACCTGACCTAAGCCTAATACGTGGGAAGGAGTAAGTAAGTAGCAGTTTAAGTTAAGTTTGTTTTGCCAAGAATCTGACTCAAGAATTCTCTCTAAGGTTTTAGTCAGCTCCGTACCTGGGTAATTAAAAAGCAGGAGGTCTTGTATCTCTCTCTCAGGACTCAATATCCCAGTAACCCGCGAAGGTATCTGGAAACACCGGAGCTGGATTTCTCGGCAGGAGAAAAGACAGCGTCTCTCTCAGTGCGTCAAAAGAGGAGGGGCAGCGTCCGTGGGCTCTCGCATCAGCTGGGCTCTCGGGCAAGTAGATAGCTGCTCTGCTCCAAAACTACCACCGTGTGTTTGCTTAAGGCAACGTTGGTATATTTATACCTGAAAGGTGCCGGGTTTGATGTAAGGTTGGACATAAGACGTCAATAAAGATGTCACTAAGAACTGCCCGTTCTTACAGTGCTTTACAGGAGTTCTAGGATGAAATCAAAACAAAAGCAAGGGGGATTTCCCAGGTTGCTGGAGGTTTGGTTTGTTTAGAGAACTCGTTGTGCTTTCTAGGAGGCCGGGAAAGTAGCCTTGCTTAATGTGACAGCATGTGCTACGACTGAATATGGATATGATTACTATGCCGTTGTAGGGATATTATTGATTATAACCGGACAAGGGCATAAAATAGAAATATCAGTTTAGGTTCCTAGATAAAAACACAATACCCACTCCACGATCTAATGTCCATCATTACTAAAACTAAGCAATAGTAAACATATAAAAGTGCATGTGTATTTCAACCCACCCCAAAATACATTTTTAGCATTTGAAATGGTGCATAGATATACACGAAAAATAATTATAGGTACTGTACGCTATTCAAGCAGTGTAATCATTCAGTAAAAAAGATGCATATATATATCAGCATGAATGATTTGTGAAATTTACACATGAAATGGCTCTTAATACAGAAAAGAAGGTCGAGACCATTCCATCACATATAAATACAGTTGCTGTAAATGTGCTAGAGGCTGAGGTAATATATTGTCTCTAGAGTTCCTAAAAATAGAAGCTCTGTTCTCTAAGAATAGTTTTACTTTAAGCAGAGTACATGTGCCAGAAAAAAAGGTAAATATTTTGGAATTAGGAAAAAATAATTTTTGTTTTCAGGGGAGAGAAAAAAATATAGTTCCAAATATGTTCAGTAGCTTTTGTTTATCAAAGCCAAGGCCGAATTCAGAGTTCAGGGAACGCTGTGTACTAGTTTGCTGAAAAGTTATTCTTTTTTTTCAGGGGAGAACATCATTTCAGACAGACTTTCAAAAAAGTGGTTTAGCCGCTTCAGGTGAAAGTTCGACAAAGTTGGAAAATGCCGCAACTGTGCAGTCGTGAGAAGGATTGCTATCATCGATGTCTGGATCAGCAATGCTTACAGAAGGTCGTACCTGGGTGATGTTGCTCTCATCTTGTACTTCACTACCCTCTAATCGTAGTGGTGAAGTCTCAACGAATGCCGTCATCAGAATGGGTAGCCGCTGGGGACAACACGATGCATGAGCCGTTACAGGACTTAGCAAAGTATCTGTATCCAATGGTACTGCTGATTGTAGTGTAAGACAAACGTCCAACACGCATTCCTCTCCGCATAGCATACATCGAAGCACAGGTAAGATGCAATTCTGCCAGATGGGTCTGAATGAAAGAAACCAGGTCATATTCAGATCTCTTAGCCGGGCTAATCCAAGGACTTTAGTTATGCGGTCCCGATAGCGTATAGCCAGGATCGTTTCTTCCATCGTTGCTGGAGTCTTGTCTGCGATTTGGCTTGCCATATCGAAGCAGAAGTATCAAAAATAAAATGCCTGCTACGAGTCCCAACAGAAGTGGTAGGCCGCCAAAGACAGAATGGACAAAATTAGAAAAAATGCCCAGAACTGTTTTGAAGGGTGTTAACAGTCCCGAAAAAATTGTCTTAAATACATGTGGGATACCGCTGGTATCAGAAATATTTAGGATTTGGCTTAGCATTTCTGCGAAATGCAGGGGGCAATATGTTGATAAAAGTGTATGTATCTCTGCCGTTGTCCTTGCAACTTGCAGATCATACGTTTCTTTTGATGACATCAAGGGCACAGTTGTCTGTAAAAGAACAGACTTCATTCTGCTTAAAGTATCAATTCGAATAGAAGAGATATTCAAAAAAGGCCAAATTTTTGCCTCCGTGTCTGGAGTGCTGTTTGGATACAATACTTGCATACAACAAGTGACCATGGAACTAACGCTCACGAGATAAGCTTTTCCTGGCACCATGCCACAACAGCTGTGGTCTACTATTAGAATATAGCTCCCGTTAGAAAGCCGTCTAAAGAATGGCTCTATTCGTGTTGCAGGTTAGCCATGCTGGTGACATGAAAGGTTATTTGAAGTCCCCTCACAGGCCCCATGCAAGTTAATACCTTGACACAGAAGTATACCACTTAGTGATCGTTTACAATTGTTACCACTAAGTAATACATTCTGTTCCTTTTCACTATAACATGTGTGTGTGTAAGGCAATTTCCATGATGACTTAATGTACCCTTTACCCAACCTTTCATACTGGCCTGCTGGTATATACTCTTGACAGTATTTAAATTGGAAAGTTGTTATCGGAATTGTTATTATTCCGTGTATTATCCATTCAATGACAGGTCTTTCTGACATTGTCAATGGTAATCTCTCAAGTTTTTCAATGCTCAGAATTGTATACTCTGCTCCTTTTTGTGCCAAACTGATTTGTGTATCAGTAAGGTTAAATATAGAGAATAATGACGTGTTGATTAAACGCCAGGGCACGTAGCCTGAACGCAGATTTTGCAACGTCCAGCCAAGCTGTACTATAGAACGTAATTGGGACTGACCGTGTTGTAACATTAGTAAGTCCTGCTCTATTATATCAATAGCAGATGATACAATACTGTCCAGTGAATATATTCTGGAAGACAGAGTCATTAACCCATTGTCCACAACAGAAAGTGATTTTTCCAAATTAATACGGTCAATTTCCCGTATTTTTTCTGCTGTTTCAATTTGCATTACTTTCCAAGCTTCGTTGTACGCAGCGTATACACCGGCCGCTATGAAAAGTTTTTGACGCTGTTTGTGTGGTCCCATTATGAAATCACGCAAGTCAGCACCGTCTTTAAGTAAAGTCAAGTGTTGCTTAATTTCTGCCAGTGTGGATTTCTGTAGCCATTCGAGGCAGAGTTTTCCTACACTGTATGTTGTAACTATCCCTGGATGTTGTCTCTGGGAGTATCTAGGGTCTGGCCTGGTCAATTTGAACCCCTGTATTTTGTTCAGGAATCTATCTTGACAGTTATTTGTGTCTGTGGGCCAGATCAACCATTTTTTCCAATCAGGATGTGTTCTGTTTTGGTTAACAATATGGGATACGTCTATCTCAACATCTGTAGTGCTATTACTGTCAGGTGTTGGCTTTGGAATAGACGGTTTGTTTAAGTCTTTGATTTTGGCTAGGCCAAGACAGGTTGTCTGTTGAATTGTGTCATTCAAGAATATAATTTGTTCTGGGATCATGCAGACTCTAAATAATGATTCTATACATTGGACCTGCCAATCTTTGGTACCCCAGATGTTTTTTGTTTCAATGTTGTTTTTCCAAAAATCAAAACCAAATGTAGTCATTTTTTCATAAAATGTTTCTGAATAAATCAATTTAGTATTTGTCAGCATTGTTTTCATTCCTGTCTTATTTAACAGTTTGAAATAAAATGTGTCTGCATCACTTGTGTTAAACCCTGAGAAGTATGGGAATTTCTCAGAAAATGTTTTCGAACTACCTTTTGGAGGAGTTGCACAATGTTCCCATTGATTATAATTAAAAACATTTCTAGGTTGAGCAGATTTATGCAAATAATGATGTGCAAAGTGGTTGTAGCAGTACATTTCTTCATAATTAGATGAACCCTGCAACTAATCATGTTCTGTAAATTTTGCTGACATTACTAAATCTGACATCATATTATTAATACTTTCAAAGTCCCAATCATCAGAGAATGTGCTCGGTTTTACAAAGTCACTTAATGAAACCTTAAACTGGTGTGGATACTTCAAGAGCTCGACCGGGCCATAGATTTCGTAATCTGTTTTGTCCCAAGCTACCCCCCCCGGGTATTGGATTGGCTGTGACATTCACGGATGATAGTTCTCTTTTCTCGATGTGAGATGACATGTGCGGCTTTAGGACCAAGTTGATGTTCTGACTTGCTGTGTCCATTGTACGGTATTTTCCCTCAATGTATTTTCCCAAACAAAGAACCATGATGAGCCAAAGCAGGAGGAAAAGTACACCTAACACAATCCAAAATTCAATCCATGGAGAAATCAGATAGGTTTCTTTGAGTTGATGAAAGAGTTCTGTTACTTTGTCTTTAAAAGTTTTTGTTGTTGGCTGATCTTCAGGCTCGCTTGGATCCTCAGAAAAGTCATCGAAATTGATGAAGTAGCCAGATGCAGTTCTGTCAATTGTTGGAATCGCTTCCGGATTTTTATTTGCTTTTTGAATTTTCTTTGTTTCATTAGCATAGGCTGAGGCTACATCGTTGTAGACAGGTGTTTCTTGACGAACTGTTGCAATTTGGGTTTCAAGAGGCACAAGTTCCATGGCATTGTTGCATAGTCCTTTTTTATTCACTGCAGGTTTATCAAATGTGATTAGTCTCTCAGTTTGAACCTCTTGTATTGTAGCAAGTTTTGGTGTTCTGCTACTTCTTGGGAGTCCACTGGGCCTACTATTTATTATTGGCCACATGATTGTGATTTTACCAGGCCGATGGATACAACTCGGTTCTCCTTTTTACCAGCAAGGGGCGGTAGCATAACTTATTTTGTTCCGCTGACAGCTAAGACAGGTACTGCTTTTCTGTAAGAAGGCCCAAATTGCTTCTTCACCGCGATCTTCTCTCTGACCAGATCCCCAATTTTTGGAATCCAGACAGGCCTTGCTGGGACAGGTGGTTTATCTTCAGTGGCAGTTGGCTGCTGTTTTAACTTTATGTTGCTCAGGTCTTTTCTTGTTTCATTTAAGTCCTGTAAAATAGCCAAACGATCTTTGATATCAAAGCATTTTTCTTCTACCACTGAAGTCTGACTATCTAAGTCCTGAATATGCATTCTAGTACCGAACAATAGTTCGTACGGACTGAAACCTTTTAGAGAATTTCTTGGCAGATTGTTAAGACTACGTTGGACACGTGTTAAATGTTGGACCCACCCATCACCCGAACCTAATACCGTCGCCGTTATAGATTGCTTTATGTCTCGGTTTTTTCTTTCCACAATCCCATTTCCCTCAGGATGGAAGGGACAAGAGTACCGCAATGCAATGCCCATGCTGGTCATGGCCTCCTTATAAGCTCGAGAGCTAAAAGCAGGACCCTGGTCAGAATGTAGCATGCCAATTGCGTATGTGCCGATATAGACTCGCAAATGTTTTATGACAGTTCTGGCGTCAGCCGAGTGCTGGTGTCTACATTTTAAGTGAAACTAGTCTTAAATAATATACATTGGGACGCATTTTTCCTGTTTGATTATGCGTATAGATCACCTTATGCTTTCTATTAGGGGTCCTGGCACTACTTCGGCCGGTTCTCCACTGCGATCTCTGTTGCAGTTTGGACAGCTCATTGCAAATTTGTGTTGTTGCAGGCTCATTCCCGGCCATTAGTATTCTGATTGTAATTCTTTCAGAGATTCCTTGATCGTCTGGTGTCTTAGACCTCACCCATGTGTGCTTCTTGTATCAAGAAGATTCTCGTGTTCGTGTTTGGAATTACTCTATCCCCCACTCCAGGGATTCGAGCAAAAGGAACGGAGTTTGCATCGATTATGTATGTATAATTGAGTGGATAGTTCACGGGTAATGCTGCACAGTCGCCTTTTGAAGACGTTTTTAGCGCCAGCATGGTTTCCCCGTCTATGTATTTTTCTGAACGCTTTTTTGTGGCTACGGAAGCCGGATTAGTTGCTTCCGCTGTGGCTGTGTCAGCCAATGAATTCCCTGCAACGTGAACGCCATCACGCTGATGACTCAGTGTATGTATCACGTGAGTCTTTTGTAGTTCTTTTTGCAAAAGAATTACTTGTTCCCAAAGCGTTTTATGCTTTATTGTGGCACCTGTCTCATCTTTGTAACCGTTTTGAACCCAGTTCTGCAAATCATTATTGTAGGATTTGACGCAGTAATGCGAATCGCACACTATTAGTGTCGGGAATTCGAGATCGGCAATATCGAGCGCCATTTTTAAAGCTAATAAATCAGTTTGTTGACCTGAATTGTTTTTTACGGATTGAGACATAGTTACCAGTGGTCTCAATTTACATCCGTGCCACCGGTTTTTAACAACCGAGCACGTAGCATTGTAAGCTTGCTTTCCCCAAACTGAGGGTTGAGCAGATCCGTCTGTATATATTACACAGGCGTAAAGTTGTATGGGCAGAATTTCGATTGGCAGAGGATATTCTTTTTCATATGTTAGATATTTTAATTTTTTCATTTCCGGGTCAAAATAGTATTTCACTTTTTCTGTAGCAAGAGAATTCTCCCATTGTATCCATTTTGGATCTAATGCCATGGTAGTCAAATTTCGTGGGCTTGTTAATGCCTCAAAGGCTGATTCTGCTGTTAGAACAGTTATCCTTCTGCCTTGGGCCTGGTCTGTTTCTCTTGCTACAGCTGTTTGAACCGCATTTACAACATTTTCCGCAAGACTAAATGTTTTTTCAGCTTGTGTGTACAAGTGTGATTTGTATGCTATTGGTACCTTTTCTCCCTCATTAGAGGTCAGGTACATGAATCCGCATCTTCCTGGGATGAATCGGATTACAAGGTTGCGTGTGTTATCGCGAGTTTGCAATTTTGCTTTAGCTAACATGTCTGTTTGCAATGATCTCAAAATTTCTGTGTGTTTCTGAGTCCAATTGATTGGTTTAAAATCAGGTTTTATTAATTCATAGAGAGGTTTAACCCTCTCCGCATAATTTAGAATGTAAGTTCTGCCGAAATTCAGGAAACCTAGTATTGATTGTAAGTTCTTCAGCGTTTTAGGTGCTTGGAGTACAGCGCATTTCTCTAAGAAATTGTCTGCTAGGCTTTTGCCTTCACTTGATAATTCATATCCTAAAAACAGGACAGTTAGATGGGCAATTCGATACTTTTTAAAGTTGAATTTGTAACCCTCTGCTGCGAACCCAAGTATTATGGTGTTCACTCTTTTCAAGTGAGTATCCAAGTCATCATCTGTTAGATAGATGTCATCGACATAAGATAATGCTTTATCATCATACATTTGTAGTAACTCTGTTACCCTTGCTGAGAATAATCCTGGGCTATTCTTGAATCCCTGTGGGAGTCGACAGAAATTTTTCTGCGACCCCATTATTGAGAAAGCGGTCAAATACCTGCTATCAGGTGCTATGTTTTGACAAAAGAATCCATTCGAGATGTCTAATGTTGTTTTGTATTTTTTGCGCACGATGTTATTCATTAGTGCTGCACTGTGTGAGTTTTGTACTGCAAATGTCTTGCAACATGAGTTAAGGTGTCTGCAGTCCAAAACTAGACGATATGAATCGTCTGGTTTGGAGACAGAAAACAAAGGATTTGTGAGGTGCATGTTTCAATCACCCCCTGGTATTCAAGTTGATCTAAGATCTCCCTGACCTGTTTTTTAGCTTCTTGCTTAATTGGGTACTGCCTTTGTGCAGTTGGTTGACATTTTAATTGGATTTTGTGAGGAGGAGAGTCCTCATCCCATCCTACATGATTCTTATATAATGCAGGAGCTTGGGCTACTGCCCATTTTCTTGCAAGTGTATATTTTTTATGAATTGTAATATGATTTGATAAGGCAGGCATAATCATTTCTTCGCCATGAGGGCACTCCCTGAGAAACTCTGGTGGCCAGTCTTTCTCAGCTAAAAGGATGTCATAGCCTTTGGAAAGGTTATCCCAAAATAGACCCCTTACTTTCCTAGTCTTATCTCCCTCTACACGTAATGTTATTTCATATATTTTATGAGGTTTGCTAACTCTGGTATCTGCAGTTTCCACCTGGATGTATTCATTCGTGTCCACTGTCTCCAGATGATTCATCAGGATCTTGCGAGCTATGGTCACTTCTGCTGCGCTGTCTAGCATTGTCTGGGCCCACTCTCCGTTTTTCAGTTGTGTCCTCAGTATCCTCGGCATGTTTGATTATTTTAATACTGGCTACCTTCTTTTTTGGAAATTGTAATTTTTTACTTTGATGAGCAGGTTCCTTGTCTTTGGACTTGACGTGCTCTTCCCTGTGTTCTGACCGTCCTCTTCTTTCCGATTTCTGCGAGGAAGTCTGAAAAGATCGAGAGGGACGTGTATCAATGTCTTGATATCTATCAGGTTTCTTCAGATTATCCCTATTTCTAAGGCTCTATCTTTTCTCAGAGGGCTCCCTCTGGGGAGACTTGTGTCCTTGGTCCGGAGTTCTTTCTCTCCGCCGAGGAGACCTTCCTCTGGACTGGAATCTTTTTTCTTTGGGAGTGGATTGTTTATTTCCATCCCAGCTCTTTTTTGGAGTGTTTAGATTATTTTTAATAAATATCTGTTCAGGATTTTCTGTTAGTTGGGGTTTTACTGGTTTCCCACCCAAACTATCTCTTCCTAGTTCTTCATAGGATTTTTCTATGATTCTGGCAAGTTCAATTGGTTGGTCTGCTATATCTGTTTCTTTCAATTTCTGGCGGATCGCCACAGATGCTGCTTCTCCTTTTATGTTGGCTAATAATATAGCCGAGACCTGCTTAAAGTCTTTCAGTAACTTCATACCCAGAGTTAAAGCAGGTTCTGGACCGCATTCATTTTGAATCTGTCTTAGCACATCTGGTATTATCGCCATAGACGGAACACCATGTGTTTTTGTGTAAATGGAAACAAAGACTGTGCCCCAAATGTCACGTCCTCCACATGTGGTGCGATCCCCATTGGAAGACAGATAGTCAGAATTCTGTGTTTCTCAGTAGGGGTAGTATCCGGAAATACTGCCTCTATTTGAGTGATATTTTGTGCTAACCAGAATGGAATTTGTTCCCGTTTTGCGGGTACTTTACCCAGACATGACTGTATGTTCTGTGGTGTAATTTTGTTTGTGTTCCCCTGATGAGGGGTCAGCTTTGGAATGTTAATAGCTGGTTGGACTGTTGAAGCCCGCATTACATATTGGACTAATTGTCTATGTATTTTAATTAGTACTTTTAGCTGGACTAAAAGTTCTGGTACCGACATTTTTTCGATGTCTGGATGTGGTGTGTAGCTGGCTAGAACCAGCCACGTTGCTCCTGGTCTACCTAGTGGACCGAGCCTGGTGATGTAATTATTATGCTTTAGAGCGCCTTTAAACCAGAGCAGGTGCTCTTGGTATTTTAATGGGATTTCAACCTCCTCGAAAGGAGTGTATTCATCCGGAGGTTCCTCTATTTTGTAATAGTGGAAGTCGTGTGTGACAGCGTTTGCTGCTGGAAAGTTTATCCATGTGTAGAATACCTCTGTCGATATTCATGGGCCTCAATTACGAATACGACTATTCCACCTCTCGGTGTTAGTCCATTTTCTATAAGTTTAAGAGTTATAGTTTTTCTTATGTTGACCGGAATGAGTATAACATGCGGGTCATTCTGTAGGAGACTCGTGTCATCCTCTAGGAGTTGAGCTGCTATTCTAGCTGTCTCCCTTTCTTCTTTGTTTTCCCCCATTTTACTGGCAGAAAAGTTTTTGTTGCAGATCAAGTTTCAAGGAAACAAAGATTAGGTGCACAATATTTTTGGAACACTGCATCCTTCAACGTTGACTAAACCAAAAACTATACATAGAAATCTCTTCCTACTAAGTTCCTGCGGATTTTAACCTTTTACCCACTCCAGATGTCTTTTGGAGTATTTACGGGAAAAAGGGTCTGTGTGAAAAAGCACGACTGAGTTACTCTAACATCTTGCGTTAGATTTATCGTCTTTCCAAACATTGGGCGCCATGTAGTGTAGTTCCTATATTCCCAATAGGCTCTGCGCATTGGAATAATATATTCAGTAGTGTAGACGTAGGACTGAGGTTATCTAGGTCTCTACTGACTATATTAGACTTAAGGTTTGCCAGCTAGCTCAGAGGTCACTAGAAACTTTCTCGAATAAACAAGGAGGAGTTTAACCTCCCTGGATAGACAAGAAGGGATTAGCTTCCTTCAACCATATAACATGACAACTTTGCTCCCTCAGAATAAGAGTGTATCTCTAGAGTCGTGTGAAAACAATAGACCGCTATTTCACTCAGTCAAATGTGCGTACTTAGTTTCACCAGAATGCAGAGAAAAGAAAGACGGGCGTTTTCAATAAAAAGGTGTAATTTATTGAGCAGTCTTCTTCCTCATACAAGAGAAATGAATTGCCACAATTGCAATACTCATAGTAAAGTGCGTACAGTAAAAGGAGGATTATAAAATAATACTGTAAAAGCATTGATATGGTGTCTTAGCCATATGATACTATAAAATAGATTAAATGTATATACATATATACATTGACTAACGTACTCAACTGGTGCTTCTAAATACGCCTACCCCGGTGTACCTGACCTAAGCCTAATACGTGGAAAGGAGTAAGTAAGTAGCTGTTTAAGTTAAGTTTGTTTTGCCAAGAATCTGACTCAAGAATTCTGTCTAAGGTTTTAGTCAGCTCCGTACCTGGGTAATTAGAAAGCAGGAGGTCTTGTATCTCTCTCTCAGGACTCGATATCCCAGTAACCCGCGAAGGTATCTGGAAACACCGGAGCTGGATTTCTCGGCAGGAGAAAAGACAGCGTCTCTCTCAGTGCGTCAAAAGAGGAGGGGCAGGGTCCGTGGGCTCCTGCATCAGCTGGGCTGTCGGGCAAGTAGATAGCTGCTCTGCTCCAAAACCACCACCGTGTGTTTGCTTAAGGCAACGTTGGTATATTTATACCTGAAAGGTGCCGGGTTTGATGTAAGGTTGGACATAAGACGTCAATAAAGATGTCACTAAGAATTGGCCATTCTTACAGTGCTTTACAGGAGTTCTAGGATGAAATCAAAACAAAAGCAAGGGGGATTTCCCAGGTTGCTGGAGGTTTGGTTTGTTTAGAGAACTCGTTGTGCTTTCTAGGAGGCCGGGGAAGTAGCCTTGCTTAATGTGACAGCATGTGCTACGACTGAATATGGATATGATTACTATGCCGTTGTAGGGATATTATTGATTATAACCGGACAAGGGCATAAAATAGAAATATCGATTTAGGTTCCTAGATAAAAACACAATAGTATGATGTGTTATTTGGAGGCAAACACGTTATCGTTTTTGTAGATCTACTGCAGCTAACTCCTGTGAAAGAACAGCCAGTATTTAAAACAGTTACACATGAAGACAGCCGAAAGTGCCTGGGAAGTATTGGAAATGTTAATATATGGTCACATTTCAAATATACAGAACTCATTCAAAATATGCAACAGGCAAAGGATGCTGATTATGGAAATATTCTTCAAGATATAAGAATTGGAAAACTAAGTGAACATGCCAAAGAAACTTTACAATATAACAAAAACCATATGCCTACGCTGATAAATAATTTGACTCAAACAGAAGAACAAACTGTTTCAACTGGAGTTTTTTAGCTTTTTTACTTCTCTAGAAATAGAAACATATCCTTTATTGACTTTACTTAAGGTGAGAATTCTTTCATCTCACACGCTTTCCTGTTAACGAAAGGAGGCGCTTAGGTTTGTGTCAGCCCTGACCACATTCGCCCGATTCTTTTTTTCAGATTTCACCCATGTGAGCTAAATACTCCTGAAAACGAAACCGGCTAATGTGCCAAGCTCCCACTCCAGTCCCTGGATTTCTGTGAAACAGGTACTTCCGTCGACAGTCCTCTGTGAGATGT
This sequence comes from Lissotriton helveticus, assembly GCF_964261635.1. Classification (NCBI taxonomy): domain Eukaryota; kingdom Metazoa; phylum Chordata; class Amphibia; order Caudata; family Salamandridae; genus Lissotriton; species Lissotriton helveticus. The sequence goes on along the minus strand of NC_136069.1, from coordinate 1,070,992,527 downwards.
TAAATTGCATGTTCATAGGTACCGTTCGTCCCTACTCTATGGTCAATTAAGAAGCGAAATAATGCACACTGTGTCTTCTGACACACGGTTTCGCTTTTATTGAGTGTCCCCCATAAGTCCACATTCAAGTAACGCTGTATTGATTATTCCACCGCTGGAAAGAAGTCCTACTGGACTCTTCTAACATGCCGGTTCTTTTCTTTGTTTAGCCAGAAATTCCTTTTCCCCGGCTGGGCTTTGAAAAGACTCTCCGGCATCCTGGATGCGTAAAGACAACGCTGATCCACATGTGACCTTGCGTCTTCCTGGACAGGTATCCAGTTTATGTGTGTTCAAGTCTTTGATACTCGACCACCCACGATTACTCTGGTATTAAAAAGTTCCCTCCCTTTCATTCAATCCGTATTGATAATTCTCCTTCTCACCTTCCAGAAACACGTCTCATTTGTGAGTAAGGTAAGCTGAGTGGCTTGGTGGTGGTTCACTCACTTGTGTTCTTGTAATTATGATGGTTCATGCTGACAAGCGGCTATCATTTCTTTGTCTGTTTTAGATTTTTGCTGGCCCTGATGAGAATCCCTCCTTTTCAAGCTACGGGGATTCGAAACGCGTAGGCCCTCACCTTAGTAATTGCTCTGTTATGAAACGTAAAAACGTAGAGTGATTTGAAACATTTCTTCACTCCCCAGCGCTTGATATTGTACATATTTATGTCTAGACTTTGTTGAAAGTAGAAAAGTGTAATGAATATATTTTGTTGTGCTACACTGATTGTTTTTTCAATGTGCTAAATCCCAGAGCAATTTCTATTTTCCCCTTTTTCTTTCCCCTGCACACTGACACACCGGGATCCACGAGTGTGTCAGGCTTTGTATGAGTGGGTTTATCTTGATTGACTGTGATATGTCTGAACAGAGTGATTGAGTGTATATTCTTCTTTTGGAATTGATTGTGTCCAATGTTTTCTTGTTTTTGAAATGTAAATATTTTTCTTGCAAAATGTAAATATTTCCGTGTTTCTATTTCTAGAGAAGTAAAAAAGCTATTAAATAGCTAAAAAAAACTCCAGTTGAAACAGTTTGTTCTTCTGTTTGAGTCAAATTATTTATCAGCGTAGGCATATGGTTTTTGTTATATTGATATAAGTGCTCAGCCTCTCTGATTAGAGCCAGCTCTTGGGTTGTTATTTGAAAGAAACTTTACAGGCACGATTACTTTCAAATTTGTTTCCAAATGAAAATGATGTGGCAGAGAATATATATAGTAAAGTGGCAGAAGATAAGTCAGTTATATGCTTGATGCCAACTCTACAAGAAGGTTCAATCTTCAATGAAAAAATGTTAAAGTTAGAAAATCAAGAAATTAAGAAACTGGAAGCTAAAGATAGAATAGAGCATGAAGGAAGACCTATTATTTTGTCAGAAAGGTTGAAGTTAAAATTAGATTCTTTAGAGAAATCAATATCTAAAACTGCTGGTTTAGAAAAGAATCTGTATGTATGTTTAAATTGTCGGATTATTTTATGAAGAAATTTACACGCTTTCCATACTGTTGCACTCTCTGGAGTAGGAATAGTAACTTTTACCCCTACGCTATCCAACTCTTTCTCTACTGTTGCACTCTCTGGAGTGGGAATAGTTATTTTTACCCCTACGCTATCCAACGCTTTCCCTACTGTTGCACTCTCTGGAGTTGGAATAGTAATTTTTATCCCTACGCTATCCAACGCTTTCCCTAATGTTGCACTCTCTGGAGTTGGAATAGTAATTTTTACCTTGCACTATCCAACGCTTTCCCTACTGTTGCATTCACTGGAGTGAGAATAGTAATTTTTACCCCTACGCTATCAAACGCTTTCTCTACTGTTGCACTTTCTGGAGTAGGAATAGCAATTTTTATCCCTACGCTATCCAACGCTTTCCCTACTGTTGCACTCACTGGAGTGGGAATAGTAATTTTTACCCCTACGCTATCCAACTGTTTCTCTACTGTTGCACTCTCTGGAGTGGGAATAGTTATTTTTACCCCTACGCTATCCAATGCTTTCCCTACTGTTGCGCTCTCTGGAGTGGGAATAGTAAATTTTACCCCTACTCTATCCAACGCTTTACCTACTGTTGCTCTCTCTGGAGTGGTAATAGTAATTTTTACCCTCCCACTATCCAACGCTTGCCCTACTGTTGCACTCTCTGGAGTTGGAATAGTAATTTTTACCCCTACGCTATCCAACACTTTCCCTACTGTTGCACTCACTGGAGTGGGAATAGTAAATTTTACCCCTACGCTATCCAATGCTTTCCCTACTATTGCGTTCACTGGAGTGGTAATAGTAATGTTTACCCCTACGCTATCCAATGCTTTCCCTACTGTTGCGCTCTCTGGAGTGGGAATAGTAATTTTTACCCCTACGCTATCCAACGCTTTCCCTACTGTTGCACTCTCTGGAGTGGGAATAGTAAATTTAACCCTCTCGCTATCCTACGGAAAAAATATTGTTAATAATATGTATATATATATATATATATATATATATATTTCAAAATGTAATATTTTTTTAAAGTTACATTAATTATTTATTAATTTTAAGTTTATTTAAGTAATTTAAGTATGTATAAATTAATTATATTTATTATTATATTCGTTTTAAATTAATTTTAAGATATTTAAAAAATTCGATATTTTGACTGTCTATATTTTTTCCTATTGATATTTTGGAGTCGATATTTTTGTACTTACCTGTTTGTAGATGGGAAGTCGATATTCTGGCATTCTATATTTTTACCTCGATATTTTTGCAAGTCGATATTTTGACTGTCGATATTTTGTCAGTGATCCTTGTTTGGCATATGCGGTGACTATTCATAAATCTCAAGGTTTAAGTGTAGATAGTGCTTTGGTAAATATTGGAAGTACTGTGTTCAAAGAGGGTATGGCCTATGTTGCTTTATCTCGAGTTAGAACTTTATCTGGATTGTATCTGATTGATTTTGATGAGACAAAGATTAGTGCAGATCTAAATTGTGTCAAGGAGTATAACAGGTTAAGAAGAGAATATGCTCCAAGTTTACCTCAATATCCTTTAATTGAAAAGCGTGTGATAGGACGAAAAAGAAGATATGAGAAAAAATGTAGTGAAGTGGTAAAGAAAAGAAAAAAAGTAGATGAACCTGTGATTGGAAGCAAAAAGAAAAAGGATACTACTGAAGAGGTTGTTGGATTTTAGTTTGAAAACAGTTCTGGTGTCAACTGCTATGCAAATGTAGTGGTTAATGTTTTTTTTTTCTTGAAACTTTACAGCAAAAGATTGTTGAAAATCGGGAACAAACATTTTGTTGTTTATTGAATTCTGTGTTTGAGAAATGTAGCAGTGATAACACTAAAATAGAAAATGTTTCTGATATTCGAAATGTTTTAGACATATGTGCTGAACTAAATGAATTTTCTCAGAATATTCAGCAAGATTGTCAGGAATTTCTAATGTATATGCTTGTTGTTTTACAAGATGAAGGTGTAGATATTGATAGTCATTTTGGCCTTTCTTCTAAATGGCAACATGAGTGCGACAATTGTTCGTTTTCAAGTAGTACTGACATACACACTGAAAGATTTATATATTTAACATTACCAGACTGTAAAGCAGTGTCTTTCAATAATCTAGTTAGAGAAGCAAATCAAAACATGGTCTGTTCTTAATATAACTCAGAAATGTTATCAACATTATTTATCCGAAGATATGGACAGTATGTAATTTTAATGTTCCAACGATGCAGACCTGATGGAACAAAATTGACAACTTCAATAAAAAATTTTGTGGCTTCTCAACTATCAATTTCTGGAAGAACTTTTGAAACTGTAGCAATTATCTTCCATGATGGTCCTTCTACAACACCAGGACATTACACAGCTTATTTAAAATCTCCAAAGGGCTGGACACACTGTAATGATACTCAATTGACTTTTAAAAAACGTTTGCCTTTTGACTTACCAAATTCTTACCTAGTGTTTTTGTAACCCAAATTGTAGGAAAATTAATTGGCCTAGGAAGATTACTGCTGTTAAAAAAAGAATACTCTGTTGTTCAGAATTAGTTTGTGAGTAAGGGTGACCAAATTATAAAAAAAAAACTTGTATTTGAGATAGTGATAGCATCAGGTAGAGGTTTTACTAATGTTAGATGGTAGAGAACACGTTGGAACTTTTGATTCTAAAGGTTGGGAAAAGAAAGGTTAAGAGTACAATTAAATAATTTGCAAACTAAGGACCTTACACATACTATTTGGCCGTGAGGAGAAGTATCTCAGAACAAAATGACTACTTCGGGAAAATGTTGTTAGAACATGCTTATATGGAAGTTTATTTAGACGGTATAAAAAATAAGTAATATTGTTTTATTACTTTGTGATTGTTTGAGATGTAGCATACTTAAACAAGAAATTGCAAATTGGAGAAAAACATTTAAGATATGTTTTTTTCGAATATTTACATTATGTATTCAAATGTTGTATGTTTTTTTTTAAACACAATCTTTTTGATTGTGTTTTTTTTTGCCCGCTGTCATATGATGAGTAGTATTGCACTCACTGTTTTAAGTGAAATTCAATACATTCTGAGAACAGCAAAATAAAATAATTAAAATATTGTACAAATTATTTTGTATTTTATATTGCGAAATATCGATTCTAACTGAATTGTTTCTTCTCTTCCACAGATATTATATTTATAAGGTAAGTACGACAAACAATATAACTTTTTAAAGAATCTCTTACTTATCTTTCTCTCTTTCCTCACCCTTCTATCACTTCTGTCACTGTCACTGCCTTTCACTCAATCTAAGTCATATTCTCCCATTTCATATTTGCTTCTCTGTTCATCATTGGCATTCCCTTTCTCCTGCTCCTATTTCCTAAGTTTCACTTATTTTGTTTCGCTCACTCCATCTGTCAATCCCTTTTCCTTATTCCCCTTTCTTCAATGTCTTTTGCTAATTTTCATACCTCTCACTTTTTTCACTCCATTTCCCTCTTCCGCTCTTTCTTTTTCTCTTTCTTTTTCTCACTCAGTCTAACCACTTCATTTCATTTCAGTCACACACTCTACCTCTCTTTGTGTTTCACTTACTCTCTTTCTAGCTCTCTCTATCATCCTTCCTCTCTTTCCTTTCTATTTTTTTCACTCATACTTTCTTTTGTATTATGGAATATATATTATAACTCAATTTTTTCTTTTCTTCCATAGATAGTATATTTTTTAAAGAAAATAAACTATAAAGTTGTCATTATTTATAAGGTAAGTTTCACAAACAAAAAATCTTTTTTCATCACTCTCTTACTTTTCTTTCTCTCTTTCACATTCTTTAATCTCTCTATTACTAACCTTCCCTTACTGATCTTACTCTCCTTTTCTCGTTGTCATTATTGCCCTTCATTCACCTCTACACTCCTTTTCTCTCCAAAAGTACTCTTCCCTCACCATAACTGACCTTGTATAACTCTGTCTTTCCATTGCCTGTCTCCCACTTCTCTTTCCTATCTTCCTCAATCACTACCTTGTGTTGCTGTATCGCTCAATCTGTTCTCACTCCCCCTTACTCTCTTTCTATTACATCATCCCTCACTGACCTTCAGTCACTCCACTTCTGTCACTCTTTCACTCCCTTTTGCTCACTCCCCTTCCTTTATTCTCTCCCTCATTCTCCTTTCCTTCATCCGTCTCTAAGTTTCTTCCTCTGTCTCAGTCAGTATAACTGATTTACTCCTTCACACTTCTCCAATCTCCCTCTGTTTATCTCTCCCGCTGTCTCCCTCTCTCTCCACCACTCTTTCTTTTCTTTCCTCTCTCTTTCCATAAATCCTTCTCTCACTCACTACTGTTTCCTCTCTCTTAATATTCTCTTCCCTGTCACTGCCCTTCACTAACTCTCACTCATCTTCTCCTACTTCATATGCTCATCTCTGTGCATCACTCCTATTCTCTTTCACATGTTTCTATTCTCTCACTCCTCCTTACTCTCTTTCCCTCACTCCATCCGTCAATCCTCTTCCCTTACTTCACTTTCCTCATTTACTTTTGCTAACTCCTATTCGTTTAGTACCCCACTCCCCTTCACTCCATTTTTCTCTCCCTCTCTTCTTCTGTGTCACTCAGTCTAACCACCTCACTCCCTCTCACTCAGTTGCTCTCCTTCTCTTTCTCCTTCCCTCACCCTCATAACCTTTCTCTAACTGTCATTGCCGTTTACTCACCGTCACTCCCCTTTCCCCACTACATTCCCTCCTGTCTCTATATCACCCCTCTTGTCTTTTCCACTCTCTTTCCCTCACTCTCCCTAACTCTTCTTCACTCATTTAAATCCTCAGTCTCCTTCCCGCACTACACTTTCCTAAGTCCCCCATTCCCTCACTCAATTTCTCTCTCCCTCACTCCCCACTTCTCAATTTCACTTATCTCCCTTTTATCATCCTCATACCCTTTCCCTCACCATCACTCCACTTCTCTTAACCTGCACTCCCCTTACCCTACTCTATTTCCCACTGTCCATCCCTTACACTCCTTCCCTGTCTCTGCCCGCTCTCCTTCTCTCACTCACCCTCCTTCACTCTCTTTCCCTTAGTGCCCTTCCCTTACCTTTTCACTCCCCTTAACTCACTCCCCTACCCTTAGTCCCTTTGTTTTAGTCACTGTTTGTCTCACCTTTCCTCACTCATCATACTCTCCGTTCCTCACTCACCATACTCTCCTTTCCACACTCATTCCCTCAGTCCCTTCCTCTCATTCACTCAGTCATTTTAGTTATTCATTTATACACTACACATTCTCTCCCTCTCTCTCTCTCCCTCACCCTTCCTTTGTTTCACTTTCTGTTCCTTCACTCCTACTTTCTTTTGTATTATGAAATATATATTATAACTCAATTTTTTCTTTTCTTCCACAGGTAGTATATTTTTTTAAGAAATATACTATTAATTTGTCATTATTTATAAGGTAAGTATGACAAACAAAACATACTTTTCATCAATCTCTTACTTCTCTTTCTCATTCTTTAACCTCTCTCTTATTCCCCTTCCTTTAATCAATTTACTCCCCCCTTTACTCATTCTTATTACTTTCCTTCATTTTTCTTTACAGTCTTTCTGTCACTATCAGTACTATTTCTTCACCCTCACTCACCTTATCCAACTACGTCTTTCTTTCTCTGTCTCTTACTTCTCTTTCCTATCTTCCTCTATTACTACCTTTGTCTTGTTCTATCCCTCAGTATCTTCTCACTCCCCCTTACTCTCTTTCCATAACATCATCCCTCAGTCACCTTCACTCACTCAACTTATTTCACTTCCTCACTCTCTTTCGCTCAATTCCATTAGTTTATTAACTCCCTCACTCTCCTTTCCTCCATCCATCTCTAAGTCTCTTTTTCCTCAATCACTACCTTGTGTTGCTTTATCGCTCAATCTCTTCTCACTCCCCCATTACTATATTTCTATTACATCATCCCTCACTGATCTTCAGTCACTCCACGTTTTCACTCCTTCACTCCCTTTAGCTCAGTCCCCTTCCTTTATTCTCTCCATCACTCTCCTTTCCTCCATCCGTCTCTAAGTCTCTTCCTCTGTTTTAGTAAGTGTAAGTGTTTTACTCCTTCATACTCCATCAGTCTTCTTGTGTTTGTCTATTTCACTGTCTCCGTCTCTCTTGTCTATTTTTCATTTTCTTTTCTCTCTTTCGATAAATACTTGTCTCTCATTTACTTATTTTTCCTTTCTGTTAATATGCTTTTTTCCCATTATTCCTTTCCCCTCACTCTTATAACCCTTCCCTCATTATCACTGCCCTTTACTCAATCTTACTCCTCTTCTCCCACTCATGTTTTCTTCTCTGTGCATCACTCCCATTTCTTTTCTTCTTCTCCAATTTCATTAGTACCCCTCAGTTTCTTTTCCTCACTTCATCTGCCAATTCTGCTCCTTTATTTTGTTTTCCTCATTCCCTTCTGCTAACTCCCTTTCATTTACTCTCTTGCTCATCTTTTGAACATTTTTCTCTCCCTCTCTTGTTGTGTCTCACTCAGTCTAACCTCTCTTCCTGTCTGTATCTCACCCCTTTTCTCTTTTCCACTCTCTTTCCCTCAGTCTCCCTCACACTCTTTCACTCATTTAAATTCCCCGGGGCAGATTCAGAAGCCCCTTGCGCCTCTTTTACACCGCCGCTGTGTCACTTTTCTTACGCAGTGGCAGCGCAAAAGAAGCGCTATAGTGCAGGGTATTTAGAACGTGACGCATCAGGGAGATGCGTCACGTTGTAAAACCCTGCACCACATGAAACCAGTGTCAGGTTTCATTTGGGCGTTTCCACGCAGGGGTGGGCGTTCCGTCGCAGGAATGCCCTTACAAGATTTCACTGAGTCACTTTACCAATGCTGATGCGTCAAAACCTTGCACTTAGTTGAAGCAGGTGTAAGGCTTGATGCACCACGTTACAGATAGGGCAAGTTGGAAAAGTGCTGGAGTTGCGTGCCGCATGCAACACAATTTCAGCACTGTGCCAACTTTACGCCCTAGATACGACATGCATCTGTTTATTCTTACGCCATGGTGCACCGCATTGCAAATGCGGTGCCTCATGGGTGGCGCAAGGATAAACTTGTGTGCCGCACCTTTCCTGGCACATCTCTGCTAATTTTCAGAGATGTGTCAGGTAACATAAATCTGTCCCTCAGTTCCAATCCCTCTCTACGCTTTCTAAGTCCCTCCATTCCCTCACTCGATTTTTTTCTCACTCACTCCCCACTTCTCACTTTCACTTACCTCCCTTTTATCATCCTCAAATACCCTTCCCTCACCCTCACTTCACTTCTCTTATCTTCGCTCCCCTTACCCTCTCTCCATCCCTTACACTCCTTCCCTGTCTCCGCCCCGCTCTCCTTCTTTCACTCCCTCTCCCTTACTCTCTTTTTCTTAGTGCCCTTCCCTTACTTTTTAACTCCCCTTAACTCACTTCCCTACCCTTAGTCCCTTTGTTTTTAGTCACTCTTTGACTCACCTTTCCTTACTCACCATACTCTCCATCCTTCACTCATACCATCAGTCTCTTCCTCCCCTACACTCCAGTCATTTCAGTCATTCATTTTTTCACTACACATTCATTCAAACAAATAATGACACATTGTGTTAGAAATACAGCTCCTTTTGGAGAAGGAGTTAGTTCTGAAAAGAACTTTTTTTTTGTTTTGCTCCTCTCTGGGAGCATTGGTGTTCATTAATTCTCCGCTCAATCAGAGTGAGGCTCTGCTCCCCATACACAATAATTTCAAAGCATTTGTTGCATCTCATGTGGACTTTTGTCAAGAATGGTCTTAAGTCCATCTCTGCAGTGGATGGAGAGGCAGGTGGTCCTCCAGATGATGTGCTGGCCACAGCTGGTGGCATTTGTGTGTCCAGGGCTCTTGTAGATGCCTGTGCAAATTGCACAGGGTGTACTTGTCTAATATGCCTTATCATTGTATGTATTGAAAAGGAGTACTTTTTTGAAGGGTTTCCCCTTGAGAGAACAGTGCCACATATAGTGCATGTGACTTTCGGGGCATTCACTTTTTTTAGCCATTCAGGAAAAGTAAAAAATGTGCGAGGTGCGCGCACCCGGTCGCGCACCTCGCAATATTAAAAAAAAAAAAAAAAATGATTTTATGTGCCTGTCGGGGTTCTTTAGGGACCCCCTGAGAAGCTCTAGGGGGTCAGGGAGTGTCTAACTTGCCTCCTTTTCACGTTTTGAAACTTTTATGTAAATCGGGTAAAACGCCATTTTGAAGCGGCGTGCGCGCACCTGAGCGCGCACGTCGTCATGTGACTCAAAAACAACACTTTTCATTGGTTCATAGTAGTTTCAGATCTAGAATCTTGAAAAACCCCACCCATTTCCCTTACTATTTGCTTTATTCTCCTGGAAGAAGGACCCTTTTTGGAGCTGGAAGCAGAAAAAACAACAGGATGGAAGAAAGACAGGAAACAACATATTCTTCTTCTGACTCCCACCTAGAATATCGCCAGCGAGCCAAGAAGGGGAAATCTTCTTTTATTTGGAAGTTTTTAACTTTTCCTGAGGGACTAAAAAAAGGTAAATGCACCTAAAGTAACGTGTACCCTTTGTGGTACTGTTCTTTCAAGGGGAAACCCTCTCAAAAATACTCCTTTTCAATCCATACCATGATCAGACGTAAAAAATGTGCACCCTTTGCAATATGCCCAAGAAGCCACAAGAGCTCTGGCCCAGCAGATTCCACCAGCTGTGGCCAGCACATCTACAACTCCACCTCCATCGCCAGCAACAGCAGAAAGGGACCTTAGGCCATATTTGGCGCATGTGCATATGCGGTGCAACAAATGTTTTGATCTTATTGTTTTTGGAGAACAGAGCCTGAATCTAATTGAACGCAGCATTCAGAATCATAAATGCTCTGAAAGGAGATAATTTTTTTTCTATTTTTCATTTATTTTGTTCTTGTTGAACAGTTTCCATGTTGCAGTTCCTGAATTTTCTTCAAAAAACAAAAAAATATATAAAACTTTTAAAAAAGGAAAAAAAATATAAAAGTTGTTTTCAGAACTCATTCAATTCTCTAAAAAGAGTTATATTCCTAATACACTGTGTCGTTCATTTTTTTGAATGAAAGCGTAGTGCATAAAAGAGTGATTGAAATGACTGAGTGAAGGGAAGGAAGGGACTGAGGAAAAGAGTGAGAAAAGGGGAGTATGTTGAGTGACAAAAGAGGAGTCGAAGAGTGACTGAAAGAAGGGGACTAAGGGTAGGGGAGTGAGTTAAGGGGAGTGAAAACCTACTAAATCCTTCATCCAGACACTCATACATACACTCATTCTTCAATATGTAAAACATATTTTAACTTTACAGAAACACACAGACACTGGATGATGTCATCAGTGATGTCATATGAGATGTCATCAGTGATGTCATCAGTGATGTCACTAACCATGTCATGAATGATGTAATATGTGACATCATCAGAAGTGCATTGCGGGCGCGCGAGTTATAGTGAGTCCAACTAACTATAACGTGGGAATTTCAATGGTTTTATGTCAGTAAAATTTCCAGCTAACTATAACTCGTGTCAAACCTATGGTTTTTTCAGTGAATTTAATAGGTTTTTTAAATGCTGATTCATAACTATAACTGGTGTGAAACCTATGGTTTTTTCAGTGAATTTCATAGGGTTTTTAATAGCAAATTTCTATAGCTATGAAATATAATATTTTTTATAATGAATCCTATATTGTATATTTATGTAACACTACTTTTTTTATGTATATTGTTCATGTTTATTGATTTTTTTCTTTTTTGCCCTAGAGCGCTCCCGGTGCGCTTACCGGTGAGCGCACCGGTGCGCAGTCTAGCGGCGCGCCCCGGTGCGCGTACCGGTGAGCGTCCCGTTAGCACTATTTCCGCGAACGAAAACATCATCATGACGTATCACGTAGCCGCGTGATGCGTCTTATGACGCACGGCGTAAGCGTATCCGGAAGCGCCCGAGCACATACGATCGCGCTACGTAAGAGCCCCGGGCGCGCTCCGGGGCGCCTAGCGTAAGCGCGTCGGGTCATGTAACCTGAAAATAACACTTTTCATTGGTTCAGAACAGTTTAGTTTTCCAAATGATGAAAGCCCGGGTCATGTGACCTGAAAATAACACTTTTCATTGGTTCAGAACAGTTTTGTTTTCCAAATGATGAAAGCCCCCACCTTTTTTCCTCATTCTCACTTTGTTCTTTGAGTGAGGAAGACCTGTTTCTAGTCATTGAGAAATGGCTACAGTAGCAGCAGCAGCAGGAGCATCTGCACCACCACCACCACCACCACCACAAGGACCACCACAACACCACAGTGGTGGTGAAGAAGAAGAAGAGGAGGAGGAGGAGGAGGAGGAGGAGGGGCGGTTCCTGCCGGATGATAATATCCCCTATAAACCGAAGGAGCAATTTGTGTGGGAGTTTTTTAAAATCCCAAAGGACCAAAAGAAAGTCAATGCGCCAAAAGTGACATGTCTGATCTGTGGCACTGTACTTTCCAGGGGGAACCTGCAAAAAAATATTCATTTGGGAACCATACAATGCTCGCCACATTCAACGCAGGCACCCTAACAACTATGCTGCGGCAGAGGTCAGAGAACTGACCAGAAACCCTCCCCAATCTTCTCCCAGCACCTCCAAAAGCAAACAACCCACTCCATCGGGTCCAGAGACAAGGGAGATGGTCCCAAACATCCAACGCCAGTTTGCAGATTACAAAATAGTTTGTATGCTTTGCGGGAGTACAATTTCCTATGGGGAGCAGAGCATCAAACTCATCAACCGTGCTGGAGACAACCACATCTGCAGAAAGAAATCTTAATTTTTTTCTGATTTTTTTTGCTCCAGTTGAGCCGTTTACAATTCCCAGTTTTTTGTTTGTCCCCATAAAAATTACAAAAAAATATAAAATTGTTCATAAAAGCCAAGAAAAGTAAAAAATGTTCAAAAAAACAAAAAAAAATATAAAACAACAAAAAGAAAAAAAAACCAGTTCTTTTTAGAACTACCTCCAATTTATAAAAAAATGCTACATTTTTAAAAAACTCTGTCATTCTTTTTTCTCTATGGTACGCTCCCCGGTACGCTCCCCGGTGTGCGTACCGGCCGCTCCCCCCACGAAAATCGAAAAAAAAAAAGTTTTGCCCCGCGGGGCCCTTTTATGGCCCCCACATCAAACCTAGGGGGTCAGGGGAGGTCTACCCTGCCCCCTTTTCGTCATTTCCCCCTTTGTTTTTGCCACCTCTTGTGTCTCGATCCTACCGAGACACAAGATGGCGGCCGCTCCGGACTGTTTGGAATGTTGACAGACACCCGAAAGCCAAACAGCTTTTCCGCTCGCGTACTCACGTAGCGCGCTGGTACGCGCCCTGGTGCGCGTACCAGGGCGCGCTTATAGATATATATATTTTTTTGAACCTAAATTACTCAAAATCCACTGGAGCACATATCTTCAGACATAGCAAAGGCACATCGGGCTACCAGTCCCTACAATTTTGCCAAGTTTGGTAGAAATCCATTCAGCCGTTCGGGCTAAAAGTGAGTCCAACCGCCCTCTGGAAACTAACATGGGGAAAACCTGTTTTGGGACCCCCTTTTATCTCGGCCCCCGCTTCACGAATCCCCCCCAAACTTTCAGGGAAGGAGCGGAGCAGAGCTGGCCATTTTTTGGGAGAAATTCAGCCAATTCCTTCCATCAACGCCAAAGTTATTCCCAATAGAATTTTGCGGATTTCCTATGGAAACTAGGTCCTAACTATAACTACCTACTGGCGACCGCCAGTATGTAATATATATATATATATATATATATATATATATATATATATGACCTACTGGTGCTCACTAGTAGGTAGTTATACTTAGCACTGATTTTCCATAGGAAATCCACAACATTCTATTCCCAGTATCTTTGGCGCCGGTTGTTGTATCTTCGCGTAATTGTCAAAACTTTTGGCCAGCTCCGGTCCGCTCCTATCCTGAAAGTCTCAGGATGATTTGTCAAGTGGGGGCCGAGAAAAAAGGGGGGTCCCAAAACATGTTTTCCCCATGTAATTTTCCATTTAGTCACAGCCACAGCCCAAACTGCTGAACGGAATTACACCAAATTTGGCAAAAAGTTAGCCCTTGGTACAGAGTTGTGCCTTTTTGTTAAATGGTATCAATCCATTCAGCAGTTGCTTAGAAAATCAAAAGTAAAATCATATATACATATCTATGGCCACACAGGATCCGCGCACCCTCCTGATGACAAGCTGTATGCTAATTAGCTGTCAACACTCCAAACCAGGAAGTGTTGGCAGCCATCTTGTGCCTCGGTAGAACCGAGGCACCAGAAACCTAAGAAAAAAATGCAAAAAACACGAAAAAGGGGCAGGGTAGAAACACCCTGACCCTAGGCCTGCTTAGGGGGCCCCCCAAAATTATTATTTTTTAAATCGTCAAAATCTGCGCAGGGTGCGCGGATCCTAGTGATAAAAAAAATATGAAGCACGGGCTCCCGCACTTCATTAATATTCAGCCCCCAGGTGGGCCAAATCCTCGGGGCAGTGATAGATTTGGGTGTGGAGCCCTGGGGCATTATGTGAATATATGGGGGAGGCTCACAGCCCCCCAAGCCCTGTGGACCGCCACCCCCGGGGACCATTACCTCCCCGGGGCTTTGTGAATGGTGGGAGGGGGGCCACGCGGCCCCCCTCCTTGAGCCGTATTATGGCCCTGGTGACCGCCACCCTCAAGGGCCGGCTCCTACAGTGTCCTGGGGTGCCCACCCCAGGGCACTGTAGTTTGCTATGGCTACGGCACCCGCCCTGCCATAGCAAACTGCTTTGGTATTTGGAAGAGAGAGCAGGTTTTCTTTTAATTACCAAAGCAAATTGCTTTTGCACAGGGGGAGCTGCATCTTAGCAGCTCCCTGTGTGGAAAAGCAATGCCGGCTCCCGCAGGATGCGGGGAGCAGCCGGTACAGTGGGGAGATTGGGGACCCCCCACATAGAGGGCCAGCCCCGGGGGATGGGGTCCCTGTGGCCATGAATGCCTAAGGAGGGGGGCAAGGCAGCCCCCTCTAATTTGAAAATCATTTTAAAAAAGGGCCATGCCCCGGGGATGGGGGCCCCGGGACCCATTATGGCCTCGGGAGGGGTGCCACACGGGCCCCTTTCCGGATTTTTCATAAAAAAACAAAATTAGGGGGCAGGCCCTGGGGGTTGAGGTCACCAGGGCCAATATATTAGAAGAAAAAGGGGGCCTATACAGCCGCCCTTCTTAAAAAAAAAAGAAAAGACCGGCATTGAGCCAGAGGCCACTCCCCCTTCTTGCAGTACTCTGCATACGCGCCTCCTGGCGCGTTTGCAAATGGGGAACACATTCTCCTAGAATACTGGGGGTCCCTGGGGGCAAACTAGCCAGGCAGGAAACTCCATTATGCTCCAGGGGGCTGTGTTTCAGAGAGGTGTTCTTAGGCCATGCCCCTTTTTACACATCTCTGCAACGCAGCTCAGTGGCCCTTAATGGAGGTAGCTGGTGTGACCGCTCAGCCCTCCACAGGGCTTGGTCGCCCCACTTACTGCTGCCGCTCCTGCCTGCCTTTGCCGCCTCCTGCCTGCAGATTCCTTTGCTCGCTGCCCGCTGCTCCTGGGAATTTCCCGCTGCTCCTGGGAATTTCCCGCTGCCCGCTGCTTCTTAGAATTTCCCGCCGCTGCCTCCCTGCGGCCCCGCCCCCCTGTGATTCCATTCGCAGCCCCGCTCCCACCACCCAGCTGCTTCTCCCTCCCGGCTCCTTACTTATGACGCCCCCAGAGCGACCGCGCAGCGGACGCACGCAGCGGGAGCGCCGATTGAGCACCGAAGGTCCGCGCCTGGCCCGCGCCCAGCGCCAGAACCGCTGGCCCTCCCCGCCGAGGCAAGACGACCCGACTGACCTACGCCGCCGCCACTCTCAACGCACTCAATGCCGGCCGCACCCACGCCTGCTGCCGAGCCACCCCGAGACGCACCCACGGACCCTTCACCTGCTGCACCTGCAAGTTCACCTGCCTCCGAACCTGCCCCGCACCCGCCAAGGCAAACACCAGCAGCAACCACCTCAAGTGCATCCTGATCAACACCCGCTCCGTCCACAGACACGCCGTGGAACTCTGGAACCTCCTCAACGCTACATCACCGAACGTCGCCATCCTCAGGGAAACCTGGATGAACGCCTCCTCTGAACCCGACATCGCCATTGCCTTCCCGGACGGGTACAAGATCATCAGGAGGGACCGCATCAACCACCCGGAGGTGGCATCGCCATCGTCCACAGGAACACCATCCGCATCACGACCGACGCCAACGACTCCTTCGCCGCAGCCGAACATCTCCACTTCCAGATTCACACTGACCCTAAGACAACCCTCAGAGGCACCCTCGTCTACAGACCCCCGGGACCACGCACACAATTCAGCGAAGACATCACAGACTTCATCAGCCCGCACGCCCTCCCCTCCACTGACTACATCCTCCTCGGGGACCTCAACTTCCACCTGGAGAACAACAAGGACCGCAACTGCACCGCCCTGCTGGAAAACCTCGCCAACCTCGGACTCAAGCAACTGGTCAACACCCCCACCCACTACGCCGGCCACACGCTTGATCCCGTCTTCTCTTCCAGCAAGTACATCACCTTCAGCCACGCCACCGGACTCCACTGGACCGACCACAGCTGCGTCCACTTCAGCTTCAAAAGATCCACGACCCACCACCACCCGCAACAGGTACCTCACAGGAATTGGAGCAAGATCACCGCAGACCAGCTCACCACCTCCCTCAGCCAGAGCCCACCCGCCAACACAACGGACCCCAACGAAGCAGCCCGCAACTTCACACAGTGGCTGACCGCCTGCGCCGACGACCTCGCACCACTAAAGAACCCTCCCAGCAGACCCAGAAGCAAGAAGGCATCCTAGTTCACCGACGACCTTAAGGACTCCAAGAAGACCTGCCGCACCCTCGAGAAAGCCTGGCTCCTCGACCGGACCACCGACAACATGACCACCCTCAAACACGCTACCCGCAAGCACCACCAGCTCACCCGCACCACCAAGAAGAAATCGCTGAAGGAACGACTGGACAACAACGCCCACGACAGCAAAGAGCTCTTCACTATCGTCAAGGAGTTCTCCAACCCCAGCACCGGCACCAACGACATCACTCTGTCACAAGACCTCTGCGACTCCCTCGCCTCGTTCTTCCACCGCAAGATCGCCGACACCCACAACAGCTTCGGCGCCCCACCCACACACCCAACCGTCGAACCAATGCCCCCCACCGCCACCCTTCGCACCTGGACCACGGTGACCACCGAAGACACAGCCCGCACGATGAAAACCATCCACTCCGGATCACCGACCGACCCCTGCCCACACCACGTCTTTAACAAGGCCGACTCCACCATCGCACCCCAACTCCGGAACATCATCAATGCCTCCTTCAACACCGCCACCTTCCCGGAGAGCTGGAAGCACGCCGAGATCAGCGCCCTCCTGAAGAAACCTACAGCGGACCCCACTGATCTCAAAAACTTCCGCCCCATCTCGCTCCTCCCTTTTCCTGCTAAAGTCATCGAGAAGATCGTCAACAGACAGCTGACCGCCTTCCTCGAGACGAACGGATCCCTCGATCCCTCGCAGTCCGGCTTCAGAGCCAACCACAGCACCGAGACCGCCCTCATCGCAGCCACCGACGACATCCGGACCCTGCTCGACAAGGGGGAAACAGTGGCCCTCACCCTCCTGGACCTCTCCGCTGCGTTCGACACGGTCTGCCACCGCACCCTAGTCCAGCGCCTCAGCAACATCGGTATCCAAGAGAAGGCACTGGAGTGGATCATCTCGTTCCTCGCCGGAAGAACACAAAGAGTCCGCCTCCCCCGTTTCGCTCCGAGGCCACCGAAGTCATCTGCGGCGTCCCACAAGGATCTTCACTCAGCCCCACCCTCTTCAACATCTACATGAAACCTCTCGCAGCCATCGCACGCCAGCACAACCTCAACATCATCTCTTACGCCGACGACACCCAGCTGATCCTCTCCCTCACCAGAGAACCCGACACCGCCAGAACCTGCCTACATGAAGGGATGAAAGACGTCGCCGAGTGGATGAAGGACAGCCGCCTGAAACTGAACTCGGACAAGACGGAAGTCCTCATCCTGGGATCTTTGCCCTCCGCCTGGGACGACTCCTGGTGGCCCCCAGCCCTGGGCACCACACCCAAGCCAACCGACCACGCACGCAACCTGGGCTTCATCCTGGATCCCTCCCTCTCGATGACCAGACAAGTCAACGCCGTCTCCTCATCGTACTTCAACACCCTGCGTATGCTTCGCAAGATCTTCCGCTGGATCCCGACCGAGACCAGGAAGACTGTCACCCAGGCACTCGCCACCAGCTGACTGGACTACGGAAACGCCCTCTACGCCGGAACCACAGCCAAGCTACAGAAAAGACTCCAGCGCATCCAGAACGCCTCCGCCCGACTCATCCTGGATGTCCCCCGACGCAGCCACATCTCCAGCCACCTGAGGAACCTGCACTGGCTCCCCGTCGACAAGAGGATCATGTTCCGGCTCCTCACCCACGCACACAAGTCTCTCCACGACCTGGGCCCCAAGTACCTCAACGACCGCCTGACCTTCTACACGCCCACCCGCCAGCTACGGTCCACCAGCCTCGCCCTCGCAGCCGTACCACGCATCCGAAGTGCCACCGCCGGAGGAAGATCCTTCTCTTACCTGGCTGCCAAGACTTGGAACTCCCTCCCCATCCACCTTCGGCTGACCCAGGACCATCTCGCCTTCAGGAAACAACTCAAGACCTGGCTGTTCGAGCAGTAGCATACCCCTCCCCCCAAGCGCCTTGAGACCCTCCTGGGTGAGTAGTGCGCTATACAAATGGCATGATTGATTGGTGGGCTAGTTGCACCCCAGGGACCCTCAGTATTCAAGGAGCGTTTATCCCCAACTTAAAATATGCCACGGGGTGTTTGCGCAGTGGTGAAGGGAGGGGGTGGGCCTGAGTTCACATGTGTGCAAACACACCCTGTGGCGCGTTATAAGTTGAGGAATTAATACCTCTTCAATCCTGAGGGTCCCTGGGGCCAATTAGCCCACAGGTACCTCCAGTAAGTGCCACAGAGCTGCGTTGCAGAGTGTTGTAAAAAGGGGCACGGCCTCTGAACACCTCCCTGCAACGCAGCTCTCTGATGGATACTGGAGGTACCTGGTGGGCTAGCTGGCTCCCAGGGACCCTCAGGATTGAGGAGGAATTAATTGAGCAACTTAAAACGCGCCACAGGGCGTTTTTTCTGACATGTCACCTCAGGCCACACCCCCTTCATTCACCATTGTGCAAACATGCCCTGTGGCAAGTTGTAAGTTGGAGAATGAATTAATACTGAGGGTCCCAGAGGGCCAACTATCCCAACAGGTATCTCCAGTATACACCAGGGAGCTGAGTTGCAGATAGGTGTTCAGAAGCCATGCCCCCTTTACAGCTCTCTGCAACGCAGCTCTGTGGCACTTACTGGAGGTACCTAGTGGGCTAGTTTGAGCCTATGGACCCTTAGGATTCAAGAGGACTTCATCTTTCAACTTAGAATGGCCACAGGGCACGTTTATACAGTGGTGAAGTGTAGGGGACGGGGCGTGAGGTGACTTCTGCAAACACGCCCTGTGGTGCGTTTTAAGTTGGGGAAATAATTCCCCTTCAATTCTGAGGGACCCTGGGGCCAACTAGCCCACTAGGTGCTTCCAGTAAGCGCCATTGCACTGCGTTGCAGAGAGGTGGACTAGGCCTTGCCCCTTTTTACAGCTCTCTGCAACGCAGCTCTGTTGTTGCTTACTGGAGGTAGCTAGTGGGCTAGTTGGACCCTAGGGACCCTCAGGATTCAAGGGGATTTATTCTCCCAACTTAAAATGGCCACAGAGCATGTTTGCACAGTGGTGATGGGAGAGGACCGGGCCTGAGGTGACGTGTGCAAACCCGCCCTGTGGTGCGTTTTAAGAGGTAGTTATAATCCCCCTTCCCTATTATATACTAGGGGCTTACAGAGGAGGTCATACTAATCACAGGGGGACCCCAACGCATAGTGTTCCCTAGTGTATGTAGGTGTTTTCACTGTGTTCTAAGTGTCTTTTAACATAGCACTGGCTCTAGGTCTGGTTAGTCCTAGAACCAGTGCAAAGTGAGAGACTGATACAGATATTTATATATTTAAACATTACTCACTAACCCATGTATTCACTAAGATACACTTAATCAGTCAGTTATACAATCAATTTTTCATTAAAAAAACATCAATTTAGACACTTATATACCCATTTATTCTTCCATCGACCTTGAGATCTACATATATAAAACATATTTAATTTTCAGAAAAACACACATTCCATGGATGATGTCATCAGTGATGTCATCAGTGATGTCATCTGAGATGTCATCACTGATGTCATGGGTGATGTCACTGACCATGTCATGAGTGATGTATTATGTGACGTCATCAGCAATGCATTGCGGGCGCGCGAGATATAATTAGCTGAACAATCTATAACGGGGGAATATCAATGGTTTTGTACGAGTGAAATGTCCAGCTAACTACAACGCCCCTGAAACCCATGGTTTTCAGTGAATATATAGATATATATATATCTCCAAAATAACCCCTGCTCCAACTGGAAAAGAGCACGCACGCGAGGATAGCTGGATTAAGGCTTTTTATTTTCATAGAGCTCCTCTGACCCAGCAAACAAAAGAGATGCATTTTGTCTGGCTCAGCAGCCGTTTTCAATCTGGTAAGCGCACATATATAGCCTGTCCTAATTAAAAACATAGAAGAAATACTCCTCACTTAATGTGAACTATAATATATATATATATATATATGTATACATATACAAATATGTATATATACATATATTCATGTATATATACATATTTTCTGCAATGTGGTTCCTGCCATGAGAAAGGCCGTGTTGGCCAAAACACGTTGGTGTGACAGACTGGCCCTGTAATAAAGCACACATTCCAAGATTTCAGAGTGAGGCGTCCTTTGTTAAAAGAAAAGTATATATACATATATGTATATCCTTCTGACCGTCGCCAGTAGGTATTCATAGTTAGGACCTAGTTTCAGTAGGAGAAATGTTTTTTTTACTTGCTAATATCTTTTGATCTGTTTGACTAATCTTCAGGAAATTTTCCCCAAAAAAGTGCCCTCCTGATTCTATTTGGGCATGGAAAGCAAGAGATTAAATGGTGTACACAGAATACCACCAGAAAATGTAGTGGGTAGCAGTCTAGGATGATCATAGGATGATCATAAAGGTAAAAATAAACATGGGACTGTATTTAGCACCTGTCACTTTAAAAATGGTGATCTAGACAGCTAGGATCTATGATTCAGTCGAAGGCTTAGTGCCCAAACACGTAGACCATCCTTATCTCTGCACTAATGGTGATTACAAATAAATATGAAAAAAGTCAACACTTGCCTGGATCTGTCCTTCATGGTGCCGTGGATTCCTGTTGCTTGGTGAAGCAGCGCTGGCAAATTTGAAAATGTATATATATTCATGTATATATACGAGTCATTTGGACATTTGATGCACTAAATAAACATCATTAAGCAACAAGTCTTGCCTGCGGAGTCTGTTTCACGTTACTGCGCCGCTCCTCTGAAGGTGGCATCGCTGGTATCATGATGTGACATACATATATATATATATTCACTGAAAAAAATCATAGGTTTCAGAGACGTTATAGTTAGAAATTAGCATTTAAAAAACCTTAGAAATTCACAGAAAAAAACATATGTTTCAGGGGTGTTATAGTTAGCTGGACATTTCACTCGTACAAAACCATAGAAATTCCTCCATTATAGTTAGTTCTGCTAACTATAACTTGCACAACCGTAATGCACTGCTGCTGATGTCACACATTACATCATTTATGACATGGTCAGTGACATCACTGATGACATCACTGATGACATCTCAAATGACATCACTGATGACATCACTGATGACATCATCCACGTGACAATCTGGTAGTCTGTACTTTAGGGTGTGAGGAGCTGCATCAGATGATCACGTGGATGAGGTCCTCAGTGATGTCAATTGAGATGTCATCAGTGATGTCACTGACCATGTCATGAATGATGTCATATGTGACATCATCAGCAGTGCATTGCGGGTGCGTGAGTTATAGTTAGCACAACTAACTATAACAGCCGGATTTCTCTTGTTTTGTACGAGTGAAATGTCCAACTAACTATGACGTCCATGAAACCTGTGTTTTTTTCAGTGAATTTGTGAGGTTTTTTAAATGCTAATTTCTAACTATAATTTCTCTGAAACTTGTGGTTTTGTCAGTGAATATTATATATATGTATTTAATCTCCTCTCACTCTTACAAGGAAGGAATCAGCACTTAGGTTGTAGTATGGAAGTATTTAATCTGCAAAGGACGTGATCCACGTGTTTTGGCTTGTCTGAACCTTGATAACGATACAAGACGTCATTGTAGCATCCTTATTTACATGTACAAATGCCTAAAGTTGCCAACATTAACAAAGGACTACATATTACTTTAATCCAAAAAGCTGGCAGCCCTATTGGCCTGGTTACGATGTGAAAATTCAGGAATTGATACAATAAAGAAAAGAAAACAAGTGTTAATATGCACACAATCTCATTTCAGGATATCTTGCCCCGTGACCGCCATACCTGTATGTTCGTCAATGTGACTTATTCATAATAAACATATTTAGGATTGCAAACATCAACATAAACAATGGACTACACATTACCTTAAAGTGAAAGGCTATCGGCCATATTAATCTGGACACGTTGCGTATTATAATGGTTCTTACACAAAACAAAAGAAAAAAAGGGGTGGTAATATACAAACACAATCCCTAAATAAAGTTCTAGTGATTATAGTTCCATTAAATTCACAGCTCCCTTGACATGTCATGAGTGATGTAACTGACCATGTCATCAATGATGTAATGTTTGAGGTCATTAGCAGTACATTGCGGGAGCGTAAGTTATAGTTAGCTCAGGTAACTATCACTGCTGAATTTCACTGGTTGTTTATTAGTGAAATCTGAGTCTAACTATACCGTCCCTGTAATCTTAGTTTGTTTAAGCAAATTTCTAGTTTTTTTAACGTAAAGTAAGATGCATATCACAATGGATGGTGGGGGCTTGGGAGCAGGACCTTGCACTGTGCTACCCCCACCCAAGCTTGCTGATTCTGCCTTCCCTCCTCCTAGCCATCCATCCAGTGTCCAAGTCCATGTCCCTGCTCCCTTATTACAGCCCTGTGTGGCTGTTGTTCTGCCACTGGACTCCCCGCCTTCTCTGAACAGTTAGCTTGCTGCCCCATTCACCTCCTCCCTATCCTCTGTTGTCTGAATCTATAAACTAGCCTCCTTCCCCCAGCCATTCATGGTCTGATGTGCTTCCACTGCCCTCCATTTAGCATGATGTACCAGTCCACTCCTGCCCTCCATTGCCCAATTCTATGCCCCATAATTGACCTCCTGCTTAGCCTCTGTGCTTAGCGTGCTGCCCCTATTCTCCTTCCCCCTGCCCACTGGAGACTGTATGCATGACCCTGCTCCATCCTTTTTGCCCACCACGTTCCATGGACCAGCCATTCCTATCTACTCTGTGTGTTCTGTTGAGCTGCCACTCCCCTCCCACCTGCCTAGCACTGTCAGATGACTGTAACCTGTTCCTGCCACCTCCACCCTGCCTGTCCACATTCCATGCCCCTATCCCCTTCCTCCTGTCCCCCATGGTCCATTTTACTGCCCCACCCTTCTGCCCTCCCTGGTCTGTTGTGCTGCAACTGCTCCTCCTGCGTGCCCCGCGTGGTCAGTTGTGAGGCCTCTTCCCCTGAACTCTCTTGTCTGTGCCTAGGTCCTGACCCTCTCTTCTATCCTCCATGGTCCTTTGCTCATGCCCCTGCACCATCCTTCTTGCCCATCATAGCCACTGTGCGGCCACAAACCCTCCCGCTTGCCATGCATGGTCTTCTGTGCTACCATGCCCCCTCCCACTTTCCCTGTGTGGTCAGCTAGCTCCCCCTGACCCCCTCCCACCTTCCCTCCATGGTCTGTGTGTATGCTATTATAGTCCCAGTGTTGCTCTCCATGGTGTGTCTTGCTTCTAGTGCC
This sequence comes from Lissotriton helveticus, assembly GCF_964261635.1. NCBI lineage: Eukaryota > Metazoa > Chordata > Amphibia > Caudata > Salamandridae > Lissotriton > Lissotriton helveticus. The sequence goes on along the minus strand of NC_136069.1, from coordinate 1,070,968,741 downwards.
TATCCTGACTGCTCTCCATGGTCATATTGCTGCTCCTGCCCTGCCCCCTTGCCTTCAGCTTCTGTTTCCATGTGCAGACCCCTGTTCCCTCCCTCCTGGCTTGTCTGTTCCATTGTAATGCCCCTGATCCTTTCCTCCTGCCCTTTATGGTCCGTTATGCTGTAGCTTTCTCTCCTGTCTGTCCATTGTGGTCAGCTAGCTACCATTGCCTCTTTCCCCTCTGTTCTATGTTGTCCATGTGCAGAGTCCTGTCCCCTCCCTATTGCTTTCTATGGATTGTTGTGCTGCATTCCCACCCTGCATGTCCTGTGTGGTGTATTGTGCTGCTGAAAATCCTGATGCCGCCCTGTAGGGTCAGTTGGTGCACCTCTCCATGTCCCTCCTGTCCTCTGTTGTCCGAGTCCATGTGCCTAAACCAATTCCTCCAGCCTTCCATGATCCAATGTACCATACTTGCTAACATTTTGAACTTGGTAAGAGGGAGATTTTGAAAAAAAAAACTGGGGTATTGATTTTCCCCTTTGACTTACATGGAAAAAGATGAGATTGTAGACAGGAGACAGATCAAATAAAGCCCATTTGGGCTTAAAAACATTGGACATTTCCTGTCTGAATCGGGTCTGTCGGCATGTATGGTTGTACTACCACTGCCTCTTCCTTCTGCCCACAAGGGTCCATTATATTGCCACAGCCTCTCCTGCCAGTCCTGTATTGTTGGTTTGTTGCCCCTGCCCTCCTTTCCATTGCCCTCCATAGTCTGTTGTGCTGCCACTGCCCTTCCCGCCTGCCCAATGTGGTCAAATTGTTGCCTCTGCACCCTCCTACCTGCCTTCAATTTTCAGAGTCCGTGCCCCTGGCCTCTGCCTCTCAACAGTATCCTAATGAACAACTAGATTGCTAGCATTCTATATTTATTACAAAAATGTGGAACGCCTGACGTCATCTTGATGTAATCAAAACTATAATACCTAGAGCATTTCCTTTAAACATTACATATATGAGAGGGTTTTATTTTCATCAAAATTATGGTGAGTACTCTAACAAACTAAAATGAGGACATATTTTCAGAGTTTTCAAATAGCGACCAAGCACTTTTAAATTATTTGTTATCTTTATGTTTTTTTTATCCAGTTGACCACTTGATTAAATGTTTTACTTTGGGGAGAGGATGTGTTACTTCCAGAGCTGCAGACCTTCCAACTGGGGAACCAGGTTGGAGTTTCTCCTTCAGCTTCACATTCTGTGATTCTGGTCAAATCATTTAATCTCCCCATGTCTAAAACCAAAATGAATGTGTTCTTGTGTGATGTAACCAATGCTCATGTAAAGCACTCCAATACCTGACAAGTCTGCACTATATAAAACTGCAAAAACACAAAAAATAAAAAAGTGTTTTGCACACTTCTGTCATTGGGCTACATGTGAGCTACATCTGGGTGATAGTTGTGCTTCGTTTGGGCTCTTTTGTCTCTGGTGGCCATCTTGGGAGATGTATTTGTTATGAAGTATCCTAATTTCCTCATTTACTGCACAGTTTCCTCAGTAGGAAATGCTTTCAGTGTTTTACTTTGATTCCATCAAGAAGGTATTCAGATATGTCACACATTTTCCACGAATTCTGAACGTTAGCACTCTAGTTGCTCATTAGATCACTGTAGTAAAGCTACTGCTCACCACAGAAGTCTGCTACTTGTATTAAAAGTGCATGTTTCAGTCTGCATTTCAGAATTTTTTAATGAAATAGAAAAAGATTTGAGAAGTCACTCAAAATGTGCCCTAATTTTTCTTTCTGCAGCACTAATCATAATTCCTATGGCAAAATGAACCCCCTCATTTTGCTCCTTTGCAGATTAAATGTTTTAAGTGTTACCACTTTATTCCAATCAAGTAGGCTTCAGGTGTGCCATACTTTTGTCATAAGTCAGACTGTTAGCGCTCTAGTTGTTCTTTAGAACACTCTGGGACATTCTGTCATCGAGCTATACGGTGGCTACATCTGGATGATATTTGTGCTACATTTGGGCTCTTTTGTCTCTGGAGGCCATCTTGGGAGGCTTATTTGTTATGAAGTTTCCTAATTCTTCATTTACTACAGTCTCCTCAGTAGGAAATACTTTGTTTTTTACTTTGATTCCCTCAAGAAGGCATTCAGATGTGTCACACATTTGCCATAATTTCTGAATGTTAGCACTCTGGTTGCTTATTAGATCACTGTGGTAAAGCTACTGCTCACCAGCAAAGTCTGCTGCTGGTATTCGAAGTGCATGTTTCAGTCTGCATGTCAGAATGTTTTAATGAAATTGAAGAGGATTTGAGAAGTAACTCAAAATGTGCCCTAATTTTTCTTTCTGCAGCACTAATCATACTTTCTATGGCAAAATGAACCCCCTCATTTTGTTCCTTTTTAAATTAAATGTGTTAAGTGTTATCAGTTCATTTCAATCAAGATGGCTTCAGGTGTGCCATACTTTTGTCATAAGTTAGACTGTTAGCGCTCTAGTTGTTCTTTAGAACACTCTGGGAAGCTGCAGTAGAACACAAAGGAATCAAGTGACAGTCTCTGCCCTTGTTGGATGTACTTGTTTTACTGAGAATATCAGACTTCATTCTCACATGACTAAGAAAGATAATGTGAATTTACAGAAAATATGCTCTCAGTTTAGCTTATAGATCACCTTTAAAACCTCTTGGAAAAGCATGAAATAGTTTTCTCTCAATCATGATTCATGATGTCCCAGCAGAAGGCTTTTTCACATGGTAAAATCACCTTAGAACACACCACAATTCCTAAAATGAGGATGGTACCATCAACAAATGATTTATAATGTAACTAAAGTCTTAAGACCTTCTATTAACTGCATTGCTTTTGAATGAGGAGCTATCATGTATATTAGTCCCAAGATGACTGCCAACACTTCTTGGATAAAGTGCTGACAGCCAATCAGATCTCACGATGAGATGTGTGGTTAGGCTCCGCCCAAATATTGAAACTTTTTCTTATTCTAATTTCTCATGAACTACTGAATGGATTTACACCATTTAACGGAAAGGGCTCTTTCTGAACCAAGGGCTTCCTTTTTGCCAAATGTGGTGTAATTCCGTGCAGCAGTTCGGGCTATAGCCGTGTCTAAAATTTCCTATGGAAAATTGCATTATTTTGGGATCCCCCTTTTTTCTTGCCCCCCGCTTGCCGAATCACCCCGAAACTTTCAAGATAGGAGTAGACTGAAGCGGGCCATAAGTTTTGAAACTTTCGTGAAGATTTGTAAATTGGCGCCAAAGATATTGGGAATAGAATGTTGTGATTTTCCTATAGTAACTAGGTCCTAACTATAACTACCTACTGGTGACCGACAGTAGATAATATATATCCTCCTGACCGTCGCCAGTACATATTCATAGTTAGGACCTAGTTTCCATAGGAAAAATGCTTTTTTTGACTTGCTTATAACTGTAGCGCTGTTTGACTAATCTTCATGAAATTTCCCCCCAAAAAGTGCTCTCCTGATTCTATTTGGGCATGGAAAGTTTTGGGGTGTCCGTGTCGGTCAAGCAGGGGGAGAGAAAAAAGGGGGGGTAAAAAAAGTGTGTTTAGCAAGACAATTCCCGTAGAGATTTTGAACACGACTACAGTCCGAGCTGCTGAACGGAATTAAACCAAATTTGGAAGAAAGCTAGCTCTTGGTTCAGGAAGAACCCTTTTTGTTATTTGGTCTAAATCCGTTCAGAAGTTTTGGAGATATTAAAGGTGTTAGAACTGGAGTCTATAATTGGCAGAGTTATGTACTTTTGTCCACGTAGGGACCCTGGCTTCTAGTCAGGGTAAGGGCTATTCATACTTTAGCTAACCCCTGCTCACCCCTTGGTAGCTTGGCAGGAGCAGGCAGGCTTATCCCAAAGGCAATGTGCAAAGTATTTGTACTCACAACACACATTAATACAGTGAAAACATCACAAATGGACACCACACCAGTTTAGAAAAATAAGGTTTCTTTATCTAAACCAAACAAGACCAAAACAACAAATATCCAACATACAGGTAGTAAAATACGGCTTTAGGACAGTTATTTCAAAAATAGCAAACAAAAAGCTCCACCTGCTGCTATTTCGGGTTTGTGATAGGCAATAATCTAAAGTATGGTGCCGAACGCGAGGTGCGCAGCGTCGGGCATTCAGTCACACTGACCCCCAAACAATAGTACCTTGGAATAAAGTCTTTGGACAATGCACAGCATAGTGGAGATGAGGCGTCGGTGCCGAGGTTGAGGCCGGCTCTGTGGCTGCTACGTGGGAGGCAAGGCATTGTGTCTTTGTGTCTTAGAGGTCTCTCTTGCACCTGTGATGATTGTTTATTCACTGTCTCATCAGAGCACAATTTCCTACCTATCTCACCTTTCCCCTCCCCTCCCCCTCCCCCTCTCCTTCCTTCTCTCACTTATGTATACTGTAACTTGTTTGTTTGACAAAATGCAAATAAAGATATTTAAAAAAAATTAAAGCTCTGAGTCTGGTTCCTGAATGCCAGCATGTATCTAAACACATCCTCGGGGATCTTACCAGGAGTTTTCTCCCAGCCCTCCTTCACCAGACTGAGAGGACGTCTCACAGGGTGCACATTCAGCAACTCAAAGGGACTGAACCCTAAGGATTTCTGTGGTACCTTCCTGTAGGTAGACAACAGGCATGGTAACAATACCTCCCACTTACATCTCATGGGTTCTGTAAGGCCCTTTATCATGCCTTTCAGGGTTCGGTTGAATCTCTCAACTAACCCATTTCCTTTGGGATGGTAAGGAGTGGTGAATTTGTACATTACACTGCACTGGATATCCAATCATGATAACAATTTACACAGGGAACATTTACAGTTTGACACTGACCAGCATTGGCAAAGTGTCCAAAGCATCTAAGCCAGCAAAACGAATTCCAGCACAACATCAAAAATACAGGAGGTACAGGCAAAAAGTCTGGGGAAACCATGCCAAGGGTGCCAAGTCTAACCAAGTGAAAACCAAATTTGTATATCAAGAGGCACGGACTCTCTGCAATTTTTAAGGATCTCATTCAAAGATCTGATCCTGGGACTCAAACAAAGCAGAGTCTCAAACAAAAACATTTTAAAAAAAGAGAAAGGGCAGAGTAGGAATACCCTGACCCCCTAGGCCTGGTGGTGGGCTCTCCTGGGTGGGCCAGGTCCAGTGACGCTTATTTTTAAACATATTATGGGGAAGGGGCATGCAGCCCCCTCCCCATTGCCAATATGGGCCCTGGGGACCATCACCTCACCTGGGTCAGAGTAAATGTAAACTTAATGAGGGGAGCAGAGTGGCCCCCTTCTGTAGGCCTTTCTTGGCCCCAGGAACCCCCTCTTTCCCAGGGCAAGGCCAATACAGTTATTATGGAAAGAGGGGAGCCGTGTGACCCTCTTCTTGGGCCATTTACCACCCTGGGGACCCCAACTCCCCAGGGTCAGGCTGAATACAAATAAAAGAGGAAGGGGCTGCCTGGCCCCACTCCTGGAATCATTATTGGCCCTAAGGACTACCACTGTGTAGTGGTGTTACTTAGGGTCATTAATGGTTCCAAGCTGGCTTTCCATTTTCCGGGGTGCCAACCAACAGGAAATAGCTGTTCGCTCTCACTTGGTGGGACCTTTGACAGCAAACAATATGTCCACTTCCAGTGGGCAGGAGCAGGAAAACTGCTCTTGCTGGCTGGGACTGAGCCTTTTCAGGGCTGGGGCTGTCAAGCAGGCAGGAAAACAGATGAAAGGATTGCTCCCACACGCAGGGAGCAGCATTTTTGGTTGCTCCCTGTGTGTAGGAGTAGTGCTGGCTCCCCCTTGAGGCGGGGAGCCTGCAGTGACTGTTGGGCATTGAGGCTTCCCCAGCTGTCCCCAGTGCTGCAGACTGGGACCCTGGGTGGACTGTTGTTGGAGCATGTGGAGGGCTACTCTCGGATGTGTCTGGCCGCACGAGCACAGCAATCAGGACCATTCACCAGAAATCACTGTCTGTATGCTGCCCCGAGCAGTAAGACATCTGTTTATTCATAGATGAGTCCGAGCCTTGTTAGGGAAACTCCCAAAGTCTACTCACACATGTTCCCAGGGAAGTGCAGGAGAGGACTCAGTGATAACAGGTACGGGTCCCTTTACCTCTCTGTTTAGCTAGCAGTCCTGGCATTGCAGATTGAGCTGCTACACTCAAATATCCATTCTGGAAACCAGAGTTTTTCCAAAAGTTAGGATTTGGTTTACACCATTCCATGGTGTCCTTGGTGCACAAGAGCCATCACTTGGTCTTGCATGTTCCTTGGGACAATTATGATCCAGCCTCATATACTAGACCCTCGCTTGTCAAGCTGAGTTCAGCCCTAGCCTGCCACAGTTGTTTCATAGACCCTCTCAACCTCTGCTCATACTGTTGTCGCCTACCCAGCAAGGTCACCCATTTGTTCTTGAAGATGGCTTTGACGACTCTCCTTAGGCACTTATCCTGGCTGGTAACTTGTGCAAAATCTTGGAGTGTTAAGCTAAAGGCATGACACTTGTGTGACAAATTGCATATATTGTTCTGTGTCTGCTGAGTGTGACGACTAATGAATAAGGGGTCGGGGTCCATGCAGGCCCCCTCTCAGGTCATTTATGGCCCTAGGGACCACCTCCACCCCAGGGCCTGGACGAATAAAGATAAAAGAGGAGGGGGCTGCACGGCCCCTCTCTTGGAGCCCTGAGAAGGGAGCTGAATTTTTGACTGCTCCCTGTGTGCAGGAGCAGTGCCGGCTCCCCCTGGAGGCGGGGAGCTGGCAGGGACCATGCGCATTGAGGCTCTCCCGCTGTCCTCAGTGCTGACGACTCGGTGCCATGGGTGGGCTGTTGTTGGAGCATGTGGCGGGCCACCCCAGGATGTGATGGGGACACTCTAGTGCTGCAATCAGGACCACTCACAAGTATTCACTGTCTGGAATCTGACCCAAGCGGCAGGATCTCTGTTTATTTATAGGTAAGGACATGCCTGGTTAAGGGAAACTTCCAAAATCCACTTTCACATGTTCCTAAGAAAGTGCATCAGAAGGCTCAGTGATAACAGGTATTGGCCCCTCTGCCTTTCTGTTCAACTAGCAGTCCTGGCATTGCAGAATGAGTTCCTACACTCAAGTATCCATTCTGGGCATTGAAGCTTCCCCAGCTGTCCCCAGTGCTGCAGACTGGGGCCCTGGGTGGACTGTTGTTGGAGCATGTGGACGGCTACTCTAGGATGTGTCGGGTCCCACGTGTGTAGTAATCAGGACCATTCACCAGGAATAACTGTCTGTACGCTGCCCCGAGCAGTAAGACGTCTGTTTATTTATAGCTGAGGTAGAGCCTTGTTAGGGAAACTCCCAAAGTCTACTCACACATGTTCCCAGGGAAGTGCATCAGAGGACTCAGTGATAACAGGTACAGGTCCCTTTGCCTCTCTGTTTAGCTAGCAGTCCTGGCATTGCAGAATGAGCTGCTACGCTCAAGTATCCATTCTGGTAACCAGAGTTTTTTCCTGAGTCAGGCTTTGGTTTACACCATTCCTTAGTGTCCTTGGTGTGCAAGAGCCATCACTTGGTCTTGCAAGTTCCTTGGGACAATAATGCTCCAGCCTGATAACATTAGACCCTCAATTGTCAAGCTGAGTTCAGCCCCAGCCTTCCACAGTTGTTTCATAGACCCTATCAACCTCTGGTCATACTGGTGCTGCCCAGCCGGGAAGGTCACCCATTTGGTCTCCTTAGGCACTCATCCTGGCTGGTCACTTGTACAAAGTCTTGGAGGGTTACGGCTAAAGGCATGACACTTGTATGACAAATTGCATATATTGCTCTGTGTCTACCTACTGTTGTGCTGATACTTCTGAATGGTGTGTTGGGTATCTGGAGAGAAAGTCCAAAGGATTGTCAGCACCTGATTGATACACAACTTCCAGATGGTAATGCTGGAGCTTTACTACCCATTTTATACTCTCAGTGGAGGATGCTGGGAGGCTCTGGGGAACAAATTCACTAACAGTTTATGATCAGTCACTATTTAAAATTTCCTCCCAAACAAGTATAGGTGAAAGAGATAATATTCCCACTTTATGGCCAGCGCCTCCTGCTTAATCTGCGCATAGTGGGTCTCCACAACTGTCAATGCTTGGATGGCAAAAGTTATGGGGTTCCAATGCCCTTGGTGCCTTTACTGAACCAGGACAGCACCATGACCCACTAGGATGCCATCAAGCTGGTCTTAGTGCTATGCACTTCACTGTCTCATCAATGTGTAGCTTGAAGGTGTAGTTCTTGAGGCACCCTGGAACTCTCAAGTAAGTGTGCATACTCTGTGATTAACTGCTCCATCTGGTGAATGTAGATGGCCAGTGAGCGCTACTAGCCTAACTCCTCAGTGGTCTGGCAGCTAAGTAGGGTGTCACCCCCACCCATGGCAGCAGAGAATTTTGCCTTCACTTGTCGTACTCAGTGACGTAGGATTTCAACAAAGCTCCCTGTCTGAGGTATGTTGGTGGTGCTGTTGTATGCAGAGATATGTGTCTTAGTGCTTCCCAGTAGGGGTCATGTAGGAAGCTCTTTGTATTGTTCAAAGTTCATCATATTCAATGAGGAATATGTATCTATAACCACTAAGAAGGGCTGACCTTTACCTCTATGCCACGGACTGGCTGTGGCTGTTTCGCTGCTAGGTGATGGTCTGCATTTGAAACGAAAAAGACATTTTCCTCATCATCGTCTTCTACCTGTTCATGAACCTAGGCTTCATTGTGAGGGCTGCCATCTCACCTCCCCCTTTTGGCCGTGATTGTACATGTGAGAGTTGGGAGGGTGTTCTGTTCGTGCCTTGCTGACTCTCCCCATCTCAGCAGACTCCATTAAAGTGGCCTCAGAGTGCATGCTGACATAATGCTCATCCTTCCCAGCCACCGGGTCGTTCACTACAGGGGTGGATCACCTTGCAGGGGGAGAGTGTTAGAGTGCAGATGAGGTTGTAGTCCACAGGGGCCGCTGCAGAAGGAAGTGGGAGTTAAGAGAGTGGGATTCTGTGGGATGATGAGTGGAGGGGACCACAGGACCTCCCCTCTGCCTCCTCATCAGTGCTGATGTGGATTTCATCTAAAAGGAGATGCTGAGTTAAACGATGGTTAATAAATCTGGCTGGCTGGGTCTGCTACCAGGGAGTTGAGTAGGACTTATGGTCTTATATAACCCAGGGTAGAGCCAGGACTACAAGTACCAGAATTTTAAGGAGAAAAACGAGACTGGGCTATCTAGTCAATTTCAAAAAGCTTTATTCGATAGCATGTCATAAAAGCAAATTATACATCCTATACCAACCATTATACATTAACATTATAAATACTAAATAGCAATACAAAATACAATGTTTAAAAGTTATTAAATCTTTATAGCTGTCATTTACGAATTAAAAACACATTTTGTAAGAGGATATTTTAAAACAGCTAAAATTATACATAAAACAAGATCAATCATATTTTTTTAAGTGTCTTAGAGTTCATTAGCTAACTTCTATAGAGTGTAAAGTGCGAGTGCGTATAATCCAAGCCCACCGTAGAAATTTAGCAACAGCAATCGCTATACAGGGTGAGCAATCTGTCTCCAGTATCCTTAGCGCCTCAATATGTCTCCGGGTGCCCATATTGATACACGTTGGTTTAAGCCACTTACTACGAGGGCTTGTGTAGAGGGGACATACAAACAGCATGTGGGATACGATCTCAATCAAATCTTTACAGTTATGACATTTGTCATCCCGGTTTGCTGACCACTTATAGCTGAAAGCTTTTACAGGTAAAGTTCCAGTTCTAAACTGGAAATACAGCTTTCGGTCAAGCGTACCCTCTATGTTATCCCAATAAGCCTCACAGAGTGGGCGAGGTTTAAAATCAAGGAACCGTCCTGTTAAGTTAGTGTTTACACAGGTACTATGGGTGGACATCCAAATCATTTCCCAATACTTTTTTTTCAGAATTGTTTTTGACTGGAAACTTGGGACGTCTGCATCTACCCATAGGTGGTCAAGCTCCAACTTTGTTAATAGGCCCCTTATCTCTTTAAGCCATTGGATAGAATGAAAGCGATCTGCCCTAATGATGTCCTTTAGTGCAAGGGCGTAGTGAACTAGTTCTGGAGTTGTCCAGATACGCCTCCAATATAATAGGGGCCGTAGCCGTGCTATATCCTCAATTGTTTTCCTGCCAAGATCATATAAAAGCGGGATGGTAGGAGTACTTTGGGGGACCCCGGCTAAACAGCGTAGAAATGTATTCTCCGCCATTGTTAGTCGGTTCAAATAATTAAATCCCCAAAGTTCTGAACCATACAGAGAGGCACTTATGACCTTCATGTTATAGATCTCTAGGGCAGGTGTAATTGGCTTAGTAAAAGAAGCTCTGTGCTTTGTGGCTAAGGCACCCGCAAGCTGGTGAAATTTTAAAACAGCCATGTCAATACGACTTTTCCAGCCCATGTTACTCTGGAGAGATATTCCCAGATATGTAAATGCCTCTACCTGCTCTAGTGGAGTTCCATTAAAATTACTTGTACCTTTGAAGGTTTTCCGCTGACTCAGGGACATGAACTTGGTTTTTGAGGTGTTTATCTCAAGTCCACGCAGTTGACAAAATTCTCCGAATGCATTCACAGCCTTCTGGAGCCCACTCGGGGTCCGGGAAACAATCAACGTGTCGTCCGCAAACATGAGAACAGGCACGCGGGCCCCAGCCAAAATGGGGGCATCAGTGGGGGAACGGTTAAGATGATCCACTATGCCGTTGATGTATAATGAAAACAGTGTGGGTGCCAGATCGCACCCCTGCCGAACACCAGGCTCGACAGGAAATGAGTTGGTCACCTCACCCTGCATCCCCCATCTGATTCTGGCGTAGTTGTTCTCATGCAGGCGGACGAGAAGAGTCAATAGCTCCGGGGATATCCCTGACTCAGCGAGAACCCTCCAAAGTTTGGAACGGGGGACTAAATCGAAAGCCGATTTCAGGTCTACAAAGACTGCATAAAGTGTCCCCTTAGTTAAGGCCACGTTCCTCCAGTAAAGTGCTATAAAGTAAAAGACCTGGTCAATTGAACTAGTACATGGCCGAAAGCCAGCTTGATATGGGGACAAAATGTTGTGTTCTTCTATCCATGTTTGCAGTTTGTTTTGCACTAAACGACCCATGAGTTTTTGGGCTGAGTCTATAAGACTAATGGGTCTATAGTTACTGGGTAGAGATTTGTCACCCTTTTTAAAGACCGGAATTATTTCAGCACCTTTCCATGAGGGTGGGATTGGCGCGCCCCTAGCCACAGAGTTAGCTAAACACTCAAAGTATTGGCACCAAGATGATCTATCACTTAAAAACACGTCAGCGGGGATGCCATCCATGCCTGGGGCTCTTCCCCCGGTCACGCAATCTAGCGCTATACTAACGTCTTTAATTGTAAAAAGCTGACTTTGATAAAAAATAGTTGGGGGTAGTGGGCAATCTTCTTCAGTTCGATTACGAGCATATTGTGGTCTGAAGAAATCTACCCACTCTTGTTTGGCAACATTGTTTTGGGGGGCTTCAGCCACACCTCTATCCCATTTCACAATGGCCCAAAATTGTTTTGAATCCTTTGCTTCGCAAGCTAATTTCAAATCACGCCATTGATTCCTCATCCCACTGTTTTTTTGCTACCTTCTGGGCAAGCCTATAGGTCTCCCTTGCCTTTCTCACTCCTGTGGGGTTCCTGCACCTTATTTCTATGCTCAAGTTTTGGCGGGCTAATTTACATGCATTGTTATACCACCCCTCCTTGGGTAGTTTTTTGTTTCCCTTATCTGGTTTTATGGTTTTCCTAAAAATTTGTTGGAGTTTGGCGCAAAAGTGGATGTGTGCCTCAAACATTATTTGAGGAAAGTCTGGCTTGTTAATGTGAGTATTTAAATTAGCCACTTCTTCGACAACTATGTTTTTAAGGACCTCCAATTTCTCAGGGTTCCCAATAAAACTACCCCATTTAATGTGACGCATGTTATTGGAAGCAACGATGTCCAGGGTGACCTTCCCACACCCCGGTTTTGGTTCTTTAGTCCCCATCTGTGCTTGATAATCCATACAAAGTGGGTTGTGATCACTTTCCATTCTAGTTTTAACAGTCATATCTATCAGACTGTGCCACCCTCTTATGTCCACCAGGATGTAATCTATGCGACTAGAATGCCTACCATTGTCGAATGTATTTTTTCCCATGCGATCGGATGGAGTGCGTCCATTTGCTGGTCTAAGCCCTCTCACTAAGCATAGGGCCTTAAGCTGTATGGCTACGGCTGACCATCTTTTTAGGCAGGTAATTCAAGCTGGGGAACACCCCATTTACTGTCCTCCTCAGCAGCGAGAAACTGATCCTCTTGTCCAAGAGATGGAAAAGTAGTGTTAAAATCTCCACCTACTATAGTAGACAACTGTATTGGGAGTGCCTCAAGCTGCTGATCAAGAGCTGAGATTACCTCAGATGTTTGTCCCCCTTGCATAAATATTGTAAATAGCCACCCCTTGACCATTTTCCCATGTGATTTTAACTGACAGGATGTCATTCGAAGGAGAACTAATTTGTTGCACCTTACAGCATAGGGCTTGGCGAACCCAAATAATCAAACCTCCAGCAGGACGACCTTTAGATTTTTTGGTGGCTGGAGCATGAAAATTAAGGAACCCCCAGGCAATAAACTGGAACCATTGACCAGGATTCCTGAAAGAGGATGATGTCATACTGGTCAACAAAACTACACCATTCAGGGGATGTTATCTTATTATCCATTCCAGCGAGGTTCCATGAACGAAAAGCCAACCCTGACTCACCTGGTAGAATGCTAGATGAATCCTGCGAGATTTTAGCTACTGGGGTCGCGCCCTCAATCACTGGTTGATGTTCTATGTTTATGGGCACGAGGCAGTACTTCTCTGGGGGGAGCCCGTCTGTTTCAAGGCAATCATATTCTCCAAATGGATCCGAGCAAATTAGTTGTCCGAGATTCCTGCTCTCTATAGGCTGCCCTGTGGGGTGGGATCTCTCCAGTGGGATTGTACGAGGTATAGGGGCCATGTTAGTTTGTGACCCGCTCCAATCCTTAGGACCATGCTTTCTGCCGATCTCTGTTGCTACCATATCTACAGATCTATCAGCCCTCAGGAGTCAATCACATTAATTCAGATCGTACAAAACCCCAAACCGATTTTCCAAACTGATACCTCCATCCCTAGTTTGGACACCCGTCCCCAATGTGCTCAACACAGGGGCCCATTTCGGCCAAGATCTACTAAGGTTCGTTACACTCCATCTCCTACTGTAGAAAAAGTCCAGAGTTAGTGGGATCATATCAGAATCCCTGCGTTGTGGGGGGAACACGTTTATCAGTATGTTTGGGAGTACCTCGGGTCTTGAAAAATTCAAGGCTATACAGTCACCCTTAACTTTTTTGGGTAATCCCCAAGCCATGCTGCCCTTCTAGCCATAATAATTTCCCCTGCTAACTGCTGTTTTCCCCAGGGAGATATCTTCATGTTTTTCGTCAACCAATGCAGCGCTTTATCGATCAAAGAGGTTGTTGACTCTACCTGCACAGGTGTCAGAGGAGGAGCGTTTGCCAGAACTAGAACTAGAGGAGAAGCTTCCACTACCAATTGGAATGTGTCACGCTCTTGGCACGGGTCTTTGAATGTTGTTGGGGGAGCCTCTATGACTACAGTTTGGCAATCCTCACCTACTGGGAGCTGGGTAGGCGGGGGTTGCTGTACAACGTTCTCACTACCTCCCACCCCTCTTCCAGGGTGAACCTCCTGGATTTCACACCTATTTGATATCAAAGCTGATAGGCTACCTACTTCCTCCAATGTCTTATTGAGGAGACCTCCTAGTCTATTGACCTCTGCAGTAAGCTGATCGATTTTAGCCACAAGGGGTTTGACAATACCCTTGATCTTTAAATCGAGCATACTTACTAATTTTTTAATTTGTTCATCCCCCAGTTTCACAGTGTCACCCTTCACTGGGATGACCTCATCCTTATCTGGGATTTTGGGTGGAGAAACAAATCTTCTTCTAGCAGAACGTGACCCCCCACGTTTGGTCTGTACTTTCCTGCATGCTCTGACTGCTCTAGGCACAGGAGTCGGCGGATTCTGTACCATCGTATCCAGGGATAATTCTAGATCAACTGTGGGGACAGTGTTTAACTCGGGCAAGTCACTGGCAGAGAAATCGGGATTAACGATATCACTGCTATCATCCCGTGCCGGTAATACTGGTGAAGGTTGCGCATTGGGAGGTGTGAGGGATGTAGGGGAACAACTTAACCCTAATGACTGCCGTCTCTCATTGTTAATTTTACTCACAACCTTCACTAGATAATTATCCAGGGTGTTTGGCACTAGGGGACTCTTTTGTTTAGACATACCCGAGGATGATAGTTTGGGAGGTACAATCAGAAGCTTTACCAAAGTACACAGGGTAGAACAAGACACCTAGGACAAATACTTGAGATGGATTTAAATATGTTATAGTCTCACTGTGTGTGGGTCACGGAAGTCCACCATCATATAAGAATCAGGGTCCCTGGCCCAGCCCAGTCGCGTCCTGTCCCGGACTGTCACAGACTGTCCGGGCTTCGTCCGGCGCGTCCCGCACGTGTCCCGCGGGACGAGGGAGCCTTTATGCGCCTACTGGCGCTTGCCTCTGACGCCCACTGCTGGTCACGGGGTGGGAGGGGCCCGGCGGAGCCAAGCCCGGCCGGTGGAACAAGCGGAGCAAAGCCCGGCCCTTAGCTGCTGGTGCAGCAGAGATCGGCGGAGCCAAGCCCGGCCCTCTGAAGCACTGGAAACAACTGCTGCAGCACAAGTAAGACTCCCCTCGGACTCAGCACCGAGGGAGCCTTTATGCGCCTCCTGGCGCTTGCCTCTGACGCCCACTGCTGGTCACGGGGGTGGGAGGGGCCCGGTGGAGCCAAGCCCGGCTGGGGGAACAAGCGGAGCAAAGCCCGGCCCTTAGCTGCTGGTGCAGCGGAGATCGGCGGAGCCAAGCCCGGCCCTCTGAAGCACTGGAAACAACTGCTGCAGCACAAGTAAGACTTGTAGGGCCATCTAGTCACGAATGGACCTGGGAAACTTGGCAGCTATGCAGGCTGATGTGAACATTTGCTATGTGTCTGTTGTTGTTCAATCTCAGCAGCCAAGATTGAATTATTTAATTGTTTGGGGCCTGAGTTTAAAGTTAGGCCTACTAATCTCCTGTACAGGATCCCACACTTGAAAACCACCATGTGCCACCCCCTGAGCCTTGCTAAACAGCTGCTTTGGACACAGTCAGCTGTGATTGCTGGACTCAAACAAGCCATCAACATTGACCTGGTGCATTCAGCCCAGCTGCAATAGGATTACATCTCCAACCCTCAGGGGTGCTGATTTTAAGGGTGTAGCACCCCCAAAGATAACCGTGCAGATGCTTAGAAGGGGAATAAGCAATAAAGAGGCCTATATATATATATATATTTAATTTTGTTATTGTCCCTTTGCTTTTAGTTCAAAGCAGAGTTCAAGTTCCAAGCATTTTCTTCCAAAAAACTGCTTCTTGTGTATCAGGGAGATTCATGTTTACATTGCCTTTCATTTATTGCTAAGTAAGGTAATTTTGGGGAAACATAATTTACATCGCATGCGATATATTGCAAACCATTACAACACAAGTCGTTACAATGACTTGCTGTAGGGGACAGAAGGCGTTGGATTTAAAATCCAACACCTTCCCTACTGTTGCACAGACTGGAGTTGGAATAGTAAATTATACTATGCCAACATCAAGCGTCCCCTACAGTAAGTCGTTGTAAAGAGTTGCGTTGTAATGGTATGCGATTTAACAACGCAGTCATTGTAACAAAAGCGTTGTAATGGCATGCAATTTGGCCTAATCGTAATTTAGTTTCAATCGATCATTTCAGGTACTTGTATAGCGCTGCTTATCACCCTTGATGGTATCCAGGCACTGGGCTGCGGAATTCAGTCGAAAAGCCAGGTCTTGAGTTTCTTCCTGAAGTCTGTCAGAGTGGGTAATGTTTGGAGGTGGATGGGAGGGGCATTACAGGACATTGTGGAGAGGTGGGAGGAGAGTCCTCCTGAGCGGTGGATGCGCGGGGTCTGTGCGAGAGCAAGGTAGTCAGAGTAGAGGTATCTGAATAGTTGCTGGAAGTTCAGGCGGTGGTTCTATAAAAGGTTTCTCAGTGGCGATGGCTCAGAGGGCTCCAGCCCTCCTGCTGTTGCTGTGTGCTCTGCTCTGCCCAATAATCGTAAAACTATTTATTGTGATTTAGGCTTTTTGCTACAAAAGGCTCAGCAACATTACTCTTGGTGTCTTGGAGTCATTGGAGAGGCAAGTGTTTTGATATTTCCAGACTTTGCCAACACCTGTGAGCATCATTTCTTAAAGTAAAAAAGAAACACCAACACATCTAAATTAGGTACATGTTACCATCCAACCTTTTTTTAAAACTTTGGGTTATATTTACAAGAAATGGCGCTCCTCTGTATTCACACAGCGGAGCACCAAAAAAGTTACTGTTGCCTTAAGAGAAATCCTAACACCATGTTAGCGTTGTATTTATAATACGCAGCTACATGGTGTTTTAACAGATTAGCAGTGGAAAAAAATGACGCTAACAAGAGCGCCAAGTCAATGTAAAAAAGCACGCTACAGTATAAAAAGTGATGTCCAGCCAATTAGAAACAAGAAAATCCATGCTAGCCAGCCTAACGTCACTTTTCTGTGCCTAGTGGGGAAGAAACTCCACAAAAACCCCACTAAGAACAAAAAAAAGTTACACTTAATGTGCCTCATTTATGAAAAGTGACGCACAACTGCGTGAAAACAGCGATGCGTCACTTTTCACTGCGCACTCCTTGCGACACCAATGATGCGTCATATTTAATGTATGACGCATCATGTCGCAAGGAGTTACAGATACGTCAGTATTTCTGACGTATCTGTAAGCGCAAAAGTGACGCATTGCTGGAGTGTGTCACAAAAGTGACGCAACTCCAGCAATGCTCCCTTTCACATGGGGCAAGCCCCATGTGAAAGGGCCTGTGTCAGTCTTATGCCTGCTGTGAGGCAGGCACAAGATTTTGACGCAACGGCGTACTAAAAGTGACGCAGTGAAATCTCATAGATTTCACTGCGTCACTTCTACGACCCTTCCTTGCGTCAATACGCCCCCCTTGCATACATTATACCTGGCGCAGGTATAATGTGGCGCAGGGTTTTACAAAGTGACGCATCTACCTAGATGCGTCACTTTGTAAATATGGTGCAACAAGGATATTATTTACGCTGCTGGTGCGTCACAAAAAGTGACGCACCGGCGGCGTAAAAGTGACGCACGGCCTCATAAATGAGGCCCAATGAATCCAGAAAGGAGAAGCCAGGATTGAACTCAGCACTGGTCTACAATGCCCCTAACCCCACTACCAGCCAGGATGGCCAGGGGGAAGAGGAAGTGCACATTCAGTCAGGAGGAGAATAAGACTTTGATGACAGTGGTGACAGAGCACCAACACCAACTCTTCGTCAGCTCCAAAGTATCATTTGAGAAGAAAAAGACCATATGGCAGTCCATAGTGAACAAGGTGAACTGTGTAGCTGAAGTCAAGAGGACACTAACAGACTGCAAGGAGTGCTGGCATGATGCCAAGCTCTAAACTAAGGAGACACTGACAACCAATCTACAGGCAGCGTTGCAGACCTGATGCGGTAGTCCAGCACCCAGGAGCAGCTGGATCGCTTGGTGGAGCAGGTGTCTGCAGTCATCTCTGAGGAGTCAGTGATTGGAGTTTTGGGACAGGGCAGTGCTGAATATGACCAACTACATCAGCCACAGGGTACGTACCAACAAGGTACAATGGGGGAAACTATGTAATGTCGTGCAGTCCAGGCAACTATGTCCCAGCGCTCTGCCACACTGTCTGCAGGTCAAACGGTACCCACCTGGCTACTCTATGCTTTGAGATGACATCACTGGAAGGTTCATGGGCATTTTGATCACATGTTGGCATGGGGCAGCATCACAAGCCTTAAAACTGGGCTATCCTAACTCAAATTAAAAGAACAGCAATGTGCTGTTTCTACAAGATACAGTACATTCCTGTATTGACTGCATGCACTGGGGCACAAACAGCAGAGGTACACAAAAGCAGGCACCCCTGCACAATAGTGCAAGGGTACCTGCATTGGTTCTACCCAGCTGGATGTGCACCAGTAGATTGGAAACCACAGGGATGTGTTATACTGTCCTAAACCCAGCACAACTCTACACTTACTTATTTACACATTTTGGGCCATCAAGGTGGTTTCTTTCACTGTGCTGCACCACATGACTATGTAAGATGTCCCTCTATCACACCTGGGCCCATGTGCATTAACCTAGACAAGTAATTCCTAGCATACATTTGGGATATCACAGGATGAACAACATACCTGAATGATGGGGTATCTGCGGGTCATGGGTAGTACCTACACATAGGGGCATGTATATTGTCACTTCTATACTCGCCTTGAGCAAACTACATGGCATGCAGCTGTCTTGGCATGCAGACTCAGACAACACATGTCAGCAGCCAGGGTCGGGACCACCTGAACTACTCTCATCTACACATATATATCACTGGCTGTGGGGTGTGAATGCAACCAATGTACACCAGCTGAACACGAGCCATAGTTAAAGTGAAAAGATGCAGGGGTTGATGCATACATCTCAGCAGTGCCAACATGCATCATTTCTCGAATGCATGGATGGGCCGTATTGACTGGATTATGACCCATCTGTGTGCACACCGCTGTAAAAATAACAGCTATACACCAATGCAGTCACCCTTGAACCATGCACATGGTTGTCTGTGTTGGTGCTTGGCTCTCATCATTGGTGCCAGTGCAAGGGAAAACACATGTGGTGTGCCCGATCCGTGTGAATACGGTGCTGTCCTGTGTATTGGAATGACACAGGATTGCATAGATAAAGTGTTTGCTGTGATGTGTTGTGCCATTACAATGTGAACACGCCCCTTGGTAAGTACATGTCACCATTCCCAGCAACACTTCCATCTGTGGTTCGTGCAGAACATGCCACTCTATAACAGCCTAATCTGTATGGGTCAGGCCCTACTTTCCCTTAGATGTGAGCACTTTTATATTGAAACATGATGTTTCTCCTCTTATCAATATCCAAATAATATTCACATCAATTTTTGTCGATTAATCATCAAGAGTTTTATTCTTAATTTATTCTCTGTGTACACGTTCTTCTGGCATCTTATATTCTCAGATGCAACACACATTCATTTCCAAAAACTCAACTACGTAGCAAGCGTCATTTCGAAAGCTTTTGAAATGACGCTTGCTACGTAAATGATTGAAGCCATGAAAGTAACGGTTGTCAGAAAAGATTTTTCCCACGAATGATGCAGCATGTGTAAACACCCCTGAGGAAGGGTTGATTTGGACCCGAAATGCATTGGGTTTACAAGTTTCTGGAAATGAATGTTTGTTGCATCTGACAATATAAGATGCCAGAAGAACGTGTACACCAAGAATAAATTAAGAATAAAGCTCTCGATGATTAATCGACAAAGATTGATGTGAATATTATCTGGATATTGATAAGAGGAGAAACATCATGTTTCAATATAAAAGTGCTCACATCTAAGGGAAAGGAGGTCCTGACCCATACAGATTTGGATTCACTTATAGGCACTGCCAGACACAGTGCAACAGATGTCGTAGCACACGAAGAATTAATTGAAAAATATAAAACGATCAGAAGTATACGAGTGCACTGAGAAAATTCTGTTTTTACTCTATAACAGCCTGCCATGTCAGCCTATTTGAGATGGCCATGCATGATGTAGGTGGCATAGGCACTGGAGAGTCATCGTATGATCAGGGACCCATCACTGTGTGGGAGTAAGTTGGTTGCCAGGACCTATTTTGAAACAGCCAGATGGGTAATGGAAACATACAAGTGAATGGATCGGATTAAAGAGATGTGTGACACCCTGCATATGACCAACTCTGGTAATGATAAAACGGCATGAATGTCAGTGATTAGATTCTAACTACAAGGACTGGCCATACACTCAGAGTAGGCACACAGTGATGACAATGTGGAGATCCTGTCATCTGAAATAAAATATAATGCTATCTACATCCATACCCTAGCGTACCAGCTGTCATACGCATCAATGAGGAAGTGAAAGTGTCATGTCATGCTCTTTGTTTGTCAAATGCTTTAAACCATGTCAACATGTAGAAGACATCACCACTAGAATTTCCCCATCTCTTTGCAGAGGAAGAACCCTTACCTTCTGGCCAGCGCCATGTCCCGGACATCACAGATGATGGCGATGATGACAGCCTACCAACCATTGACCATGACACCCACCAAGAGGTCCTGGAATACATTGAGATACCGTATCTGGATACGAGGAGGATCAGCAGGGTCTTGGTGTTTCCACATACTCCTCCTAATAACCAACAGGAACCACCTACCAACACACCCATGCTGCTGGACTCCGAGGACCCAACTATTACCTTCCAACAGACTGCTGTAGGAGTCCAGCTGGAATTGGCAGATCAAGTGCGGACATAAATGGAGACCATGGCTGCAACCCTAGAGGGGGTCTGTGGGCGCCTCAGTCCTAATAGTGACAACACTACTGCCATCAGAGGCACCTACTCTCTGCTCTGTGGCCTCCACGAGTCCCTGGCTGACATCGCTGGTGTCATGAGGCAGAGGCATCAACAACTGCCCTACCAAAGTGGCACCAGCAATGTGGCCAGAGAGCTGGGGGCTATCCAAACCATATTTGAGACTATGGAGTGGAAGCAAGACTTGCACATGGCTGCCAAGGCTGCCTACCACCACAACATTGTTGCTGTGTTGCAAAAAGAGGGAGATTCTCCTCGCATCTGTGCTGCCACAGTTAATGGCTCATGTAATGGCACATGCTGCAAGCATGGGATCCACATCGTCCGCCTCTGGTGTTTGTGTGCCTCACTCGTCTGCCGCATCTACAACACCACCCTCACAGGAGACACCGCACGCATTAGAGTAGAAAGATATGGGCGGTACCTCTTTCCAATGAAAAAGTGTTTGGTAGCATCCATCTGTGTCATATACCCAGTTTCCCCTTAGCCATGTGCTGATCGCTATGCCAGGGAACATCTGATGCCACTGTCCTCATTTTGACTTTGCCCTGTTCACCTTGAACATTTGTGGACTGACAATGTGGCTTATCTTCCCTAATGACACTGAAGCCACCCTCTTGACCGAAGCATTCCTCACCTGAACAACAACATTTCCCATGACGTTCCCCTCATGAACTCTGTCTGGACATCCACTGCCTCTGAACATCCTTTGGGGTTGTTGTCCAATCAACTTTAGCTGTGACCTCTTACAACCATTAGCACTTGTAATTAAATGCAGCAATAAGTACAAGTGTTGTGTGTCTCTACGAGTCAGGACAAGGTTCACCATTGGCCATCCTGGGAGGCGACTACACCAACTACTAGCCAAAGGGACATCAGTTTGTTTGCGGAGTGTGGGACAATGTGAGCCAGTAAGAGTGTAACATATATTGGAAGGACCATTTGTGTGTTGACTAGTAAGTGCTTACTCAAGCTTGCAAGTATTTCGTCCAGCTGTTGTCATGCACTCAATGTGAATGGTGAGATCAGTCACCCCACAAGTGTTGGGTCGATCCATGGTTACTAGTAAGCAGAAAACTTTGGGTTGACAAGTACACGCTGCAAGTGTGAGAAGTTACGGGCAGCCATCAGTGTATAAGTACAAATACCTACTAAATGTGCCAAAGTTATAGAGAAGAACATCCATCAAAGGCATGTGGAAGTAGCAACCCACACGTTGATCTGGTATCTGAACACAAGACGAGTACTGTGTCATCTTTCAACCATGAATGCCACATCCACTGCTCAACAATGTCTGATTGTTAGATCAAGTAAGGGCAGATCCCTGTCTATAGCTAAGAAGCCCACTCACACATGTTGCCAGACACTGCAAGCAAAGACAAATGCAAGTGCAAAACTTCACCAGAGCACACGTTCTCTTTCCCACACAGTAAATTATGACAAACAGCTGTTTGTAGCAAACTATTGGATTTAATGGAAATATAAAAGTTTAAATAGGAATTATTTACTACCCTATACTAAATACCTATCCTACACTTACTTAACCTATCTACTATTTAAAACTACCTTAACTTAACTTAGCTCATCCTACACACTTAGCACAACATTTTAAACATCAACCCGCCAACCCCCCTTATGTCACATTTTCACACAGGACTGCAAAAACTTCATCTAAACATCACCTACCTACACATAGAAGTGTCATGTCATGTCTTTAGCGATCTTGATGGAATCTTGGCTCAATGAATCCTCATCGCCCTGCCTAGACCTCTTAGTCCCACTCAATTACAACATCGTAAGACTAGACAGGCAATCAAAAAAAAGGAGGAGGTATTGCCTGCATCTATCGCTCTACCCTCCTTGTTACTGAACTTCTGGCTGATCTTACAGACTCCTGTGAATACCTTGCACTCTCCATTTGCAACAACAACACCCAACTGTGCAGACTACATGTATTTTACCACCCCCCAGGCAAGAATGACACCTTCACTGACCACCTCATGGAAATCATCACAGCCAAGGCTTCCCCTAACGTTAATGAAATTTTCCTTGGCGATTTGAACTTGCACTGGAATGACCGCAAGGACTCTCAGGTCAATTCCATAAGAGACTTTCTGGCTGACCAAGCCCTTACCCACGCCTGCGCACTCCCTACTCACTCGAAAGGTGCCACTCTAGACTGGATCATCGCTGAGGAATCAGCAGTCAAACTTATCTCTATAGACCCATATGATTGGTCTGACCACCATGCCATCTCCTTCCTTCTGCCTGGCACTCACAAGACATGGACACCACAACCCGTTATCCCCAAACAATGGGTTAGAGACACCATGAACCTAGGTCACAGGAAATTGGCTGCGCGCTGTGAGACTGCCCCCCCCCCCCTCATCTCACCTCAGTCAACAGCCTCACGGAACACAACTACTCTACTATATTCGACATTCTCGATGACCTTGCTCCACTAAATCTCAAAAGAACCCAGATCAAAGACAGGAATCCCTGGTTCAGTGAATCCCTCAACAAGGAAAGTAGATCACTTTGGCAGACAGAACGTAACTGGAAACAGCCCCCATCAGCAGCCCACCTAAACTTATCCGCCAGGCCAGAAATGCCTACAATAGGAAAATCCTCAACTCGAAAAAAGAATTCTCAGAACAGAACTAGAGAACGCCAAGAATAGACCTCGTAAGCTATTCGACTTGGTCAACACCAATCCAACAAACTAGCAAAAACCTCCAAAGAAACCCCTAAATCACTAATGTCTTGCAAGAAATTCTCCTCCTTCTTCTGCAACAAAATCGCTGCCCTAGAAATCAAACTTAAATCCACAATTTTCTCCCTAACTCCGTTGGCTCTACCTCCTCTCTCCGCGCTGCCCTCCCGACTTCACCAAAAACCAAGCGCACTGGTCCAACTTTGAAGTCTATGACGAACACTGTCTCGAAAATTCGATCCTCCTTAAACCCGAATAATCACTTCAATGACCCTCTCCCCTCTAACTGCCTAGCTGCCGCCTCTCAGGCTATTATCCCTTCCTGGACTGTAATAATCAACGCTTGCCTCCTACAGGGATCGATACCTGACTCTCTTAAAGCCGGCCAAGTTGCCCCCATCTTAAAAAAACCTATGCTAGATCCTACCTTCCCTGACAACTATAGACCTATACCCAACATCCCACTCTTAGCCAAAGTCCAGGAGAAATGTGTGCAACAGCAGCTGAGCCTACACATCACCAACTAACGGTAACCTATCCGCTCCCTCTCCGATCACGGTGGGAGTCCCTCAAGGCTCAACCCTGTTCACTACCCTTTTCAATCTTTACCTGGAACCGCTCGCAGAGGTGCTATGCACTGCCAATATCACATGTATGCTGATGACACACAGATCTACATTAAAATCTCTTCTCCCAAAGACATTTTCTCCCTGAATGAGTCCTTGAAACTGACTGTTCACTGGCTCACCTCTAACCAGCTCAAACTTAACACAAACAAATGGAGTTTCTTCTTATCTCCCCACCCAAAACCAATCCCGACATCCAAAAATAGATCAAGGCTATCACAGCGCTAAACTGCCCTTCTATCATTGTGGACTCTGCTAAATCCCTTGGAAAAACTCTGGACTGCAGCTTGAACATGCATGGCAATATCAACTCGATGGCCAAAGCTGCCAGATTTCACCTGAGTTACCTAAGAAACCTGAAACCCTTCCTTGACACTCCCGACCTAAAAATGGCAAACCAGGCACTCCAGACTAGAATACGGATGCTCTACTCTGGCAGGTCTACCAAAGAACTCTCTGGCCCCACTGAAAGCCTGCCTCAATGCCGCCAGCAGACTCCTAACCAGTTCATAGAAATTCAAACACATCTCTCCCCACCTTAAAGCTCTGAACTGGCTTCCTCTCGAGGCCAGATTCCAACTTAAGATGGCCTGCATTGCTCACAAGGCTCTATACTCATATTTCCCTGCATTTCTCGCCCAGAAACTCGTGATATACGGAGGAGCCACAAACTCCTGGTCTGCCAGAGACCTTTTGCTCCAACCAGCTTGCTTCCGAAAAAAAAAAAAATATAATCAGGCCTTCTCTGGGGCTGCTCCAAGAATTTGGAACTCTCTCCCGCCCACCATCAGAAGACTGTCTTTGGCACGCTTCAAAAAGGAGACCAACATTTTCGTTATGGGCAAATTCCTCGCCTAATGATCGCATTACAATCTTGTTCCACTCACCTTTACAGCATTATCCTTTCCGGGTGATACCTTCCTGGCCCTTCTGGGCATCCCACCCGGAGCTGAGACTACTTATTTTCTTGTATAATGATACTACCTGTTTTTATCCCAAATGTATCCGGAATTTGAGGCTGCTTGTTTTTCCAGTACAATTTACCTACCTTTTTGTATACCATTGGTATCTTCCCCTCCTAAGTCCTTTGTATACCACCCGTCAATCATGTAAAGTGTTCTGATACCCTCACAGTTCTGGTTTGCGCTGGTGCAGAGCAGGAATATCGACAGAGAAATATCGCAGGACATTAATATCACCGCAGAAATATCGTTTGGAGAAATATCGACAACAAAAATATAGTTGACAAGAATATCGACTGACAGGTAAGTAATATCGATTACAAAAATATAGTTGTAATAAATATCGTTTACAAAAATATAGTTGACAAAAATATCAATTTATTAATAATGTTATGTATTTTAGTGTTTTTAATAGGAATTGTTTGTCATTTTATTATGTTTTAGAATTTTTCTAGTTATTAATTTATTTTAAGTTTAATTTTGCGTTATAAGTTCCGTAGCGGGTTGTGGGTTTGTAGGGGAATAGGGTGGGAAATAATTTAATTATTATAAAATTAATTGATTATTTAATGTGTTACTTTATTAATTAATAATAGTTTAATAATTAGTTGTTAATTAATTTCAATTAGTCAATTAATAATTAATTATGTTGTTTAATTAATTGTAGGTGTGTGTTGTGGTGTTTATATTTGTAAAGGGTGTGAAGGGTGGTAAGTAATTAATTTGTTGTTGATTAATTATTAAATATTTTAAAATTAATTACTACTAATTATTTAGTAATTATTATTTGTAATTGTGTTATTTATTTTAGGTGTGTGTTGTGTTGTATATATGTGTAAATGGTGTGAAAGCTGGTTAGTAATTAATTTTTTAGTGACTAATTAATAAATAATAATACATTAATTTTCATTAATTAGTAAATATTAAATGTAATTGTGTAATTAATTATAGGTGTGTGTTGTGGTGTTTATATGTGTAAATGGTGTGACAGCTGGTAAGTAATTACTTTTTTATTGATTAATTAGTAAATAATAATAAATTAATTTTCAATAATTAATTAGTACATATTTAATGTAATTGTGTATTTAATTTTAGGTGTGTGTTGTGAATATTATAGTGCTAAATAATGTATAATCAATTACGTTTTTATTATTTTTGTTAATAATAATATATTTACATTTATATAATAATTATGTTAAAATTGGAAATAACATTTAATAGAAATGTTGATAGTTTTGTTTTTTATTGTTTTGGGATCCCAAGCTATCCCTACTGTTGCACTCACTGGAGTGGGAATAGTAAATTTTACCCCTATGCTATCCAGCGCTTTCCCTACTGTTACACTCACTGGAGTGCGAATAGTAATTTCTACCCTCCCGATATCCAATGTTTTAACTACTAATGTTTTTATTTTGTTATTAAATGTATGTATTTTTCTTTAATAGTTTAATGTGTTAATTAAATATATAATATTTTATTTTATTTTAAATTATTTATATATGTGTTTATTTAATTTTTACATCATTAATAAACTTTATAAAGTAAATAAAGATAATAGGTAATAAAATGTATTTAAGTAAAGTATGTATATGTACACTTGTTTGTGTTTATATTTATTAAATTAAGTTTATTTGTTATAATTAGTTAAAATATATATTAAATTTAATTTAATTTGGTAATAATAATATTATTATTTAATTAATTTAATTTAAGTTATGTTATTTTTTAAAGTCAATATTTTTTACATCTATATTTTTTACATCGTAATTTTTCAGTCGATGTTATTGTACTTACCTGTTTAAGTATAGGGAGTCAATATTTTTGTAATCGATATTGTACATAGATATTTTTGTTGACTATATTTTTGTTTTCGATATTTAAACCTGGAACCATTTGTGCTCTATAAAACATTTAAATACATAAATGAATACATTGACAGCACTTGTCTTGCCTCACTATGTTCACTAAATGATATAAGGCAAGGACACATTGCTACTTATTCAGATAACTTGGTAGGCATGACATATAACAATGGATGACGGAAACGTACCCCCCTATGATACTGAGGCATATGCACCTTCTCATATTTGACCCCTAGAAACTCAACGGTGGACCATGCCATGGCTCAATACAGATTCCCTATATCATGTCATGAACAACTGACATGCATTCTGTAGCATTCACAGCCACATCAATTTCTAATGTCCATTCACTACCCCATACACTAGCATTGTCTGACACTGGGGTCATGTCTCCCCTCTAAATCAACTTTCGTGTTGTCCTTCTCAGATAGGCAAAAGTTCAATTGTGATGAGGATGCACATTGAATATGGCAATTTCTTCATCATCATCTGACATCACATTCACTCCTTGCAGTAATCAAAAAGCACAGATGAAGGCACTCACCGTTGATGTTGGGGTACTTGAAGTTTACCATCTCAGGTTTGCAGGGGTCCAGCTACATGTGTTGGGTATGCCCAGACGTGGGTCCTTTGCTCACTGTGCCACTGGATTCAAGCTAGCCTGGTTGAAGAAGGGTGACATACCCTGAAACCGGTCCTAGGATGCTTGTATTCGGTCCAGGGAGGACCTGGCCTGGCAGATCGGTCTGGACTGTTCCCATGGGGCACAGGGTCAAGACTCATTTGCATATGGCTGGATCCAAACTGAGGTGGCGTAGTGGGCAAAAGAACGATGGATTTAACCTAGATATTTTTTACATCTATATTTTTTACATTGATATTTTTGAGTCGATATTATTGTACTTACCTGTTTATGTATAGGGAGTCGATATTTTTGTAATCGATATTTTACATTGATATTTTTGTTGACTATATATTTTTTTTTCTCGATATTTAAAAATCACACCATTTGCGCTCTTTAAAACATTTAAATAAATAAATTAATACATTGAGAGCACTTGTTTTGCCTCACTATGTTCACCAAATGATATAAGGCAAGGACACATTGCTACTTATTCAGATAACTTGGTAGGCATGACATATAACAATGGATGACGGAAACGTACCCCCTATGATACTGAGGCATATGCACCTTCTCATATTTGACCTCTAGCAACTCAACGGTGGACCATGCCATGGCTCAATACAGGTTCCCTATATCATGGCATGAGCAACTGACATGCATTCTGTAGCATTCACAGCCACATCAATTTCTAATGTCCATTCACTACCACATACACTAGCATTGTCTGACACTGGGGTCATGGCTCAATTCTAAATCAACTTTCATGTTGTCCTTCTCAGATAGGCAAAAGTTCAATTGTGCACATTGAATATGGCAATTTCTTCATCATCATCTGACATCACATTCACTCCTTGCAGTAATCAAAAAGCACAGATGAAGGCACTCACCGTTGATGTTGGGGTACTTGAAGTTTACCATCTCAGGTATGCAGGGGTCCAGCTACATGGGTTGGGTATGCCCAGACGTGGGTCCCTTGCTCACTGTGCCACTGGATTCAAGCTAGCCTGGATGAAGAAGGGTGACATACCCTGAAACCGGTCCTAGGATGCTTGTTTCCAGTCCAGGGAGGACCTGGCCTGGCAGATCGGTTTGGACTGTTCCCATGGGGCACAGGGTCACAACTAATTTGCATATGGCTGGGTCCAAACTGGGGTGGCGTAGTGGACAAAAGAACGATGGATTTAACCCAGATCTTTTGACTGGGGGACTATGGTTGCATTGTCAGCATTCCGTCCATCATTTGTTTGCTGTAACACAAGACATAAGAAGCAAAGCACATCATTTAACCTATTATCCATATTTGATAAGCAACAACAGCACAGTACATATGCAAGGCCACCGGCCATGTACTTCTTCAGGTTGTAAGTGTTCAGATGAAATAGTTGACATGCCTGGATGATACACATTGTTAAGGTTGGCTGAGTCAAACACATGTGAATGTCTTACACCTGCACATGTTGATCATTTAGCAGAACCATGCACTGACCCTCATCACTACCTAACTACACAATGGTAGCTGATTTGGATGATGCAGTGCACCTTCACAATTCACATATACTCAGTAAAGTGATGGTATCTGGAGGACCTCCAAAACACACCAGCAAGTGAGTATGCCACATACATCTTGATCTTTATTCATGCATATTGATCCACTAAGTAACATGAGTACTGTACCTGTTAGTGCTGCTGAGTGTATGATATTGTACACTTATGTTCCACGCATCCCTAAGCAGATTACCACATATTACATTCAGAGGGGAGTTAAGCAATGTAAGTCATGGCAGGCCTCATTAATGACAGACAACTCAGGAGAGGTATGTCAAGGAGTATCATTGGCATATCACTATGGGGCTTTTTTCAAAGCTCTAGTGCAGCTGCTGCATATATTTTGATGCTGTCAGAAGCGTAATACCAGCAGTACAAGGGCCTTAATGTATGACGTATCTTATGTGAACTGCCATCACAAATGCACATGACAAATGCCTGCTGAGAAATTAGCAGCTGTGGATCACTTCGGCACTACCTGCCCTGTCATCACATGAGTTGTCTGGTTGGGCTATGGCAATGTACATCAACTCCATGCTTCCTTGGGACTCATCTCTGTCACCTGTGGTAATAGTGACATTAATGTGGGCTACACAGTTTCACAGATCGCACTGGTGCACATATCGTGCCAGCACTAATGGCATGGCATTTGCCCCTTTTGCATGGGAGCATGACTAATTAGAGCAAAACATTCTTGTGAGCCATACTTAATTGTTCAGGAAAGCATCAATGGGTACATGAGAAACATAAAAGAGCAGGCACAATATATGTACTTACCTATTGGTCCACCAAATTTGATACCCACATACTGCCCAGCGATGTTTCGATTGCTGGGTGTGACGGTCCACTCCATGGATGCACTGCATCTGTTGCTGTCTGCTCTTCCATCTTTGCTTCCTGAACTTGACAGGGTAGCCATGGATCACACGGCCCTCACAAGCTATCATGTTCACAAGATAATGGCAGACCCGCCCCTGGAATGCCCCCTAACTCCTGCGTGTTCATAGGATGACTACAGCTATGCCTGAGCATTATCCTACCCACAAACAACAATCCTACCACTACAAAAAAAATAATAATACCCCTATAACAAATATACATCAATAAACAAGCACCTGACAGCACACAGGACAATAAATGACAATATACCACTAAAACACATAAAAAGGACTTAAGGGACACAACACGGACATCACACTTGATGCACAAACACCGAAAACTCCAAAACCACTCTCCAGCACAATCACAAGGCCACCACTCCCAGGCACAAACAGTAAAACTGTGGCTTATTGTGAAAATAACTTCACAGTTCCTGGTTTGCTGCATGCAGGAGCCATTACATCACTTCCCTTAATCCATTACTTAATTTCTTGGGCAGATGTGGCATGTTTTCAGCCTATGCTCCATTTTTTTTTACACTAAAGCTCAATGTGCCTATTTCACTAAAGGCCTAACAATGGGAAAGAAAATTAATACTGAGTGTCTGCAGGGGAGCATCATTCTTCACTTACGCGGCGGCAGAAACATTTAACACTGAATGAAGTAGCAGCATTTCTTTTTACACGCGAGGTCGACATTATGTTTTGTTGATGTGCACTTCATGGAAATATTGACAGTGAAAGCAGTTTTGTGTGTGATGGGCCTTATTTCCAACAAAATGGCGCAGCCATTTTGCTGAGCTGTGCTGCATCATTTTAAAAGCACAGAGAGGCGTCGTATTTACAATATGACACATCCCTGTGCTTTGCCCTGCGCTGTCACAAAATTGGCTGCCATGCGCTAACACAGGCACCCTTGCACCATGGTGCAAGGGGGCTTGCATTGTGGGGATGATTGGTTGTGCGCAGGAAGGGACACCTTCCTGCACAAAAACAATCATTGATGTTTTTTTCTTCGGTCTATGTATGCTGAAGAATGCAGCACGTATAGTAAGAGGAAAACACTGGGAGAAATAAAAGTATTTCCCCTCATTATGCCTCCTTACGCATCTCCTGGGGAGCTGTAGGAATTTGACACATTCCCAGGTTTACGAAATGGTGTAAATCTGGGAACGCGGCAGGATCCATGGGTGTTGCCTGAGAACACCCACAGCAACACCCATTGCACGCCCCTTTCACGCAGGATGATGCGTGAAAAGGTGCCGTATTTACAAGGCCATGGAAAGCCACACAGGGTGGCTTTGCGTGGCCTTGTAGATATGGGCCAGCACACTGTGCCTCTGGTGCATCCAAAAATGTGATGCACCGACGGTAAATAAGCCCCAAGTGTACATATTTGTGGGACCATCCCGTTCATGGATACTATGCATAGTGCGCAAACACAGTGGTAGCAGAATGATGCACCTTCCTATAGGTGCTCTGTGTGCTAAGCTTGTAATGTCATCCATTGACATTGTATCAGCTTCCCCCACGAATGCCAGAGACTATCACTGTCATAGGGTCTGTGAAATGACATCTATGGCTACTCTGCCTGCAGCCAAATAGCGCCATGTTTCAGAGTGGAGGCATCAGGTTGTAGTTAAAATGTGAAAATGTGCACCTTTTGCCTGCACACTCCTGGAATGTGATGGCGCTATTCAACTGTTTGCATGAGTGCCATTCATAACTAAGGGCCATACCACACAGGACAGTGACAGTGTCATCTTTGTGGCACTATGATCCTCATTCATAGTGATTGTGGTATGGTAAGTCACATTCATGTCTTGGTGTGTCCTTCAACATATTGCTGACAGTAAGGCTACATAATTGACTCCATACCTACACTATGCTTCAAGACGGTGTTGCATGTGCAAAGCAGTGGATGTACACATGATACACTGTGGCACTGGTAAAGTATGATTTATAGATTTGGTATGTGTTGATTGAGGCAACTTTCTGAATGTGACATGTGGGTAAGTTAGTTGTGTAGCATATGTAGACTGCGTTTTTGGTAGTGTGTTCCCATGCACATCCTATGTGTAACACTTCAAAGTCATCATACAAAGAGTGTCATCTACTGCCAGCCACAAGTATGAGGTCTAATACATGGCAAGCATCAGGAGGCACACATACACAGTCATTGCCTACCATCCATGTTACCACACCATGGTCATTGTGG
Organism: Lissotriton helveticus; assembly: GCF_964261635.1. Lineage (NCBI taxonomy): Eukaryota > Metazoa > Chordata > Amphibia > Caudata > Salamandridae > Lissotriton > Lissotriton helveticus. The sequence goes on along the minus strand of NC_136069.1, from coordinate 1,070,936,540 downwards.
CTCGCAAGGAGGACTATCAGATACAGGTAGTTGGCATGCACACTATTTCACTGGTACCAGATGATGTTCAAGGCTGTTTCATACACATTGTGACATACTTAGTCTGTGTGACAGTATATTAGTGGGTCAAATGTGGAATGTAAGTGGTTTAGTGTGAGTGTGGAATATAAATGCTTACAGTGTTAGTGCTCTGATATTTTACTTACAGATACATGTACAATGTCAAATTTTTCATCAATCTTTCGTATGATGTTGAACAATTATGCTTCATTAAAGAAATTATTGATGGTATTGTCCTTCCACCTTATTGCTGCAACTGATGCTCCAGGTTGCTGAGGCTCCTCATCTTCCTCCTCCTCATCAACCCACATTATCTCATCTGGCCATGGCACATGTGTCCTGACCCATAAATTATGGTCCGTTGGGCTTCAGTCTGCTGGATCCTTACAGGAGTCATGACCCAAGGCATCAGAAATTAACCTTGGTCTGCTGCTGCAAAGAAAGGAGGTGTTGTTAGTCAAGACTCATGATGAGGGTAAGTCCAACATTCATTTCCACTCTGGTCTGTTTCCAGCTTGACTCATATACCTTGAAAACTATCATGGACATGCTATGACATTGTGTGGCATACAGGCACGTTGGAATTGGCAATGGCTGGCACAAAGCTACACATACCAGTGTGCTGTCCTCTGAAATACACTTAGTATTTTTCACTCAGCTGAGTGCCAATGCCCTGCAGGTGAAGGTGTGTCACCAATGAGGTTGGTCTCTGTGCTATTGAGTAGGCACATGTCTCACAATCATCTATTGTGTCAATGTGTGGCTCCTATTGAAAATCCTGAACTGATACCTGTCTAATTGGACAAGGAACGGAAGCTGGTGATGTCTCTTACTTCTGTTGCACATATTTTGTGTGGATAATCTTAGCAAACATGTTTCAATGTGTTCATCCGTGGGAAGGTTGGTGGGTGTATGTGAATAAGGGACATGGTAGTGTACACATGGCAGTGCACAGAGTCCACTATGGTAACAATACACAAATGTTAATAGATATGTGGTAATGTTGCACTGAACAGTGTGACAGGTAGACTGTGTACACTACAGTGCCACATGTATTGGGGAGAGTGGGGATATATCTTCCATATGATTCTGTGTCCATAGTTGTATGTCTGCGCAGGCAGAAGCAGTGCAGCAAATCTCCATGACAGTCACATTATTTCCCTGAAAACTGTGTTGTTGGCTGTCATGGGGGATCCTGTTTGTGCATGAGGGGGCACCTTGCTGCACAGTCTGGCACCCTGCAGTAAGATCTGCACAAAAACATATACATGTTGTTCGCTTTGGATGTGATGTGCGTGGCAACACCCCCCCTTACGCCATGGTTAACGTGTGTCAGCAGGTTTAAAGGACACATTCCAGGACCAATTTCATAGAATCTGTGCTATTCCCTCCTTCAATGTGTCATGCGGAATGCAGAACACATAATTAGACATGAGAATGAGACGTGATTATGTATCCTCATTTCACCTCCCCTTGGGAGGCACACTACTTGTACACTGTTGCAGGGTCCCTATATACAGGATATGTGTAAACTTGTATTATTTTCATTGGTGTTTAATGGTAAAGGCCAATGCAAGGCCCATGGTAGACCTCCTAAAAGTAGGTTGAATGAGAGATGCACTTTGTTGTGACTTCCAGTACTGCATACCTATGAGGCTTTGCAATGTCATGCAGACATACTTAGCATTGCCACATTGACATGATTTGGGTAGTTGCTCCAACAGAGCATCATGATTGATGATACTCCTTCAGCCCATTCAATTTGTACATGTGGGCCACAATGGCTTAGTAGGTGTCGACATGTGTGACTTATAGGCAATGTGTTACGCATATTTCATGTAGTATGGGATAACTATATGGGCCACACCAACAATGTATGCACTGTCTCATTCAAACCAAGACTGATATGTGAAGGTATTCCCAAATTATTGAGTGCCTTGTAGTCTGTCATGTGCTTGAAATGTACTTACCGATACCAAAGGGGATGATGGACGGAGCATTTGAGATAATCAAACACTCACCCCCAGCCAACTGATCTGGGTTTAATCCATCATCATTCTTTAGCTCACTCCACCACCCCAGTTCAGACATGGCTATATGCAAATGAGTCTGACCCTGTGCCTTATGGGAACAGTCCAGCTCGAACTGCCAAGCCATGTCTTCCCTGAACCGGAAACAAGCATCCTGGGACTGGTTTCGGGTTCATAATCCTCATCAGCCAGGCTATCTTGAAACCAGTGGCAAAGTGAGCAAGGGACCCACGTCTGGGCATACCCTGCCAACTTAGGGCGAACAAAGCAATACCAAAGGGGATGATGGATGGAGCGTTTGAGCCAATCAAACACTCACCCTCAGTCAACTGATCTGGGTTTAATCCATCATCATTCTTCAGCTCACTCCACCACCCCAGTTCAGACATTGCCATATGCAAATCAGTCTGACACTGTGCCTCATGGGAACAGTCCAGCCTGAACTTATCAACATTATTTACAACAAGGGGTGGTGAGGGACAGAGTCTCTGAATTAAGCAGAATACTCTCACCCAGTCAAGAGATCAGGGCTAGATCCAACACCGTTTTTTAGCTCATTGCACCATCCCAGTTTCAGAACCTGGCTGTATGCAAATTAGTCTGATCCTGTTCCAGTGCATGATGGGAACAGGGCAAACCAAACTACAAAAGCCAATTCTTACACTGGGAAGGAAACAAGCTTCCGGGGACAGGTTTCTGGCATTACAGCCGTCTTCGGCCCGGCTTGCTTGAATCCTGATGGTGCAATGAGCAAGGGACTCATGTCTGAGTATACCCTTCCACGCTTAGGGTGGACAAAATTATTTACAACAAGGGGTGGTGAGGGACAGAGTCTCTGAATTAAGCAGAATACTCTCACCCAGTCAAGAGATCAGGGCTAGATCCAACACCGTTTTTTAGCTCATTGCACCATCCCAGTGTCAGAACCTGGCTGTATGCAAATTAGTCTGATCCTGTCCCAGTGCATGATGGGAACAGGGCAAACCAAACTACAAAAGCCAATTCTTACACTGGGAAGGAAACAAGCTTCCGGGGACCGGTTTCTGGCATTACAGCCGTCTTCGGCCCGGCTTGCTTGAATCCTGATGGTGCAATGAGCAAGGGACTCATGTCTGAGTATATGAACTTATCAACAGGCAGGCCATTCCCATAGGTCCCGTTCTGGAAATGCTCATTGATGACAGAATGCCGGAAAATGAATGAGTCATGTTCACTGCCCAGGTACTTGGCAAGGACGTTGATGAAAAGGCCCAGATGGTCCACGATTGCCTGCACATTCATTGCATAGGTGTACTTCCTGTTGTGGTAGAAATGGGATGTAGCCACAGGAGGAACAAGTTTCATATGTGGGAAGTCCATTGCCCCAAACACAAGTGGGAATCCTGCATTGGCATAAAAGCCTTGCTTGCTGTCCTGTTGTTGCTGCACTGTGTTGGGGAAGTAGAGCTACTGGGGCATGAAGCTTATGATGGCATCCAGGACGGTGAGGAGGAACCTGAGGAAGGATGCCTGGGATACTACTGCCACTCTGGCAGTGGTGGGTTGAAAAGTTCCAGACGCCAGCATGTTTTGGACAGCCAGTAGTTTGGCTTGTGGAGGGATGTTGGTGCATTGCTGCGATCTTGGCTGCAGCTTTGACACAATCTGGTTCAAGAGTCGGACAATGGACTCCCTCTTGAGCCTGTAATGGGCAATGACCTATTCTTCTCTGAGGTCAATGAAAGTTGTCCTCTGGTGGTATGTCCCATCCCTTCTTCTGCTCTGCATCTGTGGTGGTGATCTCCTTGGTGCTCCTAGCTGCAATAGCAAGAGATCCATGGCGTAGTTGAGCTTGCCAAGAGAATTGAGTCAATTCTGCTTTTCTACCAGTGTGCTAGTGTCGGTTTTAAGACCAGCTTTTCCCTAGTGGTAAAATTCTGAATGCTAATGGGACCTAGCAGCAGTTTTAGAAAAATTGTGGCATTTCGGTAAAATCCTTGAACAAATGGCAGCGTCAGTTTTGCGAGTGTTTTCTAAAGGAACGCATACCTTGCATATCATTTTCGGAAAATGCCACTAGCTAAACTGGCGCCACAACAAATAGGCACTAGCGGTGGAAAAGTGAAGCTAAAGGACACTAGCGTCACTTTGTAAATGTGGCGCAAAAAAAATGCAGCGGCGCCTCTTTTTTTGAAGCTGCAGCATTTCTTTTAGCACCATATATACCAAGTGACAGTAGAGCCCTTTAACGTCACTTTTCCACTGTTAACACTAGTGCTAAGCTGGCGTAAAATCCTTGTAAATATTACCCTTTATTTGTAACATTATAACTTTTCATCACAAGTGCAGTCACCACATATGTTTACTTTTCATTGAGATTATTATAGAGTGTTCAGAACGATTTTAGGAACAGACATTTGAAAGCATCATTAAAACACACGATGCCCAAGGGCCAAATTAATCACAAGAAAGTCAAGAATTACTTACTATTCCTCCACCTTCGATGACCTTGATGAGGAAAACGTCATCAGCCGTAACTTCTGCAACATATCAAACATGATTAGAACCCCCCCACCTTTATGAGGGCCATTCCGCTTCATATATACTTTAAACCGCTGCCATACTTTGTCAAACTTACAAACCAGATCTTGCAATATAGCCGACAATTTCTCCATGGCATAAATGTTCCACAATTTGCTCCACCACACATATATTGGAGGAACAATTTGTTGCTTCCAGGCTTGAGCTAAGGTGAGCCTAGTCGGCAATAGGAAATAAAATATTAATTTGCCAAATTGGGTTGTCAGAGGGTAAATCCTAACCTTTACAGGTTATCCTATTAACACTATAAGATGCTGCATGGGCATTAAGACCCCCATTATGTTTTTGAGACACATTTAAGCCCTAATGAGTTTAGTGAGATTTTCTCCAAGACCCCTTGGGTACAATGCTTTTGTGTCTCGCAACAGACCTTGAGCAGCCGAGGGGTTGCTATTGTGATCAAGAGAGGAGTCCCCTGTAGTATCAAGTCCATCCAAACCGATCAGTCCGGTAGGTGGGTAGTTGCCCTTTTAGACTTTGGAGGGGTGGAGATGACATGTTCATCGTACTTTGGCCCGAACATAGACAACCCTTCTTGCTTGATCAAACTACAGGGATGTTTAATGATGGTAAACCCACCGCTGATAATAGGTGGAGATTTCAACATAAGGCTTGATCCCAAGAAGGATAGTTCTAATTCAAAACACATAATAACAACCCCAAAATCACGCAGAGTAATGAAAAATGTAATTCTAAATCTAAACTTAGCGATATATGGAGATCAAAGAAAGGAAATTCCCAGGGATTTAGGTATTTTAGTAAAAGGTATAGGCACTCCTCCCGGATTGACTACATGTTGGTAAATAAAGAAAATCTAAATAATATTATAAGTATCTCAATCCAGCCAATACATCTATCTGACCATCCTCCCTTAATAACTGTCTATGTAATTAGTGGGAAATATGTATGTCCAAGATGGACACTGAATAGAGCAATGCTTGTCGATAGCGAGTTTGTAGAATCAATTAGTAGATCTACTTCAGAATGTTTTGCCTTCAACCTGGGATCAACTTCTGTAGAACAGGTATGGGACGCCTATAAGGCTAATTTGAGAGGCCAGCTGCATTCCCTAATAAGCTCTAAAAACTCAAGACTCACGAGCTTTAGAAGGGACGATTGCTGCCCTTGAGGCAGAAAGAAATAATCTTAGTTCAGGGGACCAGGGGCATCCTGATTTAGTAGACAAAAAGCTCGAGGAGGCTAGACAAAAATGTAGGCTACTCTTGGATCAAAAATGCAAAGCACAGTGGCAATCTAGGAATATGGAACACTTTGAAAATGGTGAGAAGGCGGGGGCACACCTCCCCTAGAAGGCTAGGATGGATAGAGCCAAAAATGACATAAATTAATTAATTATAGATAATAGTGGTAATAAGTCATCTAATCAGGAGGATATTCAAAACACCTTACTTTCACTGTTCTCGGACCTCTATAAAGAAGATGCTGAACCAACTCAGGCTGAGATATCTTCCTAGTTAGTAAATAAATCTCTGCCTATTCTCACTGAGACCTCTAGAGCGATACTTGATGCTCCCATAATGAAGGAGGAGATAAAAAACCGAATAAAAAGAGCAAAAAATAAAAAAGCTGCTGGTCTAGATGCCATCCCCAATGAAATATACAAATTATTACAGGAAGAACTCCAGCACGCCCTCTTTACTCTCTTTAATTCAATATATTCCTCCAAGGGGGTGATACCAAAATCGTGGAATGAGGCTACGTTGGTATTAATTTTAAAACCTGGAAGAACCCCTTGGCCGCAGACTCTTACCGCCCAATCTCCCTGCTAAACGCTGATTACAAGATCTTTATGGCCATTTTAACAGGGAGATTGGCAAAATTGGCATCCAACTTAATTAATCAAGATCAGAAGGGTTTCATGCCAGGCAGGGTGATTCAAGAACAAACCCAGCTCCTTATAGGCAATATTGATTTTGCAATGGCTAAGTCTGATCCATTAGCAGTAGTTGGAATCGACGCTGCTAAAGCCTTTGACCGGGTGTGTTTGAGATACCTTTGGGGAACATTAGAGGTTATGGGACGGGGCCCAATATTTATTCGGACGGTGAAGCACTGCTATGCAGATGCGTCGGCTAAGATTCTTTTGAATGGTTCTTTGACCCTGAGTTTTTCAATTCAGAGGGGGACCAGGCAGGGATGTCCCCTGTCGCCCCTTCTGTTCAATTTACATATAGAACCTCTAGCACAGACCATTAGATTGAACAACGCCATTACTCCCTTTAAATACTCGGCTTATGAGTGTAAGCTGGCATTATATTCCGATGACATTATAGTTTACACTAGTAACCCAGATCATTCGATACCACAACTCGAATGCACCCTGAGGGAATTTGACAAGGTCTCAGGGTATCTGGTTAATTCAGATAAAACCGAAATAATGTGCTGGAATACAGTCTATAGAAACGGCTCAGAAAGTAGGGAACTTAGATACCTGGGAATTAAGGTGGTTAAGGAACTAGATAAAATCCCATTGATCAACCTGGCCAAAATCGAGAAAGATCTGGATTTTTTGTTCGCTAAATGGAAAAACCTCCCTTTGACCATCTATGGGAGTGTCAATTTAGTTAAAATGTCAGTGGTGCCCAAACTCACATATATTTTTCACGCAATCCCTCTAACCTTTCCTAGCAAAGCTATCAACAAAATACAGGGGAAAATCGGTAGTTTGGTATGGGGTCAGAAGAAGTCCAGGATGTTGTGGAAAAAGCTGAGGAGGAAGCTCCTCAAGGGAGGATTAGCACTCCCGAACATAAACTGGTACCTGATGGCTTTTCAATTCAAAGGTACAAGTATGCTATTAACCTATCCAGAGCAATCAGCATGGGGCAGAGTACTCAGGGAAATGGTTATGGTTGAGGAGGGGGGCTTTTCTGGTGGCTTTTCATACAAATTCGGTGCACCAAGATTTTTTAAAAGAGTCAGGCTAAAGGTGTTAAAATTAGCACTCTCCACTTGGTATAAAATAAGAACCATCTGGGCTTAGGATACTTTTCACATTTTGCTACAATTTGGGACTCCCCTGGGACACCACTCTAGTTGAAAGACAGTCTGGCGATGTCTATAAAAAATGCAGGGATGGTTAGATGGTCAGATTTGGTTGATTCAGAAGGCATTCTTCCTTGGGAATTTTTACAAGCCAAGATAGGTCTCATTTTTTAAGATTTAAGTATCTTCAGCTAAAATCTTGGTACGAATCAGAAGCCGAAGACATCTTAGGTAATTGGGAAGTTGAAATGTTACTACAAGATCCTAGGCAAGGAAGAGAGAGATAGCTCTTTGGTACACACAAATCCAAGAAGCAGAGGAAGGCGCTGCTCCACCTCCAGTATTAGTATGGAATTCAATATCAGTCATTCCAAATATTGAAGAACTATATGATATTTCATTGAAGACCCTATATAAATATGTGAAACCGGCCACATTGAAGAAAAATCACTTTTTTGTAATAAACAGGTTATATTATACCCCAGAAAAAATATTGAAATTTGTCCCAGACCCGCCACCAAGCTGTCCCAGATGTGCCCAAATTAAGGCAAACGATCTGCATATCTTTTTTCAATGCCCAACCGTAACCATGTACTGGAAGGGTGTCGGGGATACGTTGTCATCCATCTTCGACATCGGTTTGGAAGTAGATTCATCTCTAGTCTTTTTTGGAATGAATGAACAAACCATGGGAGTATTCTCTCAGTCTCAAAAAGCATTAATGTTGTACCTAATACTTCTAGCAAGAAGAGAGATATGTATTAACTGGAAATCTCCTACTCCCCCAGATAAAGAAGACTGGCTTAGAGCAGCAGTTAATATGTCAAGATTGGAATTAGACACCGGAAATGACAACCCCCGTAACATCTGGCAGCCCTTCACATGATGGGCAAGACATAGACATCTGATTATTTAACTAAAGTCCCAATAGTCTCAACCAAGTCCCGGGAGGTTTTTTTTTGGTTTTTTTTTCCAACATGGTCCTATTATTACACCAACCCTCATATTCGTGAAGAAGGCCAAGGGGCCTAGACGGAAACAGTGAGCCATGGGGCCCCCAGGAATAAAAGAGTGTAAAATTGGCTTGTTAAATCTGTGAAAGTCTTGGTGAAGATGAGGACAAAAAAAAAAAAATTCCCCCAATATGTTTTTGATGAGTGCTAGAATGTCAGACCAATATGCCTAAACGTGGTTACATGACGATACATTGAAGAAATGTCCCCCTCACACCACAATTCTTCCAGCAAAGCTGGGGTTTCCAAACATCTTATGCAGTCTGGTGGGGTACAGATACCAGTTGTTTAGTAGTTTATATCCATTTTCTTTATGCTGCACAAAGACTGATGAGTGAGCAATTCTATGCCAAATCTTGTCCGAAGTATTCAATGATGTCTCTACAGCTAGGTCCTCCTTCCATTGAGAAGCACACCTATGTCTGGATTAAAAGTGCAAGTCAGAGATATGCTGTTGGAGACACATTATACCTTTCTCGGTCTGTTTGATGTTGGACATTTTCTTGAGTGGGGTTTTCTCCCTCCCAGTTATTTCTAATATCCCTTGGGAGCCATCTTAATTTAAGAGTTTTGCAAGCTTAAAATCATTCCCCTGCTCTAAACGTAATTCTACTCGGATTACATTCCAGGAGTCTAGGGTCCCATGAGAGAAAAGGTCTCTTAAAAATGGAGGGTCATCATTGTTCCAGTGTTTTAAAGCTTGAGTTAATAAAGCCAAATATAAAATCTGGATTGTGAATGTTCGGGGTCATTGGGGATGGGAATAATGTGAACCCCTTCCTCCTTAAGAGCTGCTCCAGTTTTCCAACAGAATCTCTCAGACCTGTAAAAGAGTGTCCGACTTCGGTCTATCCCTTTGGCGTAATCATAGTAGCTATTGCATTGGAATCTAAGAGAGGCAAGGCTCTACCATGACACATGCAGGGGTGGTCCTACTTTTAGGGCTTAGGGGTGTTACCCCATATATTTTTGGTCCTCCCAGCCCCTGTATTAAACGTAAATATTTATTAAAGTTTGTTTCCTGGACATGGCAATCAGCTTTTTTCAGATACAGGCTAGTTGTTTAAGTTTCAGAGGAGGGTGGGTGAGTTAACAATAATTGACAGTAGTACACACACTAAATATACTCAGGTTTACCTTGGGTTACACTAGTCACTCACTCTTGAAATTGCATATGTCAGGTTGGGCGGCTGCCATTCTGTGGCCAGTCTGACATGCGTACTAGAGGCCTTGCTCCACCTGCTCAATTAGTTGGCTGTGGGCAATCATAGCTGCAGCCCCCATTCTCCTAATGATCACTAACTTAAGCCTGCCCAAGCCAGTCCTGGCACCACTCTCATGCTGTGTTGGTAGCATACCAGTAAGAGAGCAGCATTTGGATTCACTCACAAGATGTGGTTACAGGGCCTCAGGTGCACATGAGGCAGCACGGGGTGGGAGGTTCTGGTTGGCGGCGTGCATTACCAAAAGCTATATGGCATTATTAGGAATCTGTGCAGGGATTGGCCCTTTGTGCGCTAGTTCTCTCAGTCTCGCCTGTCTCTTCCCTCTTCATGCACATTTGCCACCCATACGGCATTGCACACGTGGGAGTGAAGAGGTGGAGACAACAGAGGTATTCCTCCTTCTGATCTTGTCATAATCTCTCCCTTTTGCATATTCCAAGTCTGGCCAAAAGGCAGCAGCAGCCAGCATTGCTTGGAGTCGGAGATATGGTGTAAAAAACAAAAATAAGATATAAAATAAATAGAAAGTTACATTCAGTCATTTGAGTGTTTTTAGGTTGAGCCTAGGCAATGCGCATGCGCTGACTTTGAGACATGCAGTATTTACTCTGTGGGTTTAGACCATGCCCATCGATTTTCGTTTGTTCTTTTGCCTGCTGTTATGAAATGCTGGCTTTTCATTGGTGCGTTGGTTGTAGTTCTCTCTCCTACTGGTGTGTGGTTCCCTCCCATGCAACTGCCCCAGTTACATGTACTTGTCCCCTCCCAATCAAGTTAGCCTACTTTCGGCGCACTATTATTTTTTCTTCTTCGGTGCACGGCGCTGCCCACTGTTCATTTAATCCCCCTGTGCCGTTCCCCCAACACCACCTCCCACAACTTGTTATTTGCAGTGTCATTGTGCTGTGTTCGCGCCACCTCCCAGCCGTCTCTGCTTGTACAGAGCTGCTCCCAGCTTCTCGTTTAATTTAGGTTTATGCTCTCTTGCTTCGTATGGTTGCTGGCCCTCACCCACCCAATTCATGCCTGTGTTGTTGCTTATCTCCAGAAGATCCCTCCCACCCTCCATTGTCTGGATGCTTGCTTCTGCTGTATCTGCTCAGAGGAGGAGTTCCCCTGTTCAGGCTGATGCTTTCGCCCAGGCTACCTATCTCGTGCAACCATCTGTCTTCCATCTGGTCTCCCACCACACACTAGTCACCAGAGACTACACAATGCCGGCATACAAGGAACAGCCCTGGATTGGATCCGATCATTCCTCACCGGAAGAAGTTAAAGGATCAGATTACCACCCTTCCTCTCTGATCCCACGAAACTCACCTGCGGAGTCCCACAGGGTCATTGCTGAGCCTGACCCTCTACAACATCTACATGGCCCCCTCGCAACCATAGCACGACAACACAGCCTCAACATCGTATCCTACGATGACGACACCCAACTCATCATCTCCCTCACCAAGGACCACACCACCACCAAAATCAACTTCCAGAAAGGATTGCAAGACGTTGCAGCCTGGATGACCAACAGCTGCCTGAAACTCAATGCTGAGAAGACAGAAGTCCTCATCCTTGGGACCACCCCCTCAGCATGGGATAGCACCTGGTGGCCGACTGCCCTCGGAAGACCACCTACCCCCACAGACCACGCCAAAACCTTGGCATCATATCGACTCATCACTCACCATGAACCGACAGGTCAACACCGTCACATCCATCCGCTTCACCATCCTCTGCCTCCTGTGCAAGACCTTCAAATGGATCCCCAAAACAGTCACCCACGCACTCATCACCAGCAGACTGGACTATGGGAACGCACTCTACACCAGCATCAACAAGTCCCTACTCCACAAACTACAGACAATACAGAACACTGCCGCCAGACTTGTCCTCGGCATCCCCCGGCAAGAACACATCAGCCAATACCTACAAAGACTCCAGTGGCTCCCCGTGGAGAAAATAGTCACCTTCAAAATCCTCACACATGCCTACAAATGCCTACACAATAACGGACCCAAATACCTCAACGACAGAATCAACATCCACGTACCCAAAAGAAACCTCCTATCTTCCAGCCACGCACTGGCCAAAACATTGTGCTTCCACAGAGCCAGAAAAGGCAGAAGATCCTTCTCTCACATTGCAGCCAAAACTTGGAATGAACTGCCGGGGGACATCTGACGCGCCCCCTCCTTGGACACCTTCAGGAAGGCCCTCATTCCTGGCTTTTCGGCTAACAGATCTGTGGACCCCCCCCCAGTGCCTTGAGACCCTCACGGGTGATTAGGGTGCTTACAATTCCCTGATTGATTGATTGATCTGGTGGGTTCCATGAGCTCTTGTTTGTACACAGACATTGATAATCGTAGTCCATGTAGCACAGCATTTTCCAGCACATGTCATCTGGCCAAAAAAGTTGCAACATCCGGTATATGGGGGTTCCTTGTTGCCCGCCCATAACCTGCCCTACCCCATCAAACTTTTGTGGGAAGTCTAGTTTTTTACACATAGGGTGGAGCTGCTGGTTTTCCTTCCTTATGTTTGTAAATATTCGCATATCCCTAAGCAGTTATTTTACTGTAACGTTTGATACTAGTGTGACACTGTCGAGACAGACAAGCTCCAAACTCCCTTCATCTCTCATCCTACTTTTTTCTTTTTTTTAATCTCTACCTGTGCACAAACGCATGGATGACAAGCTTATTTATATACACTGCATGTCTAAGTTCGTTATTGATTTACAATGTTCACAGTAGTCACTTGAGTTTTCTCTTTCATATTTACTTTTTTTATTCTTTGTAGGCTATTTTTGTTTCTTTCCATGAGCGGGTTTTTTTGTCTTATATTCCTTAAAGACTTAGTTAGAAAGCTGTTGTTTCCTTGTGCATGAGGATAGGAGTGGACTGATGGCAGGACAATGATTTAACATGGTGTGTGGACATGCCAGTGGTGGACAAATTAGCAAAGGCAGTGTGTGGTGTCCTTACAGAAAGCTGTCTCAGAGAAAGTGCAGTCACAACCACATAAAGCCCTTGACTTTAAAGGAATTGTTGTTTTGTGTGTTTAATATTAGTTCTCTTCATTTAGGAAGCCTGTACCTAGATACCTAAATAGTGATTAAAGTATGCATGCCTTAATTTATTTATTTATTTTTGTAAAACACAGAATAGATCATGGTTACAGTCTTTAAGCGCTTGTTATCTTTGAGTTTAAGCACTTTAGCAGAGTGCATTCGTTTCAACTGGCTCCCTCGTGCACTTCTCCATGTCCGTGTTCATTTCCTGTTTGTTTGCCTGCCCCCACCCTCCTGTCGTATTCTACTGCATCAGCTCGGTAATGAAATACGCAGGAGACCAGGTACAAGTTTGCAGGTCTTTATTATCATGCATGCTCAGGGGCACCTCACGTCTGTCCTCGTCGTCGTCCTGGTCTTCAATGTCCCCTTCCTGTCTGTCCACAGGAAGTCGTGTCCAGTGACCTGGACGCTGCCTGTGACCCACAGGGTCCTAGTGCCCCGTGTCGGTGGTCAGGTCACCACATCTCCCCCTTTGTTCCAAACAGAACGTCTTTGTGTCACATGTGCAAGTCCTTGGCACAGTACCTCATGACGAGGCAATAATAGACCGATGGTGATGGAGAGAGAGAGAGAGAGAGAGAGAGAGAGAGAGAGAGAGAGAGAGAGAGAGAGAGAGAGAGAAAAGAAAGTCTCTACATTTCTTCTAGTAGTCTTCTTGTCTTCTTGCACTCCCTTTTTGGTTGTTGTTCTCTGCTCTGTTCTTGTCCTCCGTTTTCCTCTTTTGGTGGTGTTGTCTCTCTTGTTGTCACTTGCTCTCGGTCTTCTGTTGTTCTTGCGCGTTCTTCCTCTTCCACTTTGAATTCCTTGAAGTGGGAACTGTTTCTTGTTATTCTTCTGTTGTCAGAAGCTGCAGTCACCATTGACCCTTTTACGTCAGTCACAACCAGCGGGTCTCTTGAGAATGGGCTGTCCGACTTTCTTTGTTGTTTCTGTCGCACTACCACCAGATCCCCTTCAGTCAGCTGGTGTTCAGTTGCATTTCTCCTTTTGTCAGCATATTCTTTCATTCTCTTTTTCGCTTGGTGATCTCTGTCTGCAATGTCACTTCTGGTCGTACTTTCCGTTGTGTCTACCTGAGGTAGCCTTGTTTTGCTCGATCTCCCTAGCACCAGCTCTGCTGGGCACCTGCCGGTGGAGCTGTGAGGGGTATTCCTGTAGTCTCTGAGCACTTGACAAAGCGCTTGACCAATTGATATCTGCGTTAATTTTGCCCGCATTATGGCTTTCTTGATAGTCCCAATAAATCGTTCTGCCATTCCATTGGCCTGTGGCCACAAAGGAGTTATTTTCCGATGCTTGATCCCCAGATATTCCAGGAATCTACGGAATTCCTCTCCCGAGATGGGAGGACCATTGTCTGTTTTCAGTGTCTGCGGGGAACCTCAGGCGGCAAATATGTCGTCTAACACTGGTAGTGTAGCACTTGCCGACGTCGACGATACTTCTCTCACTATTGGGAACCTTGAAAATTCGTCGATGACCACTAGTAGGTACTTTCCATTCTCCAGTGGCCCATAGAAGTCTGTTGCAAGCTCTGTCCATACTGCAGGTGGCAGTTCCGACATTTTCAGGGGTGTCGGTTTGGCAGGAGGTCCTGTTACTTGACAGGTGTGACAGTGCGATATCTCTTCCTCCACCATGTTGTCCAATCCCGGGAACCACACTTTTTCTCTCAACATCTTCTTTGTTGCCACAATGCCTCGAAGCGACTCGTGTGCTAGTTCCACTGTTCTCTTTCTTAGTCGACGTGGTATTACCATTCTTGAGCCCCTCATCAGGATTCCCTTTTCCGTTTCAGACAGTTCTTCGCTTCTCTTTTTGAATGCCAGTAGTTCCTCTTTCTTGACTCCTTCTTCTGTGATGGTGTTGCTGTTGATGTGTCTCCACCTCTGCTGCCGTACCACCACTCCGATGGCCCTCATTGTCGGGTCTCCTTTTGTTTCTCGCTCTAGTTCTTCATTTGTTATTGATGCCGGAGTGTTCTGTCTCACAATGAAGTTTAGATATTCTTCTGCCATTGTGGGGCCACCGTTTTGATAGGGAAGCGGATGCCGTGACATGTAGTCCGCTGGATTTTGATCTTTCCCTGGTTTGTGGACAATCGTGAAGTTGTAGTCCATCAACCTGATCCCCCACCGTTCAATTCTTGGTGGTATCTTTGCCTTTGGGTTTCCATATATTGTTACTAGGGCTTGATGATCTGTTATTATCGTGAACGGTTTTCCGTATATGAGCATGTGGTAGTGCTCACATGCCCATACTACCGCCAAGCTCTCTTTTTCTGGTTGAGAGTATGCCCTCTCAATGTCTGACAAGCTCTTGCTTCCGTAGACTACTATCTGTCGAGGTGAGTCTTTTCCTGGCTTGTGTTGTGCTAATATCGCGCCCAGACCTACCGGGCTGGCATCCACTGTCAGTTCGGTCGAAATAGGCCAGGTGGTCAACTGCCGTTACTGATGCCCTTATCTCTTGGAACGCCCTTTGACACTCTGTGGTCCACTCGAAAGTTTGGCCCTGCTTCGTCAATTCTCTCAGTGGCGTGCTCACTGTCGCGAAGTCCTTTATGTATCTTGCACAGTAGCTGGCAAGGCCGAGGAATGAGCGCACGTCAGCGACATCTTTTGGTTCTTTTGTTTTTTCAAGGGTGTCTATTTTGCCACCATCTGGTCTCATTCCTTTCTTCGAAAAGATGTGTCCGAAGAATACTAGTTCTTCTCTGCCCAGCTCGCATTTCTTCTCATTCACTGTTAGGCCCACCTCTACTAGCTGTGAACACACTTCTCTCAAAGCCTTGTCGTGTTCGTCATCACATTTGCCAAACACCAGGATATCGTCACTATAGTTCAGACTGTTTTTGATCGGTCTGATGATCTGCCTGATTGTTTCCTGGAAGATCTCTGCTGCTGACGATATTCCGAAACTTAACCTCTTGTAGCGAAATAATCCGAGGTGCGTTGAGAAGGTCGTGATGTATCTGGACTGCTGGTCCAGCTCCAGTTGGTGGTACCCTTTGCATAGGTCGAGCTTGGAGAATTTCCTCATGCCGGTCAGGCAACTTATCATGTCATCTAGATGCGGCCCTGGGTGTCGTTCTCGTTCGATGGCCGTGTTGGGTATTCTCATATCCACACATATTCTTATTTGGGCGGCGTCCTTTTTTGGTACCGCTACTATTGGGGACACCCATGGCGTTGGCCCCTCTGCTGGCTCGATGATGTCCTGTTCTAGTAGTGCCTTTATTTCTTCTTCTACCTGAGGTTGTAGATGAATGGGCACCCTTCGGTGATGCTGGGCCACAGGCCTGACCGACTCATTTATGTGTAGTGTTATTTGTCTTCCTTTCAGCTTTCCAAGTCCGTTTGTTAGTGCTGGGTACTCTTGTAGGATGTTCTCTCTGTCCGACATGTGATACATCATCTTTAGTAGGCCCATGATCTTTGCTGTTACGTTGCTCAGTAGACATGGTGCGGGAATGTCTCCTCGTAGCACATGTATTTCTTCGGTGATAGTCTTGCCCTTGTGCGTCATGGTGTCCGTGAATTTTCCCATGTTCGTTACTGGATTCTGTGCACCCCAGGTGAATACTTTGACATTTGACGGTCTAAGTGGTGGTTTCTTCTTCATCTTATCATATTCCGTGGCACACATGATGTTACACGGGGCCCCGCTATCCAGCACAAATTCCGTTTGATGGGGTCCCACGTCGATGGTCACCCAATCCGTCTTTTTTATTGGCTTCCTATCCACTAGTCTGATGTGCTCCTCTTCATGCCCTTCTTCCGTGGACATGAGGTAAAGGCGTTCTACCTTTCCAGCTGCTCTCTCCTCTTCTTCCTCATCTCCCGACTCTGCCGACGAGCTTCTTGCGGTCGCTTCCATGTGCCGTACATGCCTGTTTGTTGTCGCTCTTTGTTTTCCTCGTTCATTTTTTAAATGTGCCCCTTGGCACATGGTGGCAAAATGGCCGCTTTTGTTGCATTTTCTGCATGTCTGACCGAATGCCGGGCATGCTCCTCGGTGTGGAAAGTCCAGACCGCACCTGTAGCATTGAGAACCTTCTTTCCTTGTTCCTTGTTCCTTTGATCCTTTCTTCCAGTTGCCCGTCTTGCGGGTATCTGTCATTCGGTGTATCTGTTCTCCTTTTCGGTCCATCTGCCTGGCTTGCACCATTGCCCTAGCTTCCGCTCTTGCTAAGTCTAGAATTTTTTCTACGCTGGTCAGTTCTTTAAGTAGTCTTGTGCGATATTCTGTGTCGCGACAGCCTTCTATCAATCTTAGGCGAAGGGCCTGTTCATTGTCAAATTTGTCAAATTCACAATGAGCCACTAGCTTTCTTAGTCTTGTTGCGAAGTCATCCATCGACTCATCCAGCTGTTGAAATGCCATGTTGAAGTTATATCTTTCAAAATCGACGTTCCTTTGGGGGTCAAACTTGGTCGTGAGACATTTTATCAATTTGTCGTATGTTTTTATTTCGCTCGGGGGCAGTGTTATGAGGAGGTCCTCCACGTCATCCCCCGCTAGGTTTAGGAATAGTCCTCGTTTCTTTCCGTCCACTACATCGGTCGCTTCCACGTAGCGCTCGAATTTCACGATCCACTTCTCCCATCGTATTCCCACTTGTGGTTCCGATACACTGAACGGTAGTGGTGTGCGATACTGCGCACTATGCTTTGTTTCTGGCATTTTCTCTTTCTTTTTTTCCTTTGTTGCCTTTGTACTTCTATTTGTATTCTTGCCTTTCACCTGGCTGCCCTTTTGCTCCTTCTTGTGCTCTCTTTTTGTCCTTTTTATTTGCCCCTGTTCTTTTTCTTTCTTTTTGGACCACTTTGTCCCTTATTTCTGCACTTTTCTTCTTCTTTGTGCCTTTTTTCGACTTTTTGCCTGGTTCTAAGATGGCCGCCTGTTTTTCGGCTCTTCCGATTGGTCCGGCCGCCTGACCTTAAGATGGCCGCCAAGTCTCGCGATCTTTCACGCCCAATCCTCGTTTGCCTGTCTTTAAAATGGCCGCTCCGCTTTGCTGCTTTCCGATTGGCCCAGACCGCCTGACCCCAAGATGGCTGCAGAGACTCTCGCGAGAGCTCGCGCCGATTTCACTCGTTCGCGCGCTTCTCTTCAGCGCTTACCCGATCAGGCGGGGGGCTCAGATGGCGGTCTTTCCTTCGGTCCGCCGCCAGTCGGGGTGGGCTCCCGCTTCAACGAGATGCTTCTCTTCCTTCTGTGTCGGCGATGCAGGGTGGGCTCCTGTTTTCAGTCGTTCTTTGTGCGAGGACTGCACACGCGTGGGAACATCAAACGCCTCGTCGCCAGTTGTCGTATTCTACTGCATCAGCTCAGTAATGAAACACGCAGGAGACCAGGTACAAGTTTGCAGGTCTTTATTATCATGCATGCTCAGGGGCACCTCACGTCTGTCCTCGTCGTCGTCCTGGTCTTCAATGCCCCCTTCCTGTCTGTCCACAGGAAGTCGTGTCCAGTGACCTGGACGCTGCCCTGTGACCCACAGGGTCCTAGTGCCCCGTGTCGGTGGTCAGGTCACCACACCTCCATCCCTCCTTCAGTTGTTTGTGTTGCCTGCATCCTTCCTCTGTCCCTCTGTTGTCCCTAATCACACCTTTCCTCCCTCCCTCAGTTGTTAATTTTGGCCACCCACCCGTAATAGCAAGAAAAGTTTTTTGCCACTGGCTGAGTCCCATCGCTCTTTTCCCAACACAATCTCCATTGTCCATATTGGCCTCCTCCCCGCCTCTGTGTCCCCTCTCTCCCTCCCTACTAGAGCAATAAAAATAACTATATGGGTGCCTAAGAAAAGGGGTCTTGCAGCGAAGTTGCTGTCAGCAGGAGATGGGCTTGAGAGTCATATGTCTCCCCTCCCTCTTATGTGACCAAGTGAAGTTAGTGACAGACCGCGTTTAAACTGTTTACTGCCACAGGACATCATTAGTCAAGCTACGTTTAGATAGTTTACCGTTTTGACGTTCAGTTGTTTTGTCCCGTGTCTGTTGCCTTCACTAGAACAAAAGGCGTTTATTCCCTCTCCGCCTGTTTCTTTTCAATAAAGCGTTTTCACAAATAACAAGTAAATTAAATGTAATCAGGGAAATTTGTTTGCCAATATGGCCTTGTTCTTTTTATAAACACCCAAAGGCACAGATCTGGAGCTTAGCTCCTACCTATTTGTTTTTTTTTGTCACCAAAAAGGCAAAGGTATCCACACAGTTCCATACCACGCAATTCAACTCCACACATTTCCAATCCACACCACATAACTTGATAGCAAACCACATATTTCAACTCAACAACACAATTACACAACACACTACATACATCCATTCCACACCACAACATTCTACATCATGCCACAACATTCAACAGCACATCAAAATACCATTCCACAGAATTCCACTCCATAACAGACAATCCTAATCCACATAATTCCAGTACACGCAATACTGCATAATTACTATGGACATCATTCCACTGCACACTATGCCACATAATTCCACTATACAAAATCACTCCACAACATACAATTCCATCCCACACAATTCCACAACTAATAATTTCAATCCACCCCACATTATTCCCCTACACATCACATACTCCATAACACATGTGCAAAAGACATTGTCATTTTCAATGCCAATAGCTCTAGCTCAAGCAAATGTAAGGCTTATTGCTACTCCAATGCTTTTTTTTACTATGGTGAGGGCTGAAAAGTGTTGTGTGTGTTTGAATCGGTTCACAATGGCCGCGCCGCTTGGCCAGCTCAATGATGGGAAAAACGAGTGACTTGCTCCTCTGAATTATTGAGCATTAGTTTGTTCATGCGGGTGAACCAAAATTAAAAATGACTTCTTTAAAATTAATGGCTCCCACAGGATGTGGGAGAGTTGACCTGTGAGCTACTCAGAAGCCGAATAGACCTTGAAGGGACCACAACTCTCTTCTCAAACTAAAGGCAGTGCCCCCGTTCCCTCCCCAGTAATGTTTGGGCAATTTGAATCGATACCAGACAAGCTTGTATGAATGGTATCATGTTGATTGTGGCATACTGCATTAAGTATGATTCCTAATGTGACACCTTGTATTCAGGGCTATCTGTTGAGGGCTACCATTAAATCCTGTGTCATTCATCCTTTGCTTTTACTGCTGAGGAGGACTGTCAGAGAGAGCCACGCTTCCCTGAAAAGTAACCGCTCTCAAATCAACCACTCTTAATATCTTACAGAGAAGAGATTAAGCATTAATCAGCTACATTTAAAATAAAATGTGCGAGTGAAAGAGTGCTTCATGGCTCAAACATTCCCATCATCAATAACAGTCTTGGCTATCAGAAACACTCTAGTTTTTAAGGTTCCCTTTAGTTAGGGGCCAGAAAAGGTCCAACTTGCCTGATGCAAGTGCCCCACTTGGGATTGGGGACCAAGTAGAAAAAAGCAATTTTCAAACCAGTGGGTGCTTGATTTAAAAAATAAAAGTAAAAGTGGGGCAGCTTCTGCCACAAAAAAGGGAGAATGTGCCCGTTAGTGCTCTCTGTCAAGATAGCTGGTCCAGCCCTGAGCCAGGGCATCTTTGTTTGCTTCACTCCGACTCCTAATTTTGTAGTGTAGTTCCTATATTCCCAATAGGCTCTGCGCATTGGAATAATATATCGTATAGATGTGACATAGGACTTATGTCTACTAGGTCTCTATCGAATATATTAGACTTAATTGTTAGTGCCAGCTAGCTCAGAGGTCACTAGAAACTTTCTCGAGTTCACAAGAAGGGATTTAGTTTCTGACAACCTCATAAACAAGACAACTTTGTTTCCCCAAGATAAAACTGATCTTCAGAGTCGTGGAAACAATAGATAGATATTTTACTCAGTCAATCAAGCATGCTTCGTTTGATCAGAGGTGCAGAAAAATAGATAGATGGGCGTTTTCAATAAAAGGATTTATTGCACAGTCTTCTTTCTCAAGCATGAGAAATGTACTGCTACAATCATAAAACTGGTTGCAAAATATAATGCATACAGTTAAAAGAGTAGAATAAAATAATTCTGTAAGAGCATTGTATGGTTCCTAAACCATAGATTAATACATACATAAACAACAGAGGCTAAAAGTACTCAACTGGTGCTTCTAAAATACGCCTACCCCGATGTACCTAACCTAAGCTTAGTACGAGGGAAGAAGTAAGTGAGGTGTAGCATAAATGTAGTATTCTTTGCCAGGAATCTGTCCAAGATTTCTCTTAGGGTCTAATCAGCTACGTGAAAGCTGACCTGTGGCGTGGAGGGCGGCCGGGCTTGGCTCCGCTGTCTGTTTCTTGCCCTGTGCCCTTCCTTGGTGTTCTGCAGCCGGGCTTCGCTCCGCTCAGGGTCCGGCCGGGTTTGGCTCCGCCGGGACCCTGCTTCCTACAAATCCCAGCAGCCCTAGCGCGGCAAGGACGCCGCTGACGTGACTCCGAGGGCGCATAAAGGCTCCCTTGGTGCGGAGCTCCTGGGGACCCGTAAAAGCTGACCTGTGGCGTGGAGGGCGGCCGGGCTTGGCTCCGCTGTCTGTCTCTTGCCCTGTGCCCTTCCTTGGTGTTCTGCAGCCGGGCTTCACTCGGCTCAGGGTCCGGCCGGGCTTGGCTCCGCCGGGACCCTGCTTCCTACAACTCCCAGCAGCCCTAGCGCAGCAAGGACGCAGCTGACGTGACTCCGAGGGCGCCAGGAGGCGCATAAAGGCTCCCTTGGTGCGGAGCTCTTGGGGACCCGTAAAAGCTGACCTGTGGCGTGGAGGGCGGCCGGGCTTGGCTCCGCTGTCTGTCTCTTGCCCTGTGCCCTTCCTTGGTGTTCTGCAGCCGGGCTTCGCTCCGCTCAGGGTCCGGCCGGGCTTGGCTCCGCCGGGACCCTGCTTCCTACAACTCCCAGCAGCCCTAGCGCGGCAAGGACGCCGCTGACGTGACTCCGAGGGCGCCAGGAGGCGCATAAAGGCTCCCTTGGTGCGGAGCTCCTGGGGACCCGTAAAAGCTGACCTGTGGCGTGGAGGGCGGCCGGGCTTGGCTCCACTGTCTGTCTCTTGCCCTGTGCCCTTCCTTGGTGTTCTGCAGCCGGGCTTCGCTCCGCTCAGGGTCCGGCCGGGCTTGGCTCCGCCGGGACCCTGCTTCCTACAACTCCCAGCAGCCCTAGCGCGGCAAGGACGCCGCTGACGTGACTCCGAGGGCGCCAGGAGGCGCATAAAGGCTCCCTTGGTCCCTCGTCCCGCGGGACGCGCGCGGGCGCGCCCGGGAGAAGCCCGGGACAAGGGCGGGACCGTCTGTGGCCGTCCGGGGCCGACCTGGGACGGGACGGGCCACCCCCTTTGGTTGTAACTGTGAGTACCAGTCCCTATTCTTAGGGCTGAAAGCTGCCCATTGTACATGCTTTGTCTGTTCCTGGCGAACCGGATCCTCTGTGTGCTGTTTGGTAACTACCTGCGGCCTTAACCCGTTAGTAATTATGTCAATCCAAACTACCCTAACGGACAATTATTTGGTGAAAGTTGTTAGTAGAATTAACTGTGATAGAAGGAAATCACTAGGGAAGGGCACTCTACCTGACTTTCCTTCGGACCTATCAGTGGATCCCACTAATGAGGGTACTAACGATACAAATTTGGCCGCTGAGACTGATAACACCAGTACTAATGCTGAATCCGCCCATGCAGAGGCCTTAGTAGATCTTACTGCAGAGGAGGAACCACCAGATCCCTCTGAGACTGTCGATGGCACCCCATCACAATCTATTAGGTCTACACGTCTCATGAGAGCATGTAGGAAACAAGCTCCAAAACGGGGAAGTCACTCAGCCAGGAAAAGAAAGGACATCGCCCCTAAGGAGAACATTGGTGATCAAGGGACATCTACCAAGGACAACTCTGTTACTATTCATACTAGCCAATTTGATCTGTTACTAAGCTGTATTGATGATAAACTAAAGTTGGTTGTGGAGCCTTTATTAGTTAAAATTGATGCATTGTCGGCTGAAGTTCTTAGAATAGGGGCTATGGTGGATCAACAAGTGGTCAAGTTGGATGATTTTGTTAGAATTGATACATGTTCTCAGCCTGCACCTAAGCTAGACAAGGGAAGGCCTCGCTATACCAATACTGCCCCCTCTGACCCCAATGTAGGAAGACAACCACCACAGGCGACACCTACCTTGACCAACCCGAAACCTCACCCAGTACGCAATACGGGACGACCTGGGCAGGTACCGGTGGTTATACCAGCGGCCTTGGGGCCTGCAG
The DNA here is from genome assembly GCF_964261635.1 of Lissotriton helveticus. Lineage (NCBI taxonomy): Eukaryota > Metazoa > Chordata > Amphibia > Caudata > Salamandridae > Lissotriton > Lissotriton helveticus. The sequence continues at coordinate 1,070,913,290 of NC_136069.1, read as the reverse complement.
GTGTAAACTCCAGTACAAGTACAAGTACATTACCGGCACCTAGTAGAGCTAGGACCATGCTATCGCCAGTTGTGCCAACTGCTGTAGCAAGGCCCGTTGGGATGTATGTGGGTACAAGTGGCCGCCCAGTAGACCTTCCACCAGAGTGTGTACCCTATGTTGTGGTTTTAACCAATGTCCCGCCTCTTAACCAGGTTCAGGAGTCCGGAGACTCATTAAAAAATAAAGCGGTCTCCTGGTTAAACCGTCACTGTGGCTATCCAGTCAACTATTCTGACCAAATCATATCCATCAGAAGGGTTGACTGGATCGGTAACTCTAGAAAGACCTGTGGGGGTGACTGTGTGATTATCAACTTCAAACACCCCCAACATGTTGCGACGGTCTTGCTTAGAGCAGTTGCCCTAACACAGTCCGAGACTGACGTAGCCGCAAGACCTTTGGGCTACTTCTACAATCATCTTAACAGGTTGTCTCCCGCTAATTGTAGAGATGGGGCTCTCAACTCTAATGCCATATTTAATGGCAATAGACCTATGTTACCTACCTTCAATTCTGGTTTTACTGATGGCAGTTCTATTTTGCCTACTACCCCCCTGTTGAATCCTGTCTATAGTGGCAATAGAGTTGCAATACAAAACACCAACTTTGCATCTAACTGTGATAATAATTTTTCGCCAGTTAATGGGATGGTCTATCAAGTCCCAGTCCAGAACAGGTACCAGTCCTTGAGTTTTTTTGATCAAAATGATTGACATCAGATGGGGCCTGGGACGGGGAGGAACGTTACTTTGAGTACCATCAATGACAATGCTAGCGAGGCGAAATTGGACCTTTATTCTGCCATTTTGGACAACCCTGTAAGTGGGACAGCAGTCCACTGTGTAAATGAGATTATTGAGGATACGGTGATTGCTACAGGGATTGCCTTAGGCAGCTGTATAGATGCCCCAGGGTTAGATCTGAGTAATAGAGGTAATCGCTCTGATGACACTGTTGATATCGCCAATAATTGCCATCCTGAGGGGGTTTCTATGGCAAGCTGGAACATTGCCGGGTGGGCATCTAAGGCCTTTAAAGCAGAATGGGAGGAAATTGTAAGATCCTATGATATTTTATGCCTGCAAGAGACGTGGTGTGTTAACAAACCTAGTTTTGAAGGGTATACATGCTACAGCCTGGATGCCTCTGAATCAAATCATGGTAGGGCTAAGGGAGGTCTCCTTATTCTTATTTCTGTAGATGTTAAGTTGACTATTATCAAACACCTGTTAGTCGAACCGCACTCACAAATCTTGTGGGTACGTCTACCGGATAGCACTAATGTGCTTTTAATTAATTTTTATAATAATAATTTCACTAATTCTAGGCACAAAGTGATAGATGAGCTATCCTGTGCTTTAATGAAGCTGGTAAGCGAAGCAACATGCACTTTTAATTTTGTTTGGGTCGGGGATTTTAATTTACAAGTATGTAGTTTATTCTCCTCTAGGGTCTGTGGGATCCTAACTAATAACGGGGAGAATATGGCCCACTTCCCACATAATGCGTATGGAGAGACAATTAATAACCTTATGGTCTTGTTTGATCTAGAGCTATTAAATACTGCACAGGAGGGAAGTGAGTGCTCAATTCCTACCTTCACTGGAAGGAATGTGAGCTCCATTATTGATCATATTATGGTCTAATCAGATTTGGTACCCCATTGTACAATCAGGGTTAAGGATACAGCCTCCCTGAGCGACCATAATTGTGTCAGCTTGCAAATTACTACATGGATGATTAGAACTGAACCACCTACCAGAATACTGTTAAATATAGAGCCGCATGGGCCTAATGGGGTTAGGCTGAGATGGAAAGGTGAAATTTCGGCCACAGTGGAACCTATAATCATAAATAAATGCATGATGGACATTGATATTATCTTATCTTCAGGATGCCCGTCTACTCAGGTTATGACTCACTTTTTTAATATCAACACTGTCATTAATAACATCTTTATGGGGAAAAAAGTAGGCAGAGGAGGGAAAGGGATTGGATGGTTTGACCATGCCTGTACGTCCCTGCTCTCATTACTCAAACAAGCTTTGGCCTATACCCCCAGGGATAAGGAAAGAGTCAAACTTTTAAGATTTGATTATAAACAGGCGCTATGTAAAAGAAAGAAGGAACTACAGCAGGAAGCCTGGGAGCATCTTACACAGGCAGCCGAAACTGCTGACAGTCGCCTGTTTTGGTCCACTGTTAATTCCCCTTTCCTCCAAGATGACAAAATCCCGCATCTTTCATCTAATGTAGGCAGCGAGGATTGGGTGAACCATTTTTCTGGGATTTTTCAAGATAATTCCTTGATGCCCAATGAAAACAGGATCTGGCCTGTAGTACCTTTAGATATTACGCTGGGAGAGGTGGAAAATGGTATCAAAAATAGCAAGGGGGGTAAGGCCCAGGGACCAGATGGAGTCCCGATTGATGTCTACAGGGACCAACCGCAGCTATGGGGACCAATACTTACATTGGCACTTAATGCAGCCGTAACCACCATGATTCCACCAACATGGGGTGACTCCATTATAGTCCCAATTTATAAAAAGGGGGATAAAGCACTGGCAAGTAATTACCGGCCCATCAGCCTGCTCCACTCATCTGTAAAAATCATGAGCAGAGTTCTGTTTGTCAGATTGGAGGAGTGGGCTGATGAGAACGGAATACTTGCAAATTCGCAATATGGATTCAGGAAGGGTAGAGGGACCCTGGATCAGTGCTTAAATTTGGAGCTGCTGATAGGCAAGTATACCAGAGCCAAACCCGGTAACATCTATCTTTGCTTTGCTGACCTTAGCAGTGCTTTTGATTTGGTTAATCATTCACTTCTTTGGACAGTTCTGCTTGATATGGGTGCCCCGAAAGAAATTGTCTTTTTCCTCGCCAGATTATATGGTAAACTGAAAACATGTGTTCGGTATGGTGTCAGCGGGGAATGTACCAGTGATTTTAATGTTCAACGGGGAATCAGGCAAGGTTGTGTCCTTGCTCCCCTTTTATTTACCCTTTTTATTAATGGGGTCGAAGCCGCCTTGAAATCTATCAAGGCCGATGCACCACAAGTTGCAGGTGATAGTGTCCCAGTCCTGCTATATGCAGACGATGCGTTGCTCCTGTCCCGGACACCCATTGGTTTGCAGCGTCTGATGGACAAGTTCACCGAATTTATCGGGAGCAGGAAACTGTTGATCAATAAGAATAAAACCCATACCATGATCTGCGGGACTAAAGTGGGCAGAAATCACCCCTTTTTTATTGAAGGGGTCAAAGTGCAGAATGTGAATAGCTTTTGTTACTTGGGGGTTACTTTTACTAGTGATGGTAGATGGAGGGAGGAATTAACGAATGTTCGAACCAAAATGAGCAAAAGCTCTTATGGCATTTTTAAATTTGCGTCTAAGTTGGGGGATAGACGAATCAAGGTTATGTTGGAAATCTACAAGGCACGTAGTGTATCCATCGCCCTTTACGGGGCGGGGCTTTGGGGCCACTGCAAAACTGATTGTCTACAGATAGAAGAAAACATCTTTCTTAAGAAATTACTGTGCCTCCCTAAATCTGCCTCAACAGAGTTGACCCATAGAGAGGCTGGGGTTTCTCTCCTAACAGAGTTCGCTTCACTTAGGCCTTTATTGCTTTATCGAGCAATTTGGCTTAAGGATGAAACCGAATTTAATCAGCTAATAATTAGGGACTGCCTTGAACTAGACAACTGTATGCAGATACCGTGGCTTAAATATGTCGTAGATTGTTATAAAAGTATCCTTGATATCGATTTGTTGTTAGAAAACTGTCCCCCTAGAGGTCTTTCGAAGCTGGATCTTAAAAAGACTTTTATGTGTCACAAAGCTCTTAAACGTTCAGTAACAACCAACTCCCTCGCTACTGTTAAAATTTACAATAAATATATTGCTGCGGAGGGATTTCAGTGTTATCTGAGCGCAGTAACGAGGCCAACGCATAGATTTGTACTGACCAGACTAAGAGTTGGCATTGCTCACATACTAGTGGCCTTCCCACATCCTAAAAGCCTCCTGTGGGTCCGTGTCCTTGTGACGGACATTCTAAGCAAAGCACAATGCACTTTATGCTTATTTGTCCCCTATTTCAGAATTCTAGGGTCTCTTTTTTAAAACCGTTATTTCTTAAATATGGAATGTTAAATATGGAGGATGCTATGTGTTTGTTGTATAATTTGGACTACCCCGATATATGTTTTTATACTGCCAGTTTTATATGTAAATCTATGGCTTTTAGAAAAAGTATGAGTTTTTAAATCATGTGTGTATTTTATTTCTGTTGCCTGTTTGCTATGCTTTTATGGTTATTTTTTACCATGAACCGAATAAAGCTTCATGAACTGAATCAGCTACGTACCTTGATTTGGAATTAAGAAGGTCAGGTTCAGGACTCGATTTCCCAACAACCTGCAAGGGTAGCTTGGAAACACCAGGGCTGGATTTCTCGGTAAGAGAAAAGACAGCGTCTCTCTCAGTACGTCTGCTGGAGGGTCGGCTTCCTTCGGCACTTGCAGTAGCAGGGCGCCTCCGGCAAGTAGATAGTCGAACTGCTCCAAACCACAGTGTGTTTGCTATGGCAAGTGTGGGCATATTTATACCTTGAAGGTGCCGAGATTGATGTAAAGCTGGACATAATAACATCATCAAAGAGTCTCGGTTCTTTGAAAACTCCATGAGTTCTTGGACAAGTCAGTATTTGAGCAAGGGGAAGTCCCTAGCTGCTGAAGCCGAGTTTTCCAAGAAATCGTTGTAGATTTTCGGAACTAGTGGAAGTAGCCCTGCCGTATTTGGACTGCATGAGCTATGTCAAAATTTGGTTATGATTCTTATGCCTATATAAGGATATGGTGATTTATACCTATATAAGGGCATGAATCGGGAAAATTGCAATAGGGTCCTAAAATGTTATACAACAATTTGACTGACTGGGCTGTCGGCTAGCCAGGGATAGATAAGTGGAACAAAAACAATTGCTACTCTACCCCCGTTAATAATCCTTGATTTAGATATAAATTAATAAATAATTAAGTGAATAATGGAGTCCTAGACAGGACCACAGAAGTGACAAGGAGAAAATCACGCCACTTGTATTCGATCTCTCAATGTGTTAAAGTTCCTAAAATAATTAAATAAATGTGTAAAAATGTTGCTAAAAACGGCCATGGGAAAAATGATCTAGCACTGTTTGATCTGTTTAATACAGTTTTGTACATGAATGAAAAACAATATACCATCATAGAAATTATCATATAGAACCAGTAGGTGATAGGCCAGACAAAATTTGTAAACCAACATCCCATGGCATGGAGACATCACTATTATCATCTAGTAACAACAAATGGCAAACCCCATTAATCACTTTACTGCATCCCTCCTGCAGCATGGCTATCTAATCTTGTTGTGGTACAGTCTGCTATGCATATACATATCAATTGCCTATATACAGCGCATATGGCTTCACTCCGCTATAACACATCAATCTGCTATGATCTAGTATCACTAATACCTCCTCCTCCATACTCCACAAACTTCTGTCTTTTTCACAAATGTATCCACTTTAAAGTTTAAAAGGTTTTCACCTCAAAAGACCTGTTAAGTTTTCCATACATGTACAAGCATTGCATTATTTAAATATTACAGTTGGTTTGATATTTAGGTCGAGCCTAGGCAGCGCGCATGCACTGTCTTTGTGACGTGAAGTATTCACTTTGTGGGCTGTAAACACGCCCAGTGCTTTTCATTGGTTGTTTCGTCTGGCTTTCATAATTCCTTTGGTGTGGTTGGTGAATAGTTTACACTTGTCCCACCTTTTGGCTATTACGTCTGCCATGGAGATTTCCCCTACTACATGGATCATTTCACTATCCAGCGTTATGTTTACTGCCGGCACACTCCTTTTTTATTTATTTAGCCTTTGTTGTAAATTTGTCTGTCTTTCGTCTGGACTCTTCCTGTTTCCTATGAACAGCGGGGCATACCGTGCTTTATCCCTTGATCAGTGAGGCATGCCATGCTTTATCATTAAGAACAGCAGCCACGTGTTTCTTTTGTTCTGCACGGTGTGGCTCACCCACCTCTATATTACATTTTGAAGAGTAACATATTTTCATATGATGCTTTTTTGCATAATTTACAAGGCAATATATTTTATTGGCTCGCCTTATGCACCATGGACTCTTAAAGCCAGAGATCAGCTCTGGCTGGCTCACTCAACATTAATGAAACACTTAAGACGGACTGTGAGGCTGGCGTCCTTCCATCTTATTGGTCAAGAGCGTTGTGCCTGGAAATAGACGGTGTTGTTTATTCTCCTCTTCCACATACCCCAGTTTATCTGCAGAGATGCCTGCCGGTGCCCCAAAGGTCTCACCGCATGTCAGGGAAGACGCAGACTCGTCTGGCCCACCATGGGCAGCCACAGCCCCCAGCCTAGCCACACGCAGCTTCACTGCCAAGCTGAAGACTGCACAGGACTGCTTTAGGGATGCCCTGTGTACCATGGCTGCTGGGCAGGACCAGGAAGCACTGCTGAGGCAGTGGGAGGCATCCTCTCTTGAGAGGCATGCTGGAAATGGCCCTTTTTGCAGGGTTATCCCAAAACATTTTGCTTCTTCCTCCCTTATTTTTCCTGACCTGTGGTTGTTGCCTTTAGGACTCTGGGCACTTTATCACTGCTGATAAGTGCTAAAGTGCATATGTTTGCTCTGTAAATTGTTATTGTGATTGGTTATCCATGATTGCCATATTTGTTTTATCAGTAGGTCCCTAGTAAAGTGCACTGAGTGTGCCAGGGCCTGTGCGCAGTTTGTTAACTGCTATGTTGTCCTGGCCAGTGTACACACTTGCCAGGCCCGACCCTTCCCTTTTCTTACACACTGGACAACCCTATGGTAGGCCCAAGGTTTCCCCCGGGGCAGGGTGCAGTGTATGTGTAAGGTAGGACATGTTCTAGTTTAGGTGACATGTCCTGATAGTGAAATACTGCCAATTTTGTTTTTCACTATTGAAATGGCTATTTTGCCCACAGGATAGAATGGGGAATGCTGTGTAACATGTTTACCTGCATATCTTCAAATAGCAGCAAGATAGAAATTTGGAATCCGGTATCCCTGAACTCAGAATTTAATAACACATCTTTTGGAGAGGATGGTTTTTGAATTCAGTGTTTGGAAATAGCACTTTTAGAAAGTGTCTATTTTCTCGTTCAGCCTTTCTGTGTGTCTCTGCCTGTTTGTGGATTGACTGTCTGTGAGTGACAGGGGCTGGGGTGGCTCCAGGAGACTGGGTGAGTCAGCACTAGGCTGAACAGACTCATCTGCATGCAGAGTGGTGGGGAGGAGTAGCACCTGGGTCTGAACAGGGCTGTGCCTGCCTTCCACAATGCTGGCACCACCTCCTGCCCTGGCCCTGGCCCACACTCACAAAGGAAGAAGAAGTGTACTGGCAGAGTGCGCCCAGAACTGGTTTGGACTGGGTCCAGGACCCCTCACACAGCAAGAACAAAGACTTTTGGGGTATGAAAGTAGAGCTGAGACCCCTGTAAAATTATATTAGGAAACACTTTGTGATTAAGAAAGAATCCCTGCCAAAGAAGAGCAGCCAGGAAGACTGGGGAAAAGTGCTGCCATTGCTGAGTGTCTGGGAGCTGACCTGAAGTTGCTGGTATTGCTGAGGAAGAGGACTAAGGGACTGTCTGCTGTGTGCTGAGTCCCCCTTGCGAGAAGAGGAGCTGTGCTGTGTGCTTTGCCCCCTCTGAAGTGTACCTGCCTCCAAGGGCCTTAGAAGAGCTGGCCTCTTGTTGTGGGAACTCAGGCACATCAAAGTTCCCAAGATCGTCATTTGCCAAAGATCGCCTTTCAGCTGCTGTGTGCTGTGTGTCTCAACACAGCTGAGATCCTTCGTAAGGCTTGTATCTCTGAGCAGTGCTTCATTTGCCAAAGATCGCCCTCCAGTCTCTGTGTGTGCATGTCTGGCACAGCGTGTTAAACCTGCTGAAATCCTGTCTCCACCCTGCGCCTCTAATATTGCCAGTGAAGTCGCAGCACTGCTGCAGAGACCGCCGAATACTGAGGGCGTGCTCACCGCCGCTGACCCGAGTCTCTAACCTCATCAAGGGCGCTTTCATTACCGCTGGCCCGAAACATAGCCGTGAGAAGAGGAACAATGCTGAAGTGGAGATAAAGGGATGCCTAGCAACCGGAAGCTTCCCACGTCAATCAGCTGCTGCCGCCTGGACAGCCTGTGTGAAAAGACGGAAGCCGCTCTGATTCGGAAGCGCCGCCTGGCAACCAGAGCTCCCCTAACAATACCCCACGGCTACCAATGGAATCGCCAGCGGGAAGCCAGCAACGCAGGAGAGAGAACAACCCTCCCCCAGGTAACGCTCGGGCTGCAGTCCCAAACCGCCACTTGTGTCGCTGCCTGGGGTGGGTTGTGTGTCTGCAGGTAGTTATTGGGTGATGGCTGCAATACCGGAGACCGATCGCCTGGAGTCTCTCTTGCTCAGAGGGCATCCGGGAACAGGGTGTCATAGCCTCTCACAACGGGGTCAGTTAAAGAGTTAGCAGAGTGGTTTTCTCTGTTTTCAGACCAAGGAGGGCACTGCGCTTCGGTACAAGGTGACGGGTGCTATAAAAATTATGCTTAGGAAGACGGGGAAGTCGGACTGCCTAGCGCATTGTAGGCGGGAGCATTTAAGAGAATGCCGCCCCTTTTTATTCCAAGTACAGCAGGGGCATTTAAGAGAACGGCACCCTCTGGATATAAAAATACAGCTTGGCAATAGTTTACGGTAGTGTCCTGCTGGTGACTGGCGTGCGCCCCTGCTTTAATAAGGAGGTGATTTCACAAAGGTGAAAGCGAGCAGGCTCAGGTAGCACATTCCGTGCTACATGCACAGCAGGGCGGTCATCGATATAGGAACCATTTTTAGAGTATCCACACGCTAGAACGAAGGGCTCACTGCAAGTCTGAGCCTACTAGTGTTTTTACTATTTTCAATACGTTGTCTAAAGAGAACTTTCTCAACAAAAGAACCTTTTACAAGAGAACATTGCTACAGTGAACCATTTTACTAGAATCATTACTGGAAAAAAGTATATTTTTGTTGTATGTTGGATTTATGTCGTTTTGGACTCTGCCTAATCTATATAAAGTGATTTGTATTTTTATAAATAACTTGTGTAGTGTCATTTTGTGGTGTTTCATCATGTCACTGTGAGTGTTGGTACACATACTTTACACATTGCCTTGGGGATAAGCCTGTCTGCTCGTGCCAAGCTACCAAGGTGGCGAGCAGGGGTTATCAACAGTGTGTTTCCCCCTTACCCTGACTAGAAGCAAGGGTCCCTATTTGGACAAAGGTACTTACCTCTGCCAACTAGAGACCCCCATTTCTAACAAGGCAACAGATGGAAGTGCTGCCAGCGGGTCCAGGTTGTCTGTGGCATCTCTGGCTTGTTGCATTCTTGGGGTTGTATCTTCACTTTTAATGAATAATCTGGTAGGTTAGGCCCTCTTGGCAGCTTCGGGGGGTGCCCCTCCTGGCAGCTGTTGAGAGGGGCATGTTAGGGTTGTTAAAATTCCAAGGTTTGTGCTTTAAAAAAAAACCATCTTCGAACATAGCACCTTTATTATCATTGCCAAATATGTCCAATTAGTTCTACTCCCCATAATTCTGATCAGAGTAATACTCCCTCCATTTCAGCTGCATGTACTTCCAGGACCTTTATGACTTGCAGAGAGGAGCAGCCACAGCACCTTTTTAGGAGAGTGCTGCTTCTCTGCCCCTTTTTTAGATGACATGGTGGCAGTGTTTGGACTTTGCTTCTGGCTCAGTGGGTGAAGTTTCTTGAATGGTTTCTTTCAAGATCTGAAACTTTATGCTTTGATTACCCTCATAGATAATTATACAATCTTTGACTCGAGCACTGTGAATGGTGTAATCTCAGGCATATTCCTGCTATCTGAGGACTGAACCAGCATGATCTCTGTAAACTGAGATTACTAGGTACTCCTGTTTTCTTCTTTTGCTATTTTTGGACACTTTAAGGCAGACACTCATACACATTTATAGGTACAGGAAGTACAGGAAGTAGTGTGTCAGCAGTACTATTTTACATCTCTTACACACCTTGGTGCATCGGTCTCAAAAGTTCCTTACTGGCAAAAGTGCAACAAAAGCAGAGTCCATTGTATTTGCACTGCGTATATTAGTATTCCATCTTCCCACTTTAAAGGTTAGAAGGTTTTGATTCACAAAGGCATATATAAGTATGTCAAAGAGTACTGCAGGATGTTTTAATTTTTGCACTTTAAAAATCCTGTGACTAGCCTTATAGGGTGGAATGTTCTAATAACCTTATATGCCTTTTGCCTCGGTTGTTAAAGGACCTCATTATAGGTCCATGCCTGTGGCTCAGGCCTAAAACTGGGGTTCAGGGCCTTTACAATCGCTCAGCAGTGGGCTATAAGCTATATTATAAGATTGGAATGTTGGGAGTTCCATTGAAGACAAGATTAGAATTTATATAGAAATGTGAGTTAAGTTTACACCAAACCATTTAATTGTACTTTAATTATTGACTTGTACGTTTAATATTGGTAGGACACCATGAAAAGAGTAGTGTAGCTACTTGCAAGGCCATTTCTTGGACTGAGTCATGGAGACAAACGTATTCTAAAACATTTAGGACCTGACCAGCCAACCCTAAAACTACAACAAACAACCCAAGACAGGGGGAAGACTTACAAAAGTACATTCTCAAACTCCTCGTACACAAAGGTTGATTGGCTTACAGGGAATACTTAAACAAATTCTCTGTTCTGCTTCCCCTGCTTACTATTTAGTGGTGACATTCCATGGACAAAAAGGAGTAACCGACCAGAAGTATTTGTTGGACAAAATAAAGCAGCATGCACACTCAAGAATCCATATGGAAAACCTGACAAGACTAGGGATGTTGGGAGACATACCCATTGAAGCCAACAACGGTGATGCATATGGAAAAGCAATAAAGAAACACAATGAAGCAGTCAATAGGAATAGACACATACTGTCAAAAATAATTGAATGTATTTGTTTCTGTGGTGTTTTTGAACTGGCCTTACAAGGGCATGAGGAACCTGAAAGTTCCTCAAATCTAAGAGAAATTAATTGTGAGCATAGACAGTGAAATGGAAGCACATTTAGAAAGTACTACAGTCTTCAAGGGCACCTCTAAAACAATACAAAATCAACTTCTGGAGTGCCTGGTAGAGATTATAAGAAGCTATGTTGTGCAACAGTTGAAAACAACAGACTTTGTGGCTATTCAGGCTGACGTGGCCACCAAAACACAGTCTGTATTAATCTTTCAGTATATTGACAATCTCAATAAAGTGGTGGAGAGATTTAATGGTTCCATACATTGAAGATGCTCTTTTGCAGACTCCATTGCTATAGCTATAGTCCGTGAAATAAATGTGATTTTTCCAGAGCACCCTCAAAAACAAAAACCTATTGCACAATGCTACAACGGTGTTTCAGTAATGAGGGGAGTTCTGGTGGAGTAGGAAAATAAGTTTAAAGTAACAGGGACCCCCTGATTCCAAAATGGAGTTCCTAGGACAGGGTCAATTCAAATATAGTAAAACAATTCCTAGGCAACAAATGACCTGTCCAGAATCAGGTTAGAAGTAAGCCCTTGATGAGTAAAGGGGAAGCCTCAATATACTGACAAACACCATAATTGTTATATGGAAAATATATATATATCAAAAATGTAAACAATACACATCAAATATTCAGTAACATGATTTAAAAAGGGAGGTAGCAAAAACAAAAATGATATAACCTCCTTAATTGATTAAAAACTTTTCATAAGAAGTAGCAAATAGCATAAGTACAGTGGTAATCAAGGTATTCAACAAGTAATTATAATGTCGTAATCAATCTTGACGCACGTTTCGGCGATGGACCGCCTTCTTCAGGAGGAACACTGGATGTTCTAGAAATATAAGTAACATACATTTCAACTAACAAAATACAAACTGTCGTATATTGAGCCTCGTAGACGAACATAGACACAGGTACAGCATAAACTATGATGGAAAATGAGTGGTCATGTCCCCTTTCATGCGAGCAAGTGTCAAAGATTTGACATAAGCAAGGAAGGTTTAAGAAATAAAAAAGTATTTCGAAAAGATTACTAGAGACATATAAGTAGGTCTGTGATGTCCCAATTCATGCAAACAAATATCAAGCATATGTTATTAGAAATAAAGAATTGTCGGTATTGTAGAACAAGAAGAGAGGGTGATAAAAAAGTTCTCTGAAACCAAAAAAGTGAGTCTATAATATATATACAAGAATGCAAAAGAAAAGAAAAGGAGATACAGCCTCCGTGCTCAGAGTAGAAAATATAGTGTAACCAAAGGTGCAGGCTCCTAATAGATGCAGGTAGAAAATACATCATCTTACCAGTATAGAGCACGTTATATGCGCTCCATGTGATGAGATGCCAACTCGATAAAAGGAGCCGAATGGCTACATGAATATGAAAAAGATAAAGAGGTATAATTACGAGAAGTGGCTAATGGGGCGTATTATCTGCTGCCTTGGCTCTGCTACAGAAGGACACAATATGTAAGAAGATACCTACTTAAAAACTATAAAGCTGCCTTGATTGATGAAAGGACAGTATAATGGTAACCGTAGGGATAAAAAACCAAAGTAAAAGACTTGCAGATCTAAAAGAAAAATGACGACATAGTGATCAGCTGTGATGAAGACGTGGTGGTGCCAATCATAAGTATCCTAACTGTAGTACTCATACCTGAGATGAATGTCAGTTCAATGCAGAGAAGTATTGTAGACAAATAAAAGCTCGATAATATATGCGCCCAAAAGAGATATAGATGGATCTAAAGTGGGGACAAGAACACAGTATAACTAAAGACAATATCTAAATAGTCTTGAGATGAGATCACTAAGCTTGATAGAGCCATGATTACTTCTAATTTCTTGGGCTGGGTAGATGTCCGGAATGTGTTATATTAAAAAGTTATGGCACTGGCAAATAAACACCTATAACCAAATAATATAGTGTACTTAGTGTTAAGTATAACCTACTACCAGCTATAAGTTGGATAACAATTATCTTGAAGCAATATTTACCTCGGTAGAAAATATGTAAGGAAGTGAGAGAGGGTTCAAAGATGGATGAAGCCTCCACGGTTGATAAAACATCCGAAATGTGGATTTCTGAGGAGTCTGGGGTCAATAACCTACTAAAGCAAAACCACAAAGTTATCAAATATAATTCACGGTAACATACTGGCATAGAGGGCAAGTAGTAAAGCTTCTAAAACGATCTACGCTAATACTTACAATTTATGCAGGTGACTTCCGTCCTACACGAGGTGTTGCCAGCTCAAGAATACGATCAGAGAAGGCGTGTCATATTTAAAGAGAATCAAAAGCTGCACGCGTAACGTAAGGACGTAGGTGGCCGTAACGTGCCGTCATGACTAAGAGCGTAATCATGTGACGAGGAGGGTACTAAGCTACTGGTGCCGTGCCCCATGAGTGTGGACACTAGAGTGCTGATCGACTAGGTCGGAGGAAGAAATAAAGATGAAAAAAATACTACAACCTGGGCTATGGTAAAATGTTACATTGTCGTCTTCAATGATTCCAGGGGCACGAACGGAAGGCAAGCCGATGTCCCAAAATTGTAAATACGTTCAGAATAAATTTGAAAACGTGGCCACTAATGAAATTATAATGAAATAAATGAGAAAGGGATTGTTTTGAAAATTATCGATGAACACAAGTACGAGAGCATGCAAAAGGGGTGTTGCCAAGTATATGAACAAGTCAGATGTATAATAAAAGGAAACTGACTATAAGGATGGAGACCCAAAAATACAATTTGTGGAAAATAGGAAAGATAAATGATCCCTATCTAATGTGATATTTTACGCTACATCATACTGTGGTCAAGAATCAAAATAAAAGCAACAGGGATTTAGATCCCCCAGAAGAGAGAGGATGGAGATGTAATGGGCCTTACTTATCTGGTATTGTATTTGATCGCATTTTCCCAGGGGATCTCCTTGTTCAACCCCTTGGTATTAGTGGATAAAGTAAAAATCCAGAACACTTCCCGTTTTTTTCTATAATCATCCTTACTTGTATGGGGGCCACTATTCAGATTTTCCAAGATGTACCACCTAAGATCATTGGGCTTGTGGTGAAAAACAATGCAATGTTTCACCAAAGGGGCATTGATTTTGGAGGTATGTATGGCCGACCGGTGTTCCGTGAATCGAGTACCAAAGGTTCTCTCAGTCTTACCACGTACCCAATGCCACATGGACAAATTAACAAGTAGATGACATTTTTTTATTTACAATTCGAGAACGTATGTGGACAGATGGTGAATCCATGATAGGTGTAACTTTTGCCTATAATAGCCATATCACAGGCTATACAGGTGTTACATTTATATGTGCCTGTGATGGGTGTAGTGCCATCTATTGTTTATTGAACACAGGGGGTAGTTTCAGAAAATCTGGACCGAGTAATATAGACTTTCAGATTCCTATTTCTCCGATGTGCAAAAATAGGTTTGGGAATTTTATCTATATCTTCCAGATTACTGTTGAGGATTTGCTAGTTTGAGTTAATAATGTAGCGTATCTGGTTATTCTTTTTTTTTTTAAACATTTTTATTTATGGGTGGCACAAGCAATTTAAACACATACAGACTATTTCATTTAACAAAACTTCCAGCATCTACGTAAATATTACAAGAAGCAGTTTAACAAAAAAAAGAGAAAGAAAAATAAATAAATAAATAAAAGCAAAAGAAGAAAAGACAAAAGAATAAAATGAGTAAAAAGGATTGCAGAGTAGTAAGATAAGACAGGGCTTCAATTCACATTAGTTCAATTCACAGGTAGGAAACAAGCAACCCCAGATTCTATCTATTTTGATCAGTGCTTTAGCACCTCTTTTCCTAGCTAACAATAGTTCCATATGATGTATTTCTTTCACCAAGCACCACCATTCGTTTACATGAGGTGATTGTTCCGCTATCCATGCTCGAGCTAAGACCAGCCTTGCACATGCTAGTAAAATAAAAATTAGGTCTTGAAATAGAGAAGTGTTTGGCTGCATACCTAAGAGAATCATATCTGATGATAATGGTACCTCAATTAGTTGTTTCAATCTCAGAATATTTTCTAAGCTGTCCCAAAATGGAGCAAGAACAGGGCAGAGAACCAGCATATGTTCTAAGTCAGCAGCCTGAAGGTGGCACTTTGGACATTTAGTGCGATCATTGAAAGCGTTGTTGGGGGCCCATTTACTTATTTGTAAAGGGGTATAGTAGAGTTGACATATCGCTTTGTATGCTTGGAGTTTTAAGCTTGAAGAGTGGACTAACGTATCAATTTTGTTTAAAAAAGAAGAAATTTCATTCGAACAAATACCGGTCGTAAACCGTAAAGCCCATTTCTGTGCTAATTTGGGACAGTCATCTATCTTGCTTTCAATAAAACATTTGTATCCTTGGCTGATGGTAGCTTTCTTATTCCCCACTCCTTTATACATACATAACCAAAAATTTGAGTCCACAATCTCTTTAAGGTTTAGTTTCCCTATGAGGAAGTCGCGTATTTGTATATACTTAAAATAAGTATATGCTGGTAGTTTATATAGTAGCCTAAGTGTATCAAAGTCCAAAAAGCCTGATGAGCCATATAGGTCCCCCAATCTGATTATGCCTCGATTCGCCCATATCTTACATCCTGAATCACTGAAAATACTTGGTAAGCCCGGATTATTCCAGAGGGTTAAAAGAGAATGATAGAATGATGCTTTATTCTGAGTCATTAATATCTTCCATATACCGATTGTATCTTTCGCGGTCTTGAACCTAACTCTTTTAAAGTAGTTTGGGTCGTTATTTCTAGCCAAAAATTGTAAGGAATCTGATCCTAACATAAATTGGTGGAAAAAAATATGGATTACTAGAATTAAACAAGCTCTGTAACCACCCCAAAAATGAGGCAAAATAGTACATTCTGAATTCTGGAAAGTTAAGCCCTCCTTTAATGAATGGTAATTTCAGGGAAGAAAGTGCTCTGGGATTCTTTTTAAAGCCCCATATAAAACTGCCCAATATGCCATCAAGTTTCCTAAAAAAATATTTTATTTATCTTCAAAGGAATGCATCTAAATAAATACAGAAATTTTGGCAGAATGTTCATTTTAATGAGATTAATTCGCCCAATAAGGTTTAAAGGCACCTTATGCCATTTTTTAAGGAGAGCCTGAGTATCTTTTAGTAAAACATCATAATTCAATGCCATTATATCCCTGATGTTAGATGTTACCTTGATACCTAACTAAGTAGCAGCATGGCATATTCCCGTTACTTGTATCAGTGGTTTATAACTGACTATAATTTGAGTCTTGCCTAGGTTTAGCTTGTATCCTGAAACTTCGCCGAAAGCACCTGCTTCTTTGATAATTCCTGCCATAGATTCAATCACATCAGTTGTATAAACTGCCAAATCGTCCGAGAGTTTGCCCCAGATGTAAATGGTTTTATCATCACCTGCGATTGTATAGCATTAATAAAAGGTTCCATGGCGAGAGCAAATAGTAAAGGTGATAACGGGCATCCTTGTCGGGTCCCTCTCAAGATTGAGAATGTAGAAGAAAGTAAACAATCGTACCCTATTAAAGCATTAGGGCAGTCATAAAGTGCTTTGATTTTCGTTAGAAACTTAGTTTTAAACCCGATTTCTTTAAGAATTGCCCAGAGATAATCCCACCCCACTCGGTCAAAAGCTTTTTCAGCGTCAAGTAGTATCATTCCGAGTGGGGAGGGATTAATGGCTGCCATATCAAACAAGGTAATAGTCGTGTTTACATGCTGGGTTGTATCCCTGCCTTCTACAAAGCCATGCTGATGTTCACTAACCAACTTAGGCATGAGGGGGGAAAGTCTTGTGGCGATTAATTTAGCAAATACCTTGACATCGGCATTAATCAAGGAGATTGGGTGATAAGACCCGCACTCCGTAGGTGGTTTATTCTTTTTAAAAAAAAAAATAATTTTAGCAGTATTCCAAGAGGTCGGGGCCCTGTCTGTTATACTTATCTGATTGATAACTGAGCAAAATACAGAAAAAAGTTCCTCGCAGCAGATTTTATAAATTTCAATCGGCAAGGTATCATCCCCCGCAGCCTTCCCGGAGGGAAGAGAGAAAATAGCTAATTTTAGTTCTTCCTTAGTGAAATCTTTTTCCAGTTCTTCCATATCTACTATATCCTTCTCTAGCCGCCAGTTGTTTCTAATATAATTTTCCACTAGCTCCGTAGGGGGCACAGCCTCTGGGGTGTACAATTTGGTATAGTATTCAACAAATTGTTGCAATATCTGGTCTGGGCGAGTATGATTAGTACCGTCTGCACCTTCTATGCTCTTAATTAAAGAAGTGGCTCTATCGTCAGCTATTTTATAAGCGAGAATTTGACCTATTCTGTCGCCACTCTCATATTGCAAGAAGTTATATTTATGTAGTTTAGTGGTGACTTTGTCTCTTAAAAATTTCTTGGTCTCACACCGTAGCGTTGTCAGCTTAAGTTCTAATTTAGCTTTGTTTAGGTTATAGGAAGCCACCGCACCTTCTTTTCTAGTAATTTCAGCCAAATGTTCTTCTAGCCCCCTTATCCTTGATGTGATACAGCGGATCTCTTCCTTACGATTGGCATTCTGCTGTATGATAAACTGTTGGGCAAAACCTCTGATGCTAGCTTTACAACAGTGTTCACCAGCCCGATTTCGGCGGACGAAGGGTAGGACAAAAGCCTGCTACGCGGAGAGCCCAAGCCTCAAATCTAGGGGCACCTTTCACGCTGTACAACCCGCCGAGTATTGATGGGGCGGATAACTCTTGACTTTTAGGCAAGGAACAACACAATTGAGGTAAAAGCTCTTCCCATAATTTAATGTATGAGCCTTCTTAGTTGACTTAAATAATATTCTTTTTGTAGTCAACACCACATAGGTCCTGACGATTCGCAAGTCAATGCACATAGCGAGAAACATGTCGACCGTCTCTTTTTATATCCTAGTCTAGTCTAGAACAAGGAAACATTACTTTCCAGATAGTCTAGTCTAGTTGCACCTTTTAATTGTAACGAGGGACCACCGGAATAAAGTAGTCTCAGGTACCCTACGCTGCATTTTAACTCACAATCAAGTCTACAATCCCTCTGGCCCCATACCCACACTTCACCAATAGGCAGTTGGATTCAAAAGATCTCCGCCAAAGAGCCCCTCTTTGAGGTGTGCCCGTTGGGAATTGCACCGCCTACCCGACGAGGAGCAACGCCTATGATGAAGCATGACACCTGCAAGGGTGTGTGAGGCAAACATATCCAACACAATGGATACCCAGTGGGAGGTTAACACCCTTTAACCACCACTTTCTCCCTTGACCAGTGCACCCCACTCCCCTCCCTCCTTTCCACCCGAGGAACAGCCTTGTCCAACTTTCTTGAATACAAAAAAAAAAGCTTTACAACAGTCCCATACTGAAGTAATTTTGGCCGTATCAGTATTAAATTCTAGAAATTCTTTTATATGTTCCTTCAAAAGAGAAGTAAACCTAGGATTAGATATCAAATGTCTTGGAAAGGAGAATAGCCTAGGTTCTGTCTTTTTAGATACGATCTTGAAGACTACCACTATGGGATTATGGTCAGATGTTACCTTTGGGCAAATCTCCATTTTACAGCACCCCAAAATATGATTCGTTGCCCAAGCCATATCTATACGTGAGTACATTTTATGTGGTATTGAGTGGTAAGTATATCCAGCAATCATAGGATAAAGATGCCTCCAAACATCTTTCAGTTTATGTATACGGGCAAGTTCTAAAATAGATGCCCTAGTCTTGCGCATTCATTGTGAGGGAATACCCTTAGTCGTATCCTTTGCGTAATTTATAACACAATGAAAATCCCCCATAAGTAATATCTCCCCCTCCCAGCCTAGTAATTCAATATTTAATCGGTCAAAAACTGCTGCATCATCGTGATTAGACCCATACAATACGCACAGGGTATATTTGAGACTAGATAACGTAATTTGAGCAATTACCCATCTTCCGGCTTTATCCGATGCAACCCTACTGACTTCAACCTTGAATAGCTTTGTCTTGAGTATAGCCACCCCGCGGATAGAGGCATTCAAAGGTGTGCAAATTATAAGCTCATACCCCCCTTGCTCCAACATTTTCCTATCTTGGTATCGTATATGTGTTTCATTTAATAGTGCAAAGTGAGGATTGTACATTTTTAATTCTTCAAAAACAAGTTGTCTTTTGCTTTTATTATTAAGCCCTGAAACATTCCAAGCAAGGCAGTTAACTTGACACATGTCTTAATTCAGATATGCCTTGAATAACTGCTTCAGAAAAAAAACCCGATTCTAAAATAAAATTATAAATTTGTACCTCACATCGTGCTTGCTTGTGTCACCTTTTCCAGTTTCCCCTAGGTCCCCCCCACCTCTCCCCCAAACTCCCCCTAACCTCAACCTACATCCCTCCCCACACCCTGTACCTACCCGGAAGCCTACCCCTATCTTCTGCTGCCGCTGGATGGGCAGCCAGTCAGTGGGAGCTCCCCAAGGACCCCCTCCCTCCGTATTAAATCATACGTAAGTACCATATTAGAAGAGTAGAGAATATAGAAAGGTGTGAAAAACACATGAAAGGAAAATAAGAGAAAAAAAAGAAAGCCAACCCTCTATAAGCAATCAAGATCAGTATTTTTAGAAGTTAACGATCAGTTGCCAATGAGGCAAGAAATTGTTCAGCCTCTTTAACGTCATTGAATAAACGGGTGTGGCCTGCTTTTATAACTTTAAGCCTGGCGGGCTCCTGAAGATAGACCACTGCCCCCATGGATTTTAAAGGGTCTATCAGCTTTCGCAGCTCCCATCGTTTGTCCATTGTGGCTTTGCTAAGGTCTGATTTCGTGAAAAATGTAACATCATCCACCGCCACCGGAGTATTAGGCCTGGCCTTGATGGAAATTGCCTGTCTTAATAGAAAATTTCCCAAATAAATCAGGATAGGTCTAGGATATCTACTATCTTTATTCTTAGTAAACATGGGTAGTCTATGAGCTCTTTGTATTTGGGAATCCCAGTCCCAATCAGATAAATCTGGGAAGGCTTTATGCAGAAGCTTGACCATGTATACCCGGGCGTGTGCCCCTTCTGACCCCTCGGGTAAAATCGCAGGTTCTGGCGCCTTTGGCGATTTTCCAGATCCTCAACCTTATTCTTGAGTATCGCAATGTCTCTATCCTGACAATCTGAAGATATAGCAGTAGTAGCAAGAGTTTCCTCAACGGTGACAATCCTCTGCTGAATTTCAACAATCTCCTCAGTGACATTGTGCAGTTTACCTCTAACCTCCTGCAAGCAGCTCTGCATTTTGCAGTTGTCCTCCCTTAATTGAGAGAAGCTGTGCTGAACTTCTTGACGGTGTTCTAAAAGCATCTTCAAAATTAGATCCAAAGAGGTTCCCATGGGGGAGGCTGCAGGTGCTTGAGGTGGTTGTTGTTGGGGTGAAATTGGTGTCAGTGCTAGGTCTATTGCGGTATGAGGAGCCTGAGTGGACTCTCTACAAGCGTGAAAGGAAGGCAAGGAGTCAGCATTTTCACCCTCTATAGTAGTAGAGCTGGAGCCATTACCTATTACCTTCTGTAAGGATATCTGCAGAGGATCTGGGGGTATATTGCTACTGGCAGAAGTAGTCTTAAAGTTATTCATGCCCTTTGTAGGGTTATTGCCAGAGAGACGCTTGGCTATGGTTTTTACTCCTCCTTTTGCCTGTATCCAATTACGCAGTGGGCTCTGATCTTTCAGAAGTTTTTCCCGGGCGCTGGCAGATGTAAGTGTCGATGACAAAATGTTGAAGTTCAAGCTCCTGCCCTTCTTAACCTTGGTCTTGGCTTTCCCTTTCCTTTTTAAAAGACCAGTGTTTTTACCATTGATCATTGTCGAGTCGTCTTCAGTCTCTTCACCCTCGAGGCCCTCTCCAACCACTGGGTCCTCGTACTCATCCTCGTTAGATTCTGCTGCTGAAAGGTCAATTCTTGCTTAATCTTCTCCCTTTCCAGTTGCGGTTGCAGTTCCATTTAAGGCGCTTACTGTGTTTGTATTTATATGATTGACAATCTCAATATCAGTATCTAAGTTAGTTGGTGAGTCAGGTTGGTTAGATACATCATCGGTAATCAGCTTAGCTCTCTCCGTATCAGATCCTAGGGTCTGAACCACCCTGTTCGCCCCCTCGGGATCTTGGCAGTTCTCCACAGAGCTCTGTGCCGTATCTGCCTCAGATCGACATGTGTTAACTGTGATTGTAATGGTGTCACCTGTCCCTATAGGCACATCATTGGTGGTAGTAATGCCAGCATCTATATGATTATTAGCCATGGACATAGTAGTGAAAGAAACCAGAGGGTTAGCTAGTCCCTTGTTGCTCACAGTTACATTCTTTCCAGTTACATTCTTTCCAGCACTTGATACTGTGTCTTTCCCCCCTGAGGCCAGTAATACCGGTGGGCGGATTACTACTTGCTTACTGACTTGTTTTCCTTGTATGCTGGGGGAAACAGCACTCGGCGTAATAGCAGGTTTGGCAGCAGCCATTGGTGCTAATGCTGTTGCTGTTACTGGTGCTGCTGTTGCAGGTTTAACCACCGCCGGCACCACAGTCTCTTTGCCCTCAGTAGTCTCCTTCTGCATTTTATTCAGGCGGGGGGGTTTTTGGGTGCCTTTTTGGGGGCCATTGCTGCACTGTTCTCCAGCCTCTTCTTGCTCCTGGTCCTCGCCACAGCGGGGCTTTCGTTTAACCCCTCTCTGCCGCCGCCCGACCTCTCACCCGGGAGACCGCTGGCTTGCTCTGTTCCTACCTGGCTCTGTTCCCCTCTACTCTGCTCCGCTCTGCCGTGACTCCGCTTCATGTATTTTTGATTGCCTGATTGATTCCACTCACTCCGCCTCACTCCACCTCTCTCTGCAGCTGCCGCCACCTCAGGGAGTCCCAGAGCACCACAGCTACCGGCTCCGCGTAGCGTAGCGGTAGTACGGTGCCCTCTTCTCGAGCAAGCAAGTAAGTGAAGTTAGAGAGTTTATTTTACTCTTAGCGAGTTTGCAATTCCGAGGAACAGCTTAAAGCTGCTTAAAGTCCCGGTTCTCCAATCGTCTGCTCGTGTGCTCAAACACGGGTCTTCAAGCCTTAGAAGCACTAGTATATATTTTTTTTTGGGTAGTCCTTCATTCATCCACGAAGAAGCTTAGAGACCGACCGCGGTTCACAAAAGCGTGTCTCTACTCCATTCTCTCAGTTCAGCTCAGCACGGAGGTTGGGAGGTCCTGCAGGAGCATCCTCACTGTGGCGGCTTCAGTCCGCCATCTTGCTTCCGCCTAGCACCGCGTATC
This sequence comes from Lissotriton helveticus, assembly GCF_964261635.1. Taxonomy (NCBI): domain Eukaryota; kingdom Metazoa; phylum Chordata; class Amphibia; order Caudata; family Salamandridae; genus Lissotriton; species Lissotriton helveticus. The sequence goes on along the minus strand of NC_136069.1, from coordinate 1,070,890,702 downwards.
TGGTTATTCATGGTGGAATGTTTGGTAATGCAAACTAAATGATTAATATTCTCTTTGGTTTTAGGTTGTAAAAGAGAATCACGATCATAAAAACGTGCGCGTTTGAGCGACATCCGCACTACTCTATGGGGTTAGCCGCGTGCCAAGAATTTAGTCTTTAAAATGCACGCTTGACTATTAAAGTCAAGTAGATTAGAACAATTTCGACGCAATCGGAGGAATTGACTGAAGGGTATACCTTCTTTTTGTGCCCTGGGATGATAGCTGTCGAAATGGAGTAGTGTGTTTCGTGCCGTTGGTTTAGTAAACAAATCTACTTCTAATGTGCCTTCATTATGTCGAATCAGGATATCAAGAAATTCCACTTTTTCCCTGCTAATATGTGATGTAAAATGCAGATTGGTATAGCATTAATTGGGCCAATTTAAAGGATGCCATACAGATTTTCGCTACTGAGGGGGCCACTGAAGCCACCATGCTTACGCCCTGGATTTGTTTGTGAACAATTTTACCAAATTGGAAGGTATTTTCAGATATTTTCTTCATCTGGACGGATACAGAATCTATGCTACAGGAATTTTTAAATTGGCTCAATGTATGCGATACCAATCTGCATTTTACATCACATATTATCAGGGAAAAAGTAGAATTTCTTGATATCCTGATTCTTGGCACGTGGCTATCCCCATAGACTAGTGCGGATGTCGCTCAAACGCAAACGTTTTTATGATTGTGATTCTCTTTTAAAACCTAAAACCAAAGAGAAGATTACTCATTTAGTCTGAATTACCAAACTTTCCTCCATGAATAACCAGATACGCTACATTATTAACTCAAACTGGCACATCCTCAACAGTAATCTGGAAGATAAAGATAAAATTCCCAAACCTATTTTTGCACATCGGAGAAATAGGAATCTGAAAGACTATATCACTCGGTCCAGATTTTCTGAAACTACCCCCTTTGTTCAAAAAACAATAGATGGCAGAACACCCATCACAGGCACATATAAATGTAACACCTGTATAGCCTGTGATATGGCTATTATAAGCAAAAGTTACACCTATCATGGATTCACCATCTGTCCATGTACATTCTCGAATTGTAAATCAAAAAATGTCATCTACCTGTTAATTTGTCCATGTGGCATCGGGTACGTGGGAGAGACTGCGAGAACCTGTGGTACTCACTTCACGGAACAACGGTCGGCACAACATACCTCCAAAATCAATGCCCCTTTGGTGAAACATTGCATTGATTTTCACCACAAGCCCAATGATCTTAGGTGGTACATCTTGGAAAATCTGAATAGTGGCCCCCATACAAGTAAAGATGATTATAGAAAAAAACGGGAAGTGTTCTGGATTTTTACTTTATCCACTAATACCAAGGGGTTGAACAATGAGATCCCCTGGGAAAATGCGATCAAATACAATACCAGATAAGCAAGGCCCATTACATCTCCATCCTCTCTCTTCTGGGGGATCTAAATCCCTGTTGCTTTGATTTAGATTCTTGACCACAGTATGATGTAGCATAAAATATCACATTAGATAGGGATCATTTATCTTTCCTATTTTCCACACATTGTGTTTTTGGGTCTCCATCCTTATAGTCGGTTTCCTTTTATTATACATCTGACTTGTTCATATACTTGGCAACACCCCTTTTGCATGCTCTCGTACTTGTGTTCATCGATGATTTTGAAAACAATCCCTTTCTTATTTACTTAATTGTAATTTCATTAGTGGCCACGTTTTCAAATTTATTCTGAATGTATTTACAATTTTGGGACATCGGCTTGCCTTTAGTTTGTGCCCCTGGAATCATTGAAGCTGATACTGTAACTTTTTACCATAGCCCAGGTTGTAGTATTTTTTTCATCTTTATTTCTTCCTCCGACCTAGTCGATCAGCACTCTAGTGTCCACACTCATGGGGCACGGCACCAGTACCTTAGTACCCTCCTGGTCACATGATTACGCTCTTAGTCATGACCGCACGATACAGCCGCCTACGTCATTACGTTACGCGCGCAGATTTTGATTCTCTTTAAATATGGCGCGCCTGCTCTGATCGTATTCTTGAGCTGGCAACGCCTCGTGAAGGACGGAAGTCACCTGCATCAATTGTAAGTATTAGCGTAGATTGTTTTAGAAGCTTCACTACTTGCCCTCTATGCCAGTATGTTACCGTGAATTATATTTGATCCTTTGCGGTTTTGCTTCGGTAGATTATCGACCCCAGACTCCTCAGAAATCCACATTTCGGATGTTTTATTAAGGGTAGAGGCTTCATCCATCTTTGAACCCTCTCTCACTTCCTTACATATTTCCTACCGAGGTAAATATCGCTTCAAGATAATTGTTACCCAACTTATAGCTGGTAGTAGTTTATACTTAACACTAAGTACACTATATTATTTGTTATAGGTGCTTATATGCCAGTGCCATAGCTTTTTAATATAATACATTCTGGACATCTATCCAGCCCAAGAAATTAGAGGTAATCATGGTTCTTTCAAGCTTAGTGATCTTATCTCAAGATTATTTAGATATTGACTATAGTTATACTGTGTTCTTTTCCCCACTTTAGATCCATCTATATCTCTTTTGGGCGCATATATTATCAAGCTTTTATTTGTCACAATACTTCTCTGCATTAAACTGACATTCATCTCAGGTATGAGTACTACCGTTAGGATACTTATGATTGGCACCACCACGTCTTCATCACAGCTGATCATTATATCGTCATTTTTCTTTTAGATCTGCAAGTCTTTTACTTAGTTTTTTTTATCCCTACGGTTACCATTATACTGTCCTTTCATCAATCAAGGCAGCTTTATAGTTTTTAAGTAGGTATCTTCTTATATATTGTGTCCTTCTGTAGTAGAGCCAAGGCAGCAGATAATATGCACAACACACGATAGTAAGGGGTCAAACCAAAATTCTAACTGAATTGGATCTCTCCAATACCTGAACGGAACTAGAAGACAGACAGGAAAAACAGGAAAGAAATAAAGGAGTGTCAATTAAATCACACCTAGGGTCTCCTGTCACTAAGGGAGAATTCCCATCAGTCACCACTCGGATCCGCCCTTCATCATCTGGGATCCTGCACCCTCAGAGCCACAGATGTATAGACCCACAGTGGATTGGCAGATGTCTAAATGCCTAATCCTACATGTGGCGGACCAACAAGAGGGAGAACATAGGTATTTTGGTGGTGACTTGAAGCAGTGCTATAAGTGCAAAAAACGTGAAGTGCACAGTGAATAGTGAAAAACTGGTTATAAAATTAGGTAAAGAAGCAAAGAGGAAATTTATTAGAGTTCGCTTCTTCCCTAAATAATAAAAGAAAGGAGTGCGTGGTGGTTTGAACAAATATCCACCGTTGGAAAATAGGGTCGACATGTTTCTGCAGACTTATCAGATCAAACAATATCCAGCTGCTTCTTCAGGACCAAATTACGCTACTGCTTGTGCAAAGAATGAGTGGGAAAACAAAAAAGTAAATGGATATCACCTGTAAAGTAGCGATACCATCTTTCTCCTGGCTAACTGGCAGGAGAGAAAGACCCACCTCACCTGGCTACAGCGCAGGTAAAGCGAGGCACCGCTCTGACCGTCGGTACCCCGGGCGTCCCTCTGGGCTGACGTGGGAGGTGACCTCCCACGTCAGCCCAGAGGGACGCCCGGGTGATATCCATTTACTTTTTTGTTTTCCCACTCATTCTTTGCACAAGCAGTAGCGTAATTTGGTCCTGAAGAAGCAGCTGGATATTGTTTGATCTGATAAGTCTGCAGAAACATGTCGACCCTATTTTCCAACGGTGGATATTTGTTCAAACCACCATGCACTCCTTTCTTTTAATATTTAGGGAAGAAGCGAACTCTAATAAATTTCCTCTTTGCTTCTTTACCTAATTTTATAACCAGTTTTTCACTATTCACTGTGCACTTCACGTTTTTTGCACTTATAGCACTGCTTCAAGTCACCACCAAAATACCTATGTTCTCCCTCTTGTTGGTCCGCCACATGTAGGATTAGGCATTTAGACATCTGCCAATCCACTGTGGGTCTATACATCTGTGGCTCAGAGGGTGCAGGATCCCAGATGATGAAGGGCGGATCCGAGTGGTGACTGATGGGAATTCTCCCTTAGTGACAGGAGACCCTAGGTGTGATTTAATTGACACTCCTTTATTTCTTTCCTGTTTTTCCTGTCTGTCTTCTAGTTCCGTTCAGGTGTTGTAGAGATCCAATTCAGTTAGAATTTTTGTTTTGACCCCTTACTATCGTGTGTTGTGCATATGGTTTTGGGATATTAGTATTGTTGGGTCACAAAACTATCCCTTAGACCCTCCCCTATCTGTTTTGTGTTATGAGCAGATAATATGCCCCATTAGCCACTTCTCGTAATTATACCTCTTTATCTTTTTCATATTGATGTAGCCATCCGGCTCCTTTTATCAAGTTGACATCTCATCACATGGAGCACATATAACGTGCTCTATACTGGTAAGATGATATATTTTCTACCTGCATCTATTAGGTGACTGCACCTTTGGTTACACTATATTTTCTACTCTGAGCACGGAGGCTGTATCTTCTTTTCTTTTCTTTTGCATTCTTGTATATATATTATAGACTCACTTTTTTGGTTTCAGAGACCTTTTTTATCACCCTCTCTTCTTTTTCTATATTACTGACAATTCTTTATTTCTAATAACATATGCTTGATATTTGCTTGCATGAATTGGGACATCACAGACCTACTTACATGTCTCTAGTAATCTTTTCGAAATACTTCTTTACTTCTTAAACCTTCCTTGCTTTTGTCAAATCTTTGACACTTGCTCGCATGAAAGGGGACATGACCACTCATTTTCCATCATAGTTTATGCTGTACCTGTGTCTATGTTCGTCTAAGAGCCTCAATATACAACAGTTTGTATTTTGTTAGTTGAAATGTATGTTACTTATATTTCTAGAATACCCAGTGGTTCTCCTGAAGAAGGCGGTCCATCGCCGAAACGCGCGCCGAGATTGATTATGACATTATAATTACTTGTTGAATACCTTGATTAACACTGTACTTATGCTATTTGATACTTTTTATGAAATGTTTTTAATCAATTAAGGAGGTTATATCATATGTGTTGTTTCTACCTCCCTTTTTGTGTTTCGCCTGCCGAAGGCTGCGCTCTGCGCAGCTTTTCGGCGCAGGTGAAATCCTTTGTTAACAATAAGGACTTCGGGAACGTCCCCCGGCTCTCATTGGCTAGCTCCATAAATGGAGGCTAGCCATTGGGTGCCGGATCTGTCCGTCAAGGCCGGACCAGATTCGGGGGCGTTCCCGAGATTTTTTCCCTGGGCGGAGTTTCGTATTTTCCCGTTCCCTCCCCTTTCACTGAAAGTGATTTCAGATGCGCTGTCCATTCCCGCCCCCCTCCGTGTGCCTCCCCGCCCCCCCCTCGCTGTCCTGTGCACGTTTCCCGCCTGCCTCCCGCCATCCGTGTCCCCTCCCGCCGTCCGTGTCCTCTCCCGCCCCCCCTGTCCTCTCCCGCCCCCCTCCACGCCCACAAATCCTCAAAATCCGGAAGCTTGTGTCCGCCATTTTCTCTCCTTGCAGTGAAGGTAAGCCCGTGTTTGTTTCCCTCCGTGCCTTCTTCCCCCTGTCTGTTTCCCGCCCCCCTCCCGCTCTCCGTGTATTTTGTTTGTTTCCCTCCGTGACTTCTTCCCCCTGTCTGTTTCCCGCCCCTGTCCGTTTCCCGCCCCCCTCCCGCTCTCCGTGTATTTTGTTTCCCTCCGTGCCTTCTTCCCCCTGTCTGTTTCCCGCCCCCCTCCCGCTCTCCGTGTATTTTCAGCAGTTACTTTGCAAAGAACAATTTCCGCCGCTCGCGCCTCAGAGTAGCATTGGAGCAGGAAAACTGTAGCGGAGGGAGGGGAGAACACGTGCAGTGATTTGGTGTAGGACAAAACACACTTGTTGGGTATGAGAGAAGTACCTCTGCCCTAACGGTTCATAGACTGACGTCATGACTGCGGCCAATAAAGTTAACCCGAATTGTGGCTGGCTTGGCACCAGGCTTGGGTGTGGCCCCTACACCTCCATGTGCAATACAATAAACATCAAGTTATGTTTCTAGATCTGTTCGTGTATCTCTGTTTTGATCTGTCTGTGTCTGTCTGACGACCTGCCCCCTCTGTCTTTCTGTCGCTCTATCGATGCCTGTCTGGTCACCAGAGCTCCACCCTAGTCAACTGTGATATGCGGTGGTGAAACACACACGTGCACCTCGTGACATGGGGGGTTTAAAGGGTCTGTTTCCATAGATGGCCACTGAAGCAGGGGTCACCTGTCCGAGCGGTTTAAAGCTCGGATACCCAGGGAGCTCCTGGGCGCAGGTAATCCTCGAATGCCATCCCTGTATCCATTACAGAGGCGGTGCTCCGAGCCAGGGGTGTGCACGGCATCGGGGTACACGTCACCCTTCAGCCTCTTAAATGCGCGTTATCAAAGGGCTCTCGTTGCAATGGATACGGCGCTCCTGAGACCCGCTCCTGTTTCCACGGATTAGTCTGCGGGTCTTTGGGGGGGGGGGTCTCCGTGGCCTCCGTGGCCTGCTTTCCTTCCAAGCACCTGCGGATGCCAGCGCACCTCATCCCTGCGGTTTAATATAAGCATGCATAAAATAGCCGCCTTCACCTGAGCCGCGCCTAATCTCAGCTCCCAAAAGCGGTTTAAAGCGCTCTAGTTTCACCTAATCCCGAAACCAGAATCCACGAGGAAGCGGGGGCTGCGGCGGAGCGGGCAAATAAAGGCTCCCCCAGACTGAATTATTAAAAGGGGTGGGGGTCACCGGGGAGGGGTCGGTCTTCGGATCTGAAGCCTAAAACCTGCTGGGGCGGAGTATTCTGGGGCGGGGCTGGGGGTGCTTAAGAAGGTGGTGGGCTTTACTTAGGGCTGCTTGACTCGCACTCAAGCCATGAATGAAATTTGTCACTCGTGCAAGGGGTACACACAAAACCCGGCCTGGAGTCGGGCCGCCCTTCTGTGGGTGGCTTTCCTGACAGGGGCAGCTGTAGAAGCAGAGTGCCCTTACCTCAATGTTAATGTGGTTTAAGATTGCTTACATAGCGCACATACGCTTCAAAGGGCGTCTTGGCGCTAAGAGTTCGGAACCCTAACACTTAAAGGCGAAGGCCGCAAAAATTCTCAAAAGCATTTGCGCAACAGGCCCGTTTGCAGTTCGCTCCTAAAGAACAGAAAGTCAGACATTGACCTCAAAGAGGTGGGCGGAGGATTCTAATGTCTGAGATACAAAGGCAGTGAACATTCACCCCTCTTGTTGGTGCAATAAACCTCGGCCCCTGAGCCGCGCAGAAGCGTGGACCGCAGAGCACTAGAGGGCGGGGTGTTACTGTCCGAGGACTCCACGAGGCGCCCCATAAATTCACCTGAGTCTTATGCACGTGGGTTTGAACCCCATCCTCGCCTCGGCCACCAGCCTCTGGAGAACACTGACTCCTGGGGACTTCCAGGCACCCACACACATCTCTGCTGCGGCACGAGGAAGCAGCCCGGGAATGCCTTGCAAGTTTGGGTTCACGCACTTTTTCCCAACTCATTTCCATGCTGGAAGTTGCTGCAGATTTACTCCTGCCAAGGAATGGAGTACATCTATTTTCAGGCCGGGAACTGATAGAGAAAGTACTAAAAAATGGTGATGGAGACCACAAGGGGTTACTTTAATAACAAGGAATCATTGTATTAGGTTTGCCCAAATTGTATTGATATGAATTTATATAAAAAAAAGTTTTCAGACGTATAAAAAAAAAATAGCTTAAACATTATTTTGTATATTCAAGAAAATAAAAAAGATATATATATAATTTTTGAATGATCAGTCTGCCTGATTGTTGCATGGTGTACCTGCCTTTAGTATGAGCCCAATGGAGGCCATTTAGTTAAGAAATATAGGTCAGATAAGAGTGTCTCTTTTTGATAATTGCTATTTCCCCCCTTTACTCTTGGACCTTATATTTAACTCAGGGGGTACCTTTTCCTCATGTAGACTACAAGGGGTTACTCCATGGGGAAAAATGTTTCCTTCTCTTCATAATGAGAGTAAGTTCCGTTGCGCTCCAGCACAGGTGTTTCGCACACAGGACTGTACACTTTGGCAAGTTATGCACGTGAAAGCCGTCCAGGTGCAAGTGAGTAGGAATACACAACCTCTTCCAAGAACAAGATAAAAACACACTCCTGCTGCCGGTTTTCAAAACTCTTCTCAGAAACCTTTGCCAAGTTTCCAAATTCCTGGCAGTACTCACTGAAACCACAGCATCATCATGCACCTTGAATTCACATCCATCAAGCTGAGCTACAGTGGTTTTTCGTACACTGCGACTCCTTCTCACAAAATGTCCCTGACGACTGCACTTAAAACAGGCCTGAGATTAGGTAGGCCAAGGCTTAGCAGAAGCTGCACGAGCCTTGTTACCACGTCTGAAACATGTGTGAATCACAATGTCCTACTTCACTTCACAGGGACGTTCAGATTTGCTCCAATGTCCATTTTTTACATCATTGCGCTCTTCCTCGCTTTCTTCTTTTCCACAAAGCACATTCCCTTCGTTCTCAGGAGATAATTCCCCAGGAGTCGATAGTTCCTTAAAATGGGCATCCAACTTTTCGATAGCCCTAGAAAGACTTACTCCATACTCAAGATCTGCGTCTACAGCTGACAGCAATCTTTCTGTTGCTGGTTCTTTCAATTCATTGATCCCATGTGGTTTCATCTTTAAACTCACAATAATTGCAAGTAAAAGCTGGTCTCCTTCAGGCAGATGTAAAGTCAGCTATAGATTCTCTCTGTTCTTGACTTCTTTGTAAGAACTTGTGTCTTATTCAGCAAAACCCCCCTTATCCAAACATTTGATGACCGCGGCCCACTCATTCCATTACTTCCATAGGTACTACCTTTCCTGAAACCCCATCTTGAAGTACTTGAAAATTGACTTCCAACAAAGGCAAGGTTTTTAACATTGATCTGCCTTCAGGACCTAAATTATGTTTCCGCCCGGTGAGATCTCTGAATGAGCGGCCTCAGTTCCGAGTCGGACCGTGACAAGCATCGCCAGGCAGGAGCTGTCATCAATGGGCGAAGAGTTCCGGGGCGGCAGGGGTGCGGTGCCTGCAGACCCCCACAACTGGCAGGGGCAGCACAGCCGGACCCGGCACAGCCCGCAGGTACACACGCGGAGCCCCCGGTCATGCTCGGCTAGGAAGCTGCAGCAACGCTGCAGATGTGCACTGCCGTAAAAAAGTTCAGCACTGACTTCCTGAGCAGGACATCACCACAAGCCCTCTACCCCGTTAAAAAGACACACGTGCACTCCAGTGGAGAGCGCTACTTACTGCTGCGAGTCCTCTTGTGCCTGCACTTTGTGCGCTGCCGTCGCCGCGGGAGGGAGTCCAGGCATGCACAGTCCTCCTCCTGGGTGCAAGGTGCTCGTCCCACTGGATGCCGATTTTGCAGAAAAGCTTCACCAGGGACCCGATTCCAAAAGGGGAAAAAAACAGGAAAAAAACTTGCGTGTGCGCCAGAGAGTGAGGAAGCAGCTCTGCCTGTCGGTGCTGCTGGCTGTGATCAGTGACTGAGCTGCTGCACTAGTCTCAGGAGACTCCTGGCAGCTCACACGGACAGGCACACTCCACACTGCATCTATTATCGAGCAGCTCGGGAAATGGAGTCCAGGCCAAGCGGCGCTCGCAGCTGCAGCTGGAATCAAGTGCCTAGCACTCCAGCCGCCCGCTTACACACACACACGGGCTTCTTAGTCTAAGAAGAAACATCCATCCCTCCCATCCCCTCCCCCACCGTCAGACTCGAGGCTTCAAGCTCTAACTTGTGCATTTGAAACAGTGACCACAGCGCCATGAAACCGCCCAACTCTGGAAGGACAGATCTGAATATGGAACCAGAGGCAGTTCATGATATGTGTATGTCTCTGGGTGGGTGTGTGTGGCTCTGGGTGTGTGTGTGGGGGGCTCTGGGTGTGTGTGTGTGGGGCACCGGATGTGTGTGTGTGTGGCTCTGGGTGGGTGTGTGTGTGGCTCTGGGTGTGTGTGTGGCTCTGGGTGTGTGTGTGGCTCTGGGTGTGTGTGTGGCTCTGGGTGTGTGTGTGGCTCTGTGTGTGTGTGTGTGTGTGTGTGGCTCTGGGTGTGTGTGTGGGTGTGTGTGTGTGTGTGTAGCTCTAGGAGTGTGTGTGTGTGTGGCTCTGGGTGGGTGTGTGTGTGTGGCTCTGGGTGTGTCTGTGGCTCTGGGGGTGTGTGTGTGTGTCTGTGGCTCTGGGTGTGTGTGTGTGTGTGTGTGTGGCTCTGGGTGTGTGTGTGTGTGGCGCTCTGGGTGTGTGTGTGTGTGTGGCTCTGGGTGTGGGTGTGTTATAGTAATTGATGAGTGCTGAGCTCGTCCGTAGGGTACAATAGGTCTCACATTTGCGAAAGATTAAGCTAATGACAATGTAAATGCAAATGACATTTATTTATCTGTATTCAAAACCAAATCATAAATACAAATTTTAACATTTACAATGCCAATAGCTCTAACTTTTCCAAAGGCGAAACCATTGCATTGTAAATGCTTGTTAAATCATGTTACTGAATATTTGATGTGTATTGTTTACATTTTTTATAAATATATATATATATATATATTTTCCATATAACAATTGTGGTGTTTGTCAGTATATTGAGGCTTCCCCTTTACTCATCAAGGGCTTATGTCTAACCTGATTCTCGACAGCCTATTATATGCACTGTTGTGCCCACCAACATAATCTTATTATGCAGTAGCAAAGATTTCTGAAGCACAAATCTTGTTTTTGGATGTAGCTGGCATGGCAGCATTCTTCTCACGTACACCCGAAAGAACCAAAATACGGTAGGACGTTATAGCCAGAAGACTTTCAAAGGTATTCCCAAAACTCGTCTGAACTTTTTATATACGCACAATCAACCTAATATACAAATGTAGAGTTAATCTTGAGAAATGTTTCAACACCATAGAAGACAGTGGTGACTTTGAATGCAAAAGTGGAAATGAGGTCCATGACTATAAGACAGAGAGTTTCAGTTCTTTCTGTTTGTTATCCAGCTACAAACATGAGAAATAGATACTATATTTGTACAACGAGCTATAATCCAGTTTATCATCAGCATGAACAAAGCCAGAGAAAGTATTGGCAATTTAGACACAGACTGCTAAAAGATTTGAGATTTTTCAAACCGTAGAAAAAACATCAGCATTCAGGTCCGAAATGCAAAAAAATATGTGACACTGTAATTGTTCATGCAAAGAAATGAATTTCATAACCAAAGAATTTGGGGCCAGATGTAAGAAGCATTTCACCACATGCAAACAGCCCATTGGGTCATTTGCAACTGGTAAAATGCTTTTTGTCATGTATCAATCCTATTTTCTGAGTCGGTAAACAATGACTAACTCGCAAAATAGTGTTTGTGAGTCATTATAATGAAGGAGAACATTAAGGGCCTACATTCTTAATAGTGAGTCACACTGGTATGTAGGAATGTTTTGCAACCGGGAATGCGGTTGCAAAACATTCACAGTTACCATCAACTTCAAGTTAGTGGTAACCCATTGGCAAACGGAAAGGGGTTCCCAAAGGATCCCTTTCCCTTTGTGAATATGGATGCCAACATTTTTTAAAAGCAGGCAGTGGTCCCACCAACCACTGGCTACTCTTAAAAAATGAAAAGGTAGCTTTTCATTTTTATTTTTGAAATGCTTCCGGTTTTCCTTTAAGGAAAACAGACTTCATTACAAAATAAAATTGCTTTATTCAAAAAGCAATCACAGACATGATGGTCTGCTGTCCCAAGCAGGCCATCATCCGTGTGAGTGCAGGCTATTCCCAATGGGTCACAAAGTGAGACCTACTTCATGAATTTTAATGGGAATCGCAAAAGACACATTTGTACATGGGTGTTTGTGATTTCCTTATTGAGAATTGGATCAGTTCGCAATTAGAAAATCGCAAACTGACTTGTTTATACATCTGGCCCTTGGGGAGTGACATATTACTGACAAGCACTGAATGAGCCAGTGGAAGCTTATCCTAGGCTCAACAAAGATGTAAATGTAAATGTAAATGTATGTGTCTTGTAAAGCGCACTGCTGCCTTGAGGAGTCGTGGTGCTGTAGACCGCTGGGGAACCTGTCCTGGCTATCCCTGTGAGATGGTCCCTACTGGGTATCTCCAAGGTGAAACCAGACATCCCCGGCGAATGTGGGGGGCTGTTGTAGAGATGAGGCAAGCTAATGCCCAGAGTTGCCAAGTGTGATCCCTGGTTAGAGTAGGCACCGAGGTGAGAATTATCGAGTCCGCTCACCCTGGTCCACAACCCTGCCGCGTCGGGAATTGAACCCTGGTCCCGGGTCGTTCTCTGCTTCTGGGTCTGCCGCCTCTAACCAGTGAGCCACACCACTCCAAAGAGGATCTGAGAACTCAGTTAACTGTACTATAAGGAGCGCATGTATAGCGGCACAGCACTGGCGCCATAACTTTGCTTGCTTTAATTTCAAAAACTTAATATGGAAAATCACTTAGAGAAACCGAGGCAATACCATAACCTCTCCCCTGACAACAGCAGGGTCATAACAAAGTTTTTCAACTTTGAACAGAAAGGAGACATTCTTGGGGTACACCATGATTGAGGAAAGACTATGGGCTAGATGTACGAAACATTTTTGCCTTCGCAAACTGCCCAATTTGTAAAATCAGACCATTTGCCAATGCAAAAATGCCTTTTATGAAGTACAAAGCCCAAATTGTGATTTGGTAACTTGTTACTGAATCACAATTTGGGTTTGCGAACTGGTATTTGAAAGAGGCGTATTTGGGGCGTCCCTTCCAAATACTGATTCGCATTGGTATGTACAATTGGGTTGTGATCAATATGCGGTCGCCAAACATTTGCACAGTACCACCAACCCAAAGTTGGTAGTAACCCATTCGCAAATGGGAAGGGTACCTTTTGGGACCCCCTTCCCCTTTGAGTGTGGTTATGTAAATATTTTTTAAGAGCAGGCCTACTCCTTCTACTCCTAGAAAATAAAATTGAAGTTTTTATTTTTATTTTTAAATTTTGACCCTATTCCTTTAAAGAAAATGGGCTGCAGCTAAAAAAACGATTGCTTTATTTAAAAGCAATCACAGAAATGGTGGTTTGCTGACCCCAGGCCACCATCCCTTAATGGCATTGAATCCTAAAGGGTCACAAATTGCCACGTACCTCATTAATATTCATGATTTAGTCCTGTATGCGACTCACTACGAATCGTTAATGAAACTCACAAGAAATTTGTGTAATAGTGATTTCCTAATTGAGCTTCGCAAAAAATCACGATTAGGAAATCGCTTTTTTGACCTTTGTACATCTAGCCCTAAATGCTTTAGCAATGCTCTATATACAGAGAGATCTGGTTAACAGTATCCCTGCATTTAATGTTCAAATAATTGAGAAATGTGCTGCTATTAAAGACAAATTAATTGGGGTTTGTGAGGAGCACTCCTCTAGTTAATCTTTATACACTTGAATCTATCGGTGCTTGCGGCTAATTAGGGTAGTCAATCCTAGTAGAAAAATGTACGTTATGACGGGTTATAAACCCATCTAGCCGCGCACTGTTCACACGGTGTGTTACACCTTATAAAATTTGAAAACTGTTTTGCAAATCAATATACCAGAAAACAAAACATTGTTTTAATACTTGATTCTCATTTATATAATTGCTCATACACACTTTCTTCAGTGTGAGTTATTTCATCATGTCAACATGTAATACATCTTATACATTTCTTATCTGGTTTTACATATACAATATACTTTGCTTTGTCAGTTGACAACACAGTTTCTCTATCGTGCCCAATGCATTTCGGTACTCTTAGTACCTTCATCAGAGGCCGTCTGCAATGAAATAAAAAATAAAAATGTGTAAATGTAATGTAAAATATGAGGACGCCCATGTGTATGATGTTAATGGTGTTGCAAATCATACCTGTGTAAAGAAATCACCACTCCTGGATGAAGCTGAAAACAATAATGATATGTATTTAATCTGTCTGTCAGAGACTGACTCTCTATTGCACAACGGAAGTTATATTCTAAATAAGGTTAGATGCTTACCGTGTTCCTGAACCATATATTATTGTCGGTAAGCTGCCTGAATGAAAAAACAATAAGCGCATTCATTGTTATAATGATGCTGATTGTGTCTAATACTTTCTAACTAGATATGCCTTATAAATGAACCAAACGTACCTGTAGAGCTGTCAATGTATGTCTGTACCCTGAAAAAATATATAACGGCTGTTGTAGTATATTGCGAGCCAAAATCTCATGTGCTCGATGTTGTCAATATAAGATGTTCTCATACCTTTATATTTTATCGTCCGTTCTAAAAATAAACGAAGACAACGTTATAAGTACCTGGCAGTAATATCCGCTTACAAGTACTGTGTCTATCTAACAAAACGCTCGTACTCAGTGTTTACCTGAATAGGTGACACTGCCTCGCTCTCCCGTTCCCGTTGTGCTTCAAACCGCGTTCAAAATCGCCGCCATTCCCTAGCTATTTTTGACCCGTTGTCACGTGTTTGCGACTTTGAAGATAAAAAGCGGACTGTCAAAGTTACTCGTATTATGGTTTAACGCTCTTGGGTGCCATCTTAGCCTGGTGAAAATGATAACTATACACTATTATTATATTGCACTTAGTAGTTGTGTGATATTAAAATCCTACCGTATTTGGTTTGTTATGGTGTTGTTTACTGAAGATTAATACGATTGTATGGTGTGATGTGATGTATCGTGTGATGGTTACATACATATTCTACTTCAATAAATCAGTGCACAATAACTGGTGGCCAATGTTCACCACCCTTAAAGAGTAAACACATGTGTTGTATTATACAG
Organism: Lissotriton helveticus; assembly: GCF_964261635.1. Classification (NCBI taxonomy): domain Eukaryota; kingdom Metazoa; phylum Chordata; class Amphibia; order Caudata; family Salamandridae; genus Lissotriton; species Lissotriton helveticus. The sequence continues at coordinate 1,070,875,690 of NC_136069.1, read as the reverse complement.
ACATTCAAAACATTCTACCTCATATTGATATTGTTCTCACCGATGTTATACTTATTGCTTTGTATTTACATTTATAATAACTCAAAAAGTCATACCTAGCTGCGGTGTCAACAACAATGTGCTCTAATCAAACAGTGCCTGATTGCTCATGCTGTAATGTCAGGTTCATCATACAGACAAATATTAGAAACACTCTACTGTGTTTAGAAATCATTTACAGTGTTATTTTCTTGCAATATTGTACTTAAATGTTTAGAGATAGCATGATAAATCATATCGATCATTAAGTCCAATCGGAATCATGGTATTCAGGTATTTTATCCAATACAATTCACGTTGTAACAACCTTTGGTGATTATCTGCTCCTGGACGTATGTCTACTTTCTCAATGATGAGAAAACGAATTTGTGAAATTGTGTGTTTTGTATCTCGCCAGTGTGTAACTAATGGTGATGACAAATTTAAATTACGAATTCTGCTCTTGTGTTCCGTCAGTCTAATTTTGAGCTTACGCTCTGTTTTGCCAACATACATCATCCCACAAGGGCATTTAATGCCATAAACTACGTGCTGCATGTTACAATCACTTGTATGTTTTAACTTTATCTGGATTCCTGTTGTAGGATGTGTGAATGAATTTCCTGTAATCACGTTATTACAATGTGTACAGTTCTGACAACGTACTGTTCCTTTGTGAGCTGTTTCTGCATGTGCCACTTGTTGCCGTTTCAGCATTTGTCTTAGATTTTGTCCTCTAGTGTAAGTGTGCATTGGTTTTTCCTTAAATAAATCCTTGAAATCAGGTTCTGTAGACAACAGTTCCCATCGTTGGTTTATAATTCCTTTGATGGCTTTTGACTGTGTGGTGTATTTAGTAACAAGAACCATTTTTTCACTAGTGATTTTATTTTTGGGTCTCAATAACGCTTGTCTGTCCATCTTCATAACTTTCTCAATATTCTCTTGTAGTTGATCTCTCGGGTAGCCTCTTTCCTCATATTTTTGTGCTTGTACTTGCAACTTCATTCGACAAGTGCTTGTGTTGGAACAAATTCGCTTGATTCTAATGAATTGAGAAAGAGGAAGGTTCTTTATCAAACTCCTGGGATGGAAACTATCGTAGCTCAATGCATTATTAAGGTCTGTCGGCTTAGAATATAGTTCAGTCTCAAATCCTGTGGGTGTCTTAATAATTCTGACATCCAAGAAATCCATTGTCTTCTCATCGATTTTATGAGTAAATTGTATCCTAGGGTTAACCTGATTGAGTTTCAGAATTAATTCCAGTGACGATTCCTTAGAGTCATCCCATACTAAAAACATGTCATCGATAAACCGACAATACATTTTGATGTGTTTCCATTCGTTCCTATTCATCAAATTGTCAGCCTCAAATTGAGCCATAAATATATTTGCATATGCAGGGGCCCCTGCAAAGCCCATCGATATTCCGGATAGTTGGGCAAAGTATCGGTCTTTCCACTGGAAATAACTGTTGTGTAAACAGAACTTAAGTAGTTGTAGTAAAAACACTTTGTCTGTTGGCAAATCTCCCATTTTCAGTAATGCCCATTCACTTGATTCTAGGCCTGATGAATGTGGGATCGAGGTATATAACGCTGTTACGTCTATTGTGCACAAAATCCAGTTCTCCTCAAAATCCTGTTGAATTGTTGATAATTTGTTAAAAAAATCAGTTGTGTCCCTAATATAGGAGCACCAGCCTTGCACAAATCGCTGAAGGAAATAATCTAGATAACGTCCGAGGGGGTCAAATATTGACCCACAACCGGAGACGATTGGTCTAAGTGGAGGATTAATCAGGTGTTTATGGACTTTGGGAATCATATATAACTTTGGGCATCTTGGATGCGTTGTGGTCAGATAAGCTTGAGTGTTTTCTTCAATCCATTGTTGATCAATGGCATTTTGCAATAATTCTCTTAACATTTGTTGTAACTTATACGTAGGATCACAATCCAGCAATTAATATGTATTGGTGTCTGATACATGCTCGTTCACTTTGTGTTCGTAAAAGTGAGTGTCCATGATAACCATCGCTCCTCCCTTATCCGCTGGCTGTATCGTGAGATCTTGGTTGTTTGCCATATTTTGAATAATCCGTAGGTCTACTTTAGTGAGGTTGTGTTGTCTCTCTTTCTTAAAATCCAATGTGTGTATGTCCTTTCTAACCATGATCTAGAAAGTGTCTAACTTCTTGTGTGATACTGGTGGTTGGTAGGTGCTCTTTGGTTTGAACCGTTGTGCTTCTTCATTGATCTCACTCACTTCTGTTCTGTCAACAACATTTGTAAAGAAATGACGTAATTTTAGATTTCTCATGAAACGATATATAGCTCCCTTTGTTTCCATCTCATTTGCTTTTGTTGTTGGCACAAAAGAAAGCCCTTTGTTAAGCACCATGATTTGTTTTTGTGAGAGCACTACAGAAAAAATGTTGATGATTAAACCACTGTCCTGCCACTCCGGAGTGATTTTCCCTCCGTTTCCTCTCCGGGTTTTCGTGTTCTCCTGAGGCTTCCAACTGTTGCGTGGGTGGTTGCCCTTGGTTCTGTTCCTGGCACAAAAAAGCCACATTACCGCTTGTTGTTGCTATTTGCGAGGCATTAGTGCTGTTTGATGGTGTTAATCTAACTGGTCCTCTGCTGATCGACGTTTCTTTATCCGTTACAACACTCTCTTCAGATGAGTGAGCTGTTGGTGTCGTTTTTTTGGATGAAATTGACGGCGGGCTTAAATATCCGCCCACGTATAAACTTCATTTAGTTTATAATCAATTGTGTCGCGCTTATACTTGCGCAATTTTCCCTCTTGTAACTCTTTGCTGTATTTTTCTAGTTTCTGATTAATGCCTTCCAAATTTATTTTCCACGTGTCTGCTTCCATCCTAGTTTCCAATTCTGTTTTTAAATTGAAGATTTCTTCCTCTAATTCTCGTATGGTCTTAGATAATTGTCCCACTATTAATAATATTAAATCCAAGGAACACTTGTTCAAGATGCTATACGATTTGTCCATACATTTAGCATTTAAATTGAATCGGAACAACATTGGCTTAATTGATAATCTTAGTCCTCTGGGAATACGCTTCGCTTTGTGATACTGCACCAAAGTTGATGCGTGCATTCGTTGATTAAGTTGACGTCGCGTCAAATATTACAATTGTTTAAGTTGTTGGCTGATTGAGCCCCCATGGGCGTCCATTGATCTCCCCTCCTGTATTAATGAGTATATTTCATCGGCCTGTTCAGTTGTATAAGTCATGGTATTGGCTCGGTTGTCCGTGATTCCTGTGATTGTGTCAAACTACATTTTGAAACACTGGGTGCCTCCCCACTGTTTTCACTATGAGCAATACAAATTAATTGGGGTTTGTGAGGAGCACTCCTCTAGTTAATCTTTATACACTTGAATCTATCGGTGCTTGCGGCTAATTAGGGTAGTCAATCCTAGTGGAAAAATGTACGTTATGACGGGTTATAAACCCATCTAGCCGCGCACTGTTCACACGGTGTGTTACACCTTATAAAATTTGAAAACTGTTTTGCAAATCAATATACCAGAAAACAAAACATTGTTTTAATACTTGATTCTCATTTATATAATTGCTCATACACACTTTCTTCAGTGTGAATTATTTCATCATGTCAACATGTAATACATCTAATACATTTCTTATCTGGTTTTACATATACAATATATTTTGCTTTGTCAGTTGACAACACAGTTTCTCTATCGTGCCCAATGCATTTCGGTACTCTTAGTACCTTCATCAGGGGCCGTCTGCAATGAAATAAAAAATAAAAATGTGTAAATGTAATGTAAAATATGAGGACGCCCATGTGTATGATGTTAATGGTGTTGCAAATCATACCTGTGTAAAGAAATCACCACTCCTGGATGAAGCTGAAAACAATAATGATATGTATTTAATCTGTCTGTCAGAGACTGACTCTCTATTGTACAACGGAAGTTATATTCTAAATAAGGTTAGATGCTTACTGCGTTCCTGAACCATATATTATTGTCGGTAAGCTGCCTGAATGAAAAAACAATAAGCGCGTTCATTGTTATAATGATGCTGATTGTGTCTAATACTTTCTAACTAGATATGCCTTATAAATGAACCAATCATACCTGTAGAGCTGTCAATGTATGTCTGTACCCTGAAAAAATATATAACGGCTGTTTTAGTAGATTGCGAGCCAAAATCTCATGTGCTCGATGTTGTCAATATAAGATGTTCTCATACCTTTATATTTTATCGTCCGTTCTAAAAATAAACGAAGACAACGTTATAAGTACCTGGCAGTAATATCCGCTTACAAGTACTGTGTCTATCTAAAAAAACGCTCATACTCAGTGTTTACCTGAATAGGTGACACTGCCTCGCTCTCCCGTTCCCGTTGTGCTTCAAACCGCGTTCAAAATCGCCGCCATTCCCTAGCTATTTTTGACACGCTGTCACGTGTTCGCGACTTTAAAGCTAAAAAGCGGACTGTCAAAGTTACTCGTATTATGGTTTAACGCTCTTGGGTGCCATCTTAGCCTGGTGAAAATGATAACTATACACTATTATTATATTGCACTTAGTAGTTGTGTGATATTAAAATCCTACCGTATTTGGTTTGTTATGGTGTTGTTTACTGAAGATTAATACGATTGTATGGTGTGATGTGATGTATCGTGTGATGGTTACATACATATTCTACTTCAATAAATCAGTACACAATAACTGGTGGCCAATGTTCACCACCCTTAAAGAGTAAACACATGCGTTGTATTATACAGACATTGAAAACATTCTACCTCATATTGATATTGTTCTCACCGATGTTATACTTATTGCTTTGTATTTACATTTATAATCACTCAAAAAGTCATACCTAGCTGCGGTGTCAACAACAATGTGCTTTAATCAAACAGTGCTTGATTGCTCATGCTGTAATGTCACGTTCATCATACAGACAAATATTAGAAACACTCTACTGTGTTTAGAAATCATTTACAGTGTTATTTTCTTGCAATATTGTACTTAAATGTTTAGAGATAGCATGATAAATCATATCGATCATTAAGTCCAATCGGAATCATGGTATTCAGGTATTTGATCCAATACAATTCACGTTGTAACAACCTTTGGTGATTATCTACTCCTGGACGTATGTCTACTTTCTCAATGATGAGAAAACGAATTTGTGAAATTGTGTGTTTTGTATCTCGCCAGTTAGTAACTAATGGTGATGACAAATTTAAATTACGAATTCTGCTCTTGTGTTCCGTCAGTCTAATTTTTAGCTTACGCTCTGTTTTTCCAACATACATCATCCCACAAGGGCATTTAATGCCATAAACTACGTGCTGCGTGTTACAATCGCTTGTATGTTTTAACTTTGTCCGGATTCCTGTTGTAGGATGTGTGAATGAATTTCCTGTAATCACGTTATTACAATGTGTACAGTTCTGACAACGTACTGTTCCTTTGTGAGCTGTTTCTGCATGTGCCACTTGTTGCCGTTTCAGCATTGGTCTTAGATTTTGTCCTCTAGTGTAAGCGTGCATTGGTTTTTCCTTAAATAAATCCTTGAAATCAGGTTCTGTAGACAACAGTTCCCATCGTTGGTTTATGATTCCTTTGATGGCTCTTGACTGTGTGGTGTATTTAGTAACAAGAACCATTTTTTCACTAGTGATTTTATTTTTGGGTCTCTATAACGCTTGTCTGTCCATCTTCATAACTTTCTCAAAATTCTCTTGTAGTTGATCTCTCGGGTAGCCTCTTTCCTCATATTTTTGTGCTTGTTCTTGCAACTTAATTCGACAAGTGCTTGTGTTGGAACAAATTCGCTTGATTCTAATGAATTGAGAAAGAGGAAGGTTCTTTATCAAACTCCTGGGACGGAAACTATCGTAGCTCAATGCATTATTACGGTCTGTTGGCTTAGAATATAGTTCAGTCTCAAATCCTGTTGGTGTCTTAATAAGTCTGACATCCAAGAAATCCATTGTCTTCTCATCGATTTTATGAGTAAATTGTATCCTAGGGTTAACCTGATTGAGTTTCAGAATTAATTCCAGTAACGATTCCTTAGAGTTATCCCATACTAAAAACATGTCATCGATAAACCGTCAATACATTTTGATGTGTTTCCATTTGTTCGTATTCATCAAATTGTCAGCCTCAAATTGAACCATAAATATATTTGCATATGCAGGGGCCCCTGCAAAGCCCATCGATGTTCCGGCTAGTTGGGCAAAGTATCGGTCTTTCCACTGGAAATAACTGTTATGTAAACAGAACTTAAGTAGTTGTAGTAAAAACACTTTGTCTGTTGGCAAATCTCCCATTTTCAGTAATGCCCATTCACTTGATTCTAGGCCTGATGAATGAGGGAACAAGGTATATAACGCTGTTATGTCTATTGTGCACAAAATCCAGTTCTCCTCAAAATCCTGTTGAATTGTTGATAATTTGTTCAAAAAATCAGTTGTGTCCCTAATATAGGAGCACCAGCCTTGCACAAATCGCTGAAGGAAATAATCTAGATAACGTCCGAGGGGGTCAAATATTGACCCACAACCCGAGACGATTGGTCTGAGTGGAGGATTAGTCAGGTGTTTATGGACTTTGGGAATCATATATAACTTTGGGCATCTTGGATGCGTTGTGGTCAGATAAGATTGAGTGTTTTTTTCAATCCATTGTTGATCAATGGCATTCTGCAATAATTCTCCTAACATTTGTTGTAACTTATACGTAGGATCACAATCCAGCAATAAATATGTATTGGTGTCTGATACATGCTCGTTCACTTTGTGTTCGTAAACGTGAGTGTCCATGATAACCATCGCTCCTCCCTTATCCGCTGGCTGTATCGTGAGATCTTGGTTGTTTGCCATATTTTGAATAATCCGTAGTTCTACTTTAATGAGGTTGTGGTGTCTCTCTTTCTTAAAATCCAATGTTTTTATGTCCTTTCTAACCATGATCTCGAAAGTATCTAACATCTTGTGTGATACTGGTGGTGGGTAGGTGCTCTTTGGTTTGAACCGTTGTGCTTCTTCATTGATCTCACTCACTTCTCTTCTGTCAACAACATTTGTAAAGAAATGACGTAATTTTAGATTTCTCATGAAACGATATATAGCTCCCTCTGTTTCCATCTCATTTGCTTTTGTTGTTGGCACAAAAGAAAGCCCTTTATTAAGCACCATGATTTGTTTTTGTGAGAGCACTACAGAAGAAATGTTGATGATTAAACCACTGTCCTGCCACTCCGGAGTGATTTTCCTGCCGTTTCCTCTCCAGGTTTTACGTTTCCTCCTGAAGCTTCCAACTGTTGCGTGGGTGGTTGTCCTTGGTTCTGTTCCTGGCACAAAAAAGCCACATTACCGCTTGTTGTTGCTATTTGCGAGGCATCAGTGCTGTTTGATGGTGTTAATCTAACTGGTCCTCTGCTGATCGACGTTTCTTTATCCGTTACAAGACTCTCTTCAGACGAGTGAGCTGTTGGTGTCGTTTTTTTTGGATGAAATTGACAGCGGCGTAAATATTCGCCCAAGTATAAACTTCATTTAGTTTATAATCAATTGTGTCGCGCTTATACTTGCGCAATTTTCCCTCTTGTAACTCTTTGCTGTATTTTTCTAGTTTCTGATTAATGCCTTCCAAATTTATTTTCCACGTGTCTGCTTCCATCCTAGTTTCCAATTCTGTTTTTAAATTGAAGATTTCTTCCTCTAATTCTCATATGGTCTTAGATAATTGTTCCACTATTAATAATATTAAATCCAAGGAACACTTTTTCAAGATGCTATACCATTTGTCCATGAATTTAGCATTTAAGTTGAATCGGAACAGCATTGGCTTAATTGATAATCTTAGTCCTCTGGGAATACGCTTCGCTTTGTGATACTGCACCAAAGTTGATGCGTGCATTCGTTGATTAAGTTGACGTCGCGTCAAATATTCCAATTGTTTAAGTTGTTGGCTGATTGAGCCCCCATGGGCGTCCATTGATCTCACCTCCTGTATTAATGAGTATATTTCATCGGCCTGTTCAGTTGTATATGCCATGGTATTGGCTCGGTTGTCCGTGATTCCTGTGATTGTGTCAAACTGCATTTTGAAACACTGGGTGCCTCCCCACTGTTTTGACTATGAGCAATACAAATTAATAAGGGTTTGTGAGGAGCACTCCTCTAGTTAATCTTTATACACTTGAATCTATCGGTGCTTGCTGCTAATTAGGGTAGTCAATCCTAGTGGAAAAATGTACGTTATGACGGGTTATAAACCCATCTAGCCGCGCATTGTTCACACGGTGTGTTACACCTTATAAAATGTGAAAACTATTTTGCTAATCAATATACCAGAAAACAAAACATTGTTTTAATACTTGATTCTCATTTATGTAATTGCTCATACACACTTTCTTCAGTGTGAATTACTTCATCATGTCAACATGTAATACATCTAATACATTTCTTATCTGGTTTTACATATACAATATACTTTGCTTTGTCAGTTGACAACACAGTTTCTCTATCGTGCCCAATGCATTTCGGTACTCTTATTTGTTATTAAAGACAAACATTATGATTTTATCTACAATAATGAACAACATTTGTTAATCCTAATGTTTCTTGAATATTGGAAATTTGGGACCTGCTCAGTAGTTCCTCATCTGGTATACAGATATTGGGGTCACCGAAACCACTGGTGTATGCTTGACTTCAATCTGTCTAGCATTTCCCAAATGGATGCCGCAAAACTCAGTACTGAACTTTTGAGAAATTGTAGAGTCTTTCATTCCATTTTTAGCAGCACCCTTCTCATTAAATTGTGTGGGTTGATACATCCTTCTTTGCAATTGCCATCTGATCAAAAACACCAATTTCATTTTTGATAACGTTGTTCTGCTTGTCCATTTTTGTATGCAGTTATACTCATGTTTATATGTGGTGCTCCCAGGATGTGAATAGAATGCATTATGCCAAGTTGCATTTAACAAGCTGCATCACTGTAGAGAGTACTATGCTGATTACAACATGCATGTACATGTGTAAATGTTTAAAGTTGGAATCTGGCCAGAAGAGCAGAGGAGTTCTGGTTGGGGTCAAAGAAAAACAAGCATACAGTCAACAAGTTGAAGACTGGTAGCTGAATAATATTTTTTTTATTTCATTGTGATATGTGTTCTTTAAAGGAGTGTGTCTTACGATCTTTCCTAAATAGCAGCAGGTAGTGTTGGGGTTGATGTTGGTGGATACAGAGATGCTGTTCCTGAGCCTGGGTGTATAAATGGAAAAGGGCTGGAACCTTGTCTTTTCTTTTTTACACCTCTTAGTCTGCAGTGATGGTGTCATGTCTTCAGGATTACAAAAGCCACCATAGATGTTGAGCTTATCCCCAAGATAAGAGAGATGCTGCAGGGCATGGCTTTGCTGGCTCACCACATCATGAAAAACAGCTGTATAATTTGCATTGTTAGTAAAAGATACAGCGGGTTTTGATGATGTATTAGACCAGCAAAGGGAGCTAATGGAGTTACATCATGATGGGGGTGATGTGACATTTCTTCATCCCCTGAATGAGACAGATGGTGCTTTGTAGGGTGCCCTACTGCCCTTTAATGTTTGTTTCTTTGCTGTTTCATTGGGTCCAGTCTGACAAATCACAATAACTTGTATTTCCTTAGATTTCATTTGTAAGGGTATATCAATAAATAAAGAATTCTGTGAGGTACCCAGCATTGTTAGCTCAATGTCTGTTATGAAGTTCTCTGGTTACTGAATACAGCTACATCATTATTAAAATAAATCTCTTTATTAATGTCATAACTACACTGTATGAAGAAAATATCAGAAAGGTTCTTATAAAGAGAACCGAAGCTACTACTACTTAATATTTATGTACTTGCATAGTTAAGTACCACTTGTTACAATTTTGCTAAAAAAATTATTTATATTTAATTTTTGCAATACCCATGCTTGTTGCACTATACAGTTCACTCACTGCAGTAACTGTGGAACAATTTGAATTCTGTAAGATATGCAGCATTTGTTTATGTGTTTCAATATTTCAAGTCTACACTTTCACAATTGCTTTATAAACTGTTTTACTTTCTCAAATTTGCTTTAAAATGCACGATTTGCCCCCTCTTTTTTTCAAACTTTACCCAGGGGGGAGAATCCCCCCAAACCCTCCTTAATGCAGTCAGGCTCAATCTCCACAGGGCAGTCATCCCAAACTTTGGCACCTAACCATTTACAAATGTCACCAGCTGCCACTGCCACTGCCGCAACCATCTACAAGTGGACGGCAGCAGACAATCTGAGTACCAAGCAGGAATGTCTGCAGCTAGCACTGCTCAACAAGAAGAGGATGTGGGGGACGAAGTCGAGCATAGATGATGAGGAGGTCACTGTTGGCCCAATGTCTAGAAGACTGAAGACAACTTCAGATCCGGCCAGTGTTGTACCTCCTACTTCAATCCTGAGGATTGCTAGTACCAGCATTCGACCAACTAGTCACAAAGTCTACCAACCCCCCCACATAGCCATCACCTCCTCACAGCCCTCACATCCCAGGTCGATGTGTACATTTTCCTATGCACTCCTTCCATGAGTGTGCATCTCAGGCCTACTCTCAAATATCTGAAGGAGAAAACACCCCTGGTGAGGTACAGGTATCCAATATGCATGTGTCTCCTTCACACAACCTCCCACATGCCACACTGCTCCATGCTGGTTGCTCAGCAGTTCATATCAGAGGGAGCCCCGTATGAAGGGGATGGCATGCTCTCATGTTGGCAACTGGGAAGAAGAATCTTTCTAACAGTTGACTGATGTGCAGCAGGATATGTGTGCACTAGGGGCTACTCTGTCTGGCATTTCATTCACTTCAAGAACTGCCTTAGATGTTTGACAGGCAGACCTGTGCTTTGGAAAATGCTATGAAATGTTGCCAAAACATGACAAGGATGCCCAATATCAAATCAAAATATATAGGGTAGAGAGTGCAAGACATCATGCCTTGGCCATAAATGTGATGAGGGAAAAGATGAAAATGTTCCAAAGCCTATCTTCACGGTCAACACATGAAGAAGAATCTACACAACCACCTGCATCCCCACATGCACAGCCACATGTTCTGTCAGTTCAGCCACGGGCACACCCCCTTGTACAGCCACTGGCATCCCAACCTGTACAGCCACTGGCATCCCAATCTGTACAGCCACAGGCAACTCACCTGTACGACCACTGGCATCCTAAACTGTACAGTCGCCAGCACCCCAAATGTACAGTCACCAGCGCCCCCAGCCGTAGACCCACCTGCATTCAAACCTGTACAGTCACCAGCAACCCGACTGGTACAGCCACCAGCTCCAACAGCACAGTTATCTGGGCCACTTTTACAGGCATCTGGCACACATCCACACACACATCACCAACCACCCAGAAAGCACACACATTACATAGATCCTCACCATTGTGTGTATATAAACCTATGTGCACTAATCACATCCTGTACCCTGAGTTGACTTGAAGGTTTTTTAGTTTATTTATCTGGTGGTAGTATATATTTTTTAATATCACTTTTCATGAGTACTATGTGTAAACCAGTAAGACTATTTGTGGTACAAGCCATCAAATTGAAAGCATATGCTAAATACCAAAACATATACACATAACCATATTAAATGTACTAAACATTATGCAGAATAAAGAACAGAGGTTGTGTATATTAATTCAAAGTGTATCAATATAAGTGACAACAAAGTCAGATGGAATGGGCTAAACTAGCACCAAAAAGTCTTAAGGTAGGATGGCCAAGAGAAGTTGGCGGTGGTTGGCAACATAAAAATAACATGTCTGAAAGGGTCAAGAGAACCAGTTTACATACAAATAGTCAAACTGTATAGTCCAAAGTCAAAATGTTGTCCAAACAGAAGAGTTCACAGTCAACTAAGATAATATTTCCAGCCCCCCAAACCACATGTAGTGGCATATTTACTCGTAAAGTGGCGAATCGGGTCGTTAAGTCAAAAAGGCTAACAACATGCTCCGTCACTTTAGAAATGCAGGGCTGCATCATATTGACAAGAATATGGTGCAGCCCTACGTTCCCCCTGCGCTGGTGTCAAATGTTGCTGCCTAGTGCCAACGCCCCACACTAATGCAGGCACCCTTACACCAAGGGTCACCTTCCTGTACATAAACAATGAATAGCATTTTGCTTTTTTCATGTGTGCTACACAATGCAGCACACACGGAAACAGCAAAAACGAGTAGAAATGAAAATGTCTCCTCCTTTTGCCAGGGTAAGACCAGGTTTTCCCTGGCCTTAATTTTGGCACTTCCCCATATTTATGCCACCCTTGTAAATATGGGGCAGTGTCAAAATCAATGGGTGTTGCAGTGGAATGCCCACAGCAACACCCATTGTCTTCCCTTTCACTGGGCAGAACCAAACACCCCACAGGAAGAGAAAACACGAGGGGAGCATGGGAAACAGTGAGGTCAGACAAAATGGGATACTGGACAAGAGTTGGTTGGCTAGAGTTCGGAGCCACTCCAGAAAAGATAGTTGCAGTCAGGTTTTTAATGGCAGCAGTCAAAGCTTCAAGCTGCCCAGACATGCCCAGCATGCGGACCTCTTGCTTTAAATCCCTTTTATCCTGAGAGATGACTGTCATTATCCTTCTGGTGTACAGTCCCAATACCATGCACAAAGAAGGGGGTTGGGCCTCATCTGTTGCAGATGTCTCCCTCAGATCATGGTCTTGTAAGCTGCCAGAGGGGGAAGAAGTAGTGGTGGAGGATGCAACTGGAGGTCCCAATAGAATGGGGGGCTCAGGAGAGTTAGAGAGGTCCGGAGGGCAGTATAATATGGCATTGGGGACTCCTCTGGGGACACCAGTTCTTATTGGAGGCCAGGGTGAGAGCCAGGTTCTTCCTCCCTCTGGCTGGTGGTGACCCTTTCATTTCTCTAACCCCCGCCTCTTTAGGCTTTTCTGGAACTCTTAGCAGATGGCCAAGTCATTCTCAGGAGGGGAGCACGACCCCTGTTGGTAGGAGGTTCCTTCTCCTCCCTCTTTTGTGGTGCCAAGTGGATGCGCCTCCCTGCGAGCCGAGCATCTTCTTTATTAATCCTGGTCCTGCTGAGAGGTTGCTGGGCCAACCTGGCTAAATAAACAAATCTAGATGGGGATAACGAATTAAGAACAAAGCAAAACCACAAATTACATATTTCTGACAATATAGTACGTTGACCTAACTAATGGATATCCTGTGCAGTAAAATATATTACATTGGAATTAGATGAAATGTAATTAACTAATTCACAAAAAAATATATTTTCACACATTTAAATATTTTGAAGGTAATTCAAAAATGTATTTTTTAAACAAACATTACCCAAGGAAACTGCACATTTTTAGATTGATAAAGCCACTGTTTCCCTGACAGTAAAGCTTTGTTTATGCAGCACACTGCAAATCATATGTGCTTACTTTGGACTTCTATATATAATTTGACCAATAACGTACATGATACTATTAAGAAAATGTTTGCATTTACAACACTTTCAATGAAGTACGGTAACATTACAGCCTTGACTATATTTCAAACAACAAATAGTAGTTAAGAGAAACAACACAAACCATAAGCATTTTTTCTATAAAATATTAATATCATAAACTGTCATACTAACAATAAACGGTTTCAACACAAACACGAAAAATAGCATGCAACTTTTATGTGGTCATTCTGTCACTAGTTAGGTCACTCAGGTTTGTGTATTTCAGAAATGCACTATGTAATGCAATTCTGCCCATTTGTGAAATGAGAACAAGACCCGGAATCCCTTGATAAAATGATTAGCCACTTGAAATACTGATGCATGGACCCTAAACATTTTGCATTTATGACTCAGGTATTATTAAAGATCACAAACAACACATGACAGTTCATCTCTCTCACCACTCGCATCAAAACTTTATAACAAATAATACAGTACATGTACTTACTGTCTCTCTGCTGCTCAGACTCTTCCAGCTGAGCATGGAAGTTGCCATCAGTGTATAGGACCCTCTGGTACAGAGGAGTCATGGATTGCTGCTTAGTAAGCGGCTGGAAGGACACATGCATGATGCCCTTGGCCTTGAACCTATCCCATTGTTGCAACTCATCCCATCATTTTTTGCACATTTTACCCCGCCGGTTGTACACTCGCACTGCAGTATGTGGCAATGTCTCGCCAGATTTGGGCACCCTCTTCATTCCTCAGTTAGCTACCTGGCTCCTCACAGAGCTGAGGGTCCTTAGTAAGCACATCCTCACTGATGATGGTCAGTTCACTCTCTGTGAAGAGGGGGTACAGTGTCATCAAGTCAGTCAGGCAAGTTGGGCACAAGGCTGGTGGAAAGAGCAGCAGGATGGAGGAGGGTGTTTCCCTGAGAAGAGGATGGCACAGAATTAATTCAATATTGCTGAGTTCCATTTCCTGTATGTCGATTCCCGTGTATTCACCGTAGGCGGAGTTCTCTGGCCCAACTGCAGAGTCACTGCTCCATGTATGGAGTGCAGTCTCCACGCTCGGAGTGGAGTCCCCGTGCTTGGGGCAGAACTCTGCATCTGGGAGAGAAATGCTGTACATTGATATAGGCATTGGCAAATGTGATTAAGTTTTGTTTAAAATCCACCAAAAATGAATATTTCGTCTGTATTGCCCTCAGCTAGGATGAGTTGTAACACAAAATAAACTACAAGAACTAAATCTTGTTTGTTATAAAATTATGGGCCTGATTTTGAGTTTGGCTGTTGGAATACTCCATCACAAATGTGACAGATATCATGTCCACCATACTTCAAGTGCCATTGGATGTAATACATTTGTAATAAGAAAAATGGGATAGGCTTCACATTTGTGACTGAGTATCCCATCTGCTAAACTTTAAATCAAGCCCTATGTGTTATGTGAAGAAATTGTACTGAAACCCAATCAATACCCACATTTGGCAACACTAGGCAAAGTTAAGCCATAACATTTACAATGCCACGCAAGAGGCGATTTGCACTGCATTGTATGCCTTTGACAAAACAAAATAAAAAAACATAGCTCATAGCACTGCCTTATGTTGCATTGACTTATATAGTGCAACGCTTCCATGGGTGGACCAAGGACGTTCCAATGCATCCACCCATAGATTTTGACACAATCCTAGATTTACAAACTTTAGTCACTCCAGAAATTAGACAAAATGGTAATCCTCTCCAACCTAGGCATAAAGAAGAGACATGTATTTATTTCTCCCCATTACTTTTTATTTGTATGTGTGATGCCTTCAGCATCACACATGCAAATCCAAAAATGTCTCTAAGATTTTATTTCGTCCAAGAAGGACTCCCTTACTGATCAAACATGCCTGCATTAGGACAACACTGCCAAAAGTGCAGCAGCACAAGGAGGTAGCATAAATGAAACCTAATTTATATACTTTTGAGCATTCCAGGTCCCTTCATTTCACGCAACTCAGCACAGCAAATGAACTTGCTGCGTTCAGTTCAGTCTAAGTAGAATATATATGCCCTTTATATGTCCCTTGGAGTTTGGCAGAATAGGTACTCTGTCAAATTGCGCCATACTACCTAGTCCACAAAACTGAAGGTTATGCCCCCTCATTTATAATCCAGAGTCTCACTATGTCAACTCCAGAGACTAATTCCTCTCCAGCACCGACATAAAGCTCAAATGGATTACAACATTAAGTCCTTTCTTAGTTATTGCTATTTGTGGGCCCCACAATGTCGAGTGCAGGGACAAATGTGAAGTTTTTACTGCCTGTCACCCTATGTAACAGCTGTTGTAAAGGCCATGGAGAGTGTATAATTGCTTGCATATTTTTGTAACCTACTAATTCCACAATGATACATTATTAGAAGTTTTAAAAAAAAGATTGTTATAAATCTTTAACACTCTCTCAATGCATACACATGAACTGTTGTGATGGCTGTTGCTGACAATGCTAGAGGTATCCACTAGACCTGGTGACATCTCAAAATTAGATGAACGTTTATTGGAGTCCTTAACTTCGTAGCCTTGATGGATTAAAAACATGTCCCTCAAAGCATTTGTCAAGGACTATCTTTTAACTCTTGAAAACAGCATTTAATTACATACATAATGAAAAGGTTATAGATTTGTTTCAGGATAGAATTCGTGGACAGAGTTTTAAATGTCCATTGGTCATCATTGTCAACTTTCTTTGTCAACCTTTATGTGTCAAACCACATAAAGGCTGAAACCAACCTAGCAGCTCAAGAGAAAAAAAGAGTTGATCAACTGATCATGCACCTGCATACAACAACCTCTGTTTGAGACAACACCCCGGTTCCCTGGATTGTGAACATGGTTATTGTTCAGAGGTATGTGTAAGCCCTTCTAATACTGTAATGTTGCGCCGGGCTACTATTATCTCGCACACAACTTCAGGGGAGTGCACCAGCACACCTATCCACAGTACGGTGAAGACATCTGAATCACAACTTAAGAGACCAAAAGTGCGCTCTATGATGGCTCTTGTACAAATGTGTGACCTTTTGTGCCTCCGCTGAGATACTGTAGTTGGACGTCTTTAAGGTGTGTGCAGATGGGAGAGAGTAAAAAAGTAGCATCGCCTGAAAGGGAAAATAATAAAAGATTGTAAATGGCCCTCAGTTGTATTTGGAGTACATTATGTATGCCAAGCTACATGCAGTATCTTTTAGGGTCATGTATGTTGCTTGAGTAGTAGTCACTTGGTATTTTTGAGGAAACATCACCAAGAAAAATTAGGCCTGTATGGTAAGTGAGTACTTACCATGAATTCTCCAACTACCAAGCAGCACGCAAGAGGGGATCTGTAGAAAATGAAGCTGTTGTGTGTACTACCTCGAAACACAGCAGTGAAGGAGCCATTGACATCACACAGCACACAGCCCGTATTTAGATTGTGTGACAGCTGTGTTTGTTGCAGAAAATGTGTGGTGGGGTGACTGAAGTGCCAAATGAGTGCAATCAGTAGCAATCAGTAGCACCTAACACACATGGGAAGTGAGACATGGCATACAATTCCTAGCAACCCTTTGTCTTCCTGCCAGTGTGTATGGCATGCCTATGTAGAGATTCAATTTTTTATTGATGCATCTCAGGACCTGAAGCAAGAATTGGGACTGGTTTAGCTGTGAGATGCCTACAATGTCATTGGACACCCTCTGAAAAGTTCAAGTGGCAAGTGGCAAGAAAATGTAGAGCAGCCAATATCTTCACACAGGCTGGGATAGCCTGTGAGTGGCATGCATCAGAATCAATATAATCCTCCTATTCAGAAACCAGGTCCAAGTTAGGAAGCGGAATCTGAAAATCACTTCTTGGCTGGAAATCCCAAAGATGTTAATCCCTTGACTAAAAATCCTCTCAGCTCTCCTTCTCCATCTCATATCATTCCGTCTCATAAAAATGGGCAAACGCACAAATACATTCAGTGACATGGTGAAAGTTCTGAAAGAGTTTGTTTCTAGTTGCTCCTTTGTATGTATTCAGCCTGGCAGTGATTGGCTGTTGGACTAACAACATTCTGGAGGAGATGGTCAGGGTGGTGGTTAAAGAAAAACTCATTTATTTACCGGGTGTGTGGAAAGTATTGGGAAGCATTGGAATCACTGTTAGATATGTGAGTTTTGAATTGAGGTTTTAACTTATGACTAGCATTCACACTTGAACAAATTGTAAACCGAAATGTTGGAAAGGCAGCTCATTAATTTGAAACTGAAAGTTGAAATATTGCTACAACGTAAATAATATTATTGTTCACACATCTATATTAGCATGATTATATTTCTTGAACTATATTTTTATATATCTTCCAACACTGTTTTGGGGGTGGAAGAGGACCATCTGAAAAAAAATTCCAAGCCCAAAATAACTCCCTCACTCACTGAGTACACCAATGTATACTAACATGTAGCAACACTCTGCAGTTTCCAAAATGGATTGCACACATTTAAATATAAGACAGTCAGAGGCTTAACACTGTGCAAATTATTTGTTATTAGTATTTCGCACTACATTTTGTAGTACTACAAAGTGTGGAGGGTGAATACTATAATGTTCATAATTGTCTTCTGTTTCAGCAGAATTTACTTCTCAAACTGGCCAATCTCTAATAGACTGTTAGGGGTGTGTACACGTGAACTAAAATAGTGTTCTACATCTACATATATGTAGAATTTGTTTTCACTTTCAGATATTGTAAAACTTTTTTTCCGTATCCTAACCAATTACTGGTCATTTCTTATTTTCCTTTGTTTGCAAACCATTCAATTCAACCTCTCTGTTTATGCCAAGAGTTTTGATGTGCCCCTTCGAATCTAATGGGAGATTCCCTTCTTTCCCTAGCAGGCCTTTTAGTAACTCTTTCAGAGCTAACTTTGAAGTTTCTAACTGTATTCGTACTGTAGCTTCAAAAGGTTGCACAGTCTGGATGACAGCACTCTCATACACATTCAGCGACTAAAGCTCGGCAGGAATTTGAGAGATGTCTAAGTTATTGTGAATCACTCTTGCAGGAATTTTATTGTCATCCACTTGGCTAAAACAGTACTTACATACAACCTGTATGATACACAGATCAAACAGTTCCTCAGCTATTAAGTACAGAGCAAGCTTAAACCACTGTATTAGATCTCTGTCTTCACTTTTTTCACAATTATCTACCTTTTTTGTTTGTGCCTTGTAGTGTGTACGAAGGCAACAAAAAAACATTTTTGGGGAATTTCTGCTGATGTTGCAGTAAATTCAGCAATTTCCTTTCTGAAACGATGTAACATGTTCTTCCCAGTTATTCCTTTATTGCTAATCTCAAATACCATTTCATTTACTTCTGTTTCTCTTTCAGGACCAAAGTATGTTCTTTTAAAATCATCTGTGAAAAACCTATCACATAGGAATGAGTCCCATGTAACAGAGCCATTTTCATGGCTTCTAAGTGAAGAGGTGTATTTGTGACAAGTACAACCTTCTCACTAAATTTCACATTTTGTATGATTTACAGAGATCATCCGAATGTGGTGTAATGTTCTGTAATCTACCTGGTTGTATACAAAAGCCAACGTACACCCTTGTAGATTTAAGAGTTTCCTTTGCAGGAGTCTCAGTTTCCTCTTTACTGTTCATTTGCTGTACTTATTGAAGAAAAACCTACATTTATGGATAGGCTATTGTCTTATGTTGCATATATTCCTGCACTGCCACTCATACACAGGAACAAAAGAATGTTGTAATATCTAATCCATAATTACATCTTCTGTTTTTCCGGGCACTAACTTCTCCTTTTATATTGATGCACGTTCTTTCATTTCATACACACGTACACCTGTGTCACCTGCAAACATACAACTATTCTGTGGATGATAGCTCTCCTTAAGAGATGTAACTAACCTGTTTAACAATTCAATTCAAAAAAGCTTTATTCGACTGTTACAGCCCTAAAATCAATGAGCAAATCAACAAATACAATTAAATAACAAAATCACAAGTATAAGTCCCTTGCTCACTTTGCCACTGGATTCAAGCAAGCCTGGCTGAAGACGGCTGAAAGGCCAGAAACCAGGTCTAGGAAGCTTGTTTCCAGTCCAGGGAAGGCATGGCTTGGCAGTTCGGGCTGGACTGTTCCCATGAGGCACAGGGTCAGACTGATTTGCATATGGCCATGTCTGAACTGGGATGGCAGAGTGGGCTAAAGAAAGGTGATGGATTAAACCCAGATCTGTTGACTGGGTGTGAGTGTTTGATTGGTTCAGATGCTCCGTCCATCACCACCCCCTTTTTTACCGCTTTGTTCACCATATGTTAGCAGGGTATGCTCAGACGTGAGTCCCTTGCTCACTTTGCCACTGGATTCAAGCAAGCCTGGCTGAAGAAGGCTGAAATGCCAGAAACCTGTCCTAGGAAGCTTGTTTCCGGTGCAGGGAAGGCATAGCTTGGCAGTTCGGGCTGGACTGTTCCCATGAGGCACAGGGTCAGACTGATTTGCATATGGCCATGTCTGAACTGGGGTGGCAGAGTGGGCTAAAGAACGGTGATGGATTAAACCCAGATCTGTTGACTGGGTGTGAGTGTTTGATTGGTTCAGATGCTTTGTCCATCACCACCCCCTTTTGTACCGCTTCAAACCAATAGGGCGTCTTTTATCTGGGTAATATGTACTATTACATTTTGAGGCTCCTAAGACTTCACTATCTCGGAGGTTCGGGTTTGGCCGATGGCCCATGGAATCTTTATTTAATGGTCCTAAGGGAGGTTCCAGCTTCTTACCATCCTTCATATTAAAACCCCTAAGATTTGCCTTACGGGCATTAAATGCCATTAGCTTTGTCTTAGACACGTTGACCTCCAAGCCCCTCTGGCATCAAAAATCCTCAAAGATTTTTAATGCCTTCTGAAGCCCATTAGGGGTCTTGGAAAGGATCAACGTGTCGTCGGCAAACATCAATATTGGTACTTTTTCTCCGGCAAGTGAAGGGGCATCAGTTGGTATTGCACTCATACCATTGGCTATCCCTGTTGAAATATAACAAAAATAGTGTAGGGGCCATTAACATCCCTGTCTCACACCACGTTCCACCGGAAACGATTCAGTAACTTCCCCCTGCCCCCTCCCCCCTCTAATTTGGGCATTATTATCTTCGTGGGCCTTCTGATCAAAGTTAAAAGGTCCAGGGGAAGCCCAAGCTGTTTCAAAACTAGCCATAATTTCCAACGGGGAACTAAATCAAATGCCGCCCTAAGATCTACGAAGGCGGCATAAATACTACCCTTCCCTATAGTCACTATGTTCCAGTAAATTAAAGTGAATCTGAAAAACTGGTCAATGGTGTTTATGGACACACGGAATCCAGCTTGTAATGGGGAAAGGACTCCGAACTCCTCTATCCACACCTGCAATCTATTTAACACCATTCTACCAATTATTTTCTGGAAGCAGTCGATTAAGCAAATTACACTTTTCCCCTCAAATCTTTGTGAAGGAAAGTTCCAGAAGCTGTGGGGATCCACACACGCCTATCACCCTATGTTCCACCAGTTCTGATAGAAAAAACAAAGAAGTTTCCTTCATATCTATTTTTCATTCATGAGGTTTTACCATATGAATTGCGTCATGGTCGGTACACAATGAAAAATCATTAAGCAGCAAATCAGATTTTGACTCTGGGTATCACATGTTTTTGGACAACTAACAATTACTGTTTTCCTGTGACCAGGTCTGTTGGACATAACCGTATGTAACATTCGTAAATTGACCATCAGGGCACAAATTTACAATTGGAAACGTTGTCACCAATTGCTATTTTTTCCTACTTCTTTTAATTATATTTTATTTAAATGATTAGTTTATTTGGGGAAACCATGAGCAATTTGCACAAATTGTCTAGTTTTCGGAAATGTATAGCTTTCTGCCTTCATCCATGGGTGTCATACCTGTTTTCAACACAAACTGTACATCGGCTAAAATCACAAAAAATAGAAAATATGGCCAATCACTTGGAAAAATCAAAAACTGAGGTAAATAAATAGTTTCCTATTACAACTCTGTTTTTTTCCTGAATTCTGGGAAGATGGTGGTATTAGAACAGCAACCCTTTTGTTGATGTCATTTTTTTTTAAACAAAAACATACCTTTTTGTCCAGAACTTTGTTTCCATTTTAGAAAAAAGAAACACAATTTTTCTATATTTTGGCTATATTTTTGGTTCCTGCAGGGGACTCCACAAACCCTGAATACTTTTAGAAAAAACCCAAGATGTTGGAAAAAAGGACACACATTTGTTGTGAAAACCTTTGCGGGAAAAAGGTTATGAAGGCTTAAGCAAACCCGACCCAAAGAATATCTAAGACAGGGCACATCAAAAGCCCAAAGGCCATAACTCAACACTTGACCTAGCATTCTGCTTCTTTGCTGCTGAACCCGAATGATTTAGGGAATATTGAACAGGATTCCAGGTATAAAGCACCTTTTAGCAGCAGTTATAAACAAGTCTTGAACAATTCCCTTATGGGATCTCCAGTGCTTCCCCCAGACATCCTCCGGAGCGCAAAAAGGTGAACTGTCCCTCAGTCACAGCTCTATGTAAAAGCAAATGCCCATGAGGGCTGACAAAACGTAGGACTCACTGGATTCACAAGACTGGTAACATCGGAATCACAAAGACTTACTGAAACAGATCATGGGGTCAGTCAGCCACAAAATGCCATGTAAGACAGGATTATGAAGAAATTATGTGGCTGTAAAGAGCTCACGCTGGCATATTTGTGCAGCCTGCCATCAGGCTATGGTCCCAAGGCTGTAGAAAACCTTAAAGCTCTCATACTGGTCAGGTGATTTGCTGACTACTGCAAGCCACTGACAAGACTGCTTGGTAGTGCTGCATCAACATAAAACAACTTGAATAAGACACTCTTGATCCACCCATAGATTAATTAGGGCCATATTTATTAAGTAGTTGTGATGCATTTGCACCACACAACTATGTGTAAGCGCAACGCAACTACTAACTGCAATATATTAAGCTGCGCAAGGCCACCTTGCATGGCCCAGAGTGGCTTCATAAATCTGAAGTAGCGCAGGTCAAATCGCTGAGATTGCATTACTCTGCCCTAGGGAGGCGTTCCATGGGTCGTGCGTGGATGTTGCTCTGTTCTCCTTTCTGCCTCTTAGGTTTGGATGACCATTTTAAAACTTTTAATCAGGTATTTTTCCTACTTCCAGGGATACCTTCATGACACATCACAACATAGGTGTGGGGTATGTTCTCTACCTCCTTTTCTAGGGCCTGATGAAGCACCATGTATCAATTTCAGAGAGTAAGACATGAAACATGTTTACCTGATAACACTACACACATAATTCTGTTGCTACTTGGGTACATCATACCCCCATCGTACCAACCTTTTCATGGTTCTGTTACCCTGTCAGGAGGATCCCCACATTAAAGATTCTTTTGATATCTTCTTGACAGTTTTATATTAGTTATCTTCACACGCAGCATCACCCCACACATCTAAGACACCCTCAAACTTGCATTTTTCGCCATACGCTTTAAAAACAAAAGATCTCCACAAAAGTAACTCTTTGGGGGACCTGTAGGGCATTGAATCACGGGCAATACGAAGAGCAAAATCCCAGTGATGAAGCATGGCATCCCCAGGGATGTATGAGGGCAACCAGAAACACTCCTTGGGATTCCCTCACCAGGTATTGTCCAGCATTTTGCCTTTTCCTCTCATTTTCTGATAGGAACAGTACCTCCCCTAATTGGTTTGACCATAACTTTCGGAGCCCAGGTACAACACCTTCGTTGGCTCCTAATCTCTCCCTCTTTCTGTGTCTTTGTTCCTAAACAACACACATGAATTTAGACGCATTCCCAGATTTACCTTAAGTGGTAGACCTGGGAATGCCCCAAAACTGCTATGTCTCCCCAGGTGTTTATTTCTCCTCAGTTTTTCTTCCTTCTGTGTACATAGAAAGAGGAACATGCCTCAGAGGAATGTTTACGTGCACGAAGGTATCCCTTCCTGCACAAAAACAATCCTGCTTACAACGAGCAAGGGTGCCTGCATTGGCGCTTGGCAGCACTTTGTGCGCGGTACTGGTAAGACAGCAATGCACCATAAATATGGCACATTCCTGCCCTTTCCCTGTCATGCAGTGCAGCAAGTTGGCTTTCTGTGCTTCATGACTATTTCGTAAATATGCCCCTTATTTTCTACAGTAACATGAAAGAAGTTCAAATATTTTTAAAGACATGAATATAATGATAATTTCATTCATTGGTCCAACAACAAATGAAGATTAAGGGGCATATTTACAAAAAAATGTCAGAGCGTGGAGCTGCGCCAAATTTGGCAGCGTTGCGCTCCGACATTTTTAAAATGCAGGGGTGCACCTTTTTCGCAAGCATACGGCGCAACCTTGTGCTTCTGTGGAAAAGTAAATTTTGCCATGTTCTGTGTCCCTACGTGTCCTCCATCCTATGTTGTATGTGCATGATTAATATGCATATGTATTCCCCATGATCGATTAAAGACGCAATTACAGTTGTGTCCATCTCTAGTATGCCAGTTTCCAGTTCTCGTGAAAGCTACGAGTATCAGGCCTATGTAAAGCTACGTTGCCACGTTTCTCAGTGTGCACGTTATGTCATTGTAAAATCCCCGTTTCTAGGCCTCAAAAGGGCCCGGACTCAGATTCAGCTCCTGTCTCCTGAACCCTCCCCGAGGAGCGATACAGCCCCCACCTGTATCCCTGACCCTTCACTTACTTCCTGCCTCACAGTGCCCGGCTCGGCCTGGCTCTGCCTGCCAGTCTGCCAAGAGTATGTTATGATTCCAGTTATCAGTCCAGCTCTCCTTCTCTGCATTCCTAAGCTACTGAATCGCATCAATAGTTTCAGTCATCGTCTAGCCTTTACGTCTCCATGTAAGAGAAATACTGTATTAATGGTCATTTAATATTCCTCAACACACACTACATGTAGAATAATGCATGCACCAGTCTTAGTGTCTGTTAGCCTTTACCCTGATAACTTTTGGATTCTATCAACATGTTCTCTAAACACCAGATACTAGATAGTGTTTAGGTACATGTCGCTCTGACTCTCCAGACTTCAGTCTCTTCTTCTAGCGCAGAAGTCATAGCCCCCAGCTTCTCCCTGGTAACACGTCATTGTCAGTTTGCGCGCACCACTAGGTCAGAGGTTCCGGCTCCTTAGGTAGCCCCCTCCATGTTTCCGCCCCATTCATGACATATTCCGTTACGTTTACATCACATGTCTATGTTCACGCCTCTTGTTACACCTACTTTCTGCCTTATCTTTCGCGACTGCTACAGGCCCTGCCCACTGTTACGCCTACTGTATGTATTGTAATGCAATTGTTTTAACTATATATACTTGTGTACTGTTATTAAAAGACAGCACGCTCATTCCAGCTCCTGCCCGACAGCTGTCGGGCCCCCGTGTTGACTAGCCATCCCAGATCTTGCCCGTGCAGGTTGTCCTGTTCCTGTCCTTTATGCTGTATTAAACCTGCAAACTCCTACTACCTCGAATCTTGACTCCTATTTATTGAGCTATCTGTTATTGTTATATCTAGTCAAAAATAGAGGTATTATTTATTTATTTACCACATAATGGCGCCCGAATAGGGACTTGCCCTTTCCCCACGCGCCGGTGAAGCCACGCAAGCCCCCTGATCCTCTGCAGCCGTGACGGAACCATACCGTGCACGTGCAGGTATTTCTGCTTCAAGTATCCCTCAGGCCCACGGAGGAGACGGAGGTTGCGGTCCAGCATCCAGACGAGGCGGTGGAGGAACGCGGCGAGTCCCGACCAAAGCCCAAGCCGAGAGTCCAAGGTCCGAGGTATCCGGAGGCCCACCCGTAACTGAAGTCCGAAGTTCGTCCGTCCGGCGTCGTAGCAGTCCAGTCCAGTCCGAGGCCTTCCGTTCTTGCTGCCCGGTGAGTACCGTTGCTGGGGTAGTATCTAGACAGGGTCAATTGCATTGTCTCTGGTCCGTGGGTTTGGGGTACACAGATCAAACACGAAGTGTCCACTTAGGTGGATGCGGGTCCTGACGTGTCTCTTTATGAGACCGGTAAGTTTCGTACTGTTTTAGCAGTGCATCTAGTTTCTGTTCTAGTCTGTTCTGTTCTCGAGAAATTCATGTATTCTGTTTTCAGTATTCCAGGTAGTATTTTGTCAAAACTGTTATTTTAAATGTCATTCATGTATTTCAATGTCGTGGTATGAAAGTGGTGTAATTATCGTGTTCATTGTGTATTGTATTGTGTCTAGACTACAGCCCAGTCATGCCATTGTTTTCAAAGTTACGTCAGTTAAGAACTAGAAAAGGTCTGTTAGAAGAAGCAGTTCCTGTCCCGCCTAGGGACAGTCCAGGTCATTTTATGTATCAAAAGCATGGCATAAGTGCCATATTGTATTTAGATTTATGGGTGGAGTACACCAAACAGTTAGAAGAAAAGTACAGATGGCCCGTATCGGGTACATGGGATGCCGAGTGCATCATGCGAGTAGAAGAAGTATTATGGAAAAAGAAAGCCAGACAGTCACAGAAAGATGCCATCGAGTTATGGCGCAAAGAATCTCATAAAAGAACCGAAAAAGAAATCAGAAAGTCAGAATTAAGTAGAGAATCCTTAGAAAGAGCCCAAGAAAGGGAATTAATCGAAATAGGTGAACGAGTTAAAACCGAACAGTCAGACAGACAGAGGAATGCCCTCATTAAGGGTATGTATCCTCTTCTTGCCGAGGGCTTGCCAAAAGCAACCCCGGAAGCACCATGTAATTTTCCGCCACCCTTAGTTCCGACCAAGCTACGTCACAAACCGACCGCAGCTGATATTTTTCTCTCGTCCTATTTGGACGACACAGTCCCAGAATATGCAAATCCTGTTCCACCAGCTCCTGTAAATAATGTAATTCATGGTCCTCCAGCCACCGGGGCACCTGTTACAACACCTGTTACGGTACCCCCGGTCCAGCCCGTAGTACAAATTCCCGCCACATCAGTCACTCTGCCAGCACGAAGAGTATCAATCGACGATTCTAGTATAGGGGCCGCGGGAGGAGGTCCTCCTGGTACCCCGCCGCCAAGTAGACGTTTAGGAGCAGTCGAGTTACATGAACGTGCGCTACAGCGTACGCCCAAATATCAGTCCATTGCAGAAATCAGACGAGTTCTTACTGAATGCTGTTATGATCCAGTCCCAGGCGAGGATAGTATGGTTCTATATTCCGTACGTATAAGACAGGTGTCCGAGTATTTGGTCACCCTACCGAATATGAAAGAAGATCTAGACAGAATGTATCGTTTCATTCGTACAGGACAAGATCCAGAAAGTATTGCTGAAGTCATGTCTCTCAGAAAAGCTGAGATCCAGTTCATGTTATTAAAGTTTCTGATCAATTGTTTAATTAGGGAACAAGATTCCCCGACTAAAGATCCGACCGAAATGAAAATTCTGACAAAGTGGAGTGATAATATAGCCGAGGGTAAGCACAAGACACTCAATAGTATAGAGAGTATGTACAAGAAAATACGTAAAGAAATAATAAGGTTACACGAACAACGCAAAGAAACTCTAGGAAGCGAGAAAGAAAATGACTCTTCTACTGAAGAGGTAGACGACGAGAATCCCGCCAGAATAGCGTATGTGGGTAAATCTAGAATTCCAGACCGACATTTACGCCTAGAACACAAGAAAGTCTTTCATCTTCCAGCACCGGAACAAGGTTCTCTATAACAAGTATTTCAAGCTACCGATCAAATTCTGAAATCACGAATCGGTTATAGTGAATTAGGTACTATGCATGAACAAGAACTAGCCCGATCAGCAGTCCGATGGATTACTGATTCTACCACTTTTCCAGACCAAATAGTGGCACAAA
Source organism: Lissotriton helveticus (assembly GCF_964261635.1). Lineage (NCBI taxonomy): Eukaryota > Metazoa > Chordata > Amphibia > Caudata > Salamandridae > Lissotriton > Lissotriton helveticus. Next base: position 1,070,848,156 of record NC_136069.1, on the reverse strand, counting down.
TGTTTCTGAAACTGCCCCCAGCCGAGCAGCGACTGGTGGGTATGTATATGATCCAACACCTCATTACACTGTATGAGGGTCAACATTCTGATCCAGGTCCGTTACATGATATCCTGAACGAGCTACTCCAGTATAGATGGAAAGGTTTAGGTACCGATTTAATTAGTGTCATTCTAGAACAGCGCCACAAATATAGAACGTTTCTGAATCCGCATTTTGTTCATGTCTCACCTCCAGAAAGTAAACCGTTTTACATAGACAGACAGCATCCGTTACGAGAAGTACACCCAGTTAGGACAACGGGTGGTGAAATGCAACGAGTATTTGTTTACACCCCAGTTACCAAGATGGAACTCTTAGAGATGAAGAAATTAATTCCCTGTCACGACAAAGATCCAGCAGGGTTCCACCGAGAATTAAAAGACATGCTCCGTATGGGAGAATACACGTATCCAGATATTATTAAAATGTTAAAAGTCCTGTTGCCTGCGGGCATATACGAAAAACTCAAGGAAAAAGATTGGGAGGTGGGAGAGAAAAAGATCGATTGGACAGCTCTAGAAGCTGAAGATAAGATACGAGTACCAGGTACCGGTCTTGGAGACAAATGTAAAGAATTACCAGAATTATTAATACAAGTTTTACCTAGATTATTAGCCACTAAAAAGGAAGACTGGGATGCAATCTCAGCATGTAAACAGAAACCAGACGAAGATACTAGTGATTTTTATTCTAGATTTGAGAAATGTTTTATAATAAACAGTGGTTTGAAGACGAGTAGCGAGTCATACCCTCATCTTTTTGTTACTAAATTAGTCGAGAATTCAAGCCCACCAGTTAAAAATCGAGTTTTGAAAGTCGAAAGTACTTGGCAAGCTAGTACCCCGTCCCAGATGCTCCAGATGCTCCAGTATCACCAGAACAGAATCAGGGAAGAGCAAGAACACGAGAGAAGACGTATGAAAGACACGAAAATGAAAGTACTAGTTGCACAATCTGTTCCACAGGACAGTCAGAAGAGGGGTCCGAATCAAGCCAGTCATCCTGCAGCTCCCGTTAAAGGGACATGCAATTATTGTAAACAGCCAGGTCATTTTATAAACGAGTGTGCAGTTCTGAAACACAATATAGCCACTGGTAAAACTAAAGAAAGACCACGTCCGCCTAGACAAGAACAAGTTTCACAGACTTCTCAGCCACAGAATGCACAACAGACAGTTCCAGCACCGCAGCCTATTGCTGCAACACAGCATGTTACACAGCAGATGTACCAGTATGCACAATCCGAGTATCCAGAGTATCAAGCGTATTCATGAAACAGCCTAGAGAGGGAGGTAGGCTTGCCTCTCATTGAGATTCCTGTAGATCAAGAAGGTCCCTATGTACATAGTCAAGTATTGGGGAAAGACAGAAAGTTTCTGATTGATACAGGGGCAAGTAGGACGACTATTAGTCACGACGAGGTTCCAGGGGCTCCGCTCTCAGGCTCTAGAAATGTTTCCCTTGGATTTTCAGGAAAGCCAATTGTAAACGAGATATCAAAACCAGTTACTCTGGAAGTAGGTCCATTGTCCCGAACTACTGATCTATTGCTTACGAAGTCATGTCCAGAAAATTTGTTAGGTATTAAGACACTGAAAGAGTTAGGTGCAGTTATTTGCTGTTCCCCAGAGGGGGTACGTTTGTTTTTACGTGACTTCAAGGGTCACTATGTATTACGAGATTTTGATCCGAGATTGTCTAATGTTCCGCAGCATCTATGGGCGCAAGGTCCAACTGATGTTGGTTTTATGCAAATCACACCCCATCGTGTGACTCTCAAGCAAGGTATAGTCCTGCCAAGAATCAGACAGTACAGATTGCCACCTGAGGCTGTAGCAGCCTTATCCAAAATTATTGACGAGCTCATTGCTCAAGGAGTAGTTGTAGAAACTGACTCCAATGTATGTAATTCTCCTATCATTCCAGTCATGAAACGTACTGATCCAAATGCACCTCCAGTATATCGATTAGTGATTGATCTTCGAGAACTTAATAAATGTATCATCCCCCAGTACCCAGTTGTTCCAGATATCTCATCTCTATTGACAGCCATTGATTCTGAGGCTACATTTTTCACAGTCATAGACCTCAAAAACGCATTTTTCAGTGTTCCAATTCATCCAGACAGCCAGTACCTTTTCGGATTCTGTTTAAATGGAAATGGAAGGAGCTATAAATTCACACGAGCTCCTCAAGGTTTCACAGAAAGTCCTAGTATTTACAGTCAAGCACTTAAGAGACAACTAGACAATATTCACATGCCAACTGACACTGCCCTGCTCCAATATGTCGATGATCTACTGATCACTGCCCGTTCTGAACGTGCTTGCGAGCGAGCATCACTCACAGTTCTGTATTTCCTAGCCGAGATGGGGCACAAGGTGTCCCCTTCAAAACTTCAATTCTGTGTCCAGCAAGTGATCTACTTAGGCCACTTACTGTCCAAGTGGGGTAGGCAGTTGACACCCGACCGTATCCAGTTAATAGCGAGTCTCCCTCAGCCCAAGACACAGAAGGAGGTACGTGCTTTTATCGGCCTTACTTCTTATTGCAGACAATGGATTCCTCAGTATGCATTTCTAGCCAAGCCACTGATACAGTTAACGACACAGGAGGCAGCCGTATCGACTGTCCTCCCTTGGACATCTGAACATACACTTAGTTTTAATGAGTTAAAGAAAGCTTTATGTCAAGCCCCTGTTCTAGCAACACCGAACTACAGTAAGCCTTTTACACTTTTTGTCACAGAACGTAATGGTACAGCATTATCTGTTCTCACACAAGATCAAGCCGGACAGTACAAGCCCTGTGCTTATTTTTCGAGCACATTAGATCCAGTAGCCCAGGCTCTGCCTGCGTGCCTCAAGTCAGTTGCAGCCACAGCACTAGCTATCAGACAAAGTGATTCCATAGTATTAGGACACTCCTTGACAGTACAAGTTCCACACTCCGTGGAAGTTCTTTTAAACCGAACACAGACTCAGCACTTGACAATTGCACGTTTGACAGGTTATGAACTGACACTGTTCCAGCCACACATAGAAATCAGACGCTGCAACGTTTTAAATCCTGCTACACTGTTACCGTCAGTTACTTCAAATCCTGCCACACATGATTGTGTGGAAGTTGTTAACACTATGACTAAGCCAAGACAAGATCTGACAGATATTCCATTACCAGATCCCGACCTGACACTTTATGTGGATGGTTCATGTATGAGAACGAGTACAGGAAAACTAGTAGCCGCGTATGCAGTGACTACTGACACTGAAGTTATTGAAACACACCGTATTGACACCCTGTCTGCTCAAGCAGCAGAGCTAGTCGCTCTGACACAAGCCTGCATACGTGCCAAGAACCTGAAAGTTAATATTTACACAGATTCACGCTACGCATTCGGAGTTGTACACGACTTCGGAGTGCTCTGGCAGGAGAGAGGTTTCATGACTTCTCATGGAACCAAGATTCAGCATGGGTTCCTTATTCAAGCTCTGTTAGATGCAATACATTTACCGACAGCTATCGCTATCATGAAATGCAAAGCACATACGAAAGTTACTGACATTATTTCCCAAGGTAATGATCTAGCAGATCGAACAGCCAAGCTTACAGCACAGACACCAGACATACCAGTTAACAAGACACCGACATCCACTCTAGAACAGACTACTTGTATGACAGTTAAGGACCCTACTCAAGATGTCATAGATATCCAGTTACATGCTACTCCTGAAGAAATCAAGAAATGGTCCGAACAAGGAGGGGTCCAGACAGATCAGGGATGGGTGACGAAGGGTAGAGCCACATGGTTTCTCCCCGACTCAATGGTTCAAGTCATTATCAATACCGCACATAGTCCAGCACACTTAGGAGAAAAAGCCATGTTAGACAGTATCCAGAACATTTGGTTTAACAAGCATTTACGAGCTGTAGCCAAGCAGAAAGTCCGTACTTGTATGATATGTTGTCAATTCAATCCAGGTAAAAGTGTCCCGGTGGAACAAGGTGGATTCCAGCCCCCTGACCACCCTTTTGAAGTCCTCCAGATGGATTATATTCAGATGGAGCGATGTCGAGGTTTCAAGTATGTCCTTGTAGTTGTATGCGCTTTGTCCAGGTGGACAGAAGCATATCCAGTCCCAGATTACACAGCCGCGACCACTGCCAAGCAGCTGGTTCGTGAATATTTCCCCCGCTATGGACTCCCTAGGGTCGTGTATTCTGATAACGGCCAGCCATTCTCATCCGAACTAATGAAGCACGTTTCCCTGTTGTTAGGGTACCAGTGGAAGTTCCATTGTGTACGCCATCCAGAAGCAGCCGGTCTCGTAGAGAGACATAATCAAACCTTGAAAATCCGCATTGCCAAAATCTGTCAAGAAAAAGGTGTAGACTGGTTAGTTGCCTTGCCAGTCGCCCTATTTTATATGCGCATGGTCGCACATTCCAGATCAGGTCTGTCCCCTTATGAGGTCGTATTCGGCCGCCCCCCGAACGTGTGGGGTACACCCAGACCCCGAAGTATTACAGATGTTTCCAGTAATATGCTGACAGATTACCTAGCTTCCTTGATGTCTGCCCTACACTCTTGTCGTTCACAGGTTGCCGCCGCATTTCCCGACAATACTGAAGTCAAGCCACACGAGATCCTTCCCGGCACCCTGGTCCTCGTCCGCAATTTTGATCGTTCAAGTCCGCTGGAGCCTCGCTGGAAGGAGCCGAAGTTAGTCCTTCTAACCACCCGCACTGCCGTCAAGTTGGAAGGCAGGAAGGGGTGGGTGCACCTGTCACACGTCAAGAAATTTCACGGACTAAAAACTGTTTCCAAGAACTTTTCCAAGGATTGTCAAGATTTTAAAGACTGCCAAGAAACTATTCTTAAGGACTGTCCCGCAAATGACATTGATACCAAGCCTCCCCTGTTAGAGAAAACTCCACAGCAGGAGTATAAAAGTAAGCTCCGGTCTAGTAAAATAAGTCAGCCAGTTTAATTGTCTAAGTCCTCCCCTAGGTGAAACGGTTAGACAGGTATCTGACATGTATGAAATAGACCCCCATAGTGAGAGAGTTAGTCAAAACTCAATCCGATGTATCGTTTTTCTAAGTTTTATATTGTTTCTCAGCTTGATGGTTACCTGCACGAGCTATGCATTTCATTTATGTTTTCCAATTTCTCATGTAAATAAGTCTTCTAATGCTACAGTAGAGCACACGTTTAGTGATCTGCCTCCTCACGAACTATCCTATCGTCTTGCTATGCGCAACAATTCATTCATCCGTATGTTACATTATTCACACCAGACCAGCAATGCCACTAATTGTTGGGTGTGTGGTCGACTCCCCCCTTTCCAGACACCGAAGGGAGTTCTGCCACTCTTTCCTTATCCATTTTCACATAACGGTTCATGTGGAGCCTGGTCCATGTTAACGTCATCTTCAAATGATATGTCCCTTCTGAACAGTACATGTTTTCCAGACAAGCAAGGTCTTCCCCACAGAACAGGGTTAGATCTAGAAAATGAAGTTTATAATTTAGGTAATTATTCTTCGAAATTCATGGTCCTGAATGTTCAGTCTGATCCTACTCCAGACTTACCTGCTATTTCAGTACTACCAGTCAAAGGCGAATTATGTGTCAGAAATAATGGTTCCGTACATGTAGGACATAGTGATTGTACTACTATTGTCAAGTATAGTGACAGTGGGAAATTTATTTTCAAAGCTTCACGTCATTCTTATTTTGTTTGTGGTCAGACCGCATATGTTCGTCTGCCCCTCGATTGGGATGGAACCTGTTACATTGCCTTCCTACTGCCACCAGTTTTTCTAGCCCCATCTGATTATCATAGAAACACACATCTAGTACACATTAGACATAGAAGGGAGATTGAATCCCCGATTGTCGATCAAACTGAAACTGCTCTAGAACAGTATACAGATTTCAATAGAGGTTTCTTCTTCTTTATAGGACCTATCCAGAATAGTAAGTTAATACGTAGATTGACCAGAACCCTTGAAGCAGTAGTGAATGAGACTGCCTCTGCTCTAGGTAACTTAACCGAAGAGCAATCTGCTATGAGATTTGTCGTGCTCCAAAATCGTCTCGTTCTTGACGTCATACTGGCCGATAGAGGAGGAGCATGTAGAGTCATCGGATCTAGTTGCTGCATTTTCATTCCTAATAACGCGCCGTCTGTTTATTCAGCTATAACCAGACTTCATAAAATTGCCCATCAGTTACACCAGAATCCAGGCACCTGGACATGGTCCGGTTGGTTTTGGAGTATAATTTCTGCCTGGGGATGGAAAGTATTGTCATTTCTAGGTATTGCAGTAGCGATCATATTCAGTTGCTGCCTCTGTATACAATGTGGCCCTGCGACTTGCGGCATTTGTGCTACCTCTTGTATTCCTAGTCCCAAGTCCCGTCCTAAATCCCGTTCCAAGAAAATTCGAGACGAACAAATGATACTGTATGAAATGATAGATGGTATCATGAATATTGATGTTTCCTGATGGAAACGTAGTGACAAGGAGGGAATGTGGAAAAGTAAATTTTGCCATGTTCTGTGTCCCTACGTGTCCTCCATCCTATGTTGTATGTGCATGATTAATATGCATATGTATTCCCCATGATCGATTAAAGACGCAATTACAGTTGTGTCCATCTCTAGTATGCCAGTTTCCAGTTCTCGTGAAAGCTACGAGTATCAGGCCTATGTAAAGCTACGTTGCCACGTTTCTCAGTGTGCACGTTATGTCATTGTAAAATCCCCGTTTCTAGGCCTCAAAAGGGCCCGGACTCAGATTCAGCTCCTGTCTCCTGAACCCTCCCCGAGGAGCGATACAGCCCCCACCTGTATCCCTGACCCTTCACTTACTTCCTGCCTCACAGTGCCCAGCTCGGCCTGGCTCTGCCTGCCAGTCTGCCAAGAGTATGTTATGATTCCAGTTATCAGTCCAGCTCTCCTTCTCTGCATTCCTAAGCTACTGAATCGCATCAATAGTTTCAGTCATCGTCTAGCCTTTACGTCTCCATGTAAGAGAAATACTGTATTAATGGTCATTTAATATTCCTCAACACACACTACATGTAGAATAATGCATGCACCAGTCTTAGTGTCTGTTAGCCTTTACCCTGATAACTTTTGGATTCTATCAACATGTTCTCTAAACACCAGATACTAGATAGTGTTTAGGTACATGTCGCTCTGACTCTCCAGACTTCAGTCTCTTCTTCTAGCGCAGAAGTCATAGCCCCCAGCTTCTCCCTGGTAACATGTAATTGTCAGTTTGCGCGCACCACTAGGTCAGAGGTTCCGGCTCCTTAGGTAGCCCCCTCCATGTTTCCGCCCCATTCATGACATATTCCGTTACGTTTACATCACATGTCTATGTTCACGCCTCTTGTTACACCTACTTTCTGCCTTATCTTTCGCGACTGCTACAGGCCCTGCCCACTGTTACGCCTACTGTATGTATTGTAATGCAATTGTTTTAACTATATATACTTGTGTACTGTTATTAAAAGACAGCGCGCTCATTCCAGCTCCTGCCCGACAGCTGTCGGGCCCCCCTGTTGACTAGCCATCCCAGATCTTGCCCGTGCAGGTTGTCCTGTTCCTGTCCTTTATGCTGTATTAAACCTGCAAACTCCTACTACCTCGAATCTTGACTCTTATTTATTGAGCTATCTGTTATTGTTATATCTAGTCAAAAATAGAGGTATTATTTATTTATTTACCACACTTCCCATAGCGCAAAAAGAGCTGCCTAGAGCCAGCGAAGGCACCCTGCTGCAATGTTTCAAGGGTGCCTGTGCTGCAGAAGCAATTGTTTATGTGCAGGAAGGGAGACCATCCTGCACATAAACAACCAATAATGGCGATTAACTCTTTCTATGTGTTCTGCAGAATGCAGCACACATAAAAAAAGCAAAAAAGCAAAACAGGAGGAGAAATTCATAATTTCTCCTCGTACGGTGTTTTTGGCTCAGCCTTGTGATTCTGGGGCAGTGTAAAAAAGCAAAGGGTGTTGCTGTGGAACGCCCACAGCAACACCCATTGGTTGCTTGCTCCTTTGCCACAGAGGACTGCAGTGGAAAGGGGCATATTTACAAGGTGGCGTTCAGCCACATTAAGTGGCTTAACGCCACCTTGTAAATATGGGAAATTGCGCTACACCACCAGAGCGTTAAAAAAAAGTGACATTGCGGTGCAGATAGGGGCTTGTAAATATCCCCCTGAGTGTCGTAGTATTGAAGGTTTGTTTTGAAAGACATAAGCTGATGTTTAATATTGATGCATTTTTTACAATGGTGTGTGTGGATGTTTTGTTCCTCAGGTGCATATACTGAGGGCTTCCTTCTCACTGATAGAGCTCTTATGTGCTAGATTGAATGTGAATTTTAGTAGTCAACATGATGGGCAAGGAGGCACGAGTTATGCTTATTTATTTATTTAAACCTATAGCAGCCCAAACAGCACCGTCTAACTCGTCCAGCATCCGTTGCGTTCCCAGCATCCTCTGCTTTTCACTTCCAACCCTGCAATAAATGGAAAACAGTTCTGAAAATTCCATCGTCTATTCAGTGATCAGAAATAACAATACTTATTAATCGAATCACCATCATACAGTAGGAGAGTAAAAGAAAAAAACAGTGCACCATAATCACAGCTTTTTCGACTGATACTTCCCACTTTGTAGGCCAGCAGCGCTGAAAAATTAACTGATCATCAGATATTCACACAACCAATATAATCTTATCTCAAACATCACTAGTAAAGCAGATGACAGCTTTATATCAATGTAATGTTCTCTTTACTAGTAGGACAATCCTCGCTCTTTTCTGTTTGCCGATTTTTTCAAACACATTTTCCCCTCAAAAAACATGGCTCGTTGGTGCTATCGACAACTATAGAAGAGCAACAATTAAAAATGACTACTCATCAAACAACCACAATTATAATTTCTTCCTACAGCTTAGCAAACTGGATCCCTCTCTAAATGTGATTTAAAGGAAACCTTCACCTCCCATAAATGTCTTCTTTCTTGTAGAGACTGAAAACAGTGATCTTGAAGCAGGTCGTAAGGTTTGATGAGGCCATGTTTGTACATTACTTAGCAAGAAAGTGAGATCTATTACAGAGGTAAACTCTGTGAAGCCAAAGTATTCCTATATAGGCAGCTAATAAATTAGTTTGAGTTCCACAAAGGCATGATCACATTTCTTTAAGCCACACAGATTGCTGTGGCTGCTGAGTTTTGAATGCATTGACGTTTCTGGATTGATTTCGCTGAGTGACAGAGATGTATGGAATTACAGAATCTAGAAAGAAAAGCCTTGAACAGGGATGATACGTCAAAAAACCACAAGGCAATGAAAAAGAATCTTGTGACTAGAAAGACTTAATAGGTCAATGAAAGTTGGCAGTCATGACATGCTCCCAAGCTCCAGACTAAAATCACTAGATTTGGGTAATCACTCATAGATGCTGCCCACAGAGCCTGTGGCCCAGATTTACCCAAACTTCACGCAATGCGATGCTGCAAGCAACCGTGTTGTCCTGTGTGTTGCGAAGAGGGCAGGAGTGCGCCCTTATTAACATTATATGGTGCATTTCTGTCCTCTCCTTGCGCTGGTGAACAATGTGCTGCCTTGCGTCAATTCAGGCACCCTTGCACCGTGGAGCAAGGTTGCCTGCGCTGTAGGCAGGCTTGTTTTTGTGCAGGAAGGGATACCTTCCTGCACAAAAACAAATCTTCTTAGGCTTTTCCTATTTCTATATGGGCTTCACATTTAGAAGGAGGATAAATAATTCTCAGGAATAATAATTACTCGTTACGCCATCTCTGGAAGGGTTTAGCATTTTGACGCTTTCCCAGGTCTACCACTCATGGTAAGTCTTTGAATGCATCAAAATTCATGGATGTATGCATGGAAACACCCACCATGGTCCACCCATGGAATGCCCCACTCGTGCAGAGTAACGCAAGGCAGCAACTTGCGTTGCTTTGCGTTACTTCAGATCTACCAAGCAGTGCAGGGTTATGCAAGCTGGCCTTGCATTGCTAGGTAAATCGGACAAAGTAACGCTATGATAAATCTGCCCCCAGGTTCCAAGCTGCTCGGGCGATTCTTGGTCAATAAATATGATTTCAGACTTTGATGGATTGAGATTTAAAAAAATGTGTTCATCTACATTCACACCATGTCCTGTGCTCCAGGAGGGATTTGCTTTTTCTCACTCTCTTCACTGTTGATATTGAATAGAATATGCTTATCGACTACACACCTGTAAATATCCAGGCCTAGTTATATAGCAAATGACCTAAAGGGAGGAGATACAGATTGCTGAACAAATTCGAGATAAATGACCCCTGATGGACATCCGCAAGGCACTAGTTAAAATGTGATGACAACTTTCCCAGCTGAATAACCTAGGATATTTCTGAAAGGATTCTGCCCACTGAGTCACAGTTCCTTTGCAGATGTGTCAATCTTTGATGCAGGATGTTATGAGCAATCAGTGTGAATGCACATGATAAATACAACACTACCAGGGCACAACACGACTGCCACATGCCTTACTCCTCAAATCATACATAGCCGAGTTTATCATAAACTCAATGGCCAAGCTTGGACAAAAAACTGAAGAAGAGAGGTAATTCTCCACAACTTCCTGCAGCTGCAAGCTTATTGCTCTCTTCACCAGCTTAGTAATAAATGGCAACTGTCAAAATAGGCAACAATTGGCTAGTTCTTCAAGGTTCAAAGTAGCTTTCTTTAGAATGAACAATGGCAGTTTTCTAATACCGAGGAATAGGACCATATACCAGAGATGACTTTAGAAATTGTCTTAAAAGAAGACTAACTGCATAGTTGACTCCCAAAAGAATTCCTACAAGGCATTGAACAGAAGGGAAGCTATATGGCATGGTGGTGGAGAAACATTTCTCAAAGTCTTCTAGTTCTGAATTTTTAAAATTCGAAAAACAAGGCATTTAATCCCACAAGGGGAGCAGAGTGAGCCTAAAATTCACTGAGTGATACTGAATCTACTGTAGCCCTGATGTAACTTCGAAAACCTTGCACTTTGTCATAGAAATAGCTAGATAAAGCATTAACCGAGTTTTGAGACTGTTTAATCGATGTGGTGCAGGCCTTCAGATTTGCTAAAAAAAAAGATCTACCATACATAGGGGTCGATTAGGATCGCGGACGGACTTGAGTCCGTCCGCGACCCCTGAGGAGGAGGGAACGTCCGCATGGGCTGCGGCGTTCCCTCCGATCTGATTAGGATGTGACCGCCAGGGTGGCGGTCACATCCTCTATCTCTAACATTGCGGCGGGTGCAGCTTCAAGCTGCACCCGCCCCAATGTAAAAAATGCATGCACAGCATTTCCGTGCACAAAGCGGCAGGCACCGCGCGGTGCCTGCTGCATTGTGCACGCAAATGCAGGGGGGTACCATAGGTACCCCCCATGTGCACTCACCACCACCCCTTCACCCAGGGGGCCCGCAACGGGCCCCCGAAGTGAAGGTCCGTATGCTTTTCCATGGCGGCAATGCCGCCGTGGAAAAGCATATTTACACACACATCATAATATGGCGGACGGTGTCTCATAGACACCGCCTGCCATGTTATGGCTTTTCCGCCGCGGTCGGCTCCGACCGCGGCGGAAAAGCGGCGGACGGAATTCCAGACCCACCAGCCATCCTAATTTGGCGGTGGGTCTTTGGAGTCTCCGCCGCGGTTTTTCCGCATCCTCCAGGCCGGCGGACACTTCCGCCGGCCCGGAGGATGCGGAAAAACCGCCATCCTAATCGGCCCCTAAATACGTTTGTTAATTTATTGTAATCATGAGGGAATCATTAGCTATATTTTGCAAAAAATAAGTAATTTTTGCTTGTCTTATATATATCCTAATCTGTCTCTTGTAACAAATCTCTGTCTGTGGATTGCAACTTCTTTTCTGTTGTTATTCCATTTGAAACCATGTAGTTGGATCCACACTAGGGATGCATTAGAAATGACTGCCCCCATTGCAGAAGGTGCACAAAACCTAAAGATGTCTAGTTCTGGCAGTGGCATATCCCACCTGCCCCCTCCGACTAATGAAGGGGGAGATGAAGGACTAATTGAGATTTACAGATGTCTGCCCAAAGTTGCTTTGACGTTCTATATGGCTGCCTTGGAAGCTTTTAATCACTGTACCACACACAAATTTGTACACAGCGTGTGCTTGACTTATCCTCTGGGATACTTTGGACATTACCACAGTAGATGTTCTTCTGTCCAGATACAAGGTCTGTACATCCAATACTCTTTTACATGAAATCAGTCAATGCAACATCAACAGTCCAACCAACAGGGCCTTGCAGTGAACTTCTTTTATAAGCAGATAGCACTGAAACACAGACAACACTTTATTAACATTTCATTACTTTTAATATTCTACTCTTGATGGAACAGGTAGTCACACTCTCATAAGGAGCCAACAGACACGAGTATGCTTTCCCACCAGAGTACTCTCTGCTGAGTTGTGTCCAGCTAAAATGGCTTTCCTGAACACATTTGTTGCTTTGTATACCTTATCATCTTGTCCCAGTGTGCTACGAAATTCGATGTGTTTACTGCATCTTGATTAAAAGGACCAAAACCCCAAATTCATTCCACACAGCTACCAGCCCAGACTGGGTTGTGCATGACATCTTAATGTACTACACAGCTTTTGCTGAAATTCCTGGCTCTAACCACTGTTTTCTGCATTTTTCCACACTGCCTACCCAAGGAGGACTCATATCAAAAAGCAGTGACAATCCCCTCTTCTTACCCACCAATATGTCTCAGACGTAGTCAGCAGGAAACTGAAGAACTTCATGAATGTTACAGTAGAAATGGAAACATAGTTTGTAAGATCCATATTGTTGTCACTTGAATCACATCTACCTCTTGTCACCCCACCTGTAAAATTCCCCCTAGGATGTACAAGAAAGGTGAAAAGGTTTAACTGGGGTCCTCTTTCAAGTCTCGCAAGATGACATTCAATCTGACGGTCTCTGGATCCGGTCACCAACTACAGGGTGTTGGGAGTTAACACACTTGTTCTTAAGGCAAGCAGCTTTTTAGGGCCATATCATGGCATTAGACTAGGGAAAACTCTGTGATCCAGCATACAGCTGTAAGTGTATGGAGTTCTGGTCAGCTATCATGTTTTCTTCTTTAGTGGATAGTCTGCAACAATTTAAATTTTCCTCTCAAGGAAAAAACTTCAAAAATCGAGAGGCAGCTCTGTCAACATGCAGTATATATATGTGGCACTATAGAGACATTGTCCATTGGAAAGATGCACTACACTAGAATGCCATAATGCACATGCACTCTGAACAATTTGAGTACAGCTTCAGTTCTTCCTGTGACATCCCAGTAAAGGGTTATCGAGACCCTCAGGCAACAAAGACTTAGTCAAAATACCAACATGAGACAGAAAACTCAATGGTCTGCAACCCACTGAGAATTACATGATTAAGCCTATAAATGGCTATTACTTGATTCACTAAATGAGTTAAATCTGGAGTTGCAACAACAACCTGATGGGTGGAATGCTTGAATTATTCTCAGCCACTGGCTATCACTCAGGCCAAATCACAGTTCATCATATTTTACCCACTGTGGCACTCAAGACAATGGCCCACTTTATGCAAATCAGTGCAGACGATGCTCCTCATGAGAACAGTCCCGCCCGAACTCCCAGGCAAAGCCCCATCCAGAAGGGACTTCGAGCCACCCCAGAACAACCAGTCCAACTACTTAGTTCTCATCAGTCAGGTAGCTTGAGCCCTTTGGCACAGTCAGTCCGGGACCTACGTCTGGGTGGCCCTGAGTGATTGGCAGTGTCAAAGGTTAATTCAATCATTCCATCAATCACTGTGTTGTTGTTGCAGTTTCCCTTAGTGTGACTGGTAGGTCCAGAAGTGGATCCCATGCTCATTGTGACATATTTTAATCTGCAGTAAAGTTGACTAACGCTATAGAAGATTGTTCTCACTTGTTTTTGGTATCCAAAAAACAATTGTCAATATGTGTTTTCCCATGTGTTTTAATAACAGCCTATAGAGGATTGTTTCCTCTTGGTTTTGGTATAGAAAACAGAAATGTCAATATGTGTTTATCCATTTGTCTTAAACCAGACTATCGAGGATCATTTGACTTGTTTAGTATCCAAGTTAGCAATGTCAGTATGTTGTTTTGCCATGACTTTTAAACAACATATAGAAAAGTATTCTCACTTGTTTTTGTAATCCAAAACACAGATGTTAATATCTTAAGCCATGCCTTTTAATGGTATTCAAATCTTACTGTGTCATGTATACTGGTACACTAATATATAGTAATGCACTTCTTTTTAATGTTATGATTGTGTGTTGATGTTTCCTCCACCACCTGCCACAATATCAACTTCTGTTGCTCCTAGCAGTGCTACATCTCCTGGTCTACAGCAAAACACACAAGATGATGAATGGAATGTTGCATAATGGCAAAAAATCACCCCAAGTCACAGATCTGGGTTTAATCCATCGTTATTTTGCTCACCAAGCCACCCCAGATCAGACATGGCCATATGCAAATTAGTCTTGACCCTGCGCCTCATGGGAACAGTCCAGCCCGAACTGCCAAGCCATGTCTTTCCTGGACCGGAATCAAGCATCCTACCCGTTTCTGGCTATCAGCCGTCTTCAGCCAGGATAGCTTGACTCCAGTGGTGTAGTGAGCACGGGACCCACATCTGGGCATACCCTTCCCACATAGGGTGAACAGCAAAACACATAAGATGATGGACGGATGTTGCACAATGTCAAAATATTCACCCCAAGTCACAGATCTGGATTTAATTCATCGTTATTTTGCTCACCAAGCCACCCCAGATCAGACATGGCCATATGCAAATCAGTCTTGACCCTGTGCCTCATGGGAACAGTCCAGCCCGAACTGCCAAGCCATGTCTTTTCTGGACCGGAATCAAGCATCCTAGGACCGGTTTCTTGCTATCAGCCGTCTTCAGCCAGGATAGCTTGATTCCAGTGGCGTAGTGAGCACGGGACCCATGTCTGGGCATACCCTTCCCACATAGGGTGAAGTGCAAAACACACAAGATGATGGACGGAATGTTGTTCAATGGCAAAATATTCACTCGAAATCACGGATCTTGGTTCAATCCATCATTATTTTGCTCACCAAGCCACCCCAGATCAGAAATGGCCATATGCAAATCATTCTTGACCCTGTGCTGACCCTGTGCCTCATGGGAACAGTCCAGCCCGAACTGCCAAGCCATGTCTTTCCTGGACCGGAATCAAGCATCCTAGGACCGGTTTCTGTCTAACAACCGTCTTCAGCCAGGATAGCTTGACTCCAGTGGCGTAGTGAGCACAGGACCCACGTCTGGGCATACTCTTCCCACATAGGGTAAACAGCAAAACACACAAGATGATGGATGGAATGTTTCACAAAGGCAAAACATTCACCCCAAGTCACAGATCTGGGTTTAATCCATCGTTATTTTGCTCACCAAGCCACCCCAGACCAGACATGGCCATATGCAAATCAGTCTTGACCCTGTGCCTCATGGGAGCAGTCCAGCTCGAACTGCCAAGCCATGTCTTTCCTGGACCGGAATCAAGCATCCTAGGACCAGTTTCTGGCTGTCAGCTGTCGTCAGCCAGGATAGCTTGACTCCAGTGGCGTAGTGAGCACAGGACCCACGTCTGGGCATACTCTTCCCACATAGGGTAAACAGCAAAACACACAAGATGATGGACGGAATTGTTGCACAATGGCAAAACATTCTTCCCAAGTCACAGATCTGGGTTTAATTCATCGTTATTTTGCTCACCAAGCCACCCCAGATCAGACATGGCCATATGCATGTCCGGGTCTGGCACCACTCAGCAGACTGATGGTACAGACTGGTAAGGTCAATCTTCGCTCTTTTTCCTAGGGAACTAATATCTTTATTTATGACTAAGAGGGTAACTACATGTGCTTTTGCACACATTCCTGTTGGTACCATGCTCAAAATGTCAGCATATTTGTTTCCAAATTTCTCTGATATGAGTAGTAAAAACATGTACTTAGCACCAACTTTCTGAATTTACAATGGCTCACTCCCCTGTCTCCTGTCAGATTCTGTCATACATACAAACTAGATGCAAGAGCAACACAATCTGCCCAAAGGGTACCTGCACATATACAGTGGTTGGCATGGCACTCGTTTAGAACAATCACTTTTGTTTTAGTTGCGTACACAATTACACATGTTGCTGCAAATAGCTGGTCAGAGAAGGGAAAAAGAGCAAGCAGACTCGTTTGGAGACAACATGTTTAATATTTCTCAAGTACACCCAGTACTGACAACAACATACCATATCTGTGATTATAAAGT
Source organism: Lissotriton helveticus (assembly GCF_964261635.1). NCBI lineage: Eukaryota > Metazoa > Chordata > Amphibia > Caudata > Salamandridae > Lissotriton > Lissotriton helveticus. The sequence continues at coordinate 1,070,831,667 of NC_136069.1, read as the reverse complement.
CTATATACATAAGCATCAAAACAACCAAAAACACATGGAATTTAAATGGGTTTTGTGTCTTGTTCAATCCTATTTCTGTAGCAACAAAGTTATATTTCACTTCTTTGAATAATGTATATGTTCTTTCAGCTATGAATACTTGAGAAATCTTAAATATTATTACTCCAAACGAGAGGTTGGTTACTCTTTTTCTCTTCTTCTTTGAACAATCATTGGAAACAAGTTGTGTAATTATATATTCAACTTTAAAGCAAAAGAGAATGTTATAAAAGAGCCACAGTGAACCATAGATTCTGCCATACAGCAGCCCCTGGTGTCAACCTTTAAAACATTCACAACTCAGATACCAAGGGACATACTGCCAGCAGCATTCAGGTCCTTTACTGTCCATCAGGTAGTCTGTGAAAGCATGATCTTATTCATATTCATTTGTACTTTCACTAATTATTTTGTCTCCTTTTTATTAGTTTATTAAATGTTTATTGATTAAACTCATGGCGGATACATTCATGTATGTTTCTCTAATGTAACTGTATTTGTGGTTATGATGACTTATATAAATTGAGAATATCAACTAAGCCTACATTTGATCTCTAACGATGCTGGATAGAAGCACATTTGGGAACACCATCCACAAGGACCCAGGTTCAGCATCTGACCTTACATGGATCACCAAAACAGTCCTCCCTGTGGCTGGAGCTGCTGAGTGTACATTGCTTATGTATAATAATCTCATCCATGGATTAACTCTTAATAGCATATGTTGCCTTAGGTTCTCATGGTACTAACTTTATTCTTTATTTGCAGGACATTGTTTATTAAAGAAGAGTATTAAGAATTGGATACAAAACTGAATGTGATTGACTTAATCTATTGAAATCTTCTTCCAGGTGCGCGGGTATTGAGCCGTACGATGATGCTGAACCATCTACAAGTGGGGGACGGCAGACAATATGAGAAAAGACTTCAATCCTCTTTCAAGCAATAATATCTGCGGCTAGTACTGCTCACCAAGAAGAGGAGGACGCAGAGAAGGAGAAGAAGGAGGAGGAGAAGAAAGAGGAGGAGGAGCACAAGCTAGTCCAGGGGAAGAGGGACCTGGAGGACGAGAGAGCATTGTTGCCACACACATAAAACGTTAAAGGAGGGCTCTTCACAGCTGGCCAGCAGAGTTGCTCCTAAATCCAGTGCTTTATTTGAGTTGAGTTACTGGTGAGGGCCACCGGCACTGATTTCTGGGGACCGGCACTGATTTTTCCTGCATCAGATCAGAGGAAAACAAACAAACAATGCGGAAAGACGGAGGAAAAGGAAGATGGAAAAACTGTCACAAAAAGAGAAAGCAAGAATCAGCAATAGTAAGGTACAGGGGCAGGGACTGTCTGGTAGTGATTATGAACTAAAGAGGCATGAGGTGGATTTAGAACGAAGTAGCCTTAGTTTTCGGCGTGCCAACATTTAATTTCAGCAGCTGTAGATTTCCGAGGAAAGCCCTGGGCACCAGCACTCATCCTTTTACAAGTTAAGCATTGCCTAAATCCCTTATGAAAATTAGAAGTCTCCAGCCATTAGCCAAGCAGCCACAGAATCTACGCCCACCTTCTCAGCACTCATGTCCACACTGCCTTCACATTACATATTTCTCTGTAAAATCTCCTACACACTCTTTCCATGAAGGTGCATCTCTGGTCTTCTCTCAATCATCTCAGGAAGTGCACATTACTAGTGAGGAGCAGGTATCCCCCATTCATAAATTTGCTCTCCACAAACTAAGAGGTGCCACCCCTCATTGTGCTGGTCAACCTCCTGGCCATTTGAGACAGCCATGCATGTGGTGGGTCGAGGAAGGGGGCTGGCTTGTGCTAATGCTGACCACTGGGAGGATCGGTTTTACCAGCCACAAAGTGATGTGCAGCAGGATTGTCATGTAATGGTGTTTACTCTGGGTGACATTGCAGACTCACTTAAAGGACTACCTCAGATGATTGACAGGCAGACCTGTGCCTTGGGATATGATGTGAAATATCACCAAGACATGGCAAAGATGCACTGCGACCATCTAGGAATGTTTAAGGAGTAGAGCACAAGACACCATTAGTTGGACATGAAGTTGATAGAGGCAGTCGGCTAAAAATGCCATAGTCAATCTTCAAAGCCCACGCATGCACAAACATCTGCACAACCTGTACCACCACGTGCACAACCACTCAGAAAACGAGCACAGTCTCAAAGACACTCACCACAAGCACAGCATAGGAGTTGTTGGAGAAAACCCTTGCAATAAGTGTGTTCACTTATTATTATCATAATTTTTTAATAATAAAACTATGTACACTTTTTACAATGCAAACCTGTGTCGACATTTTACCTGTTTATTTTATTTTATTTGAGTCTTATATAGCGCACGGTTACCCTTGAGCATCCCGGCGCTTGTCAAGGAATCCATCAGACCAAAGCAAAGCTGTTCAGCGTATTTAAGATGGAAAGAGATAAGTTTTCAGAAGCTTCCGAAAACGAATAAAGCAAGTCTCACGACGCAACTGCAAATGAAGTGAATTCCACAGGGTGGCTGTATGCACCGAAAATCTTCTACCTCCAGTGCGCACCTTATGAACTCTGGGGACCTGTAACAGAAGTTTTTGGTCAGAGCGAAGAGCTCTATTAGGTTTATAAGGCACCACAAGCTTCCTTAAAGAGGGGGGTACTTTCCCTTGAAGAATCTTATGAGCCGTACAGAGAGCCTTAAATTTGACCCTCTCTCTTACCGGGAGCCAGTGCAATGCTTTTAAGGTGGGCTTAGCTGATTGTCGCCTTGATGTATTAGTCAGCAACCTAGCCGCAGCATTTTGCACCTGCTGCAGCTTACTGAGTGTGGCTTCCGGGGCACCAAGGAAAATAGCATTGCAGTAATCCAGCCTGGAGATAATTAACCCCTGGATGAGTAACCTCCTTGATGGGAAAGGGAGGAGGGGCAAGATTTTACGGGCTGAACGAAGAAGCCCGAAACACACCCCCGCTGTTTTCTTGGCCTGAGTTTTAAAAGAGAGATCCTGCTCCAGCCAGACTCCCAAGCTCTTGATCTCCTGCTTGGGGCTGGGGCACTCCCCCAGGCAGCTGGGCCAGGCAGACAAGGGGAGAGAGGGAGTCTTATGCCCTAACAGCATAATCTCCGTCTTAGCACCATTAAGCTTAAGCGAAGATTCACTCATCCAGGTGTGTACGTTTGTCAGGCATAGGCGCAGCACGTCTGGATTCTTCTCCAGTTGGGACAGAGCAACCACCAGCTGGGTGTCATCAGCATAGCTTATAATTTTTATCCCAAAAGGGGCCACCACATCCTCCAGGGGGGCCATATAGACGTTGAATAAAGTAGGGCTCAACGAAGAGCCCTGTGGCACACCACACTGGAGGGGGATAGATGGAGACTTCTCGCTGCCTTCCCAGACCTGATAAGTACGGCCATGTAGAAACGACCTAAGCCATTGCAACGCAACTCCTGTGACCCCCACATTGGACAGCCGTTGGATCAGCACTTGGTGGTTTACAGTGTCAAAGGCAGCACTGAGGTCCAGGAGGATCACTGCCACTGACCCTCCTGAGTCCAAAATCCTCCTTGCTTCCTCCACGACTGCCAAGAGGGCGGTGTCTGTGCCCTGCCCTGGCCGGAAGCCAGTTTGAGAATCCCTCGGCAAGCCGTTGGATTCCAGAAAGACGGATAGTTGTCGATTAACCAGTCTTTCAGCGATCTTACCCAAGCCCGGCAACAGAGAGATAGGCCTGAAGTTGGCCAGATCTGACGAATCCAAATTGGGTTTCTTCAGAAGCGCCTTTACAACCACTCTTTTCCAGCTTGGCGGCACCACACCCTGAGTGAGTGATGTGTTAATCAAATTCGCTATAGGAGCTGCAACAACAGATGTAGCTTGTTTCAAAAATCTCATTGGGGCTGGGTCCTCTGGTGAACCACTCTTCATGGATCCCAGCTCCTTTGCGACTTCAGCTACAGAGATTGGGCCGAAGGTATCCAAGCGGAGGCCTTCTCCTGCTGTCTGATTTCCTATCTGTACAACCTGCGCGACTTGTGGCAAGGCAGCTATGATGTTCTCAATTTTTAGATGAAAAAATTCTGCTAGCTCTGTACACTTCACCGCAGGATTATCCTGTGATGGTGGAGGCTCCGGAATTTTGAGGAGTTCCTTTACCACTGCAAAGGTCTCTCTCGAGGAATTAGAGGCACTTTTTATCCTTTCTTCAAAGAATTGCGTCTTAGCACTGCGAAGAGCGTTTTTATATGATCTTATTGCAGTGCGATAATCATCCCGGCTTGCCACCTCCCAATTTTTCCTCCAGGTTCTCTCCAGTCTCTTGCATCCTTTCCTAAGGGTGCGTAAGTCCGGTGAATACCAAGGGGCGGAACCCATCCATTTACCCCTCTTTGCTACTCTTTTTTTAGGGAGAATAGCATCCAGGGAGTTGGTTATCCATAACTCATAGTCTGTATCGGCTGTAGCCGGATCAGCTGCTACCGGGGGGCATGAGCTCTCAAGTCTCGCAGTCCAATTATCTACTGATAGCCTGGACCAGGCCCTCTCCAGAGTGCATACTCTCGGAACGGGGGCCACTCTCGGGTCAACCTGCAGGCTAACCTGGACCAGAAAGTGGTCGGTCCAAGGCAGCGGACAAGCAGGCAGAACTGTGAGATATGACATATTCGTGAAAATGGGATCAAGAAGGTGGCCCTTGGAATGGGAAGGTCCCAGGTTTTTTAGGGTAAGATTATAGGCTTTCAGATCACTCAGCAGATCTGCCGCCACAGAATCAGTTTGGTCATTAAAATGAAGATTTAAATCTCCTAACAACATAAAATTAGTTGTCGCGGAAGCCAACTGCGTAACTGTTTCCATCAAAGAGCCAATAAAGCTCCCTAACACTCCTGGAGGGCGATAGATCAGGATGCCTGACACAGTCACCGTAGGGGACACCTGGATAGAGAACTGGCAACTCTCACAATCCAATACGTCGCTGTTCTGCGCCTTACACACCAATGTGTCTCTATATATAATGGCGATACCGCCACCCCGCCCCTTAGGTCTATCGAGATGGTATATCAAAAAGCCAGGGTGAAGGGCTTGCACCATGTCTACGTCTGAGCTGGCAACAATCCAGGTCTCCGTCAAGAACAGGATGTCCAGCTCGTGATCTTGTATCAGGAAATTAATTTCCAGAGCATGACACGGAAGAGATCTACAATTAAGCAGCGCCATTGAGAGGGAGCTTTTTCCCTTAGATGGTTGCATAGTAAGGCATGTCCTACAGGCAGTGTAGGGTGATGAACCCTTATAGGTGTACTTACATGAAGGCTTTTTTGGAGCTCGCAGCGACAAAATGTCCTCTCGGGAATACGTTATCGGTGTTTCGGATAAAACAACCAGCACTTCAGGCCCTAGGCCCGTCTGGGCCCGGACGGGCACAGGCGGGCTGGACTCTGGCGTGACTCCGGCGCGATTACGGCGCGCCCGCTGCGCATCACCGCTGCGCGTTTCCATGTGAGGATTAAGTGGGGAGCTCGTGTGTCCAGGCGAACACTAGACTGCTGCCTCGAATGGCCAGTCACGTCCCAACCTCCACCCAAGATGGCCGACACGCTTTCCCCAAGACCAGCAACCCGCTAATGGCCCGCCAAACAGCGGTGAGGATCACCAAGTTAGAGTGCAGGTAGGTGCTCTAATAGCAATACAAAAACGGCGATTATGGCGGCAAATGCGGCGCGTTAAAACTGGGCAAAAAAACAATACTACTTAAGATACAAAACAAGGGGAACAATTTAAAAGCGCAAGCGCCTAAAATGCAGTAGTTATGCTAAGAAACGCTGGGAAGAGCAGGGCAGCGTCATGCAGGGAGCCTTGACCAAGGCCGACTCAGAGCACCAGCTCGCCTTAAGTGGGGAGCTCGTGTGTCCAGGCGAACACTAGACTGCTGCCTCGAATGGCCAGTCACGTCCCAACCTCCACCCAAGATGGCCAACACGCTTTCCCCAAGACCAGCAACCCGCTAATGGCCCGCCAAACAGCGGTGAGGATCACCAAGTTAGAGTGCAGGTAGGCGCTCTAATAGCAATACAAAAACGGCGATTATGGCGGCAAATGCGGCGTGTTAAAACTGGGCAAAAAAACAATACTACTTAAGATACAAAACAAGGGGAACAATTTAAAAGCGCAAGCGCCTAAAATGCAGTAGTTATGCTAAGAAACGCTGGGAAGAGCAGGGCAGCGTCATGCAGGGAGCCTTGACCTGTGTTGCATTTACCACATAAGATAGTGTTATGTATCTTCATTGTTTATTTTCAAACTGTAAGGAATTTTACAAATTGCACTGAGATACTGAAAGATATTATATATATATATATATATATATATATATATATATATATATATATATATATATATATATATATATATATATATATATATATATACATATATATCAAGCTCAGTACTCCGTCATTCCTTCCCATTCACTCACGTTTGGGTGCTTTTCGAGCACGGTGACAGACGCTGTGCGGATCTCACCAATCCAAAGCTCCCTGCACAAAAATGCACAAGCACTCTCAGGAACGCTGTAACTCACAGATTTTATTGGGGTTTAAAGAATATACACCTCCAGGCGCGTTTCAGCTGCCTCCTTTCTCAATAGTGGCCGGCGCCCCCATGAGGCAAGTTTAAATAATGCAGTACTGGTGAAATAAACAAAGGACACCTAACTTAAATCAGAAAAGGTGTCGGCCATTTCTAAACATATACAGTAGTAAAGAAAAGCGTCCAAAAACATCAGTCATAACTTAGACATAAATGTTTCCTCTTAGACATGTAAATAAAGATTACAAAAATTATAATGGCCGGAATGGGCTTTCAATTGCTCACCGTATTAGTATCAAAATACTTCTTTGGCTCAAATGTACCTAATCATGCCCTGGATGGGCTACACTCTGGGCCAATGGTCATTGTCACCAAAGTTTCAGATATAGTCTCAGTTACTAAAGTAAACCAGTACATGCAATGAATCCAGAATCACATATTATACATTACTATACAGGGAGCACTGTGGGTGTACGGCCATCTCCTCACCACTATTTAGGCCACCCGGCCTCTTGGCTTGAGTTTCATTGATGTGCCGTGATTCTAATCTGTGTAACTGTAAAAGTCTATTTCCTCCTCTCACATTTAAGGGCACTTGGCCCATACCATAGAAGCTCAAGAGATCCTTATTGCAGCCGTGGAACATCTCAAAATGCCTAGCCACCGGATATGATGGATCTTTATTCTCTATGGCCCTGATGTGTTCCAAGATTCTTATTTTGGTGGGATGGATAGTGCTTCCAATGTAACACAAGCCACACGGACATATCAAACAGTACACCGTGTGGCTTGTGTTGCAGTTCATCAGGCTTTTGATCTGCATCGGTTCCTTCATGCCTGGTACCTGATATTCCAACACTTTTCTGTTGTTCTTACATGCCCTGCACTTGAGACATGGATAAAAACCTGCCAGTTTATCAAATGGAGATACTCTACTCTCCTTCTCACAGTGACTCAGCACTAAGCTGTTACGTAACGATCTAACTCTTGTGAAAGTTAAAAGAGGCGCCCTCTGTAAATCCTTCCCTATTACTGGGTCCGACCTCAAGATATGCCAATTTTTGGCAAAGATCCTCCTGATATCTGTAGAGTCACTGGAATAGTCTGTTATCATCCTCAAGCTGTTTGCTTTTTCTTCTTTTGCTTTCTCTTTTTTAGTGTTAGATTTTTGTGCAGCTATCAAGTCTCTTTTAGGTTTGTTATCAACTTTAGACTTTGCCTCATCAAGCGTAGCCTTACTGTATCCTCTCACCTCAAACCTCCTCATGCTTTCTTTTGCAGCAGTTTGGAAATCACACGAAAGTGTGCAGTTTCTTTTCATTCTTAAAAGTTCACCATACGGGATACTAACTATTGTTTTCTCTGGATGGCAGCTGTTCGTGTGTAGTACGGAATTCCCTGTGGTGGGTTTCCTGTGCAATGTCGTGCTCAGTCTGCCATCCACAGGGAAAACCGCACTAACTTCACCTGTGAATTTGAGGTTTAGATTATTCCTATTGAGAATCTCAATGTATGCTCAGGCTGATTCCTCTGTGCCTCTATAGACGATAAATAAATATATATATATATATATATATTACCTACTGGCGATTGCCAGTAGGTAGTTATAGTTAGGATCTATTATCCATAAGAATGCTGCAACATTCTATTTGGAATAACTTTGGCGCCGGTTGACGAATCTTTGCAAAATTTGAAAAACTGGTACCCGCTCCGGTCCGCTCCTATCCTGGAAGTCACGGGGTGATTTGTCAAGTGGAGGCTGAGAAAAAAAGGGGTCCCAAAACGTGTTTTCCCCATACAATTTTCCATAGGAACCGTTAATTGTGGCTACAGCCCAAAGTCCTGAACGGAATTACAACAAATTTGGTAAATAGGTAGCCCTTGGTTCAGACTCGTGCCTTTTGGTTAAATGGTGTAAATCTGTTCAGTAGTTCCTGAGAAAATCAAAAGTAAAATCATAGATATATCTATGGTTGTGGTGGATCCGCGCATCCTGAGCGCACCCTTACGATTACGAGCTGTATTCTCATTTGTTGTCAACTGTCTGTCAACACTCCAAACCAGGAAGTGTTGGCAGCCATTTTGTGCCTCAGTAGAAGCGAGGGTCACAAAATCAGTGGAACAAGTGTTCAAAACGTATAAAGGGGGCAGGGTAGAAATATATTCACCCTCTAGACCTGCTTAGGGGGTCCCACAAGGACCTCCAGGACCCTGGGAAAAAACTGAGAAATGTGCGCAGGGTGCATGGATCCGCCGTAGAAAAAAGAAAAACGAAGCGTGGGCTCCTGTGCTTGTTTAAAAATTAGATACTGGGGGGGCCAAATCCCGGGGTCTAAAATATTAAATTTGATGGGAGTCCAGAGGGGCCCCGTAGCCCGGGGACCGCCATCCCTGGGTGCTACAAAATGAACGGGTGAGGGGGGTCAAAGGCTACTCCCCCAGTAAAATATTTGGGTGGGGGGCTTAAAGGCCCCCTCCAGCCCCGGGGACCTCTACTCTCCGGGTCTTTCAAAAAAATGGGTGGGGGGCTCAAAGTCCCTCTAAGCCCCAGGGATCACCTCCCTTCGGGGCTTTTTATATTGTGAAAGGGGTGCCGCGTGGCCCCCACTGTGGAGCAGTCAAGGGCCCTGGGGAACACCACCCCCCTGGGCCGGCTCCTGCTGTGTCTCGGGGTGCCTTCCCCTGGGACACTGCTGTTTGCTATGGCAGGCGGGAGTCGAGGTTCCCGCTCTGTCATAGCAAACTTGAGGACTTATTAACAAGGCCATTTTGCCGCATTTTAAAAAAAAAAGCCAAAAATGCGGTGAAAATTATATTGCGCTGTTTACTAGGCGACGTTAAGATGCATTAAGGCATGTTGACAGTACAGTCTCCCATTTAAACAGCCACAAAGTATTTAGTGAAGTGCACACTGTGGAACATGAAGCAGCAGTGTCTGATTGGGAACGATAAAGAATTGCCCATTGTTGAGTACAGAGTAGGCAAATTGTACATGGGGTTTTGTAACGCCAGTGGCTATTGCTCGCGCCTTCTCTGGAGGTTACTTCGAAGAGTTATGTACTTCTTTTGCTCCTAATGTACGCAGTGGTCTGTCGTCTCGGTTTGCTTTCCCCTCTGTCATGTACAGGACCCTGGGTAAATATGACGGATTCTGTACAGCCAGCACCTTTGAACCCTACCCCCAAACTGCTTACTGCCTGTTGCCATGGTAACAGTTCATGGAACACTCAAAATAGCACACAGGTCACAAGTTCAGCACACAATGTTGCTAATCCAAACAGCGAGTGTGCTTGACTTTTCAAAAATTTCCATAGGAACCGTTAATCGCAGCTACAGCTTCTTCTTGAAAAGGTAGAAGCGTTGGTAAAGAGTCAGCCAGGGTATTACACTTCCAGTAATAAACAGCATTCTTCTCTTAGTAAAACTTTGAGCCCTGTCAGTTATTCTTTTACAAATTAAGGGGTATAATTTTAACGGCTTCCTTGTAAATATGCCCCTAAGTACTGTGTTAATGTCACATGTAAATTGGGCACGGAAGGGCATAGAGACGTTTCGTAGTCTAGGAGTCGGCCACCTTCCCGAGAATTATTTACTAATTGTTCGAAGAGTTCAAGGCAACTTAAGTCTGGGGATTGTCATACTCAGGATCTTTATTTTAATATGCAGGGTGTGCCTCAGCAGTCTCTAAAGCCTCGGTGGGGCTAGGCAGTGCCTTATTTGTTTTGTAATCGCACGGGCAGTACTTCTGGTGTTATAAAGTGATACACTCATAGAACTCTTGTAGTTGGATGTGAGAAAGACCGGGGAACAGAGGATGAACTTACCAAGGTGTCATGGGGGGACTACAACGTCCATGCCCCTCTCATGTTTGTTTACAGAGAGACGCTGATGTCGAGGATAACCCGGAAGCAGCCCTGAGAGGCCCCGGAAACACTCAGGACGGCCCAATAATAGAGGGCCAATATCAAGGGGAGGAGTCAGTGACCGGCGGCGCGAAAACACCAGGAAGGAAGACGAGCGAGCGGGAGAGTGCGGAAAACGGAACAGAGACTGAAGACGCGGGACCCGAGAAAGAAGACGCGGGACCCGAGTTGCGGGACACGGGACCATCAGGAAACACAGAGGAGCCTGAGGAGAGCTGGTACGAGGACTGGTGGTGCCCGGAGGATGCTGGGGAGTGGCTGCAACTCTGGAGAGTTGCGGCGGAGCCGGTGAGTGACTGCGGCTCAAGGGAACAGGGAGTGGGGTTGTGGGAAGAGAGATGGGGTACTGGGGAGGGTTACGGGTAGCGGGAGTGTTCTTTTTGCACCTCAGCCCTAGTATTGTGGCAATAGCAACAAGGAAGGTTGTAAAGCCTAACACAAAATCGTTTCAGTACTTCCATAGCCATCTAAGCTTTGGGCCTTTCCCCAAACACCGCCCATAATCCCTTAGGCACTAAAACAGACCCTTCCCTCACTAAACCTAAGCCTTATCACCAAAGAACGTTCTTTTGACACCAGGGTGTGGTGAAGGTATACCTCACTCACGTATTACTACAAACCCTCATCTCACGGCTTCCTCTTTTCTTTCCTCCTATGAGCCTCCAGGGAGATCACCTTGAAAAAGAGAAAGAGGAGCAAGAATCCCTCAGCAGGAAAACCTTGTCAAGCGCAAGCTCATCATCCAAAACTTCGGAAGAGGAACCAGAGGACAAGCCCCATACTCAAACCCTGCCTTCCACTATTGAAAATAAAAACCCTCCCGTTCGAAAACTTATACAGCCTCCTCGCCTGTTTATCAAACCTGCCCTCCCACATTGTATATTTACTCAGGATTTATATGCCTAAGAGTTACTTACATTATTTTTTGTAGGTGCACTGTAATGTTAAACAGTATTGACTTCAAAATCTTCTATAAACAGATGATTATCAAACTAAATAGTCAAATGTTATCAGAAAAAGAAGATCTATACACTCAGTTATTATTAGATTTTTTTATTATCCTTTATTAAAACAGAAATAAATAAATGGAAATGTAACTTTAACAGAACAGTATAATAAACAAAACGTGGGTTGGACTCCAGTGGTAGCAGTGTAGGTAACCTGCAAGACAAAAATGAAACATAAGTATGTGTGCTATGTAGAAGAGGTAAAAAAAGTTTGAATTAAAGGATTATAGTGAAAATGGAAGGGAGGGTAGTGGGTGGAAGTGAGAAGGGGAGGGAGAGTTCAAAGTAGAGAGGCACGAGGAGAGAGAGCGTCGGCCTATTGCACTCAGTCCTTAGTGTTTACTGTTCATCACTAGTTTGTCTAGGATGCAGGGATCTGCGATATAGAGTGTGGTTTAAGAACTCTTTAAAATTAAATACATGAAGCCAGATATTTTTGGCCATATTATGAAGGAAGGGCAATAACATTATGGCAGTTTTAGCTGCAGCAAACCGCCGCTAAAGTGGCAATAAGGGGTTTGTAATATGGTGTTGTGAATTTTCTTAGAAGCTCAGGTTTTGGTGTGAACCTGGAATTCTATGGGAATTTACAAGGGCATATTATCAACCCTTTATCGTCGCTTTAGCGGCAATTTCTTGTCGCTAAAGTGGTGATAATGTTATTGTTGTTGTTTTATTATATAGTCGTACATTACTACTTACTGTAAAATCGCTTGTATGCACCTGTGCACCCAGAGTGTTGCATCCCAGTCCCTATCCCGCAATGTGCTCAATTGTAGGTCTTGCACACTGAGGCTTCACAGCTCACCTGCCACCACTGGTGTCCCACGATGTGTTAGTGCAAGCTCCGAGTCCGTGGTACATTTGTATAGAAGAGCAGGTATCCACAATGGAAAGGTGTAGGGATACTGCAATGGTAGGTGTTAGACTGCTCCGGGCATCATTGCAGGTGAGAGTTCCCGCTCAGCCCCTTTCAGCCAATCAATTAATTTCTGTAAGGAGAGGAGTAATTTAATGGTGGAAACGTTTGGAGGTAAATGAATGTTTATTTTAAAGTTGATAGAAAATAGGAGTTGAGTGCATCCTTCGAAAGTGAAGTACAATCAATCGTTAGTGACAATCGTGGTTCAAAGAGGAGTTGGAGTGCACGAGATAACATAAAGTTAAATAATAATATATCATACTAATGTTTATATACACAGCAATAGAGCATATGCTAGAAGCTTAATGTCCACGTGCAATGCAGTGGCGGGAGCCTTTGTGCATGTACACTCAGTAAGGAGGTAACTAAAGTGTCCTAAAAGCCAACGCCACGTGTCTGTAGAGCAGCGCTTGTTGCTGGCTGAGGTCTATAGTACGGTCCAGTAGTTCCTTGAAATTACATCAATGTCATTGAATGAGGTGAGAGATTACATCATTATGAAGGCAAGATTGCTTTTTCTCACATGCACACTCAGGGTAGTGCACCCCTCCCGCAGAATCACCCTCAACAGGAGTCTGTAGGGCAGCGCTGCCCGTTGGCTTAGGCCTACCTTATGGTACAGATGGTATTTAAAATAAGACAGAGATGTGACTGAATGAGGTCAAAGATCACAAATTAACATAACACTTGGCAATATTGCTTATTTGCACGTGTGCAGTCTGCCTGATGCATCCCACCCCTCTCACAGGCTCGCGCTGAAGAGGTGTCTCTAGGTAAGTGCCCGCTGGCTGAGATCTACAGTATGGTCCAGCAGGTCTTTACAATGATTCAGAGATGAGACTGAATGAGGTGAGAGATCACATCATTATGCAGGACAATATTGTTTGTTCTCGCCACATTTAATTGGAGTCCTTGTGCACCTAGTCCGCTCTGCTTACCTGTTGCAAACACTGCATTTAGCAGAGCTCACAACTTTAATTCTGCTTCGGATCTATACTTTAGACAGCGTTGAATTTAGCCTTGATTTATTATTCTGCACTGTGGACAGCAGGGTTCATAACTTGAAAAGAGAAAGATAAACAGTGTGAGAGAGAGAAAGAGAGAGAATAAGAGTGAAGAGAGGAAGAGAGAGAAAGAAGAAATGAGAGAGGGAGAGGAATAGAGGAAGAAAGACATTGAAAGTGTGAGAGAGAGAAAGGAATAGATGGAGCAGGAGAGGTACTGTTGACACTGGAGAAAATCTTCGCAGCTCTCCTTTTTGCTACCGGTGTGTGTCCAACCACATGCCGGGTTATAGTGCACCCTCAAGTTTAGTGATCTGAAAGATAGTATACAATTTGTAATTGCAGAGTACATACAACTGCACACGTATATTTCTGCGTTACGCCTCTGCACACCCAGGCTACTGTATTCCATCAACTCCCACTGCAAGGAGGTGTCTGTGCGCTAGTTTCCTCCCACAGAGCTATACCCCATGCACTCCCACTGCATAGCGGTGAGTTCTAATTACTGCGCACCCAGACTGCTGCACCCCATCCACTCCCAGTGCCCAGAGATGAGTGCCCTTCCTGCACACCCAGACTGTTGCAACCTATCTATTCCCACTGCCCGGAGGGGATGTATGACATTACAACGCATGCTTTTACCACGCATGCCTTTACATCACAGTTTTTACAACGCATGCTGTTACAACGCATAGCGCTAAGGGGTGCTGGATAGTGAATAGTTTAATTTACTATTCCAACTCCAGTCCCTGTGGATAGTAGGGAAGGTGTTGGATAGTAAATTAAATCCATTCCCTATCCTAGAGCGCCCCCCAGCGCAATGCGTTGTAATGACATGCGTTGTAATAGTTGCGTCATAAAGGCACTGCATGGTAAAAGTTGCGTTGAAAAGGATGTTTCCCCCCGGAGGTGATTGTACATTCCTACGCACTCAAGTTGCTGCACACTATCCACTCTCCCCGCCCAGAGGTGACTTCTCGTTGCTGCAGAAAGAAGCTTCTCTGCTCACCTTGTGCCACCGGCGTGTTACAAAGAGGGTCCATCACGTGTTGAAGCAGCCTTCTCAGGCGTTGTTAGGATGGCCACGCATCATCGCAGATCCCTCAGACGTTGAGCTTTGGAGGTGTTTGGGGGACGCCAATTCGTGAAACACAACCTGTTAGATAAAAAGGAAGATAAGATTGTGCGTCATTTGTTCATCAAAGGAAAGAGGAAGAGAGAGAGTGAGAGAGTGACACTGAAAAGAATATTCGCAGCTCACCTTTCTGTCACCAGTGTGTCTTCCACCACGTGCCGGGACATAGTGCACCCTGAAGCTCCACATCTAAAAGATAGTAGAAGAAAGATTTTATGATTGGTAATGGCCACTATATTAATTTGGAGTAGAATAACATCGCTCTCTCACACACCTTACCTCCCCCATTAAAAACATAACCATTTGTACAGTTCCAACTTGTTTAATGGGCTTCAATTTATCAACAATTAGTAGAGTAGTAATGTTTTCCATCCGGTTATAGAAAACAAGTGTGCGCAGCCATCCATGTGGTTTCAATCATCACACCCGTGTCTGGGCACAATATTTGCAACCCCATGTCCTATTGGAGTCTATTACACGCAGCAAGTGCGTAATAGACACCAATAGGCCATGGGCGGAGCAATGCGCCTGCCTCTGGCCAATTGCATGTAGTCTTTTAGAATAAGTCGCACGCAAAGGCTAATGGGGTAACACGGAAGGAAACTGACACGCACGAGCATGTGGGATTCGTAGGTTAGGTTTATATCCCTGTTTTTTCACTTAGAAAATGTCTCGCGCTGCGTGAGCATTGCTGTGCACTACAACCAAGGCACAAGCTGTACTGCACACAGCAACGGAGGCGCAAGTCCTAAATGAATTGAGAAAGGAAAGGTTGTCAAAATAAGATGGTAAATTGAAGGGTGCATAGTATAAAAAAATAAATACATATCTACTTTGCTACACATGTGGGAGCGACAGACATCTGACCAACTATAAAAACTTTCCTGCTATTGGAAAAAGAAATCCAAATGTAATAAGACAGGGTATATAGGACTGAGTACGCCTAAATCGCTGTGTCGCCTTTTTGTATCCAGTCTGCTGCATCCCATCTACTCCCTCCGGTGCTCACCCAGGCCTCACTGCTCACCTTTTCGCGGACAGGGCACCTTCTACATCATGCAGTCCCGCTCTGCCACCAAGAAGTCTCACATTTGGTGTTGAGTCTTGATATCACTATGGCTAGGGACATACTTGTGCACCCATCATCATCGCAGGTTGCTCACCTGCTCAGTCCTTGCAGTACACTAACTCAGTGACCAAGGAGGCCACGCACGTAGTGGTGTGCCACCCTGCTCGTTGGTTTGGACCTACATGAGGCGTCCGAGCCACCAGGACAGGCCATCACAACGCTTGCGATGGGAGCAACTCTAAAATGTCGTAGAGCATGTGCGCCCGGTCTATTTATTGGTAGGGTCATGTGTCTTGTGATGCCTGTGCTGGATGGGTGTGGTGTGGGTGTATACCAGCCATGAGGGAGTGTGTGTGCAGTTCTGACAACTAGACCTGTAACTAGCAGATCACTACAATGAAAATCAGGGCCATGTAGCGTTGTTGTGTTTTCCTCTAAGCGTAAGCGGAGTGGGCAGGCCTGACGTATGCCAGTGCTGCGCGAGGCTGTGAACAATGACTCCGGAGGTATGGGCGTGGCTCAGTCGTGAGCTATATGAGAAATCAACTGATTTGGGTGTCCGTGTTGTAGTTATGCTGTCACCCGGAACTTAAGCGCAAATTTGTCACTATGTCCCACAACATGGAAGGTACGGGGTATCACTGACCCTATATTGATCCATAGTTTCACACATACCAGATGGTGGACATGACGCATTTCTGCGAATATGAATGTTTGTTGTACATTCAGTGGAGTGTTGTAGCTGTAGCAATACAGGGCAATGAAAGCTTTAGGTTGTAGTTTTTGGCACTGAAGGGCAGCTAATATATATACTTATGTGGTCATTTGGGTATACTGTCGAACTTGGTGCTGAAAATCAGTGTTCGAACCTCCAAGTCACGTCCACATCCTGTTATTGTAGACAAATCACGTAATCTACGAGTGCCTGAAAATGTACTGTAAATAGGGTGGTCATGTAAACTGCTGAAATAGTTTTGGGTCGACTTCGCGCTACATAAATATGCTAAAAAAAAACAAAAAAACTCGAGCAATCGACACTTATAAATTTACAATACACTTTGCTTGCAGTACTCTAATGATCCAGTTTCTACATTCATATTTGTAGAATGAGCGAGAGAAAGTAATATAACCGAAGTTTTTCTTACTGCCAGAGGTAAGATGGTTGCATACGCTGTTTGCAGTGCAATGTAATGTGGAAGGGCCCAGGGGCAGCATTTTACCACCATAATGAATACACAGACACAGATAGATAGTTGAAGTGGCTACGGGCATGTGCGCTCGAGTCCATTTTATTACCAGGGTTACATGTCTAGTAATGTCTGTGCTGGGTGAATGTGGGGTGAGTGTAAGCCAGCCCTTAGAAAATCATTGCTGTTGGTAACAAGTACAATAGTAATCATCATATCATACACAGATATTCCATCATAAACGGTTTATGACTTGTGCTGCACAAAGGTAGGAGCACTACATGTGAAATAATACACAACACTTGTGGTGCGCTGAGGTAGGGGCGGCTTGTGTGGAGCTTGTGATGTTCCGTGGTCCGGGCAGGCTGCACTGGTAGCAATGACTTTTACCTACTGAATTTTGCCTTAATAAGGCCACGTGGCAATTATTTATGGTGCACTGAGTTAGTGGTACGTCTCACGCTCAGCGTGCACGCAATATGCGACAATGCGTGGTCCGAGTAGGCTGCTCTGGAAGCATTGTTTGTTGCCTACTGGACTGCATCATTTGTAATTGCGATTCAAATAAAAGATGAAACATGTATGGAATACATTGTCGAAATATGTAGGTTTCGGGGACATTATAGTTCAAATTGTGAGCTGTGCTGTTCGCAGTGTAGACTGCCATTCAGTGTTCCTTTGGACTTGCAAGATGAAATTGGTTATTGTACTAAACCTATAACTGATATAAAAGAAGTTCTTGAAGGAAGGATACTAAAGGGATATTGTGTAGGTCTGAGGGATGTTATACTTAGTTTGGTACTACACTCTGCAAATAATGAATGAAGAGTCAATTTAATTGTGAATGGTTAGCAAGGGCCCACGACCATGTGGCATTGAGTAGAGCAGCACAGTATTGGTAATTTAGCATGTGTGCAGCTAGCAATAACAACACTGAGTTAGTGGCACTTGAAGCAAGGTTCTGTGGAGCCTGCGACGATGTGTGGCCATGGCAGGCCGCACTGGTAACAATGTTTTTTGCCTTGTGAATTCTGCCTTAATAAGGCCATGTGGTGATGAATTATGGTGCACTGAGTTAGTAGTACCTTCGGCACTTAACATGTACGTACCCTGCGATGATGCGTGGTCCGGGATGGCCGTACTCGGACCGATGTCTTTTGTCTATTGAATTCTGTATCAATCCGATTTTCGAGTGGTAATATGCCTCATTGCTGGCATAAAACTGATCACTCTTCTTTGCGATGATTTATGGTGAACTGAGTTAGTGGTACCTCTGGAGCTCATCGTGTGCGCACTCTGCGATGATGAGTGGTCCGGGCGGGCCGCACTGGGAGCAATGTCTTCTGCCTAAAGAATTGTGCCTTAATAAGGCCATGTGGTGATGACTTGTGGTGCAGTGAGTTAGTGGTACCTGAAGAACTCAGTGTGTGCGCACCCTGCGATGATACGTGGTCTGGGCGGGCTACACTGGTACAATGTGTCTTGGCTACTGTACTGCACAGTCATCGAGGAATGCTTTTTGTCACATCCTTTAACAAAATTCGAGGACATAGAGTACAATTGTCTCTGCATTACATAAATCAAGGCTGATTTCAATGTTGTCCGTAGTGTACATCCAAATCTGAATTCAAGTTGTGAACCATGCTGTCCGCAGTGTAGATCGAAGGCAGTAGTCAGCACAGCCATCGAAGAATACTTTTTGTCACATCCTTTAACAAAATCTGAAGACATATAGTACAATTGTCTCTGCCTTAAATAAATCAAGGCTAAATTCAATGCTGTCCGTAGTGTAGATCCAAAGCCGAATTCAAGTTGTGGACCCTGCTGTCTGCAGTGTAGATTGAAGGCAGTAGTCAGTAGAGACATCGAAGAATACTTTTTGTCACATCCTTTAACAAAATCTGAAGACATAGAGTACAATTGTCTCTGCATTAAATAAATCAAGGCTAGATTCAATGTTGTCTGTAGAGTAGCTCCAAATCTGAATTCAAGTTGTAAACCCTGCTCTCTGCAGTGTAGATCAAAGGCAGTTGTCGATACAGACATAAGTCTGCGGTGTTATGGCGCTGAGTGCGCAATGGGCCTGTATCGAGGAGGCACGTGCTCATGGCGGCAGCCATGTGGCAGGGTGAGGACCATCGCTGTGGCAAAGTCTTTTGTCTTCGCACAATTGAACCACGCCCAAGGCGTGGCCTATGTATTCATACTCTTACGCTGGAGTTGCGTACGTTGGACCAGCCCACTCTGCTTCTGCGTCGGGGGGGGACAACACAGCTACATAACCGAGATATTCCCCAGTGTCTGAGATGATATGGTTGCATCCACTGTGCAGTACACTACACGTATCAATACTATATCTCCACAATGAAAAGATTTTTGTTTGTATAGTGAGTTGTGTATAGCATATCACCAGTACTCTTGGGATTGTGTAAATTGTTGTTGGATGTGCGAGTTCCCTCCCTTATACATAGTTGGTTGCCACATCTCTGAACATTTAGCTATTGTACTGTTGAGGGGATATATTATTTTGAGAAGATCCATTGTCCTGTTTTGCGCTGCCTCTGAGGTAGTAGGGTTAGAGGGGTCGGGGTGTGGTTGTAGTGGTGGTGGCGCTGGGTGTTGTGATTTTGTTGGGTGTCGGAGGTGCATAATTAGTACCTCTATCACGTATTCGTCTTTAAATATGGGTGTGAGTTGGGTGTGATTCATGCAGTAGATAGTCGACCTCCTTATACCAGTTAAATGTTGATGTTAATTTGTTAGTGATAAGTGGAGCTATCCCCGTTTTTTTTAGGTAGAATTGCAGATTTGGCTGGTTGTTGCAAACATGGGAAAGTGGTGTTTTTGTGTTTTTTTTCTACAGGAACGCCTAGTTTGTATATCACTAACGTTAGTTGTGGTTCTGGTTTGTGGCGATTTTGTTGGCGGAAGGAATCAACTGAACAGTGGTGAAATTTGCAGTTTTTACTAGGTTGAGAATGGGATGATAATAAAAAAAAGATAGAAAAAAACAGATATGCTTAATGAACATTATAATAAGAAATTAGCATTTAAAAAACCTTTGAAATTCACTGAGAAAACCATAGGTTTCAGGTGTGTTATAGTTAGGAATTAGCATTTAAAAAACCTTAGAAATTCACTGAAAAAACAATAGGTTTCAGGGGTGTTATAGTTTGCTGGACTTTTCACTCATACAAAACCATTGAAATTCCTCCGTTTTAGTTAATTAGTTGTACTAACTGTAACTCACGCACCCACAATCCACTGCTGATGATGTCACATATTACATCATTCATGACATGGTCAGTGACATCGCTGATGACATCACTGATGACATCTAAAATGACATCACTGATGACATCACTGAACATCATTACAATATGTCCATCCTTTATCACATTTTAAATAGACAGTGTAATGTCCAGATGTTGTAGAAGGACCATCATGGAAAAGTATTGCTACTGCTACAAAAGTCCTTCCTGATATTGATAGTTGACTTGCTACAAAATGTTTTATTAAAGTGTCCAATTTTCTTCCACCAGCTGTACAACATCGCATCATTAAAATTATATATTGTCCATATCTTTATATAAATAATGTTGATAACATTTCTGATTTGCATTGGCTGGATGTATGACGTTACAACGCATGCTTTTACCACGCATGCTTTTAAAACGCGGTTTTTACAATGCATACCATTACAACGCATAGCGCTTTGGGGTGCTGGATAGTGAATAGTTTAATTTACTATTCCAACTCCAGTCCCCGTGGACACTAGGGAAGGTGTTGGATAGTAAATTAAATCTATTCCCTATCCTAGAGCGCCCCCCAGCGCAATGCGTTGTAATGGTTTTCGTTGTAAAACCTGCGTTGTAATAGCACTGCGTGGTAAAAGTTGCGTTGTAAAGGATGTTTCCTGCATTGGCTACACTCCATGTTTTGATTTGCTGCTTTAACTAGTTTGATGAAAGACACTGATTTACAGTCTGGTAATGTCAAATATATAAATCTTTCAGTGTCTATGTTAGTGCTACATGTAAACATACAATTTTCACAATGATGTTCCCATTTACAACAAAGGCCAAAAAGATATTCAATTTCTATGCCTTCATTTTCTAATACGGTAAGCATATACATTAGAAATTCCTGAGCATCTTGTTGAATATTCTTCGTAAATTGTGTAGAACCAGAACATACATCCAAAAGATTACGAATATCACAACACTTTTTATTTTGCTTTTATCAGTTCTCAATTTTTCATAAATACAATGCAAGAAGGAGCAAAATCTTTTTTTCTCGATTATCCATAATTTGCTGTTGCAAACTTTCAAGAAAAAAAACAACATTGGCCACTACATTAGCAAAGCAGTTGACAGCTGAACTATTTTCAAACTGATAACCAACAACCTCTTCGACAGTGTCCTTTTTCTTTTTGCTTGCAATCACAACATTATCTTGTTTTTTTCTTCTCTATACCTTCACTACAGATATTCTCATACCTTCTATTTCGACCTATCACACGCTTTTCAAATACAGAATATTGACCTAAATTGGGAGCATACATTCTTCTTAACCTATTATACTCTTTACACAGTTTGCATCTGCAGTAACCTGTGTGTCATCAAAATCAATCAAAAACAAACCAGATAAAGTTCTGACTCGGGACAAAGCAACATATGCCATACCCTCTTTAAACACGGTACTTCCAATGTTCAACAAAGCACTGTCTACACTTAAACCTTGAGATTTATGAATAGTCACTGTATATGCCAGAGAAAGTGGAAACTGTTTTCTACGGACATATAAATCTTTAAAAAGCAATAAACAAACTGAACAACGACCAATTTGTTTTACTTCTTCAATCTGATCAAATTTAATTTTTAAAAATTCAATTCCATCTTTATTCTGATAATTAACAAAATCCACAACTTTGCCCATTGCTCCATTAACTAAACCTTTTTCAACATCCAAATGACGCCTTAAAATTACCAGACAGTTAATACATACATATAGATTCTTTTCAAAAGCAGCAGTTTTAGATATCGATTTTTCTAAAGAATCCAATTTTGTTTTAAATTATTCCCTCATAATAATAGTGATTCCTTCATGATCTATTTTATCAATGGCTTTCATTTTTATTATTTCTTCATTTTCCAGCTTCAAAAGTTGTTTATTGAATATAGAACACTCACGCAGTGTTGGCATTAAGCAGATGATAGATTTGTTTTCTGCAATTTTCATATATATTTTCTCAGGAACTATATTTTCATTTGGAAACAGATTGGAAAGTAATCGACTCTGCAATGCTTGTTTGCCGTGTTCTGTCAATACTCCAATTCTTATATCTTGAAGAATAGTTCCATAATCAACATCATTTGCCTGTCGCATATTTATAATGAGTTCTTTGTATTCAAAATATGACCAAATGTTAACGTTACCAACGCTACCCAAAGACTTTCTGGTGTCTTCATGCGCAAGTGTTTTAAATACTGGTTGTCCTTTTACAGGAGTAAGTTGCAGTAGATCTCCAAAAACGATGACATGTTTTCCTCCAAATAAGACATCACACTCTGTTTTAAGAATTTGCTGCATTCTTAAATGCACAAAAGCAAGCATTAAGTTTGAGACCATGCTTACCTCATCAATAATCAGAAGTTTCATTTTCTTTAGCACTCTTGAAACTTCACAACAAGCTTTTCCAGATAGCTTGTGGTATTCCAATTTGTTTTCATGCTCTACTGGTAGCATTAGTAAACAATGTAATCTTATTCCTTTAATGTTGTGTGCTGCCAACCCAGTTGGAGCAGTTACAACTCAAGACAAATGTGACTCAGTTGTTTTCTGTAGATAACTAGTGATTACTTTAATTAAGAAATGTTTTCCTGTTCCAGCTTGTTCACTAACATTCATTTGGATAGGTTGAAATGATGTGCATGTGCATTCTTTCTTTTCATGAAGAAATCCATGGTCAATCTTTTCTCACTTGCTGATATATTTCTTTCTGTTCAACATTTAGTTGTTCTTCCAAGTTTGCTAAGTCCACTATATCTTCTTGAACTTGATGCATTGTTGTTTCCACCTCATTCATGGCGATTGCTGCTTCATTTTCAACAATTGGTTGTCCTAGTGGATCTTGACTCAGTGGAGCAGAACTTTGACTGTCTTGAGAACTGTCTCTAGCAATCTCAGCTGCAATAGTAGCTTCTTGATCAATTTCATTGTTCAACATTTTCACATAATTTGCAAAAACAGTACATTCTATGGTATCTTTACAAGCATTGAAGGAATCTTCATAGCTCTGAAAATCTCCAAGTAATTCCAATTCTGAACGCCATGGTTTGAACAGTTGCAAAAGGGCTAAATAGTAAA
Organism: Lissotriton helveticus; assembly: GCF_964261635.1. Classification (NCBI taxonomy): domain Eukaryota; kingdom Metazoa; phylum Chordata; class Amphibia; order Caudata; family Salamandridae; genus Lissotriton; species Lissotriton helveticus. The sequence goes on along the minus strand of NC_136069.1, from coordinate 1,070,808,416 downwards.
ATTCCCTTTTATCAGGAGTGTCGTAACTCAGTTTCCTATGATTAATCAAATTTCCTTTTGTTTGTTTCATCAAATATCCTTCAGAACCAATCACTGCATATTTTCCATCATTGATATTTTCTGTAGTATTCCGTTTAAAAGTGTAGTTTTGCAGCACTTCATAGAGACATATCTTTTCAAGATGATGACTTCTATTTGGATATGTGTCCAACATATTTCTTTTCACAATATCTGTACTTTGCTAAATATTCAATTTCTTGTACAGATTTAAGTACTCGATTTTGCATTGCAGCAAGACCTAGACTCACCCAAATGATTCTTCTAGATTTGGAGTATAGACTTGCAGATGATAACTGATCTGAGCATTCATGCGCTCCAATTTCTCGAAGGGAAAACATCTTCAAACTGAAACTGTATAATTTCTTACTTAGACTCTTCTCGCGAGAAATCTCTTCCCATATTTCTTTCAATTCTGTCTTTTCTGATTTTGTAATGTAGGATGTTACATATCGAGCAACAGCAATGGAATTGTCCGCAACGTACTGAATACCTATGTTAGCATTCCACATTGACAGAATATCCGGATTGTAATCATTTATGTATTTTGATTCTTCGCTTCTTCTCAAAGTGTAGGTATTTTTTGGAGACTTTCTTGTAATAGTATGTTGCATAGCTGACATAAAGCTGTTCACTCTTCCTCTGGATATTACAGGACGTGGAAATGCAAAAGGACATTTGGTATAGAACCTATCCTTAGACTTGTACTTTCGTCGACAGTAGTTTCCACATCGTTGGCTTTGGAATCGTAGGACTTGTTGTCTTAAGTTGTTTCCTTCTGTGCTTTTGGGTATAGCACATGTGGCATATTCTTCAATAAAAGACAAAACAGTCTCATCTGAATCTGTTCCGAATTTGGGGGCATCCTTGACCCATTTCAGCATATGTATATGAGGACCACATCTTGCTTGATACTCCTTTCTCCAAAAGAAATCCACAACTTCTCCTAAAGGAGGATTTTTTTATTGCAGATAAAAGACATCATAGCTTCAAATCTATGATTGAAATACCTGCAAACATTAACAGGATCCAAAGAGCACAATTCTCCAGATGTCTTTTATTCAATATTTTTATATTCAAATTTTCCGCTTCGAAGAAATTCAAGTAAATCATCCCAAGCGCATTCACCACAGCTTAGGGTAAGGAACCATGTTTGAGTTCCTAAGTTCCTTAGCATACATTTAAGTTTTCCATGACGATGATACCAATACTCATTAGTGCCACGCTGAAATGCCATCAGATTAATCAGCTATGATTCTAAATGATCATCTCTCTGGTGCACTTTATCCATAAATTCCTTTGCAGATGTACTCCTGTTTTCAGTATGTGATTGACTGCATATGAAAGTCCATACAAGTCACTCTCAAACAAAAGATTAAATATATATGGGATACATTGTCGAAATCTTGGATCTTCTGCATACAATCTTGTTGTCCAATATTCAGATGCAGGAATCTGCACAGGTCGTTCATCATATGGTCCTCCTTTTCCTTTTGGGAACAACTGGGGAAAACAACAAGCTTCCAAGCTTTCTTCCCATACACTCATGGGACTTCCCTTCGCTTTTTGCATTTGGAATAACTCAATAGTATTCCCCATCACTTCTTTTGAATGAAGTCGATGTGCACTGTAATGTTCATAGATTTCCTCACTTCTGGACATGTCCACTTTTTCAATTTGTCCACTTGACGTTTCAGTATCTTCTGCTAAAAGTATTTCTTCTTCTCCCATATACACATTTTATAGTACTCAGTGGAGCATATTATCAAGAACAGGCGAAAAAATTATTGCCGCTTTATCGGCAGGGAACTGCCGCTAAAGCGGCGATAATGGGCTTGATAATATGTCCTCCCATAGCAGCCCAGGTTAACACCAGAACCTGGGTTGCTATGGGAATTCACAAGGGCCTATTCTCAAGCCCATTATCGCCGCTTTAGCAGCAGTGTCCTGCCGATATAGCGGCGATAATTTTATCGCCTGTTCTTGATAATATACCCCATTGTTTTTTATCAGATACAAAGTCGCCTTTTGCACTTTCCTAACATCCACTAATTCCTGCCAGATTTTCTTACTCTTAGTAGGCACGCCATTAACGAGAATCACTAGTGGTTCATTTTCTACACACTCTACACCAATAGTTTCAAAACTCTTCCTTTTAATCCTCTCAGCAAATCTGAAGGAGGCAATTTACCTGTTTTAGGCTCTATACGAACAAAAACCTAAAATGGGTGCACACATTGAATGAGAATAGACTCATAGGTATTTAAATCTATCAGTTCTGGAGGAATAGTTACCAACTCTATATTATTATGGACAGCTCTAGCGTACATTTTATTCTCATCTAATTTATTATAACAATATTTACAAATATGCTGATTAGAACCCAAATCAAAACAATTCTCTACCAACAAATAAGTTGTAAATTCCTTCCACTTATCATTATTTTCTCTTTCAATTTTTAAATACAGATCAACAGTCCTAGTCTGATTTTCATAGTGATTCGCCGACAACAAATACAAGAATAATTGGGCCTTTCACCTGAAATCACCTTAAACTTTGTAATTTGTTCCTCAAAGTTTTTTGTAGTAGTATGTTGCACATTCTCTTCACCATTTTCTTCTATTAATGTCTCGGTTTCTGCACCCTCTTGTTCAGGACCAAAGTAACAAAACTCAATTTCATCACAAACTTTCTTCACATCTGATACTGACTCACACAAAAGAGCACTGTTCAACTCATTTAACTTTAGTGCTGGACTTTTTGCATAATACAATCTTCTGACTAACTTCTGCATTTGAGAATGATGTACTGCTAACATTCTGAAATGATGAAAAACACTTTGACATACTTTTCTAGAAAGACAGGCCAGAGAATGACCTTGGAAATCAGTATTTTTTCTCACTCTGCAAGGGTCCATTCCTTGCAACATCTTAATCTTTTGTTTAACACTTTTTTTTACTGTATTCTCGTAAGAAATTGCATCAAATATTAATAGATTCTTGTCGTACACTACAAATACTACTGCAATCCCAAGTGTACACTGGGGCTTTAGGACATCTGCCTAGAACTTCATCAGCTAACACTTTTCCTGCATTTATGGGAACCGTTTTCTCTTTCTCAATTGGACAACCATTTCTAACCTCATAAGCTCGACCACTGGTATCAACTGCATGCAATAAATCATTGGTCCGAAAATAACTCTCTTCATTAAAGAAAGGCTCTAAACTTGAACTGTGGATCCATTCACCCCAAAAAATTCACAAAAATTAGTTCTGTTAATTACTCTTTTCCTCTTACTTTTGGCCTTCTTTAAATGGATTGGTTTATCTAGTGATCGAATTCTGTTTAAAACTAAAATGAATAGTTTCCTTTTTACTTCAAAAGCCTTTTGAACAATGGATCGAATATGCTTCTTTTTTATAAAATAGTGCTCTTTGTCTATATTTTTTCAACTCTTTTAGCAAGTTAAGTACCACTCTATTATTACATTTTTTTTTACGGATTTCTTTATAATGATTTTGCCTTCGTTTACCATACATCGAATCTTTTGACTGTAAATTAACTTTTTTTCCTTTCCTGTTATTCATATTATTTTTTCTGGTTGAATCATTCCCAGTGGTTTGCACGTTTCTACGCTTTGAAAGTTTTTTAATGAATTCCTTAGTTGTCTTACTGGAAGATTTTATCTTTTTACCCACATGATGGAGGTCATCTAATACTTGTTTTTGAGTTTTCTTCAAATAATTGTCCTTTAGCTGTCTTTTTCTCTTTCTTGATTTTTCAGGCATGATAACTTTATTTTAATGATGATAAACAATATCTGTAACAAATAAACATAAATAAATGTATTTTAATAAATACATAAATTATACTTTTCTATTACTATACAAACACATTCTATATAAAAATAATTTAACCGCTTTCTTTTCTCATCACTAATTGAAATTGTAATTCAAGGTGTATACATAACTGTATAGGAATGCAGGGGGAGTAACAGGGTGTTTGCAGTAGTGTATGGATACTGACTGAGGAATTGTAGGCCTGAAACACAAGTGTGTAGGTGGTTAGATAACTACATGCATAGTGCATAGGACTTTGAAGCAGTCCATGTCCTAAAGTCTGACTCACTGCATGAGTTCATGGATACTGACTGAATGATTAGAGTAGTACAAGTAGAGACACTGGGTGAATTTATAATTGGTTGAGTTTTACTTCAGTGAATGGATTAGTACATGGTGCTGAAAGGGTCACTAAAGGAGTGCAAGAGCAGAAACAGTGTGTTAGAAGGAGTGTATGGATAATGACTGGGGAATTGTAGGCCTGAAACACAAGTGTGTAGGTGGTTAGAGGAGTACATGCATTGTGCATAGGAGTATATACCAGTCCAAGTACTAAGGCCCTGCATCACTGCATGAGTACTTATGTACTGATTGTAAGATTACAGTACTACAAGGAGAGACACTGGGTGAATGTATAATTGGTTGTATTTTACTGCAGTGAATGGAATAGTACATGGTGCTGAAAATGTCACTAAAGGAGTACAAGAGGAGTAACAGAGTGTTTGCAGGAGTGTATGGATACTGCCTGGGGAATTGTAGGCCTGAAACAGAGTGTAAAGGTGGTTAGAGCACTTCATGCACAGTGCATAGGAGTTTGAAGCAGTCCATGTCCTAAGGCCTGGCTCGCTGCATGAGTACATGGATACTGACTGAATAATTAGAGTAGTACAAAGAGAGACACTGGGTCAATTTATAATTGGTTGAGTTTTACTTCATTGAATGGATTAGTACATGGTGCTGTAAGGGTCACTATAGGATTGCAAGAGCAGTGATAGGGTGTTTGCTGCGGTGTATGGATACTGACTGTGGAATTGTAGGCCTGAAACACAAGTGTGAAGATGGTTAGAGCGGATGTATGACATTACAACGCATGCTTTTACATCGCATGCCTTTACAGCGCGGTTTTTACAACGCATGCCTTTACAACGCATAGTGCTTTTGGGCGCTGGATAGTGAATTGTTTAATTTACTATTCCAACTCCAGTCCCCGTGGATAGTAGGGAAGGTGTTGGATAGTACATTAAACCTATTCCCTATCCTAGAGTGCCCCCCAGCGCAATGCGTTGTAATGGTTTGCGTTGTAAAAGTTGCGTCGTAAAGGCACTTCGTCGTAAAAGTTGCGTTGTAAAGGTTGTTCCCCGGTTAGGGCACTAGATGCATAGTGCATAGGAGTTTGAAGCTGTCCATATCCTAAAGCCTGGCTCGCTGTATGAGTACATGGATACTGACTGAATGATTAGAGTAGTACAAGGAGACACACTGGGTGAATTTATAATTGGCTGAGTTTTACTTCAGTGAATGGATTAGTACATTGTGCTGAAACGGTCACTAGAGGAGCGCAAGGGGAGTAACAGGGTGTTTGGAGCAGTGTATGGATACTGACTGGGGAATTCTAGGCCTGAAACACAATTGTGTAGGTGGTTAGAGCACATTTAAACGACAAAAGAGTGATCATGGGGGTTAATGCAAGTCAAATTAAAGGTTACACTCCCTAAAGAGAAAGGAGAGAGGAAAAGGGGGTGGGAAAGGGTTAGTGAGGGAACAATTATTGATTAGTATGAAGAACCCTCACTCACCAACCTGGTCGGTGACATGCTTCATCATGGGGTTCCTACCAGGTAGACCGAATGTCTGCCCGGTGTGCTTCAACGCCTGATGTTACAGCGGGGCTGGTTTTTGTGTTGTGAATAGTGAAGAAGTGGTGGTTTTAAAAGAAAGCAGTCTGTGTCTCAAAAATACTTTTTATTAAGAGACCAGCTTGCGTTCATTAAAAACAAGTGAAGCGGACGCAAAAAGGTCACAAACTTGAACCAATAGTGTCCTTAGTGTAAAAAAATGGTCGACATGTTTCTGCTCAAAATGGCTTGTTCAGCCAAGCTTTCATTAGGACCAGAAAAAAAGCCCCAGGCGGCATACACACACTAAGGCGTATCCTAACCTCAGGGTTGAATTTGCTGTTGGAACAAACTCATGGTTTTGTGGACAGTCCTGGATTTTCCCAGCGTCCAATACCCTGTGAAGAGATAAAAAGAAATGCCGCGCACAGCAACATCATTGTTAATCCATTGCTCCCCACGCAAAAAGTGCAAGCTCACGCTTCCTCTTGCAACAGTGGGTTCTCGCTCATACATCTTCCACCCTTGAGACTCCTTATCGTGCCCTATTTCGGCAATGTGGATTAAACGTATTTTAAATTGTGGTGCAATAGTGGGTTATAGCGATTGCACAGTATAACATGCATGATTGTTTGGTAAACATGTATTCAACATGACAATAGTTCCAGTCATAGTTAAGTTCGCTAGGACAGAGCTCGTCATAATTATGGGCCTGCCTCCTAGTTTGGTGTGGTTAAACAGTGCTTGCTCCTAAACACTCCTCGGAGTGTTTGCCGCATCCAAAGTGGAACGGCCACCTCAGTATGGAAAAACATATTGTAATTGCTAAAAAATCCTTACTTGTAGACAAATTATGTCCCGCTTCTGTGGGCTCATGGCGGGGCTAATCTTCATGCCAAATTTATCCTATAGAAGCGTGAAACAGAATGTACGGAACTGTCATAGTAACATTACCCCTTCATGGCACCTCATACTCATAGTAATGTAATGCTGATTAATTTCTTGCCAAAAAGTGGGTAATTGTCACGAAATGGGCTTATTGTTGCCAATCATTGACAAATTAGAAACAGGAGCGCACAGGGCTACGAGTGGTACTGATATATTAGCTCCACTCGATGCCTCTCGTTAATGCGTCACAGCTCTTAAAACAACCACGATGACTCTAGTCTATGTGGCTCCCTGGTGTGTACAACACTCGACTCCAGCAAGTGAATGGCATATTAAAAACTCCCCGTTTGCCGGGTGTCGAGCGGATCATTCCGGTAATACCAAGCCCAATGCATTCATGCGCCTCGCTGGTGCATACTACACTCGACAACTACATTTATAGGAAAGGAGTGTCTGAGACAAGACAATATCACCCCTTTTGGAAAAGTTGAAAGTAATATTAAAAAGTAGCGTGGCATTATATATAAGCAGCGATTGCAGAATTGCGGGCGGTGCATGTCGGCAGACCTAAACTCGTGGCATAAAACCAGCAGCTAGATATAACTCCCCACTTACTTCTAATCTGACGACAGCCCTCCTGCAATCCTGTATGCAGCGCGTCCATGGCCGAATGTTGCCGGAAAAAGGCATAATGCGGAAGCTAAAATGATCGATAGCGGTCACGTGATCATGACATCATCCTGCAGGCTGGCTTAGGACGCTAGCTGTATTTCTTAAAGGGGAACGCTCTGCTTTACAAAAAACTTAATTCAATGTGGCTACCAGGGACACAATAGACTACATGACCGAACTATAGTTTGAAACCAAGTCCCAGATGAATGCTGATTTTTCGTCTAATATAAGCAATGCGGGCATGTATTAGGTGGTCATCTCTAATGTACATTAGGTAACTAGGTGAACCCTGATCTTGGCCCCGAGGAGTTGGGCATCTCCTATCCGCCAGATCTGTCCTATGAGCCATTAACGTCCTGGCCGTAGATGAATGTTCAAGGCCTTCAGGAGATTTTAGGGAAATTGAAATCTGGCTCCCCAGCCGACCCTCTCCCAATTTCCATTCTCAAACTCCTCGATACCCCGCAACTTTCTGTAATTTGCCAGGCGTTGAATTTGTCCCTTTCCACTGCCACGGTCCCGTCCATGTGGAAACATGTCATGGTCTCACCGTTGCTAAAAAAACAAATGACCGATCCTAAAATCCTGGCTAACTTTCGTCCTATTTCCCTCCTGCCTGCTTTCTCCAAAGTTTTAGAGAAACATGTTCATTGCCACCTTGCCCGGTATACGGAGGTGAAAGACATACTCCATCCCTCTCAGTCAGGCTTCCGCCCTGGGTTTTCGACAGAGACAACACTGATTGGGGTGATAGAAAACCTGCGCCATTTGGTAGACAGAGGAGACTCAGCTGCGCTGATTCTACTTGATCTCAGCGCAGCGTTTGATACCATCTCCCACAACATTTTTTTAAAGTCACTCTCTGCCATGGGCATTAGGGGTAAAGCCTTGGATTGGATAGCATCATTTTTGACTCAAAGGACATTTCATATTACCTCCAATACCGCGTCCTTATGGAGTTCCCCAGGGCTCGGTGCTTAGCCCTCTGCTTTTTAATCTATATGTAACCCCTCTTGCTCAGATCGCCGAATCGGTAGGTCTAACCATGTTTACTTATGCAGATGACTCGCAGATTGTTTTCTCACTCTCTAATGGAGACCAGGACTCCTCCTCCCTTCTGCAGTCAGGCCTTAGCAAAATTGCAACATGGATGAGGGACAACCTGCTTAAGCTTAATGGTGGCAAAACTGAGGTTTTAATACTTGGCCCAAATCAGGGCCTTTGGAGCCCAAGACATTGGCCCCCAGAAATGGGATCTCTTCCCATTCCGTCGCACCAAGTAGGTAATCTGGGCATCATCATTGGCAATGGCCTAACTATGGAGCCCCAAGTTATTAATTTAACAGCAACCTGTTTCACCATCCTGAGGTGGCTCAGGAAAATCATCTGGATGTTGCCTGGTGACACACAGAAGTCTGTAGTCAACGCCCTAATCACCTCCCGTTTGGACTACGGAAATGTCCTCTACTTAGGGTCATCACAGGCTGTCATGAGACGCCTTCAGCTTGTGCAAAACGCCGCCGCAAGATGGCTTTGCAAGTGTCATAGAATGGAACGCATATCAGGTCATCTTAGGGCACTGCACTGGCTAAGAGTCGAAAACAGAGTTAAATTCAAGACACTTAGTTTTATGCACAGAATCAAATGGGGCACTGCCCCAAGATACTTACAATCCCTGGTTCATACCTACACCCCTGCCCGCTGCCTGAGATCCTCATCTCATGGTCTTTTCAGCGTGCCCAAAGTACGTCGCGCCAGGATGGGGGGAAGGTCCTTTTCCCTGTTAGGTCCTAAGCTATGGAATTCCCTCCCTCTGAATTTACGCGTGGAAACAAGTTATGTTCATTTTCGCAGAGCCATAAAGACCTGGCTGTTTAATCAATAATTTGCCCCTGCTTTTCATCAGAGTAATGTGATCTGCTCAACTGCTTATTATCTTATCAGCGCCAGGAAACCTTTTTGGGTAGCTGTCGCGCTTTAAAAACGTAATAAATAAATAAATGAATAAATAAATAAGCGTTAAAGGAGAGGGATTCCATAATTAACGTAGGGGCTCTTGCATAACCAAGGAAGATAAGCTGCCATAAACATGACCCTGGTAAAAGTATAGCTAGAGTGATTGTTACTACTATCTACATTTTGGACTGAGGTCAGGTTTTTTTTTCATTAAGTTGAATGTCCTGCCAAAGTATCCCACTAGGAACAAGAATAGGGCTAATGTGGCAACAACCCAACTAAAAAAGGGTGGCTTAATTTTTCTCTAGAGGTTTTAGTACAATTGGAAAGCTTGCCCCCATGAAACTATAAAGGGAGACTTCTCACCGTCGCATTACGGTGCCCCATGGGATATTGTCGTTCAACCCTGGTTGATGAGTGTACAAACAATAAATCCACCGTTGTTCTTTCTCGAACAGGACATCTTGCGTCCCTGAGTAGTTCTCGAGTTGTTCTATTATGGTCCATCGGACCTCTTCTGGGGTGTGGTTGAATTGTAGATAATGCGCAGTCAGTTTGGTGGTATTCCTTTGACATCTTATATTACTACGATGTTCTCCAATGCGCTGTTTCACTTTTCTTGTGGTCATACACACATATCTCGACCCTCACGGACAGGTAATCAGGTACACCATGTTTTGCGAGTTACAATTTGCGTGTCTCCGTTGGACCCCTTGTTTCCCCTGCTCCAGGTCCAAAACCTTAGTTGCAGTTGTAAGGTGGCATATGCTGCAGCCCCAGCACGGGTAATGGCCCGTGATGGGTGGGAGGCCCCATGCATTCAGAACAGTGCGTTCCTCCCCCTGTCTTCGGTTGCTGGGGCGTGTATGGACCAGCGGTGGTTAGAGCACTACATGCATAGTGCATAGGAGTTTGAAGCAGTCCATGTCCTAAGGCCTGGCTTGCTGCATGAGTACATGGATACTGACTGAATGATTAGAGTAGTACAAGGAGAGACACCACTGGGTGAATTTATAATTGGTTGAGTTTTACTTCAGTGAATGGATTAGTACATGGTGCTGAAAGAGTCACTAGAGAAGCACAAGGGGAGTAACAGGGTGTTTGCAGCAGTGTATGCAATTTGACTGGGGAATTGTAGGCCTGAAACACAAGTGTGTAGATGATTAGAGCACTACATGCATATTACATAGGAATTCGAAGCAGTCCATGTCCTAAGGCTTGGCTCGCTGCATGAATACATGGATACTGACTGAATGATTAGAGTAGTACAAGTAGAGACACTGGGTGAATTTATAATTGGTTGAGTTTTCCTTCATTGAATGGATTAGTACATGGTGCTGAAAGGGTCACTAAAGGAGTGCAAGAACAGAAGCAGTGTGTTAGAAGGAGTGTGTGGATAATGACTGGGGAATTGTAGGCCTGAAACACAAGTGTGTAGGTGGTTAGAAGACTACATGCATAGTGCATAAGAGTTTCAAGCAGTCCATGTGCTAAGGTCCTGAATCGCTGCATGAGTACTTGGATACTGACTGAATCATTAGAGTAGTACAAAGACACATGACGTTACCAAATGCTTCTCTCACAATGGTTTCCAAATGTACACAGACTCACAGTGTGATTCTAGACGAGCAACACTATTCATTAGTCTAGAAGAGGCATGTTGACTGCACACATTCCACATATTTCAGTACTGCACTTTAGAGTAGAAGCCTGACACAATTTCAAATACATAAGCAATGACTGCTTTCTAATTCTAGCAAAACTTGAGAACAGCATAGGTTTTTAAGCAGTTATATATCTGCAAACACATGAAGTACCCAAATGCTTCTCTCACAATGGGTCTCAAATGCACACAGACTCACAGTGTAATTCTAGACAAGCAAGACCATCTCTTGGACTTTACCAAAAAGCATTTACTAGTCTGGAAGAGGTAAGATGACTGCACACATTCCACATATTTTAGAACCGCACTTTAGTGTGGAAGCCTGACTCATTTTGCAAATACATAAGCAATGACTGGTTTCTAATTCTACCAAAACCTGAGAACAAGATAGGTTTTTAAGCAGTTTTATGTCTTCAAAAACATGAAGTACCCAAATGCTTCTGTCACAATGGTTCCCAAATACACACAGAATCACAGTGTGATTCTAGACAAGCAACAGTATCCCTTGGACTTTACCAAAAAACAGTTACTAGTCTGGAAGAGGTATGATGACTGCACACATCCCACATATTTTAGAACTGCACTTTAGTGTGGAAGCCTGACTCATTTTGCAAATACATAAGCAATGACTGGTTTCTAATTCTACCAACACTTATCAACAGGATAGGTTTTTAAGCAGTTATGTGTCTGCAAACAATTGAAGTACCCAAATGCTTATCTCACAATGGTTCCCAAATGCACACAGACTCACTGTGTGATTCTAGACAAGCTAAACTTTCCCTTGGACTTCATCAAAACACATTTCCTAGTCTGGAAGAGGTAAAGTGACTGCACACATTCCATATATTTTAGAACTGCACTTTAGTGTGGAAGCCTGACTCATTTTGCAAATACATAAACAATGACTGGTTTCTAATTCTACCAAAACTTGAGAACAGGATAGGTTTTTAAGCAGTTATATGTCTTCAAAAACATGAAGTACCCAAATGCTTCTGTCACAATGGTTCACAGTGTAATTCTAGACAAGCAACAGTATCCCTTGGAATTTACCAAAAAACATTTACTAGTCTGGAAGAGGTAAGATGGCTGCACACATTCCACATATTTTCGAACTGCACTTTAGTGTGGAATCCCGACTCATTTTGCAAATATATAAGCAATGATTGGTTTCTAATTCTACCAAAGCTTGTCAACAGGAGAGGTTTTTAAGCAGTTATGTGTCTGCAAACACATGAAGTACCCAAATGCTTATCTCACAATGGTTCCCAAATGCACACAGACTCATTGTGTGATTCTAGACAAGCAAGACTATCCCTTGGACTTTATCAAAACACATTTACTAGTCTAGAAGAAGTAAGGTGACTGCACACATTCCACATATTTCAGTACTGCACTTTAGTGTGGAAGCCTGACTCATTTTGCAAATACATAAGCAGTGACTGCTTTCTAATTCTAGCAAAACTTGAGAACAGCATAGGTTTTTAAGCAGTTATGTGTCTGCAAACACATGAAGTAACCAAATGCTTCCCTCAAAATGGTTCCCAAATGCACACAGACTCACAGATTCTAGATAATTCTAGACAACCAACAGTATCTCTTGGACTTTACTAAAAAACATTTAATAGTCCGGAAGAGGTAAGATGACTGCACCATGACCTGTGACCGTCCTGACTCGTTCAGAAGCGGTCGCTCCCACACGCTCCCTGGCCACTTGAGTATCTTAGCGATAAATTGCTCACTGCTGCATTGCTTTTCATAGCTTTTGTGCCTGATTATCATAGTAGCGCTGTACTCGCATTGCCTTAAAAGCTGCTGTGCTTGACGATGTGCCTGATTATCATCGTAACGCTGTGCTCGCATTACCTTTAAAAACTGTTGTGCTTGACTATTATCATAGCGCGGTGCTCGCATTGCCTTAAAAGTTGTTGTGCTTGACTAATATCATAGCGCTGTGCTCGCACTGCCTTTATAAATTGTTGTGCCTGACTATCATCGTAGCGCTCTATTGCCCATTACTACCATTGCATTGCTCGCATTGATTGGTAAATTAATTAGTGACTGATTGTGCCAGTGCCACTGCCCATAGCTATACTCCTCATTGTACCCCAATCTCGTCCTGTTTCGCTTTTGTTTTCTGCTGCCATTTTGTTGTTGTTGTGCCTCCTAGCCCGTCTCTCCACCCCGCTCCCGCCTCCCAGCTGCTCCTCCCTCGCTCCGCCCCTTCACTATCCACTTATGACAGATGCACTTTCGCGCAGCGTTCACGCGCAGCGGACGCGCCCCATGCGCGCCGAAGGTGCGCCAAAGGTAGGCCCGTCTACGCCCGTCCGCGCCTGGACCGCGCCCAACGCCAAACCCCCTGGCCCCCGCAAAATCCACTCCACCCGCATAACGTACAACGCCGCTACCCTCTCAGCACTTAACCCAGGCCGACTCCCAAACTGCTACAAAGCCGCCCCAGGACACACCTATGGACCCTTCACCTGCCACTCCTGCAAGTTGGACTACACCAGAACCCACACCAAATCCACAAACTCCAAACAGAGCTCCGACACTAACCACCTGAAGTGCATCCTGCTCAACACCCGCTCGGTCCATAGACACGCCATTGAACTTTGGAACCTACTAGACACCACATCGCCAGACGTCGCCTTTCTTACAGAAACCTGGATGAACGCCTCATCAACGCCCGACATCGCCATAGCCATCCCGGACGACTACAAGATCATCCGAAAGGACCGCATTACCCAAACAGGAGGAGGCATCGCCATCGTCCATAAGAACACAATCCGCATCACGACCAGCTCTGACGATACCCTCGCAGCCGCCGAACACCTTCACTTCCAGATCCACACCGACCCCAAGACCACACTCAGAGGCACCCTCATCTACAGACCACCAGGACCCCGCACACAATTCAGCGAAGACATCACTGACTTCATCAGCCCACACGCCCTCCCCTCCAAGGACTACATTCTACTGGGAGACCTCAACTTCCATCTGGAAAAGAACAACGACAGCAACACCACCACCCTTCTGGACAACCTCGCCAATCTCGGACTCAAACAACTTATTGACACCCCCACCCACTATGCCGGGCACACGCTTGACCCAATCTTCACCTCCAGCAAGCACATCTCCTTCAATTACACCACAGCTCTCCATTGGACTGACCACAGCTGCGTTCACTTCAACTACAAAAAGACTATGACCCACAACCACCCACAACCAATTCCCCGCAGAAACTGGAACAAAATTACCACCGACCAGCTCATCACATCGCTTCACCAAAACCCTCCTGCCAAATCATCGGACACAAACCAAGCAGCCACCAACCTCACACAATGGATCACCCACAGCGCTGACGAATTAGCACCCTTGAAAAACCATCAAATCAAGCAAGGTAGCAAAAAAGCCCCCTGGTTCAATGATGACCTTAAGAAATCCAAGAAGATATGTCGCACCCTCGAGAAAGCCTGGCGAAAATACCCAACCACTGACAACCTGGCCACCTTCAAGAACGCCACCCGCAAACACCACCAACTGATCCGATCCACCAAGAAATCAGCATTCAAGGATCGACTCGACAACAACGCCCACAACAGCAAAGAACTATTTAACATCGTCAAAGAGTTCACCAACCCCACCGCCGGCACCAACGACATCACTCCCTCCCAAGACCTCTGCGACTCTCTAGCCTCGTTCTTCCACAACAAAATCGCTGACATACATAACAGCTTTGGAGACCAGTCCACCCCACCCACCTCCGAACTAAAACCCCCCTCCAACAACCTTTGCGCCTGGCAACCAATCACCACTGAAGACACCATCCGCCTGATGAACTCCATCCACTCAGGATCGCCAACCGACCCATGTCCCCACCACATTTTCAACAAAGCAGACTCCATTATCGCACCCCATTTCCGAGACGTCATCAACTGCTCCCTCAACTCCGCTACCTTCCCGGAAAGCTGGAAACATGCCGAACTCAGCGCCCTCCTGAAGAAACCCACAGCAGACCCCACTGAACTTAAGAACTACCGCCCCATTTCGCTCCTCCCATTCCCTGCCAAAGTCATCGAGAAAGCCGTCAACAGTCAGCTCGCCGCCTTCCTTGAATCCAACAAATCCCTCGACCCTTCACAGTCAGGCTTCCGAGCCAAACACAGCACCGAGACCGCCCTCATCGCAGCAACAGACGACATTCGAACTCTACTGGACAACGGAGAAACAGTTGCCCTCATCCTACTTGACCTCTCCGCAGCCTTCGACACAGTCTGTCATGGCACCCTTATACAACGCCTCAGCAACATCGGAATACAAGGAAAAGCATTGGACCGGATAATCTCTTTCCTCGCCGGAAGAACCCAGAGAGTCCGCCTCCCCCCTTTTAGATCAGAGGCCACCAAAGTCATCTGCGGCGTACCACAAGGATCATCACTCAGTCCCACTCTCTTCAACGTATACATGAGTCCCCTCGCGCGCCAACACAACCTCAACATCATCTCCTACGCAGACGACACCCAGCTGATCCTTTCCCTCACCAAAGACCCAAACACCGCCAAAACCAACCTACACGAAGGGATGAAAGAAGTAGCCGAGTGGATGAAGAACAGCCGTTTAAAACTGAACTCTGACAAAATGGAAGTCCTCATCTTAGGATCATCCCCCTCCGCCTGGGACGACTCATGGTGGCCACCGGCCCTGGGAAACGCACCCATACCAACGGACCACGCACGCAATCTGGGCTTCATCCTGGACTCCTCCCTCTCGATGACCAGACAAATCAACGCCGTCTCATCATCATGCTTCAACATCCTACGTATGCTCAAACAAATCTTCCGTTGGATCCCCAATGAAACAAGAAAAACAGTCACCCATGCACTGGTCACAAGCCAACTGGACTACGGAAACACCCTTTACGCCGGAACCACAGCCAAACTACAGAAAAAACTCCAACGCATCCAAAACGCCTCAGCCAGACTCATCCTAGACATCCCCCGCCAAGCCCACATCTCCGGGCACCTGAAAGACCTCCACTGGCTCCCCACCTACCTCCGCCTTACACAGAACCACCTCTCCTTCAGAAAACAACTAAAAACTTGGGTATTCGATAAGTAAAGTACCCCCCCTCCCTCAAGCGCTTTGAGACCCTCTGGGTGAGTAGTGCGCTATACAAATTTTAAACTTGACTTGACTTGACACACATTACACATATTTTAGAACCGCACTTTAGTGTGGAAGCTTGACTCATTTTGCAAATACATAAGCAATGACTGGTTTCTAATTCTACCAAAACTTGTCAACAGGATAGGTTTTTAAGCAGTTATGTGTCTGCAAACACATGAAGTACCCAAATGCTTATCTCACAATGGTTCCCAAATGCACACAGACTCACTGTGTGATTCTAGACAAGCAAAACTTTCCCTTGGACTTCATCAAAACACATTTACTAGTCTGGAAGAGGTAAATTGACTGCACACATTCCACATATTTTAGAACTGCACTTTAGTGTGGAAACCTGACTCATTCTGCAAATACATAAATAATGACTGGCTTCTAATGCTACTAAAACTTTATAACATGACAGGTTTTAAAGCAGTTATCTGTCAGCAAACACATGAAGTTACCAAATGCTTCTCTTACAATGGTTCCCAAATGCACACAGCACAGTGTGATTCTAGACAAGCAAGACTACTCCCTGGACTTTACCAGGAGAAACACATTAATCTTATTAAAAACAAAGATACCACATACAACCCCTCACACATTAATAACTCACCTTTCAAATTGATTTGTAGATTAAGAAGAATGTCGGTCACACACCACAGTTTCTTATTCAGAATCTCTGTACTGCACTGCTCTTATCAAAACCAAAAAATGGCATACTTTCCCTCTCATTCTGCACACATACACGTGTAAATATCAAATCACATTGCCTCCCACACTAATTCAAAAGCTAACCCACATTTCTATTGGTTACACATTTTAACCCTTTTCAAATGACATACGTTTGAACTCTACCCCCAATCTGCTTACTGCCTGTTACCATAGTAAGAGTTCAAGGAACACTCAACTGAGCACACAGGTCACAAGTTCAGTACACAATGTTTCTAATCCAAACAGCAAGTGTGCTTGACTTTTCAAAATATCACCTTATCCTATGTAATGTTCCTTTCAAACAGTTTTTGTTAACCAATAAGAAACATGCTTTTAATAAACAGAAACATACACCCTACTTTTCAGTCTAGAATGTTCTCAAACAACCAATCATGTCTTTTTTTTTTTAAAGTGCATCTTATCCACCATTTTAGAAAAATCTTAGTTTTCAAACTGCCATTTCATTTACAGAGACCATCTGAGTGCATCCAGACCTCCTTTCAAGATGCTTAGAGTGTGGATTGTGGGACACAGCTATATTTTCTGGAGCCAAAGGTATGCAGAAAAAAGAGGCATTGACAAAGACCTAGCTTTGCCAAATGTAGACATTAAATGGATTGGACAGAGAGGATTAAAGTGGCACCAATGAATGCCATTAGTTAAATCCGTTTTGCATCTAGAACACCCTGACCTCATAATTGTGTACTGTGGTGGCAATGACCTAGACACTTTGACTGGGGTAAGTCTGGAAATGCTTATGAAGGACACCTTTGGAGAACTGATGTCACTTTTCCCCCAAACTGCCTTTGTCTATTCTAACACATGTAAAAGGCAGAAATGGAACTGGTCCAATCAAGTTTGTCCACAGATTGAGAAAGCTAGGAAACATGTCAATAAAGCTGTTTCTGCTTTTCTCCGAGATTATAGGATGGGATCCATTTACGACAACAATCTGCATTTCAATATGGATGGCATCTATAGGAGAGATGGTGTACATTTTACAGATGAGGGTAACAGAGTCTTCCTCATCAACTTTAGACTCTGCATAGGTACTTACTTGTAGGTACCAAAATCTCTCAATAAACACAACCGCTCTTTTTATAGCCACCCAAGATTTAAACACATACGCTTGATGTATATCTGAAAAATATAAGTTTTTTTTGCTTGGAGCCGTGCACCCAACGCATTAGGAGTCGTGCACCTAACGGGGGAGGAATCGTGCACCCAACGTGCTGTAGTCGCGCACCCTACACGTTATGAGTCATGCACCCAATGCTTGCACACCAGGGGGCCACGCTGAGCGCCGTGCATAGGTGCGCGACTCCTAATATTACCATAAGAAAAGAAGAAATAGCACCTATCACTAATTTCTATTCTCCCGGGGGACCCTATCTCCTAGGGCCTATATGTAATGGAATGGGTATACTTGTAAAGCGCACTGCTGCCAGCCGGCGTCCTGGCGCTGTATAACGCTGGGGAACCCGTCCTGGCTTTCCCTGTGGGATAGTCCCTGCTGGGAATCCCCAAGGTGGAGCCAGGCATCCCCGGCGTTGATGGGGCTGTTGTGGAGATTAGGCAAGCTAATGCCCAGAGTTGCCGAGTGGGACCCCTGGTTAGAGTAGGCACCGAGGCGAGAATTATCGAGTCCGCTGACCCTGGTCCACAACCCTGCCGCGTCGGGAATCGAACCCTGGTCTCGGGCCGACTTCTGCTTCCGGGTCGGCCGCCTCTAACCAGTGAGCCACACCACTCCACTATATGCAACGCTGGGGACCGTGGGGGGAGCCCCAACGCTGCTTCCTTCGGGAGCCGGCATTGCTTTTCCACATGCAGCTCCCCATGTGGAAAAGCAATATTGTTTGCATTTTGAAAGAGAGAGCATCTTTTCCTGCTCTCTATTTCAAAATTCAAACCAAGTTTGCTATGACAGGGCGGGTGCCTCGGCTCCTGTCCTGGCTTAGCAAACAGCAGTGTCCCGGGGTGGGTACCCTGAGACACTGCAGGAGCCGGCCCTGGGGGAGTGGCGGTCCCAAGGGCCCTCGAGGGCTCCAAGAGGGGGGCCACGTGGCCCCCTCCCACAACATACAAAGCCCCGGGTTTGGTGGTCCCCAGGTCTTAGGGGGCCTTTGAGCCCCCCAACTATTTTTTAGAAAGCCCCAGGGGTAGCGGTCCCTGTGGCTCTGGGGGCCTTTGAGCCCCCTCACCCATGTTTTTTGCTGGGTGGGTGGCAGTTGAGCCCCCCCAATTATTTATTTTGTAGCCCTGGGGGGTGGTGCTCCCCGTGGCTACGGGGACCCTCTGGGCCCCCATAAAATTTTATAATTTTGCCCTCAGGATTTGGTCCCCCCGGGGGCTTATTATTAAAGACCCACAAACCAACGCGGACTCATTCAAGTTGCCCATTGGAGGGCTCATATTTTTAAGTGGGATGTGTGGCCTCTATGCCAAAATGACTGTCGCGCCGTTGAAGAGTGCAATGAGCATGAAAAGCGTCCGGTGTGAATCGACAGGCATGCTGTAAACTGGATCCGCCCGCCGATCCGGCTTTTACCTCATGAAGGTTGCTGCAGTGGATGTCAGAGTGCGTCTCCAACAGGTGGCAACCTTGGAGCTTTGATTTATACACGGCCTCCCTGCTGCGGGAGGTGCACCACTCGGAAATTTGGAGCCATGGAGCTCCGAATCACGGAGTCTCAATGTGGAGCTATCCATGGAGGATTGACAAGCCGGATGTGCGAGGGGAGGCCCATTGGTGGGCTTTAAACATCTCAGACAGCGGCACAGAACTGAAGCACACACTACAAGACCCACAAACCAACGTGGACTCATTTGAGTCGCCCATTGGGGGGGTCATATTTTTAAATAGAAGGTGTGGCCTCTTTGCCAAAATGACTGTCGTGCCGCTGAAGAGTGCAATGAGCACGAAAAGCGTCTGGCGTGAATTGACAGGCATGCTGTAAACTGGATTCGCCCGCCGATCCGGCTTTTACCTCATGAAGGTTGCTGCAGTGGATGTCAGAGTGCGTCTCCAAAAGGTGGGAACCTTGGAGCTTTGATTTATACACAGCCTCCCTGCTGCGGGAGGTGCACCACTCCAAAATTTGGGGCCACGGAGCTCCGAATCATGGACTCTCAATGTGGAGGAATCTATGCAGGATTGACAAGCCGTGCAGAGTGCGCCTCCAACAGGTGGCAAACTTGGAGCTTTGATAAATATATATATATGTATTATATATATACATATATATATATATATCAATCCACAGTGCCACGCAAATAGACCTGGATCTTGGCAGGGCGGCCAGTGCTGCTGGTGCGAGGCTTCCAGGAAAACATAAACACTAATCCCCCTTTCTCCTTTCAAAGAGGCACACCGGCTCTGGCTGGGTTGCAATAAATTCATTTATTTAAGTAAAATATCACGAAGGCAAGAGGCTTCCTTATCCCAACGTTTCTGCTTGTGAAAGCCTTGGTCACGGGTGGCAGTCTCTGTTTTTTGAATTGCACCCACGTGGTCTGCTTAAAACAGCGTGGGCCGTATTCTCTTTCAGAGTGCGCACTGGAAAACTTGAAGGCTTTAATAGAAAGAAACATTTGTATGCTCCAACTTTCTTATATTCATGCCCTTTCCTTTGCGCAAAAATTAATGTCAGCTTCATTGCATAGTTCGAATAGTTATTTTTCACTCACATGATTCAAAGCAGCCCCAGCCTGCATTCTCGGATATACATCCTTCTGCTCCCAAACTTGCCACACTCCGAAAACAGGGGGCAAGCAGGTCAGGTTCAACCAGTAAATCAATCCACAGTGCCACGCAGGTCTATTTGCGTGGCACTGTGGATTGATTTACTGGTTGAACCTGACCTGCTTGCCCCCTGTTTTCGGCGTGTGGCAAGTTTGGGAGCAGAAGGATGTATATCCGAGAATGCAGGCTGGGGCTGCTTTGAATCATGTGAGTGAAAAATAACTATTCGAACTATGCAATGAAGCTGACATTAATTTTTGCGCAAAGGAAAGGGCATGAATATAAGAAAATTGGAGCATACAAATGTTTCTTTCTATTAAAGCCTTCAAGTTTTCCAGTGCGCACTCTGAAAGAGAATACGGCCCACGCTGTTTTAAGCAGACCACGTGGGTGCAATTCAAAAAACAGAGACTGCCTCCCGTGACCAAGGCTTTCACAAGTAGAAACGTTGGGATAAGGAAGCCTCTTGCCTTCGTGATATTTTACTTAAATAAATGAATTTATTGCAACCCAGCCAGAGCCGGTGTGCCTCTTTGAAAGGAGAAAGGGGGATTAGTGTTTATATATATATATATATTACCTACTGGCGGTCGCCAGTAGGTATATATAGTTAGGATTTTTTCTCTATGGGTTTTTTGAAAATTCTATGTCTAATAACTTTGGCGTTTGTGGACGGAATTGGCTGAAATTTTCAGGAAAATGGCACATTTTGTTTCTGAGCAGCCCTTGAAAATTTGGGGGGGGTTCGTCAAGGGGGGGCTGAGAAAAAAGGGGGGTCCCAAAACGTGTTTTTAACATTGAGTTTTCCATAGGGCGGTTGTCCTCACTTTTAGCCCGAACGGCTGAATGGATTTGCACGAAACTTGGCAAAATTGTAGGGACTGGTAGCCCGATGTGCCTTTTGTAGGTCTCAATATATGTGCTACAGTGGATTTTGAGAAATTAACGTTTAAAAAAAGATATATATCTGTAACAGCGGACCGGGCAGTGCTCCAGGACGCGTACTTTTCGCGCAACGGAGCTTTGTGAAGCGAAGCTGATTGGTTCTCCGGCGTCTGTCAACATTCCAAACAGTCTGTAGCGGCCGCCATCTTGTCTCTCGGTAGGATCGAGAGACAAGAGGAGGCCAAAGCGAAGGGGCAAATGACCATAAGGGGGAATAGTAGATCCTCGCTGACCCCCTACGTTTGATGTGGAGGTTTTAAAAGGGCCCCGCGGGGCAAAAAAAACCCAAAATAATAATAATCGAACGGCTGAATGGATTTGCACGAAACTTGGCAAAATATTAGGGACTGGTAGCCCGATGTGCCTTTGCTAGGTCTCAATATATGTGCTCCAGTGGATTTTGAGAAATTAACGTAAAAAAAAAGATATATATCTGTAACAGCGCTCCGCTTTGCGTACTTTTCGCGTTACGGAGCTTTGCGAAGCTGATTGGTTCTCCGGCGTCTGTCAACATTCCAAACAGTCCGTAGCGGCCGCCATCTTGTCTCTCGGTAGGATTGAGAGACAAGAGGAGGCCAAAGCGAAGGGGGAAATGACCATAAGGGGGCATAGTAGATCCTTCCTGACCTCTTAGGTTTGATGTACCATTTTGCCAAGTTTGGTGTAATTCCGTTCAGCCATTCAGGCTGTAGACGTATGTAAATGTCCTATGGAAAATTGCATGGGGAAAACACATTTGAAAGTGTTGAAATTTAGAACCAATTAAAATGTTACTTTGGTTTTGTATTTGTGTGTGATGAAAGTTAATTGGTTATGTATATATGTCAAATGAGAGGAAACCACAGCCATTTTGTGATACTACTGTCTGAGGTACATTTGTGAGGAATTTTTGGTGGTGAATTTCTGGTGTTTGATTTACACAGTACTAACACTTCTGCTACTTTTAAAAAGGTGAGTTGTTAATTTGTAAGGGGAACTATGTTGTACACTTGAAGATAATTTGAAAAATGTTTTCTGTTATTTATTTGCAGTCCTTCTGTTATACTAAATACTTGATAAAGTTAGTTTTATATTATGTATTACTAAAAACGATAAATGAAAGTGATTATTTTTTTCTGCAATTTACAGCAAGCAATTTCAAAATAAAATGGCTCACAATGAAGAGACCGTGGCAATTTCTTTTGAATTGTCCACTACATTGATTGAAATTGAGAGCACCAATAATGAAATATTGTCACAAGGAGGACATGACTTGTATGATTCCATTAGATTGATTGAAATGGACAGCACCAAGAATGAAATATTGTCACAAGGAGATGACTTGAATGATTCCACTACATTGATTGAAATTGAGAGCACCAATAATGAAATATTGTCACAAGGAGGAGATGACTTGTATGATTCCATTAGATTGATTGAAATGGACAGCACCAATAATGAAATATTGTCACAAGGAGGAGATGACTTGAATGATTCCACTACATTGATTGAAATTGAGAGCACCAATAATGAAATATTGTCACGAGGAGATGACTTGAATGATTCCACTACATTGATTGAAATTGACAGCACCAATAATGAAATATTGTCACAAGGAGGAGATGACTTGAATGATTTTTTTGATCAATCTCTTGATGGCTAATTTATCGAGTGTTTGGAGACCATAGAGTTACAAGAATCATCATTGGAGACTTTTAATGAGGACATTGCTGATGAGGACATGTTACTAGTTCTTTCAAATTTAGAAAATTCTGAAGAATAAATTTATATTTAGAAATCAAAAATTGTTTGAGACATTATTCATTTTAGTTTTTAATTTATGAGGTTGTAGCGAAGTGATTGTAGTATAAAATGAGACTTATAGTATAGAGTGCAACATTTTTATGTTACATGGTAAGTTTACTCATATTTACTTCCCTTCTGCCACTATATCATCTCCAATGTGTATTTGACATCTCTTCTTCATCTCCGGCCTCCTTTCTCTCACTGTGTGTCTCCGATGCATCTTATCGCTGCTATTTTGTGTAATTACAGAAGAGAGTAAAATAAAATAGTTCGGAACGTGAAAAGGGGGCAAAGTAGAGTACTCCTCACCCCCTAGGCCTTTTTAGGCGGTCCCAAAAGGATCAGTTTCTGCTTTCCTGAGAGATTATGGTATGAGTTCCATATACCACAATAACTTGCATTACAACATGCAAGATATCTATCTCCTATTACCAACTTTTGGAGATATTCGCGCTAAGCGCGAATATCTCCAAAAAGTAACACCTGCCCTGAGCAGTTCTTAGCCATGTTATCCAATGGGAGGTGGATAACATGGCTAAGAGCATTAGCTCGGTAATGCATGAATATCGCTGAGTTTTTAGCGATATTCATGCATTGCGGCCGTTTATTATCGCATTTGCGATAAACCTTGATAATAGCAAGGTTTATCTTCGATAATTTCTGACGATGCTTAGTGGTAAAAAATTGGTTGGTAAGCATCGTTAGCGATAAATATCGCTTAACTTTGGTAATATGCCCCAACGTCTGTTAACGTTCGATTCGAAGGAAATGAGGAAGTGTTGAAAAACATTGTCTGCGCCATCTTGCCTTTTTTGAAATGCCACACTTTTGTCGTGCACGGCAGCCATTTTAGATGTCTTGACCAGACCCACTCTCTGCACGCTGTCGATTCGTAGCATGGCTCCTCACCCACGCAAGCATCTTCCCTAGGCACTGGTCACCACCGCTCTCTGTCTTATGCATGGGCAATAAACCTCCCCCCATCTGCGCTGCTCTTCCCTGAGAATCACACTCTGTGCCCGCCCGACACCTCCCTTTCGCCCTATTCACTACCGCACCCTCTGACACTCCTCTTTCTCTGTGTCCGATTGTCCAGGCTATCAGCTAGCCCTGCAGATGTAGTTTATGGCCCCAGCTGTAAAGAATCACCCCTCTTCAAAGGAGTTATAGTAGATCAAGGCCCACACCCGATGAGATCCGTCACACCACACGTGTTCCTACTATCTGAAAACCATCCTGTATTGTGATTGGGGAGGGGACCGAGCCTGAAGCGGAAGATTCCAGGAATGACTCTTTGTACATCAAAGTTTTTACAATTATGTGTCACATTAAAAATATATAGCACTCCAACAAAGTAGTAGGAATATAAAACTTTAATAACATATAAATATATACAAGAAAACAAAAACAGTAAAAACATTTAAACAACGAAGAGACCGTGGCAATTTCTTTTGAATTATCCAATAGATTTATTGAAATTGACAGCACCAATAATGAAATATTCTTGTCAGTAGCGGTCTGTTGTGCGAATAGTTCCAAGGCAGCAGAACGCGCTGCAATCTAGATGGCACGAAAGTGATGTCTAGTAAGTTGCCGCCCAGCAAAAAACAGCGTGGGGCGCCGCGGGGGTGAGTGAGTCCAGTAGGCACCACAGCTATTCTTACCGGCATTGCAGAATTACTGCTGGGGACAATGCCTGTGCTGTAGCAGGGTCACAGCAGAAACAAAAAGGATTCTGTTGAAGATGTTGTTGGTTTTCAATTTGAAAACAGTTCTGGTGTCAACTGCTATGCTAATGTAGTGGTTAATGTTTTGTTTTCTCTAGAAAATGTAAAAGAGGGGGAGGCAGTCCAAAGTTCCGTTAAAAGGGCAAAGGAAAGGATCGGTGGTTTGAACTATCAGTCAAAAAGGGGAGGGGGTGCAATAATTTTTCCTACCGGGTCACACTGTGCTTTCACCGGAAGTGAGGTCTGCAGGATTCTAGTAATTCAAAGTGAGGCTGGCGCCAGCATGGGAGCGCCGACGTCCCGCGGATACAGTTTCGTCACTCCACGGGCGATCATGGCAGTCATTCCCCATCGGGGGTCGGAGACTCCCGCGGCTCCTCTAGAATCTTCAAGGTCGTGGAGGACTACGGTGGTGGAGTCAACCAGTGACCGGGCCATTTCTTTATGCTGGGCCCGCTCTTGCCAGGTCGACCGCCATTTTGAGAGTTCGGCAGCTACCGGCGATCGCGGGGTCACATGAGCGGACGGGCTCCACCCTGCCGGGCGAGACGTTGCAGCATGGCCACAGTGGAAGAACCCTTTTCCGGGCGCCTGGAGCGCTGAGGGTGCAGCTGGGAAGCCTCCACCTGGGGAGGCGGGAGAGGCCTGTTCGCACCGTCTCTCCCTCCCAGTGCACCCCACGGCGTCTCGCTTGAGATTTGTTATGGCCGGACCAGGCGATGAGGACGAGGGGGGGGGGGTCGGAGGCATGTGCAAGACATCCCCCCCCAGTGTTGTCGCAGCCATTATAAAAGAAAGAAGTGTCCCGTCCGTCTTCGGGCCGGGCTTCCGGTGGATGTCGGCCGGACGCCCCTGGCTCTGGCCCCATGAACGGGTTTCTTGGTTTATCGGCTGCAGCCGGATCCCGTCGGCCTCGGCCCCCCGACCGTTGGTGGTCGGACCGGAAGAGCATGTGGCGGGACTACCTGCAACTCTCAAGGGCCACCGCGGCCGGACTGGGAGAGAGAGGGGAGGGTCGAGGAGACATTCCCCCCCCTGCAACTGTTCAGCGTTGTAAAGGCAATCCCCTGGCCGGGTCCCGCTGGCCTCGGCCTCTCCTCCGGCTACACCCTACGTTAGGATCTCCTGGCCGAGGCGTGGCAGCAGGACCTGCCTTATATGGGCTGCTCCCGGCTGGGCGTAGCCGGAACCCTGCCCCACCTTGGAAGTTTCCAGAGTGGGGGTGGATGTTCTACTGACTTGCATTTTCCCTAGTCTATCGATTTTTTTGGCGTGGCAGGCGGTGGGACAGCGAGGGGTGATTTGGTTCCTCTTACTGTTTTTCTGGTCTCTCACCACTGGCATATTTTAACGTTTTCTTGTTTCTAGGACATTAATAGGTTTTATCATTACGTTATGTTATCGTTTCTTTGTTCGTTGTTTAATAAAAGTTCATGTTCATCAGTGGCCTACTGATTTTCGTTTTCCTATTTTTTTCTTTCCAGGTTGTTTCATGGTAAAGTTTCTGTTAACAGGATACAGTGATCACTTCGTTATTATTGCATATGTCCTTTTCACTAGGGGTGCTCTCTGGTCGGGCCAGATGACGTATCTCTAGTAAATGGTCCGGGTGAAAAAGGTGCATCAATCAGTGGGGAGTAGATAGGCATGACAGATTACAACGGGGGAGAAAGGTCCGCATTACGTACCCTTTCACTACTTGCAAAGATTTTCCTACATTTATTTGCAAACAGGGAATACCTCCAAAAAGAACTAATTCCCAAACAGTCAATGTTCGGACAATCAATCAATCAATGAGGAATGAAATAGGTACGACGTGTTAAAGGCTTGCGTTACCTACCCTTCACTATCTGCAAAGGGAGAGAGAATATTCCTATTCTTCCTCGTTTGCAGGTAGAGAAGATCCTTAAGAGAATTAACTTCGAACAATTCAATGCTCGATTGAAACAATCAACAAGGGGTACTGTGAACACAAATGAACGCCGCTTATATACATACGCATTGCTATTTTCAACAGGTTGTTCCTAATGTTTCTATTTTAGCGAGGTCAAAAAGAGATCCCATTAGTGGCCTACTGATTTTGCTCGATTCCTTTTGTTTTTTTACACGATTTTTCGCTATCTGCAAAGACTAAACAGAGTATTGCGACTCTGTGCTTGTTTGTAAATAGAGAATGAACCAAAGAGAACAATCAATCAAATGGAGAGAGAAGCAGGCACGACGGATTACAAAGGGGGCAAAGGGCTGCGTTAACTACCCTTCACTATCTGCAAAGAGAGAGTACTCCTAATAGAAATGAGGGGTGGGGGGCAGCATTCAAAGCAGATCAGTGTGCATAAACACGAAAATGTTTTTACTTACCACGTACTTGACATTCGACAGCTTATGATATTTGCTATTAAAAAACCATTGAAATTCACTGAAAAAACCATAGGTTATAGACCATATATAGTTAGGAATTAGCATTTACAAAACCTTGAAAATTCACTGAAAAAACCATAGGTTATACACCATATATAGTTAGGAATTAGCATTTAAAAAACCTTATTTTACTCACACAAAACCATTGAAATTCCATATATAGTTAGTTGCACTAACTATATATCGCGCACCCGCAATCCACTGCTGATCATGTCACATATTACATCATTCATGACATGGTCAGTGACATCACTGATGACATCACTGATGACATCTCAAATGACATCACTGATGAGATCACTGATGACATCATCCAGTGACTGTGTGTTTCTGTAAAGTTTAAATATGTTTTACATATTGAAGAATGAGTAGATGTATAAGTGTCTGGACGAAGGATTTAGTAGGTGCATGACTGAATGTATGAGTGAGTGATTAAATGTGTCTCACTGAGTGCATGGGTTAGTGACTAAACTGTCTTAATTTGTGCATCATTATGTCTGTTGTTCTGTAAACTGCTGCATGTGTTGATCAGTAGCTATATGATTAACTATATGGGTTATTGATTGATTGTCCAAGTATTTGTATAGGAGACTGAGTGTGTGTGTGGCTGGCTGGGAGGTGTGTGACTCTGTGCAGATCAATGTGTACTTGTATCAATGATTGTATAAGAAAGTAAGTATGTGTTAGTATAAGTTTGAAAATGTAAGGTGCTCTATGTTTAACTGTATAGACAAGAAAATGGAAGTGTGATTGATTCTTTACAGGACTGACTAGGTGTGTGAGTAACTCCATGGATGAGTGGCAGAGTGTAAGTGTCTGTATAGGTGTATGAGTGCATATGATAGTGTTGTAAAGATGAGTGATTGTATGTATGAATGATTGTATGGGTGAATGAGTGAATGTGTGTGTAGACGTAGGAATCAGTGAGTACGTATGTAGTAACTAGTATTGGTGTGTCAATGGTTTCAAAAATTATACTCTGTATTTAACACTGGGTGAAACAGAGGTTATATTAAAACGTGAGGAGATGCATTGTATTGTCACATGAATGATATCATCAGTGATGTGGTCATTGATGTGAAATGAGATGTCATCAGTGATCTCATCAGTGATGTCATTTGAGATGTCATCAGTGATGTCATCAGTGATGTCACTGACCATGTCATGAATGATGTAATATGTGACATGATCAGCAGTGGATTGCGGGTGCGCGATATATAGTTAGTGCAACTAACTATATATGGAATTTCAATGGTTTTGTGTGAGTAAAATAAGGTTTTTTAAATGCTAATTCCTAACTATATATAGTGTATAACCTATGGTTTTTTCAGTGAATTTTCAAGGTTTTGTAAATGCTAATTCCTAACTATATATGGTCTATAACCTATGGTTTTTTCAGTGAATATATATATATATATATATATATCACAAACACACAAGTTTACCACAAAGGGAGAGCCGCCAGGTAAGTTCGTATTGCACCAATTTTAATGAAATGCAGCAGTGAAATTTCGGCAGAAAAACTGGCTTCAAAGTGTCATCGCCGTCGCCAGACGCGTTTCAGGATTGTCCTTTCATCAGTGGCGTTGGTATATGCAAAGTCGAGGCAGAGTGTGCTTCCAATTATAGTTCTGGATCAGCCCCCAGTGGGCGTGGCCACTCGCGTAGCCTTCTGGTCCACGTAGTTGCACAATTCGTATTCCTCATGTGAGGCTGCCTGGAATAAGCACATGTATTAAAAAAGTCTTTGTATCACATTCCCAAGTGGGTGAAAACAGTTCTGCTCCAAAAGCGCTGCTTGATTGTGCAAAGCATTAGGCAATACCTCCCGTTACATTGATGATCTCAGAGTGAAATCACCACGGGTCTGCTGCTGCAGAGTGTCTCTCCCGCGGCTTGGCAGGCCGCTCAATCTCAAACACACAAGTTTACCACAAAGGGAGAGCCGCCAGGTAAGTTCGTATTGCACCAATTTTAATGAAATGCAGCAGTGAAATTTCGGCAGAAAAACTGGCTTCAAAGTGTCATCGCCGTCGCCAGACGCGTTTCAGGATTGTCCTTTCATCAGTGGCGTTGGTATATGCAAAGTCGAGGCAGAGTGTGCTTCCAATTATAGTTCTGGATCAGCCCCCAGTGGGCGTGGCCACTCGCGTAGCCTTCTGGTCCACGTAGTTGCACAATTCGTATTCCTCATGTGAGGCTGCCTGGAATAAGCACATGTATTAAAAAAGTCTTTGTATCACATTCCCAAGTGGGTGAAAACAGTTCTGCTCCAAAAGCGCTGCTTGATTGTGCAAAGCATTAGGCAATACCTCCCGTTACATTGATGATCTCAGAGTGAAATCACCACGGGTCTGCTGCTGCAGAGTGTCTCTCCCGCGGCTTGGCAGGCCGCTCAATCTCAAACACACAAGTTTACCACAAAGGGAGAGCCGCCAGGTAAGTTCGTATTGCACCAATTTTAATGAAATGCAGCAGTGAAATTTCGGCAGAAAAACTGGCTTCAAAGTGTCATCGCCGTCGCCAGACGCGTTTCAGGATTGTCCTTTCATCAGTGGCGTTGGTATATGCAAAGTCGAGGCAGAGTGTGCTTCCAATTATAGTTCTGGATCAGCCCCCAGTGGGCGTGGCCACTCGCGTAGCCTTCTGGTCCACGTAGTTGCACAATTCGTATTCCTCATGTGAGGCTGCCTGGAATAAGCACATGTATTAAAAAAGTCTTTGTATCACATTCCCAAGTGGGTGAAAACAGTTCTGCTCCAAAAGCGCTGCTTGATTGTGCAAAGCATTAGGCAATACCTCCCGTTACATTGATGATCTCAGAGTGAAATCACCACGGGTCTGCTGCTGCAGAGTGTCTCTCCCGCGGCTTGGCAGGCCGCTCAATCTCAAACACACAAGTTTACCACAAAGGGAGAGCCGCCAGGTAAGTTCGTATTGCACCAATTTTAATGAAATGCAGCAGTGAAATTTCGGCAGAAAAACTGGCTTCAAAGTGTCATCGCCGTCGCCAGACGCGTTTCAGGATTGTCCTTTCATCAGTGGCGTTGGTATATGCAAAGTCGAGGCAGAGTGTGCTTCCAATTATAGTTCTGGATCAGCCCCCAGTGGGCGTGGCCACTCGCGTAGCCTTCTGGTCCACGTAGTTGCACAATTCGTATTCCTCATGTGAGGCTGCCTGGAATAAGCACATGTATTAAAAAAGTCTTTGTATCACATTCCCAAGTGGGTGAAAACAGTTCTGCTCCAAAAGCGCTGCTTGATTGTGCAAAGCATTAGGCAATACCTCCCGTTACATTGATGATCTCAGAGTGAAATCACCACGGGTCTGCTGCTGCAGAGTGTCTCTCCCGCGGCTTGGCAGGCCGCTCAATCTCAAACACACAAGTTTACCACAAAGGGAGAGCCGCCAGGTAAGTTCGTATTGCACCAATTTTAATGAAATGCAGCAGTGAAATTTCGGCAGAAAAACTGGCTTCAAAGTGTCATCGCCGTCGCCAGACGCGTTTCAGGATTGTCCTTTCATCAGTGGCGTTGGTATATGCAAAGTCGAGGCAGAGTGTGCTTCCAATTATAGTTCTGGATCAGCCCCCAGTGGGCGTGGCCACTCGCGTAGCCTTCTGGTCCACGTAGTTGCACAATTCGTATTCCTCATGTGAGGCTGCCTGGAATAAGCACATGTATTAAAAAAGTCTTTGTATCACATTCCCAAGTGGGTGAAAACAGTTCTGCTCCAAAAGCGCTGCTTGATTGTGCAAAGCATTAGGCAATACCTCCCGTTACATTGATGATCTCAGAGTGAAATCACCACGGGTCTGCTGCTGCAGAGTGTCTCTCCCGCGGCTTGGCAGGCCGCTCAATCTCAAACACACAAGTTTACCACAAAGGGAGAGCCGCCAGGTAAGTTCGTATTGCACCAATTTTAATGAAATGCAGCAGTGAAATTTCGGCAGAAAAACTGGCTTCAAAGTGTCATCGCCGTCGCCAGACGCGTTTCAGGATTGTCCTTTCATCAGTGGCGTTGGTATATGCAAAGTCGAGGCAGAGTGTGCTTCCAATTATAGTTCTGGATCAGCCCCCAGTGGGCGTGGCCACTCGCGTAGCCTTCTGGTCCACGTAGTTGCACAATTCGTATTCCTCATGTGAGGCTGCCTGGAATAAGCACATGTATTAAAAAAGTCTTTGTATCACATTCCCAAGTGGGTGAAAACAGTTCTGCTCCAAAAGCGCTGCTTGATTGTGCAAAGCATTAGGCAATACCTCCCGTTACATTGATGATCTCAGAGTGAAATCACCACGGGTCTGCTGCTGCAGAGTGTCTCTCCCGCGGCTTGGCAGGCCGCTCAATCTCAAACACACAAGTTTACCACAAAGGGAGAGCCGCCAGGTAAGTTCGTATTGCACCAATTTTAATGAAATGCAGCAGTGAAATTTCGGCAGAAAAACTGGCTTCAAAGTGTCATCGCCGTCGCCAGACGCGTTTCAGGATTGTCCTTTCATCAGTGGCGTTGGTATATGCAAAGTCGAGGCAGAGTGTGCTTCCAATTATAGTTCTGGATCAGCCCCCAGTGGGCGTGGCCACTCGCGTAGCCTTCTGGTCCACGTAGTTGCACAATTCGTATTCCTCATGTGAGGCTGCCTGGAATAAGCACATGTATTAAAAAAGTCTTTGTATCACATTCCCAAGTGGGTGAAAACAGTTCTGCTCCAAAAGCGCTGCTTGATTGTGCAAAGCATTAGGCAATACCTCCCGTTACATTGATGATCTCAGAGTGAAATCACCACGGGTCTGCTGCTGCAGAGTGTCTCTCCCGCGGCTTGGCAGGCCGCTCAATCTCAAACACACAAGTTTACCACAAAGGGAGAGCCGCCAGGTAAGTTCGTATTGCACCAATTTTAATGAAATGCAGCAGTGAAATTTCGGCAGAAAAACTGGCTTCAAAGTGTCATCGCCGTCGCCAGACGCGTTTCAGGATTGTCCTTTCATCAGTGGCGTTGGTATATGCAAAGTCGAGGCAGAGTGTGCTTCCAATTATAGTTCTGGATCAGCCCCCAGTGGGCGTGGCCACTCGCGTAGCCTTCTGGTCCACGTAGTTGCACAATTCGTATTCCTCATGTGAGGCTGCCTGGAATAAGCACATGTATTAAAAAAGTCTTTGTATCACATTCCCAAGTGGGTGAAAACAGTTCTGCTCCAAAAGCGCTGCTTGATTGTGCAAAGCATTAGGCAATACCTCCCGTTACATTGATGATCTCAGAGTGAAATCACCACGGGTCTGCTGCTGCAGAGTGTCTCTCCCGCGGCTTGGCAGGCCGCTCAATCTCAAACACACAAGTTTACCACAAAGGGAGAGCCGCCAGGTAAGTTCGTATTGCACCAATTTTAATGAAATGCAGCAGTGAAATTTCGGCAGAAAAACTGGCTTCAAAGTGTCATCGCCGTCGCCAGACGCGTTTCAGGATTGTCCTTTCATCAGTGGACCAGAAGGCTACGCGAGTGGCCACGCCCACTGGGGGCTGATCCAGAACTATAATTGGAAGCACACTCTGCCTCGACTTTGCATATACCAACGCCACTGATGAAAGGACAATCCTGAAACGCGTCTGGCGACGGCGATGACACTTTGAAGCCAGTTTTTCTGCCGAAATTTCACTGCTGCATTTCATTAAAATTGGTGCAATACGAACTTACCTGGCGGCTCTCCCTTTGTGGTAAACTTGTGTGTTTGAGATTGAGCGGCCTGCCAAGCCGCGGGAGAGACACTCTGCAGCAGCAGACCCGTGGTGATTTCACTCTGAGATCATCAATGTAACGGGAGGTATTGCCTAATGCTTTGCACAATCAAGCAGCGCTTTTGGAGCAGAACTGTTTTCACCCACTTGGGAATGTGATACAAAGACTTTTTTAATACATGTGCTTATTCCAGGCAGCCTCACATGAGGAATACGAATTGTGCAACTACGTGGACCAGAAGGCTACGCGAGTGGCCACGCCCACTGGGGGCTGATCCAGAACTATAATTGGAAGCACACTCTGCCTCGACTTTGCATATACCAACGCCACTGATGAAAGGACAATCCTGAAACGCGTCTGGCGACGGCGATGACACTTTGAAGCCAGTTTTTCTGCCGAAATTTCACTGCTGCATTTCATTAAAATTGGTGCAATACGAACTTACCTGGCGGCTCTCCCTTTGTGGTAAACTTGTGTGTTTGAGATTGAGCGGCCTGCCAAGCCGCGGGAGAGACACTCTGCAGCAGCAGACCCGTGGTGATTTCACTCTGAGATCATCAATGTAACGGGAGGTATTGCCTAATGCTTTGCACAATCAAGCAGCGCTTTTGGAGCAGAACTGTTTTCACCCACTTGGGAATGTGATACAAAGACTTTTTTAATACATGTGCTTATTCCAGGCAGCCTCACATGAGGAATACGAATTGTGCAACTACGTGGACCAGAAGGCTACGCGAGTGGCCACGCCCACTGGGGGCTGATCCAGAACTATAATTGGAAGCACACTCTGCCTCGACTTTGCATATACCAACGCCACTGATGAAAGGACAATCCTGAAACGCGTCTGGCGACGGCGATGACACTTTGAAGCCAGTTTTTCTGCCGAAATTTCACTGCTGCATTTCATTAAAATTGGTGCAATACGAACTTACCTGGCGGCTCTCCCTTTGTGGTAAACTTGTGTGTTTGAGATTGAGCGGCCTGCCAAGCCGCGGGAGAGACACTCTGCAGCAGCAGACCCGTGGTGATTTCACTCTGAGATCATCAATGTAACGGGAGGTATTGCCTAATGCTTTGCACAATCAAGCAGCGCTTTTGGAGCAGAACTGTTTTCACCCACTTGGGAATGTGATACAAAGACTTTTTTAATACATGTGCTTATTCCAGGCAGCCTCACATGAGGAATACGAATTGTGCAACTACGTGGACCAGAAGGCTACGCGAGTGGCCACGCCCACTGGGGGCTGATCCAGAACTATAATTGGAAGCACACTCTGCCTCGACTTTGCATATACCAACGCCACTGATGAAAGGACAATCCTGAAACGCGTCTGGCGACGGCGATGACACTTTGAAGCCAGTTTTTCTGCCGAAATTTCACTGCTGCATTTCATTAAAATTGGTGCAATACGAACTTACCTGGCGGCTCTCCCTTTGTGGTAAACTTGTGTGTTTGATATATATATATATATATATATATATATATATATATATATATATATATATATATATATTACCTACTGGCGGTCGCCAGTAGGTATATATAGTTAGGATTTTTTCTCTATGGGATTTTTGAAAATTCTATGTCTAATAACTTTGGCGTTTGTGGACGGAATTGGCTGAAATTTCAGGAAAATGGAACATTTCGTTTCTGAGTAGCCCCTGAAAATTTGGGGGGGTTTCGTCAAGGGGGGGCCGAGAAAAAAGGGGGGTCCCAAAACGTGTTTTTAACATTGAGTTTTCCATAGGGCGGTTGGCCTCACTTTTAGCCCGAACGGCTGAATGGATTTGCACGAAACTTGGCAAAATTGTAGGGACTGGTAGCCCGATGTGCCTTTGCTAGGTCTCAATATATGTGCTCCAGTGGATTTTGAGAAATTAACGTTCAAAAAAAGATATATATCTGTAACAGCGGACCGGGCAGCGCTCCAGTTCGCGTACTTTTCGCGTTATGGAGCTTTGTGAAGCGAAGCTGATTGGTTCTCCGGCGTCTGTAAACATTCCAAACAGTCCGTAGCGGCCGCCATCTTGTCTCTCGGTAGGATCGAGAGACAAGAGGAGGCCAAAGCGAAGGGGAAAATTACCATAAGGGGGCATAGTAGATCCTCCCTGACCCCCTAGGTTTGATGTGGAGGTTTTAAAAGGGCCCCGCGGGGCAAAAAAAAAAATAAATAATAATAATCGAACAGCTGAATGGATTTGCACGAAACTTGGCAAAATTGTAGGGACTGGTAGCCCG
Source organism: Lissotriton helveticus (assembly GCF_964261635.1). Classification (NCBI taxonomy): domain Eukaryota; kingdom Metazoa; phylum Chordata; class Amphibia; order Caudata; family Salamandridae; genus Lissotriton; species Lissotriton helveticus. Next base: position 1,070,773,030 of record NC_136069.1, on the reverse strand, counting down.
ATGTGCCTTTGCTAGGTCTCAATATATGTGCTCCAGTGGATTTTGAGAAATTAACGTTCAAAAAAAGATATATATCTGTAACAGCGGAACGGGCAGCGCTCCAGTTCGCGTACTTTTCGCGTTACGGAGCTTTGTGAAGCGAAGCTGATTGGTTCTCCGGCGTCTGTAAACATTCCAAACAGTCCGTAGCGGCCGCCATCTTGTCTCTCGGTAGGATCGAGAGACAAGAGGAGGCCAAAGCGAAGGGGCAAATGACCATAAGGGGGCATAGTAGATCCTCCCTGACCCCATAGGTTTGATGTGGAGGCTTTAAAAGGGTTCCGCTGGCCAAAAAAAAATCCCCGCGGAACGTTTTTTTGGTGGGGTGCGCCCGGTTAGCGTAACGGGAAGCGGACTGGGGAGCGTACTACAAGGAATGAAGAATGATTGACTTTTAACTTATTGTATGTTTATAGACTTTTTTTAACTTTTTTTTCTGCTGAGTGACGTCTCGGCCTATCTTCACGGGATGCAGGGGCATATTACCAACGTTAAGCGATATTTATCGCTAACGATGCTTAGCAACGAATTTTTTAACGCTAAGCATCGTCAGAAATTATCGCAGATAAACCTTGCTATTATCAAGGTTTATCGCAAATGCGATAAAAAACGGCCGCAATGCATGAATATCGCTGAAAAGTCAGCGATATTCATGCATTACCGAGCTAATGCTCTTAGCCATGTTATCCACCTCCCATTGGATAACATGGCTAAGAACTGCTCAGGGCAGGTGTTAGTTTTTGGAGATATTCGCGCTTAGCGCGAATATCTCCAAAAGTTGGTAATAGGAGATAGCGATGTTAGCGACTGTTTCCAGTCGCTAACATCTTGGCACGCCCACTTTGCATGTCATTAGTGATAAATATCACTGACATGCAAAGTGGGGCCCAAGATGGTCGCTATCTCCTACTAGCTGTCGCTAACTGGTGTTAGCGACAGCTAGGTAATAGGGAGATAATTTTATCTCCGCTTTCTTGGCTTTTAAAGCCAAAAAAGCGGAGATAAACCCCCTTGATAATATGCCCCGCAGTCCCTACCATCTCGGCGTTTAAGCCCAGGGGAACCGGTAGTGTGGAAGAGATAACGGGGCATATTATCAAGGGGGTTTATCTCCGCTTTTTTGGCTTTAAAAGCCAAGAAAGCGGAGATAAAATTATCTCCGTATTACCTAGCTGTCGCTAACACCAGTTAGCGACCGCTAGTAGGAGATAGCGACCATCTTGGGCCCCACTTTGCATGTCAGTGATATTTATCACTAATGACATGCAAAGTGGGCATGCCAAGATGTTAGCGACTGGAAACAGTCGCTAACATCGCTATCTCCTATTACCAACTTTTGGAGATATTCGCGCTAAGCGTGAATATCTCCAAAAAGTAACACCTGCCCCGAGCAGTTCTTAGCCATGTTATCCAATGGGAGGTGGATAACATGGCTAAGAGCATTAGCTCGGTAATGCATGAATATCGCTGACTTTTCAGCGATATTAATGCATTGCGGCCGTTTTTTATCGCATTTGCGATAAACCTTGATAATAGCAAGGTTTATCTGCGATAATTTCTGACGATGCTTAGCGGTAAAAAATTCGTTGCTAAGCATCGTTAGGGATAAATATCGCTTAACTTTGGTAATATGCCCCAACGTCTGTTAACGTTCGATTCGAAGGAAATCAGGAAGTGTTGAAAAACATTGTCTGCGCCATCTTGCCTTTTTTCAAATGCCACACTTTTGTCGTGCACGGCAGCCATTTTAGATGACTTGACCAGACCCACGCTCTGCACGCTGTCGATCCTTAGCATGGCTCCCCACCCTCGCAAGCATCTCCCCCAGGCACTGGTCACCCCCGCTCTCTGTCTTATGCATGGGCAATAAACCTCCCCCCATCTGCGCTGCTCTTCCCTGAGAATCACACCCTGTGCCCGCCCGACACCTCCCTTTCGCCCTATTCACTACCGCACCCTCTGACACTCCTCTTCCTCTGTGTCCGATTGTCCAGGCCGGTCCCAGCTATCAGCTAGCCCTGCAGATGTAGTTTATGGCCCCAGCTGTAAAGAATTACCCCTCTTCAAAGGAGTTATAGTAGATCAAGGCCCACACCCGATGAGATCCGTCACACCACACGCGTTCCTACTATCTGAAAACCATCCTGTATTGTGATTGGGGAGGGGACCGAGCCTGAAGCGGAAGATTCCAGGGATGACTCTTTGTACATCAAAGTTTTTACAATTATGTGTCACATTAAAAATATATAGCACTCCAACAAAGTAGTAGGATTATAAAACTTTAATAACTTATAAATATATACAACAAAAAAAAAACAGTAAAAACATTTAAACATTTTTAGGGAAAAAGAAGGAAGTAGCGGTCGGTTGTGCGAATAGTCCCAAGGCAGCACAACGTCCAGATTTCTGGACGGCACCCAGGTGATGTTGCCTGGGTGCCGCACTGATTTCGGTATCCGGCGTGGGGCGTCGCGGGGGGTGGGTCATCAGTAGCGGTCTGTTGTGCGAATAGTTCCAAGGCAGCAGAACGATGGCACCAAGGTGATGTCCAGTAAGTTGCCGCCCTCCGAATAACGGCGTGGGGCGCCCCGGGGGGGGGGGGGGAGGCGGCATGAACGGGCCTCCCCAGGTGGAGCCTCGTCTGCTGTAGTGGGGCGCCCCTTTACCGTTTCAGTTGCCATTCCGTCCGCTTTTGGTCCACTGTGTCAAAATCCACAATTCAGCTGAGTTGCCGCCCTCCAAATAACGGCGTGGGGCGCCCCGGGGGGGGGGGGAGGCGGCGTGAACGGGCCTCCCCAGGTGGAGCCTCGTCTGCTGTAGTGGGGCGCCCCTTTACCGTTTCAGTTGCCATTCCGTCCGCTTTTGGTCCACTGTGTCAAAATCCGCAATTCAGCTGAGTTGCGCCCACTCTTGCGGTGCAGCGATAGGCGGCTGTCACAGGACTCTCAAAATGGCGGCAGGCTCTTTCCTTTTTGGGCCTGGTCCACTGAAATGGCCCTGGGACACCTTGGAAATCGGACGCTTGTCTGCTAGGTCTTGGACCCCATTCTCGAAAGCTTCCCCTCCGCCTTGAGGATTCTACAAAAGTCTTGGGGGCCCCCGACTCCTGTAGGCTTCCGGTGGGGAGCGGCTGCCATGATTCCTCGCGGAATGACCACGACGGAGCCACGAGATGGTGGTGCTTTCATGCTGACGCCAGCTTCAGTCTGAAACATCCAGAAACAAGGTGGGGCTTTCATCGTTTGGGAAAAAAAATAGTTTTCATCCAATGAAAAGTGTTATTTTTAGGTCATATGATCAAGCCTTCCATCATTAGGAAACCAAAAGTAAAATGAACCAATGAAAAGTTTTATAAACAAGTCACATGACCTGTTATGCGGCATAGGGTATAAAAAGCGTAGACAATCCGTTGGCACGTGAGGCGGCGTCAGTAGCGGACCGATGTGCGAATAGGCCGAAGGCAGCACAACGCGCCAAGATCCGGATGGCACCGAGGTGGTGTCCAGCAAGTTGTCGCACTGGTGTGGCCATCCTACAATGCTGAAAGTCGGCGTGGGGCGCCCCGTTGGCCTGTGAGATGGCGGCAGTAGCAGACCGATGTGCGAATGGGGCCAAAGGCAGCGCAACAATATTTTCTGAATAGAAGACACCACAAGGCGCTGAGATGCCAAGATCCGGATGGCACCGAGGTGGTGTCCAGCAAGTTGTCGCACTGGTGTGGCCATCCTACAATGCTGAAAGTCGGCGTGGGGCGCCCCGTTGGCCTGTGAGATGGCGGCAGTAGCGGACCGATGTGCGAATGGGGCCAAAGGCAGCGCAACAATATTTTCTGAATAGAAGACACCACAAGGCGCTGAGATGCCAAGATCCGGATGGCACCGAGGTGGTGTCTAGTAAGTTGCACTGGTGTGGCCATCCTACAATGCTGAAAGTCGGCGTGGGGCGCCCCGTTGGCCTGTGAGATGGCGTCAGTAGCGGACCGATGTGCGAATGGGGCCAAAGGCAGCGCAACAATATTTTCTGAATAGAAGACACCACAAGGCGCTGAGATGCCAAGATCCGGATGGCACCGAGGTGGTGTCTAGTAAGTTGTCGCACTGGTGTGGCCATCCTACAATGCTGAAAGTCGGCGTGGGGCGCCCCGTTGGCCTGTGAGATGGCCTCAGTAGCGGACCGATGTGCGAATGGGGCCAAAGGCAGCGCAACAATATTTTCGGAATAGAAGACACCACAAGGCGCTGAGATTCGGTTAGCACCGAGGTGGTGTCTAGCAAGCTATGCAGCTGAGTTGCGTGCGCACTTGCGGCGAATAGGTCGAAGGCAGCACAACAATGTTTTCTGAATAGAAGACACCACAAGGCGCTGAGATTCGGTAGGCACCGAGGTGGTGTCTAGCAAGTTGCCGTACTGGTGTGGCCATCCTACAATCCTGCTCCGAATAACGGCGTGGGGTGCCGGAAGGGGGGGGGGAGGCGGCGTGAACGGGCCTTCCTAGGTGGAGGCTCGTCTGCTGTAGTGGGGCACCCCTTTACCGTTTCAGTTGCCATTCAGCTGAGTTTCGGCCGCTCTTGATGCTACAGCGACAGGCGGCTGCAAGAGGACTCTCAAAATGGCGGCCTGTTCTTTGGATTTGGGCCTGGTCCACTAAAATGGCCCTGGGACACCTTAGAACTCGGACGCTCAAATTTTTTTTCCTTTCCTCTACATGCAAAAAAAGGTAAATGCCCGGTACGTTACACGCTTCATCTGCCACGATGTACTCTCCAGAGGAACCGAAAAAAAATATAGTTATGGTAACTATACCATGCATCGTCATATGGAGAGGTGGCACCGATTAATTATAGTGCTGCATAAAAGAGAGATTTGGAGGAGAACCCCCGACCTGCCAGTACATTCATCAAAGAAGTGGCACTGACAGCATCAGAGGCAAGGGAAACGGTCCCAAATATTTAGAAGAACTTTGGAAAGATTAAAATGACATGTTTAGATTGTGGCAAATTAATTTCATGTGGACAGATGAGTGTTACTCTAATAAATACAGCATATGAACATCATCATAGTCGATGGTTGGTAGAGACATTTTGACTATATCCTGGACCTGCCCGTCCTCGCCCAAAATGGCGCCGGAATAAATGGGACTCGTAACTCCTTGCTGTGTACTGGTTGCACAACCTTGATATCACGAGATACGTATGCAGTTTTGAAGCACATGGCGGGCGGGGACGAGAATAGATTGAATATTTCGATATCCCTATTGATATTAAGTTCTGATGTGTTATTGATTACTGTCCTATTGAAAGTTCGAATTAACGTCACCCATGGTACTTGCCTGCAAATGTATATCTAGATAATTTTATTGTAAGTGGCCCTGTCGTATTTTAATTATAAAATGTACGTCCACCGATTCCGCAACTGTTAGACACTTTAGTTCTTGCAACCTAATGGCCCGCCCGTTACGTTCCTCTACAGTGTAAATGTCTACTCATCATATACGATTACAGTTTGCTCCGTGGCCGGCCCACGTGGTTATAGGCTCGTATTTGTATAATGACATTTTCACAATAAAGGTTTTTAAAAGAAAACATGGTAGTAGTATATACATTGGTAAAGTTTTTAATAATAGTCACTGTTTTCGAATCAGTAAAAGGCAAGTGAAATAAAGCAGTCCAATTACATGAAGGGTAAAAGGTATAATATGCAGGAACGCAGTAAAGATAAATGGTCAAGGGCTGTTGTGTTTTCTACTCCTGCAACATAAAGTGATCGATAAGAATCTGATATTCAGGCGTATCGGCGACTAAGACAGCAGGCCGACCCTCTTTTGCTCAACGGCTCCGTCATGGGACGAAGAAACGCCCTTTTTCTCGAAAAAGGAATATATTTTACTTGCAGGACAGTTGTAAATTTTCCGGGAAAGTACATTAGCCTGGAACATTATAACATATATTTAAGAAAAAATAATGTTCGAAAGCATCATTAGAATAAGAAAAGTAAAATGAACCAATGAAAAGTTTTATTAACAAGTCATATGACCTGTTATGCTTACGTTACGCGCTGCGCGTCGCGCCCCGGATCACTTCCGGATGCGCTAACGCGGCGCGTCATATGACGCATTACGCGACAACGCAGGTCTAGAATATAGTCAAAATGTCTCCACCAACCAGCGGTCGGAACACAACCCCTTTCAGCAGGCTAAATAGTTCTGTTAAATGACAACAGAAGGGACAGGCAACAAGAACCATCAGTGAAAGAGGGGAGGGCTAGTTCTTCTCTACCGGGTCACGTTGGGGCGCTACCGGAACTGATCGAATTGGTAGTCTACAGTGTTTCTGGATGTTTCAGACTGAAGCTGGCGTTAGCATGAGAGCACCACCATTTCGTAGCTCCGTCGTGGCCATTCGACGAGCAATAATGCTAGCCGCTCTCCACCAGAAGCCTGCGGGAGTCGGGGGCCCCCAAGACTTTTGTAGAATCTTCAAGGCTGAGGGGACGCTTTCGAGAATGGAGCCCAATCTCTAGCAGACAAGCGTCCGAGTTCCAAGGTGTCGCAGGGCAATTTTAGTGGACCACGCCCAAATCTGAAGAGCCGGCCGCCATTTTGAGAGTACTGTGGCAGCCGGCTATCGCTGCACCGCAAGAGCGGGAGCAACTCAACTACATGGTGAGCGAGACGCTGTAGTCGAAAGAGCGGGCGGTAAACAGCTGAATAGCGGAAGAGGCACAGTGTAGCAAAAGCGGGCGGAATGGCAACTGAAATGGTAAAGGGGCGCCCCACTACAGCGTGTCTTTAGGTGAAACGGATTGTGGGACAAAGTCAAGAATGGAAGAGTTACCAAAAGGCAAAAAGTTCCGCTTGATCCCGGGAGCCGGCCACCTATGTCGGGGGCGATCTCAGGCTACACCAGGAGAACACGACTTGGGGAGGGAGCCGGAGCCAAGCGCCCCCTCCGAGTCCGCGCCATCACACCGTCCCTCGGGGGCCTCCGTCAAGCGGTTCAGGGTGGCACCGCATTACATTGTTCACAAATGCAGTCACGTCCTCAAACAGTCCCCACTTTACTTTGACAATAGTGAAGCTGAAGCAAGTGCAAATAGGCTTCAGACAGTGTTACAAGCACTCCTCAAAACTTTGAACCATCAGAGTGCATGAGTTTCATGCTCGATCGATTGAGCTAGCCGGATCGGGCAACAAAAAGTATAAAATAGTTATGTAAATAGTTGTTTAATAAAATGTTTTACCCTGTTACTTTGCTGGTGTGTTGTATATATTTGTAATATTTGCATAGAGTTTATCGTTATTTTGGGCGGGGTGGGTGGCGGAGCCGAGCTGTATTGCAGCCATCATGGTGTGGAGTTCAGTTCATCTCAATAGTTTCGTGTTTGTCATGAGGGGTTGTTCCTAATGTTTCTATTTTAGCGAGGTCAAAAAGAGATCCCATTAGTGGCCTACTGATTTTGCTCGATTCCTTTTGTTTTTTTACACGATTTTTCGCTATCTGCAAAGACTAAACAGAGTATTGCGACTCTGTGCTTGTTTGTAAATAGAGAATGAACCAAAGAGAACCAATTCTAAAACAGTAAATGCTTGGATAACAATCAATCAAATGGAGAGAGAAGCAGGCACGACGGATTACAACGGGGGCAAAGGCCTGCGTTAACTACCCTTCACTATCTGCAAAGAGAGAGTACTCCTAATAGAAATGAGGGGGAGGGGGGGGGCAGCATTCAAAGCAGATCATTGTGCATAAACACGAAAATGTTTTTACTTACCACGTACTTGACATTCGACAGCTTATGATATTTGCTATTAAAAAACCATTGAAATTCACTGAAAAAACCATAGGTTAGAGACCATATATAGTTAGGAATTAGCATTTAAAAAACCTTGAAAATTCACTGAAAAAACCATAGGTTATAGACCATATATAGTTAGGGCTTAGCATTTAAAAAACCTTATTTTACTCACACAAAACCATTGAAATTCCATATATAGTTAGTTGCACTAACTATATATCGCGCACCCGCAATCCACTGCTGATGATGTCACATATTACATCATTCATGACATGGTCAGTGACATCACTGATGACATCACTGATGACATCTCAAATGACATCACTGATGACATCACTGATGACATCTCATTTGACATCAATGATCACATCACTTATGATATCATTCATGTGACAATAAAATGCATCTCCTCACACTTTAATATAACCTCTGTTACACCCAGTGTTAAATACAGAGTATAATTTTTGAAACCATTGACACACCAATACTAGTTACTACATACGCACTCACTGATTCCTACTTCTACACACACATTCACTCATTCACCCATACAATCATTCATACATACAATGACTCATCTTTACAACACTATCATATGCACTCATACACCTATACAGACAATCACACTCTGCCACTCACCCATGGAGTTACTTACACACCTAGTCAGTCCTGTAAAGAATCAATCACACTTCCATTTTCTAATCTATACAGTTAAACATAGAGCACATAACATTTTCAAACATATACTAACACATACTTACTCTCTTATACAATCATTGATACAAGTACACATTGATCTGCACAGAGTCACACACCTCCCAGCCAGCCACACATACACTCAGTCTCCCATACAAATAATTGGGCAACCAATCAATAACCCATATAGTTACTCATATAGCTACTGATCAACACATGCAGCAGTTTACAGAACAATAGAAATAATGCTGCACAAATTAAGACAGTTTAGTCACTAACCCATGCACTCAGTGAGACACATTTAATCACTCACTCATACAGTCAGTCATGCACCTACTAAATCCTTCATCCAGACACTTATTCATCCACTCATTCTTCAATATGTAAGACATATTTAAAGTTTACAGAAACATACAGACACTGGATGTTGTCATCAGTAATGTCATCAGTGATGTCATTTGAGATGTCATCAGTGATGTCATCAGTGATGTCACTGACCATGTCATGAATGATGTAATATGTGACATCATCAGCAGTGGATTGCGGGTGCGCGATATATAGTTAGTGCAACTAACTATATATGGAATTTCAATGGTTTTGTGTGAGTAAAATAAGGTTTTTTAAATGCTAAGCCCTAACTATATATGGTCTATAACCTATGGTTTTTTCAGTGAATTTTCAAGGTTTTTTAAATGCTAATTCCTAACTATATATGGTCTCTAACCTATGGTTTTTTCAGTGAATATATATATATATATATATATATATATATATATATTACCTACTGGCTACTACTGGTAGTTGTAGTTAGGAACTATTTTCCATAAGAAATCAGCAACATTCTATTTGGAATAACTTTGGCGCCGGTTGACGAATTTTCGTGAAATTTTCAAAACTAGTGGGGCGCTCCGATCCGCTCCTATCCCGAAAGTCTCGGGGTGATTTGTGAAGCGGGGGCCGAGAAAAAAGGGGGTCCCAAAACATGTTTTCCCCATGCAATTTTCCATAGGAACCATTCGTCGCGGCTACAGCCTGAACTTCTTAACGGAATTACACCAAATTTGGCAAAGTCCTTGGTTCAGACTCGTGCCTTTTATGGTGTAAATCCGTTCAGTAGTTCCTGGGAAAATCACAATTAAAAGTACATATATATCTATGGCCGCGGTGGATCCTCGCATCCTGAGTGCACCCTAAGCGCACCGTCCCGATCACACTCTGAATGCTAATTGGCTGTCAAGTGGTTGTCAACATTCGAAACCAGGAAGTGTTGGCAGCCATTTTGTGCCTCGGTAGAAGCGAGGGTCAAGATATTAGTGGAACAAGTGTTCAAAACCCAAAAAGAGGGCAGGGTAAAAATATCTTGACCCTCTAGACTTGCTTAGGGGGTCCCGCAAGGCCCCCCAGGGTGCAAAAATATGTATTTTCTTTTTTTTTAAACGGAGAAATGTGTGCAATGTGCATGGATCCGCCGTAAAAAAATAAAAATGAAGCGCGGGCTCCTGTGCTTGTTTAAAAATTAGCTACCGGGGGGGCCACATCCCGTGGTGTAAAATATAACATTTGATGGGGTGCAGAGGGGTCCGTAGCCCGGGGACCGCCATCCCTCTGTGTTACAAAATATACGGGTGGGGGGCTCAAAGGCTACTGTCCCAGTAAAAAACGTGGGTGGGGGGGGGTTTATGGTCTCCTCCAGCCCCGGGGAGTGCTACTCTCCGGGGCTTTAAAAAAAATGGGTCGGGGGGCTCAAAGGTCCATCTAAGCCCCGGGGATTATCACTCTCTGGGTCTTTTTATTTTTTGGGAGGGGGGCCTCGAGGCCCTCATTCCGGAGCAGTCGAGGGCACTGGGGAACACCGCCCCCTAGAACCAGCTCTTGCTGTGTCTCGGGGTGCCCACCCCCGGGACACTGCAGTTTGCTATGGCAGGGCAGGAGTCGAGGTTCCCGCTCTGTCATAGCAAACATTTGAGTGTGCTGGACTTTTACAAAATTTTAATAGGAACCGTTAATCGCAGCTACAGTCTCTGGTAAAGTGCTAGTAAAGACTTAGCCTCTGTAATACACTCAATAATAGTCAAATGCTGTCAGAAAAAAACATTTAGACTTTTTTAAATTAACTTTTCTTGAAACAGAAATAAATAAAAACGTAACTTTAATAACACAGTACAATAAACAAAACGTGAGATGGACTGCAGTGGTAGTAGCGTAGGTAACCTGCAAAACAAAAATGAAACATAATTCCTTACAATTAGATCGATGTGATTGAATGAGGTGAGAGATTACATCACATGCATACTCAGGGTAATGCACCACACCCCTCCCGTAGAATCACCCTCAACAGGAGTCTGTAGGGCAGCGCTGCTTGTAGGCTTAGGTCTATCTTATGGTATAGATGGTATTTAAAATGAGACAGAGATGTGACTGAATGAGGTCAAAGATCACAAATTAACAACACTTGGCAATATTGCTTATTCGCACGTGTGCAGTGTGCTTGATACATCCCACCCCTCTAGTAGGTCTGCGCTGAAGAGGTGTCTGTAGGGAAGTGCCTACTGGCTCAGATCTACAGTATGGTCCAGCAGGTCTTTAAAATGATTCAGAGATGAGACAGAATGAGGTGAGAGATCACGTCTTTATGCAGGACAATATCGTTTGCTTGCAGCGCGTTTAATTGAAGGTATTGTGTATCTAAGCCGCTCTGCTTACCTTTTGTAAACACTACATCTAGCAGAGCTTACAACTTGCAATCGGGTTTGGATCTATACTTCAGACAGTGTTAAATTCAGCCTTGATTTTTTTTTATCTGCAGTGTGGACAGAAGAGTTCAAAACTTGAAAAGAGAAAGAGAAACAGTGTGAGAGAGAGGTAGAGAGAGAAAGAGAGAAAGAAAGACATTGAAAGTGTGAGAGAGAGAAAGTAACAGATGTAGCAGGAGAGGCAGTGTTGATACTGGAGAAAATCTTAGTAGCTCACCTTTTTGCCTCCAGTGTATGTCCAAACACAAGTCGGTTCACAGTGCACCCTCACGTTTAGTGATCTGAAAGATAGTATACAATTTGTAATTGCAGAATACATACAACTGCACACGTATATTTCTGCGTTACGCCTCTGCACACCCAGGCTGCTTTATTCCATCAACTCCCACTGCAAGGAGGTGTCTGTGCGCTATTTTCCTCCCAGGGTGCTATACCCCATGCACTCCCACTGAATTGCGGTGAGTTCTCATTACTGCGCAACTAGACTGCTGCACTCCATTGACTCCCAGTGTCCGCAGGTAAGTGCCCTTTCCTGCGCATTCAGAGTGTTGTAACCTATCCACGCCCACTGCCCGGAGGTGATTGTATATTCCTACGCACTGAAGTTGCTGCACACTATCCACTCTCTCTGCCCATAGGTGACTTCTCATTGCTTCTGAAACAAGTTTCTCTGCTCACCTTGTGCCATTGGCGTGTTTCAAAGAGGGTCCACCATGTGTTGAAGCAACCTTACTACGCATTGTTACGATGGCCACGCATCATCGCAGAATCCTTAAACGTTGAGCTTTGGAGGTGTTGGGGGGACGCCAATTTGCGAAACACAACCTGTTAGGTAAAAAGGAAGATAAGATTGTGTGTCATTTGTTCATAAAAGGAGAGAGGAAGTGAGAGAGTGACTGAAAGAATATTCGCAGCTCACCTTTCTGTCACTGGTGTGTCTTCTACCACGTACCGGGACATACTGCACTCTGAAGCTCCACATCAAAATATAGTAAGAGAAAGATGTTATGATTGGTAATTGCCACTATCTTAATGTGGAGAAGAATAACATCGCCCTTTCACACACCTTCCCTCCCGCATAAAAAATACAACTATTTGTACGGTTCCAACTTGTTTAATGGGCTTCGATTTATGAACAATTAGTAGAGTAGTAATGTTTTCCATCCGGTTATAGAAACCTAGTGGTGCACAGTGATACACGTGCTTTCAATCATCACGAGCGACAGACATTTGACCGACTATAAAAACTTTCCTGCTATAGGAAAAGAAAATACAAATGCAAAAAGATAGGGTATATAGGACTGCGTACGCCTAAATCGCGATGTCACCTTTTTGTATCCAGTCTGCTGCACCCCATCTACTCCCTCCGCTGCGCACTCAGGCCTCACTGCTCACCTTTTCGTGGACAGGGCATGTTCTACATCATGCAGTCCCGCTTTGCCACCAAGAAGTCTCTCATTTGCTGCTGAGTCTTGATATCGCTATGGGAAAGGACATACTCGTGCACCCATCATCATGGCAGGTTCCTCACCCACTCAGTCCTTGTGGTACCACTAAGTCAGTGACCAAAGAGACCACGCACGTGGTGGTGGGCCCCCCTGTTCGGTAGTTCGGGCCTACATGAGTCGTCCGAACCACCAGGACGGGCCATCACAGCGATTGTGATGGGAGCAACTCTGAAATGGCATAGAGCATGTGAGCCCCGTCTTTTTTATTGGTAGGGTCACGTGTGCTGTGATGGCTGTGCTGGATGGGTGTGGTGTGGGTGTATACCAGCCTTGAGGGAGTGTGTATGTGCCGTTCTGACAACTAGACCTGGAACTAAGACATCGCTACAATGGAAATCTGGGCCATGTAGAGTTGTTGTATTTTCCTGGAAGCATAAGCAGAGTGGGCTGGCCTGACGTATGCCAGTGCTGCGCGAGGATGTGAATGATGACTCTGGAGCTATGGGCGTGGTTTCGTCGTGAGCTTTATGAGAAATCAACTGATTCGGGTGTCTGTGTTGTAGTGGTGCCGTCAACCGAGTCTTACACCTAAATGTGTCATTATGTCTGTAAAGTCCCACAACATGCCCAACATAGAAGGTACGGGGAATCACTGATCCTACATTCATCCATAGTTGCACACATAAAAGATGGTGGACATGATGCATTTCTGCAAATATAAATCTTTGTTGTACATTCAGTGGAGTGTTGTAGCTGTAGTAATACAGGGCTATGAAAGCTTCAGGTTGCCGTTTTTGGCACATGAAGGGCAAGTAATATTTATACGTATGTGGTCATTGGGTATACTGTCGAACTTGGTGCAGGAAATGAGTGTTCGAGTGTTGGAGTCGCGTCCACATCCTGTTATTGTAGACAAATGACGTAATCTATGCGTGCCTGAAAATGTACTGTAAATACGGTGCTCATGTAAATTGCTGACATAGTTTTGGGTCGGCTTCGCGCTATATAAATATGCTAAAAAAAAGAAACTCGAGCAATAGCACACACTTATAAATTGACTGTACACTTTCCTTGTAGTATTGTAATGATCTAGTTTCTACGTTCGTATTTGTAGAATGAGCGAGAAAAAGTTATATAAACGAAGTTTTTGTTACTGCCAGAGGTAAGATGGTTGCATACGCTGTTTATAGCACAATATAATGTCGTAGGGCCCAGGAGCAGCATTTTACAAACATAATGAATACACCAACACAGATAGATAGTTGAAGTGGGCACAGGTACATGCCTTTGACTCCATTTTATTACATTGCTGTTGGTAACAAGTACAATAGTAAGCATGATATCATACACAGATATTTAATCATAAACGGTTTATGACTTCTGCTGTACAAACGTAGGAGCACTACATATGAAATAATACACAGAACATTCTATTGTAAAGGGTTCATGAGTTGTGGTGCACTGAGGTAGGGGCGGTTTATGTGGAGCCTGCGATGATGCGTGGTCCAGGCAGACCACACTGGTAAGAATGTGTTTTGACTACTGAATTCTGCCTTAATAAGGCCATATGGCGATTATTTATGGTGTACTGAGTTAGTGGTACGTCTGGTGTTTAGCGTGTGCTCATCCTGCGATGATGCGTGGTCCAAACGGGCTGCACTCAAAGCATTGACTGTTGCATACTGGACTGCATGAACTTTGAGGGAAAAAAATAAACTAGCATCGATGGTAATCAATTGCTCTGCAAACTAGGTCTACTGATTGCTCCCCATAACAAATTAAACGATTGCACTTCACGCAGTGCATTCTAACTTTCCCAAATTAGGGACATATGCCTGGTGGCGATGTTGAAGGTGATGCCCCAGAGGTACTTGGCATTGCCGGTGGTGGAGGTACATTTTGGCTCAGTCTTGTACATTCTTTGTGAGCATAGTTCACAGGATGCAGGGATTGAAGGTGCTTGTGCATACTAGCAGTGCCACAGGAGTATTTTTTGTCCCTGCCTTAAATAAATCAAGGCTGAATTTCATGCTGTCCGTAGTGTAGATCCAAAGCTGAATTCAAGTTGTGAACCCTGCTGTCCGCATTGTAGATTGAAAGCAGTAGTCAGCACAGATATTGACGAATATATTTTGTCACTTATTTTAACAAAATCTGAACACATATAGTACAATTGTCTCTGCATTAAATAAATAAAGGCTCAATTCCCTATTGTCTGTATTGTAGATGCAAAACTGAATTTAAGTTGTGAACCCTGCTATCCATGGTGTAGATCTTAGGCAGTAGTAGACACAAACATCGAGGAATGCTTTTTGTCACACCCTTTAACAAAATCTGAACATATACAGTACAATAGTGTCTCCATTAAATACATCAAGGCTCAATTCCCTATTGTCTGTAGTGTAGATGCAAGGCTAAATTCAAGTTGTGAATCCTGCTGTCCGCATTGTAGATCGAAGGCAGTAGTCGACACAAACATCGAGGAATGCTTTTTATCACATCCTTTAAAAAAATCTGAACACATACAGTACAATTGTCTCTGCCTTATATATATCAAGGCTAAATTCAATGCTGTCCGTAGTGTAGATTCAAAGCTGAATTCAAGTTTTGCACCCTGCTGTCCGCAGTGTAGATCAAAGGCAGTAGTCAGGACAGGCATCAAGGAATGCTTTTTGTCACATCCTTTAACTAAATCTGAAGACATATAGTACAAGTGTCTCTGCCTCACATAAAAGAAGGCTAAATTCAATGATGTCCGTAGTCTAGATCCAAAGCTGAATTCAAGTTGTGAACCCTGCTGTCCGCAGTGTAGATCGAAGGCAGTAGTCAGGACAGACATCAAGGAATGCTTTTTGTCACATCCTTTAAGAAAATCTGAAGACATGTAGTGCAATTGTCTCTGCCTTACATAAATCAAGGCTAAATTCAATGCTGTACATGGTGTAGATCCAAGGCTGAACTCAAGTTGTGAACCTTGCTGTCTGCAGTGTAGATTGAAGGCAGTAGTCAATATAGACAATTTTCTGTGGTACTGTGGCCCTGAGTTCGCAATGGACCTGTATCGAGGAGGCACGTGGTCATGGCGGCAACCATGTGGCAGGGTGAGGACCTTCACTGTGGCAGAGTCTTTTGTCTTTGCACAAATGAGCCACATCCAAGGCGTAGCTTAATTATATATACTATTACGCTGGAGTTGCATACGTTGTACCAGCCCACTCTGCTTCTGCTTCAAGGGTGGGGGACAACACAGCTACATGACCGAGATATTCCCCAGTGTCTGAGATAATATGGTTGCGTCCACTGTTCAGTACATTATACGTATCAATAGTATATCTACACACTGAAAAGTTTTTGGTTTCTATAGTGAGTTGTGTATAGCATTTCACTGGTAGTCTTGGCATTGTGTAAATTATTGTAGATGTGCGTATTTCCTCCCTTATACATAGTTGGTTGCCACATCTCTGAACATTCAGCTAGCATACTGTTGAGGGGATATATTATTTTGGGAAGGTCCCTTGTCCTGTTTTGCGCTGCCTCTGAGGTAGTAGAGGGGGAGGGGTCAGGAGGGGTGGTTGTAGTGGTGATGGCGCTGGGTGTTGTGATTTTGTTGTGTGTTGGAAGTGCATAATTAGTAGTTCTATCACATATTCATCTTTAAATATGGGTGTGATTTGGCTGTAATTCACGAAGTACATAGTTGACGTAATTACGCTAGTTAAAGGTTGATGTTAATTTGTTAGTGGTAAATGGAAGTATCGCCTGTTTTTTAGGTAGAATTGCAGATTTGCCTTGTTGTTGAAAGTATGGGGAAGTGGTGTTTTTTTGTTTTTTTTCTACGGGAACACCTAGTTTGTATATTATTAACGTTAGTAGTGGTTCTGGTTTGTAGCGATTTTGTTGGAGGAAGGAATCAATTGAAGAGTGGTAATATTTGCAGTTTTTATTAGGTTAAGAATGGGATTATAATTAAAAAAGATAGAAAAAAAGATATGCTTAATGAACATTAAAATTAGGAATTATCATTTAAAAAACCTTTGAAATTCACTCAAAAATCCATAGGTTTCAGGCACGTTATAGTTAGGAATTTTTATTTAAAAAAACCTTATAAATTTACTGAAAAAACCATAGCTTTCAGGGGTGTTATAGTTAGCTGGACATTTCACTCATACAAAACCATTGAAATTCCTCCATTATAGATAGTTGTACTAACTGTAACTCTCGTGCCCGCAATCCACAGGTGATGATGTCACCTATTACATCATTCATGACTTGGTCAGTGACATCACTGATGACATCACTGATGACATCTCAAATGACATTACTGATGACATCACTAATAACATCATCCACCTGACAATCAGATACACCTCATCATACACTAGTATAGCATTTCATCATTCACTGTAAAATACAGAGTACCATATTCGAATCCATTGACACACCAATACAAGTATCTACAAATCCACTTAGTGATTCCTAGATCTACACACACATCTAATCATTTACCTATAGATTCACTCATACATGGTGTTAATGATCAGTAGAACACTATCAAATATACTTATACACCTATATTGACATTACACACCAGCACACTATTAACTTTTTCCAGGCATCCTACTCACTTTTGCAAACAATGTATCATACTTACATTTAGTCAGCTACACACTTACACAAACGCCACTTCATTTATTCATATAGATAGTAACTCATACTTAGTGTGTTATAAAATCACTTTTACGAGTATACAGTTATCTATACAGTCACTCATGAAATCACTGAGTCTTATGTATACTTATTTATATATAACAAATGTCACATACACTGCCTTTTATTACTCTAGTTTGTTGGACATGTACCATTGAGAGATATATTTGGTCAGCAGTACACCCATAAACATATTCACTCATCCAAACAACCGTTATAACATGTAGTCTTAACGTCATATACCAACTGAATCAACTACTGACACATATTTGGGCAGTCACATACCCCCCACCGAACCACACACACATTCACTCTCCCATACAAATACTCAGTTAACTACTCAATAACAAATATAGACTTTCACATAGCTAGTAACCAACTGGTGCAGCAGTTTACACAACAACTGACAAAGTAATACAGATATTCACACGGTTTAGTCACTATCCAATATAATAATCCAATATATTTAGTGAGATACTATAAATTTGTCAAGTAAACAGTCATTCACCCAATCACAATCTTCTCTTACCTCCCACTGGCGTTGTTGATGTACAGGTCCTTACCGACCACTACCTCAATTCGATGTCCTCAATTATCAACGCAGCTGCCCCCCTTCAATTAAAGAATGTTTCTTCAAAAATCTCTAAACATTGGTATGACGGGTTTCTTAATAATGATAGACGAGCGATGAGACAGGCAGAGCGTAACTGGAGATCAGCTTTGCACCTCATAACACTTGAGGAAAAAAGAAACGCTTACTTCAGGAAAATCAAGCGCTCGAAAACTGCTTTCTTTAGCCTCAGCTTGATCAAGCAAAAAACCGACCAACAAAACTGTTCGAGTTAATAAAAACTCAATCCAGAGATGCCCCTCAAACTCTCTCAAACACCTCTAATGCACTGCCGTCCTGTAAAGAATTCTCTTCCTTCTTTAACTTAAAGACAGACAACATCAGGAATGACCACCTTACTGATCTAAATCTCTACTCTAACCCTCACAGTAAAAGGCCCATTGAGTTAAAAAACAATGCTTCGTGGTCATCCTTTGAAATGTACTCGGAAGAAAATATTGCCAAGATTCTTAGCACACTGAAGCCCTCCAATCACCTCCCTGACCCTCTACCCGCAATCGCCGTAAAGGACTTTATCCCATTACTTCTCCCCCTTTGGACCAAAATCATTAATAGCTCACTTCAACAAGGATGCATCCCGGATTCCCTCAAAGTTGGACAGGTTTCGCCCATTTTAAAGAAACCCACAGCGGACCCCTCAGAACTTAACAACTATTGCCCTATCACCAATATCCCTACCCTAGCCAAACTATTAGAAAAATGCGTACACCTTCAACTGACTAAACACATTGAGCACTTTCACCACCTCAACCCATACCAATCAGGCTTCCGAGCAGGCCACAGCACTGCATCTGCCATGACCCACATTATTGATGATGCACTTCAAATACTTGATCAGAATGGCTCCTGCCTCCTCATACTACTCGATCTCTCTTCAGCCTTCGATACGGTCAAACATGAGAATTTACTTGATCTGTTGAATCTCAGAATGGGTATCTCAGGGACAGTTCTCAAATGGTTCACCTCCTTTCTGCACAACAGGACCCACAAATTCAAAATCAATAACACTATGTCCACCCCAGTTCCTGTAACTTTGGGTGTCCCTCAAGGATCCTCCCTCTCCCCTACTCTGTTTAATCTAGTTATGGAACCACTTACCGCACAACTCCAAGCATTCAATGCTCAATTCCACATGTACGCTGATGACATCCAGCTCTACCTCAAAATACACACCCTCGATGACATCAAAATACTCAACACAATGCTTAGGAACACGCAGACCTGGCTATTAGAGAATCACCTCAAACTTAACACGCTAAAAACAGAATTCCTCCTAATAGCACCTCCCTCCAAAGTCCCCATCATTCAGCCATGGTTTAATCATCTCACTGCTCTAGACGTTCAACCTACTATTGTGGCCTCCGCGAAATCTTTAGGCATAACCCTCAACGGTAATCTCAACATGCATCATCACATCAGCAATGCAACGAAGGGAGCTAATTTCCACATCAACACATTGCGTAACTTGAAACCTTTCCTTCCTCCCAAGGATTTCAAAACTGCAGTCCAAGCCTTGGTCATCCCAAGAGTGGAATATGGAAGTTCTGCCCTCTGTGGTCTCCCCCTATCAACTATAGCACCATTAAAAGCCTCTATTAATGCTGCAGCCAGACTTATCACAGGTTCGAAAAAAAGATCACACATCACTCCTGATCTAAAAGCTTTAAACTGGCTGCCCTACGAAGCCAGAATACATCTGAAAATCGCCTGTTTGACCCACAAAGCTTTACACCACAATTCCCCCAGTTAACTCGCTCAGAAACTGACAATCTCTGGTGGATCAAGAGCGACAAGAAGCACAGACAATCTTCTTTTGAAACCTAAGAGATTCCACAAGAAAAAAACATATAAACGTTCCTTCTCAGGAATGGCGCCCAGGATATGGAATGCCCTCCCTCCAGAAATCAGGCTTATCTCATCCACAGCATCCTTCAAAAAAGAAGTAAAAGCTCTCCTCTTAGCCAAATTTCCATGAACTCTGACTATTGTATTCTGATAACTCAATACTTTTCCTCCTGAGACTATTTATATTGTATTTTTGTATGTAATCCAGTAACTCAATACTTTCAGCTTGAGACTACTTATATTGTATTCTGTATGTATATTGATCTCCTTGCATCATTACCTCCTTACATTGTTTTTCTTTATGTTGTAACCATTTACATCTATTTTCTCAAACCTTTTTGCTTAATCATTAGTCATTTGCATGCTTATTCACACTCTGTCTGTAAAGCGCTCTGATATCCGTAAGGATCTTGTTCACGCTCTATAAAACTTTCAAAATAAATAAATACTAAATCCTCCATCCAGATATTTATATATCCACTCATTCTTCAATGCAGATTGCTATATATATATAATATATATTTAAATAACAAACCAAACCACATTCACTGGATGATGTCATCAGTGATGTCATCAGTGATGTCATATAAAAATGTCATCAGTGATGTCACTGACCATGTCATGAATGATGTAATATGTGACATCATCACCAGTGGATTGCGAGTGCGAGAGTTACAGTTAGTACAACTAAGTATAATGGAGGAATTTCAATGGTTTTGTATGAGTGAAATGTCCAGCTAACTATAACACCCCTGAAACCTATGTTTTTTTCAGTGACTTTCTAAGGTTTTTTAAATGATAATTCCTAACTATAACTTGCCTGAAATCTATGTTTTTTATCAGTGAATATATATATATATATATTCAATAATATTTTTAGACAAAAACTTATATTTCTAGGATAAAGAAAAAAACTGTCCTTGGGAAGGAGCCAAAAGGAAAAAATTAGTATTATGTCAGAGGGGAAATGCTAACTTGGAGTGGGTAGGGCAAATAATTAAAACACATCAGAAAGCATCAAAGGAACTAGTCCATTTATTTATTTGATATTCTTATATTACGCTTTGTCACCAGATTAGTATTAAGGTGCTTTACATAGAACCAAACAGTTTATGTGAGTAAGTCAAGGAACACCAAGAAACATGGGGAGGGGAGAGAGACTTGAGCGGAAGGGATGGCAAAATGGAATCAGGTGAGGTCAAAACAATTAAACAGAAGGATTAAAGTTGTGTATCTCTTCAGGTATGACAGTGAAAACAACATGTGAAAGCAGATTGAAGATGGTAGTCTATGTAAGCTGCTGAGAAGCTTGTTTAGTCACTGCAGAGGAAACATTTTAAGAAGTAAGTCTTAAGGCCCTTCCTGAAAGAAAGGATGTTACAGCTGTGTCTTAGTTCAAGAGGTAGGGAAATCCATACGCCGGCTGCTGCTTCATAAAATGACTGCTTCAGTGCTAATGTGGGTATTTCTAAAGTTAAGGCTTGAATGTGGGTATTTCTAAAGTTAAGGAGATCTTGTTTCAAGAAAGTCCTTTTTCTATAGACAGCATGAGTTGGTTGGCTAAATATGTATGTCTGTTACAGTTCAAGGCTTTGCAGGTGATTCAGTCTTACAAGAACTTCATTCACGCCTCGAACAGTAGCCAATGGAGGTCTCTAAGAATTGGGATATATGGTTGAATCTTTTTTCTCTGAGATGATTCTGTCAGTGGAATGGAAGATAGTTTTTAAGTGGAATCAATGTTGATATGAGAATTCCTACTAGGAAATGGGCTTTGTCTGCATCAATTCCTGAGATGGCCTGTAATCTTAACTGGTCGTAAGAGAGAAGATATTTGAGTTTTCTAAGATGGTGGAGGTCAAAGTTGGCAGATTGTGCCATTTTGTTCACTTGTGCTGACAAAGACAGTGGAGTTCAACTTAAAACCAAGAGGTTTGACTGTGTGCCTCTGAGTTGGATTGAACCCCAAACAGGATAAGAATAAGTATATAATCAAAGTAAAAAATAGTCTATAATCCATAAATACCTCACAAACAAGAACCTACTATCAAAAAATAGTCTAAAAACAGACCACCAAGCCAAAGTATGTGTCAGGCTCAAGTTACTGGCTTGGGTGCAAAAGTTACTCGGTATCCTCACTCTCAGGTGCTCAATGATATTGAGATCCTCCTCCAACGCCGATTTAAACTGGCTGGCTGCAGCAGGACTAGACATCCCACAAGATGAAAGAAAATGAGGGGTAGCTGGGGAAATAGTGAGGAAAGACGAGGTGGGTGATGGAACGATAGGAAGTGGGGCAGGTTGGGGAGGCAGATGATACACAATAGCTACAGTCAAGGAGGTCATTATGCCAGTTACATTTTGTAGTTCCCCAGAGACCTTCCCTTGGAGTACCCAGGCCTTTCCAATTAAGTCCTGGATTTCCAGAGAGAGCATTCTATGAGGCTCTCAAATTGGAATCAGGATCGTCTTGAATGCAGCCACAGCCATAGAATTTGGATAAAGAAACTGGACAGCACAAGAGGGGTGTGGAGTTCAGGGGCCAAAGTGTCTCTTGATTCTAGTACTTCTGGGTGGGCACTGGTAGGAGGAGGTGATGCAGGAGGTGCCCCTGGAGGCCCCAAAGGGGGCCTCAGGAATTACGAATGGTCTGGGGGCAGGCCTGAATGGGGTTGGGCCCTGCTCTTCAGAGATCAATGTTTTTACTTGCTCAAGGCCAGGAGGAGAACTAACAACCCCCTCCTCGTATGTGTTGCAGCCCACATCCACTGTCCCCTAGTTGATTCTTCGACCTTCTTCAGAGTCTCTTCAATGTAGCTTAATTACTTCTTCAGGTGGGTGCACTACCCCTGCTGGTGGTGTGTTCCTCGTCGCTGGTCGTCTCAAGAGGTTGTGTCTGTCTCTCAGTCAAGGAAGTCTGTTCTCGTCCCTGGTCCTGCACTGTTCTTTGTTGGCCAGCTCGGTCAGCTGAAAAGGAATTTAAAACAAGAGATTTTGTTAAATCATTGTGCCAATAATGCATAGCTACATATTTTCAGCTGGCAAAGCTGAGACGTTACCAGAAATCTCAATATCCTGTGCTTTCATACTAAAATGTTTAGGAATTTACAGACCTAAAAGTTGCTTATTCACAATTTAACTGTGGTGTCAGCCATTTAAAGTAGGTGAAACGGCTAGTAATAGTTGCCTTATGTAAAAAATAATTGTATGCCTAGTGGAAATGAAAATTGACTACAGGTCATTCAACCTCCTTTTCGAACAAAACCAATGTGTAGAACATTGGTTTTGTTCGAAAAGATATTTTTACCACAGGCCCACAAAGCATTTTAAAGGAGGTTGAATGTATTTATATTTGTGAATATTAAAGTTCCAAAACATTATTGAGTAGTTTTGTTAGCGTATGAATTAAAACAAAGGAAATGTATGATGATTAGAGAAAAAGCTAAAGGTAGTGTCATCTTAAAGATTTCTGGGGCCCTGTCAAAGGAATATTTTGGGACCCCATATTTGGAAACAAATAGATTTTTACTTTCTACTAATTCAAGCCTACATGGTGCTAAACAATATTGAATTGTACTTTAAATGGTGCTCAAAAAAGTATTTCCAGGGACCCAAATATTTCTAATAATGACACAGGGTAGAGTAAGTCAGAGGTAGAGAGAAACAGGGAGACGTTCTAATAGAGAAATTGACTAAAGCGTGATAGAGTAAGAGAAAGATCATGTAACCATTATGCCCCTTGGAAGTTGCAGGTCGTGGGCAATTGCCCACTTTTCCATACCTTAGAATGTCTCCGTGTAAAGGTACTTTATATCAAAGTTTCCATAATGTCAAAAACAGATTAGTAGTCAAGGCAAAGAAAACAAGCAATACACATGCAGGTTATTACATGTCTAATTTCAAAACTTTCATACAACAATAAAACATGTTAAAAAGCATAAGTCAGGTTATGAGAAAGTTCACAGTGAACATGACAGTACATCACTCTTAAACCCTTAAACTCATGCGCACCTATTTTCTAAATGCTAATATACATGTACTTACTATCTCTTGACTGCTCAAACTCTTTCATATGAAAAGGAAGAGTCAGATCAGCAGCTTTCAAGACCCTCTGGTATGGTGTGCCATGCATGGGTACTGTGTATGTAGCTGGGAGTACCAGCCCCTAATGTCTTGGGCCTTGATACGGGTCCAGCAATAAAGTTCCTCCCAGCACTTGCAGCACATCTTCCATCGACTGGTGTGGATACTCACTGCATTGCAGCATGTGGTGATGTCCCTCCAGATTTGGGCCCACACTGAATTGTTTAGCTGATTATCAGATTCCTCATGAAGCTCAGGGTATTTGGCTACAACTCCCTCTGTGATTATACCCAATTCTAAATCAGAATAGGGATGGCTTTCTCTTCAAGTCCTTCAACTATTCTGGAGGCAAGATTGTTGGAAGGAGCATGAGGATGGAGGAGAAAGCTTCCTGTGGATGGCTCAGAATGAAAATAAAATGTCCAGCTTCCTGTTCTGGTAAATAATTTCCTGTTATTTGTGGTAGGTAGAGATCACTGCCCAAGGTAAGAGGTCTTGGCCCTGAGTGTAGAGTCTATGCACTGCACATGAATGAGAGCATCTGCACATGGGCGGAGACTCCGCATGAGAGCATCATGTTAGTTGGAAACAATATGCAAAGTAATCACCATTCATCATGACAAGAGACTGCTCAACCACCTAAATGTAGAGACCAAACTATCAGCTCAAGAGAAAAAAGAATTGACCAGCGATCCAGCACATACATAAAGGATCAATGACACAATATCATCATCATTCCAATCTTTATTTCGACCATTTGGTCATAAAAGATACACAGTACAAAATAAAACACATGTAACTCCATCATAACAGATAAAACATTGGATACATCATTTACAAAGTTAAATGTCTTAAAAAAGATAGGAATTTCTAAGCACTACCCAACTTCTTTTAAAAGGCGGTTACGTGTATACCATACATTAATAAAAAACTTTGAGAGTGCAAAAACAGTTGGGCCGGTAACATCAGATTTTAAAATCCTATACATTGGTGCATATTCCCTGCCACCCATATTCCTTATCAACGGAAGGAGCCAGTATTTTCTGGCTGCCCTGTAGGCTGGACAGAAGAAGATCACATGCAGGTCATTTTCCTCCTTATCCACACATACAGGACAGTGCTTTACAGGGGGAGCCGATGACCACAAGCTTGTAAAGGACCGGAAGGGCAGTGTGCCATACCTCCACTGGAGGAACAGCTTTCTGGCAAGTATGGGGTAGATGGGATCCAGAGCCTTCTCAAACCTATAAAGATCCTTACTTTGCAAAAACACAGATGATAGTGACCCGTCTGGCTGGGCAGCTTTAGCCCTTGCCCATTTGCGTTCGTGGTACAAATTCGACAGGGACCTCTTAGAAATGTTTAATGCTGCCGTCGCCGGCTCCGTCCATAACTCAGGGAGCCCTAGTTCCATACAGGTTGCTTTAATGTTTTTGACCCAGGGGATACTAAGCACCTTGGGGTGATTCAGTATTTCGACCAGTTCCGCCCTGTAGTCTGCGAGATCATCACTACTCCATAGCCTACGCCAGAAGGCTATGGGTCTCAGGCTTATCTCGTCAGCTAGTGGTCGTAGCCCTAAGTCAAGCCTCAAGGGAAGGAGCGGGGTACTCGGGGGGAGGGCGGCTATCTGTCTTATAAACTTATTTTCTGTTACTGACAGGCTCTGACAGGGCATATGACCCCACAGTTCAGCCCCGTACATAGTCGCTCCCCTAGCCTGGGCCTTATATATCTGGATTAAAGCCCCCAATGGACGGTACGACGAACCAGTCATCATCCGGGCAATGCCCCCAGTGGTTTGTATAAGTTTTAGGTTTGCCCTGCCCTGGTGGGATCCCCAAGTCATGGTTTCGTTAAGGGTCACACCAAGATATTCAAAGGTGGCTACTCTCTCGAGCCGCACGGCTCCCAGTTGTGGATTCGGGCGCAGTTTCTGGCTCGGATTCAAAACCATGAATTTGGTTTTTGTAGCATTGATTTCTAGTCCTCTATCAAGGCAAAAGGCCATGAAGGAATCGAGTATCCTTTGTATACCCATAGGGGTTTTAGATAGCAACAGGGTGTCATCCGCAAACATGATCGCGGGCACCCTGCTGCCTTTTAGTTTAGGGGCGTCGGTATGATCGGTGGCACTGAGATGGGCGATTACCCCGTTGACAAAGAGGCAAAAGAGGGTCGGCGCCATCACACAGCCCTGTCTTACCCCTCGGCCAACGGGGAATCTATCAGTCAGTTCCCCCGACCTCCCACACCTCACACGGGCGTAGTTACTGTGGTGCAGCCTCTGTAAGATTGAAAGGATGTCTGGGGGGACGCCCATCTCTGCCAGGACGCTCCAGAGTTTCCCCCTGGGCACCAGGTCGAAGGCGGCCCGTAGGTCCACAAAAATTGTGTACAAACTGCCGCCATCGAACTTTGCTGTCTTCCAGTAGATTAAGTTCAGTCTAAAAACCTGGTCCACTGTGGATACCCCCTTTCTAAACCCCGCCTGGTAGGGACTGAGGGCTCCCACCTCCTCCATCCAATCCTGAAGCCTATTCAGCAAAACCCTGCCAAACAGTTTCTGGGGTACGTCTATTAGACTAATTGGTCTGTAGTTGGCTGGGAGAAGAGGGGAACCCTTTTTAAAGATGGGGACCACCTCTGCCCCCAGCCAAGTACTAGGGATTTCCATCCCACCGAGAACACTGTTGAAAAGGGTAACGAGGTAAGGTGCCCAGACAGTGGGCTCCTGCTTGAACAAGTCCCCCGGTAAGCTGTCCAGTCCCGGCGCCTTCCCAGAAGCCAGGCCTGAGATGGCATCAGTGACCTCACCCAGCGTTATTGGCTCCCCTTGGTAGCCCGGCCCGTCCACCTCATTAACCGCAGGAAGTTCTCCCGGCTCAGAGCTGTATAAGGACTGAAAGTGGGCCTGCCAGACCCCAGGTGCTATATTGGGCTCTAGTGCCGATTGTAGGTTCCCTGACCCCCCATTCACTGTCCTCCAGAACAGGCGTTGATTTTGAAGCGCTAAAGCCTTCGTGAGTTCTGTTTTAGCCCGTCTGCATGCTAGATTATACCACAGTGCTTTGGCTTGGCGCCTCTCCCTGGGCTTTCGTGGGCTACTAGTGAAATGGCGTGCCGCGATTTTTATAAGGTCCTCATGGGCCTTATACAAATTAGTCTGGGAGTCTATAATGTTTACCTCGCTGTCACAACTCCCCATAATTTCCAGTATGGGAATAATCTCAGCACATAGCAAAGGGAGTTTATCCTTGGTTGTAACCAGGTGCTCCCACCTGATTCTTCTCCTGCTATTGTCCAGGAGGAGCGCGGGTTTGTTCCCTTCCACTGTGGGCACTAGAGCTTGGGGGCCTGGATGGACCAGGTCGAGCTCAAGAGCATTGTGATCACTCTCAATCCTTTCCATCACCCTAAAATCCCGAATTGTAGTCCACCTCACTAGTTGAGCCAGGACATAGTCCAAGCGGGACTCCCTCCCCTGTCTATTATAAGTAGTTTTACTAGGTATATCGGATTTCATTCGCCCATTACAGGCTCTGAGTCCGAACCTTAGGGTGAGGGCAGTAATTTGTAATGCTAGTGGAGTCCAAGCTTTCGCGGAAGGTGATTCCACCGCGGGAACTGCCCACCTGGCATCTTCTTCCAATGAAAGCCCTTCCAGGAGGCCGGGGAGTGGCTCAAAGTGGGAGTTAAAATCCCCACCCACCAAATAATATGAATCCTTCGGCAGTTCAGATAAAAAATTCGTAAGTTCATCAATGGTTGGTGATTCCTTTGCCATCCCCATCGGCCTGGAATAGACGTTGACCAGTACAAGTTTAGTTTTATTTGGCCATAGTAGTGAGACCACAAGGATATCTTCGGAAGTAGACGGCCACCGTGTGGCCACACAGCCCAAATGGGAAGCGACCCACGTCGTGAGTCCCCCTGACGGACGGCCTTTGCCCTCCCACCTTGCTGGGATGGAGAATGATGTATAGCCTTGATGCCCATAGTCCTCTCTGGCCCAGGTTTCCTGGAACATACACACATCACCCGTCTCAATGTAATTTACCCAGTCTGGCTCGCCCAGTTTGTTGGCCAAACCCGCAATGTTCCAGCAAATTAACTTCAGATGTTCAGGGGTATCGGTTGACAAGCCATAGGGGTTGGGGGAGAAAGTTCCAGGCACCATTTCTGACGGAAGGCCTAGGGCAAGGGCAGCAGTTTGGGCAAATGGCTCAGAGTGCCTAAGCGAACCGTTGTCCACAGGCAGAGGGTCCCGGTCTCTTCCCTCAGCTGTATCTACATTGTCAACAGGTAGATGAGAAGGACCCCTGGTACCATTGTCAGGAGCCACTAGATTGTCCGATACGCCAGAGCTTATGCCAGTAGCCACGGTAGAAAGTACAGAAAGTCCGCAGGAGCCATTTTCCCGGTTAACTGTCTTGTGGACTCCAAGTCAATCAACCCCATCCAGGCCACTCAAGCAATTGAAACGGTTAAAGTGAAAGAAGGGTGTACCCGGTGGTTGAAAATGCGGGCGTTGTGTATGGTCCCTGTGTCCGCGTCTACGTTCCACCCTTGACCATTCATCGTGCGGCGGAGCCTTATGTATACTAATGGGGGGGAAGAAGAAGGATACTGGGAAGGTCTGAATAGTAGAATCCAGTGATCTATTTACACCTTCACAGATATGCAACACAGTGCCCGGATCTTTAAAGGTTACCAGAATACAATCCCCTATTATAGTTTTTCTGGTTTTCCCCAACCACGGGACCCTTCTAACCATAATAATCTCATTGTTAAAGTGAGATGGTAAAGGTCGGTTCCAATTGAGCCATTTAATGACCTTTTTCTTAAGGGATAGATAGTCTTCATTTTCCCCTGATCTTAAATGGGGGGCACCTGCTAAGACCACTGTTAAGCTATTGGCTTCCGGCGGGAGATCTGGCCTCCGTGCTCTTGGGGCTGGCCGGACCGGGGAATGTGGGGTGGCTTTACCGTTTTCCTCGGATCTTTCATTGATCTCTGCCTGGGATCTTTGAGGGGGGTAGTCTGATAGTTGCGGGAGTCCGTTAGTTTGGTTATTACACTGTGCCTGGAATTGGATAGCCATAAGTGGCTGCAGGGGGGGGGCAGATGACACACTCTTAGGGGGGGCTTTGTTGACAGATGTTACAACTCCTACTTTTAGAGGATCCCCTACACAAGCATGGGTTCCCACTAGCTTAGTTTGCTTACTAACTAAGGTATTCAGGGTAGTAAGAGATGTTTCTAACAAAGTGAGCCTAATCTCCACTTTTTTCAAGCTATCGCTAATGGGCTGCAGGAGGGAGCGAAATAGAAATTCAATGCTCCCTAAAGATGTAGATGGGAGGGTTTTATTCGATGTAATAGCCTCTAAGTCCTTATTGGTAACAGCTATAATGGGGCTTTGATCCTTAGGGGGTGGAATAGTAGGCACGCTCTCATCAACCTTCCCCGGTAGGAGTGGGTTAGAATGTTTCTTGCCAAAATCGAGACAGGAAAATTTAGGTTTTCCCCGTCCCCCTACTGATTTCCTAGTACGTTTGCTAGGCGGAGGCCTATGCACCTCAACCACAACATTAGATTTTGACTTACTCTTCTTAGCCATTTGCATAAGAGGGGTTTGGGTTACCAGGTTGACCGGGGTAACAGATAGTATTGGGGCGGCTGGGTCTGGATGCTTTCCCGGCACCATCCCTAAGGTGCAGGGAATTTCCCTAAGTAAAAGGGGAATGTCCTCAAGGGTCAGGGGGTTTGGGCTATTAGGGAGCGCACCTTCCTCTTGAGAGATAGGATAGGGGGTAATCTCAGTCAGGGATCTGTTTTTCATAGATTCTATGGAGCGCCTACGCTCCACCCTACGCTTCTCTAGTGCGGTTTCTTTACCCACCTCTCCCTTGGCAGATTTAAAATAATTATCCAAAGTCCCTATACTGGGGGCTCCCTCCCTTGGTAGAGTTTCACGTGGTGGTGAAAAGGACATTAGGTTGTTCATTGTGTGGTCTGTGGATAAGAGAGTGGGCCCGGCCCGGCCTCCTGCGGCCCCGGACGGCCACAGACGGTCCCGCCCTTGTCCCGGGCTTCTCCCGGCGCCCTCCCGCGTGCTCCCGCGCAGCGGGATCGTAATACACTAATATGGAGGAAAGGGTGGGGAAGGGGGCGTGGCGGTCAGGGAGAGCGACCCAGGTGTTGAGGGTTGACCGCACGCAGGGACTCCTGGTATTTAGAGTCCCTGCGGGTCCGCTCGCAGCCCTGTGCCTGCCTGTCCTTACTTCCCCAGTCCGGAATCCAAAGTCAGGGAAACTGCGCCTCTTGCAGGTGATAGCGCCTCGCACCAACGACGAAGCGGGACCCGCGGAGCGTGTCCGGCGAGGAGTTACTGCGGCAGTGAAGGGTCCAGGAGCAAAGTAAAGACCGCGGCAACAACCGGTCCAGCAAGGAATCCCACGACGGTCTAGGCGGAGGCTGCTTTCACGGCTGGGGGAGGGGGCGTGGCGGTCAGGGAGAGCGACCCAGGTGTTGAGGGTTGACCGCACCCAGGGACTCCTGGTAGTTAGAGTCCCTGCGGGTCCGCTCGCAGCCCTGTGCCTGCCTGTCCTTACTTCCCCAGTCCGGAATCCAAAGTCAGGGAAACTGCGCCTCTTGCAGGTGATAGCGCCTCGCACCAACGACGAAGCGGGACCCGCGGAGCGGGTCCGGCGAGGAGTTACTGCGGCAGTGAAGGGTCCAGGAGCAAAGTAAAGACCGCGGCAACAACCGGTCCAGCAAGGAATCCCACGACGGTCTAGGCGGAGGCTGCTTTCACGGCTGGGGGAGGGGGCGTGGCGGTCAGGGAGAGCGACCCAGGTGTTGAGGGTTGACCGCACGCAGGGACTCCTGGTAGTTAGACTCCCTGCGGGTCCGCTCGCAGCCCTGTGCCTGCCTGTCCTTACTTCCCCAGTCCGGAATCCAAAGTCAGGGAAACTGCGCCTCTTGCAGGTGATAGCGCCTCGCACCAACGGCGGAGCGGGTCCGGCGAGGAGTTACTGCGGCAGTGAAGGGTCCAGGAGCAAAGTAAAGACCGCAGCAACAACCGGTCCAGCAAGGAATCCCACACAATATCAAAGTAATCAATATTGTTTGACACATCCATCATGTTAGAAATACTGTTTACGAAAATATGGTGTCCATATACTTTTAAGTACAAAAATATAGAAAAAAATGGATTCACACTAAATTAATAAAAAACTATGCAAACATATTGTTTTTAATATATTT
Organism: Lissotriton helveticus; assembly: GCF_964261635.1. Classification (NCBI taxonomy): domain Eukaryota; kingdom Metazoa; phylum Chordata; class Amphibia; order Caudata; family Salamandridae; genus Lissotriton; species Lissotriton helveticus. Next base: position 1,070,741,762 of record NC_136069.1, on the reverse strand, counting down.
ATGGCGGCTGTTAGAGAGAGCAAATAAATTTGGAATTTTCGCACCAAACTGTGGTCCGTGCCCCGGTGTTTTCGAAAGAGTGGCGGAGTGTCTTTATTGGCATTTTTAGTAATATAGTAGTTTACATGTACATGCATAATAAAGGTATCCATCAATAGGTTTCCCTATAAATCACAGCAGGAATAGTTGACACTATCAAAGGTATAATACAAATGGCATTAAGGCTACTGTCAACCAAAGTAGGTGGCAGTACAATCCACAATCATAAGGTACCACACAAATATTCCCTGTACTTTTTATCAATGTGTACTATAGGAGGTCACAAACATCTATGATCCATATAGACATATCAATCAAACAATAATAAAAAGTTATATCTCAAACTCTGGGAAACTCCATAATTGCGTATTGTCCAATAGCCCGTGCCCCAGGATACAGCAGAGGACAGTCCCCCTGGGGTGAAAATATTTACATTTCTATATGCTGGATCCATGTAGTTCACCAGGGGAGGAGGGAGAGTCCCACCCAAGCAGCAGGCCACCAGGCACACCCCTAAGAGCTCCCCAGATCCAGAGCAATCATCGTCCACATCTCCTGCAGTCTCCGCATTGCCTCATGAAAGTACTTCATGCCTGACCTCCCAAGCACTCAACACTTCCATCCACAGACCTGCCAAAAGGTGTCAACGGATCTCTTGGGCATCCTCCCTCTGCAGTGCCATCTGTTCTGCCCGGGCCCATATGTCTACATTGCTTTTCCAGGCTGTCACTGTAGGGCATGTCACTGTCTTCCATGTCAGTACCTGAGGAACATCCCCAAGAGGCAGACATCCACTGAGCATGAAAGTGTGCATGCCAGGGTCCTAGTGACCAGGGTCAACACTAGCTCCTGGAACACCATGAGGCATGCACACCCCCATGTCATGTGGGCGAACCATATGTCACATAGTCCACATCTGGGGCAGCCACGCACTTCTCTTCCATGCATAATGTTTAGCATGTGAGGTGTCAAGTAGAGAATATGAATATAATTCAATTGAAAAATCTTAAAGTTGCTGTTTCTAGACACCTGGCTGGGGCTTCTCAAAACCCAAGCCCATTCCTTATCCAGTAGAACTCTTCCTAATATCAACTCCCAAACCTCTTGCACCTGATCAAGAGGCATTTTCACCATCTCTAGCAACGCTCTATAAAGCCACTTCACTAAAATTCTGGCTGCCCCTAAATTTAACCAGCATCTGGAGGACTCCATTGGTTTGTGGTTCCTACTGGCCGTTCTGCCAGAAGTACCTGAACGTTAGCATCATCAAGTGGTAAGTCAGGAGTTGTCAGTGAGGTATATCATATTGAGATAGAAAGCTGTCCAAAGAGATCAATATCCCCTGGTGAAAGCAATCCCCCACTGTAATGATCCCTGCGGTCATCCACTCCGTCAGCTGAGCCCTCGAGAATGGGGCTAGTGGGACACCATGTGGAAGACCAATTAGGAGCAAATCTGGTGCGTAGAGGTGAGCTCCGGCCGTACGTCCAAGAGACCTCCTCCAGAAGCAAAGTGCTATCTGCAACAGCACCCCTGGTTCCGGGGTAATTACCCATGGGTGCAGGGGCCTGGCCAGCTGCAGTCCCTGATTATCTATCAGGCCTATTGGCACCAGCTGCTCAAGGTTCCTGCTGTCTTAACCAGTGAGCTAACCATTGAAGCTGTGCAGCTAGGTAGAATAGTTAAAACTCAGGGACATCCACATAGTTAAGACTCAGGGACATCCAATCCCCTCACCTCTGGGGCCCTCTCCAATCCCGCCAACGAGACCCTGTTCTATCCACCATCCCCGAACTGCTCCAGGAGTAACTGATTTAGGCCAGAAAACCATGAGGACATGTTCACCACTGGTAGGTTCACAAAATAGTATGCCTGGGAGCATGATAATTTTTGACAACACTATACGGGCCATCAGTGGCAACTTCAGCGAGCGCCAAAAATGGACACATGTTTTTAATGATCTCATGACCGCATTCAGGTTGTTGTCCCTCAGGTCCTCCACTGCGTGAAATATCTTAAACACATGCCTATATATGTGTGTTTGTGCTTATATACATATATATATGGATATCATAGACATCGAGGCAAGATGGCGGACGCTAAGCTGGCGGTGTGAGTTGCCAGTCCTCCACTCCCGGTCAGGAAAAGGGGAAAAAATTAAGAGTTACCTGATATTTGTGGATACGGATGAGTACTCTTGAAAGCTTTTGAAGCCTCCGCAAATACATTGTGGAAAAGACTGCAGCTTTTATCGGAAGGATTTTTTCGTCGAAACGAGTTGAGCTGTGTTGAGGAACGCTGAGTGAACACGTCTCTTTGTTTCTGTCGGCGCATCTAGTATTGGTGTTTTACGGTCTTGCCGGCTGTTCCTTGATGGTGTGTTCTATACTGCTACTCGCTTGTGTATTGCGGACCCCGCTTCAGGCTTGGCGTTTTCCCTACTTTTGGCTTGGATCTTCGCGGGGTTTCACTTCAGGCAATAGAAGCAGTATGCCTCCAAAATCTGTAAACCCTCTCCCTAAACCGCCTACTACCAGGAGTGGTAAAACAAAAAATATGGTGATGACCGAGGGAGCTGTGGACTCTGAAGCTGCGGGCTCTATACTGGATACTTTGAATTCGGGAGAGTCAGCTTTACTACAACAACTTACGAACCACAAGAAGGGGGCTGAGCGCAGTAATAAAAGCAGTATGATAACTCAAACTGTGCCTGCTCTGTTTGAAAAACAGATCACTAAAATCGCTCGGGCTCAACGTGTGGAAACTGCTTTTTCTGTTTCTCCGGAGGTAATTCCGGATCAATCAAATTGTGATGGCAGCATCCCGAGTATTATAAATCAAGAGGAACTCTCTCAGGGGGATACGACTAGTTCTCTAAAACATGTGAAAGAGCTCAAACGTGCGACACTGAGTCTGAGTTTATGTCTGAACCCGAGCATGTAGTGAACAGCATTGTGGGAGCCACAGTTTCTGGGGTAGCTTATGGAGCAGCTAATGCCTGTCCACGTGAAATGGTTAATATATCTGAAATAAACATTGCGCTGAAAGCAAATAATCCTCCTAGTCAAGACGTATTTGAAGCACATGAAATAAATGATAACTTTTTTTCAATGTCGGATCATTCGTCTGATGAAAGTATCGATAAGGACAGGGCAGATTATCCTGGCAACAGTAGCATTGAGGAGGAACTGAGTCTCAGTGAGACTTCACCTGGGTCTGCTAACACCTTTAAGAAGCGCCGAGTTAGAAAGTCTCAGGCTAAGAGAAATAAATCTTATGATGTAACTGATCCCTCTACGCAGGTAAACAATCAGCCCAGCCCTCTAGGTGAACACACTCAACGTGAAGATCCTGACCCAGAAGTGACACTAGCTATGATTTACCAGACAATGGTCTCACATAGATTTGAAACAAAGACTGAGATTGCTCGCACTCAAGCCACCTGTTGAAAAGTGCAGAATGCTGTGAGACGTATCACTAAAATATGCACTGATATGTCTACGAGGGTCTCTGAGGCAGAGACAAGAATGTCTACTCTAGAGGACGAAATTGTCAAAAAGAAAGCTGAACTATCTTCGGTAAAAGCGCAGCGGGATGATATTAGTTGGAAAATCAGTCCCGGAGGAATAACTTGCGAGTCCTGGGGGTCCTGGAAAATCTAGGGGGGCCAGATGTACGAAACTTTGTCTGTGAACTGTTTTCTGCTGCATTCCCAGAACTTACATCATGGGACTGGACAGTCGTTATTGAACGAGCTCAGCGCTTTCCATTCTCAATTAATAAAGCTAGGCACAAAGAGGATGATCATCCCAGAGCGATTCTAGTTAGATTCAATAATTTTTTAGCCAGGGAGGCTGTTTTCGGTTTGGCCAGACCAGACAAAAAACGTAGTGCCAAGGGGTGTAGTTTTCTTGTTAGACCTGACTCCTGTCAGGCAACAGTATGTAAATGATGGCACTTCAGGCAGCTGATTGCCGGATTTCAGGAGAAAGGTGCTACAGTTTACTTGCAAAATCCGGCTAAACTTAAAGTTACAGTAAAAGGCCAAACGAAATTCATTTTTTCAGAGATTCTGGCAAAAGAGTATCTAGCCTCGTTGTGAAAAAAAATAATGAAAAAAATAATGACAAAGATTTTGAAGTCATAAGAAGATGATGTTTTGTATGTAACTCTAAATAATATTTTTGGTTTGCTAGAAGGTTAAGCAAAATGGGTTAATTACCCTTCTTTTTCTGGCCGTGGGGGGGGGGGAAGGCACTCTGTGTTCCCAGGGACTACCAGTCCCTGTGCCTCATAAGGTGGGCTGGGGAGGGGAGAGGGGAGGGTGCAGGGGTGGGGGGGATGTATGGGGGGGCGTTGGTGGTGGGGTGGGTGTAAATCAGCAACAGTTGGTATTGTGCACAGGATTATGATAACCAGCGTTAATTTGTATTGGAACTGGAAATGGAATTCTTTTACTAGACTCGGTAGATGTGAAATCGAAAATAAAAATTGTGTTGTTTTCTCTGTGTAATTTTGTTTTTTCTTTTTTAAAATGGCTGGGAAAATAAAGGTGTGCTCATTGAACGTCAATGGCCTTAATGACGTAAAAAAAAGGGGATTCTGGCTAAAATGATATATTTGCTGCAGATAGACATTTTATGTTTGCAGGAAACTCACTTGGCTTGGAACAAAAAGGATCTTTTAAAACATTTAGGACTGGATTTGTTAATTTGCTCCAAGCAGACCGGGATTAGGAGGGGAGTTGCTATCTTGATGCGACGAGGTTTAGGGGTCTGTATTAAAACCTCTGCAGATAAGTGGGGGAGGTGGGCATCAGCAGAATTGCTGGTATCCCAAAAGAAATTCACGATATGTACAATATATGGCCTTAATTTAGATGACTCTGAAGTGTTAAACTTTTTTAATTTAGAGCTTGCATTGTGTAGCCAACCTATTATTTTTTGTGGAGATCTGAATATCCATATTGAAGCTAACCGAGATATCAGACAAAGCTATAAATATTCGGGATATAAACCTCGTATTTATAAAGCCCTCCAGAATTTAGTTTTGGATAACGGCCTCTTGGATGCTTGGCACACTCTTAGTCCCGAGGACCCTGGATATAGCTTTTTTCCTGCCCCCCATCGGAAATTTGTTTGTCTTGATTATTTTTTTGTTTCTTAGTATTTTATCGACAAAATAGAGATGGAAATTTTTCCCAAACTGCTATCAGATCATAATCCACTTTTGCTAAATATTCGTTTACCATCAGTCATAGACAGTCCTAAAATGAATTGGTCATTTCAGAGGAATTTACTATTTGAGGATGATTACTTACAGTATATGACCAAAGCTATTCAGGAGTTTTTTCAGTTCAATAATCATACTGCATCTGTCCCAATTGTTTGGGATATATTTAAATCTATAATAAGGGGAGAGACCCTTAAATACTCAAATTTCCAGATAAAGAACAAACATAACACATTTAAAAAGGACTGTGATATGGTACTAAAGGCTGAGAGAAAACTAGCTGATATCATAAAATATTGCCAGTGTATAGAAGAAGCCCAACTAGATCTGTCCATTAAACGTAGTAAAGTTTACTCCCATATAGCTGAGCAAGTAGCTTGTAAGTTTAGACAATATAGGACAGAAAGTTATGAACTAAATGAACAAACTGGCAAAGTTCTAGCCCAGAGGTTACGGCAAAAAGCAGCATCTAACGAAATATTAAAAATTCGAGATATGAGCGGGGCCATGAGGACGTCTCAAGAAGGCATACTAGAGGCGTTCAGTGAGTTTTACCAGGTATTATATCACCAACCTGATAACGATTCGGACATAGAAATTAAAAAGATGCAATACTTAGAAAGCATAAATAAAACTGGTCTATCAGAGGTGCAGAAAAGCATACTCAGTGCTCCTATAGTATGGGATGAAATCGAGATAGCAATTCTGGGCTTGGCTACCGGGAAGGCAATGGGACCAGATAGTGTACCTTAATTATTTTATTGTGTATTTAGGAATATCCTTAAGCCAGAATTAATTAAAGTATTTCAACAAGCGTTTGTAGGTAATCTCCTGATTCATGGTCGTTAGCCACTATTGTTGTTTTGAAAAAGAAAGGAAAGGCTGGTGAGGAGCTGGGGTCATATAGACCCATATCTCTTATTACAGCCGATAGCAAGATCTTTTCCAAAATCCTGGCAAACAGATTGAACGAGCTTATGCCAACTCTTGTTTCAATAAGACAAAACGGATTTATCTCGAAGAGAGATACTATGGACCATGTGAAGAAAATCATAGCGCTCCTGGATTGGGCGCAGGCAACGGATTCTCAGGTTGCGGTGGCCTTGTTGGACGCTGAAAAAGAGTTCGACAGTACGTGGTCTGTAATGGCTTGGATGGGACTACCTAAGAAATATATTGTGGCAATTAAGGCACTTTATCTTCATGCGAAAGCTGCTATTCGGATAACAGGTGCACTATCGGAGAACTTTAGGATAACAAGGGGAACAAGGCAAGGTTGCCCTTGTTCTCCCTTGTTGTTTGCTTTATACTTGGACCCCTATCTCAGCAAATTGGAAAGGGAAGTTGATATTGCTCTGGTCATTATTTCACAAAATGAGTTTCAAATATTCGCGAACGCCGATGACGTTGCAATTACTACTTCTGATATTAGGCGGGCTCTACCTAAAATCACTGATCTTGCCAAAGAATTCGGAGATTTGTCGGGTTACAAGTTAAATCTTATGAAAACCCAGCTGATTCATTCAGAAAGAAGCCGGCCTACTGATCTAGTTTTGGTTTCAGAGGCACAATATCTTGGGATTACGATATCTTCTAAGATTGATGACATGGTGCGTCTCAACTTAAAGCCAGTGCTAAATTCCTCTAATAGAGCATTGGAAAAGTTAAATAACTTCACTTTATGGCCGTGCGAATATATTAAAAATGATGATCTGCCCAAATTTTTTTTACTTATTTCGTACAATACCTCTTTTGTTTTCAGCTTTTTATTTCTCTAAGATAGATAGAATGGCATCTAGGTTTCTTTGGGGTTATCATCGAACTAGACGAGCTTTGAAGTGGTGTACTCTTCCAAGAATGAAGGGAGGCTGGGGGATTCCCAATTTCCGATTGTACTTTTGGGTTATATCACTTAGATATATGGGCATATTAATATTTCCAGACATTATTACGGAAGAAACGACTAGCCCTTCGATCTTTGAAATGATTCTAGGAGAAGAAACTCCTCAATGCCTACTAAGGATATTAGAGCCCAGCTATTATAAAAAGACCAAATTTAAAATATTGATAGCGGCTTCGGCAATTTGGAGACAGATTAAAAAGAAAATTATCCGGTGTGGCGATTTAAATTATTATTCTCCAGTGTTGAACAACCATATGTTACCGGATATCTTTAGGGACCAAATCATGACTAGATGTCATTCCCCGGGGATCTGCTTGATAGGAGATCTCTATCAAGGTACTCAAGTAGCTTCTTTTTCTTTTTTACAACAGGAATATAATTTACCTAGAAACGATTTCTTTAAATATCTCCAAGTACGGAGTTTCTTAGAATCTAAGGGTCTACTTGATCATATCGATATAAGTAAAAATAATATTTTAGAAGCTAGTAGAAGGGTAAAAAGAAATGGTGCAGTTTATCAGATGATGTTAAATCAAATTGATAACGATCTATGTATTGTTGAGAGTAAATGACAGTGGAAACTTGAATTAGAAAATGTTGACGTATGTAGAGCAATTGAATTATGTGACAGAATGTTATTTAATGGCTCACTTCAGAGCCAACACTTTATGGCTATTTTTGATTTATATTACTCACCTGCTAAGTTGGCAAAATGGAAAGTTAGAAACGGTGACAAGTGCAAGCGATGTGATCATGTAGCTGCTGATTCTATACATATGTTTTTTAATTGTCCGAAACTTTTTCAGTTTATTAAGGACATTGAATTTTTTTTAAACAACAGTTTGGGGATCACTATAAAATTAACTGCTGAAATGATTATTCTGGGTCTTCAAACGAATCAAATTGGAAAAAAATCAGCAGCTGAAGAAGGTTTTTTATTTATTTGTAGGTCCGTTTTCCATTTTTGTGTTACTTCTCGCTGGTTAGATTCTGATCCACCAGTTTTTAATCACTGGCAATCAAAACTGCTATCCATATTCCAACTAGGAATGGCAATTTAAAGATCTAAGGGGAAAAAAAAGAAGTTATTCGGTCAAAATGTATGGGCCCCTATTTCAAATTGGATCTGATTTTGTGTGTTTAAATGCTTTCTGTAAAGGTTTTGCTATCATTATCAATTTATTCACTGTATACATTTTTTTTTCTTTTTTCTTTTTCTGCTATGTACTGTGTACAATTTACAACTGATTGCTGAAATAAAATAAAAAATAAAAATAAATATATATATATATATACATATATATATTACCTACTGGCGGTCCCCATTAGGTGGTTATAGTGAGGACCTAGTTTCCATTAAAAAAACGCTTTTTGACTTGCCTATATCTTTGGCACCGTTTGACAATTATTCATGTTTTTTTATTTCAAAAGTGCGTCGGTGTTAATTTCCATAGGGATTTCGAAGAGGACTACAGATCAAACCGCTTGATGGAATTACACCAAATTTGTCAGAAAGCTAGCTCTTGGTCTAGAAAGAGTGCTTCTGCTTTTTTGGTGTAAATCCATTCAGTAGTTTTAGAGTTACTAAAAGAAATCCAAATTTGTATATCCAGGGATGCAATGCTTGTGTGACACCCACACGAAGGTTTGCGACCTCTCGTACCAGGATCAGTGGTCTGATTGACTTGCTCAACTTGTGTAGAAAGTTGCATCTGCCATTTTATGAAGCAGGACACTGTCCCAGGGGATGGAAATAAAGATAAGAAACTATAAAAAGGGGCTGGGTATGGATATTCTAACCCCATGACTACATTGTAGGAGTCCATGTGGGACCCGTTATGAGTTTTAAAACACCCCAAAATATTTTTTTTTTCACAGGGTTGGAGCAGCAGTACCATTGCAGTGCTCAGGGAAGCCTCCTGTGTAGCATATACTACTCTGTTCTATTGCTTTTGATATATATTTTTAACTGCAACAATTATTGATAAACTCGCCAGAGAGATGTTATTCAAATGTCTTTTATCTAAGAATTATTTTTGTTCCTTGTGAGGACATAAGAACCAATGAACCAATCACAAAACAATAAATATTCAAAACACAGGTATATATAGAAAAATGATTTAACTTTTGAAATTTATCAAGGGTACTACACAGTTATACATACAATGTAACAAGAGGAAAATAAATACAATTCCATAATCCTTCAATGTCACTATTGTAAACACTTTTTCTCATTGTACATTATTTTCCAGAAGAGAGTGTAAGTATTGACGTTTCGGTCTCTTACACTCTCTTCTGGAAAATAATGTACAATGAGAATAAGTGTTATTATCATCCACCCAATCACCAACTCACTCAGAGACTCTTGAAGCCACTCTGAGACCTAGTTAGAGACTCATGCACCCACTGTCAAGCCAGCGCAGGCACTCATGCTGCCACTCACAGACCCTTTCAGAGACTAATGCAGTCATTCACAGACCCATTCATACACTTGTGTACCCACTCACAGACCCACTCAGAGACTCATGCACCCACTCAAAGATCCATTCATATTCTCATGCACCCACTCACAGACACAAAGACTCATGCAGCCACTCTGATGCGCAGGGAGAGATGCAGGCACCTCCTCAAAGACCCACTCAGGACCAACTAGGACATCCACTCTGACACTCATGCACCCACTCACAGAGCCCCTTATATTCTCATGTGCTGACACACTCATGGAGTCAGTCAGAAACCCAGTTAGAGACTCATGCACCCACTCACTGACCCACTCAGACGCTCTCACACTCTCCCATTTAGCCATTCCAAGAGTCATGCACCCACTGAGAGACTCATGGACCTCCGCACAGAGCCACACAGAGTTATGGAGCCATTCACAAGGCCACTTAGAGACTCATGCATGCAGCCAGTCTCAGACCTTCTCAGACACTCATGCAGCCTACTTACCCATCTAGGAAGAGACTAATATACCCACTCACAGACCCACTCATATTCTCATATGCTCACACAAAGACCCACTGACACACTTATGTAGCCAGTCAGAGACCCACTCAGAGTCTTATGCAATCTCTCACAGACCCAGTCATATTTTCACAGACCCATTCACAGACACACTCAGAGACTCATGCAGCCACCCTGAGACCAAGTCAAAGATGCATGCACCCCCAAGAGACCCAGTTTGTGTTATACACTCACTTCAGTGTCTACTCTGACACTTATGTACCCACTCACAGACCCACATAGACACTCACATACCCAATCACAGACCCACTCAGAGACTCATGCACCCACTCACAGACCCACTCGGACTCACACACCCACTCACAGACCCATTCAGAGACTCACACACCTACTCACAGAGCCACTCAGAAACTCACACACCCACTCAAAGACCCGCTCAGAAACTCATGCATCGACTCACAGACCTACTCAGAGATTCAAGCACCCCCTCACAGACCCACTGAGACACTCATAAACCCACTCACAAACGTTTTCAGAAACTCATGCACCCACTCACAGACCCACTCAGACATGCACACACCCACCCACAGACCCACGCAGAGACTCATACACCCACTTAGAGACCCAGTCATACACTCATGCACCCACTCACAGACCCCACTCAGACACTCCTACATCCACTCACAGACTCACTTAGACACTCATCGCCAACTCAGAGACCCACTGACACGCTTACGCACCCAGTCAGAAATCCCACTCACCTAGAAATATGTGCTGCAATGGTACGCAATGAGGTATGTATTAAATGACTGTTAAAATGTTTTTCATTAATTGATTTGCTACTTTCCATACCAATACCATATCTCTTACCTTAAAATAATCCTTGTAAGTCTTAATATTTTACTTTTACTAAACAAAAACTACAGTGGAGTTGTGTACTCAGTGTGGAGTGTACGGATTAGACCTAGTTGATATTGGAAACAGGTGGGTAGCTCTTAAACTGCTTTTGTACTACATAGAAGCCACTGTTGACATACGCTATAGCTAGGCCATATGACAAGAAACTATAAGCTTACAATAAAAGATACCTTCTTCTGCAGTTTGATTCTGTTACTTGCACAGTACAAGAGCTATATCTGCTGTTATACATCCACTCCCCTATCTATACTAGAACTCACTATGAGTAGAAGGATAGAGCCACTAATACACCTAGTTAGACAGTGAGAGAGTCAATATCCTATTTCCTAACTATAACGTCCCTCTACCCTTTAGTGTTCTGAATATATATATATATATATATATATATATATATATATTCACTGAAAAAACCATAGGTTATAGACCATATATAGTTAGGAATTAGCATTTACAAAACCTTGAAAATTCACTGAAAAAACCATAGGTTATAGACCATATATAGTTAGGAATTAGCATTTAAAAAACCTTATTTTACTCACACAAAACCATTGAAATTCCATATATAGTTAGTTGCACTAACTATATATCGCGCACCCGCAATCCACTGCTGATCATGTCACATATTACATCATTCATGACATGGTCAGTGACATCACTGATGACATCACTGATGACATCTCAAATGACATCACTGATGACATCACTGATGACAACATCCAGTGACTGTATGTTTCTGTAAAGTTAAAATATGTCTTACATATTGAAGAATGAGTGGATGTATAAGTGTCTGGATGAAGGATTTAGTAGGTGCATGGCTGACTGTATGAGTGACTGATTAAATGTGTCTCACTGAGTGCATGGGTTAGTGACTAAACTGTCTTAATTTGTGCATCATTATGTCTGTTGTTCTGTAAACTGCTGCATGTGTTGATCATTAGCTATATGATTAACTGTATGGGTTATTGATTGGTTGCCCAAGCATTTGTATGGGAGACTGAGTGTGTGTCTGGGTGGCTGGGAGGTGTATGACTCTCTGCATAGATGTGTGAGCAGTTGATTGACTAGATGTATGGGTTCAAAAGTGCATGTGGAAACAGCTGTATGGGCGGTTGACTGTGTGCATGAGTGTATTGGTGAGTGAATGGATATCTCAGTGCTACATGTCAAAGTAAGTACATATGTAAAACACAGTACATGTGAGAGTTGACATATATAAATAACTGTGCATAAGAGCCAGTGAATGTGTGAGTGGCTGTATGGATCATTGTGAACTTGTATCCAGGATTGTATAAGTGAGTAAATATGTTTTAGTATATGTTTGAATAAGTAAGGTGTGTATAACTGTATAGTTGAGGAAATGGAGGTGTGATTGATTCTTTGCATGACTGACTAAGTGTCTGAGTAACTCCATGGATGAGTGACAGTCTATGAGTGTCTGTTTACACTGAGTGTATCTAAGGTTATATTAGAGTCTGAAGAGGTTCATCGTATTATCACATGAATGATGTCATCAGTGATGTGATCAGTAATGTCAAATGAGATGTCATCAGTGATGTCATTTGAGATGTCATCAGTGATGTCATCAGTGATGTCATTTGAGATGTCATCAGTGATGTCATCAGTGATGTCATTTGAGATGTCATCAGTGATGTCATCAGTGATGTCACTGACCATGTCATGAATGATGTAATATGTGACATGATCAGCAGTGGATTGCGGGTGCGCGATATATAGTTAGTGCAACTAACTATATATGGAATTTCAATGGTTTTGTGTGAGTAAAATAAGGTTTTTTAAATGCTAATTCCTAACTATATATGGTCTATAACCTATGGTTTTTTCAGTGAATTTTCAAGGTTTTGTAAATGCTAATTCCTAACTATATATGGTCTATAACCTATGGTTTTTTCAGTGAATTTCAATGGTTTTTTAATAGCAAATATCATAAGCTGTCGAATGTCAAGTACGTGGTAAGTGAAAACATTTTCGTGTTTATGCACACTGATCTGCTTTGAATGGTGCCCCCCCCCTCATTTCTATTAGGAGTACTCTCTCTTTGCAGATAGTGAAAGGTAGTTAACGCAGGCCTTTGCCCCCGTTGTAATCCGTCGTGCCTGCTTCTCTCTCCATTTGATTGATTGTTATCCAAGTATTTACTGTTTTAGAATTAGTTCTCTTTGGTTCATTCTCTATTTACAAACAAACACAGAGTCGCAATACTCTGTTTAGTCTTTGCAGATAACGAAAAATCGTGTAAAAAAAAAGAAAAGGAATCGAGCAAAATCAGTAGGCCACTAATGGGATCTCTTTTTGACCTCGCTAAAATAGAAACATTAGGAACAACCCCTCATGACAAATACAAAACTAGTGAGATGAACTGAACTCCACACAATGATGGCTGCAAAACAGCTCGGCTCCGCCACCCACCCCGCCCAAAATAACAATAAAGAGCGGCTGCCATGATTGGTTGCGGAATGGCCACGACGGAGCTACGAAATGGTGCTGCTCTCATGCTAACCCCAGCTTCAGTCTGAAACATCCAGAAACACTGTAGACTACCAATTCGATCAGTTCCGGTAGCGCCCCAATGTAACCCGGTAGAGAAGAACTAGCCCTCCCCTCTTTGACTGATGGTTCTTGTTGCCTGTCCCTTCTGTTGTCATTTAACAGAACTATTTAGCCTGCTGAAAGGGGTTGTGTTCCGACCGCTGGTTGGTGGAGACATTTTGACTATATTCTGGACCTGCGTTGTCGCGTAATGCGTCATATGACGCGCCGCGTTAGCGCATCCGGAAGTCATCCGGGGCGCGCAGCGCGTAACGTAAGCATAACAAGTCATGTGACTTGTTAATAAAACTTTTCATTGGTTCATTTTACTTTTCTTATTGTAATGATGAAAGGCTTGGTCATATGACCTAAAAATTACGCTTTTCATTACTTCCGAACATTATTTTTTCTTAAATATATGTTATAATGTTCCAGGCTAATGTACTTTCCCGGGAATTTTACAACTGTCCTGCAAGTAAAATATATTCTTTTTTCGAGAAAAAGAGCGTTTCTTCGTCCCATGACGGAGCCGTTGAGCAAAAGAGGGTCGACCTGCTGTCTTAGTCGCCGATACGCCTGAATATGAGATTCTTATCGATCACTTTATGTTGCAGGAATAGAAAACACAACAGCCCTTGACCATTTATCTTTACTGCGTTCCTTCGTATTATACCTTTTACCCTTCATGTAATTGGTCTGCTTTATTTCACTTGCCTTTTAATGATTCTAAAACAGTGACTATTATTAAAAACTTTACCAATGTATATACTACTACCATGTTTTCTTTTAAAAACCTTTATTGTGAAAATTTCATTATACAAATACGAGCCTATAACCACGTGGGCCTGCCACGGAGCAAACTGTAATCGTATATGATGAATAGACATTTACACTGTAGAGGAACGTAACGGGCGGGCCATTAGGTTGTAAGAACTAAGGTGTCTAACAGTTACGGAATCAGTGGACGTACATTTTATAATTAAAATACGACAGGGCCAGTTACAATAAAATTATCTAGATATACATTTGCGGGCAAGTACCATGGGTGACGTTAATTCGAACTTTCAACAGTACAGTAATCAATAACACATCAGAACTTAATATCAATAGGGATGTCGAAATATTCAATCAATTCTCGTCCCCGCCCGCCATGTGCTTCAAAACTGCATACGTATCTCGTGATTTCAAGGTTCTGCAACCAGTACACAACAAGGAGTTACGAGTCCCATTTATTCCGGCGCCATTTTGGGCGAGGACGGGCAGGTCCAGGATATAGTCAAAATGTCTCTACCAACCATCGACTATGATGATGTTCATATGCTGTATTTATTAGAGTAACACTCATCTGTCCACATGAAATTAATTTGCCACAATCTAAACATGTCATTTTAATCTTTCCAAAGTTCTTCTAAATATTTGGGACCGTTTCCCTTGCCTCTGAAGCTCTCAGTGCCACTTCTTTGATGAATGTACTAGCAGGTCAGGGGTTCTCCTCCAAATCTCTCTTTTATGCAGCACTATAATTAATTGGTGCCACCTCTCCATATGACGATGCATGGTATAGTTACCACAACTATATTTTTTTTCGGTTCCTCTGGAGAGTTCATCGTGGCAGATGAAGCGTGTAACGTACCGGGCATTTACCTTTTTTTGCATGTACAGGAAAGGAAAAAAAAATCGAGCGTCCGAGTTCTAAGGTGTCCCAGGGCCATTTTAGTGGACCAGGCCCAAATCTAAAGAACAGGCCGCCATTTTGAGAGTCCTCTTGCAGCCGCCTGTCGCTGTAGCATCAAGAGCAGCCGAAACTCAGCTGAATGGCAACTGAAACGGTAAAGGGGCGCCCCACTACAGCAGACGAGCCTCCACCTAGGAAGGCCCATTCACGCCGGCTCCCCCCCCCCCCCTTCGGGCACCCCACGCCGTTATTCGGAGCAGTATTGTAGGATGGCCACACCAGTGCGGCAACTTGCTAGACATCACCTCGGTGGTAACCGAATCTCAACGCCTTGTGGTGTCTTCTATTCAGAAAACATTGTTATGCTGCCTTCGACCTATTCGCCGCAAGTGCGCACACAACTCAACTGCATAGCTTGCTAGACACCACCTCGGTGCCGTCCGGATCTTGGAATGTCAGCGCCTTTTGGTGTCTTCTCTTCAGAAAATATTGTTGCGCTGCCTTTGGCCCCATTCGCACATCAGTCCGCTACTGACGCCATCTCACAGGCTAATGGGGCGCCCCACGCCGACTTTCAGCATTGTAGGATGACCACACCAGTACAGCAACTTGCTAGACATCACCTCGGTGCCATCCGGATCTCGGCGCCCCACTGCAGATGAAGTGCCTCTCAACTATGAAACCACCACGGTGACATCCGTATCTTGGCGCGTTGTGCTGCCTTCGGCCTATTCGCACATCGGTCCGCTACTGACGCCATCTCACAGGCTAATGGGGCGACCCACGCCGAGTTTCAGCATTGTAGGATGACCACACCAGTACAGCAACTTGCTAGACATCACCTCGGTGCCATCCGAATCTTGGCATCTCAACGCCTAGTGGTATCTTCCATACAGAAAATATTGTTACGCTGCCTTTGGCCCCATTCGCACATCAGTCCGCAACTTAGACATCACCTCGGTGCCATCCGGATCTTGGCATCTCAGCGCCTTGTGGTGTCAGTCAGAAAATATTGTTGCGCTGCCTTTGGCCCCATTCGCACATCAGTCCGCTACTGACACCATCTCACAGGCCAACAGGGCGCCCCACGCCGACTTTTACCATTGTACGATGGCCACACCAGTGCCACAACTTGCTAGACACCACCTCGGTGCCATCCGGATCTTGGCATCTCAGCGCCTTGTGGTGTCTTCAAATCAGAAAATATTGTTGCGCTGCCTTTGGCACCATTCGCACATCGGTCCGCTACTGACGCCATCTCACAGGCCAACGGGGCGCCCCACGCCGACTTTCAACATTGTAGGATGGCCACAGAAGTGCGACAACTTACTAGACACCACCTCGGTGCCATCCGGATCTTGGCGCGTTGTGCTGCCTTCGGCCTATTCGCACATCGGTCCGCTACTGACGCAAACTCACAGGCCAACGGGGCGCCCCACGCTGACTTTCAGCATTGTAGGATGGCCACACCAGTGCACCTTACTAGACACCACCTCGGTGCCATCCGGATCTTGACGCGTAGTGAAGCTGCAGCAGCTGCAAATAAGCTTCAGACAGTGTTACAACCGCTGCTCAGAACTCTCAACTATGACACCACCTCGGTGCCATCCGGATCTTGGCATCTCAGCGCCTTGTGGTGTCAGTCAGAAACTATTGTTGCGCTGCCTTTGGCCCCATTCGCACATCGGTCCGCTACTGACGCAAACTCACAGGCCAACGGGGCGCCCCACGCCGACTTTCAGCATTGTAGGATGGCCACACCAGTGCGGCAACTTGCTACACACCACCTCGGTGCCATCCGGATCTTGGCATCTCAGCGCCTAGTGGTGTCTTCTATTCCGAAAATATTGTTGCGCTGCCTTCGGCCCCATTCACACATCGGTCCGCTACTGACGCCATCTCACAGGCCAACGGGGCGCCCCACGCCGACTTACAGCATTGTAGGATGGCCACACCAGTGCGGCAACTTACTAGACACCACCTCGGTGCCATCCGGATCTTGGCGCGTTGTGCTGCCTTCGGCCTATTCGCACATCGGTCCGCTACTGACGCAAACTCACAGGCCAACGGGGCGCCCCACGCCGACTTTCAGCATTGTTGGATGGCCACACCAGTGCGGCAACTTACTAGACACCACCTCGGTGCCATCCAGATCTTGGCGCGTTGTGCTGCCTTCGGCCTATTCGCACATCGGTCCGCTACTGACGCAAACTCACAGGCCAACGGGGCGCCCCACGCCGACTTTCAGCATTGTAGGATGGCCACACCAGTGCTGCAACTTGCTGGACACCACCTCGGTGCCATCCGGATCTTGGCACGTTGTATTGCCTTCGGCCTATTCGCACATCGGTCCGCTACTGACGCCGCCTCACGTGCCAACGTATTTTCTCCGCATTTTATACCCTATGCCGCATAACAGGTCATGTGACTTGTTTATAAAACTTTTCATTGGTTCATTTTACTTTTGGTTTCCTAATGATGGAAGGCTTGATCATATGACCTAAAAACAACACGTTTCATTGGATGAAAACTTTTTTTTTTCCCAAACGATGAAAGCCCCACCTTGTTTATGGATGTTTCAGACTGAAGCTGGCGTCAGCATGAGAGCACCACCATCTCGTGGCTCCGTCGTGGTCATTCCGCGAGCAATCATGGCAGCCGCTCCCCACCGGAAGCCTGCGGGAGTTGGGGCTCCCAAAACTTTTGATGAATTCTCAAGGCGGAGGGGACGCTTTCGAGAATGGGGTCCAAGACCTAGCAGACAAGCGTCCGATTTCCAAGGTGTCCCAGGGCCATTTCAGTGGACCAGGCCCAAAAAGGAAACAGCCTGCCGCCATTTTGAGAGTCCTGTGACAGCCGCCTATCGCTGCACCGCAAGAGTGGGCGCAACTCAGCTGAATTGCGGCTTTTGACACAGTGGACCAAAAACGGACGGAATGGCAACTGAAACTGTAAAGGGGCGCCCCACTACAACAGATGACACTCCACCTGGAGAGGCCCGTTCACGCCGCCTCCCCCGGGGCGCCCCACGCCGTTATTCGGAGCAGCATTGTAGGATACCAAAACCAGTGCGGCAACTTACTGGACATCACCTTGGTGCCATCGTTCTGCTGCCTTGGAACTATTCGCACAACAGTTTGCTACTGATGACCAACCCCCCGCGACGCCCCACGCCGTTATTTGCTGGGTGGCAACTTACTAGACATCACTTTCGTGTCATCTAGATTTCAACGCGTTCTGCTGCCTTGGAACTATTCGCACAACAGTTTGCTACTGATGACCCACCCCCCGCGACGCCCCACGCCGGAAATCTGGACGTTGTGCTGCGTTGGGACTATTCGCACAGCCGACCGCTACTTCGTTGTTTTTCCCTAAAAATGTTTATATGTTATTACTATTTTTGTTTTCTTGTATATATTTATAAATTATTAAAGTTTTATAATCTTACTACTTTGTCGGAGTGCTATATATTTTTAATGTGACACATAATTGTAAAAACTTTGATGTACAAAGAGTCATCCCTGGAATCTTCCGCTTCAGGCTCGGTCCCCTCCCCAATCACAATACAGGATGGTTTTCAGATAATAGCAACGCTTCTGCTGTGACGGATCTCATCGAGTGTGGGCCTTGATCTACTATAACTCCTTTGAAGAGGGGTGATTCTTTACAGCTGTGGCCATAAACTACATCTGCAGGGCTAGCTGATACCCTAGGACCAGCCTGGACAATCGGACACAGAGGAAAAGGAGTGTCAGAGGGTGCGGTAGTGAATAGGGCGAAAGGGAGTTGTCGGGCGGGCACAGGGTGTGATTCTTAGGGAAGAGCAGCGCAGATGGGGGGAGGTTTATTACCCATGCATAAGACAGAGAGCGGGGGTGACCACTGCCTGGGGGAGATGCTTGCGAGGGTGGGGAGCCATGCTAAGGATCGACAGCGAGAACAGAGTGGGTCTGGTCAAGGCATCTAAAATGGCTGCCGTGCACGACAAAAGTGTGGCATTTGAAAAAAGACAAGATGGCGCAGACAATGTTTTTCAACACTTCCTGATTTCCTTCGAATCGAACGTTAACAGACGTTGGGGCATATTACCAAAGTTAAGCGATATTTATCCCTAACGATGCTTAGCAACGATTTTTTTACCGTCAGAAATTATCGCAGATAAACCTTGCTATTATCAAGGTTTATCGCAAATACGATAAAAAACGACCGCAATGCATTAATATCGCTGAAAACTCAGCGATATTCATGCATTACCGAGCTAATGCTCTTAGCCATGTTATCCACCTGCCATTGGATAACATGGCTAAGAACTGCTCAGGGCAGGTGCTAGCTTTTGGAGATATTCGCGCTTATCTCGAATATTTCCAAAAGTTGATAATAGGAGATAGCGATGTTAGCGACTGTTTCCAGTCGCTAACATCTTGGCATGCCCACTTTGCATGTCATTAGTGATAAATATCACTCACATGCAAAGTGGGGCCCAAGATGGTCGCTATCTCCTACTAGCCGTCGCTAACTGGTGTTAGCAACAGCTAGGTAATACAGATATAATTTTATCTCCGCGAAGCGGAGCGCTGTTACAGATATATATCTTGTTTTTGAACGTTAATTTCTCAAAATGCACTGAAGCACATATATTGAGACCTAGCAAAGGCACATCGGGCTACCAGTCCCTAATATTTTACCAAGTTTCGTGCAAATCCATTCAGCCGTTCGATTATTATTATAATTTTATTTTTTGCCCCGCGGGGCCCTTTTAAAACCTCCACATCAAACCTAGGGGGTCAGCGAGGATCTACTATGCCCCCTTATGGTCATTTGCCCCTTCGCTTTGGCCTCCTCTTGTCTCTCGATCCTACCGAGAGACAAGATGGCGGCCGCTACGGACTGTTTGGAATGTTTACAGACACCGGAGAGCCAATCAGCTTCGCTTCGCAAAGCTCCGTAACGCGAAAAGTACGCGAAGCGGTGCGCTGTTACAGATATATATCTTTTTTTGAACGTTAATTTCTCAAAATCCACTGGAGCACATATATTGAGATCTAGCAAAGGCACATCGGGCTACCAGTCCCTACAATTTTGCCAAGTTTCGTGCAAATCCATTCAGCTGTTCGATTATTATTATTTATTTTTTTTTTTGCCCCGCGGGGCCCTTTTAAAACCTCCACATCAAACCTAAACGGTCAGGGAGGATCTACTATGCCCCCTTATGGTCATTTGCCCCTTCGGTTTGGCCTCCGCTTGTCTCTCGATCCTACCGAGAGACAAGATGGCGGCCGCTACGGACTGTTTGGAATGTTTACAGACGCCGGAGAACCAATCAGCTTCGCTTCACAAAGCTCCGTTGCGCGAAAAGTACGCGTACTGGAGCGCTGCCCAGTCCGCTGTTACAGATATATATCTTTTTTTAAACGTTAATTTCTCAAAATCCACTGGAGCACATATATTGAGACCTACAAAAGGCACATCGGGCTACCAGTCCCTACAATTTTGCCAAGTTTGGTGCAAATCCATTCAGCCGTTCGGGCTAAAAGTGAGGCCAACCGCCCTATGGAAAACTCAATGTTAAAAACACGTTTTGGGACCCCCCTTTTTTCTCGGCCCCCCCTTGACGAACCCCCCCCAAATTTTCAAGGGCTGCTCAGAAACAAAATGTGCCATTTTCCTGAAAATTTCAGCCAATTCCGTCCACAAACGCCAAAGTTATTAGACATAGAATTTTCAAAAATCCCATAGAGAAAAAATCCTAACTATATATACCTACTGGTGACCGCCAGTAGGTAATATACACATATATATATTACCTACTGGCGGTCGCCAGTAGGTATATATAGTTAGGATTTTTTCTCTATGGGATTTTTGAAAATTCTATGTCTAATAACTTTGGCGTTTGTGGACGGAATTGGCTGAAATTTTCAGGAAAATGGCACATTTTGTTTCTGAGCAGCCCTTGAAAATTTGGGGGGGGTTCGTCAAGGGGGGGCCGAGAAAAAAGGGGGGTCCCAAAACGTGTTTTTAACATTGAGTTTTCCATAGGGCGGTTGGCCTCACTTTTAGCCCGAACGGCTGAATGGATTTGCACGAAACTTGGCAAAATTGTAGGGACTGGTAGCCCGATGTGCCTTTTGTAGGTCTCAATATATGTGCTCCAGTGGATTTTGAGAAATTAACGTTTAAAAAAAGATATATATCTGTAACAGCGGACCTGGCAG
Organism: Lissotriton helveticus; assembly: GCF_964261635.1. Classification (NCBI taxonomy): domain Eukaryota; kingdom Metazoa; phylum Chordata; class Amphibia; order Caudata; family Salamandridae; genus Lissotriton; species Lissotriton helveticus. The sequence continues at coordinate 1,070,720,272 of NC_136069.1, read as the reverse complement.
CGTCCCAGGACGCGTACTTTTCGCGCAACGGAGCTTTGTGAAGCGAAGCTGATTGGTTCTCCGGCGTCTGTCAACATTCCAAAAAGTCCGTAGCGGCCGCCATCTTGTCTCTCGGTAGGATCGAGAGACAAGAGGAGGTCAAAACAAAGGGGGAAATAACTATAAGGGGGCATAGTAGATCCTCGCTGACCCCCTAGGTTTGATGTGGAGGTTTTAAAAGGGCCCCGCGGGGCAAAAAAAAAAAATAATAATAATAATCGAACGGCTGAATGGATTTGCACGAAACTTGGCAAAATATTAGGGACTGGTAGCCCGATGTGCCTTTGCTAGGTCTCAATATATGTGCTCCAGTGGATTTTGAGAAATTAACGTTAAAAAAAAGATATATATCTGTAACAGCGCTCCGCTTCGCGTAACGGAGGTTTGCGAAGCTGATTGGTCATTCTGTCACTGGGCTATAGTTGGGCTACATCTGGCTGATATTTGGGCTACATTTGTTTTTTTGTGTGTCTGGCGGCCATCTTTGGGCTACATTGGGCTACATTGGGCTACATTGGGCTACATTGGGCTTCATTGGGCTACATTGGGCTACATTTGGGCTCCAACATATATATAGGCCAATGTAGCCCAATATATATTTTTCAAAGTTAATTTTCGTAAAAACCACTGGAGCATATATCTTGAGACATAGCAAAGGCACATCGGGCTACCAGTCCCTACAATTTTGCCAAGTTTCGTGGAAATCCATTCAGCCGTTCGAGCTAAAAGTGAGTCCAACCGCCCTATGGAAATGAAGGAAATGAATGGGTAATTTGTAATTAGCAAATAGCTAATCGCAAACTAGGAATGGTAAAGAATCGCTATTTATTCCTTAAAGTTCGCTATTTAGGAAATGCAAAAAACTTTGATGATACATATGGCGGTTCATCTCTAACAAGATAAGAAGCATAGGGATACATTTATGATGACTGGCGCATCACCAGGGATGTGTTAGTCATTCTGTGCCGCTGTTCCGTCACCTATGGTGTGCTGCATTTACAATGCGGCGCATCATGGGGCAAAAACAGCACAGATGCGTGATGTATCTGTGCCGTAAAGGTGGCGCATTGCTGGAGTTGTATCGCAAGTGTGATGAAGCTCCAGCAAGGGTCGGGGGTGCCCCTGTCGCAGGGTTTCTGTTCTCACACAGAACTGTGGACAGAGGATTGGAACCTCGGCGAATTAGGGTGTCCCAAAACTCACGTTAGTAATCAAAAACTCCTTAGTAAGCTAGGTACAGTGTCACATTGGATATAACAAACTCTCAATGTTTAGACAATCCAGAATATGAACTTATAGTACCTCAGGATACGTGGAACTCATGAACAGTCGGTCGTTATATATTTCTTAGAAACCAGAACATGGAGTTAAGAAGAACACATGTGTATTTGAAATGTTTATTTACTAATGCCGTCTTCTCAGGCGTAGTATCTTAGATAATACAAGTACACATATTATCAGTAGCAAAATTACCAGCATAGTTACTAGTACATAAAAAGCGAATGGTGATAGTATGTTAACATGCTGTAAATTAATAAGAGTTAGCAACACTTATAAGCAGCCGCGGGCCGTGGAGGGAGTTACGGTGAGGCAGGGAGGCGGGGAGGGGGAGAAGCAGGGTGGAGAATACAAGTACACATATTATCAGTAGCAAAATTACCAGCATAGTTACTAGTACATAAAAAGCGAATGGTGACAGTATGTTAACATGCTGTAAATGAATAAGAGTTAGCAACACTTATAAGCAGCCGCGGGCCGTGGAGGGAGTTACGGTGGGGCAGGGAGGCGGGGAGGGGGAGGGGCAAGGTAGAGAGGGCTCCACCCTGCTTCTCCCCCTCCCCGCCTCCCTGCCTCACCGTAACTCCCTCCACGGCCCGCGGCTGCTTATATCTCACCCTCCCTAATACACATATTATATTATTTGCTAAGAAGGTCTCTTTGTGTTGGTTTAGGGCGTGCCCATACTTTAGTGTCTTAGATTTGAAGGAATCACATCAGCATACACCAGCTCTCTCTTCATGTGAACCGCATCAACTGTTGTGTATGTGTGTTCGGCAAAGCAATATAAAACCCGCCTCATGCCCAGAATTGGCAGAAGTTGCACTTATGTTATGAGTATGAAGTCGTGGAGATCAGACCTCATAACAATTCTGTATCGTGTTGTTCTTGAAACTTTAGCACTCGCTGTACAGATATAGTTTAACAAGCAAAGCAGATAGTAGAGCAATAACATATTATTCTCATGTAAACCACGATGAACTACTAGGTGGAAAGCTAAAGCAACAACTAAGTGTCGTGTGCAGAAGTTGCAAAAAAGGAAAAATGGCGTTTAAACCGGTAATGAGCCCATGCTAACTTAACACGGTGTAAAGATATCCAGGACCTAGATGACACCTCCCCATGATCCGGAAACGAACTGAATAAGATAATAGAAGTGCCATCTCATGAGAGCAGATTGCAAGTTTATATGTGGACGGTCCGCAAGGTAAAGCATTAAAAACTAGGAAAATTTAATGCTAAAGAAAAATAAAACAGCCAAGTACTTTATCGAGTCTTAAGCCAATAGGCAAGGTAAATAATAAAAACTTGACAAATAAGTCAATGAATTGTCAATGAAATGCTAGTACTCAGCATATCAAACATGAAAAAGGTCTATGACATAACTGTGTATGCAAAATAAGCTGCAACAGCCTCCAATAGGAAGTCACCGTCTTCATCCGAAAACAGTTCAGCCATCCAATTTAAAAGCGGAAAAGAACATACGTGCTCTCCCAGCACCGGATCCTCTATCACCATCAGAGGACAGCTCGGTGGGTTTTCAAGAAAGCTCTGTTCCAAGAAAGACTGTGCTGCCGCCAGTAAATTCCAGGGACCAAGTAGTCCATGCATCAATGCCACAGCCATAATCCTTTCGCCAGGACAAACCAACTCGTGAGTAATGATAGGAGTCATCAGCTGATTAAAGTCGACGTCAGGAGAAACCGGTCCGCAGAGACACAAATCAATGGCCCAATCGAAATCACAGGTCAGGCAGTGAAATACAGGCTGGACACAGGTGAAGTAGGAGAATCGAAAAGATAATCCATATGCCGTGCTTAATATCGCCAACGGCATTGTGCCATAATATTCTAGCATGCGATTGCGGAACAGTGTCAGCAGCTGCAGGGTGGGAGGTTGCATAGGAGGGACATCCATATTTAAAAATGTAAAAAAGCACAAGAGCGTCCGCTGGTAATGCAAGTAAAAATGCCAATCCACGAACCAGAGTGGAGAAAATAGAATGAAAGGAAGCAGGGATGACTCCAAAGATTTTCTCAAATGAAGTCACGAGACCACTGGTAACAACTTTAAAAAAGTGCGCCAGGGCCTTTGTGGAGGATGCGTTAAAGATAGTCGGAACCATCTTGCTGAAATTGAAAGGCAAATCTGAATTGAAAAGGGTCTGCACCTCTGTACGGGTGTTCGCTATGTGAAGCACGAAAGTTTCACGGGCCGAACTCAAGGCCACCTCTCTCTGAGACAAAAGAGCTCTTATTCTTGCCATGCCGTTGAAATCTGTCCCAAGGTTGGTATTTGTGGCCAGATTGAAAGCTCCCTATGTTCATGTGTGGGAGGAAATAGAACATTTCTGCAGCAAATAACCCGTTCACTTACTGTTACGATAAAAGGAATACTTTTAATTAACTCAGAACAATCTTCATTATTGAGCATCAAATAACTACCATTTTCCAACAACTTGAACGTGGGGATGATAGCAGGAACTGGCGTGCCTTGCAACACGCAAGCCATATTTGGTCGGTGTTTGTTGCATGAACCGTGTAACTGTATGTGCCTACACATTAGTGAATGATCTGGCGTCTCAGTGCATTCCTCTCCATTCAGATAAACTTCTTGATCATCTTTGAAACATCTGTATGTGTATGGAAGCGACCAGACCTCATGAAGAAAAGCACTACCTAAAGGTTCATAACGACCTATTGGTATATATTTCATACAATTTGAAAACTTATATAAAGCAAAAGGCAGCGTTATTAAACCGTGGATAAGGCACGTTGCCAAAAAACCCACAATCCTCTGCTGATGATGTCACTGAGCATGTCATGAATGATGTAATATGTGACATCATCAGCAGTGGATTACGGGTAATAGTATCTCTAGTTTACTCCCCTATAGCTGTCTTTCTTTTAACATAAGTGTCTGTTTCCTTCCCTTATACTTACTGTTTTTGGTTCGCTTCCGGTTCGCGTACCGGCGAGCGAACTGGGAAGCGAACTAAGAGAAATAGAGGTTGGCACAGTTCCAAATATTGTACCAATTTTTTAATAACGGGGAGGTAGTTCTGAAAAGAACTTTTTTTTTTATTGTTTTTGTTGTTTTATATTTTTTTTATTATTTTTCGGAACATTTTTTTACTTTTTTTGAATTTTTCTGAACAGTTTTATATTTTTTTGGGTTTTTCTTGGAGGGGGCAATGAAAACGATTCATTGTAACGGGCTCAACAGGAGCAACAAAACAAAAAAAGAAGTATTTATTATTTTGGGCGTTTCGTACAAACTTGCATATGATAGTCAATAGCTCTGTTGATCAGAGTGATGCTTCTTTCTCCGTAGGAAATGAATCCATCGCAAAATACGCAGATGTGTTTTACTTCACCAAATTTCATTTGTATATTTGGCACCATCTCCCTGCCCTCTGGTCCCGTTACTTCCGGTACAACAGATCTTCTGGCCATAATAGGGAGATTATCTAGGTCGTTCCGAAACTGTGCAGCACTGTAGTTGTTAGGATGCCACCTAGTCATATGGCGATGCATTGTGTAGTTTCCGAAACTGTATTTTTTCTCGGTTCCTCTGGACAGTCTATCTTGACATATAAGGCAAGTTACGTATCTTGCATTTACTTTTTTCTGACCTTTGGGAATTTTAAAAAATTGCCAAATGAAGTTTTCTTTCCGGTGAGACGTCCTGGGCTGCTCAGGCAAAAACTGCCTCTCTTCGTGCTCGTCGTCCTGTTCCTCTTCTTCCTCTTCTTGTTGAATTATAACTTAAGCAGGTGGTCCACTCTTCCTTGGATGTGGTGGAGGTGGTGGGGAAGCACCAGCTGAAGCTACTAAAGAAGCCATTGCTCAGTGATCACAAAGGGTCTTTCTCTCACAATGATGAAAGTCAGAGTGAGGAAAGAAGGAGGGATTTTCATCATTTGGGAAAAACAAGAGTTCTCAACCAATCAAAAGTGTTCATTTTAGATTATATGACCTAGTCTTACATCATTAGGAAACCAAAAGTGAAATGAACCAATGAAAAGTGTTATTACCAAGTCACATGACTTGCTGTGTTTACGTTAAGCGCTTTGCAGGGCCTCCCGGTTTGCTTCCAGAAACCTGCGCTTTGCGACTCGCTTCGCGTACCAGTTCGCTAACGTAGCACGTCATATGACGTATCACGCGACAACGTGAAACGTCATGCGGACGGGAGGCGTCACGATGTTGTTTTCTAACGCGGCACTTGCGGTAAAGAAACGTTTACCGGCTCGCGGTCTATTTCGCGGCATCAAGGTCAGCTAACGGGAAGCTTCCCGATTCGCGAAGCGGGAACGAAGAAAAAAAAATATTTAAAAAAAAAATTATTCATAAACATATAAAATATATTTTTGGATTTAAAGAAGAATACATTTTACAGCTACAGATATTAGCTGTTAAAAAACCAATGAATTCACAGAAAAAACCATAGGTTATAGACCATATATAGTTAGGAATTAGCATTTACAAAACCTTGAAAATTCACTGAAAAAACCATAGGTTATAGACCATATATAGTTAGGAATTAGCATTTAGAAAACCTTATTTTACTCACACAAAACCATTGAAATTCCATATATAGTTAGTTGCACTAACTATATATCGCGCACCCGCAATCCACTGCTGATGATGTCACATATTACATCATTCATGACATGGTCAGTGACATCACTGATGACATCACTGATGACATCTCAAATGACATCACTGATGACATCATCTAGTGTCTGTGTGTTTTTGTAAAGTTTAAATACGTTTTACATATTGAAGAATGAGTGGATGTATGGAAGACTGAGTGTGTGTGTGGCTGGCTGGGAGGTGTGTGACTCTGTGCATATCAATGTGTACTTGTATCAGTGATTGTATAAGAGAGTAAGTATGTGTTAGTATATGTGTGAAAAGTATGGTGTTCTGTGTTTAACTATAGATGAGGAAATCGAAGTGTGATTGATTCTTCACAGGACTGACTAGGTGTATGAGTGCATATGATAGTGTTCTAATAATAACTGACTGTATGTATGAGTAATTGTATGGGTGAATGAGTGAATGTGTGTGTAGACGTACGAATCAGTGAGTGCGTATGTAGTAACTGGTATTGGTGTGTCATGATGTCATCAGTGATGTCATTTGAGATGTCATCAGTGATGTCATTTCAGATGTCATTAGTGATGTCATCAGTGATGTCACTGAAGTATGGTGTTCTGTGTTTAACTGTATAGATGAAGAAATGGAAGTGTGATTGATTCTTTACAGGACTGACTTGGTGTGTGAGTAACTCCATGGATGAGTGGCAGTGTGTGACTGTCTGCATAGGTGTATGAGTGCATATGATAGTGTTGTAATAATGAGTGACTGTATGTATGAGTGATTGTATGGGTGAATGAGTGAATGTGTGTGTAGACGTAGGAATCAGTGAGTGCGTATGTAGTAACTGGTATTGGTGTGTCATGATGTCATCAGTGATGTCATTTGAGATGTCATCAGTGATGTCATCAGTGATGTCATTTGAGATGTCATCAGTGATGTCATCAGTGATGTCACTGACCATGTCATGAATGATGTAATATGTGACATCATCAGCAGTGGATTGCGGGTGCGCGATATATAGTTAGTGCAACTAACTATATATGGAATTTCAATGGTTTTGTGTGAGTAAAATAAGGTTTTCTAAATGCTAATTCCTAACTATATATGGTCTATAACCTATGGTTTTTTCAGTGAATATATATATATATACATGCGTTTCTCTTGGGCCGGACCTTGGCCACATAAATATTCCAACAGCCTCCCCACACGAGAGAGGAAATGAGTCGCAACCTCTGTCCGGTTTAAAAATGTATTTATTTTTCTTTTCAAAAGCGGCATTTTCTTGTTTGGCTCTAATGCATTTCGCTCACCACTGTGAGCTTCGTCAGAGAGGAGGCGCCGCAGGTTCAGGTTGTAACAGCTCACCCACACGACCATCAGTGTACCGGTGCTTCCGTTTTTTAACCCCTTGTTGGGTACCGCATTTCAGCTGTTCTTTACAGTGCTGCATGTTGGGTCATGTAGTTCGCTGTCGCCTTCCATGCGTGCTACATTTGAATTTGCGCCTCTTGTGCCGGCCGGAAAACCCTGAGAATGTCCTTTTAAAACATCTTCTGGGACCCTAACCATAGTCCAGTCTATGGGAGCACCTCACACCCTTTGTGTTTTGCACGTTCAACAAAAGGGTCCAGGTTCGGGTGTGAATGGCGCTCTTTAGCGGGCGGTGCGTTTCTCTTGGGCCGGACCTTGGCCACATAAATATTCCAACAGCCTCCCCACACGAGAGAGGAAATGAGTCGCAACCTCTGTCCGGTTTAAAAATGTATTTATTTTTCTTTTCAAAAGCGGCATTTTCTTGTTTGGCTCTAATGCATTTCGCTCACCACTGTGAGTTCCGTCAGAGAGGAGGCGCCGCAGGTTCAGGTTGTAACAGCTCACCCACACGACCATCAGTGTACCGGTGCTTCCGTTTTTTAACCCCTTGTTGGGTACCGCCTTTCAGCTGTTCTTTACAGTGCTGCATGTTGGGTCATGTAGTTCGCTGTCGCCTTCCACGCGTGCTACATTTGAATTTGCGCCTCTTGTGCCGGCCGGAAAACCCTGAGAATGTCCTTTTAAAACATCTTCTGGGACCCTAACCATAGTCCAGTCTATGGGAGCACCTCACACCCTTCGTGTTTTGCACGTTCAACAAAAGGGTCCAGGTTCGGGTGTGAATGGCGCTCTTTAGCGGGCGGTGCGTTTCTCTTGGGCCGGACCTTGGCCACATAAATATTCCAACAGCCTCCCCACACGAGAGAGGAAATGAGTCGCAACCTCTGTCCGGTTTAAAAATGTATTTATTTTTCTTTTCAAAAGCGGCATTTTCTTGTTTCGCTCTAATGCATTTCGCTCACCACTGTGAGCTTCGTCAGAGAGGAGGCGCCGCAGGTTCAGGTTGTAACAGCTCACCCACACGACCATCAGTGTACCGGTGCTTCCGTTTTTTAACCCCTTGTTGGGTACCGCATTTCAGCTGTTCTTTACAGTGCTGCATGTTGGGTCATGTAGTTCGCTGTCGCCTTCCATGCGTGCTACATTTGAATTTGCGCCTCTTGTGCCGGCCGGAAAACCCTGAGAATGTCCTTTTAAAACATCTTCTGGGACCCTAACCATAGTCCAGTCTATGGGAGCACCTCACACCCTTTGTGTTTTGCACGTTCAACAAAAGGGTCCAGGTTCGGGTGTGAATGGCGCTCTTTAGCGGGCGGTGCATTTCTCTTGGGCCGGACCTTGGCCACATAAATATTCCAACAGCCTCCCCACACGAGAGAGGAAATGAGTCGCAACCTCTGTCCGGTTTAAAAATGTATTTATTTTTCTTTTCAAAAGCGGCATTTTCTTGTTTTGCTCTAATGCATTTCGCTCACCACTGTGAGTTCCGTCAGAGAGGAGGCGCCGCAGGTTCAGGTTGTAACAGCTCACCCACACGACCATCAGTGTACCGGTGCTTCCGTTTTTTAACCCCTTGTTGGGTACCGCCTTTCAGCTGTTCTTTACAGTGCTGCATGTTGGGTCATGTAGTTCGCTGTCGCCTTCCACGCGTGCTACATTTGAATTTGCGCCTCTTGTGCCGGCCGGAAAACCCTGAGAATGTCCTTTTAAAACATCTTCTGGGACCCTAACCATAGTCCAGTCTATGGGAGCACCTCACACCCTTCGTGTTTTGCACGTTCAACAAAAGGGTCCAGGTTCGGGTGTGAATGGCGCTCTTTAGCGGGCGGTGCGTTTCTCTTGGGCCGGACCTTGGCCACATAAATATTCCAACAGCCTCCCCACACGAGAGAGGAAATGAGTCGCAACCTCTGTCCGGTTTAAAAATGTATTTATTTTTCTTTTCAAAAGCGGCATTTTCTTGTTTGGCTCTAATGCATTTCGCTCACCACTGTGAGCTTCGTCAGAGAGGAGGCGCCGCAGGTTCAGGTTGTAACAGCTCACCCACACGACCATCAGTGTACCGGTGCTTCCGTTTTTTAACCCCTTGTTGGGTACCGCATTTCAGCTGTTCTTTACAGTGCTGCATGTTGGGTCATGTAGTTCGCTGTCGCCTTCCATGCGTGCTACATTTGAATTTGCGCCTCTTGTGCCGGCCGTAAAACCCTGAGAATGTCCTTTTAAAACATCTTCTGGGACCCTAACCATAGTCCAGTCTATGGGAGCACCTCACACCCTTTGTGTTTTGCACGTTCAACAAAAGGGTCCAGGTTCGGGTGTGAATGGCGCTCTTTAGCGGGCGGTGCGTTTCTCTTGGGCCGGACCTTGGCCACATAAATATTCCAACAGCCTCCCCACACGAGAGAGGAAATGAGTCGCAACCTCTGTCCGGTTTAAAAATGTATTTATTTTTCTTTTCAAAAGCGGCATTTTCTTGTTTGGCTCTAATGCATTTCGCTCACCACTGTGAGTTCCGTCAGAGAGGAGGCGCCGCAGGTTCAGGTTGTAACAGCTCACCCACACGACCATCAGTGTACCGGTGCTTCCGTTTTTTAACCCCTTGTTGGGTACCGCCTTTCAGCTGTTCTTTACAGTGCTGCATGTTGGGTCATGTAGTTCGCTGTCGCCTTCCACGCGTGCTACATTTGAATTTGCGCCTCTTGTGCCGGCCGGAAAACCCTGAGAATGTCCTTTTAAAACATCTTCTGGGACCCTAACCATAGTCCAGTCTATGGGAGCACCTCACACCCTTCGTGTTTTGCACGTTCAACAAAAGGGTCCAGGTTCGGGTGTGAATGGCGCTCTTTAGCGGGCGGTGCGTTTCTCTTGGGCCGGACCTTGGCCACATAAATATTCCAACAGCCTCCCCACACGAGAGAGGAAATGAGTCGCAACCTCTGTCCGGTTTAAAAATGTATTTATTTTTCTTTTCAAAAGCGGCATTTTCTTGTTTGGCTCTAATGCATTTCGCTCACCACTGTGAGCTTCGTCAGAGAGGAGGCGCCGCAGGTTCAGGTTGTAACAGCTCACCCACACGACCATCAGTGTACCGGTGCTTCCGTTTTTTAACCCCTTGTTGGGTACCGCATTTCAGCTGTTCTTTACAGTGCTGCATGTTGGGTCATGTAGTTCGCTGTCGCCTTCCATGCGTGCTACATTTGAATTTGCGCCTCTTGTGCCGGCCGGAAAACCCTGAGAATGTCCTTTTAAAACATCTTCTGGGACCCTAACCATAGTCCAGTCTATGGGAGCACCTCACACCCTTCGTGTTTTGCACGTTCAACAAAAGGGTCCAGGTTCGGGTGTGAATGGCGCTCTTTCTCAAGGGGAGTTCATATTGCTCTGGTCATTATTTCACAAAATGAGTTTAAAATATTCGCATACGCCGATGACGTTGCAAATACTACTTCTGATATTAGGCGGGCTCTACATAAAATCACTGATCTTGCCAAAGAATTCGGAGATTTGTCAGGTTACAAGTTAAATCTTATGAAAACCCAGCTGATTCATTCAGAAAGAAGCTGGCCTACTGATCTAGTTTTTGTTTCAGAGGCACAATATCTTGGGATTACGATATCTTCTAAGATTGATGACATGGTGCGTCTCAACTTAGAGCCAGTGCTAAATTCCTCTAATAGAGCATTGGAAACGTTAAATAGCTTACACTTCTCACTTTATGGCCGTGCAAATATATTAAAAATGATGATCTTCCCAAAATTTTTGTACCTATTTCGTACAATACCTCTTTTGTTTTCAGCTTTTTATTTCTCTAAGATAGATAGAATGGCATCTAGGTTTCTTTGGGGTTATCATCGAACTAGACGAGCTTTGAAGTGGTGTACTCTTCCAAGAATGAAGGAGGCTGGGGATTCCCAATTTCCGATTGTACTATTGGGTTATATCACTTAGATATATGGGCCTATACTCCTGAGGCACAGCCGGGAGCTCTGCTGAAAAATTGTATGAAAAATTGTATGTTTTTTTAAAGTGTGTGTAAATTGATTTTAGAATTTGTACACCTCCCACTAACCTGTTAGGGGCACTCACCTAGACTCTGAAAACACCCGTGCAGCTGACCTAAACGCTGCCACGGGGAAGAAAAGTCTCCTTCACCGCCATTAGCGAGTGAGCCTGATTACAGGCCACGCCCACTACTTTTGGCCACGCCCCCTTGACTACTTAAAGCGCCGACGCCCAGTCTCTCTCATAACCTATACTCCTGAGGCACAGCCGGGAGCTCTGCTGAAAAATTGTATGAAAAATTGTATGTTTTTTTAAAGTGTGTGTAAATTGATTTTAGAATTTGTACACCTCCCACTAACCTGTTAGGGGCACTCACCTAGACTCTGAAAACACCCGTGCAGCCGACCTAAACGCTGCCACGGGGAAGAAAAGTCTCCTTCACCGCCATTAGCGAGTGAGCCTGATTACAGGCCACGCCCACTACTTTTGGCCACGCCCCCCCTGTCGGTATAAAATCATGTGCCGCATTCGGACGCGCAGCGGACGGGCGCAGCGGGCGCGCCGTCAGCTCGCTGAAGGCGCGCCAAAGGCAAGCCCGTCTGGGCCCGTCCGGGCCCAGCCGGACCCGGGCCCAGTTACTCTGCCCATTTCTGTCACGAAATGCCCGAACTACACCCGGGACAGGCTCCTGGCCCTGAACACACAAAAACACCCCCTCTGCAATTACACCTATTCGGGCGACAATCCTTTTACCGGCTGCAGTTTCTGCAACCCTCCTGGCACAGACTCGGCACCAGGCGGACTTCAACTAGGCCTCCTTAACTGCAGATCGCTCGCTAAACATGCGCATGAAATTAACCTCTTGATTCTAAACCACGCTATGGACATTCTGTTTCTCACTGAAACATGGCTCACTCACAACAATGGCCCTGATATAGTCCTAGCACTCCCTCCGGGCTATCAAATCTGCTCATTGAATAGACCAGTTGGTAGAGGAGGCGGCCTAGCCATATTATCTAAGGACGTGTTCTCCTGTAGAATCTCGGATGGTAACATCAAAGGTTGTGAAAGCTGCCACTTCTCCATCCAAATCTCCCCAGTAACATCCCTGTCGGGAATGCTTGTATATCGCCCCCCTGGCCAACTCACCGATTTTCCTAGCAAACTCACTGACCACATCACCATGGATTGCACGACTTCCTCCAACTATCTCCTACTGGGGGACCTCAATATCCACTTCCTGGACCCGGACGACAAACAGGCTGTAGAACTCCTACAAGATCTTTCCTCTATGGGCCTCGGCCTAAAAAACGCACAGGCGACTCACGACAAAGGACAGCTACTCGATCCCATATTCACTAACATCCAAGATCTGAGCACTCGCCCCCACGTCCCCCTCCCTTGGACCGACCACTTCCTGGTCCCCTTCGAATGGCACATTAACAACCCTCCACCTCAACCTCCTAAATTCAGAACCCTTATTAGACGCTGGCATAAACTGGTCCCAGAGGAATGGGCAGCTAAACTAAGTGAAGATACCCCTCCCCCCTCTCAAGACACTATCACTGCTGACACCAAATTTAACACATGGATCTCCAAATCTCTGGACGACATCCTCCCGAAATTCAGCACCCTCAAACGTACCAAGAGAGTCACCCCTTCCCCCTGGTACACCCCCGAATTAAACTTACTACGGAAGGAATGTAAGAGGAACGAACACTTATGGAGGAAAGATAAAAAGGCAGACAAAAAAGATATATTTCGGGCCTCTTTAAAATCCTATAAAACGGAACTCCTCAATACTAAAAGCGCCTTCTACGAAGATAGAATTAAAAACGCCTCCTGCTCGGCACATGAAACCTTTGCCGTCCTTAAGGAACTCCTCCAGGCCCCAGACCCCCCAGTAAAACCTCTGGACCCCAAAGCAGCGGAAAGCAAATGCATTAAACTTGCCACCTTCTTCGACGAGAAAATCCAAAAAATTATTGCGGACCTACCCCCAATCACGGCTGACAACCTGGGCGGGGATCCTTCTAAATCTCCCATTTACTGCCCTCACTCCCCTGATGGCAACCTACCCTTTCTGGACACCTTTGGCCCAGTGTCTACGGAAGAGGTAGCCGCGACATTGGCTACAATTAAAAGTGGCTCTCCTCGCGATCCCGCCCCCCTCCGTTTTCTGAAAAAAGTGTCCAGCACCATCCTCCCCCCCTCACGTCCCTCATTAATTCCTCCCTCTCGCAGGGTCTAGTCCCTCCTAGCTGGAAGGCGGCAGTGGTCAAAGGCCTTTTAAAGAAACCCTCTCTAGACCCCCTGGACCTATCCAACTACAGACCTATCTCCCTCCTCCCAGGAAATAGCAAGATCACGGAGAAGCTAGTGAATAAAAAACTATCACTATTCCTTGAGAGCAACAACCTACTCGGGACCTCCCAGACAGGGTTTCGTCCAGGACAGGGCACTGACACCGCCCTCCTGGCAGCAGTGGAGAAGGCCAGAAGCATTCTGGACACGGGAGGATCAGTGGCAGTGATCCTCCTGGACCTCAGTGCGGCCTTCGACACTGTGAGCCACCACACCCTAATCCAACGACTGGGAGATATCGGAGTAAGGGGCACGGCCTTGAAGTGGCTAAAATCTTTCCTAGACGGACGCTCCTTCCAAGTCTGGGAGAATGACAGCCACTCCCCCGCAATCCCCCTCCGTTGTGGAGTACCGCAGGGCTCATCCCTTAGCCCTATGTTATTTAACGTGTATATGTCCCCGCTGGAGAAACTGGTCAACCCGTTCGGCGTCTCGATTATCAACTACGCCGACGACACCCAGCTGGTGGTAACCCTCTCACACCCGCACCAATCCCCACCCGACCTTCACAGCTGTCTCTCGGAAATTCATAACTGGATGAACTCCTCGGCACTGAAACTGAACGGGTCCAAGACCGAGATCCTGCTGCTCGGACATAAAGAGCCCTCCCTGCCGCCTGACATCTGGCCCGTCTGTCTAGGTGACCCCCTACACCGAAGGAGGAGGTCAAGAGCCTGGGCGTATGGCTCGAAAAGGACCTGAGCTTCAGATCACAGGCCAAAAAAACGGCAGGAATCTGCTTCGGACTCCTTAGGGCCTGCAGAAAGGTCTCCCCCCTGCTCCCCGCTACCTCCAAGAAACTTCTGATTCAGGGCCTCATTATGGTGAGGCTGGACTACTGCAACACAATCTACCTGGGTGCCCCCGAAGCCACCCTCAATACCCTGCAGAAAGTCCAAAACGCCGCGGCCCGCCTACTTACCGACACCCCCGCCAGATCCTCGGCAAAGCCAGCCTTGAAGCTCCTGCATTGGCTCCCAGTCAGAGAAAGGGTGGCTTTCAAGGTCCTCTGTCTGGCCCATAAGACCCTCCATGACAAAGGCCCACCCATCCTCAAGGATTTCATCATCCCTTACAATGCGAGTAGGGTCCTCCGCTCAGGCGGAGAGAACTTCATCACTGTTCCCAGAGTCAAAAAGGCCCGGTCCGGAGGACGCCGCTTCTCGGTCCACACGGCCAAACACTGGAACAACCTTCCTCGGAGACTGAGAACTGAACCTAATCTTCTCCAATTCAGGAAGGCCTTGAAAACCTTTCTCTTTCCTTAAATCCCCCCCCTTCGATTCTGGTTCTAGCGCTGGGATGCTCTAGGGTTACTACGCGCTCTATAAAACCTTAAAATAAAAATAATAAAATAATATTTCCAGACATTATTACGGAAGAAACGACTAGCCCTTCGATCTTTGAAATGATTCTAGGAGAAGAAACTCCTCAATGCCTACTAAGGATATTAGAGCCCAGATATTATAAAAAGACCAAATTTAAAATATTGATAGCGGCTTCGGCAATTTGGAGACAGATTAAAAAGAAAATTATCCGGTGTGGCGATTTAAATTATTATTCTCCAGTGTTGAACAACCATATGTTACCGGATATCTTTAGGGACCAAATCATGACTAGATGTCATTCCCCGGGGATCTGCTTGATAGGAGATCTCTATCAAGGTACTCAAATAGCTTCTTTTTCTTTTTTACAACAGGAATATAATTTACCTAGAAACGATTTCTTTAAATATCTCCAAGTCTGGAGTTTCTTAGAATCTAAAGGTCTACTTGATCATATCGATATGAGTAAAAATAATATTTTAGAAGCTAGTAAAAGGGTAAAAAGAAATGGTGCAGTTTATCAGATGATGTTAAATGAAATTGATAACGATCTATGTATTGTTGAGAGTAAATGCCAGTGGAAACTTGAATTAGAAAATGTGACGTATGTAGAGCAATTGAATTATCTGACAGAATGTTATTTAATGGCTCACTTCAGAGCCAACACTTTATGGCTATTTTTGATTTATATTACTCACCTGCTAAGTTGGCAAAATGGAAAGTTAGAAACGGTGACAAGTGCAAGCGATGTGATCATGTAGCTGCTGATTCTATACATATGTTTTTTAATTGTCCGAAACTTTTTCAGTTTATTAAGGACATTACATTTTTTTTAAACAACAGTTTGGGGATCACTATAAAATTAACTGCTGAAATGATTATTCTGGGTCTTCAAACGAATCAAATTGGAAAAAAATCAGCAGCTGAAGAAGGTTTTTTATTTATTTGTATGTCCGTTTTCCATTTTTGTGTTACTTCTCGCTGGTTAGATTCTGAGCTACCAGTTTTTAATCACTGGCAATCAAAACTGCTATCCATATTCCAACTAGAAATGACGATTTAAAGATCTAAGGGGAAAAAAAACAAGTTATTCGGTCAAAATGTATGGGCCCCTATTTCAAATTGGATCTGATTTTGTATGTTTAAATGCTTTCTGTAAAGGTTTTGCTGTCATTATCAATTTATTCACTGTATACATTTTTTTTCTTTTTCTGCTATGTACTGTGTACAATTTACAACTGATTGCTGAAATAAAATAAAAAATTAAAATATATATATATATACATATATATATTACCTACTGGCGGTCCCCATTAGGTGGTTATAGTGAGGACCTAGTTTGCATTAAAAAAACGCTTTTTGACTTGCCGATATCTTTGCACCGTTTGACAATTATTCATGTTTTTTTATTTCAAAAGTGCGTCTGTGTTAATTTCCATTGGGATTTCGAAGAGGACTACAGATCAAACCGCTGGATGGAATTACACCAAATTTGTCAGAAAGCTAGCTCTTGGTCTAGAAAGAGTGCTTCTGCTTTTTTGGTGTAAATCCATTCAGTAGTTTTAGAGTTACTAAAAGAAATAAAAAAATGTATATCCAGGGAAGCAATGCTTGTGTGACACCCACACGAAGGTTTGCGACCTCTCGTACCAGGATCAGTGCTCTGATTGACTTGCTCAACTTGTGTAGAAAGTTGCATCTGCCATTTTATGAAGCAGGACATTGTCCCAGGGGATGGAAATAAAGATAAGAAACTATAAAAGTGGGCTGGGTATGGGTATTCTAACCCCATGACTACATTGTAGGAGTCCATGTGGGACCCGTTATGAGTTTTAAAACACCCCAAAATGTTTTTTTTTTCAAAGGGTTGGAGCAGCAGTACCATTGCAGTGCTCAGGGAAGCCTCCTGTGTAGCATATAATACTCTGTTCCATTGCTTTTGATATATATTTTTAACTGCAACAATTATTGATAAACTCGCCAGAGAGATGTTATTCAAATGTCTTTTATCTAAGAATTATTTTTGTTCCTTGTGAGGACATAAGAACCAATGAACCAATCACAAAACAATAAATATTCAAAACACAGGTATATATAGAAAAACGATTTAACTTTTGAAATTTATCAAGGGTACTACACAGTTATACATACAATGTAACAAGAGGAAAATAAATACAATTCCATAATCCTTCAATGTCACTATTGTAAACACTTTTTCTCATTGTACATTATTTTCCAGAAGAGAGTGTAAGTATTGACGTTTCGGTCTCTTACAATCTCTTCTGGAAAAAAATGTACAATGAGAATAAGTGTTATTATCATCCACCCAATCACCAACTCACTCAGAGACTCTTGAAGCCACTCTGAGACCTAGTTAGAGACTCATGCACCCACTGTCAAGCCAGCGCAGGCACTCATGCTGCCACTCACAGACCCTTTCAGAGACTAATGCTGTCATTCACAGACCCATTCATACACTTGTGTACCCACTCACAGACCCACTCAGAGACTCATGCACCCACTCAAAGATCCATTCATATTCTCATGCACCCACTCACAGACACAAAGACTCATGCAGCCACTCTGATGCGCAGGGAGAGATGCAGGCACCTCCTCAAAGACCCACTCAGGACCAACTAGGACATCCACTCTGACACTCATGCACCCACTCACAGAGCCCCTTATATTCTCATGTGCTGACACACTCATGGAGTCAGTCAGAAACCCAGTTAGAGACTCATGCACCCACTCACTGACCCACTCAGACGCTCTCACACTCTCCCATTTAGCCATTCCAAGAGTCATGCACCCACTGAGAGACTCATGGACCTCCGCACAGAGCCACACAGAGTTATGGAGCCATTCACAAGGCCACTTAGAGACTCATGCATGCAGCCAGTCTCAGACCTTCTCAGACACTCATGCAGCCTACTTACCCATCTAGGGAGAGACTAATATACCCACTCACAGACCCACTCATATTCTCATATGCTCACACAAAGACCCACTGACACACTTATGTAGCCAGTCAGAGACCCACTCAGAGTCTTATGCAATCTCTCACAGACCCAGTCATATTTTCACACACCCATTCACAGACACACTCAGAGACTCATGCAGCCACCCTGAGACCAAGTCAAAGATGAATGCACCCCCCAAGAGACCCAGTTTGTGTTACACACTCACTTCAGTGTCTACTCTGACACTTATGTACCCACTCACAGACCCACATAGACACTCACATACCCAATCACAGACCCACTCAGAGACTCATGCACCCACTCACAGACCCAATCGGACTCACACACCCACTCACAGACCCATTCAGAGACTCACACACCTACTCACAGAGCCACTCAGAAACTCACACACCCACTCAAAGACCCGCTCAGAGACTCATGCATCGACTCACAGACCTACTCAGAGATTCAAGCACCCACTCACAGACCCACTGAGACACTCATAAACCCACTCACAAACGTTTTCAGAAACTCATGCACCCACTCACAGACCCACTCAGACATGCACACACCCACTCACAGACCCACGCAGAGACTCATACACCCACTTAGAGACCCAGTCATACACTCATGCACCCACTCACAGACCTCACTCAGACACTCCTACATCCACTCACAGACCCACTTGCACACTCATCGCCAACTCAGAGACCCACTGACACGCTTACGCACCCAGTCAGAAATCCCACTCACCTAGAAATATGTGCTGCAATGGTACGCAATGAGGTATGTATTAAATGACTGTTAAAATGTTTTTCATTAATTGATTTGCTACTTTCCATACCAATACCATATCTCTTACCTTAAAATAATCCTTGTAAGTCTTAATATTTTACTTTTACTAAACAAAAACTACAGTGGAGTTGTGTACTCAGTGTGGAGTGTACGGATTAGACCTAGTTGATATTGGAAACAGGTGGGTAGCTCTTAAACTGCTTTTGTACTACATAGAAGCCACTGTTGACATACGCTATAGCTAGGCCATATGACAAGAAACTATAAGCTTACAATAAAAGATACCTTCTTCTGCAGTTTGATTCTGTTACTTGCACAGTACAAGAGCTATATCTGCTGTTATACATCCACTCCCCTATCTATACTAGAACTCACTATGAGTAGAAGGATAGAGCCACTAATACACCTAGTTAGACAGTGAGAGAGTCAATATCCTATTTCCTAACTATAACGTCCCTGTACCCTTTAGTGTTCTGAATATATATATATATATATATATATATATATATATATATATATATATATATATATATATATATATATATATATATGAGGTATGTTGGATTCCCAACACCGGCAAATGTAGCAAGGCAGCCACGCACGCAAGCAGGAACCAGCGAGACCCTCGAAGGTGCAAAATTTTCTTTATTTAAATATAGCCCAGCACCAGTCCGCCATGACGCGTTTCGGCTAAGGATAGCCTTGATCACATGTCCATATGTATATATATATTACCTACTGGCGATAGCCAGTAGGTATATATAGTTAGGATTGTTTTCCATAGGGAAATCGCAACATTCTATTGGGAATAACTTTGGCGCCGGTTGAGGAATCTTCCTGAAATTTTCCTTAACTTTGCCTCGCGGCGCTCCGCTCCTTCCCTGAAAGTTTGGGGGGGATTCTTCCAGCGGGGGCCGAGATAAAAGGGGGTCCCAAAACGTGTTTCCCCATGTTAATTTCCATAGGGCGGTTGGACTCACTTTTAGCCCGAATGGCTGAATGGTTTTCCACCAAACTTGGCATAATTGAAGGGACTGGTAGCCCGATGTGCCTTTGCTATGTCTCAAGATATGTGCTCCAGTGGTTTTTACAAAAATTAACTTTGAAAAGATAATTATTGGGCTACATTGGGCTATATATATGTTAAAGCCCAAATGTAGCCCAATGTAGCCCAATGTAGCCCAATGTAGCCCAAAGATGGCCACCAGAGACAAAAAAAAACAAATGTAGCCCAAATATCAGCCAGATGTAGCCCAACTATAGCCCAATGACAAAATGTCCCAGAGTGTTCTAAAGAACAACTAGAACGCTAACAGTCTTACTTATGACAAAAGTATGGCACACCTGAAGTCATCTTGATTGGAATAAAGTGGTAACACTTAATACATTTAATTTGAAAAGGAACAAAATGAGGGGTTTCATTTTGCCATAGAAATTTTATATATATATATATATATTCACTGAAACAACCATAGGCTACACACCAGTTATAGTTAGGAATTAGCATTTAAAAAACCTTTGAATTTCACAGAAAAAAACATAGGTTTTATTTATTTATTTATTTATGGGCTTATTACGCGCCGGCATCACACCCGAAGGTGTATCTCCGCGCGGAGCTGTGAGGTTTCACACCAATTATAGTTAGCTGGAACTTTTACTCGCATAAAACCATTGAAATTCCCACGTTATAGTTAGTTGGACTCACTATAACTTGCACATCTGCAATGCACTGCTGATGACGTCACATATTACATCACTCATGCATATATTTAAATATTTAAACATTACTCGCTAATATATGTATTCACTAAGATACAGTTAATAAGCCAGTTAACCAATCAATATTTTTTTTAAAAACACTGAAAAAACCATAGGTTTCAGGCCTTATATAGTTAGGAATTAGCATTTAAAAAACCTTTGAAATTCACTGAAAAAACAACCATAGGTTTCAGGCCTTATATAGTTAGGAATTAGCATTTAAAAAACCTTTGAAATTCACTGAAAAAACCATAGGTTTCAGGCCTTATATAGTTAGGAATCAGCATTTAAAAAACCTTTGAAATTCACTGAAAAAACCATAGGTTTCAGGCCTTATATAGTTAGGAATTAGCATTTAAAAAAACCTTTGAAATTCACTGAAAAAACCATAGGTTTCAGGAGTTATATAGTTAGGAATTAGTTTTTAAAAAACCTTTGAAATTCACTCAAAAAACTATAAGTTTTAGTGGTGTTATAGTTAGCTGGACATTTTACTCATTCAAAACCAATGAAATTGCTCCTATATAGTTAGTTGTACTAATTATATTTCGCGCACCCGCAATCCACTGCTGATGATGTCACATATTAGATCATTCATGACATGGTCAGTGACATCACTGATGACATCTCAAATGACATCACTGATGACATCACTGATGACATCATCCACGTGACAATCACATACACCTTTTCATACACTATTACAATTTTTCATCACTGTTTGTAAAATAAAGAGTATCATATTTAAATCCATTGTTACAGCAATACAAGTATCTAAAAATCCGCTCAGTGATTCATAGATGTATACACACATCTAATCACTTACCTATGGATTCACTCATACATGCGGTCAATGAACAATAGAACACTATCAAAAATACTTATACATCTATATCGACATTAAACAACAGCACACATCCTATTCACATATGAAGTCATCCTACTCACTTATGCAAACAATGGATCATACTTACATATTTACTTAGCAAAACACTTATACAAACACCACTTCTTCTATTCATTTAGATAGTAAGTCATACTTAGTGAATTATAAAATCATTATTACAAGTATACAGTTATCCATACAGTCACTCACACAATCATTGTGTCTTATGTATACTTATTTATATACAACAACTGACACATACACTGCCTTTTATTTTTCTAGTTTGTTGGACCTGTACCTTTGAGAAATATATTTGCTCATCACCACACCCATAAAGAGATTCCCTCACCCAAACTGTTAGAACATGTGGTTTTAACTTCATATATCTACTGAATCAACTATTCACACATCTTTGGACAGTCACACACCCCCCACCGAGCCACACACACTTTCACACTCCCATACAAATACTCAGTTAACTAATCAATAACTAATATAGACTTTCACATAGCTAGTAACCAACTATAGAATCAGTTTACACAACAACTGACAAAGTGATACAGATATTCACACAGTTTAGTCACTATCCACTATATTTAGTGAGACATTATAAATTGGTCAAGTAAACAGTCAATTACACTGCTACTAAATCCTCCATCCAAATATTTATTTATATATATCCACTCATTCTTCAATGTAAATTGCTATATATATAATGCATATTTAAATAACGAAGCAAACCACACTCACTGGATGATGTCATCAGTGATGTCATCAGTGATGTCATTTGAGATGTCATCAGTGATGTCACTGACCATGTCATGAATGATCTAATATGTGACATCATCAGCTGTGGATTGCGGGTGCGCGAAATATAGTTAGTACAACTAATTATATAGGAGCAATTTCATTGGTTTTGAATGAGTAAAATGTCCAGCTAACTATAACACCACTAAAACTTATAGTTTTTTGAGTGAATTTCAAAGGTCTTTTTAAAAACGAATTCCTAACTATATAACTCCTGAAACCTATGGTTTTTTCAGTGAATTTCAAAGGTTTTTTTAAATGCTAATTCCTAACTATATAAGGCCTGAAACCTATGGTTTTTTCAGTGAATATATATATATATATATATATATATATTTATGATATATCGCCTCCAATCTCGTAATTGCCACAAATGAACCAGCCGGGCACAGACTCCACTTTTCATTAGTGCTTGTTTATTGCAGTGAATCACCCATTTCCATATATTTTATATCTATATTACCTAGTGGCGGTCACCAGTAGGTAGTTATAGTTAGGACTCAGAAGCTGCGGGCTCTATACTGGATACTTCGAATTTGGGAGAGTCAGCTTTACTACAACAACTTACGAACCACAAGAAGGGGGCTGAGCGCAGTAATAAAAGCAGTATGATAACTCAAACTGTGCCTGCTCTGGTTGAAAAACAGATCACTTAAATCGCTTGGGCTCAACGTGTGGAAACTGCTTTTTCTGTTTCTCCGGAGGTAATTCCGGATCAATCAAATTGTGATGGCAGCATCCCGACTATTATAAATCAAGAGGAACTCTCTCAGGGAGATACGACTAGCTCATCTAAAACATGTGAAAGAGCTCAAACGTGCGACACTGAGTCTGAGTTTATGCCTGAACCTGAGCATGTAGTGAACGGCATTGTGGGAGCCACCGTTTCTGGGGTAGCTTATGGAGCAGCTAATGCCTGTCCACGTGAAATGGTTAATATATCTGAAATAAACATTGCGCTGAAAGCAAATAATCCTCCTAATCAAGACATATTTGAAGCACATGAAATAAATGATAACTTTTTTTCAATGTCGGATCATTCGTCTGATGAAAGTATCGATAAGGACAGGGCAGATTATCCTGGCAACAGTAGCATTGAGGAGGA
Organism: Lissotriton helveticus; assembly: GCF_964261635.1. NCBI lineage: Eukaryota > Metazoa > Chordata > Amphibia > Caudata > Salamandridae > Lissotriton > Lissotriton helveticus. The sequence continues at coordinate 1,070,696,972 of NC_136069.1, read as the reverse complement.
ACTGAGTCTCAGTGAGACTTCACCTGGGTCTGCTAACACCATTAAGAAGCGCCGAGTTAGAAAGTCTCAGGCTAAGAGAAATAAATCTTATGATGTAACTGATCCCTCTGTGCAGGTAAACAATCAGCCCAGCCCTCTAGGTGAACACACTCAACGTGAAGATTATGACCCAGAAGTGACACTAGCTATGATTTACCAGACAATGGTCTCACATAGATTTGAAACAAAGACTGAGATTGCTCGCACTCAAGCCACCTGTCGAAAAGTGCAGAATGCTGTGAGACGTATCACTAAAATATGCACTGATATGTCTACGAGGGTCTCTGAGGCAGAGACAAGAATGTCTACTCTAGAGGACGAAATTGTCAAACAGAAAGCTGAACTATCTTCGGTAAAAGCGCAGCGGGATGATATTAGTTGGAAAATCAGTCCCGGAGGAATGACTTGCGAGTCCTGGGGGTCCTGGAAAATCTAGGGGGGCCAGATGTACGAAACTTTGTCTGTGAACTGTATTCTGCTGCATTCCCAGAACTTACATCATGGGACTGGACAGTGGTTATTGAACGAGCTCACCGCTTTCCATTCTCAATTAATAAAGCTAGGCACAAAGAGGATGATCATCCCAGAGCGATTCTAGTTAGATTCAATAATTTTTTTGCCAGGGAGGCTGTTTTCGGTTTGGCCAGACCAGACAAAAAACGTAGTGCCAAGGGGTGTAGTTTTCTTGTTAGACCTGACTCCTGTCAGGCAACAGTATCTAAAAGATGGCACTTCAGGCAGCTGATTGCCGGATTTCAGGGGAAAGGTGCTACAGTTTACTTGCAAAATCCGGCTAAACTTAAAGTTACAGTAAAAGGCCAAACAAAATTCTTTTTTTCTGAGATTCTGGCAAAAGAGTATCTAACCTCGTTGTGAAAAAAACAAAAAAAAGAAAAAAATAATGACAAAGATTTTGAAGTCATAAGAAGATGATGTTTTGTATGTAACTCTAAATTATTTTTTTTGGTTTGCTAAAAGGTTAAGCAAAATGGGTTAATTCCCCTTTTTTTTCTGGCCGTGGAGGGGGGGGGGAAGGCACTCTGTGTTCCCAGGGACTACCAGTCCTTGTGCCTCATAAGGTGGGCTGGGGAGGGGAGAGGGGAGGGTGCAGGGGTGGGGGGGATGTGTGGGGGGGACTTTGGTGGTGGGGTGGGTGTAAATCAGCAACAGCTGGTATTGTGCACAGGATTATGGTAACCAGCGTCAATTTGTATTTGAACTGGAAATGGAATTCTTTTACTAGACTCGGTAGATGTGAAATCGAAAATAAAAATTGTGTTGTTTTCTCTGTGTAATTTTGTTTTTTCTTTTTTAAAATGGCTGGGAAAATAAAGGTGTGCTCATTGAACATCAATGGCCTTAATGACGTAAAAAAAAGGGATTCTGGCTAAAATGATATATTTGCTGCAGATAGACATTTTATGTTTGCAGGAAACTCACTTGGCTTGGAACAAAAGGGATCTGTTAAAAAATGTAGGACTGGATTTGTTAATTTGCTCCAAGCAGACAGGGATTAGGAGGGGAGTTGCTATCTTGATGCGACGAGGTTTAGGGTTCTGTATTAAAACATCTGCAGATAAGTGGGGGAGGTGGGCATCAGCAGAATTGCTGGCATCCCAAAAGAAATTCACGATATGTACAATATATGGCCCTAATTTAGATGACTCTGAAGTGTTACACTTTTTGAATTTAGAGCTTGCTTTGTGTAGCCAACCTATTATTTTTTGTGGAGATCTGAATATCCATATTGAAGCTAACCGAGATATCAGACAAAGCTATAAATATTCGGGATATAAACCTCGTATTTATAAAGCCCTCCAGAATTTAGTTTTGGATAACGGCCTCTTGGATGCTTGGCACACTCTTAGTCCCGAGGACCCTGGATATAGCTTTTTTCCTGCCCCCCATCGGAAATTTGTTTGTCTTGATTATTTTTTTGTTTCTCAGTATTTTATCGACAAAATAGAGATGGAAATTTTTCCCAAACTGCTATCAGATCATAATCCACTTTTGCTAAATATTCGTTTACCATCAGTCATAGACAGTCCTAAAATGAATTGGTCATTTCAGAGGAATTTACTATTTGAGGATGATTACTTACAGTATATGACCAAAGCTATTCAGGAGTTTTTTCAGTTCAATAATCATACTGCATCTGTCCCAATTGTTTGGGATATATTTAAATCTATAATAAGGGGAGAGACCCTTAAATACTCAAATTTCCAGATAAAGAACAAACATAACACATTTAAAAAGGACTGTGATATGGTACTAAAGGCAGAGAGAAAACTAGCTGATATCGTAAAATGTTGCCAGTGTATAGAAGAAGCCCAACTAGATCTGTCCATTAAACGTAGTAAAGTTTACTCCCATATAGCTGAGCAAGTAGCTTGTAAGTTTAGACAATATAGGACAGAAAGTTATGAACTAAATGAACAAACTGGCAAAGTTCTAGCCCAGAGGTTACGGCAAAAAGCAGCATCTAACGAAATATTAAAAATTCGAGATATGAGCGGGGCCATGAGGACGTCTAAAGAAGGCATACTAGAGGCGTTCAGTGAGTTTTACCAGGTATTATATCACCAACCTGATAACGATTCGGACATAGAAATTAAAAAGATGCAATACTTAGAAAGCATAAATAAAACTGGTCTATCAGAGGTGCAGAGAAGCATACTCAGTGCTCCTATAGTATGGGATGAAATCGAGATAGCAATTCTGGGCTTGGCTACCGGGAAGGCAATGGGACCAGATAGTGTACCTTAAGAATTTTATCGTGTATTTCGAAATGTAAATGTACAGGAATTTATATAGCGCAAATCACCAAGCGGTTTCTAAGCGCTTGCTTAGGGAACCCGTCCTGGTATTCCCCTGTGAGATAACCCCGGCAGGGTATCCACAAGGTGAAAGCCAGGCATCCCGCCGCGAGGGGCCGTTGTGGAGATTAAGCAAGCTATTGCCCAGAGTCGCAGAGTGTGAACCCGTGAATCGAGTAGGCACCGGAGCGAGAATTGTCGAATCCATGGACGTTTTAGGACTCAAGACCCCACCAAGCCGGGAATTGAACCCCGGTCCCGGGCTGACCTCTGCTTCCAGGTCTGCCTCCTCTAACCAGTGAGCCACACTTCTCCACAAGGAATATCCTTAAGCCAGAATTAATTAAAGTATTTCAACAAGCGTTTGTAGGTAATCTCCTGATTCATGGTCGTTAGCCACTGTTGTTGTTTTTAAAAAGAAAGGAAAGGCTGGTGAGGAGCTGGGGTCATATAGACCCATATCTCTTATTACAGCCGATAGCAAGATCTTTTTCAAAATCCTGGAAACAGATTGAACGAGCTTATGCCAACTCTTGTTTCAATAAGACAACACGGATTTATCTCGAAGAGAGATACTATGGACCATGTGAAGAAAATCATAGCGCTCCTGGATTGGGCGCAGGCGACGGATTCTCAGGTTGCGGTGGCCTTGTTGGACGCTGAAAAAGCGTTCGACAGTACAAGGTCGGTAATGGCATGGATGGGACTACCTAAGAAATATATTGTGGCAATTAAGGCACTTTATCTTCATGCGAAAGCTGCTATTCGGATAACAGGTGCACTATCGGAGAACTTTAGGATAACAAGGGGAACAAGGCACGGTTGCCCTTGTTCTCCCTTGTTGTTTGCTTTATACTTGGACCCCTATCTCAGCAAATTGGAAAGGGGAGTTCATATTGCTCTGGTCATTATTTCACAAAATGAGTTTAAAATATTCGCATACGCCGATGACGTTGCAAATACTACTTCTGATATTAGGCGGGCTCTACATAAAATCACTGATCTTGCCAAAGAATTCGGAGATTTGTCAGGTTACAAGTTAAATCTTATGAAAACCCAGCTGATTCATTCAGAAAGAAGCTGGCCTACTGATCTAGTTTTTGTTTCAGAGGCACAATATCTTGGGATTACGATATCTTCTAAGATTGATGACATGGTGCGTCTCAACTTAGAGCCAGTGCTAAATTCCTCTAATAGAGCATTGGAAAAGTTAAATAGCTTACACTTCTCACTTTATGGCCGTGCAAATATATTAAAAATGATGATCTTCCCAAATTTTTGTACCTATTTCGTACAATACCTCTTTTGTTTTCAGCTTTTTATTTCTCTAAGATAGATAGAATGGCATCTAGGTTTCTTTGGGGTTATCATCGAACTAGACGAGCTTTGAAGTGGTGTACTCTTCCAAGAATGAAGGGAGGCTGGGGATTCCCAATTTCCGATTGTACTATTGGGTTATATCACTTAGATATATGGGCATATTAATATTTCCAGACATTATTACGGAAGAAACGACTAGCCCTTCGATCTTTGAAATGATTCTAGGAGAAGAAACTCCTCAATGCCTACTAAGGATATTAGAGCCCAGCTATTATAAAAAGACCAAATTTAAAATATTGATAGCGGCTTCGGCAATTTGGAGACAGATTAAAAAGAAAATTATCCGGTGTGGCGATTTAAATTATTATTCTCCGGTGTTGAACAACCATATGTTACCGGATATCTTTAGGGACCAAATCATGACTAGATGTCATTCCCCGGGAATCTGCTTGATAGGAGATCTCTATCAAGGTACTCAAATAGCTTCTTTTTCTTTTTTACAACAGGAATATAATTTACCTAGAAACGATTTCTTTAAATATCTCCAAGTCTGGAGTTTCTTAGAATCTAAGGGTCTACTTGATCATATCGATATGAGTAAAAATAATATTTTAGAAGCTAGTAAAAGGGTAAAAAGAAATGGTGCAGTTTATCAGATGATGTTAAATGAAATTGATAACGATCTATGTATTGTTGAGAGTAAATGGCAGTGGAAACTTGAATTAGAAAATGTGACTTATGTAGAGCAATGGAATTGTCTGACAGAATGTTATTTAATGGCTCACTTCAGAGCCAACACTTTATGGCTATTTTTGATTTATATTACTCACCTGCTAAGTTGGCAAAATGGAAAGTTAGAAACGGTGACAAGTGCAAGCGATGTGATCATGTAGCTGCTGATTCTATACATATGTTTTTTAATTGTCCGAAACTTTTTCAGTTTATTAAGGACATTAAATTTTTTTTAAACAACAGTTTGGGGATCACTATAAAATTAACTGCTGAAATGATTATTCTGGGTCTTCAAACGAATCAAATTGGAAAAAAATCAGCAGCTGAAGAAGGTTTTTTATTTATTTGTATGTCCGTTTTCCATTTTTGTGTTACTTCTCGCTGGTTAGATTCTGAGCTACCAGTTTTTAATCACTGGCAATCAAAACTGCTATCCATATTCCAACTAGAAATGACGATTTAAAGATCTAAGGGGAAAAAAAAGAAGTTATTCGGTCAAAATGTATGGGCCCCTATTTCAAATTGGATCTGATTTTGTATGTTTAAATGCTTTCTGTAAAGGTTTTGCTGTCATTATCAATTTATTCACTGTATACATTTTTTTTCTTTTTTCTTTTTCTGCTATGTACTGTGTACAATTTACAACTGATTGCTGAAATAAAATGAAAAAAAAAATATATATATATATATATACATATATATATTACCCATTAGGTGGTTATAGTGAGGACCTAGTTTCCATTAAAAAAACGCTTTTTGACTTGCCTATATCTTTGCACCGTTTGACAATTATCCATGTTTTTTTATTTCAAAAGTGCGTCTGTGTTAATTTCCATTGGGATTTCGAAGAGGACTACAGATCAAACCGCTTGATGGAATTACACCAAATTTGTCAGAAAGCTAGCTCTTGGTCTAGAAAGAGTGCTTCTGCTTTTTTGGTGTAAATCCATTCAGTAGCTTTAGAGTTACTAAAAGAAATCCAAAAATGTATATCCAGGGAAGCAATGCTTGTGTGACACCCACACGAAGGTTTGCGACCTCTCGTACCAGGATCAGTGCTCTGATTGACTTGCTCAACTTGTGTAGAAAGTTGCATCTGCCATTTTATGAAGCAGGACACTGTCCCAGGGGATGGAAATAAAGATAAGAAACTATAAAAGTGGGCTGGGTATGGGTATTCTAACCCCATGACTACATTGTAGGAGTCCATGTGGGTCCCGTTATGAGTTTTAAAACACCCCAAAATGTATTTTTTTTCACAGGGTTGGAGCCGCAGTTCCATTGCAGTGCTCAGGGAAGCCTCCTGTGTAGCATATAATACTCTGTTCTATTGCTTTTGATATATATTTTTAACTGCAACAATTATTGATAAACTCGCCAGAGAGATGTTATTCAAATGTCTTTTATCTAAGAATTATTTTTGTTCCTTGTGAGGACATAAGAACCAATGATCCAATCACAAAACAATAAATATTCAAAACACAGGTATATATAGAAAAACGATTTAACTTTTGAAATGTATCAAGGGTACTACACAGTTATACATACAATGTAACAAGAGGAAAATAAATACAATTCCATAATCCTTCAATGTCACTATTGTAAACACTTTTTCTCATTGTACATTATTTTCCAGAAGAGAGTGTAAGTATTGACGTTTCGGTCTCTTACACTCTCTTCTGGAAAATAATGTACAATGAGAATAAGTGTTATTATCATCCACCCAATCACCAACTCACTCAGAGACTCTTCAAGCCACTCTGAGACCTAGTTAGAGACTCATGCACCCACTGTCAAGCAAGCCAGCGCAGGCACTCATGCTGCCACTCACAGACCCTTTCAGAGACTAATGCAGTCATTCACAGACCCATTAATACACTTGTGTACCCACTCACAGACCCACTCAGAGACTCATGCACCCACTCAAAGATCCATTCATATTCTCATGCACCCACTCACAGACACAAAGACTCATGCAGCCACTCTGATGCGCAGGGAGAGATGCAGGCACCTCCTCAAAGACCCACTCAGGACCAACTAGGACATCCACTCTGACACTCATGCACCCACTCACAGAGCCCCTTATATTCTCATGTGCTGACACACTCATGGAGTCAGTCAGAAACCCAGTTAGAGACTCATGCACCCACTCACTGACCCACTCAGACGCTCTCACACTCTCCCATTTAACCATTCCAAGAGTCATGCACCCACTGAGAAACTCATGGACCTCCGCACAGAGCCACACAGAGTTATGGAGCCATTCACAAGGCCACTTAGAGACTCATGCATGCAGCCAGTCTCAGACCTTCTCAGACACTCATGCAGCCTACTTACCCATCTAGGAAGAGACTAATATACCCACTCACAGACCCACTCATATTCTCATATGCTCACACAAAGACCCACTGACACACTTATGTAGCCAGTCAGAGACCCACTCAGAGTCTTATGCAATCTCTCACAGACCCAGTCATATTTTCACACACCCATTCACAGACACACTCAGAGACTCATGCAGCCACCCTGAGACCTAGTCAAAGATGCATGCACCCCCCAAGAGACCCAGTTTGTGTTACACACTCACTTCAGTGTCTACTCTGACACTTATGTACCCACTCACAGACCCACATAGACACTCACATACCCAATCACAGACCCACTCAGAGACTCATGCACCCACTCACAGACCCACTCGGACTCACACACCCACTCACAGACCCATTCAGAGACTCACACACCTACTCACAGAGCCACTCAGAAACTCACACACCCACTCAAAGACCCGCTCAGAGACTCATGCATCGACTCACAGACCTACTCAGAGATTCAAGCACCCACTCACAGACCCACTGAGACACTCATAAACCCACTCACAAACCTGTTCAGAAACTCATGCACCCACTCACAGACCCACTCAGACATGCACACACCCACTCACAGACCCATGCAGAGACTCATACACCCACTTAGAGACCCAGTCATACACTCATGCACCCACTCACAGACCCCACCCAGACACTCCTACATCCACTCACAGACCCACTTGCACACTCATCGCCAACTCAGAGACCCACTGACACGCTTACGCACCCAGTCAGAAATCCCACTCACCTAGAAATATGTGCTGCAATGGTACGCAATGAGGTATGTATTAAATGACTGTTAAAATGTTTTTCATTAATTGATTTGCTACTTTCCATACCAATACCATATCTCTTACCTTAAAATAATCCTTGTAAGTCTTAATATTTTACTTTTACTAAACAAAAACTACAGTGGAGTTGTGTACTCAGTGTGGAGTGTACGGATTAGACCTAGTTGATATTGGAAACAGGTGGGTAGCTCTTAAACTGCTTTTGTACTACATAGAAGCCACTGTTGACATACGCTATAGCTAGGCCATATGACAAGAAACTATAAGCTTACAATAAAAGATACCTTCTTCTGCAGTTTGATTCTGTTACTTGCACAGTACAAGAGCTATATCTGCTGTTATACATCCACTCCCCTATCTATACTAGAACTCACTATGAGTAGAAGGATAGAGCCACTTATACACTTAGTTAGACAGTGAGAGAGTCAATATCCTATTTCCTAACTATAACGTCCCTGTACCCTTTAGTGTTCTGAATATATATATATCGATCGATAGCAACTCTGGCAGAGCAAGGGGGTCTTGACAACAAAGCAGTTATAAATTTATCGGACATAGTTCTCACTACAAAGGAAACCTCCCTTCTATCATTGGGTTTGTCCTATAGTCCCAAAGGCAATTTTGATTACGCTACAACTAAAGTTGATATATTTAAGTTTGTGCGTAAACTCAAATTACGCAAACATTTTGCTGCCCGGGGTGGACCAGTCCTCAATTCCGCACATTCAATGTCAGTAACTGCTCCCATACTTAACATACCAGGTGATGATGGTGATACTATCGTAACTGGAGCAGCACTCACACAGGAATTGTATGAGCTTCAGCAAGAGGAACTATGTCCTACTACAGAGAGCCAAACTGCACTGGGTGGTGAACCCTTACCGAATGCCTGTCCGACCCACTTCAAAACCAAATCGAAGTTTTGTCCCCTGATGCTAAAAGACAATGTTGATATTTTCCATGATCGTGTTACCTCACAATTAAAGGAGCTACAGATTAAAACTGCCAATACGATCAAACGCTATACTTACAGAGACAAAGAATACCACACCTTAATCAAAAAGTTGAGAGAGAATAAAAACTTGGTGATCAGACAATCAGATAAAGGGGGTAACGTGGTTCTGTGGCCACGGAAAATGTACTTGGAGGAAGCCCTCAAACAACTCAATGACAGGGATTGCTATAGACGCATCTCTTCGCAGGACGCCATGAAAACAAGAAATACAATCTATCTGAGGTTGTCTGCGTGGAGAAGTAAGGGCTTGATCACGATGGACGAATATAAATTCCTCAAAAAGGATTATCCTGTGATGCCGGTCATCTATTTTATCCCGAAAGTGCATAAAAATCTGACCCAACCCCCTGGTAGGCCCATCATATCTGCTTGCAATAGCCTGTTAGAAAATATGAGCAGGTACATTGATTTTTTCTTACAGGACTTTGTGAGAAACCTACCATCTTTTATCTTGGATACCAGTGATCTGTTGAGAAAACTTAAAGATTTTGTATGGAGCCCAAATTATGTTCTGGTATCCATGGATGTGACTTCTTTGTATACCAGTATAATCCACGCAGATGGTTTGAAGGCCGTACAACATTTTCTTGACAAAAGAGACATTGGTTTTCATGAACATTCAAAAATGCTATTTGACATGATCACGACCTGCCTTGAGAATAATATATTCTTGTTCGCTAACCAACTTTTCTTGCAGACCCGGGGAGTGGCAATGGGGGCCTGCTTTTCTCCCAGTTACGCCTGTCTTCATATGGGGTACTGGGAGGAGCAGGTCCTGATGAAACAGCATGCCGCTACCATGAATGCCAAGGTCAAAATCTGGTTAAGATATATAGACGACCTATTATTTGTATGGGATGGCACTGAGGATGAGGTTGTTGAGTTTATAGAAGCACTAAATGCCAACAATTCTAATATCCATTTCACCAGCACCCATAGTAGATCGTCTGTTGTCTTTTTGGATGTGGAGGTCTTTGTTCATGCAGATAAGTTACAGACCAAACTCCATCGTAAACCTACAGCAGGGAACACACTGCTGCATGCAGATAGTCAGCATCCCGCTCATCTGATTCGCAGCATCCCCTATGGGGAGATGCTTCGAATTCGGAGGATATGCAGCTATGAGAATGATTGCCGGATGGCACAATCCCTCTGTAAGGCACGATTTATGGAACGTGGCTATAGACCAGAAGTTATAGATAATGCTATCATGAGGGCCAATAAGATTGACAGAACTACACTCCTGGGCTCAGGAAGTGTGCGACCCGAGATTCCAACAGACAGGGCCGGCGAGGAAACAAGACTAATTATGACATACAATAGCCAACACAAAAGTATTCATAAAATAGTCAAGGACAATTGGTTCCTAGTCTCCAGTGACCCCATTATTGGTCCCCATATGGGCAAACATCCTAGCATTACCTATCGCAAAGCCCGGGCCATGCAAGATAGTCTTGTGTCTAGTAGCCCCGAGGTAGCTGTAGCTTCATGGCTCAGTGGAAGCAAAGGATTTTTGAGATGCTCTATTTGCAAAGCATGCAAACATGGTATCAGCAAAACAGAGGTTACTACTCCTCTTTCTCCCTTTCCTATTAAAATCAAACAGAAATTAAACTGCAAATCTGAGTTTGTAGTTTACGTCCTGGAATGCCCATGCGGGTTGAGGTATGTGGGAAGTACCCGACCGCAAGTGCATAAGCGAATACTACAGCATTTGCGAGCTATCACCCACGCAGATGTGACATACCCTGTAGCCAGGCACTTTGAAAGTAAACATGGAAAGGATGCCTCCCTATTAAAGTACTATGCGATAGATTGTGTTCCTCCCCAAAGGAGAGGTGGTGATAGGGAGTCTCTTCTGCGTAAATTAGAGACTCGCTATATAATACTACTAGATACCAAGGCACCGCAAGGCCTCAATACTGGGGAGGACTGCCACACTTATCTTTAAGTACTACTTTTAACCTCATGGTACCCAAACTATTCACTGCATCGCTTCCTTTGTCCATACCGTGTACTTGTGTTACAAGTTTTTATCTTTACTATTGAAATGTGACTCATGAAATTCTATTTTAATGTTAAAACATGTCCCTGAAACTCTCCATGACCATTTTAATTTCACTAACAATTTGACATTGTTATCACAATTTTGGGAGCACTTTATGTTGCCATCACTATGTGTATACAAGCAATGATTTTTTGCACATGTACAGTAACTACAACTGGCTTTTAAAATCAGCAGCCCATTTGGGCTTTATTATAAGCAAGTAGGAGTTAATGACAACGTAACTTTAATTTGTAATATGCTTTGTACAGAGTTTGGTGTTTTTAATGGTTATATTTTATTGTATATAACTATTTAATTGGCTTTTAACTTTTATATCATTTTAAAAGTTGGATGTAGCCGTTGCCATGTTGACTCTAGTAATTATATGCTTAGTTGTTGTAGATGGTATATTCTGGTTAATGATTTCTGTACATACTAAACCAGCAGTGATTATCACTGACTTGGAAATACGTGCAATTCAGACATTTATGTCGAAATGTGAAAAATGTAACAAAATGGAAACTTCAAGAGTATGTTTTCTATTTCCATTGCATGTGATGGCACTTTTGCACTTTAAAAGGGTGATCAGCCCTCTTGACGCTTGTCATGTGATCAAGGCTATCTCTAGCCGAAACGCGTCATGGCGGACTGGTGCTGGGCTAAATTACAATAAAATCATTTGCACCTTCTCTGGGTCTCGCTGTTCCTGTTTGCTGCGTGACAGTGATTGCTGTTGCTGTCTATGTCTATTTGCATTGCGGGAGCTCCACGTACCTCATACATATATATATATATATATATATATATATATATATATATATATATATATATATATATATACTAGCAGCCCGTCCCGACCTTGTCCGGGAGCATTCAGGCTTCCCCTACCCCTGCCTCCCCCAACATTGCCCAGCAGCCCGTGCCCCCGCCCGCCCCGCCCCCCGCCTGCCTTGTAGTCTGTTGTGTTGTAACTCCCCGTCCCCCGCCTGGCCCGACACCCGCCTGCCCCGACATTAACTCCCCGTCCCCCGCCTGGCCCGACACCCGCCGGCCCCGACATTGTCCCCGGAGCCTTACCTCATCCGCCGATCCTCAGTTCACCGCTCCTGGCCGCTCTGCTCCTCACCGCCTGTCGGCCGCCGCTCCTCCCCCACACCATGTCCGCCTCTCCGCTGCTCGCACCGCTGCTGGCCTGTGCGCAGCTCCTCACGTCACCGCTCCTCCCCCTCGCCATGTCCACCGCTCCTAGGACGCTGCTCCTCCCTGTGCTCCTGACGTGAGCACGCACGTCGCGGCCGGCGCTACTTTGTAGGGACTACTTTTTTTTTAATATACGTTTTTTAAATAACGTTTATTTGTTATATTTATATAGCCTATAACCATCTACACACCCTGACGATTTCAACGGTGTATCGGGTGTGTAGATTGGCGCCGTGGTTCCCGAGTTTACCCGCCTCAAAGCCTGAAAGTTCTTACTTTATTATAGTAGTAATGATATATATATATATATTTATGATATATCGCCTCCAATCCCGTAATTGCCACAAATGAACCAGCTGGGCACAGACTCCACTTTTCATTAGTGCTTGTTTATTGCAGTGAATCACCCATTTCCATATATTTTATATCTATATTACCTAGTGGCGGTCACCAGTAGGTAGTTATAGTTAGGACCAAATTTCCATAGGAAAATCATTTTTGACTTGCCTATAACTTTGGCGTCGTGTGACCAATCTTCATGACATTTTCCCAAAAAAGTCTCAAAGTAGGTGCTCTGCATCATGGAAAGTTTGGAGGTGATCCGGACAGTGCCAACCAAGAAATAGGGGCACGAAAAAGGGCACGCTTGTTATGTTAATTCCCATAGGAACGCGTTGTCAAACCTACAGCCTGAACTGCTGGACAGAATTACACTGAATTTGGCAGAAAGGTAAATGTTACGCAGATTGTGTTTCTTGTTATTGGTGCAAATCCGTTCAGTAATTGAGTAGAAATTCAGTGATGCCATATAGTTAGGTAGAAATGTAAAAAAAACCTTAGTAATGCACTGAAAAAAAGAAAGGTTACAGGGACTTTATAGCAGTAAATTCTTTATTGTATAGTTATTAAAAACCGTTACAATATAGTAATAAGTTAGAAAGATACTTTCATGTGCGGACTGTTATGCAAAGGAGTACAACATTTTTAAAACAACCGTTAATAAAAAATACTAAAAACACAATTGTTCTTAAGATCCTAGTGGTTTCGAAAAAACTTATCCTAAATTAGCCAGGACAAATTCAAAGTTCAAAAAGTTCAGGCTTGTATTGGCTTTTCAAGTTTTTGTTTTTTTTCAAAATTAATTACGTATTTGATTATATGACAAATAAATTGTGGGTCCGCTGAATCCAATGCGTGTAGTATCGCTGAGCGGCATGTGCGAATACCTTTTTCGTTGAATTTTACCCTAGGTAGACTCCGGCGTTCACAATCCATTACTGGACAAATGCAGATCAAGTGGATGATGTCATGTACTGCAGCACCACATAGATTACAGTCCTTAGGGCCTGGTGTCGTCCAGCCCAGTTGGTCGGCGCTTGCTGGCAGTTTTCCCATGCGTAGCTGTAAGTACTTTAGTTTTAAATGCGATGGGAAAGCAAGGCCTAAATAGGCAGCTGGTACCAGCCTTTTGTAGAATTGTATTATCATCCAGGCGTGTGCACGGCGTCTAAGAGTTGTTTTGTCTTCGATCAACGAGTGCATGTTGACTGCCTTTTCTACGGTCCTCTTAAAAGATGTTCTGGTAACTTCCTAATCCACATTGCGGCCATCTCGGTACTTTTCAGGGAGGAGTTTAAGTACTTCGCATACTGGAATTTGGGGTTGCTTTGCAGAGCTTCCCAAATAGCAGAATTAATTTCTATGTCGCTATTGAGCCAGATGTTATACCAAAATTTGATTGTCTCATATTTTTTGGACAATATTTGGGACTGTAAACCAAATTTGAGGCATACCTGTGCAGGTGAAGCATCACTTGGTAAGCTGAATACACGTTTGTACACTCTTGTTTGGATTTTATCTAGTAGCGGTGCACTTCTTCCACCATGTACCACACTACCATAAGCTATGGTTGGGAGAAGTTTGGCTTTGATGACTGTAAGGAGGGGTGTGAACAGAGGGCCTTTTAGCTGCTTGGACAGGATGCAAAATGCATGCAATAAGGCTTTTCCTTTCTTTTAGATAGCGTCAAAGTGCGTGGAGAAGGTGAACAGTCTATCCAGATATACCCCCAGGTACTTGTTGCTATCCACTACTTCCAGTTTCTTATTATCGATTGTGAAGTTCAACTGTTTTATACGACGATGCGTTATTATCAAGACCTTAGTTTTTTTGCAGTTTAATTCCATTAAATTCGGTTTAGTATATTCTGCCAGTTCGTACATGAGACGTTGTAGTCCTATTTTAGTTTGACTGAGAAGGACAATATCGTCTGCGTATGATAAATGCGTGAGGGACAAAGTTCCTCGCCGTGGGGGATGCATGTTGATCCCATCTTGCCTTGGTGTCAAATTAGCCATGAATAAATTAAACAAATGGAGAGCCAAGACGCAGCCTTGTTTTAATCCTTCACTGATTGTTATCTTTCGTGTGAGCCTTCGGCCATTGTCGACCTTAACCTGCATCCAGGTGTCGCTGTAAAGGTCCATAATTCGGTTCAGGATTGTATCCGGCAGACCCTGCTGCTTTAGTTTGGCCCATAATGTTTTTTGACTGACACGATCAAAAGCCGCCTTGAAATCCACAAAACATAGATGTAATGTTTGACGCTCTTGTAGGCTTTTTTCGGCTATAAGGCTTATTGCTATGGCGTTTGCCATGGTGCCTATACCGCGGCGGAACCCTGATAGATTTATGGGGATTTTGTTGTTATCATCAGACCATTTTGCGAGGTCGTTTAGCACCAGTGAGGCGTACTATTTAGCCTCCACATCGATCAGCGCGATCAGGCGATAATTTGCTGGATTTTTACGGTCCCCGCCCTTGTATATTGGGTTGATGATCCCGCCTCTCCAGCTTTCTGGAATCCGACTGGTGACATTGATCGTCCAGAACAGATTGTTAAAGTTACTGGCCCAATAATGGGGATCTTGCTTGTAAATCGCCTGCGGGACTCCGTTCTGTCCTGGAGCGCTATCTTGCCTGCTTTTCTTTATTATTTGCAGTATTTTTACTTCGGTATAAACTCGAGATATTTGGCATAAGCCTGCCGGCTTAGGCCAAATATCAATGTTTATCAAATCAAACGCAGTTGTGGACTGAATCTCTGCGTTTAAACTTTTGTATGCAGGGATTACTGTTGATGACAGCTGCGTCATGGAGTTTATTGAGAATGTATTGATTGGATACTGTACCCATGCCATTTCAGAGACGCAGGTTGTACTTATAGTATTTGTAGTTCTGTTCAATGAGTTTACCTGCGACCAGAATGCTCTGGAGTTGGATTTTTTAGCATTATACAATACTTTTGTCCAGAAATTGATGTCCTCGTTTTTTTTTCTCATTCCAAATTAGTTTCTTATATAATTTCTTTAGGGAACGTGCATCCTGCCATGCTTTGGATTGATAACTATGACCTTGTGCTCTCCTCAGGGACTGTCTCAAACGCCTTCTCAAAGCACATGATGTCTGGCTGAGGTGGCTGTTGTTGTTGCCATTATACCTCATTTTGGCATTGACTCCTACCTTTGGTAGTTTGTTCACGAAGGTGGTCCATATTTCAACGGTCAGTTGGTTTTCTGGGACAAGCGTTTGCATTAGATTTTTTGCATCCAGCGCTATTTGCGGTAGTGTGACACTTGTCCACCTTAATCGTTTCAAATTTATTGTTGACAATTCCCCTGCTAATGTCGGGGCCTCTGAATGTTTGGGAGGTGTTATTTTAATTTCAATGTGCTGTGCCGAATGATCACTATAAGGAGAGCATATGATTTGAAATTTCTTGATTAACCCTAAGAGGGAAAGGGAGACTATAGTGTAGTCCACAATTGAACTTGAACTAGGGCCAAAATAAGTGCAATTTTCAGGTCGATCCTGTTTTATTCTCCCGTTTAACATGCGCATACCTAGCTGTTTGAGATCCCACATCAATTGCCGACCCACTTTGTCCATTCTTTTCGCCAATGGGATCGCCTGCATTTCTACTGCCCAAAATTCATTGGCGGTGATGATATTGTCTTCGTCTTCATGAGGGTGTAATAGGTTGGCATTAAAATCTCCTGTGAGGTTTATCTCCCAGGTCGGCTGATCGAGACGAAATTCTGCTATTACATCGCTTACTTTTTTAAAAAGCTCTTGTTTTGTTTTAGATTTTGGATGAGCATATATGTTAATGAGTATGATGACTCCTATACTGACGGGTTGACCCATTTCCAATTTTATTATTTGTATTTCCGCTGAAGTTGCGGATAATTGGGAAGACTTCATTTTTAATGCCGTAGAAATATAAACAGACAGCCCCCCTTAGCTCGTCCATAGTGCTGAGTACGAGTGGCACTGACATGATGGCCTATTCTACCCGGGACATGGACTGGGGCTGTTAGCCATGTTTCCTGTAATACAATTATTTCATACTTGTCCCAGCACTCCGTTTTTCCTTTGTCACTTAAGATGTCTTTTGCTCCAGCGATGTTCCAAGATAGAATTGTTATGGGGGTTTGGTCGATGTTACCACCCTGATTATAACTTCATTCTTCTCTTGTTCCACTGTTTAATCTGTGTTGATGTTCGGATTTTGGGTTTTCTGCTCCCTTGGCACCTTGCAGTACTGAGTATGTGATGCTTTTTTCTGTTGAGATGTTTTCTCTTATGGTACCTTTAATTAGGAGAGGGAACGGGTAACCTGGTGTTGCCTCTTCTTTGAGAGTGATACCCCACTCCTCAAATTTAATAGCTTCATGTAGAATCTCATTGACAATTTCTACATTCCTCCAGGTTGCTAGTGTACTTTCCTTTACCGTGGTGTTTCCGGTGTTTACAATTTCGATTGCCATTAGGTCAGCCGATGTAATGTGTTGTAAGCTTGGGATTTCAGCCATCAGGCATAAGATATTTCCTCTATTCAGGTAATCTTGTGGGCCTTGTGATTGATAATTTGGGATGAGTAGTATCCTCCCTTTTGTATTCAATGTTTTGTCGTGTATTTGCACGGAAAGAGTCAATACCTGAACTTTTGTCCATCGTTTTGTCACGGCATTTTTGTCTTTAACGTTTGTGTCGTTGGATTGGGTTTTTGCGTTATTGTTATTATTTTCCTTCCCAATATGCTCTTGTGACTCATTTACTTTCGTAAGTGCGTTCGGATTATCTTTCTTCAGACTGTTCGATTCAACGATTGTGGCACGTTCATCGGCGGTTGTCAAGTGGACTGAGCTCGACCTTGTTTCTTTTTCCGTGCCACCAATAATCTTTAGGTCGTAGTGATCCATGATTGTGTTGACTAATAGCTGATCTTGCAGGCTCTTGTCAACTTTCATTATAACCTGCCTATAGTTTTTGATGTCCCGTTTATTGTGAATTGCACTTGGGCAGGCCGTTGTTTGCTGGACGAGAGATACTATTTGTTTTTTATTATGGGCTATGTCGAGTACCTCCCATGGGTGCCCTTTTTCTCCCCTCCTTCTGGAACTATTCTCTAAGTCCTTTGCGTTCTGTCCGTGTCCCTGCTGTGTTATCCGAACATCTTGTTTTAATATGTTCCCACTGTTTTTGGATAGGCCCTTCGGGCTTCCAGCTGTTCTGTTTAATCATGGTGGTTTGTAGTCGCCACTCTCAAGACTCCGGTTTACACTACTCCTTTCTGGGGAGTAGGTCACAAGTTCATCATCATTACTCTCCTCTGTGCGTGCTGATGTATTTAATCTTGGCACGAGTACTTTCCCACTGGATTGTACTTCCATAGAGGTGGACTGATGTTGTTCCTCGTTGGTACTTTGGTTTTGAAATTTTCTTTGGTTCTTGTCCATTGAGGTAGACTTATGTTCTTCCTCTTTAGTGGTTTCGAATTGAAGTTTTCTTGGGTTCTTGGGGAGATTGAAAATTGGATAGTTGACCAAGGCCTGCTTGTTAACTGGTCTAATATTTGATTGTTGATTTCTGGCTTTTCTCGCACGTTTTCTTTGTCGTTTGGTTAAGACAGGCTGTTGGGTTTTTATTATTTCTGTCTGCTCCTGTCTTGCTTGATCTATTTCAATGATCAATGGATGACTTTGTTTAGTCAGATCCGGGGATTCATCCTTTGATAGTATCCGATCTTCAATTAATTCCCCAGATTTTATATTTATTGGCTTTTTTTGTGAAAAGTTTAAGCCTGTTGATTGTTGTAAGGTTTTTTAGAGATTTTTTCCATCCTCTTTTCTGTTTTAACAAATTCGTCATTAAACGTGGCTTTTTGGTGGTGATTGATTGATTGATTGATTGATTGATAGTGTCTCTATTCTTCAGGTACGCTAATAGTGCTGTGGTGTACCATGTTAGCCGGCTCATGATTTGTACGTTTGCATTGCAGAAAGAGGTTTTTAAATATTATTGGTAGGTCCCTTAATTAATCAAGTATGGGACAACATGTGCAATTTAGTCTGGTCCTGGAAGTTTGCAAGTGTGTTTGCCATAGTTACGAGTTTTTTTTTTATATCTGAAATATGCTCGGCGATTAGACTCATAAGATTTATTTGAATGTCGAGTTTATGGATTCCAAATTGTGATTGGGGTCAAGTTTTCCGTTAAGTAAATTTTCTGCCTGCTGGCACTGATTGGTGTTGTAATTTTGAGTGTTCGTTGCACATTTTATACCTTCCTTAGCGTTTTCCCTTGGTATGTTAACTAGATGTTCCGAGTTTAGTTCAGACGATTAACATTTATTTTCAGAGGATTTTGAGGATACTAAATCAGCCAGTTCAGACATGCTCGATATCTCTATTATTGTTGTTTCCTGTCGGACTTCTTGGCATATTTTATTAAATGAAATCGTGGGTACTTGTGCTTCCTGTTCGAACCCGCTTGATATCTCTATTATATTTTCCTTTTCTACTTCTAGCATCAGTTATTTGCGTGTGTGGCTGTCAACTGGAGTTTTTTCTTGCACATCGTTAGATAGAATTGTAGGCTTATTGAATATTTCTGTTTGCTTGGGGTCTTTTTCACTGGTGTTCTTGATTTGTTTATCGTGAGTGGACATGGCGCTCAATGCTTGAAGAAATTCCTTGTGGTCAAAGAAGGTTTGAGATGCCAACCACGAGCCACCCACCTCGTCCTTTCTATTGAAATCGACCTTTTCTTGACTTAGTCGTGACTCTTGTCTAGGCGTCAAATGATTGTTTGGTTTTTCTTTGTACACTACATCTGGTTTACTTATGTCGTTGCATCCATGGTCGTAACCTGAACCCGGAGGGCTCCCCGCCCCTGGTTGGTCCTGGTTAGTGTTACTGATTAATGATGCTGGTAATATAGTCGACCTTATTACTCTAGTTTGGGTTATGTACGTTGTGGGGTTATCCAATTGGTTTTCCGAAGTGCTATCCGTAATCCTGTCCGTGGAGCCAAGCAATATTTTATGCTTTACTTGCTCATGTTCCTGGTCATGTCCTCCCCATTCTATATGTACTTGAGCTTGTGTTTGAATTATGTGCTTATTGGTCCCCAAGTTAATTGGCTTGTGCGCCTCTTGGGCTGTTGGCTTACTCTTGCCTGGTTCTTCTATTAAGTGTTTGGTGAGACGTGGGAATTGATGTAGCGACTGTCTGTCTTTGGACGGTGTCAATGGTTTTTGGAGACCATTTGGCGTTGCTGGCATTGTGTAGATTGCAGCAACTGGGTCTTTCAAAAATGAGAATTTGCCGGTGTGATTCATTGAGCCAAATATCGAGTAAATCGGTGGTATCAATGGGGTTGTAGGTAAATTAGCTACACTACTCTGGGTATTATTGTTGGCTATTTTTGGTTTTGTTTTCCGTTTCATAGGTTGTGGTGGGTTCTTTCGTGTCCTACCCGACCTCATTATTCCTAGGAGAATACTGCTGCCGATGAAACCAGTGGGACTGATATAGGTATATCTGGCTTAAGGGGTAGTATTATGGTTGGGGACTTGGTCGGTGGATTATACTCCCTTTCTGACCTCCCGTTTGGTCTCCCTTCTGTTCAATACAGGCCGCAAGCCACTCTGCCACACTGCCCCCCTCCACCTCTTTTCCACGCTCCACGCTCCTATGGCGTCCTGTGGCATCCTTCGGCGTTGACCACACCACTCGAGACTAGAGTCAGCAAAACTTTGCCCTCTTCACCCTTTTATGAAGTAGAACTCAACACTTCAAGTCCAGCTCATAGCCTGGCAACGATATTATCCATCCTTATTAAAGTGAGTCTCTGGGTGAACTTCCCCCTTGCTACCGCCACACTTCACTGTCCCCACTGTTCAACAACAAGCAACAACAAGGCGCTGCTGCGGGGCTAAGGCTTACCTCCCAGCCTGTCTGTTCCTGGTGCGCACAGAGGAACCGCCCGCACCTCCTTACTACCAGAGGTGTGGCGCCGTGGCCAGGGCGACTGACGCTGGAATCTGGGGACCACGGTTCGATCCCCGGCTCCGGCGGCAGGTTAGCCCAGCACCATGTGACTCTGGGCAATAGCTCGCTTAATCTTCCCGACGGCCCCCAGCGCCTAGAGACCCTTACGGGTGATTGTGCGCTTTACAAATGTGGACTTTTACTTTACCAGCTCGGTAGCGCAGTGCAATGCGGGACGGGCAGCGAATGTGAATGCGGCGGTCAGGCACTGGAGCAGCAGCCGTCAGGGGAGAGTGGCCATCGGCAAACAGGTAGGCGGTAGTGCGGCAGTATGGCGGCCAGATGTTTGGAACCGGTGTTTGGAGCTGGTGTTTGGAGTTCGACAGTGACTCGGAAAGATAACAATCTTGACAGAACCAGTCAGACCAGGCTCGGCTCGCTCGCTCGCTTCGCTTCGGGTATCAGGTTTCAGAGCACAGAGCGGCTGCGGCTTCCAGTGCGGCTCGCAGCGGCTGCGAAGCTCCTCCCTCTGGCCCGATCACGGGCAGTCTCAGGCAGTCTCGTTCCTCCTCTCCCAGAACCAGCGACCCTCCGGCTCACGGGCTCTCGCGGCTCTCTGTCGCAGCCCCCACAGGTCCTCGCGGGTCACACCGCGCCAGGTACTGCCGCCGCCCCCGCTCAGGCTTGGGCCCATTGAGCCGTGTATCTGCCTTGCCGCTAGCGCCTTGCTGCCTGCCTCTGCAGACCGTGAAAGCCGCCAACCCCCAAGGCTGCGCCTGCAGTGATTCCCTGTTTCCCAGTTTCTGATGAGGCTCATGTCTCTCAAGTCCGCGGCTGCGGTTCCTGGCTCCACGAAATCTCCGCTTCAGCTCCGCCGCCAAGGTCCGGTCCGGTCAGTGTTCCTCTCCTGCACATGCGTGCACAGAACGGCCATGTAGTGCTGGTTTGCTCGCTGATAGTAAGACTCAGATTCCATTCATTAAAAAAACATTGAAATTCAGCAGTTTTAATTAAAGTTATCTCAAGTAACTATAACTCATGCCCCTGACATGCACAGTTTTCTCATCAATAATTTTACAGCAAATGTTGCAGTGATATTATCAAAGATGTCATAGAAGATGTCATGAATGATGAAATATGTGGAGTTATTAGCAGTACATGGCAAGGGCACAAGTTATAGTTACCTTAGGGCACGAGTTATAGTCCTACTATAACTGCTTAATTTCAATGATTTTGTGCGAGTGAAAATTTGAGCCTAACTATATTATCCATGTATCCTTTGTTTTTTTCCCAGGGAATTTCTAAGTTTTTTTGGTAAATTTTAGTTCCTAACTCTAACGTCCCTGTAACCTTTGTTTTTTGCAGTGAATTTATGTGGTTTTTTTAATGCTATATCCTAACTGTAATCTCCCTACAATCTGGTTGTGTGTGTGGGTGTGTAAGTGGTTGTGTGGTTGAGCAAGTGGGAGTGGGAGTGTGGTGGGTGTATGAGTACCTGTGCGACTGGCTGTGTGAGTCTGTGAGTGGGTGTGGGAGTGGATATGTAGGTACAGGAGTGTGAGTGGCTTTGTGGTTGTGTGAGTGGTTTTGTGGGTATGTGGGTAGGTGTTTGAGTGGCTGTATGGGTATGTGTGTGGGTGTGTGGATCTCTAAGTGGGTGTATGTTTTTTTTAAATTGGGGAATCTACCTGAATCTGGGGAGGATCCTGGGAGGATCGTGGGAGGATCCGAGACACCGGGCATGGTAAATAAAAAAAAGGTGTTAAATCAATTTCTTACCCATGAGGGGCCCCTCACAGTCCTCTCCATAAGTCCCATGTGGGTACCTCTACCCTGAACCCTTCTATAATTTTTAACACCATTTTCTCCACAGGGAACCAAGTCCTGATGAACAGAGTGTAGAGCACTTCCCCTCAGGTTGTGGCCAGCCAATCATGGCATTGCTGTTGGCACATGATGTTGGCAAGTGGTTTGTGAATTTGAGGAAGATCCGCGGAGAATATGCGTCCCCATATATACAAATGTGAATTTCGGGTAATATCTCAGAAACTTTTAAAATAATTTACCCCAAATTAGATAAAGGCACTACTCTGGGCTAATATCTACCTTTCTGCCAAACTTGGTGTAATTCCCTTCCGCAGTACGGGCTGTAGCGATGTCTAAAGTCCTCATGGTAATTAACATGGGAAAACACATTTTGGGAACCCTCCCTTTTTTATGGCCCCCAGTTGATGGTTCACCACAAAACTTTCAAGACAGCAGCTGGAGTACGCATCAAATTTGTTTTAAAAAATGTGCAAGGATTCTTCAAATGCCAAAAAAGTTATTGGCAAACAAAACCCTCTCTTGCTATGGAAACTAGGGGGTCAATTACTATGGCGGTCAGAAAAGCATTTCGACCGCCCTGGTAGCGGACAATAACTGTCTGCATGTACCGTGGCAAAACCGGTGGTCAGATTAGGATGCACTGCGTGAAAAACCTACTGCGGCTGACGGATTGCACGATTCTCCGCCGGGAACATCCAGAAAAGCTGAAAATCCATCAATGGCGGTTAGAATTGCTGTGGAAAGACCCAAAGCCGCAGATCAACCAACGGAATGACCGCAAGTGAAATTACGATACAATGGCGGTGCCAGCGGAACGATCAGTTGTTCCCAACTGCCGCGATCTCGCGAAATAATGAATGGGAGAGCCGGCGGAAGAAAAATTGCATCCAGACCGCTGTAGTCACGCAGAAAGCGGAATGGCGGTCGAAAGCAAGCACACAACAAGGCTACCAAGTGTGGCTGTTATCCTGGTGCAGCCCCCAAAAACATATGACATACCCCAATGACACATCCCCATGGCAAAATAAATATACAAATCCCAGGTCAACCAACATAACACACCTGACATGATTCCTCCATTTTGACCCACCCACATAGCTGAGTATAAAACCAACCCCTTCCCTTCCCAGAATCCTTTGCACAACTGAAGGGCCCAACCCCACAGCACTTAGAAGAGGCAAATCAGCACACATCACACCATCACAACCACATACACACCACACACATCACCACCACCACCTTCACACCTGCACTTCTCACCCATTTGCACAGCACATACCATGGCACAGAAGAAGATGCCCAAATTCACTGACAATGAGTTGTAGCCATGGTAGATGAGATAATCAGAGTAGAACCACATTTGTTTGGAAGCATGGTCCAACAGACACCAGTAGTCAGAAAAAATTAAATGTGGGAAAAGATAGTCAACAAAGTCAGTGCATTAGGGACCACCCGGCACACCCTGCATGACATCAAGAGGAGGTGGCATGACCTCAAGAGCAGGGTGTAAGAGCTTGCCAGCAAGAACCATGAGCTGGCTCAGAGGACTGGCGGTGGACCTCCCATTCAACCACTAACATTCACTGAAAGGGAAGAGAAGGTGCTTGCGATACTGCATCCAGAGAGCCTCACAGGAATACCCGAGGGAGTGGAGGCTGGTAAGTACCAACAAATGTCTCCCATTACACTGCTAGGTACTGTCTAGCACAACTGCAAAGCTACACTTCCTAGACCTAAATGCACATACATGCAACACACTCTTCCCAACACGTCTCACAGATCTAACATTTCCTTCCTCTGAATCACTCCAAAGGTAGCTAGCAATATTTCCATGTGGGCATGTGTACATGCAGCCAGCCCTACAACTCCCACCAGGCCCCCTTGTCCCACAGCTGAGCAGGTTGGAGGATTCCCCACACCCACAACCATGTGGCAGCCATTTCATTACACTCATCAAACTTACAGGTAGGTAGCCATCTTAACAGGGTGGGGTGTTTCTGGGTAGGATGCAATCACTACAACTCTCACCAGGCCCCCTTGTTCTACAGCTCAGTACGATGGAGCACTCCCCCCATCCAGAACCATGTGGCAGCCCTTGCATTGCTCACCATCACCTAACAGGTAGGTAGCCTTCTTAAAAGGGAAGGGTGTTTGTGGGTGGGCAACCTGCACTACAACTCCCACCAGGCCCCCTTGTCCCATAACTGAGCAGGTTGGAGCACTTCTCACACCCAAAACCATGTGGCAACCATTGCATTGCTAACCTTCATCTAACAGGTGGGTAGCCATCTTAACAGGGAGGGGTGTTTGTGGATAGGCAGCCAGCACTATAGCTCCCACTAGGCGCCCTTGTCCCACAGCTCAGCAGGGTGGAACACTCACCACCACCACAACCATGTGGCAGCCATTTCCCTCCACTGTGTCACCTAACAGGTAGGTAGTCAGTGCATGCACCCTGCCATAATTCTCAAAATGCATGGAGCCATACAACCACACCAGCACTCACAAGGCAGCCAATTTGGCATAGATCCATAAGCACATCCAGTGTGCAGACAGCTAAGCACATGTAACTGTCACAGAAATTAAACTTTGTCTCACCATGTCACATGTGAAAGTAATTCATAGCCCAATCATGCACAGCACAGAATGCAATGTGTAAATGCCATGGTGTCAGTGCATGAATGCCCATATGAACACAAAACATGCATGGTCAAACTGACAAACAAAGTAAAGTACTGTAGTATGGACGGTGGGTTCATTGTTGACATTGCTAAGTTAGCATGAGCTTCGCTGCCATTAGGCTGCTTTTGCGCATGACACTAGAAGGGTATATTTTGCAAGACTTTATGCCCGTTTCGTGTTCTCTGCTGTGCTCCGAGGTTTAGTCTGCACACGATGTACAAGGTCGATAAACAATGCCCCTTGTGATTCTGTTCTGGTCAGTTCCTAGCACCTAGAAATAACATGCTACACACCGCTGCAATACTGAAGACTTGTGCTTTGATATTACTGGGTTGCATGTTGTTTTAACACACTTGGAGTGAAACTTTTCTAGAGAGAAGAGATGTGCTTGTCCTTGAGGTTCCGTGACAATTGTAAGTGATGTTTTCGACTCGCACGAATATGGTTGAGTCTGGTATCTAAGAACCGCAAATGACGAGTTTAGTAAGTATGCGCAGTTTCGCTGTGCTAACTTAAACCGTTCGTTTGATATGTGGGTTTTTCATCTGTACCCACGGGTTCCATCTTAGATACGGCATCCATTTTGTCTCTTGCCCTCAAGAAGCCAGTGAACGGACACTGTCCGCTTCGTTACCCTGGGACTCTCAAGATATTTGTGGAAGACACATGTTCTTTGTAAATATCTTTTACGATGAGGGGGATGATACTGTAAGGCAGATGGCCCCGCTTGAGGCGCTTCTGCCGTGCCGGTTTATTGTCTCAGCCGTGCATCTCATTAGGCACGTCCCTTTGATGCCTGTATCTCGTGTTTCCCGATACCTCCCCTTTTACACCCTTTTCGATCTCCCACTGTCTCCATCTTCCTCTGCACCTGTCTTTGTCCCTATTTCGATCTGTTTTACTGCCGATTGGAATTCACTAATGTTGGGAAGATGGGTTTTTACAGTTGGGAACCGCCAAATGTTTCCGCACTTATGTTCCGGACTTTATGTGTACCAAAGTGACCAAAGCGACCCCTCTGGGGGATAATTATGGGAACCAGGTTGTAAACTTTTGTGTACCATGTTGTCCTATGAGTAAATTCTGTATAAAAGGAGCGCTCCACAGAACCAATTTGAAGCAGTCTCCCCAAGTTGCACGTGTTGTACTTGTTGTGACTTCTGTGTTCCCTGCAGTAAATAAACCTTGAATCTTTGACGCCGAAGGAAGTGTCCCGTGTCTCTGTAGTTTGTGCGCCGAAACAGGTATCCCATGAAGGTTATAGGTGTTGTTCCCTGGCACCGCTGGTACTGTTAAAAAGTCCAGTCCTTCATCCTGAGATGTAAACCTTTCATCTAGGCCTTGAGGTATGGGGTCTGCTGACAAAGTCCAGAGGTCTTCTTTTTTATAATAAACTATTTCTTATCATGGGGATGGTGGTTAGGTACTATAGCCCTTTTTCCACTGTCTTTATAAAATGATATCTCGTTTGTATTCTATGGAATTGTGACAATGCTGACGATATTGTATTTATGCATTTTGCTGCTAGTAATGGTACGTGTACGGTACCATAGAGCACGTTAGTTAAAATAAACATTTTAAACTATACTGTGACTCTGATTACTCTTATCAAGGACAAGTACGTGTGAGTGAGCGAAAGAGTTGTCTTGCTCCCGCGATTCCTGAGAGAGTCAGGAGTGTTGTGTTCTGGGTTGTCTAATCATTGGTAGCTTCGCTGTTAGTCAGACAACGAATGAGACACTATTGCTAGTCGGTGTTTGTCATTTTGGGCACTGAGGTGATAGGTTGGTACACCACTATCCACCGAGGACCTGGTTTCTTGCGCATAGTTCTGTATATGTGCAGAATTCGTGCAACATGGCGCCGCCAATGTTTGGTCTGGTTTTTATCTGTGAGACGCTTGAGTAGTGCATGCGTTTGTCCACAATACCCTCACTTCTGTTTCCAGAGATGGCTGTGATGGTGTAACCTCCTATATTGATGTTTTTATAGGTTCTTTCAAGCTTGAAGTTTTAGAAAAGAGTTTTTCTTTATTCTTGACCCATTATTGCGCTGCCGTGCTCTAGGTTGTTATTCCTTGTTTTTCTGTGATGGTGGTTAATATTCTGCCTCACAGTCAATGCCTACTTGACTCTACATGGAGTCCCTGATTCTGCTGTTGGGATGATTTTTGTAGTAAAAACGGATGTGGCTTACCGCTTCAAAGTGTTTTATTCTTTGGTCACCTTTCGGGCGGTGTATGGAGCAGATGACTTGTTTCACGAATATACGCCTACAGCCCTTCCTAATGCATATCAGCCCTATCGGGCTCTGGAAATTCCGCTTACAACTTGGCAACATCAAATTTGGTTTAATGGCGCCCTTCCTCACCCAATGACGCCGGTCAGTTTAAGTCCTTTATCGATAGATGTGGCCCGTTTTGGCTGAGTAAACCACTCACCTGCGTCGGCTGACAACAGCGATGCTTAGAACTCTACGCATTACATACTTCTTTAGTACACGTGAATATAGAGCTGTTATACCGTTCATGATTTACAACTTCCAGGTGGCTAAACTAATAAGGAACCTAGGGTTTAGTCCCATCTCCTATGCAGACGACACCCAGCTCCTCCTCACCCTTGATAAATCCAGCCCTGATACACAACTAATTTTTTCAGAGTGTATGAAGACCATTGCCGGCTGGATGAGGACCAACTTCTTTCAACTGAATGCCGAGAAATTGGAGATCATGTTGTTTCGAGGAGCAGCCATTAGCTGGTCTCCCAGGGGGTGGCCGGAGGAGCTGGGCACGACCCCCTCTCCAAAAGAAGTGGTCAAGAATTTTGGAATCCGGATTGACCAGAATCTTACGCTTAAAGCTCACGCAGATACTGCAGCTGGTACCTGCTTCCACACACTCAGCCTACTCAGGAGAGTATTTCCTTTGTTACCTTCCTCTACACGACAAACACTGATGCAAGCACTAATGTTAAGCCGTCTGGACTACTATAATTCATTGTTGGCCTCGACCAACAAGGCATCCTTAAACAAGTTACAAGTAGTCCAGAATATGGCAGCCCGACTAGTTACAAATGCCCCTCCCAGAACTGACTCGATTTCACTTCTTAACAAACTGCTTGGCTCCCTGTAAGAAAGCGAGTGAAATTCAAGATCGGCACGCAGCACTAAGGTCTTCGCGCTAGGTGCTACAGGTTTCACTTGCCTCATACTGTTTCACTTTTAAAATACATTTTAATCTATTTGCTGAGGATTGTTTGTTGCTCATACCTGCCTCCTGATTTCTGGTCTTGCGCCCAGCACCTTCATTCCTTCAGCCCCTACCCTGGTCCACCACATGCTTGCCCGATTGTTGTGGAGGGTAATGAGGGCGACCGATCATCACTTTCGGTTTGGGAGGGTGGAGTCAGGGGTTAGCGCTCCAGTCTAGTTAAGGGATATGCCATTCCCTACGCGCAGCGGACGCGCCACTGGTGCCCCGAAGGCACGCCAAAGGCAAGCCCGTCTGCCCCCGTCCACGTCTGTTCCATGACCAGCGCAAGCCACGCTGCTGGTTGCCTCCCTGCTGCTAGGCTATGCTGGTCCAGGTCCCAACTATTGGCTTTTAGAAAAGGTGACTGTACCTGCTCTTCACGTTGCAGGCTCCCCTGGCTCTTAACCGACGATTTTAGCTGCGACAATTGCCTGTTTACATTGAGTCCACCTAGTAAACGTCCACCGGCGTGTGAAAGGGGAGTCACGCCTTCTAGCCCCCCTGATTCTATCAAGGCCTGTCTGCTTAATTGCAGATCTCTCCCTCGCCACGTGGGAGATATTTGTCTCTCCTTTTCTACTCACTCCTGGGATCCTATGTTCTTGACAGAGACGTGGGTCAAAGATTCCTCCCATCCTGACCTTAATCTTGCAATTCCCCCAGATTACCGCTTTGCTGGGATTAATCGTACGGGTACTAAGGCCGTAATCCTAGGATCCCACTGGAAGAGTACATCCAGAAAACTTGCCAACATTGGCTCCATCGAAGCTCTGAATTTTACCATCTCGGATGCATCAAACCTAATTTTAGCGGGTGTTCTGGTATATAACCCCCCTGGCGCTTCTATTTCCTCTCTTACTGAACTCCTCACTGAAGCATCCCCATTTTACCATCCCCATTTTACCATCCTTGGTGACTTTAACCTGCATGTGGATGATGCCGCATGCTCGAAGGCTAGATCTCTCCTGGATACCCTGCATGGTCTGAACTTTTTTTAGCGGGTACATGGCCCTACACATCGAGCAGGCCAAACTCTTAATCTCCTATTTTCTAACCATTCTGGCCTCTCCACCTTACCTCCTTTACCCCTCACTTGGTCTGACCATTACCTGATTCGATTTAGGTTGGCCATTTCCCTGCCACCTGTTCTTTCAACTAAAGGAAATGGTATAAGATTACGTGCGATGCTCTCAAACCCATTCTTGCTAATTCGATCTGGCAGACCTCTAGTGTTCTGAACACCGACCGAATTGTGAAGGAATTTGCTAAACCCTCAGCCCTTGCCTGTTCGATCTGCTCCAGTCAAAACCTCTGTGACGGTCACTCCAATTTTAACACCCGTCTCTCCACTGCTATTGACGTCATTGCCCCGGTGCGACCCTTATCCTCCTCCAGAACAAAACCCTCAGCGCCCTGGTTCTCCGCGGCCTTACGCATGCAAAGGAGCAATTGTAAAAAGCTTGAGCGTAGCTGGCGACTAACTGATGATTCTGTCGCTAAAGCTACCTATAGAGCCGCGTTTAAAAAAAATCATAAATTTAAGCATGCCAATATGAAGGAATATTTTATCGGTAAAATTAGTGCTGCTGAAAACTCCTCAAAAACTTTGTTTAAAATTGTGAAGGAATTTGCTAAACCCTCAGCCCTTGCCTGTTCGATCTGCCCCAGTCAAAACCTCTGTGACGGTCTCTCTAATTTCTTTCATGAGAAAATTGTTGATATTACTGCTTCTTTTAATCAGGCCCTTGCAATCCCCCCTCCGGATCTTAAGGTTCCTCAGGAGGAGGCGCTTGTATCATTTAAAGCTATTTCTATGGAAACCGCTCTGATGAAGTTGCGGCTGTGTAAATCGGGGTCGCCGCAGGACCCGGTTCCTGCCCAGGTGCTTAGCACTCTTGCCCCCCTCATTGCCAGCCCATTAATTTCAATCTGGAATTTGTCATTACTCTCAGGTCAGTACCACACCTCATGGAAGCAGGCCATGCTGATTCCCATTTTGAAGAAAGCTGACGCCGACCCTTCGGTGTTCAGCAATTATTATTATTATAATTTTTTTTCCTCATATGATCTCCGTAGCTACTGCCACCTCTAGACCTGTGCCGCCACTGGCGCAAATAGCTTTTGGTGGACACTTAGTCTCAGCTGATTTATTTAAAACGGGGATTACCCGTTTATACTCAACTTGAGCTCACCCAGAGGTATTAATCATTGGAAGTATGTTAGGTCTAAATCTAACCAATTTAAGCCATGATCTATAAACTAATCTCCCATCCAGGGATCATCGAGCCAATTCCAGAATAACCCCGACTCAGGCCTACCCCTTGAGATAGTAACCCTCTGGTCTATTGCCCGATAATATTTAACATAATTCCACCAATCATTCCAGTTTACATTGAGACCCAAACTGGATTTGTGTCCCAGCCATCATGTCTACCACACCAAAAAAAAATAAGGATTGGGCTTACCTCAATTTCTAGACCCATAACCCTGGAGATGGTCTTACCGACGTCCAGCCAGAATTTATGCATTCTAGGGCAGGAAGTAAAAATATGGACGTAATCCGCGCTCTGAAAGCCACACCTCCAGCAAGTTGCAGCACCACCGCCCTTCAGTTTAGAGATCTTTAGCGGGGTCCAGTATATCCTATGTATTGTGAAAAAATGATTTCTTCTGAGAGCAGTAGATTTAATCACGGAATAAAGCATGTCAATAGATACTTGCCATAACTCCTTCCAGTCTTCGCCTGGCAAGTAGCTCTCCCAGACCCGATATGGCTTATCCCTTCTTTTTTCTGCAGCAGCCAGAAGATGGGAGTACCAGAGGGCGACTTCTTTCTTCCTTGACGTTCGATTTTGCAGATCATTTTCCATATCATCTTCCAGACTACCGGACCATCTTTGAGACTTACACCATGACGCCAGCTGGTAATACTTAAATCTGGAGAGGGTTCCCGCAGCAGTTTGGTTCCAGAATTCCCAAGGAAGACATTTACTGTCCTGTACCAGGTCCCCCCATACCAGAACTCCCGCCGCTTTTAATGGGTAAGATAGGGCGTCTAACAGACAATCCGGCGTTCCGGGAGAGCCCCACACAGGGGCCCACTTACTATAATAGGAACGCCCAAGACAGGAGCGACAGTCCGACCACAATTTGGCCGCCATCCCCAATGTTTTCAGCCACATCTTTTTGTAGATTTTGGGGGACCCAAATTTATACATAAAACCAGATTCCCCCAACCCGTCCAACATGACTTTAAACATGCTACCAATGAGGGACTCATCCGGGGAATGTAATAACATCCGCACGTTTTTTTAGTTGGTAGGCCCAGCAATAAAATTGAAAATCCGGTAAATCCAAACCACCCTGTGAAAGTTTGTATCTAAGTTTTTTTCCATGATAATCTAATCCCCCTTCCTGCCCAAATAAAGGAAGAAATCCTGCCCTGTATTTTCAGAATCTCGGTTTTTGGAAACTCCAAAGGTATGTTGTTAAAAAGATAGGTGTATTTAGGGAGAACACACATTTTAATTAGATTGACACGACCATAAATTGATATTGGTATGTTCTGCCATCTCTTTAAAAGAATATCCAATTCCCTTGAGATTCTAGCCAAATTCACCGTTGGAATTTTCCTAATATCTTGGGTTATTGTGATTCCTAGGTATCTCAGTTCTGTCTCAAAGACTTCGCCCTGGTTAGCTATATTCCAAGCCATTACCTTCATTTTATCTTTATTGATCTCATACCCCGAGAACTTCCCGAAGGTTTCAGATTCATTAATAAGCTCATACAGGGTAGTATCCACAGACGAGGAGAAGAGGACTAGATCATCAGCATAAATTGCAAGTTTCCTGACAAACCTGCTCACTTTAAATGGGGTGATCGTTTCATTTAACCGTAAACTCTGAGCAAAAGGTTCCAAATATATATCAAATAGAATGGGGGACAGCGGGCAACCCTGCCTTGTTCCGCGTTCTATGTTCACAGTCGGGGATAAATTACCATTAACTAAAATGCGTGCATAAGGTGAGCTGTAGATTTTTTTAATTACTTCTCTGAAGGCTCCAGTAAAGCCCATAACATTCAGGGTCCTGTCCAGAAAATGCCAGTTGACGCGGTCAAAAGCTTTGGCGGCATCAACCGTAATAATTGACAGGGGGCAACCTGAAGCTAAGGCCAGATCCACAGAACCAATCAGAGTATACACCAGCTCTGACATTTGCCTGCCCGGAAGAAAACCCTTCTGGTCTTCATGTATTATCTGGGGTATAATCTTGCAAAGCCGTTTGTTCAAAATCCCTGCAAATACTTTATAGTCCACATTTAATAAAGATATCGGACGATACGATTGACACTCCAGCGGGTCCTTATACGGCTTCAGAATCAATGTAATAACTGCTTCAGACCATGACTTAGGTAGAGGGAAAGTGCCCTTTAATATTCCATTAAACAGAACCGGCCAGACCGGAATGATTTCATGTTGAAGCATATTATAGACCTCAAACGGAATTGAGTTTGGGACTGCAGCTTTCCCCTTTTTAGACTGGTTTAACACATCCAGTATCTCACTCCCTGATATATCTCGAGAGAGAAATTCTTGACTATCCTCCGTTAACTGCAGGAGTTGCTTTGCCTTAAACCAGGTGTCTGTAAGCTCATCCGCCCCTTGGAGATCTTCATGGTATAAATCCTGAAAGAACCCTGTGAGAACCTGGGCTATTTCATCTTTTTCCTCCATTATTTGGGTGCCCCTCTTAATCTTGCTTATATATGTGCTAGCTCTATCAAACCTAGACTTCATAGCAAGAAGCTTGCCGCAGTTTTCCCCTTGATCAAACTCCCTCATTTGGGTTAACTCCCATTTTTGGCGCAAAATTTCTTCTGATTTTACTTTAAATTTTAATTGGCAGTCCTCTACCTTCTTTGCCCAGTGCTTATACTCCGGATCTTCAGGAGGTCTCACCCTAAGCTCGGCTTCAGCCCTTGCTATCTGCAGTTCTAACTCGGCCCCTTCTTCCTTCTCTGACCTGGCCCAGCCTGAGACCGCCCCTTTTAGTGTCCCTCTAAGCCACGCCTTAAAAGTATCCCAAACGATATAGAGTGGAGCAGATCCAAGATTGTTCTGGAAGAACATATCGGTTTCTAATTTCAAGAAGCCAGGCATAGTGGTTAATAAGAGAAACTGCATATTCAGTGTCCACCTCCTGATTGAGAAATCTGGGGGGAAGTCTAAGTTGAGGGCCAATGCACCGTGGTCCGATAGATGAATAGGCATATGTTTAATTAAAAGGACCCTATGGGTATCAGCCTGTTCCATAAATATGTAGTCTAGTCTAGAATAATGGGAGTTCTACTTACTATAGAAAGAGTACTCCTTAGCCTCGCCATGTTTTTTCCTCCATACATCACCATCACATAGGTTATAATTTTTCAGGATGTTCAAAAGATGCGCTTTTACCCGAGAAACAGCTATCTGAATACGAGGGGAGGACCTATCTAACCTATTATCTAGCAGTACATTGAAATCTCCAGCCAAGATAAGCGGAGCCTCAAAATCTGCAAGGGCCAGACATAGAGTATTCAGAAGGGAGATATCATCTTCATTAGGCCCGTAAAAACTCACAAAGGTCTGTTTTACCCCCTAAACTTAATCTCTGCAATGACCCAACGTCCTCTAGAATCTACGTGGGACTTGGTTACCTCCAGACCAGAATTTATTTTCAGTATTATAGCAGTCCCCTTTGAACAGCATTGCTGATCCGATGCAACAATTGTGTCCACCTATTTATATTTGCCAAATAGAGCTTTACACTCTGCTTGCATGAGATGAGTCTCCTGAAGCAAAAGGATTTTTGCTGGACTGTTCCTTAAATACTGTAAAATAAGCTGTTGTCTTCTAGTTACCATCAATCCATTGATGTTCCAGCTGAGACATTCAAGTTGTTGAGCCCCCACCCGTGTAGTACTATCCCCCAACATTAAACTGGCTCCACCTTCTACCATAGCTACTAGAGGTTGTAATGTCACATGACTTTATAAATCATTTTTTTTCCCAATGCTCCCCACCAACCAATGTGAAAACTCCTGAAACTCCCCAACCACCCCCCCACCCCTTGGGAACCCTCCCATACTACCTACTGGCAATAAGTATTGCCTATTTGAGCCCAGAGCCCATCGCCTCTATATATGTACATAACATTAAAGAAAGCAGATAATGGATGCCAGATCCCTGACCCCCTCCTCAGACACCTACATTCTGTTGTGCCAAGAAACTGTCTACCTCCTCCGGAAACCTAAAGTTATAGATCTTATTTGCAAGGACTACTTTCAGAAAAGCTGGAAAACGCAACAGCACCTGGGCCCCTAAATCTTTTAGAGTATCCATCCTTTTTCCCAGCTCCCATCTCCTGTCCTCAGTAACCCGGGAGATATCTTAAAGAACTCTAAAGGAGGCGCCTTGCACCTGAATAGACTTAAGTTTAAGAGCCGCCCCCAACAGCTGCTCTTTAAGAGTGTAGGACTGTATGTATACCAAAATCTTTCTGGGATTTTTCCGGGCAGGATTCAGCCTGAAGGGGTCTCTGTGTATTCGCTGTATTTCTACATCCCAGACAGAGGCAGATGCAATCTGCGGGAAGGCATTGGTCAGAATATTGACAACATAAGATTTTAAATTGCCTCCTTCCAACCCCTCCTATAGGTCTAGGATCCTAATGTTATTCCTCCTAGACATATTTTCCAAACTCTCTAGTCTTTCTGCCATATCCCGCTCCCTCTCCTTTAAACTTGATATCTCATGAGTGTTATTCTCGGTCTCTTGCCCAAGGCTCCCTACTTTTCGTTCTAAATCGTCCATCCTTTGTGTCAGGGCCCAAAAAAATTATTCCAGGCTGGTGCTAGTGTCTTGTATTTTTTTTTGGTTTGTTTCCGAGATGGCGAAACGCGACCCCATTTCCAATGTTAATCGTTTTAGTAGCCCCTGTACTGTTTCCACATTTTGTGGCCCCTCTTCCACTGGAGCAGATCTTGCCTCATCGGATGCATCCTGTCTTTCTTCCCCACTCAATACTGGCAGAGCACTTAGAGGTGCAAAACGGTTGGAAGGTGTGATAGAGGAGGTCCACAACCTCCCCAATCTGCTCTAACATGACACTGTGGCCACCCGAGAGTCAGGACCCAGGTTGCCCTGGGTGTTAGCCATAAAGTAGGTCCTGAGTGAGGGGACTACTTTCATGGGGACTACACTTTTTGACTTCTTTTGACTTTTTGCGGGCGTAGACTTTCCTGATTTACTGGCCAGTTTATTGGCTTCATTTTCTACCTGCCTCTGTTTTACCGTTGGCCTGGCTTGTCACTGCTCGTTCCCTGTAGCTTGGTGAAGCTGTGTTGTCTGGTCCCCTCCTATGAAGTTGCGTGACCTTAATTTATAGCGTTTCCCCCGAGACGGTGGAAGGGGGAATAGAGACACTAGGGGTACTGGTGCTAGGAGTATGACCTACACTGGTTGTACTGCACTGCACTGAAGTGTCAGATTTTGATGCATGTACCTGTACCTGTCCCTCACTCCCTAAAACTTTGTGTGGACTTAACTGGTGATAGAGATTGGGGCTGACTACCTCCATGAGACAAATATATGATACATATCCCGCTTTTAAAGATTGATTGCGGAGCCCGGGGAGATAAGTAGGGGGCTCAGGAAGCAGCTGAGGGGACTGAAACAACCCTAACAATCCAATAGGTGGGATGTGGGATGAAAAATCCTGGCTTAACCTGAGCTTACCCTTACCCTTACCAATACCATAAGTACTGTGAACAATGACCCTGAGCTGACCCAGGCTTAAAGTGTTACAGCGAGCGCGACAAAGATCTACTAGGGCCCCAGCGGCTCTGTGGAATGTTACCATCAGTTTTTCAAGCATCAGGCTAGACTGAAACGAGGATGATACTGTGAGTAATGAGACAGTACCAAAGTTCAGGCAACCTTCCCCTGATTGTGCAATTGCGTAATGAGGATTGCTAAAGATTAAAATACAAATCCCCCCAAAAAAAACTGTGCAGAAATTCTTCCCTTCCCCCTTTTTTCTTGTGGTTTTTTTTCACACTGTGAGTTATTTTCCCTTTTCCTTATTCCCAATGTCAGATTAGCCTCTTCACTGTCCACAGTCCAACCCAGATGGTACCCCCCACCCCTCCACCAACTTCACAATCCTCGAAGGGCAAACGTCCACCGTCCTCTTGGAGTGTTCCCGGCCAGCAGCGAGAGAAAGGAAAACAAAAAGAAAAAAAAACCCAAAGGAATGCTGCCACTGGGAGACCCACTCCGAAGAAGCCCAGAAGGCTGCAGCAGAAGCGCTGCTGGCCGATACAGGGAAGCTGCAGGGCACGAGAACACAGCCTCAATGGTGGTATGCGGCCCGTGGCATGCATGGCGTCCGCGGTCCCGTTCCCGATGCCAGGCAGAAATGACAATTCGCGGCTCAATCGCGGCTCAATCGCGGCTCGATCGCGGAGGTATTCAGAAGGCCGTAACGGTGAGCGGGGGGCAGGATGGCATCCCTAAGCTAGAGACGATTCAGCAGAAGACTCGTGGACGGCACCTAGCTGGCCGCCATGTTCCCTCCTTCCAAGTGTTCAGCAATTATTGTCCTATCTCGCTCCTCCCCAAACCAGCCAAAGTAATTGAGAAAGTTGTGCAAGAACAACTGGCCGGTTATCTGGAGTCTGGAAAATCATTCCATGACTCACAATCTCGATTTAGATCCGGTTACAGTACGGAGACCGCACTGCAGGAGGTAACCATTCGTGAATGCGTGGATGCAGGCGAGGAGGCCATGTTGGTGCTCCTCGACCTGTCCGCGGCTTTCGATACCATCTCACGCGCCATTCTGTTAGATAGACTGTCTAGTATTGGGATACGGGATACCCCCTTGGCCAGGATTAGATCTTTTTTGAGTGGTAGAACTCAGAAGGTCTTCCTCAGGCCTTTTGTTTCGTAGGAAAATCCTCTCAGCTGTGGCGTACCTCAGGGCTCTGCACTGAGCCCTCTCTTTTTTAATGTCTGTCTTTCACCTCTGGCTGAGGAAGTTGAATCTTGGGGGTCAGAGTGATTTCCTATGCTGAAGACACTCAGCTTGTGTTTTCATTTAGAGATCACTCTGACCGTGGCTTTGCCAACTTTAGACGTTGCCTGACCAACATTTCATCTTGGATGACCCTCAATACCTTTAAGCTCAAAACGGATAAAACCAAGGTGTTGTTCTTCAATCAAAGTGCCCCACTTTCCTCTTTCCTGTGGTGGCCATCGGAACTTATCCCTCCCCCGGTACCAGTAAAATAAGCTGGAAATTTGGGTTTTCAATTGACAATGAACTGTCATGTAAGACTCAAATTAATTAGGTCACCTCTGCATGTTTTGGTAAACTTCGTATGATTAGTAAAATTCTCCCTTTCCTGCCCCTGGACTCATGTAGGACCATCATCCATGCCCTTATCACTTCTCACCTGGATTATTCCAATAGCCTTTATGCGGGAGCCCCAGCCTATCTGATTAAACAGCTGCAGATTGTACAGAATGCCGCAGCAAGGCTGATATGCAATAACCCCTATCGCCACTCAATTACCCCTCATCTGATGAAACTTCACAGGCTGCCAGTTACCTATCGCATCCAATTTAAATCTGTGGTCCTGGCTTTTAGGGCACTAAACGGCCTTGGCCCTGCCTATCTCAGATGTAGTCTAAAGCCGGTTCAGTCTGCCCGAGCTCTCAGATCCAATCATCTTCGCCTGCTCCACCCTCCCCGTGTTCGCCGCTCCAGAATGGGGGGAAGAGCTTTTGCTGTTGTGACTGCTAAACTGTGGAACAGCCTACCCTTGTGTCTGCGGCTTACCGAATCTGAATCTTTGTTCCAGTGCAATTTGAAAACCTGGCTGTTTTTCAACCTCTAGCCGGGTTTAACATCCCTGCTGCCTGTAGTCCGTAGTGCCGGGACACCCCCGTTGGGGGTAGCCGTGCGCTTTATAAGCTCCTAAAATAAAATAAATAAAATAATAAATTGTTTTCAAAGCCCTCAATGATCTGGGGTCTTCCTACCTATCCAATAAACTGACAAAGTACATTCCCTCTCGACCCCTCCAATCTTGATCCAACAAACTCCCCTGTGAGTTTCGCAACTGCCAAAGTCTTCCTCAATCAGGAAGCTTTAAAAAACCTATCTTTTCTGGGGCCCTCTGGTTTGGCTGTAGCATACCGCCCCAAGCGCGGAGGTACCCCTTACGGGGTGATTCAGGTGCTAGAGAAACTAATAATAATAATAATAACCTGCTGGACCTGGTGGGGTAACTATAAGTCCCCTTATGGTTAATTCAGTAATTGGCAAGCGCCCACAGAATAAGGATGAATTACCTTATTGGCTTGCAGAAAAATTTTGACAACTTGAGGCTGTCTTTCCAAATACCTCTCCTGTGTAGAAACACAGGATATTAACTATTAGCTTGCCTAAAGACTTACTTCCTGAGTTAGCTGATTGTAAAACCTCGGGTAAGGTGTTCGTATCGGTATATTCGAAGTGCTTAGGCACTCCCTCTATGACCGTACTCCCCTCCATGATTAAACATGTTCAAGATGAACACGGAGCCGAAGTGGCGGTCGAACTAGGGATGAGACTGGTGGGGGTGTTCGACATGGTTCCTGATATGATCCTTGCCAATGTCAAGGGCGATGCAGTAAGCTTTCTAGTGGCAAAACGCTTGGAAGCTGTCCCTGATGCAGACAAATCACGTGAATTACCAATATTTATTGCAAAGGCTTATAAAACCATAGGCCACATAGTTTGGGAGTTAAGCCTTTTGCTCAGAGGCAAACTCAATCACAAACACAGCAGAAAGCTCTGTCTGATAAAGACGGGCGTCCTATCTTTCCTAAAAAGAA
This sequence comes from Lissotriton helveticus, assembly GCF_964261635.1. Classification (NCBI taxonomy): domain Eukaryota; kingdom Metazoa; phylum Chordata; class Amphibia; order Caudata; family Salamandridae; genus Lissotriton; species Lissotriton helveticus. The sequence goes on along the minus strand of NC_136069.1, from coordinate 1,070,657,624 downwards.
CTGGAAAAATAAAAAATATTGGCAGCAACAACCGAAGCAGGGTTCGCGTGCTGGTTCCGACACCTGACTCTTCTGAGCGTACTTATGACTTGCGTGACCGCACCAAAATTAAGACTCCTGATAGATTTCAAGTCCATGATCAGCATTCTCCTCATTCTTCACAGGACACATCTGGCTCTCAAGTCAGTGGTGGGGATTGCCAGGATCATGGCAAGAGACATCCTGCGCCACAGGGACGTCATAAGAAAATAAAAGGATCTACCTCGTTTTCGACCTCCTTTTCAAAAGAAAAAAGTTGCCGCTTTGACAGTGAGACGGTGCCTCAGACGGTGAGAACCCGACTGCTGGATTGGACTTGGGCAGTGACTCTGCTCGACAGCACAGCTGAAGTTACCATAGTGAGGGAGGCACTGCGTCCTAGTCTGGAGGCAACAGCACCTGAAACTTTCATTACTGTAGAGACAGCAGACACCCGAGTTGCCCCCTAATAGACTGTATAATCTGCATATTAAAGTTTTTCAAATTGAAGGTGACATTGAGCGTGTAATCACTGGGATTTTTTGGGAAAATCGGACCTCTTCTTACAACATTTTGTAAGCGGGGGCAGATTGGCCCCCCCATTTGTTCTGGCTGCATCAAGAGGTGAGGATGTTTTTCTTTTGACGTCCCCAAAGAGCATACAGAGGCTTTTGCATCTGAGTGGGCTTTGGCCTTTGCACCGGCGGTGTACCGTAATCAAGTGGGCTGGGATAAAGATTCTCCATCACATGAGATTGCTCTTGTAGACAGTCCTGTTTGTAAGAAATATAAAACAAGACTTGACATTTCCAATTGCTTCTCTAGCCATAACCTGTCCCCTGAAGGCAGTCAATGGACAGCATTTACGGCCGGTGGAAAAAAGAAACAATTTTGGCGTTTACCTATGGAATATAAGAATAGCCCCGAGGTTTTTGCTGCGCGTGTTTTCTCGTTGTTAGACAGCATTGATCCAGATGCATTCTCATACGTTGACAATATTTATCTGACAGACAACAAACTATGGCCACATCTATGCTGTGTCGACCGCATCATACTTATGTTTGCGGAGTACGGTTACAGATTCAATTTTGGTAAATCACACATCGCTTGTTATGTGGTGCTTTATTTGGGCTATGAGCTCAATAATGAAGGTAGGGGTTTGGCACCCACTTTCTGAAAAAATGCACGTTTGCAGTTTCCGTCTACTCTGAAGAAACTTCAGTCTTTGCTGCGTTTTTTACATTTCAGGCTGTCTTACATTCCTGATTATGCCCAGCGTATCAAGCCTCTTTATGCTTTGCTACAACCTACATTTTCAAAAGCCAGCTGGCTTCCGAAACATTCAGCTATACTGCAATCTTTGCAGTCTCATCTTCTTGAATCTAAGTACTTGTTGACACGTCATAACCACACAAACCTGGTTATACGAATCGTCCCTGGCACAGTGGGTTTCACTTACTTGACGTACAATGAAGGTGACACAGTACCTATTGCATACAAATCACATTTGTACACTTCAGGCGAAATGCGGTTTTCCACTGTTGAAAAAGTGTGCAGATGGTAGTCCTGAAGGAACGTGCACAGCGCAGGGGAAACACATTTTGTTGGTTACTCCTTTCCCTGCTTTAGAAGCAGTAACTAAGGTGAGTGTACCAAACTCTAAAGCATTACATCCTCATTGAATACAGTGGGGGACTTCTTTGAAGTCTCCTGAGGTCACGTTTATCTTTGACAAAGGATTTCTTGCAGTATGAACATGTTCATCCCCCTCCTCTGTCTTTGCTTCCTTTGGAGGAGTACAAATGTATTATTTACACTGATGGTTCGGCGCAACCAGCCACCGGCTCTAAACAAGCTTATTCAGCAGCTTGTGCAATTGTGGCTGGTACAATAGTGAATGGAGAATTCAAGTCTAATATAGTGCATACACAGGCGCTAGAAGACTGTACCACCCAATTGACTGAGCTGCGTGCTCTGGTTCTTGCTCTCGAGTTTGCAGATCCAAATGTGTCTACTCTCAGTGTGTGTGATTCTTATTACTGTGTTCAGTCTTTCAATTATAACTTATTCTTTTGGTCTCAAAATGATTATCGAGAGTCAAAAGGCAGCGCAATTAAGGTAAAACGCTTTGGGTTTGAGTGGCAGATCTAAAACAACATCTGCCCCTTACACGTTATACATACTCTTGGCCATCAGTGTGTGGGAGCACATACTCTTGGTAATTCTTTGGCTGATGAAGCAGCCTAATCTGCAGTAGCCACGTGTTCTGTAGCAGCCGTTACAAGGTCCATGTCTAAGATTAATAATGAAATTGTGGCAGCAATAGCTGCTACTATGAAGGGCACCAATTACCCACAGGGTTTCCCTTCAAAGTATTCTTATCAGTTAACTCCCAAACAGGTTTCTTTTGCAAGAATACCAGACGTTGGTGACCGTCTGATTCCCAACGTGGACCGCAGAAATTCTTTGAGCAAAGCTGCACACAAAGGCATGGCCCATCCCGGAGTGTCTGCAACAGTTTCTATCTTGCAGCAACGTTACTAGTGGCGTGGTTTATATAAACAAACCCGTAATTATGTACTTTCTTGTGACATCTGTCAGCAAATTAAGCCTTCTACGGTAACACGTCCACCACATACACAGCTATGCATTTGAAATCGACCTTTTGGTTGTGTATATCTTGATCATTGAGGTCCATTTTCTTCAGATACTGCATATAAATACATTTTGGTTCTAGTTGATTCGTGCACTAGATTCCTTTGGGTTTGGCCACAACGCAGTGCTGACACTCGAAAAGTCATCAGGGTTTTGCGTGTCTTTGTAGGGATCTTTGCCTGTGGTACCTTTCATTCAGACCAAGGTCCAGTGTTCGCCACTAAGGCGTACAAGGACGCGATAAAGTCATTGGGGGTGATGGTGCAGTTTTTGTCTCCATATAGGCCTTAGGGCAATTCAATTCTGGAGTGGATGAACCGTGACTTAAAATATTCTTTGACAACTACAGTCTTAGGTGCTGGCGGAAACTGGCTGGCCCATTTGAATGGGGTTCAAAGTGTACTTAATAATCTCCCTAGAAGACCTCTGGGTGAGCGGACCCCATAGTTTTTGTGCCAGACCTTGATGGTCTAGACGTTGCGGCAGCTGACGCAACCTTTGAAGTAGATAATCATTCTACTATGTTACAGGACCTACAAGAGACCTGTGACAGTCTTGCAACTGAACATTTGCCCTCTGCCACTGATACTGCACTGCTGATTCCGGGAGCCGACTGGCTTCCCAAAGTTGGTGATCTGTTCCGAGAGAAGTTGGAGAACAAAAAAGCACTGGTTCCAGTCCTGCAACAGTACATGATATGAAAAAGGTATGTATTACATTCTAATGGCTAGTTCTTGCTTAGCTGAAATTGATTCCATGAAGAGCAAACAGAAAAGTTGATAAAGTTGATGTGCCGCAAGTTGGTAGATGATGACATGTCTTTGTAATCACACAATCTGTACAAAAAGTGATGGACTGGTCTCACACACCACCTGGTGTCATACTTCATCATCGGCAGTCCTCGTCCTCTAAAAACTTGGGGCCTTATTTATGAGGCCATGCGTCAGTTTTGCGCTGCTGTTGGGTCACTTTTTGTAACGCAATGGCAGCGTAAAACATGCCCCCTAGTGCGTTCTATTTACAAAGTGACGCATTTAAGCAGATGCGTCACTTTGCAATCCCCTGCGCTACATTATACCTGCGTCAGGTATAATGTATGCAGGGGGGGCTTTCTCACGCAAGTAAGCCTCGTAGAAGTGATGCAGTGAAATCTATAAGATTTCACTGCGTCAATTCCAGGAAGCTATTGCGTCAATATCTTATGCCTGCCTCACAGCAGGCGTAAGACTGATGCAGGCCCTGATGCAGGCCCTTTCACATGGGGCTTGCCCCATGTGAAAGGACACATTGCTGGGGTTGCATCACTTATGTAACACACTCCAGCAATGCGTCATTTTTGCACCTACAGATACGTAAGAAATACTGGCGTATCTGTAACTCCTTACGACATGATGCCTCATACTGTAAATATGATGCGTCCAGCATGTCGCAAGGAGGGCGGAATGAAAAGTGAAGCACCACTGTTTTCACACAGCGAAGCGCCACTTTTCATGAATGAGGCCCTTGGTTTGATAGAGGGCGGGCATACACCTGATGACAGGGATGCATTTCTAAACTAAGTGGGGGCCCATGAGTAGTGAGTGTGATTTAAGAGCCATTGCAGCTTTTTATTTTTAATATGGTGGGCAACTGTATGGTATTAAAAAAGTGAACGGTGATGTGGGGAAATTATTGTCCGATCACCAAGGTGTATGGGGTCAACATGTTTCTGCCTGGTGTCCCGAAAGGGTACGCAGCATTTTTTAGGACCTGTTCTAAAGCGAGCTCCGTCCTTACCAACCTTGTGATTAGAGAAAACCACTCGGTGGGGAGACCTTTGTCACTACACTCATCAAAAGGGCTCCAAGTCAGCCTGTGGAAAAATAGGAAAAAGCGCAGAAGGACCTTGAGAGATTTCCTTGTTCACTTGCAATAAACTCATTCGATACCACAGTAATTAACGTGCATGGCTATATGTGTGTGACACATGTCAGTGATCTGTGCACACACAGTAAAAAATGAGAGAAGTCCTGTCTCATACCTTACCCAAGGGCCTTAACCTTTGTGCTCCATGGAAGGAGGAATCGAGGGAAGGCCCCTTTAGTCACACTCTGAAGGGTAAAGACAAAACAAACAGTTGTCATGATGGTAAATACATAAAGTATGCAAAGTCTATTTAAGTTTGTTAGCACATCTACATTCTCACCACCCATTCACACTCTTACTGTATCAAGGTGCGCCTTCCTCTGTGGCACCTAGCTGTGTCCGTCTCTCCTCCTCGGCGATAAATGAGCTGGGAGTTGGCGGGGTTTATATAGTGTTCCTTATTGGGTAAGTAGCAAGAAAGCTGCCGTAATTGCTTTTAATTGCCTGCATATGTGTGGTATCCGGTGTTCCTATATGTGCCAGTATGTAGGTATGCCTGATTGCCTGGCTTGCTCGTAATAGGAAGGAAATGTCTTTGTTGGGGGTGTGGGACAGAGGGACCACAGAACACGCCTGTTAGATTCAAGGGAGGTGTTTATTGCCTCTTTGTTTTACTTTTTCTGGGGGGTGGGGCTTTTAGGTAGGGACTTGGCAAAACAACAACCAAAGGCAAAAGAAATCTTCAAAGTTGTGGGAACAGGGAAAATGTCTCAGAAAACACAGAGTCATCCACAGTCTCTCCTGGTCTTCTGTTCAGACTCTCAGGTGTTGTTGCTTCCGGTTCCACTTGGCCTCTTCCACGGGTCCGGATATTGTCAGTCAGCGCAAAGGAAGGAAACAAACAAACAAACCAGGGATTACCATTTAAGTCACGGGTCTCTCCCCTTTCTCCATGCTACCGTCACCAAAACAAGCAAAAACAGGCAGTGAGGGAAGGATGTGAGGGGAAACCGATGTGGTGCAGACAAAAAAAATAATGGTGACACTCACGTGACCTAATTCCCTGTACCTCCCCACCATCCCCACCAGAACAACCCTCCTAATGGTACTCACCTTGAACCACGGTCCAAGTCCAGGACAGTGGTATAGGGACCTGGGGCGCCTTCTCTCCTCTGTGAGCTGCCGGGCTTGGTCGTGATGTATGCTGCTCTTTCCTGGGTCCCCGCACTCTCTCTGCCGTCCTAGTCTCCGTCTTCTGAACCGTCCGCCTTACTCCTCGGTTCTTTCTTCGCCTTATCTGGGTCAGCTCTCGACGACTCTGGTTCCGTTGCGGCGTCTTTTCTTTTGTCCTCCGCTGATGACGTCAGGCGGGCTTCCGGGTTTTCCCTTGCCAACACTGGACCACGCACTTCTGTAGTGTAGTTCCTATATCTCTAATAGGCTCTGCACATTGGAATAATATACACTATACTTTTGACATAGGACTGAGGTCAGTATGTCTCTATCGAGTACATTAAACTTAATTACTTGTGTGTGCCAGCTAACTCAGAGGTCACTAGAAACTTTCTCGAATGAACAAGAAGGGATTCGTTTCTGACAACCGCATAAACATAATAACTTTGTTTCCATTACAGTTAGAACAATATCATCAGAGTCGTGGAAACAAAAGATAACCGTTTCATTCAGTCAATCGTGCATGCTTAGTTTCTACAGAGTTGTTGCACAGAAATAGGGAGATGGGCGTTTCAATAAAAAGGGTTAATTGAAGAGTCTTATTTCTCATGTGAGAGATATGAACTGCTACAATCGTAAGACAGAACGCGAAGTATAATGCGTACAGCGTTAACAGTAATATAAACTAATACTGTAATGGAATGGTCTGTAGCTACGACATATATAAAAATACATACATAAATAACACAGGCTAAAATACCCAACTGGTGCTTCTAAAATAGTCCTATCCCAGTGCACCTAACCTAAGTCTAGTACGAGAGAATAAGTAGGTGCTGTTTTAGCTATAATCTAGTTTGGTTCAATTGTGGCAAGAAATGCTAAAGGTTTCTCTAGGTTCTAATCAGTTCCATACCTTAGAATGAGAGAGGTTGGTATCTCTTTTCCGGGACTTGATCTCTAACACCCAGCAAGGGGAGTCAAAAACACTGGAGCTGGATTCGCGACGAGGAGGATGACAGCATCTGGTCAGTGTGTCAGCTGGGGAGTTGACTTCCTTTGAGACTTGCTGTTGCGAGCTGGGTCGTGCAAGTAGGTAGCCGAACTGCACCGTGCCTTGCCATAGCAAGTGAAGGTATATTTATACCTTGAAGGTGTTTAGGAATGCCAGTAGTGATGTAAAAGTTGGGCATAAGAACGTCATGAATAAACCCCTAAGGAATAGATGTTCACGCATAATACATGAGTTCTTGGAGAAATCAATATCCAAGCAAGGGGAAGTCCTAAAGGCTTAAGAGTCTGGTTTTCCAGGAACTCGTTGTGACGTAGATGAACGGATGTAAGTAGCTATGCCTGTATTTGGGTAGCATGGACTATGCCTAAATAAGGGCTGGATTTCTATGCCTAAATAAGGGCAATGTGAATTGTACCTATATAAGGGCATGAATCAGGAAATTTATACGAAATCTAAATCAATACACAACATCTGGTCTGTGCAGTGAGTCGCCACCCTTCGCTGTGCAGCTTTGGTGTGCTCCGTACGTCTCCTCCTCACAGTCGTCTTCAGACCCCGCCTGCATTCGGAGTCCAGTGTAGAGGCCGTCTGCAGAGCAGGCAAGTGCCTGATTAGAGGCACGGCTGGGGGCACACCATGCACTAGTAATGTATGTTCCTCAACATCATGTCATGATGCTCAGTATCTTGCAGCCATACCAAGTGATTGCAATGTAAAGTGTTTGGTGTATCAAATGTAACATCCAAAAGTCTAACACCAAGCTTGTGGAGTGCACTTCAATGACCATTTAACCCCTGTTCAACAGATCCACAAGCAACTGCAGCAGAAAACCCCACCAACCTGCAGAGCCTGTCTCCCCCCCGGAACGTGAACTCTCGGATGCAGACTCCCTATGTTTCTCGATGAGGAGCAACAACCTGGCCCCTCAGGACAGCCAGGGCGCACTACGTTACAGACCCTCATTGTCCCCACCACCACCACAGCAACAACAACAGCACTAACCCCTCCTACAATGACCTTTGCGGCCTCCACCACCACCAGCACAACTGCAGCCTGCAACACTCTCCTTGCCTCAGTGTTTACCAACACCACAACACAATCAGAGGATGCCAGGGAAAGTGTGCAGATGTGTTGAGTGCCAATACCACAGGTCTGTGTCAGCAGGGCAGGTGGGAGGGCAACTGGGGGCCACTGCAAGATTCCTTGTGGCATATGAACAGAATCAGGGACAGATAAGCCAGGTTGTAGAAGAAATGCTTGAGCTCTGCCTGCTGCTGAAGTCCATGGACACATGTATGGGCCAACTTGTGAACCTCATGGATCAGCTTGTGGGTGTTCTCAGGGACAGACATGCAGCCGAAATGACAGCTCAACTCTCCTCCAGTGGCGTGCCTGTTGATACTCTTACCATTTCAGCTGTGATCACAGAGAGGGGTGAGCTGCAACAAAATTACTCCTCAGACAACGTGAACCTGCAGCAGAGGCCCCCCTGCACAGCACAGGAGGGGACATCTGAGAAACACCATGGGAGGATCGCATGGCAAGCACCATCCAAAGGCAAGTCGCTGAAGCCAGCCATGGGGGTACTTGTGTACTCCTTTACATTGACTTTGTTGACTGTCCTTACCCACCTTGCCATGTTGATGGCAGGAGTCTGTTGGACTATGTGACTAAATCAATGTGGTGACTACTCTATTTGTCTCATTTACCATCACTGACAACTCAGAAATTCACTTTGCACAATTTTTAAAAACTCACTTCTCTGTCACAAATACTATTGTAAATAAACACTCTTTACACACCTATGTCGTTGTGTCAGCTCCATGTTTATTACAGTATAATGTCTACTCATATTAAAATGTACCACAAGCTCGGATTGTGATGAGGCACTGAATGGGTTAAGGAACCTAGAAAGACACAAGAGAATGACATTTACTTGTCAGGTGATGCCATTACAGCTAAAACACACCACTAGTCAACAACGTACAAAATCCTGCACATATCCCAATGAGCAACAACATCAACATAAACATGAGGTACTTGGAAAAAAATACCCAGTGCCAAACACATCAGGCATTATTAGCACAGAGTCAACAACAGCCAGCAGTCAAAAAGATCATCTATGCCTTGCCACTACCATCAAAGACAACAGACAATATCACTGTTGTACAATGTCACTTACATTCTAGGGAAGTAGTTGTCGTTGAGCTGTTGACGCATGTCAACACCTTCCTCTTCTCCACTATCGTAGTCACTGGGCATGTGTGGATTTGCAGGGGGGCGCATCTGCTGCTCATCATCATCCAGGAGCAGGGGGATCTCTTTGCGTAAGGAAAGGTTGTGGAGCATGCAGCATGCACCTATGATCTGACACACCTTTTGGGGAGAGTAGAGTAGTGCTCCACCGCTCTTGTCCAGACACTGGAGTCTAGACTTCAGAAGCCGTATGCTCCACCACACAACATGTCCTCCCATGTGCATCATTGTAGCAGACTTCACCCGGGGCCCTTGCAGTCCTCAGTGGGCTCAGCAACCAAGGCCGAATGGGATACGCAGAGCCACCTAGGTGTGAGATACAGAGAGCAATTTACTAACATAAACAGTAGCTGAGAACAGCATGCCAAACATACAGCACACTACTTGATTCTGTGTCCTCACCAACAAGCCAGGCACGCTCCGGATGCAGATTTGCCATCAATTGTGGGATGATGCTGTTATGCAGTATGTAGGAGTCATGTGCAGAAGCGGGGAATTTAACACAGACGTGGGAGATAATCATATCCGCTTGGCATACTACTTGCACATTAATGGAATGGAAATGTGTCCTGTTCCGGTAGATGTGCTAACGTGCCTGTGGTGGAACTAGGCCAACGTGTGTGCAGTCAAGGGCGCCAACAACATTAGGTATGTGCCCAAGGTCAGAAACATCACACCTGTCAATTCATGTCTCCTTGGGAAGTGGATGTAGCGGTTCTTGTAGGTCATCATTGCGGACAGGACATCACGTAGCACCATGCTGAACATAGCTTGAGACATCCCACCAATGATAGCCACTGTGTACTGAAATTAACCAGTTGCAAAGAAATGCAGGGCCACCATCACCTTAACTGTTGGTGTCAGAGCAGTCGGATAGATTCTGTGAGGCTTCAGATGGGGCTCCAACTGACCACATAGGACTTGAAGGGTAAGGCGATCCAGACGGAATTTCTTATGATGTACTCATCCTCCATGTTAGGCAGCACTAGGAATGGACATTTAATTCCCCTATGAAATGTGTCAAACATCTTATATCTTGACTGACTCAGCACCAACAATGACTGGACTGTAACAACAGCTTAATGCACAAGTCTCATGCAGAGACACCTTGATCTCATGCAGTCGTACATGTGGTAGGTATGTACATACTGACTACCTCCAAAACAGAATCTGACTATGTTAATGGTAAATGGTATACTCCTACATCTTGTGTCCCCAGCCCAGGGAGTAGTTGACACAGCACATGTTGGAAAACTTCTACGTAGCTGCTGTACCTGCCACACCTTCTTGCTTAAGTTGCACAGAGCACAACTTTTCAACACAATGAGCAGTGTGTGTACACTGATCTACTATCAAAATCAATACAGCAATGTGAAATAGGCACATTATGTGCTCAGTCCATCATTACTGTGGGTTTTTATTACTTTTCTTTGCAGAACCGCTTGTGAGAACTCTTTTAGTTGCTCCATGGTTAACTGAAGTTATGAGCATTCAGGACTTTTGGATTCTTGAAGTATGTTTTTTCTCGTATAAATGTTCCCTTATTTTAATTCAGTGGGTTTGATAGTGGAGTCCGTTTATAACACATACAATCATTTTTCTCCAAACTGCTATAAGTACAGTTCTTCTTTACAACAGAAGCATCCATTGTCTTCTGCTTAGGACACCGGGTAACATAAGCCATTACAGCTCTGGGTCCGGGTACAGCGATGAATGTATAAATACTTCATTACATGTATGTTATCCCCAGTTAGTGTTTTACCTTTTAATTCTTTTCGAGTCTATAACAGAGGACCCTCTTAACTCATATCTCGTATTATTGTAGGATTCAAGACCATGAGTGTACATTCTTTGAAAAAGTTTCAAATGTTCTAAAATTGAAAACAGAATGTGATATTTTCTTGTGGAGCTTTGTACCTATATTTATTATAAAGTACGTGCTGGATCATCTTGATAAGCACTGATCATTTTTTAGTGTCCTTTGAAATGATTAAACACAAACATCAATAGTAAAATGTATACATTTTGTTTAGAACATCCATTATCACTATATTCCTGCTGTCATGACATTGTGGTGACAGTGGGTCTATACTATAAAGTCTGTTTCTATATTTAGGCTGTATGAATAATCTAGTCCAGTGTTTCCCAAACTGTGGTCCGCGGACCCCCAGGGGTCCCTGACACATTCCCAGGGGGTCCGCAGGCAGCAGTTTTAAAAGCACTGAAAAGTATCTTGTTTAATTAGCAGTTTTCAAAGAACAATAAAAGTGTCAAGATAACAACAGTGATTAATTTCCCTGCTGGAGAGACATGAGAGTTTTGTCCATTGACAGCTGTGACTGAACTAATGTAACACAGAGCGTTAATATGCCTACTGCAAAGAAGTGTACCATGCATTTTAAAAAACAGTGTTTGATATGCATCCATCAGTGGGTTACTGCTTTTGTCAGAGAGATTCTTTTGTTACAGTGCAGTTGATAAGTGACAATCGTAATCTAGCACAGTGACCACAAAACTGTCATCAAACAGCTGCTTGCAAACTGCAAGGTACAAGTTAGTGACATGTTTCTTTTAGTCTTTCAGTATCCTGATGCTTCTAAAAAGGTTTCTTTGGGTGGAAATACATTTTTATTGTTAAAGTCAATACTAACCACTGCGTTATGTTCTGAATCCTGAGTTTGTGCTTCTCCAGACCAGCACTTCTTGAGTTTGTGCTTCTCCAGACCAGCCTCTTTGGCTTAACAACACACTCTACTACTTCAGAAATGCAAGGCTGCACCATATTTACAAGAATATGGTGCAGCCCTGTGTTTCCCCTGCACTGGCGCTACATTTAACAGGGGAAGATTGTTTATGTGCAGGAAGGTCCCCCTTCCTGCACATAAACAATCTTGAAATGTCATTTTGTCACTTCTATGTGTACTGCTTAATGCATCACACATGGAAGTTACAAAATGTCTTTTTTTTTAAAGATTGTTTATGTGCAGGAAGGGTCGCCTTCCTGACCATAAACAATCCAAGGCGTTTTACAAAAACGAGGAGAAATGAAGCATTTCTCATTGTTTCGCCAACTTAAGACCAGGTTTTCCCTGGCCTTAATTTTGGCGCTGCTTCCCATTTACGCTGCTCTTGTAAATAGGGGGCAGCGTCAAAATCAATGTGCGTCGCAGGGGAAACGCCCACCACAACACGCACTGCCCACCCCTTTCACGCTAAGCATTGTGTCAAAGGGGGTCTTATTTACAAGGGATTGTTCAGCCACGTTAAGTGGCTTAACGTTGCCTTGTAAATAAGGCAAAGCCCCTATCGCCACGGGAACGTCTCAGAAAGTGATGTTCCCATGGTGATAGGGGCTTGTAAATATGTCACTAAAATCATTAGTAATTTGAGTATTTGTTTTGTGTGCACTTGCGTGTTAATTTTTTCCGAATTACTGTTTTAATGTTTCAAATTTAAATCCTACAATTTACTTGGGGGTCCCCGGCTTCCAGTGGTGACTCTATGGGGGTCCTCAGGAGTCAAAAGTTTGGGAACCACTGATCTAGTCCATTACCCAAACCCTATTAGGGTGGTTTCATAAATACAGTATTTATAAATAGCTTTCGCAAATATGTTTTCTGCAAATCGGCTCTATGAGGTTAGCTTATTGATGAAATGTTTTTTTTTTAAAGTATGGCTTTTTTAATGGCGGGTTAGACGAAACTCAGGCTGCTGTGATATATTATGATGATAACATAAGCGTGTAAATAAACAAACATGCTTGTTTTCTCTTATTGTAGTGTTGCATGTATATGATTACTTACCTGTCCTGAAGAAGGTGACAAACAATTTTACACCAAAACGCCATGTCAACAATCTTTTCTTGCTTTAAAAATCATGTCAATTGTTTTTAACATAATTTTACTACAAAAACTCAAAGGAAAAAAGAAAAAGAACATCTGTCAATATTTGTTTATAGGCTCACATTGACTTTATGGAATTGTGCTTATGAGATGCTCTTTTAGAGGCTTCCATTATGTGTAGGAGAATCTGATTGTTTTTTATCCTCAATTTGGTTTTATGTATTTTAATTATATCTGTATTTTTAATGGAAAATAAAAATATTTTGAAATAATGAAAAGAAACATTCAAATGTGTTTGTGCTTATGATTACTTAGATCACGTATCGTTGTAATTTGTATTACCTTAAAGTACTGATGCATTGCCTTTCAGCCCAGAACTGCCATTTATATATTATTTCTATTGTTGTATAACACGTGCCGGTTTGCAAAATTAACTGACTTTAAATCCAGCAAGAAGGATCTCCTTATTTGTTTCCTTGTCCAATTGTAAGATCCATTCATGTTCTATTTTGTCATTTTAGTTGCTCCCTTTTCAAAGTTTGCATATCTGTTCAACAGTGAAAAGGATACAATCTTAGTTATGCTCCTGATGTTGTTAAAAATTTTCAGTCGTTTTTTCCATCTCTTTTTCTGTATTTCTATAACACTTCCGGAATCTGGTCTTGAGTGGCCACATTTAGATTTGGTCACAGGGACATTCCATGATGTAAGTGACAAAAATTACTATTGGAGTTCATCTGCTTGTTAATCTTTAAATATTTTCCAATAGGCTGTTGAAAGTGTTGGCACCTATCTGTTAGGAGGTTCTGATGCTCCCCTATGACAGAAGTTGATTTGAGGTCCCAGAGCCTGAGACATATTACCTTGCAGCACACTTTCATTCTGCACAACACTGGTTCCACTGGTTCCAACCTGATGCTCGTCTACCTCTTCTAGTACCTGAAAGAGAACAGGCTGATGACATGTCTAAGATGTCTGTATTGCCTGTTGGGCTACCGAAACCCAACAGAGAAATAGCATCTGTTGTAGCGCCATCCTGGGTGTCCAAAACAGCCAGATGAAAAGATGGGATAACATTGTTATACTCTCCCCCCACACTTAAAAGAGGCATAGTCTTCCCGGTCCACAGCAGCATGGGAGGAGGGGGGTAGTTTGGGGGTTGGAGGTGTTAGCCTATGAGAAGGCAACATGGAGCCACCGTTAATAAGCATAGGACACACAAGGAACCAATAATTAATGCAATTATACTAAGTAAAGTGGGCAATGTAACCCATCCCGACAACAACACTGTTGGAATACTAGGAATATTAAAAGCCTTAAACTGTCTAATCACCAACTAATGCAAGAAATGAAAATGCCAATAACGTTTGTTTAAAAAAAAACATTGTTATACTCTGCGTCTGTCCCTTTGGCCAGTAACCCATTGTCTGCTCTGTCTAAAGTTTGTCAAATGCTGGGCCTAACACCCTTGTCTATCTCTTCAATTAAGGCACATTTATTACACTTGCACACTAGAGTGAAGTTTATACATATTTACTTACATGAGGTTAAGAAACACGGTCCATAAAGTAATACCGGATTTCTCAAATGAACCTGTTCAGTACAAACCATGACGCTGATTATTCCATCACCTGACTCTACTCAATGGGTTTTGAAGCTATGCGCAGTTATGACATTTCTTAAGAAGGCAAACACTGAAAATACAAGGCTTGCTTGGGACATAGATTGGGGCACAGAGATTAGCAGAGTTAAGTGGCGGTGTTGCTCTAATGTGAATTTATCTTGAAAAGTAAAAGACAAGAGGCATTTGGCAAAACAAGAACAGTTGATTTAATCAAACTCATCACCGGGAGACCAGGGACAGAGTTTGGCTCTGAAGACTGTCTCAAAGTACAATCAATCTGAGCGCCATTATATACATTTGTTGGGGCATCATAAAGCAATTCAGAGATCCTTTTTAGGAGGAGGAATGCAAGCCTAGACATGGAGTCATAAATAACTTTCACCTGATAGCAAATGCAGGTGGGTCTCGACCTTGCATGGACACAATGAGGACCAGTGGATAATTTGTCCAGACGTCGAGCATGGGGAACACATAATCACTGCATGTGGTGTGTCCTAATTGGCTGAGTGTTCTTAAGTTCAAGTGGCATCTAACTTTATGGTGTTTTAGGAACGCATGTACAACTCCGGCCATGTGTGCTTAAATGGGAGCAATCTCGCAGGACTATTGTGGTGTCCCTGCCTATCTGTGGGACTGATCTAGGTTTTTCCTCTTTGCACGTTTGTTCTGCTGGCTACATGCCACACCTCAGTTGCCTCAGGCCTAGGTCACAAGGCCAGCCTGACCACGTATTTCCGACTCATAGTTGATGGAGAGGTCATATCGGGTGATTTCGACAAACCAGTGATGCGATCTTATTTTTATAAACACATACATTGACATCAACTTTTTCATCATTAACTGAAGGATTATTGCTCCCAAACACAATTGATCTTAACTAACCATAAACATAAATTAATTCATTTTAAGTACTTACACAAGGTCTTCTTAACACCCGGAAGCGATATAATATTGACCATACCTACCTGCATATTTACCCATGATGCCTCTCCGCATAAGCTGATTTCACTCACCTGGCATGGAGTTTTCTCACTATCCACAGCTTTTAGAAAGAGATACTCCTTACACTTGTGTCAATGACTACCAACAGAATGGAGTTGAACCCATTGATGACTCTTCTGGGTTAAGTACAGTTGGTGCCTCATGATGTGAGGTGTTATGTACCTCTTTGACCCGGATGTAATTACCAGAGGCTTCCAGCCAGAATACGGCCTGTTTCAGGGATATCGTAACATTGGCCGATAATCAATTTAGAATAATTACGAATTTGAATTAAGGAGACAAGAAGGAACGCCCAATAAAACTTATGAGGTCAAACTGGCACTCCTACCTAGAGTGAGGGACCGAATTAAATGTACGGAGAAGGATCTTAATGAATTGTCATAAGAACAGTGTTATTACCATTGCCCCAAAAAAGACCCTTTCAGGTGGAAACGTGTTGGCTACGGTCATTTCAAGAAGAAAAATTCTCAATAAAGAAACAAAGAAATAAGAACCTGCTGAGTTGATGTGCTTCTATTCACCTTGTCCATATTAGCGGAACACATTAATTTATATACTTATTGGAGTGCTGAATCATTTTTCTTGTTGTAATTGTATAGGATCTATATCCTTGGAGGTTTAAGGGGTATTAAGTCTCTAATTCTTTGCACCCACATATATTGAAAGAAAAAACATTACTGTTACTGTTGTAGATATTGAGATAGGTGCATTTGTAATTACCCTATACCCCTTGTTTTGTGTCCTTTATAGCACTGGCACAGTTACTGGCATGGTGCAGAATAGCCCAGCACTGATGCAGGGTTCTCTGACTGAAAAAAGATGACTGGCAAGGGATGTTTCTCGTGTGAAATGATAGGCCTGAGGTTTGCTTGAGGTTGTTGCCTTCAAATCCACACCCATGGACATCCAGAGGCCTTTCTGAACATACCTGATGCCTCAGGCATCCTCCAGTCTTGATGGATCTGACAATTTACTACCCATCATATCTTAATAACTGGAAGAACTGAGTGCTGGATTGCCGTTTGGTTTTGTCTTTGATGAACCTGAGTCTCTATCTTATGTGAGGTGTGGTGCTTTGTGCTGTCATTCCTCACAATTGTACCTCATAAAGAACTACACATTATTTTTCTTTTATTGTGACCCCCTTGATATTCTGATGTACTAACTACCAACACTATGACTTATGCCAGTACTGCAGCCCTGTTGGAAACTGTGACATGTAAAAAAGAGTAAAAAACCAGATTGGAAGTATGAGCTTTTGTTTTCCCCAAGTTTACATACAGGGAATTTCCGACAAAACCCTTTTGGATTGTCAAGTAATGTTTTGAGATTTATTCCGTGATCAGAAAATTCTGGGTGTCCAAGATTGTTTTTAAGACTTTCTACTAGTCTAACTCCTAGATGGGTTATGAGGTATGATCCCGCTGACTGGAAAAGGTTGCTGTGTAGCAGGTACCAGTGGTTTTTCAGGACAGTGCAAATATACTGGTGGCAATTGAGAAAATTTGTTATGTATCTTATAGGCTCTGTGTTGCATTTTCTGCTTTTAGTGGTGGATAGTAAGGAGGATTGGTTGATAGTGTCAACTTCGGTTGCAGTTTGTTAAGGATGTACTTGCCAAACCTTTCATAGACAATCTTCGGATTACTTCTTCTGATTTGGTTTTCAAGATGATGTTCTTGCTACAAGTACTTCAGTTATTCATAGGTGTTCCGGATGGTGGTGGTGAATGACAACATCCATCAGCTGTGAGGCTGGAGTTTGCTGCTGCATCTTTGAGATGGAGTTTAGTGTGCATCTTGCTCTCAAGAATATATACTGTAAAATCTAAATAACCTACATGGTTGCTGGCAATTTCTGAAGTAACTTTAATAGTCCAGATATTTTGATTCATTTGGCAGCATAGTTCTGCAACAGCACTTGATGTTTTTGCCATATTAGAAGACTACTGTCTAAATGTCACCGTCAAAAATTATCTGAGGTTATAATTCAAAAAGGGCTGTCCAATAGCCATAGTTTTTTAACCTCACCCATAAAATACAGGCAGGTGGAGGGAATGTATCTATTATCGAAGTCCCTTATGTTTGCGAATAGCATTCTTGCTGAACGCTTGTATGATAGAAATCTAGCATCTCCAATATCATTATATTTACCTCCAAATGAGGTGGTAAGTTCCTTTTTGGAGGCCTGTAGACCATCTTCATTTCTAATTCATATGTTAAGACTTGCATTATATATACATAACATTTGGAAGATAGTTTTCTTGCCATTTGGTATTGAAAGGTTTAGGTTTACTTAACTCTTCCTTTGTACCCTGTACATAGAATAGCAAATCTGTCATGAGTTCATTGGAGGTGATGGCTAATATCTCTCCCATTCTCAAACAAACTGAGTCAATGCCCACCATAATTGGTCTACCTGGCGGTGGGAACCCTTACTGTATTTCAGAAAGTAATTAAAATGTGTCTGTAGTGGGCTGTTCCAGAAAGAGAATTGGTTGCCTTCAGTGGAACAATGATTCATTTTGTTCTGAAGTTATATATATAAATCTTGGTTGTAGATTCTCTTTTAATTTAGGATAGCAGGAGGTGTCTGGAAGCTGTCTATGTACTCTTTTAATGTAGTCATCAGGATGTTGAACTAGTACACTACCCCTTTGTCCACTTCCTTCATAATGGTTTTTGGATTGTTCTGTAGTGGTTGGGTTGCTTGTTTTTGAGCTTGAGTTATGTTAGACGGAAAATATTTATTTGTTTTGTTGTATTTCCTATGTTGCTGTTCCAAATCATTAATAATGGCCAAGCAAACAGAGGTCTTTGGAGTCCAGATTGGAGAATATGTGTAAATGTGGATGTTGGCTTGAAATTTCTTTCCATGGGATGCTGTGTCTCATTGAATTCAGAGGACTTGATCTTCATAAAAGAGTCCAGAGTCATGCAAGTAAGAGGTATTTTACGTTAGACCCAACAATAGCAGCAAGTAGGTTCTGTCAGTGCTGCATACTTCCTCTGTCTCTCTCCTAGCTTTCACTCCAGACCACACACCATTATTCTTTTACATCATTAACTCTCAGAATTTCGGACACTGGCTCAGACATTCAAAATGGGGACACAGAGGATACTACACATCTCCTTTTCTTACAAACATCAAACAATTCCCTTGCATGTATAGTACATGGACAATCATTCACAACCACTCAATCATCAACATGTCTAGCTTACATATTCATCCAACAACCTGTTAAATCTACAGAACCAATGCAGACACAAAAAAGACAACAAACCACATACCTCATGTCAGACGGAAAAACAAGTCAAATAGGTTGTGACTACAACTACAAAACAGTTCAAAACGTTCAAGAGCTGTGACCTCTTCTGACCTGAGGTCCAACCACCACTTGTTTGCACACTCTTTTGTTTGGATACCATAGTTTATTGGCATCACATTCATTTCACAAAATTGATGATAAATCATCAGGTAAAACATTACGATCTTACAAAAGAGGTCGGTAAGGAGAATGCACATGTCTTTCCAGAAGGCTGCATATAAGCCAGTAATAGCCTTATGTCTGCCAAAGGAAGTGTATAAGACATGGCAGCGTGTAGAGCTGGTGGCTCATCCTATCCCCATCACCGCTGTCACAGCAGCGCAGTGACTGTGCTGTGGAAGAGTCAAGTCAAGTAAAAAAAAATGTTTATTTAGACCATTTGATCTATAAACCACAGTTCATCCTTTATCATTTAAAATCACATAGCACAAATTCATATTCTTAACAGTAAAAATTATCCTAAAAACAACCTTTATACAATTTAAAACCAGAGTTCATTTGGATTATAGGGCTATTGGCTATTTTGGGCTGACTGTGCTGTGGAAGAGGAAATGACCTGCTGGTAGATCATATGTCGTCTGCAGGTCCTCAAAGGACCGCAGGAACCTGGAGTTATACATATCCCCAATGGTCATAAGCCCAAGCACCGCCCATTTGCTGTATCGGTGAGCCACCTCAGCAGGTGGAAAGCTGCCCAGCCACCAAAGGGGCAGTATTCAGTGGTGGCTGGCATGGAACGGGGTGGCGGGGTTGGGGGGAGGAAGGGAAATGTAAATTTTTTAAAAAGACACTTACCTTATTACCAAGTCCTGCATCTCTGCTTCATCTCTTCTCCATCAGACTCGGGCCAGGAACCGGGTCAGAAACCAGGAAGCACACCCAGGCTCCCATGACCAATCACAATGCTGCAGCATTGAGATTGGTAAGCACCCATGCTCCATTGACCAATCAAAACGCAGCAATGCACCATTGTGATTGGTCTGAGCGCTGTAGTTCGGCGCTCAGATGGGGACTGGGAGCCTGGACATGTTCTCCACGCAGGCTGCATGACTGTTTGGCCAGTCCCAGAGGGCTGGCCAAGCATTCATGTGCACTTGGAGTGGACAACCCACTCCTCCCCTGCCCTGAGAGCAGAGCCGCCTCGCCCAACCTAAAATCAGCTGAACACAAAAAAATTATGATGGGAAGGAATGACCACTTCAGGGATATGAAACTGTCCAGGCCACGCCAAGGTCAACAACAGCTCAGCAGCCTCCCAATGAATATTTATTACCTATTGAAGAGCTGCTATCATCCAACCTCAAAACTCTTTGGCTGTGACTGATACCTGTGTTATAGTCTCCAGCAAAGTTGAGACTCTGCCTCACACCTTCTGCAAAGTCGATGAGAACTTGAACTGTGGATTGTGGGATTCAAGGGTTATCTGTGTTACAAGAAGTCTGACCAGCTTCAAATTCAACTGCATATAAAGCCAGCTTCATTTTCAGATATCTAGAAGTGTATTGTGAGTCCTTCCAACTCCCTGAAATGTGTGGCACTATTTTGTCTACCCATGGGAAGAACTAGTGAATAATTGCAGTAAAGGTCTATGGTGCTGCAATTACAATTTTATGAGGCTTATCAACAGGACTGTTTGACCGAGAAACAGCAGATGCAGCTGGACCTGCTTACTGCTGTGGAGCAAAAAGTGGTCACCACAAAAACAATGAATTCCAACAAGTGTATCTGACTTCTATCTTACTGGCCTTTATTTGAAACATTCCACAAGTTTATGCACAAGCTGTCTATGTCTGGACCTCACCCCCTTCCAATAGAAAAGCATATATAACACTTTATGCACAATGTTCCTTTCCCTTCCCTCAACGAGCAAGAATGCTTATCCAGCTCTCTGCCCATGATGTCTTAATAATGTCACAAAATGTTTCTACACCTCTGCCCCTCAGCGGGGCAAATTTTAGCACTCTGCTGATGAACCTCCAACCTGAAAACTTTGCCTCTTACAAGAAACCTGGCTAGACAAACCTTTTACATGGTTTCAAAACACACCATCTGCAGATAGTAATAAGTTTCAAATGTGGGCACCTAAAAGGAGGACTTACAATCTACTCCTCAATTAAGAGCATAAATGTGATCAAGCATGTGGATGCCAAGACAACTCCGACAAATGCAATGAAGTCACTTAGAGTGGACAAAGGAGGTGGCATCAACAAAAAACAACTAATATTGTTAAATATATACCTCCATCCATGGGACAAAATCAATGGAGTCAAACTCTTGGGACCTTAAATAACAAGACTACAATCAGAAGAATCAACATCTAATTATATTGGTAACTGGCGATTTTAACATGCATCTTATGCGACCCTGAGAAAGGGACAAATTATTGGAAGAACAAGTCTCGGCATGGAACATCCCCCAACAGGAAGAATGTAATTGAAAAATGCAATCTAGGCTAGCTAAGAAGAGTAAAAGGGATATGGAACACTTGAGCTGTCTTGCGAGACCAACCTTTGGCAGCGACTTTCACAGTGCATCAGTTAGCACATTAATAGACTACACCTTTGTAACCCTACCCTTGATCAGAAAATTGCAGAGTTTCTGATAGGTACATTAATTCAAAGCAACCACTTACCACAGGAAATCACAATGAACATACAAGGCACAATACTAACCCATCCAGTGGAGGACCCTGGCTCTAGTCATACAGTCAATTACAGAAGGATAAAATGTAAAACCTGCCAACCAGAAAAATTGCTGGCCTCTGCAAAGATACTTTGGGTCGAATCAAAGAATGTAGATACAAATATGCTAACATGCTGGGAATATTTCCCCCAAAAGTTAGGAGACACGCACTCAGCAAGGTAAGGGCCTCGTTCAACATTAGGAGAAATTCTACAAAAACGGATTCTTCCTTTACCACCAAATGAACTAATCAACCCCCTCCCCACCTTGCAAAACTCCCACTTAAGGAATCTCAAAAATGCAGTAAATGGGACATTGCGGAAGCTCCGGTGAATCGGCAAAGACCCTACCATCCAGAAGGAGCTAATGCAACTAAAAATAAACAAGAAAATGACAATCTGGCAAGTAAAAAGGGAAGCAGAGAAGAAGTTGTGGGTCAAGCTCTTATACGAATCAAAACCTAAGAACAGCACAAGATTCTGGTACACAATGAACAGGTTACAGAATGCAAGTGCATACGGAGTCTATTCACATCTAACGGAAAAAGCATTACGTATCCTACCTCTGGCACCACCTCAACACAGTATCTGAAGGACTCATGAATGGGGAGCCTAGACCCAGTTACATACCCGGTGATAAAATGCCTGACCAAAACAAACCATTAGCACTTGCCTCTTTTGTATTTATGGCCAAACAAATTAGATACAGGATAGCCAAAGGCAGGCTGGAGAATGCGCCGGGTCCTAACAGGCTTCCCTCGATCCTGTTTAGACAAGACTGGGACTACTGGGCAGCATTACTATTACCACATTTTGAACAGATCTCGGGAGTAGAATACCAGCTTCTTGGATCTTCTTGGATATTCTTCCATCATATCCCCAATATACAAGAAAGACAAAAAGAACGAAGCAAATAGATAAAAGCTGGAGGCATTAATAGACACCAACGCTAAATCCTATGACAGCCTTCTCTTGGAAAAACTTACAGATTGGACAACTGAAAAATGAGTCATTCCCCTTAACCAGACGGGAATCTGCAAGGGCATGGGAACTACTACAAACATACTTGCCCTCTCCCTTCTATTAGATGCTGTAAAAGCTGAAAACTTGTCACTCTACATGTGTTTCATCGACTACTCATCTGCCTTTGATAACATAGACAGAAAGAAGTTGTGGGCTAAACTCACTAAAAGAAATATACCATCTGGTCTCTTGAATCGGCTGATCCTTTCTCATACCAACACTTGGGTCCAAGTGAAGCTCGAAGCTGACGACTGCCTGTCCAGAAAAATACCAACTACAAAGGGGCTGAAACAACGATGTGTGCTGGCCCCGACTTTGTTCAACCTCTTTATGGCAGACTTATTTACAAAGCTGGATAATTGTAACTCACAAACCTCAAGAATGGGTGGAATTGCACTCTCCAATTAACTCTACGCTGACGACCTTGTACTGATCAGCCAAACTCCAATTAGCCTCCAACATCTACTAGACACCACCCAAAATGTCTCTGCTAATCAGGGTCTAAGCATCAACTTAGACAAGTCTAAAGTGATGTGATTAAACCAAAAAAAGAACACACCAAGTTATCGCTGCCATCTGGCTTGCCAACCATTAGACGTAGTCGAAGAATTCAAATACCTGGGGATCATAATAGCTAACAAAGGCACATTTACGGCACAAAAAGAGGCCAACAAGAGAAAAGGAAACTCAATAGCGGTACCATTACAAAACATCAAACACAAAACTGCCGGCCTGAGCCTCATGCCACTGCTCCAGATGTTCCAAGCAAAGCTCATTCCAACCATCACCTATGGGAGCGAGTGTTTAAGGGGAAGGGATGCGGGCAAGCTGGACAGTAGAGTTTCAAGAGCTTTAAAAATGATATTCAATCTACCTAAATATACTTTGTCAGCCCTAATAAGATTGGATTTTGACCTACAGATGCAAGAAATTGACCGCAAAGGCTCCTATATCAAACACTGTCATTAAATTAAAAGTGCTGAGTCTGGGTCGCTGAATGCACATTGATGGAAGGAACTACAGTCAGAAAAAGAAAGTGTGAATATGACCTACTTGGTAACCTCAATAGACCCACTGGGCCTATGGGAACTTTGGGAGGCCTCGGGGATGCATAAGAGCTGCAAACGACTTGTTAATAAGACAGTGAAAAGGGTCTCCTTAGCAGAAAACAAAGGCAGCGCTAAAAGAAAGGGCCCATCGATTGTTTGTCCTGGAGAGCTACATTAACCCCTTCCCTGCGGCGCAAATTCTGCCACGGTGCGGGGATTTGATTGGGGGGAGTAACCCCTTCCATGCTCAGGATGGCCCCCGGCCATCTTAAGTCATGGTAAGCATGTGCGGAGGACGACCGGGGGCTGTCCGAACTCCATTCAGTAATTATTTCTTCCGCACAGGTATGGAAGTTGCACCGCGCTGGAGAATCAGCGGCGTTCAGGGAGCCCCCGGTCGTCCTGAGCACATGCCCACCGTGATGTAGGACGGACAGGGGTCGTCCTGAGCACACAAGGGGTTAAACCCTCTATCTTAGATGCCCTATCAGACTTAGATATTACACTCAACCTAAACACTGATAGAGGCTTAAAACCTCAGTCCATCTTCACACCTACTCTGCCTCCAGATAATTTAATAGACTCGTTCTACAAGGCAGTGACTAATGATTTCCTTGTTCTAAAAGACAAACTGACTGGCAGACCTATATATTCTGGGTACAATGTAATATCAAGAGAGAATCATGCTCTGAAATACTTGCCAAAACACCTGAAATTGTTATCAAAGACAGATAAAGGGGGAAATATAGTAGTTATGCAAAAGAGTGATTATATACAAGAAATAGAGAGATAACTTTCAGACGGTGAAGCCTACATAAGACGAACTAAAAACCCTCTTAATGACAATACCAGTCTAATCAAATCGGAACTAACATTTTGGAAGGATCAATGCTTGATCAGTGAGGTGGAATATAAATATATGTTTATCGTCTTACCTAAGGCACCTTGTATCTACATATTCCCTAAGTTACACAAACCAGGTCCATTCCCACCCTGGAGAGACCTATAATTTCAGGTACATGTTCCTCAACAGAACAAATCTCTGAGTATATAGATGTCTTTTTACAACCATTAGTGCACAATCTTCCCCCCTATTTGAGAGACACAGGTGAACTTTTGAACAAACTAGAAGATATTGAATTGGAGGAAGATTTCACATTTGTCACTCTAAACATCTCTTCCCTCTACACTTGCATACCCTTAGATTGATTGATTTTATTGTTGATCGTTCGATTATTTAAAACCATTACAGTAAAAGCTAACATTTAAACCCAACCCCCTTACCCTCCCACCCGTTACCCGACCCCCTCACAGAGCCTCCAGTGAGATTTAAAAACCCCATTCCAACAGTCAAACTTGAGTTACAGGGAAATTTCTGCATTCAGACTAGGAGCCTAATTTTGATGTGGCGATGTTCCAGTCAAAATACTTGAGGTGGCGGGCAAGGTCTTATTTGATCATGGATGTTACAGTGACACCTTTTTGGCGCATTTGGCTCTGACTTTCATGGGCTTGAAGAAAATCAATTATACTCTAGCGTCTGATGCTTGACCAATCTCGTAAGTAAATTTTGCCGCTCTTGCCAGATGGTGTGTTTTTATTTCTGAAAAGCACCAGTCTGATGCCTCCTTGCAAGTTCCAATGCCAAGGGCTCTGAAAATGGGGGCAAAGCAGCCTCTGTCATACACAGGTGAGTTTGCATAGGTGGCATGAAACAGCTCCATCTGTTCGTGCCCATGCTGGATTGAAGTCCCCAATTCTAAGTGACGTTAGCCTCATAAAAAGGATTTTCTTGCGTGCCTGGGCCTCTAGTGCTTCTCTTAGGTATGGTTGGGCTTTCCCCAAAGTATAAGATTTGTCCAATGCCTTCATATAGGTGTTGTGTCGGAGTGCAGTTAGATCCTTTTCGTCCAAAATGGAGCGGACCTGCCATCTCTGAACGTTTGACCAAGCCTTAAGGGGAATGTCTGTTAGAGACAGACTGTTGGAATCTATGTTTAAGGTCTCTATTGTATTACCCAGCTTGGTAAACCAGGGGGAGTCCTCTTCTCTGAAAATTGTTACAAAAAGATGTTTGAGAGAGTTGTGCAGTGCTTTGAGGACTCTGATATAGTATTTTACTAGATCTCCCTGTAGGGCCAGTTCGGGTCTGCCGAGGCCTAATTCCAGCCGTAATCTCGTGTTCCTTCCATTCCTGGGTACTTGCAGCACAACCTTGTGGGCTTTGACCTGCGCTGCTGCTATAAGTTTATCTAAAGCTCTTGAAAATGCCAAGTGACCATAGTTAACGGCGGGGATTAGTTTTGCCATGAGGACTGTCAGCATGAGGACTGTCAGCATGTGGTCTGCTGTGGGGCTGGTCAAGAGTTGACTCAGGCGTCTCATTGATAAAATTACGCTGTTGATTTTAGAAGTTAGGTGTCAATGTTGCCCTCTCGTTTAACCAAGATAGTTATAGGCTACGGTGGTCCCAATTTGGTGACCTCCCAACTTTCAAAATGCTTGGTTGATAGGCGGGTATCAGCCAAAAATCATTTTCTTTGTTTTGCCTTGATTAAATGTCAGTTGATTCTCCTTGTTGTACTCCCCCAGCTCTTTAAGTGCTCTTTGGAGGCCCACTCTTGTGTGGTCCATCACTAGGGTATCATCTGCGTATTGTACAATTGCCATTCTCGCCGTTCCCACTCTCGGTGGAACTATACTTGCCTCTTTTAGGGCTCCCCCATATCTGCAGTATAAAGATTAAATAATAGGGGGGCCAGGACACAGCCCTGCTTCAGTTCGTTGTTGGTTTCGACTTTTGCTGATAGGGCTGTGGGGCTTAATTTGACTTGTACCCAGGTCCCCTCGTAAAGGGATATGATGGCTTTCAATAACTTGGGCGGTACCCCCAGGATAGCAGTTTTCCCCAGATTTTGCCCCTATCGACTTTGTCAAAAGCTGTACTGTAGTCAATAAAACAACAAAACAGCAGAGGGTGCCTGGCTTTCCTAGCACGTTTTGAGAGCGAGGCCACAGCATTGATGTTATCTGTTGTTACACTGTTTTTCCTGAAGCCAGTCTGAAAGAATGGTAATATATTGTTGTTATTAGCCCAGTCCTCTAGATCTCTCAGTAGTAGTTTGGCAAAATCTTTGGCTTCTACATCCAGCAGGGCCACTAGCCTGTAGTTTGCAGGGTTGGAGTGGTCGCCTTTCTTATGAATGGGGAAGAGGATAGATCCTTTCCATGAGTGTCATTCCTCATTTTCCTAATCTCCATCATTATTTCGGCTTCTGTAAATTCATTGTCCTCAAGCATCCTTTGTCCTGCATCTTCTGTGTACCTGGGGAGAATGGCTATGTGGGAGCCTGTTTCCCGGATGTTCTTCAAAGGGTCTTGCTGGGTAACTAGTGTAGCTTTGGTAAATAATCCCCTTACATACTCTTCCCACTCATTGCTTGCAATGTTGTTCTCCTTGCTCCTCGGTTGAGAGCTCAGGCAATTCATGTACCTCCATAATTTGGCATTATTCTTTTCCTTTAGCATGGCAAATACCGTGATCTATTTTTGTTCCATCTCTTTCCTCTTCTGCTCACCTACTTTCCTCCTAAAGGTGGATCTTAGTGCTACAACGGAGGCCCCCTCTGCCGATGTTCCTCTTTTCTTCCTTCTTCTAAGTGCCTTCATTAGCACTTCTTTACATTGTCTCAGGCTTTTCGATGTCTGTTGGTTCTTTAAAGAGTGAGGCTTATGACATGTTTTTTTTTAACGGTGATTTTTGCCCAGCTTCCACTACAGGTCTTCTGTCATTTCTTCCCAGCAACCAATCACCTTTGTGTCGGTCTCCTGTAATCCTCGAGCCTTCCACGTTAATATCCACTCCTGCATTTTCCCTTCGAGAGAGGTTGGCCATTTTATTCTTAAATATCTCTGAAGTGTTCGGCCCCTGTGGTTTCTCCCATAATTTTCTGGAGGTCTGTTGCTTCCATACCTAATTTGAATCTTGAGCAAAGAGGCCTGTGGTCACTTTCCCCTCTATCATCGATCTGGAAGTCTTCCAGCCTCTCCGCCAGTTTCTTGTTGATTAAGATATAATCTATGGTAGATATATTCACGAACTATGGTTTGGAGCACCACAAGGGTGATCTGCATTACATCAGGAAGTGGGTTGAGTGGAGTTTAACGTTTTTAAGAAGACAAAGCAATGGGCCTGCCTTTTACTGTTTTTTTTTCCCCTGGGGCACTTTCCAAGCCACTCAGGTTAAAGTCTCCTGCAAGGATTACGTTGTAGTGCTCATATTTTATTACTATATCTTCAAGCGTGTTGGTAAAGGATGTCATACTGGCAGTAGTCAGAGCAGGGTTGATATAGCAGTTTATAAGCATTAAACGGCAGGTGGCCATCCCTTAACCCAGCGATTGTCTTTGTTTGCAGGTCTGGGGAGTTTGCTCTTAGTTCTGTGGGCTTGAGTTTTCTTGCGTGGCTTATGAAGATAGAAAGACCCCCCGATGGACGTCCGAAGAGGTTTTTTTTTGTTGCATTAATCCGGTGTTCATGAAAGCCCACTATGGGTGTGAAGTCATTGACCAAGTTTCTTGACAGCAGATAATGTCCCCTTTTGCAAAGTAGTCCTGTACTTCCGTGGGCTCTGCTTTTTTATTTAACCCTGTGATGTTCCATGATATGAGGGTTAAATTTTGATGGAGGTCCGAGATTTGGCCTTGGTATTGATCTTCCCGCACCAGCATTGCCCTCCATTCTTTCTCGAGGATTTTTGCTAGGGGTGCTGTTGCCAGCTGTTGCATCTTGTAGCCTGATTCGTTTGACCCATTAGCACTCTTCATAGGTTGTCTCTTTGAAAGATTGAGACATTTATTTGGTGTTTTAGGGTGTTCCTTAGTGTATTCTCCTTGTTTCCTGTTGTAGATGGTGCCTTTCAGGATTGACGTGGGCTCCTGCCCCTCTGATTGAGGTATGAGGACAAAGGGGTAATTAGAATGGGTGGGTTATGTTACTTCTATGCCCCAACTTGCGAACTGTTAGGCTTCACCAAGAACTGCCTGTTGGAGAGATTGCTTTGAAAAGCCCAAAATAGTTGAATCGCCGTGGCTGTCTCCTTGTGACTTTTTAAACTTTATCCACTCTAGATTTTCCTAAGTAATCTGAGATAGTGGTTTGACATGGCCAAAAAGTCGGAGGATATTAGTTCTGTTCAAGATATTGTGAGGCCCTGTCATGCGATACCTGGGGGTGAGTGCCACCTCGTAGAATTTTGATGGGTCCGCAAGATTACTTGCTTGTATGACCCCCCTTTGCACTTGCTGCTTGATTTCAAACTGTGGGAGGGTTTGATCAGGTTCGCCAATGTTGTTCATCTTCCGCCCGGTTGTTATTTCCCAGCATGCTAACTATATGCTCCATCAGTGGTGATGTAGTGTGCTCCATGGGGCCTTTGTGACCCTCCAGGTCCAATAAATCATGGAGCCTTATTTGTGTGGCGGTGTCCTCCTTACCCATGCTGACCTTCTTTATTGTTACCAGGGCTGCTGTTGATGATGACACTGCTGGGTGTGGTAGGTCAGCCTGGTCCGCCTGGTTTTCTCGAACCCTGCCTTGTTGAATTGCACCGTCCCTTTCTCTTTCTTAGTGAGTTGCTTTTCTCCTCAGATATATGGCTATTCAACATTGCCGGTAGGATGGATCTTCTTTTCATTTTTGTTCTTTTCAGCTGTTTCTTCAGCTTTTCCTTTGCCTTCCTTGATAGGGGTCCTTCTGTTCTGGCTTCTGGTTTCCCCTCCATGTTTTTTTCCTGTTCTTCAGCTTCCTTTGTCTCAGATCTTGCCTGAGCTTCCTCAGTGTCGCTCTTTGTCGGGGATGCCAGAGTATCTTGGTTGTTCTTCTCGTTCTCTAGGGCTTTTATTTCAATTTCCCTTGCTCTGCCTTGTTTGCCCTTGAATGCCGCTTTGAGATTGCCCTTTTCCAGTGGTTCAATTATTCCTGGTGTTTTTAACGATTTGCCCCTGCTTTTGGCTAGTGCCACTATGTCCCCAAGAATTTTTGGCAATTCAGCCCACTTATCTATTATGTCTGCGTTTGAGCTTGTCCGCGCTATCATTGACTGATTGTATTTGATTGTTACCTCCAATTCATCCAGTTTGCGGCCCTGCTTCTCTAGGCACTGGGTTATTGATAGTAGACGGTCAACTTGGGCCTCCATTTTAGTTGCTTGCCATATCAGGGCCTTGGCTTTTGACTTCTGAGCTTCTCTAATGGTTGTCAGAAGGGAGGTGTCTTCTTGCTCATCTCGATCCTTTTGGCCTGCCGATGGGGACATCACTGCTCTTTCTTTGCCCTGATTTACAGCTACGTCCCCTCTCCCGATGCGGAGGGGAGTAAGTTCCAAAGTTCTTTCAATTGTCTCCTCTAATTTTTGTAAAAAGGAGTTGGTGAACTCTCCTGTCTCTGGCGAGTCGTGGTGTCATCATCCAGTAGATGAAACCTTTGAACTTAGTTGTGAGGTGTTGCGCTGACTAGTATGCATTGGATCTTTGCCCTCAATGCCTTCCAACCTGTCTTCCTCCTGGGACGATGGATCAAGGCTTTATTCGGTGAAAGGCTGTGTATCAGGTCAATGGGCTTCATTCCGATCCGAGTGACTGTTGTGAGCCTCCCGGGGTTAGAGTGGTCCCTCCATTGTTTATATATTATGCTATTTTCATCTGTGATTAGTGTTTTACACCCGCTAGAAGGGGGCGAGTTTGATCTCCCTGTGCCCATGTATGTCGTTCCTGATCCTGGTCCCCTTCATTGGGCAGAGGGTTGCTTCCTCTCCCAGATGTTTTTTTTTAATATCGAGCTGCTTGATGAGTGCCTGACGGGGCCGAGGTGCTTGGGGTTCACCCACAGTGGCCTCTTCCGGCTCTTCAGTCCCCCCGGCAGGCATACCCATCGGTGGCGAGCTGCCCGGCATCTGACAATAGGGAGTGATGAGCCCTTGTTGAAAGGATTATAAAAGGGGGCTCACAAGGTGTGACTCTTGTCTAACGTACTGAGCCATACTCCTTGTGACCCTAGTTGTTTGGGCCTTGGGGATTTCTTTGTCAGAATCAGCATCAGCGTCCCTCCTCTTTGGTTTGAGCAGTTTTCCCTTGAGCATGGTCCTCCGCGCACAGTGAAGGGTTTTATGATTCGTGAAAGTCACTCCCTTAGTTTTTTGTTTTAGTGAGCACTGTTCCCTGTGAGCACTCTTCTGCATCTTTCCACTCCTCCACTTGTGCTGCGTGGGCTCGCACTCCTCACCTTCAGTGAGCACTGTTCCTGTGAGCACTCTTCTGCTTCTTTCCACTCTTCCACTTGCGCTGCGTAGTCGGGCTAATCCAAAAAGGAAAGCCTTGACTCCTGCAGCCTTCTCTGCTGTTGCGCTGCCTGTGCGCCTTTGTCCTTTTTGCGATGCTTGGTGGGGCCAAGCTGGGTCCAGGCTGCGTGGGAATATGCAGGGATATGAAGGGATAGGAGTGATATGCAGGTGGGGGTGGGGGTGAAGGTGAGCAGGCAGGCTTTTTCAGTTCTTTCTCACTCACTCACTCACCAGTGCTTGTACTGTAGCCCCCTCACCGCTCGCTGGTTGCTTTGCCACTGTACCTCTATGCCTCTCTGCTGAGCTGCAGGCTGTGTCGGGCTTGGGCTGGGCTGGGTGCTACTCTGGCCAGTCTAAGGTTTCGGCTCTCGGTGTACTCCAGCCCCAATGTCTGCTCCTCTCTCCGCTTGGCGCCTTGAAGGACTTGAAGGATGTGTCCCAAGTAAGTGGGGGCGAGTGGGTACTCTCCTGGTGCCACTTAATACTCCCTCAGCCCTCAAAGGGACCACTCGGCCCCGCGGCTGCCGGCGTTTTCCTCAAGGCTCCCAGTGGTTCCCGATTTCTGGTGAGGTGCGGGGCTTATGGGCTTATCAGTCCGCGGCTCCTGCGGACCTGCTCTGCTGCTTCGCTGCGGCCTTCTCTTAGAGAAGGGCATTCAATCTGCCACTGGATTTAACATGCTTGGCCTTAGAAAACAATGTCTTTCTCCACCAAGGAAAATGGTACAGATAAGCCTTGCGTGTTGCAAAGGGTTAAAAATTCTCACCATCATATGCGAACCTCTATAGGGGCATTTTTTAACAAAAACATCTCTGGGCGGCTGGCCCACAATAGTGACTGAAAACATCATTTACTGGGGTGCTACATCGACAACATTTTTGTCATTTGGGCAGGAACTGCAGTACAGTTAGATGAGTTGGTGAGACACTTGAACAACACACATACAACACACATACAACCTCCAGTTTACCTACAAGACACACAAACAAGAAATAGATTTTCTGGATGTGGTGGTTTATGTTAAAGAAAACAAGATCATGTCAAAGTTCTTTAGAAAGAACACAGAATGTAATTCGATTTTACATGCAACCAGTGCTCACCCAACATCGCGGATAAATTCAATCCCATTGGGTGAGATGACAAGAATTAGGAGGGACTGTAGTGAGGACTCTGTCTTTCTTCCAGAGCTCCAGAATTTGGAAGAACACTTTATCCGTAGGGGCTACTCAAAAAAAAGGTTTGCATCATTCTAGAGACAAAATACTTACTACCCCACAACAGTTATTACTGAAGAATAGGGATAACACCCAAAATAAATCTAAGGACAGGGAGCTCACATTTATTACTAGATACAGTGCACAAAGCAATGGCACATATAAGATTTTAAATAAACACTGGCATCTACTCAAACTAGACAAGTCAATGGCGAAATACATTCCAAACAAACCAAGGATTGTACATAGCAGGGACACAACTCTGAGGAACATACTTTGTCCTAGCTATCTATTGCCCAAGAAACAAGACTCTCCCTGGCTACCAGACATACCTTTTGGCTTCTACAAATGAGCACAGTGTAATGTTTGCCCTTTTGCTCTCAACAAATTGACACAATTTCAAAATCACACTTATCAAACATCACATACAACAATGTGTTAACTGTAATACCAGTTTTGTTGTATACTGTATAAGATGTTACTGTGGACTTATTTATATGGACAGTACTCGTAGACCCTTAAAAGAGGGAATTCAGGAACATATCAGGGCTATTCATAACCATAGTACAGGCTACCCATTTGCGGTACATTTCAACACAGTTTATCCTTCCACAACAGTGACAAATATTCTGTTTCATGGAATAACACAGGCACAAAATAACCCAAGAGGAGGAGATAGGTTACTAACCCTAAGGAGATTAGAAACTAACTGGGTTATAAATTTACAGGGAGCTTAACACTGATAGGGAATTACATGTCTTCCTATCAGACTAATTTTTCAAATTACTGTCCGGAACTGCTAGACACATGCATATTTCCACACATCCCTGTTTCATATGTGGTAACAACACTGCACACATGAGTCACATTTCAGCATGAGCACAAGACTGTGCTACACAAGAACTGAAATGTGATTGGGTGTCTATGCTGCTTTCTTAATACTTTAGTTTGGACATACATGGCTTTAAATGCAATACCATAACAAGGTCATGTTGTTTTCTCTGTTTGTATAACCTTGTAATCACAGAATGTTGTTCTTTGAATGTCGGTGAAATGTAGTGTTATATACTGTCTCTACATTAGACATACATATTATACAATAAGTATAACATTGTAACTAATGAATCTGAAAATCTGTGCGTTATAAAAAGATTATCTAATAAGAGATCTCATTTTGTAAATATATGTACGCCACCCTTTACTTTGGTGGTAGTACCTCTTCCTAAATTTTAAAATCTAATTTCATATATGTGCACAACATATTTCACTATATTTCATAAAGTGCAGTGGACTTGAAAAAAAGAACTTTTTAGGTCTTTTTATATTTTTTTTAAATCCCTTATTTTCAAATTCAAATGAAATTTCACAAAAAAGGCAGCCTAAAAAAAGGATTGAAAATAAATATAGAAAGCCTGAAAAAGTTATTTTGTTCAAGTGCACTGCTCTTTATGAAATATAGTTTGGAATCTGGGATCAGTGGCACCAAAAGTCAACAGGTGCAGAGAAGTGTGCACGAACCACCAGTGTAATTAAACTGCAGCACAGTTGTGAGGTGCTTTTCTACAAGTCTGTTGCCTAAAGATTTTGAATTTATACAACGTTTTTCACTACTTTACACACTTCTTGATGTCTATTTCCGGACTCTCTCTCACTGTAAATAACTTCCTGAAACTTGCTTAAAATGGACGCCAATCTAGGGCTTCAGAGATATTAGATGTTCATCTCCTAACCAGACTAGCGCGTGCAAATGGGTGGTCTATCTTTTATTATGGCTCTGTTTCCGGAAATGCTAACCTGTTTAAATATGGCACGTAAGGGCCACTTCAGCCGACTACTACTTGCGGCCGTAGATATGAAAATACATGTCTCGCCTTTTCATTCGGATAAAACCTTACGACTAATAAACAATTTTAACCTAATTTTGAGGTTTTGAGCTCGAATTCCTTGGGGTTATTTCAATTACATAACCAGGAGACGAACATGTGTTTAGATGGAGGTTAACATCTCCATTGTTTGTTACATTCTTTATATATGTTTTTGCAGGGACTTATCATAGTCCATGAATGATAAACTCTTTAACATGCTACGTATTGGAGAACGTAACTCTTGAAAGCGTTATTGACAATCGATGTAAGTTCACTTTTAATTCAATGTACATTGTCTGGACTCACTGTCTCTAGTGAAAAGGAACATTTTGGGCCAGATGTGGGTCGCCAAATACCGGTCGGCAACGGCCGATTTCAGCCGTTACCAACCGGTATTTGGAGTTTGAGATGTAGGGGGCCTGAATTTACAGAATCGGTAAAGTTACAGATTCGGTATATTTACCGATTTGGTAAAATACCGAATCGGTAAATTTACCGATTCTGTAAATCCAGATGTAGGTGGCACTGAAAACAGTGCCACAGGCCCTTAGGAATTCGTTATTTACCACCAAATAATACTTGGTGGTAAATAATGAATTTCTGTGGACATGCACATCTGTGCATGTACACCGGTGCCATGTGGCACACATACATGCCCTAAGGGCATGTATGTGTGTCACATTGCACACAAGCCAGAATCAGGGGGGCAACAGGGTGTCAAAGTGACACCCTGTCCCCCTTGTAAATTTGGTAATTTTACCGAATCGGTATTTACCGATTCGGTAATTGACATTGATTCCTGTGGGCCTCAAAGCCCATAGGAATCAATGGCAATTACCAAATCGGTAAATACCGATTCGGTAATTACCGAATCTTACCAATTCGGTAATAGAATCGGTAAAATTACATACATCCCAATTGCCAGTTCTTAAATACCGAATCGGTATGAATCGGTATTTAAGAATCAGTAATCTGGGATTACCTACATCTGGCCCCTTGTGTTTTACTTTAACTATTGGGTCTCACTAACTTCAAACTCAGTCATTAGGTTATTGTGACATCATACTTGATGCCCTACATATCTTGACCACAGTATTGGACTATGGGAATGACATGTGTTTTTCTCCTGGTAACATTTATGAGTCTTTAAACAAACTCACCAATACATATTGATGTCTATGAAACATCACTAACATCCACATCCTTTATGCCCTAGGTGGATCTGGTAACATTCTTGAAATACTCGTAGAACATCTGGCTATAAATAGCCTGGTTCTTTGTACTCCATTGCACCGATTATGGAATTTTTGCGTTTTACTTTTTCCATCCCTCACTTTTTTCTCCCCCATTTTTCTTATTCTCTACAGTGTAGCTTGAGAGCCTGCCTAATATATTGACCAATATCTTCATTAAGCGAATAATCTTAAGAATTATCAGAGTTTGGAGACTATTTTTCTCCCATCTCTTTTTTGTGAATATGTAAGATCTGGCTTCTAATAATAGACCGGAATATACTATAACTTTTACCTCAGGGATTTCCAAAATGAATAAAAATGTTTACAATCTCATTAATTCAGCAGTTAAGACTAACATCAAGGAGCTCTCAAAACAACTGCTCTGTTTTTATATTGGATGCCTTGAATTACATTTGTCACAACTTTGAAATTGTACTTTTAAGGTCAGCTCATACGTTAAAAAAATAAAATAATAGATTCATTCACAGCTGGTGCATCGGTTTCTTTCTTCTATGAATCTGATCTGGTATATCAAAACTAGACAGACCTACAGGGCTCATTCTCTATCACCTTATTTGCATGTTCTTTCCCATCCATGTGGAATTTTAGCTAACAATTGATCTACTATTCACTTGGTCACCTTATCCTTACTCTTGGTTCTCACAAGAATGCTATCATTACTCTTTGATGACACTTGATGTAGATTGGGCAATATTTGTCCTATTCTTTCACTCAACAAATGTAAAAACAGTGTGGTTATTTTGTTCAATACATGTCTTTTATTACTAAACAGCCTTGAAAAATGTATTTCCGTGGTGAAACACGTGCCGGCTATTGAATATCAAAGAACATTGCTAGATCAATTAGACTCTGAAATTGTCATCACCACATTGAATAGTGCTTGTACCCCCTTTTTCCGTACAAATTGAATTTAACCAGATAAATGTTCAGTGGAATTATTAAAACTGTTGAGAAAATGAATAATTTTTCCTGGAATTTGTAAACCGTGAAAAAAAGAAAATTGTGTTTGACAACTTCTAAATACATATGAATAAGCATAATCAACTTGTTTGAGTGCCGGGGTGTACTATCTGAAAGCTATTGCAATACAACCTTGTCCATTGTGCACTCAAACCCAAGGTAGTAGGGTGTGGTATTACCCCTGAATGGCACCTTACTTCAATAGGGTCAATTTACTTATAACTTTTCAACACTGTTTGCCCATAAAACTGGTTGACTTATGAGGTGCAACCTCTTGCCTCCACTACTACCTCATTTTGTTGCTCCTCCTCCCAACCTTATTTAGGAGCAGGATTTACAGAGGCAGTAAAGGAAAAATATCTTCAATATTAACTGGGTATTCTTCCGTCCCTGCTACACCTGCCACCTTGGAAATGAATACAGACATCTACTAACTGCTGCCTAAGTGGGAAAGCAAAAGAGGATGTGTTCCATCTATTGTGCAGCTGTGGGAAGTTACAATGTGAAGGCCGACTGCTATTAAAACCCATTTTTAAGATCAAGGGGATAAAAACATGCAGGCAGGCAGTGAAAGCATGTTTTGAAGGTGGAGAAGTTCAGTTGATCTGACTCTTTGTGCGATTAATGGATATATTGTGGAAAAAAACTTTTATAACCAGCAGCTAATGGGTTAATATCTTTCTGTACTACAACCAAAGGATCTTCACAGAGATGCTGACTTGACAACGCGTAGCAACTAAGTGGAATGCTCCAACCTCCTTACCAAGTTACAAACCCCTTCTGCTAATTTCCCCTATCCCACAGTTGATATACGGCCCCTACTCAGCAATTGGGGCCCATGAGTCAGTCGTCTTCACTCTTATGCAGTGGCCCACTCACTCTGAGCCTCACAAACATGCATCAGGATCTGGAGTTAGAGACCAACTGAACTGTGGTCACCATCAAACATCACCTCAGTTGTCCAGAGAACTACTTTTCACGTTGCTGGCTCTTTATAATGGACTGTTGACCACTGATTTCGACATCATCGCATTTTGGACCTTCTATTCATATTTTTTCTTTTTTTATTATTAAACAATTTGTAATGATAACAAAATTATTTTTTATAGTTCCTCTTTATATAACGTGCAAATCCAGTATCATTTTTGGTAGAAAAATCAAATTGTAATTTTTGGTCTTAATTTTGGAGAAGTTAAGATACTACTGTTATTTCCTTTTATTACAATGGTTTTAAGTAATCATGCAAATAAATGAATCTTATATTATCTCATCCCACCACTGAATAGGAAGACGTTTTCCAAAAGCAGATAAACAGTCGGAGCCCTGACAGAGCCCCGCCGACATTACCGCCCAATAAGGCAGTCTCATTTCGGTATAGCTGCACACCCTAATAACGAAAGGTGGTAGTTTCCCACTGTAGTTCCCCAATCAAGGGTGGGTTTTACGGGGTCTCCCGCAAGGAATACAGATAGGTTTTCCACTACACTAGACACAGTGCGAAACTCCTCCAAGATTCCAGTCACTCTGGGGACATCCGTCCCATAACTACACTGCTTGTTTGCACACTCACAATGACGCTCATGACACTCATAACATTTATGCACACAGGACACATTGCCATGGAAGCCCAGTCATGTGACAGCCAGGGTGCGGAACCCACTAGCTTCCTCTGACAAAGGGTTACATACATTTAAGACACAAAACAAATCACAAATAGAAAGTTTAACAATACATCACCTCAACTAAAAATTCCCAGACCCAACCCCAAAACAATACCTGCCATAACAATTGCAATCATACAATATGTCTCCAGACGTCCACCTCACTTTACTAAAGTAAACAGGACAACAAAACTTTCATACCTAGCCCATCTTCCGTAAACAACACACACACTGAGCCATACACTCAGGAAATTGATACCCAGCACCAAGCACAGCCCAGCCTTATGAGCAGAGTGGCCCTGCGCCCCACCTTTTGACACAGGGCTGTGCTGCAAATCACTTTGCTATGCTGCCCTGCGTCAAAGAAAAGGGTAGGAATGCACCATATGTATGAGATACGATGCATTCCTGTATTGGCGCTGTTGCACAAACTTGTGCCTAGCACTAATGCAGGGTGTCTGCGTTGTTTTCACAATTAGTTCTTGCTCAAAAACAATCATTACGCCTCCACTGAGAAGGCACACAGTTTTGAGGCATTACCAGATTGTATTGTAAATCTGGGAATGTGTCAAATACTATGGGCATTGAGTGGGAACACCCACTACAATGCCCAATGCACACCTCCCGATGCAGTGTGAGGCAACGTAGCAACTTTCACTTAATTACCTTACACCATATCTACGATTCCAAGAAAATCCAGGCAAGGTGGCTTTTTATGGCCGCGTAGATATGGCTCTGCACTCTGTGCCATGGACATCAATAAAAGTGTTTCAAAGGCGCACAGGCCCCTTCTTGTTCAGATAACCAGGTGCTGTACATGTGCAGGCACCTGGCTGCCAGAGCTGAACTTTGCTGGCCTGAGGATTTCACAGCTTTGTGGGTGTGACCTCCTCAGCCCATCACAGCACTTGGAGGGCCGCCCTTACATGGCAACCGGTACCATCACTGGTAGATTCGGACCTGGGTGCTTCCGTTTTTAGCTGAAGTGCCCAGAGTTGAGTGTCCATCAGTGACGTTCATTACTGATTAGGGAGTGGTCATCTACTCTTACTGACCCCATTCCACTCTGTGACAAGCAGGAGACTGCCACCTCTTCTCATAGGGTGACCCAAGTGAGAGAAGATGGCAGTCCCAAATCTCTAGGGACCTCAGAGTCTTCCCTCCAGCTACCTGAGATCACAGCTGCAGGCTGGTAAGTTTTTCTTTTTTTTATGTTTGGTGCATGCGTGTGTGTATGTATGAATGTATGTGTATTAGTGCATGCATGCTGTGAATGGGTGTGTGCATGTGGGTGTGCTTATGTGCATGCTTATGAATGCATGGGTGTGATTGAGCGTGCATGTAGATGGGTGAGTGTGAGTATGAATCTGGATGCGGGTGTGTCCCCCACCCTCCACATGCTAAAATTACGAGGCAAGACTGCCCATCACTCCAACATGCTCCACACCCAGTAACTTTAGCTGGCCAAACCAATATGACCAAGTGGCAGGCTGAAGAAAGCACTTCATCTTCACCCAGTACCGTGCCCTGTGGAAGAGCACCAGAAAAATTCAGCATGTCTGACAAAACACATTAATGACCACCTCCACTAGATGGATATCAAAATATTATTGACCTAACGCAAAAATCAAAGGCTGCAGCTGTCTACTAATACAACCATTGACACTAGGCGATGTCAGTGGGTTAGAAAAGGAAACACTTCCCGACTTTTTCATTCCATGGGGTTCTTCTACTTGCAATCTCTCAAGACGGGGTACTGCTCTTCCCCACATCTTCCACATTTGAACACACAGATCCTACACTCTGTTCCTCACACTGCTGACTAAACTCCATCATTTCAAAACATATTGAATTGAAAGTAAGTTCTTACACCATACTGTTGAAGTAACCTACAGGAGGGTCATTTTAACTTCCCAACTTATCTACCAGTATTAAACATTCAGCACACTACAACCATTAACAGAAACTGCAAATCCCAAACAGCTAAAGTCAACTTAATCAGAAACTTACTAACCCAACACATGCATTGCCAATGAATTGAACATGGCACGTCAACACACCATAATAACTAGCTAAACTGTAACCCAACCTAAAGAACCAAAATTGGTGGGAAACAGCGTATATTTCTCAACAGAGACACATGGAATAATATGAACTCAATGAATGTCAAGTAACCCGGTTGATAAATCATCTGAATCTCATATTTCACCATCACAATTGGAAAAAAGCCAGGCAAGAGATGGTTCAGCTTCTCATGACTTCTGAAAGCAATATTCTCTCAAACAACACAGTCTCATTTCTATCTCAATATCCTTGGATATTGTCCTATTTCTCCTTCTAAATTGACCAGGAGCCTTGGTTAGTCTTTATTCAGCATTCCCAGACTTGTCCCAACCAAATGTTAACTTACTACCCTCCTTCATGATGACAAAGTGCACAAAGCTGGCACCTGCACTCTGCGCAAAGGTCTCCAATACAAGACATTGGTGAGTCTCACTCATGGGCAAGCTTCACTTCTATGCACCCAAACACCAGACTCTCTTCTTCAGCACTGACTGACTCAAGCCAGAGAAGAAAATTGTCATTTACCTAGTGCTGCACATTGTTACAAGACCACTATCGAAGGCCTTGACCACATCACTAGTAGGAGCTGCATCACCCCCTCTAGTCGATTACCTAGGGATACAATGCAGGCAGAGAGTGTGCCTTTCAACAGAGCAGTGACCAGGCTCATGAGTGAAATATGGGCCCTCCACACATGACACTTGAATTTAATTGGAGCAACATGCAACTATTGTGGTACACTAATACCAAATGGACACACAGCACCCTCCCAAGTCGTGGACTAGCCTAAGCCACTGTCGCATTGAGGAAACACACTTCACCCTCATCACATTTTCTCCTGATATGACCATCACTGTTGAATGTATTACTACCTGAACCTCCATGGGTCATTTCCCACTGTCTCAATATTACTGTATCCATTGCCATGCTCGTAAACATGTATGACTATCCACAGGAGACTCTTTGTCCTTACCAGACCATACCCCTCCTCCTCTTCACTGAGCTACTCCTGTGCCTAAGCAGCCAACACTTGTAAGTGGATTTGAGGTTGAATGGGCACAAAAGAACAAGTTACTTACCTTGGGTAACTCTCTTGCTGGTGGCTACTCTATCTAACAGTAGATACCTCAGCCGTAAAATATCCCAAGGCACCATACAGCATCTGGAAGATTTATCATTATAGCCCCTGCGTGCAGGAGTGTGGCGTCGTGCAGCTTTGCCTTGACTGTAATCATCCCAGAAGTGACAGCTGTAGTCACATAAAAACACTAGCTTGCTGATGTCAGTTTCTTTCTTAACATTGTCGGTGTCCTTGGACACAGAGCCAAAAAAGCAATTATCTGTGGCTATGATTTTTTATTTGGGACATTTTTAGATTGGAGTGGCCATTCGTCAGAATGCAGTGGGGGAGGGTAGTGAGGAATCTGTGACTAGATGAAGTACCCACCAGAAAGAACGTTACCGAAGAGAAGTAATGTGTTCTTCTGATGATAGTTCTAATAGCAGATTGCTCACATTTAGACTATATGCCAAGGCAGTACCTTCCCAGCTGGAGGGTCTGTAAAATGATTCAGACCAAAATGTTCTGCTGAACTGAATGGCCAAAATGCCCTTCTTGTCAGATCTGGCTATCAAGGTAAAAATGCTTGGTGAACATGCACACATATGTCCAGGACTGGCACTTCAAGTATCAGCGTACTGATTGCAGCCTTTGCCCTGGTGGAATGGAAACTCAGTCTTTCTGGAGCAAGGATCTCCAATCTTTTTAGTAATAGGAGCAACATATGTTCAATGAAAATCATCCAGAGCTACTGACATCATTAGTGTTGTAATAATGACCACGTCACACAAGAATATTAGTAGCCACCATATACGAGATTAGCAGCTGTCAATATATCGATGTATCAGGGAGGGTTGCCAGTAGTAATGTAAAAAAGACTTTGTCAATTTTGAATTACTCTAGGTGAGTTATACATAATAGTTATGGTTGCAATGCCCCTGGCACAGATGATAAATAATAAATTTATTATAAGTCTTCCCAATTTATCATTCAAATACCAGGTTTTTAATATATATTGTTAATTTAAACATGGAAATACACATATTTTCGTCTAAAATACACTCAATTTTGGGTATACCTATATTAGATCATCTTGCAAAAGCTTTTAATGTAGTAGGCTGGGCTGCACACAGGAGAG
This sequence comes from Lissotriton helveticus, assembly GCF_964261635.1. NCBI lineage: Eukaryota > Metazoa > Chordata > Amphibia > Caudata > Salamandridae > Lissotriton > Lissotriton helveticus. The sequence goes on along the minus strand of NC_136069.1, from coordinate 1,070,615,558 downwards.
CTGCTTACAGATAGCTTGCGAGCTACCAGAGGCTCACGAGCTTCTTGTTCGAGAAGCCTGTTCTGAAGGCATTTTTTTGTCCTGTGTATATTAATGCAGAGGTCTATCCATCTGGACAAAGTCCTTTTCTGCACTCACTTGCCATTTTGTGCCCCAGAGAACCCCACAAAGTGCTATTTATCCACCTGGTGCTCTTTTGTACAATCAATGAAAAGGTTCAGTGCTTTTTTCTGTTCCATATGATGAAGTCTTCCTCCTCCGAGCAGGAGAATAATGACTGTCTGACATGAAAGTGAGTCACAACCTTTGGTTGAAAGGTTGCTTCAGTTCTCCGCACCAGTTTGTCCTGAAAGAATGTGGTGTAGGGCAACCTGACTGAAGCCTAAACCATAATCACAATACAAGCTCAAGTTATTGCAATGAGAGAGACACTTCAGAGTCAGGAGACCTAGACAGCAGCGTGTATAGGCTCAAAAGGAAGGACATCAGACAAGTATGTATCAAATTATGATCCGACTGATGCATGATGAAGTTATTTAGGAGGAAAGGTATTGCCCTCCTTAAAGTCACCCCTGAACATTTTGCCTTCACCCTTCCTATTTTCTGTACCTATGTGTGTTACCTTTTTGGACTCAGCACACTACCACTGCTAAGAAGTGTTCAGCTTCTTGTGTTCTCGCCTTTACCCTGGTAAAATTGGCTTACACCCAATTGCTGCATTTATGTTACTTATAAGTTCCTTAGTAAAATGGTACTACATTTGCCCAGGGCCTGTAATTAAACGCTAACAGTGGGCCTGCAGGACTGATTGTGCCACCCAACTTTGGAAGCATATCGCAGGCCTGCAATTGCAGCCTTTAGCTGCAGGTTTAAACTGCTATTTTGACCTGGCAAAATAAACATGGGAACAGTCCAGCCCGAACTGCCAAGCCAGGTCCTCCCTGACTCGGAAACAAAAATCTTGGGACCGGTTCTGGGGAATCACCCCAAATCAACCAGGCTAGCTTTAAACCAGTGGCATGGAAAGCACAGGACCCATGTCTGGGCATACCCTTCCAATTTACGGAGATAAAAGCAAAAGCAACAAATAATGGACAGAATGCTGAACAATGCAAACATTCACTCCCAGTCACTAAGATCTGGGTATAATCCATCGTTCTTTTGCTCACCATGCCACCCAAGTTTAGACTCAGCCATATGAAAATCATCCTTGACCCCGTCCCTCATGGGAACAGTCCAGCCCGAACTACCATGCCAGTTCCTCCCTGGACTGGAAACAAGCATCCTGGGACTGGTTTTCAGGGCATCACCCCTCGTCAGCCAGGCTAGCTTGAGTCCAGTGGCGCAGTGAGCATGGGTCCCACGTCTCGGCATACCCATCCCACTTAGGGTGACATAAGCAAAAGGAACAAATGATGGATTGAATGTCTAACAATGCAAACATTCACCCCAAGTCACAAAGATTTGGGTATAATCCATCGTTCACCACAACACCCCAGTCTGGACCCAGTCATATGCAAATCTGTCTTGCTCTTCTTCCTCATGGGAACAGTCCAGCTCGAACTGCCAAGCCAGTTCATCCCTGGATCGAAACAAGCATCCTGGAACTGGTTTCGGGGCATCACCCCTCATTGCCGAGGCTAGCTTAAATTCAGTAATGCATACCCTTCCCACTTTGGGCAGCAAAAGGAACAAATGATGGGCGGAATGCTGAACAATGCAAACATCCACCCCAGTCACAAGGATCTGGGTATAATCCATTCTTCTTCTACTTACTACGCCACCCCATTTTGGAACCAGCCATATGCAAATCAGTCTTAACCCTGTTCCTCATGAGAACAGTGCAGCCCTAACTGCCAAGCCAGGGCCTCCCAGGACCGGAAGCAAGCATCCTGGGACCAGTTTCGGGGCATCACCCCTCATCAGCCAGGCTAGCTTGAATCCAGTGGTGCAGTGAGCATGGGACCCACGCCTGGGCTTACCCTTCCCACTTAGGCCAACAAAAGCAAAAGGAACAAATGATGGAAGGAATGCTGAACAATACAAACATTCACCACCAGTCACAAAGATTTGGCTATAATCCATTTTCTCTTTTGCTCACCACGCCACCCCAGTTTGGACTCAGCCATGTGCAAATCAGTCTTGACCCTGTTCCTCATGAGAACAGTCCAGCCCAAACTGCCAAGCCAGGTCCTCCCTGGACCAGACACAATCATCCTGGGAACGGTTTTGGGGCATCACCCCGTATCAGCCAGGCTAGCTTGGAAATTGGATTTTTTTTTCTGTAACCATTTGGTGCCTGCAGCCAGTTCCCAGATCTCTAGGTGCAGATGGTCTTTGTTCATTCCTCCCAGACAGCCACAGAATAGAGGGTCTGGGTGTTGGCAGGATGGGCCACCCTGACTTGATGAGTGCGGCAGAGCTGCCACCTGTCACACTTACACTTCAAAGACACTGCTGCAGTTCACACATAAGCAACTTCAAACTAGCCTATTGTGCATGCAGACAAATTGGGACCTCGGCAGAGTGGCAAAAAATTCCAGACACCTCTGTAGGAGAAGACTGTAGAAATTTCTTCCACTTCAAAGTGGGCACTATATATAAAAAAGGGGACCCTTCGACCCACTCTTCAGTAAACTCTAGGACCTGAGGATGCTACAGAAGAAGGACTGCCCTGCTTCTAGAGGCCTACCCTGATGCATGAGGCCTGCCCTCTTATATGAGAAGAAGGCTGAACCTACACCCGTCATCCCAAGTGGAAGTGACTCCAGGGGTCAGCTGATTGACCTCCTGCTCTGAGCTACAGGGACTCAACACACTACCAGAGGGTTAAGCACAGACCAATTTAGTTACTTTCTGTGTTTCACTCTGACAAGGAATGTAGCTGCTGCTTGAGAAACGCTCACCCTGCCTAAATCAACATCCTAATTTGTCACATTAACTAAACTTTTGAGAAATTCTTTCACAGCCTGCGCTTTACGCAAGGACTGTTGATCCAGAAAATACACAAAGACAGAAAGAGAAAACAATTAACCTTTAACAGTACCAAATGCAAGGTTTTGCTGGGCAAAAGACAAAAAAAAAGAAAGAAATCTGAACATTTGGCCTATAACTGGTCCGTATTATGGGTGCCACATCAAGCCACAAACTGTTTCCAATGTTCAGTATAAACAGAATTTTTCATAGAACTCCTGGCGGAAAGAATGACATCCACTACCATAGGACGAAGATCAAACTCAGCCAACTGCCACTGTTCACATATAGAGGTTTAGATTGCACAAGTCTGGGTGCAATACCCTGCCCTGCTGCTGTTGCGAAGCAAGATCTTCCTGAAGCAGCACCCTGATCAGAGGACAGATGCTTAAGTCCAGATGTTCCAGCTACCACACTCTACTGGCCCACTAGGATGACTTGGGCCAGGTAGTCCTTGAAATGTTTCAGATATCTGGGCAGGAGAGGCAGTACCGGGAAGAAATACAGGAGTCCTGTGCTTCAATCTAGACTAAATACATCCCCAACAAAGGGCATTCTTGGGAACTCCAGTGTGCAAAAGTGCTGAGATTGCATATTCTCTGCTTTGGCGAGGAGATCTCCCAATTGCTGGAAGATGTTCTGAGCCACCCCTGGGTGCAATTGCTATTCATGATTTGCTAGGCATTGGCTGATAGCGGTAATCCCTTTGCCTATATTGGGATTTGTCAAATATTGTTTTTCTCCACTCCCACAAATTTAAGGGTTTTCACCTCCTTCATGTCATGTGTTCTGTCTAATCATCAGTGTAAGGTCCAAAGAGGACTGCTCCACAGAAGGGGAGATTCTAAATTCTAAGCTGTGCATCTGGAATTAGAGCCTAAAACAGAATTTTCTATGGAGGGTGATACAAAGACAAACATTATTTACCAGCTATATCTGCAGAACTGATCACTACACTGATTGACTGATTGGAAACTGTTTGCCCCCAATTACACTATTTCCTAAAAATATTGTCTCTACTCTTTTGCTCGGTTATCTGCAAAAGTAGAAAGAGTCTCCCAAAGTGCTCTCTCAACCCTTCCCCCAAGAGTACTTATACACATGGAGTCTTAAAAGTCACAGCTGCAGAACCAAAAGCTTTTCTTCCTTACGTCTAGTCTTCCTGATGGGAGTCATGTCTCCAGTGCTGAAACATGCCTTTATCTCACGATCAAGACTATACCTGAATCCAGCTTAGAGTCCTGCCTCAAGTACGCTGGGTCTTGTTAAGACGTTTTATGATTTTTCAGCTGCTGTGGAGTTGCTTCAATTGTAGCTTGCATAAGAAACTTCTCCCCAGCTAGTTTTGAAAAGCCAGGGATGAATGCTAGTGGGTTCTCAGAAAAGCCAATGCTGCAATGCCTCCATTATGGGAGAGGTGGCAGAGACTGTTGTCTGTGGAGCCTGCAGCTGAATACTTGATTTTTTATCCCCTCTTGATGATGAAGACAAAATGGAAGGAGATCTTCATTTACACCTCGTGAGCCTTGGTGAAGTTGCTTGCAGTTACATTGGTGGGATAGGTGATATTGAAGTGCCTCTTGGAACCATCACCTGACCTGAAGGCTTGACTGGTCTTGGTGGAATAGAAGAGAAAGTTTGCAGACCTTGGAGAAAGACCTACTGGTTCAAGAGATCCACTGCTTGAATAATCGGCCTTAGTGCCGGGAATGGAGTTACTACATCACCCCAAACGGTATCATGTTATGCCTTTGAAGATATGAAAAAAACAAAAGCTGCAGAGTTCCTGGATGTTTATCTCCTTGACATGGACCAACTGGACTGCAGCCTTGAGGTCTAAAACATAGAAGAAGACCTCCTTGAAAGTGACTCACAGTGTCTCCTCGGTGTTGAATGATCTGCTGTTAAACGTCTTGCCGTTGACAGTTGCATTTTCAGCGCAGGCCTTTATATTGGTGGTGGACACTCTGGTTGGAATGGACTCAGAGGGAGAGACTATAGTACCCGCAGACTCAGCATCCATGTTGAAGGCACTGTCATCGATCACCTTGATGACAAACACATCAGGGCTGGTGCCTGCCTTGACGTTGACGGGTGCTCGCAGGTATGGCAGATGTCTAGATTTGCGGTGATTATGTTTTCCTGATCTCCTCTCTTTATTACTTCCACTGTTTGAGTCTTTTTCATGAGAGGATCTGGTGTCAGTAGAAGGATCCCCTCTGTGTCCTGTTTCTTTTACTCTTTCGTCTCTTCTTCAGGCTTCCCTTGCAGGCGGATGCCATCCTGTCCTTGATGGCCCTCTGCCATTCTTTGACAAAATTAACACTCATTTACTGAGTGTGCAGCAGAAAGACAGACTACACAAACAGAATGAGTGGCACAGAAGCCTTTTTCCCACAAGAGGAACAACTCACAAAAATATAGTGGGGCCGATTCACAGAACTAAATTAAGACAAAATCCTAAACTTACTACTTATGGTATTCACAGAAGTTAGGATTTTGTCTTAAGTTTGTCTTAAGACAAAGTTAAGACAGACTTGAGACAGACTTAAGACAAACTTAAGACAAAATCCTAACTTAAGTCTGTCTTAAGTTTGTCTTAAGACAAACTTAAGACAAAATCCTAACTTCTGTGAATACCAAAAGTAGTAAGTTTAGAATTTTGTCTTAAGTTAATTCTGTGAATCGGGCCCATAGTATTTTAGTGAAAGTCTCCCTCTCAGATGAGAAAAAGTGGTAAATAAAATGGTGATCTTTAAAGCTGGTGAATGAAAGTAAAAAAAAGTCTTCAACCTGATTAAAGAAAACAAAAACTCTAATGAAAAATTGGGCAATAAAACCCAGAAAGTGTTATGAGATCCTCTCAGCACAAGCTGGAAAAAGAACAGGTGCTTTGAGACTGCCAGTACACTGCATTCTGGGAAGGGGAAGCTGCTGATGTATAACAACTGGGGGCATTTTTATCAACATTTCACCCAGCGCAGCAAGGTGCCTTGCTGCCCTGCATGAAAGGACAAATATGTGCCATATTTCACATCATACGGCACATCCCTGTCCTTTCCTGGCATTGGAGCAAAATGTGATGCCTAGAACCAAAGCAGACACCCTTGTGCCGTGGTGCAAGGGTGTCTGTGATTGCACAAGGTTGCCTGCATTGCAGACAGGATTGTTTTTGTGCACAAAAATTATAATCTGAGGCGTTTTCCACTTTCTATGTGTGCTAGAAAATGCAGCACACATAGAAAGAAGAAAAACGGGGAGACATACAAATATTTCTCCTCGTTACGCCTCACCTGGGGAGGCATTGCATTTTGACACATTGCCAGGTCTACCAGCAATTGTAAATCTGGAACTGAGTCAAAATCCATGGATGGATGCGTGGGAGCTTCCACGCTCCACCTATGGAATACTTCCAGGGGACAGTGTAACTCAATGCAGTGATTTGTGCTGTGTTGAGTTATGCTTGATTTATCAAGCACTCAAAGCCTCGCAAGGTGGACTTGCTTGGCTTGATTAATCTAATTCAGTAGTTGCATCACCTTTGCACCTCCTTGCAAGGTGCAAATGTGATGCAAGTCTTTGATAAATATGCTCCTGTAGACTTTTCCGATGCTCATGCACTTTGAACCTAACTGGCACATTTTCCTTTATTTTACTCTTTCTATGAGTGTAAGTACACTAGTTATTTTGGGCAGTGTAGCACATTCCTTAAGTTATGTGCTGCAATGTGGACTTCCTGCTACAAAGGAGAACTTTTTATCCACTCCGGTAAAATGCAGTAAAATCTAGCATGTCTTGCTAATTATGGATGTTTCACCAGCCTATTGACATTAAAGTGTTTGCCTCCAACTACAGATTGACTCTGTATATTCAGATAAAATCATTCCATGGCCCCTCAAGTGGTATGGAACATTCTATGTTTCTGGCTGAGCTATGTTTATCTATTCCAATTCTGTTGCAATGTATTCTGTTTGTCGTTCTTCCTGGTGACTTCCTCAGAAAGGGACTTTCATTGACATTGGTTTGATCTGTTGCTGTTGTTGGCACCGGCAAAGCCAAAGCCGGTGAAGTAGTATTTTTATTGGGGCAAGTGGGGGAATGCTAGGTGGTAGAATTTTCGTGGATTCTGGAACGTTACGCCGCAGAAATGCAATGATAATGTGCTATTTTAGGTACATTTTGAGGTTTGCACAGCATTTCAAATATGACATTTTCATGGGATGCACACAAAGCACACCACCCTGGAATCCTCTGGGTTTAGTTTTCAGAAATATCTGTGTTTCACAGGTTTCCATGGGTGGCCGTCTAGCCATGGCCAAAAAACCACAGCTATCCCATTGCCAAATCAGATCACCTTTGTGACAAGAAATGTTGATGTTTCCACATTGTATTTTGAGAACTTTCCTGTTGCAGACATTAAGCCTAGGCATGGCACTAGTCCTACCCATACAAATGAGGTACCATTTATATCAGGAGACAAGGGAGAATGGTGGGTGGTAGTAAATGTGTGGCTCCCCACAGATTATAGAACTGTCCAACACAGAAATGTGAGGCAAATTTATTTTTTAGTCAAAGTTTGAGGTTTGCAAGGGCTTCTAGGTACAAAACCCTGGTGAGAACCACACAAGTTACCCTACCATGGATTTCCCTGGTGTCTAGTTTTCATAAATTTATAGGTTTGCTACGTTTCCTTTTTTGCGTCTGAGCTAGGACCAAAATATAGGTAGCGGTCTACATTGCAAAAAAAGGGTCAATTCTCAGGGAAAAATGTGAAGAGTTCATGTTGCGTATTAGAACCATTCTTGTCACTGGCACTAGGCCTCCCCACAAAAGTATGGTACCACTTTGATCAGGAGTCTTGGGTCAATGGTAGATGTTGGGAAATTGGTGACTTCCCACAGATTCCAGAACTTTCATCACAAAAATGTGACAAAAATGTGTTTTTTAGTCAAAATGTGATATTTGCAAGTGATTTTGGGTAGAAAAACCTGATGAAAGCCTCACCCTGGATTCCCATAGGTGTCTAGTTTTCAGAAAAGTGCCGTCTTGCATGTTGGAGGAGCTAGAGCCCAAAATTCACAGCTACCCACATTGTGAAAAAAGTTAGTTTTCAGAGGAAAAATGTGACGTATCTATGTTGCGTTTTGAGGCCTTTCCTGATCAGAGGAGCTAGACCTACCAATACAAAATGGTGTACCATTTTTATCAGGAGACTTGGTGGAATGTGAGGTGGTAGGAAATGTGTGTCTCTCTGTAGATTACAGAACTTTCCAACAAAGTTTGATGTTTGCAAGGGCTTCTGGGTAAGAAAACCAAGTCACACCCCCCTGGATTCCTCTGATTGGTACGTTTTCAAACATGTGCAGATTTGCCAGGTTTCCCTAAGTGCCAGCTGAGCTAGGGCCCGAATTCGGCAGGTACCCACATTGCAAAAAAGGGTCAGTTTTCTGTGGAAAAATGTGATGTGTCCATAGTGGGGCCTTTCCCGTCATTGGCACTAGTTGTACCCACACAAATTAGCTACCATTTTTATCGCAAAACTTACTGGAATGCTAGGTGGCGGGAAATGTGTGGCTCTGCACAGATTCCAGTAGCTTTCCTCAACAAATGTGAGTAAATGTGTTTTTTAGTCAAAGTTGTAATTTTGCAAAGGCCTCTGAACAGGAAAACATTGTAGGAGCCACTCAAGCCATCCCACCCTGGATTCCCCTGGGTGTCTGGTTCTCAGAAATGTATAGGTTTGCTGGATTTCCGTTAGTGCCGTTTAAGCTAGGGCCTAAAATCCACAATTACCCACATACCCATAAAAGGGTCTGTTTACAGTGGAAACATGTGGTGTGTCCATGCTACATTTTGAGGCCTTTCCTGTTGTGGGAAATAGCCTGACTCATACAAGTGAAGTGCTGTTTTTTTTGGGAGACTCTGGGGAATGCTAGGAAGTAGGGCATGTGTTGCTCCCCAGAGATTCTAGAACTGTACCTCACAGAATTGTGAGGAAAAGGCAAATATATTTTTTAGGCAACGTTTGAGATTTGCAAGGGCTTCTGGGTAAGAACCCCTAATAAGAGCCACACAAGTCACCCCACCCTGGATTTCCCCAGGTCTCTAGTTGTCATAATTTTGGAGGTTTGTTAGGTTTGCCTAGTTTCTGGCTGAGCTAGGGCCCCAAATCCACAGCTATTCTTATTGCAAAAAAGTTCAATTTTCAGGGGAAAAATGTGCATGTTGAGTTTTGGGGCCTTTCCTGTCAAGGGGAATAGCCTGATGGTTGTATCATGGAACAACACATGCAACTACCAATCATGCCTTTACTGCACCGTAAGTACAAACAAGTGTCATTACACCGCATGCATTTACAAGTGAAGTACAATTTTTATTGGAATTCTCAGGGGAATGCTAGGAGGTAGGAAAGTTGTGGCTCCCCACAGATTCTTGAATTGTCCATCACAGAAATGTGAGGAAAACGTATGTTTTAGTCAAAGTTGGGAGTTTGCAAATGCTTCTGAGTAGGAAAGCCTGGTGGGAGCCACTCAAGTCACCCCACCCAGGTATCCCCTAGGTGTCTATTTTTCAGAAATGACCAGGTTTGCAAGGTTTCCTTTCATACCATTTAAGCTAGGGCCGAAAACCCAGAACTACTGACATTGCCATACAAGGGTCAGTTTTCAGTGGAAAAATGTGATGTGTCCATGTTGAGTTCTAGGGCCTTTCCTATAGCTGGAAGTAGCCTGATGGTTGTATCATGCATCTACCACACATGTTTCTACTTCGCCATCAGTACAAAACATGCATCATTACAATGCATGCATTTACAAGTGAAGTACCATTTTTATCGGAATCCTCAAAGAAATGCTAGGAGGTAGGACATTTGTGGCTGCCCACAGATTCTAGAATTGTCCATCACAGAAATGTGAGGAAAATGTATAATTTAGTGAAAGTTGTAAATTTCCAAAGGCTTCTGAGTAGGGAAACCTGTTAGGAACCACTCATGTCACCCCATCTTCATATCCCCTAGGTGTCTAGCTTTCAGAAATGACCAAGTTTGCAAGCTTTCCTTTTATGCCGTTTAAGCTAGGGCCAAAAATCCACAGCTACTGACATTGTCACAAAAGGGTCAGTTTTCAATGGAAAAATGTGATGTGTCCATGTTGCTATCTAGGCCCTTTCCTGTCATGTGCATTAGCCGGATAGTTGTATCATGTAACAACAGATGCAACTACTACACATGCCTTTACTTCACCGTCAGTTCAACACATGCATCATTAAAATGCATGCATTTACAATGAACATTTTTACAATGCATATGGCTTTACCACTCATGCCTTTACCATGAACATTTTGTTGTAAAGGCATGGTTGGTAAAGACATATGTGTGGTAAAAATAAAAATAAAAACACACACTCACTCACAGCTGAACACACACACTGCTGTCACTTACAACTGTTGGGCTCGATTTTCAGTTTCTCTTTGCCTGCTGTCTTGGTGTTGCTTGCTCTTCCTTGCACTCCTCCCCTGTCATACGTGATCTTGCTTCCTCCCTCCTCTTTCCTTCTGCTGTTGCCTCTGGCTGTTTTAGCCCTCCCACTATCCTTCCGCCCATCATCTAGCTTGTTTCCATTGCACCCGAGACAATAAAATAAACATAACTGAGTTGGTAAATGTTTGACGTAATTAATGCCGGGTGGCTGTCTGCTACGGCTGGTGCCACAGAAGCTGGTTCCACTCGGAAAGGGACGTGCTACGACCAACTGATAGGTGGGAGCACAGATACTGTTTTTGCCTATACACCTATACTGATTGCATTGATATCTGAGTGGGATTTAATTTCTGTAAAAACTAAGTTAAGAATACCTAGCTAGTGGGAAAAGGATTTTGTATTGGCAAAAACAGAATCAGTGCTCACATGTATCCGGTAGTCGTAGCACACCCCTTTCCATCGCAGGTTAGGGAAGAACCCTATGAGGAAGCATTCCACTAAGGGGTAACCCTGGTAGGTGAGGGTTATAAAAAAGAAAAAATATTTTTCTTTTTTCACTATGAGGTTAATATTACTTCGCAATTTCCTAGGAGTGACTCCTCTTGTTTATTTACATGCATAGTTATGGCCACGTTGTAAGGGAAGTGTTGGTATCTTGATCCACACAAGTGAAGTACTATTTTTATTGGGAGACCCTTGAGAATGCTAGGAGGTAGGAAATGGGTGGTACCCCACAGAATCTAGAACTGCCCATCACAGAATTGGAGGAAAAGGTAATTTTTAAACAAAGTTTGAGGTTTACAAGCCTCGGGAAAGGCGCACAAGTCACCACACCATGCATTCCTCCATATGTCTAGTTTCATAAATGTGTAGGTTTGCTAGGTTCCCTGGGTGCTGGCTGAGGTATGGCCAGAAATTCACAGCTATTCACATTGCAAAAAAAAGTCAATTTTCAGTGGAAAATGTGATGTGTCAGTGTTGTGCTTTGGGGCCTTTCTGGTCACTGGCACTAGGTCTACCCACACAAGTGAGATAAAATGTTATCAGGAGACTTGGGGGAATAGAAGATGGTGGAAAATGTGTGGCTCTCCAGATTCCAAAACCTTCCATCACAAAAATGTGAGGAAATGTGTTTGTTTAGTCAAAGTTTGATGTTTACAAGGGCTTTTGTATAAGAAACCCCCGGTGGGGTCCACACAATTCACCCATTCGTGGATTTCCCTGGGTGCATACGTTTGAAAAATGTGCAAGTATGCTATGTTTCCATAGGTGCCAACTGAGCTAGGGCCTAAAATCAACAGCTAGTCATACTGTAAAAAAGCAACCATTTTCAGTGGGAAAAATTTGATGTGTTCATGTCGCTTTCTGGGACAGTTCCTGTTGAGGGCATTAGCCCTACTCACACAAATGAGGTACCATATTTATTGGGACACATGTGGAAATGCTAGGTGGTAGGACAGTTGGGGCTCCCTGTAGATTACAGAACTTTCCATCATAGAAAGGTGAGGAAATGTGATTTTTCTGTCAAAGTTTGATGTTTGCAAGAGCTTCTGGGTAAGACAAACTTGTTAAAGTCATGCAAGTCACTCCACCTTGGATTACCTTGGATGTCTAGTCTTCAAAAATGGGCAGGTTTGCTAGGTTTCTCTCGGTTTTAGAGATTTAAGGCCCCCAAATACACAGCTACTCAAATTGCAAAAAAACAGAGGTTTTCCGTGAAAAAATGTAATGTATCCATATTGCGTGTTTTGGGCTTTTCCTGTTACAGGCAGTAGCCTTACCCACACAGGTGGTGTATCATTTGTATCAGGAGACTTGGTGGAATGTGAGATGGTAGGAAATTTGTGACTCCCTGTAGATTACAGAATTTTCCCTCAACAAGGTGGATGTTTGCAAAGACTTCTGGGTAAGAAAACCTGGTGAGATCTATGCATCACTCCACCCTGGATTCCCCCGAGTGTCTAGTTTTTAAAAAGTGTGCAGGTTTGCTAATTTTCCCTAGGTGCTGACTGAGCTAGGGCGCAAATTCTACAAGTTGCAAAAAAAAGGGTCCGTTTTCAGTGGAAAAATCTGATGTGTCAATGTTGCATTTAGTGGCCTCCCCTATTTCAGTCATTACCCCTCCCCACAAAAATTAGGTACCATTTTTATCAGGAGACTTGGTGGAATGATAGGTGGTAGAAAATGTGTGGCTCTGCACAGATTTTAGAAGTTGTCCTCAAAGAAATGTGAGGAAAATTAGTTTTTGTCAAAGTTGGTAGTTTGCCAAGTCTTGTGGGTAGGGAAATCTGGTGGGAGTCCCACAAGATACCCCATCCTAGAAATGTACAGGATTGCTTGGTTTCCTTTGGTGTCATCTGAGCCTGGATCCAAAATCCACAACAACACACATTGCCAAAAAAGGTTCCTTTTTCATTCCAAAAGTGAGAGTTGGCTATGTTGAGTATTGGGACCTTACCTGTGATGAACAATAGCCTGACCCATACCAGAGATGTACCATTTTTATTTGGAGACTCGAGGAATGTCTGGAAATAGGACATTTGTGGCTCCCCTCAGATTCTATAACTGTATATCATGGAAATGTGTGGAAAATGTATTTTTTAGGCAAGGTTTGAGGTTAGCAAGTGCTTCTGGGCAAGAAAACGGGGTGAGAGTCACACAAGTCAAACCACCCTGGATTCCCACGTGTCTAGTTTTCATATGAGCAGGTTTGCTAGGTTTCCTTAAGTGTCGGCTGAGCTTGGGCCACAAATCCACATCTATCCACATTTCAAAAAAAGGGCCAATTTTCAGTAGATAAATGTGATGCGTGCATGTGGCGTTTCGGGGCCTTTCCTGTCAAGGACAATAGCTCTACTCACAAAAGTGCAGGAGACTCCAGGGAATGTTAGGCAGTAGGACATTTGTGACTCTCCACAGATTCTAGAACTGCCCATCACAGAAATGTGAGGAAAATCTATTTTAAGTCAAAGTTTGAGCTATGAAGGGCTTCTGGGTGAGAAAACCTGGTGAAAGCCACACAAGTCATGCCACCCTCGATTCTCCCATGTGCCTAATTTTCATAAATGTGCAGGTTTGCTAGGTTTTCCTGAGTGCAGGCTGAGCAAGGGCCAACATCTACAGCTATCCATATTGCAAAAAAGGTCAATTTTCATTGAAAAAATTTGATGTGTCCATGTTGTGATTTCGGGCCTTTCCTATCACTGGCACTAGGCATACCCACACAAGTGATGTTCTAATTTTTTCTGCAGAATTGAAGAAATGGTAGGTGGTGGAAAATTGGTGACTCCCCTTAGATTCTAGAACTTTCCATCCCAAAAATGGGAGGAAACTGTGTTTTTTTTAGTAAAAGTTTGATGTTTGCAAGGGCTTTTGTGTAAGAGAACCTGGAGAGGGCAATGCAATCTACCCCCACTCCAGATTTCCCTAGGTATCTAGTTTTGAAACAAAGTGCAGGTTTTCTAGGTTTGCCTTGATGAAAGTTAATATTGGGCCTAAAATCAATAGCTAGCCACACTGCACAAAAGTGTCCATTGTCTTTGGAAAAATGTGATGTGTCAATGTTGTGTTTTGGAGCCTTTCCTGTCTCTGGCACTTGCCCCACAATAAACAAGTGAGGTACCATTTTTACCAGGAAGCTTGTGGGAATGCGAGGTAGTAGGAAATATGTGGGGCACTGCAGATTCAAGATCTTTCCATCAAAGAAATGTGAGAATAATGCAAGTTTTTAGTCAAAGTTTGAGTGTTGGAAATGCTTCTGGGTAGGAAAATCTGGTGGGAACTGGACAAGTCACCCCACACTGAATTTCCCTGGGTGTTTTTAATCCACAGATACCATATTGCAAACAAAGGGTCAGTTTTTAATGGAAAAATGAGAAATACAATTTTTATCGAGAAACTTGAGGTAATGCTGGTTGGTAGAAAGCATGTGGCTCCCAATAGATTCCAGTTTTCCTCACACAAATGTGAGAAAAATGTGCGTTTTTAGTCAATCTTTGAGTCTTGCAAGGGCTTCTGGGTAAGAAATCCCAGTGATAGCAATGCATGTAATTCCACACTGGATTACCTTGCGTGTCTAGTTTAAAAAAAATTGCAGGTTTGCTAGATTTCCACAGCTACCCACATTGAAAAAAAGAGTCAGCTTTCAGTGGAAAAATTTGATGTGTCCAAGTCGTGATTTGGGTGTACTTTCCTGGCATGGATACTAGCCTTACCCACACTAGTGAGGTACCATTTTTATCGTGACACCAGGGAGAATGCTGTGAGTAGGAAATTAATGTGTCCTCATAGTTTCTAGAAGCTTTCCTCTCAGAAACTGTGTGTTTTAGTCAAAGTTTGAGGTTTGCAAGCGCTTCTGGGTAAGAAAACTCGGTGAGAGTCACACAGGTCACCCCAACATGGATTCCCCTAGGTGTCTACTTTTAAAAGATTAGCAGGTTTGCGAGGTTTCCCAAGGTTCTGACTGACCTAGGGCCCAAAATCCAGAGCTAGCCATATTGAAAACAAGGATCAGTTTTCAGTGGACAAGTGTGATGTTTCCATGTTGTGTTTTAGGCAATTTCATGTCATGTGCACTAGACCTGCCCCCACAAGTGAGATACCATTTTTATTAGGAAACATGTGGAAATACAGAGCAGTAGAACATATGATATTACCAATCATATTTCTCTGCAATGGTGCCTTCGAAATATAAGCCAGTGTGTAAGAAAGAAGACATTTTATAAAATACCATCTGAATCACATGCTAATATGGTGACCCACAAATTCAGAGATGTACAAATAACCACTGCTTCTAAACTCAGTATCTGGTGTGCATTTCAGAGATACATAGGTTTCCTTGAAACCCATGTTTCACTTTACCATATGACTTGCTCTATATCTATATTCGGTACACAATGAAAAAACATGGTAAGGCTCAATTCAGTTGCTGGCTCTGGATAACTTGGGTTCTTGGAAAGCCTACAAACCCTTCATATCCCTGCAAAAAGAAGGGTCTAGCGGACGTAATAGTATATTGCTTTTGTAAATCAGCCATTATGACGAAAAGTTACAAATGAAAAAGGTGTACTAAATTCCACTCTTTTATTTCAACAGTTAGTTTCTTTAGAAAAACCTTCATGTATCTACATATATGATCCTATGTGAATTCAGACTTTTTGTCTACTTTGTCTACTTTTCAGAAATCTATAGCTTTCTAGTATATCATCCATGGGTTTCACACCAGCTTCCACCATAAACCGGAAGTAGGCAGAAAGTCCACCATTTTTCTGTCTTTCCCTGCAAAAAATCAAATGTAGCTATATTTTCTTAATCCCCTCCAAGGGTATGCACAAACCGTTGGGGGAAATTTTATGGCCAAATCACGCAATGTGGAGTGCAGCAAGTCACCTTGCTGCTCTGCGTGACAGGGAAAGGGAAGAAATGTGCTGTATTTAAGACAATACAGTACACTCATGCCTTTTCCCCTCCGCGTGCATCTTTTTTGTTGCCTAGCACCAACATAGGCACACTTGCACCATGGTGTAAGAGTGCCTGTGTTGTAAAGATGATTGTTTTTGCACAAAAACAATCCTCTGAGGCTTTTTCCTCTTTCTATGTGTGCTGCAGAATGCAGCACACACAGAAAGAGGAAAAAAACTGAAGAAAAAACATATTTCTCACCCGTGGAGGTGCAGGTTTTTGGCGCATTCCCTGGTCTACCGTTGCTGGTAAATCTGGAAAATAAATCAAAATCCATGGATGTTGAGTGGGAACACCCATGCAACACCTCCCTGGCACAGAGAAATGCAACGCAGCGATTTGTGCTGTGTTGCATTACTCAAGATGTATCAAGTCAATCAGGGCCACACAAGGTGGCCTTGCATGGCTTCATTAATCTCATTTTTAATTTGCATCGCTTTTGCACCATGTTTTGTGGTACAAAGAGTGATGCTAGGAGGCTTATAAATATGCACCCTGCGTACCTTTAAAATCACCAGGATGTTGGAAAAAAAGGCATAGATTCCTTACGTAGAAAAAAGTTATGCGGGCCTAAGTGCGAACTAACTCAAATAGCCCAAAAATCGCTTAGCATTCTAGGAAGAAATGGATTAGCAGCCAAGGGGTTTAAAGGTTAAGAGAATACCCATTACACATTTCTTGTTTACACACAAATTAATAGTATACCTTGTGCTCCCTTTTCTCATCTTTTTTAAGATACTCCTTCGTAATATTAATAGCACCGCATGATCTCCTGTCAAATCCATGAATAGGCTGAGCAAATGGTAAACACATGTTTGAGTCTTGCATTACTGGGCCTGAAAGACATTCAAAAGAAGCGGTTATTAGAAATATTAGCCACTATGCTAGATTATGCTTATCTCAAATTTGCGAAACATGATCTATACGAAATGCAAAGAAACGTAACTTGAATGCCACCACAATGGCTTTACCGTCGTTTTAATCAGTGCTTTAAATGGGTCGGTACTCAGTACCAGCACTTCTGAATGTTCACTTCTTGAGTACCAGCATTTCTCCTTGGCCAATGAAAATATCTGTATTCATACAGGTAGCAAAGCAGGCTCAGAGGAATTTGAAGGTGCTGCTGAATTGCTGCCGACAAGCATGTGAGTCTCAGAAGCAGAATCTGCTGCTTTATAGACTTGCACCATATTTAAGTGATGACAACATGATGTTGCAGCAGGGTGCGCCAGGACATCTCTGTAGCCAGGCTGAGGTGTAAGGGGGTGAAAAGTGACAGTGAGGCAGAGCAGGTGGTAATCGAGGCACAGCAGAGCGCATATCAGCGAAGATAAGCACTTGTAAAAACATATGCTTTGACTAATGTGTAAGTTTGTGTGACTGCCAGTAAGTTCCTGTGCGTGTTCGCATGTGTAGGTGCTTCTGTTTCCAGTCACCTTAGCTGGTATATAGTCGCCAGCCCCACAGGCCTTGCATCGGGAAAGCCTGCCCTGTCTTTAAATCGTGCTCACCATGGTTAGCTTGTAGCAGGTCAGGGTCTCCCGATATCACCAGTGGGAATCTTTCTCTTTCTGTGGGGAGGGCGCACTGTCTCAAAACGATTGTACCTTGGCTCTAAGAAGGCTATTATTTCTGCAAAGGTTATAACAGACTTTTTCTTCTAGGAGGGTCTGAAGTGTTTACACATTTCCAAAACATGTTAAGGTTTGTACAAGCCATACACGTTTAAAGGTCATACTGTGGTATAGTCACGTCAGGCTGCTCTACAGGCATGCATTCAAAACTGCCCATTTTGTTTAATCTACTATTCTGCTACTTGGAAGCTACTGCTTGTTCCTACAGTTTATTATCCCTAATGTAGAGGTCATGGAGTAGAGTAAACTTTGTAAAGACAGGGTGGTCAGTCTAATGTGGTTTGAAGTTTTGAGGCACCATAGTGATAATACATCACTCATTAGAAAAGCACAATGTTAAAATGAGATCATGGTATATCATTTGGCAAATCTTCTTAAGTGCCCACCCAATCTCCCCCTCCAGCTGTGCAAGCATCACATGGGCCCTCTTCCTGTTCATTGCTTTCCCATCAATTATGTATACCAAGACCTTTGTGGTGTTAGAACGGTCACAGTTTAGTCATATCATACACTGGCACATCATTTATCACAATGGCATCTGTCATTAACATGCACAGCTCTTGCTTATCTTGCCCTTCAATGTAATACACTCCAGTCATAGCTAGTTATACCTGTACATCTTGTCTTTATTACATATTAATAACCATAACTTGCATAATCCTGGAAAGCATCATCCGTACAGTCATAACGTCCGGTTAATGTGTGTCATAAAGCACTTTTATTTACTGCTGTGACAGCTTTATTTCTGTTGCTTACTTGGTAAAGAGAGTCTCAGCTCAGAGGCTTCCCTTGATACCAAATGTCTGGCATTCGCAGCCATGTCTGGGCTGTAAGTGCCGTGTCCGTCCAGCGCCGACCATTTCATACCTTTATTTGCCCTCAAATGTCCCTGCCATGAGGCATCCCAAGAAGCTTGCTCGGGCAATCGTTCTTTTACCAACTGTGAAGATAATTATTGTTAAACCTTGTAACTACCCTCTATGCTGGTGGTGTTTTTTCGACCTCCGGCCGCCACCCAAAGCCTAAAAGAAACTTGTAGTCGAGTGACCCTACAATGTCCAGAGGAACATGTCGATCCCTACGCTAGCCGGGTGAACTTTGCCCTCTGCGTGCTAGCCTGGCATCCTTAGGGTGATGAGGCCGCGCCTCGCAAATTCCAACCCATGCCCTTTAATGCCTTAAGGTAGTTGCAGAGCCTCCCTTCTGCCAGCCTCATGTTGGGACTGCTACTTTTTAAAAGGGACTTTTTTCTCACCACTCCCTTCTCCCTTCCCGCACTCGCTGGCTCGGTGGCTCCCATAGCAACTGCTGCAGATCGCTTCGAATTTGCAAGTTGAATCCCATTCGCCTTCACCCTTCTCAAACTTTCAGCATGCCGTTGGTTGTGACCGAACTTGCCAGCCCCTGAATACCGTGTCCCTCTGTTGCCCTGTTGGTACCAATCTGTCCTCTAATTGGTCCCATAGGAACTAACCGCCTGATTCATCAAGCTAAATTGCGCTCGCAATAGCTGCGAAAATGCTATTGCGGGCGCAATTTCCCCAATCGGCCTTCATCACGACAATAGCGAAGTCGCAAACACATAATAGCGAATCCGCAAATAGATTCGCAGAATCCCGGCAGGAGAGCAATAGCGAATCGGAAAATGCGACAAACCACGGATACTGCAAAAATAATAGCGAATTCGTAATACAATCACAATCGGTAATCATGAAAAATCGCAAATAGCGAAAAAAAACAAAATCGCTGTTTGCGAGGCGCAAATTAAGGACAACCCAAAGCAGGTGGTAACCATAAAAGCCATTGAATTTTTTTTTTGAAAAACCGTTGGCCAATCAGTAACAGGTGCAGGCCTGACCAAACACACATAAGGAGAATCAGCAGCAGCATTTGGAGTCTCGATTCGATTCGATTAGCTTTATTCGATTTCAGTAAAAAAAATCATAAAAGCAACAACAGTACAGAAAAATACACCAAAACATTAATACATTTCATTTCATAAAAGAATTAGATGAATTAAAAATAAATTAAATCAATAAGATGAATCGGCTAATCAGTATACAAAATGCAACATGAACAAGTTAAAAAACAGACCACACAATACGAGACCCCTTGTTGCCGTCTGGAAATTACTCTATGTTATCTGACATTATGACGGCACATATAATGTCCTGGGATAAAAGTCACTTAGAGACCAAACTGATATGGGACCATCCCCTATTTGTGGCTGCCAGGATTGCAGGTATGGTACGACATATTTATTTCTAAACTTTACGAGTACCAAGTCGCCCACAGTGTTTTTTCTGAGAGGTCCTAACCAGCCCACCCTTCGGACACTTAATATGGTTCCGTCTAAATTGGAGGGCAGAGGTCTATTTTTGGTGAGCCAGTACACTACCTTATTCCTTAGGTCCTGCTGTCTCTCGAGTTTTCCCTTTGGGAGTTCAGGTATTCCTGAGAGGACACACACAATAGGAGCTACCTCAGGTGGCAAATGTAAGTGGTTAGTTTTGTGAGGACTAGACACTATTCTTTTATAGGGCGCCTTGTCAATATTCTGCCCAGCCCTAAGGTAAGAAAATTGTGATGGCCTAGCGGCTTTAGTGTCTTTCGGGGTATTTACAGCTTTCTTGTGTGGGGCAAGTGGTTGTATACTGGAGAGCTTGCTTTGTGTGATGGAAATTGGCGTATCTCTAGGGGCTGGATGGTGTGTTAGTACGGGTCCTCCCATAGGATTAGTAACTACTGAATTAACTTTTATAGCTTCCTCGATTCCCCTAAGCCTGTCCTCTAGGCTAGTTATTTTATCAATCAACGGAGTTATGATTGACTTCCTCATGGTTTCGAGCTCCAACAATAGGGAGGCCTGTGTAGGTGTTTTCGAAATCGCAGTGCTGAGAGTTTTGCATGAGGGTGGATTACGATGTAATTTTTGTAATTTGGCCTGACTGCCCGTGTGTATAGCCTCATCTCTCTTCCTTTTTACAGAGAGCACCTGGTTGGGGATTACCGGTAGGAAGTTTGCTGCTGGTTGTATTATGTGGGGCGTTACCTGTGGAGTGTAAGTTAATTGGAAAGAGCAGCTAGACCCATGTTTAGGCGTAGATAATGAGGAAATTGGAGCTTTTTCTGGAACCAAAGGGACGTTTTGAGGATTTGCACAATAGATTAAGTTCATCCAGTAAAGATATTGCCGGGGCTATGTTAGCAGTCTGAGGCAGAGAACCCAGAGCGAAAGAACTGTCTAGAACTGGGGATCGTTCTATTCTATCTAAATCACTTGCAATGGGCAGTATAACACGCTTAAAGTACATATCCAGTGTTCCCCTATGCAGATCACCCTGGGGGGAGAGATTGATAAGGTCCGCTTTGCAAGACATAGCATTGGAGCTATCACCAATAATGAAGTATTGTACTATATCGAGAACCTTGGAAGGGGCCTCTTAGAGGGACCGCAGATAGTCAATGGGTAAAAGTACCTTTGATCAGTGTTCCTGGAATAATGGCACAGGAACTAGGGGGGGTGGCCCGACCCGGCCTCATCTGGCCTTTGATGGCCGCAGATGGCCCGCCCTTGTCCCGGGCTTCTCCCGGCGCTACCCGCGCGCTACCCGCGACGCGGAGGGCAGTCCTTCCTTTAAAGCGCCTTCGGGCGCACCCTGGTTGGTGGAGGCGGCGTCCAGCCGCTGAGGTTCCTGGGGGGTGTAGTTCCCTGTCCCCGCTGCCGCGCTGCGGTGTCCTGGCAGCGGCGGCGATGGCGGGGACAGAGAAGCGCTAGGGTATGGGGCGCAAGTCAAAGGGTGGCCCCACGGAGCAGATACAAGAGCCATTTGGAGTCTCACAATGCCAGGAATGTACATGGTGGTTAGGCGGCGAAGGCTACAGCGAGCAGCACGGAGGAGACGCAGACTCCATGACAGGATATTCCGCCAGCGGGTACCGCCTGAATGGGGAAATGATTATCCAGCTAATACAGGACCTTGACCCCCTGATGCAGCACCCAACAAGGCGGACCAATGCCGTGCCTACACATGTCCAGGTATTGTGGAGCCTGCACCTCCTGGCCTCTGGGAGCTTCCAGGGGATAGTAGCGGTTGCTGGGGGGATATCCCAGCCCACCATGTCCCGCTGCCTAAGGAGTTTCCTTGACGCAATTCTGACCCAGCTACACCAACACATCAAATTTCCCACCAGCCAACAGGAGTTGGATTTGACCAAGCTACAATTCTACAATGTTGCCCATTTCCCACATGTGATAGGATGCATTGACTGTACCCACATCGCCATCTGCCCACCAGCTGCAACGGAGTACATGTACCGCAATCGCAAGTCCTACCACTCCCTCAACATCCAGATGGTCTGCAATGCTAAGACATACATCACGGACATAGTGGCACAGTACCCAGGGAGTACCCATGACTCATTCATATTTCGGCACAGCGGCCTCCACACACGACTGGCCAGAGGAGACTTTGGGGAAGGACACCTACTTGGTAAGTACACTTTGTCCACAATGTCACATTGCGATGAAGTAGCTGCGCTGCACAGGCACTCACCCTCTGCTCCTCTCATTCAGGTGACAGTGGCTACGCCCTCCGTGAATACCTCTTCACCCCATACCTCAACCCTGCTACACCACAGCAACGGCGTTACAATGTTGCGCACATACGGACAAGGAATTGCATTGAAAGGACTTTTGGGCTGCTGAAGAGCAGATTCTGCATACTGCACAAGACAGGTGGGGCCATGTACTACAGCCCTGATGTGTGCTGCCGCATTGTGGCTGTCTGCGCAAAACTACACAACATTGCTACCAAGTGCAGGATACCTGTAGACATCTCTGGCAGTGAGTCGGAAGGGGACGACCGGCCACCTGCACATGGGCGTCATGCACGCAGGGAGAACCCAGCTGAAGGCCACAGACGCCGCAACCACATCACAATGAACAGTTTCTAGTCCACCCACTCCCCTCACCCAAGAAATCACAATTGCATGCAAATGGAAATAATGACATGACGCCAATGTATGATGCAAGAATAAATATTATTGTTTGATAACAACGGCCCCAGCAACGCCGGGGATGCCTGGCTTCACCTTGGGGTGCCCTCTCACAGGGAAAGCCAGGACGGGTTCCCCAGCGGTATACTGCGCCAGGACGCCACGTAACGAGGTAACAGTGCGCTTTACAAGTATACATACATTCACAATAATAGTGCAAGTTGCCATCCTTCCTATGCAATCAGTATTGCCCCATACTGCTGCGTCCAACACACAGGGCAGGCTTATAGTGTCAGCCTGTGCCTGTAAAAGTACATGTTAGTCAGGTGCGCCTCCGGCGCGAATCACCCAAGCGCCTCTCCGGCTCCTCCTCTGCCACCCCACGTGACCCTGCAGTGGGCCTGGTGCTACGTCGTAACACCGCTACCTGTGAGGCAGACTGGCTGCTCACACTTGAGGTGCCCTCGCTGGCATCGTCCCCTCCGACAGTGCCAGGTACAGGGGGGTGAGTGCAATAACGGCAGTGGTGAGGTGTTCTAATACTCTGGCCACATCCTCGCAGCATTGTATTAGCTGCTGCTGCTGCGCCAGGGACCTACGCGATAGCTGGGATGTCGCATTGCCGATCACATAGTTAGACCTGGTGTATGACGACAGCCGCGTCAGTAGCTGCCGGTGGTGGCGGCGCCCGGTGTTGCGCTGTGATATTAGCGCAGCAGTGTTGGCCTCCATGGCTGCCGTCATGCGGTCCATCCTCTCCCCCACACCTGCCATGGCTGCCGTCATGCAGTCCATCCTCTCCCCCACACCTGCCACATTGCGGCCAATATTATGCAGCTGCATCTGTATGGCCCCTTGCCGGCGTGCCTGCATCTGGTGAATGCGTAGCATTCTACGCTCTATGCTCATGCTAGGCAATCGCACTTCCATCCCCCTCCTGCCGCTGCGTGCATTGTTCTGCAGGCGAGCCCTGCCATGCCTGCTCTGCTGGCTGCCCACAGTGGGTGGGCGCTGTGTCACCGCTGTCGCTGGAGCAGATGTGGAGGCTCCAGCTGCTGCGGGCCTGGCTGCAGGGGTTGGTGCAGCGCCTGTTGGTGCTGGCGCTGATGCTGTGGGCCTGGCTGCAGGGGTAGGTGCAGCGCCTGTTGGTGCTGGCGCTGATGCTGTGGGCCTGGCTGCAGGGGTTGGTGCAGCGCCTGTTGGTGCTGGCGCTGATGCTGTGGGCCTGGCTGCAGGGGTAGGTGCAGCGCCTGTTGGTGCTGGCGCTGATGCTGTGGGCCTGGCTGCAGGGGTTGGTGCAGCGCCTGTTGGTGCTGGCGCTGATGCTGTGGGCCTGGCTGCAGGGGTAGGTGCAGCGCCTGTTGGTGCTGGCGCTGATGCTGTGGGCCTGGCTGCAGGGGTTGGTGCAGCGCCTGTTGGTGCTGGCGCTGATGCTGTGGGCCTGGCTGCAGGGGTAGGTGCAGCGTCTGTTGGTGCTGGCGCTGATGCTGTGGGCCTGGCTGCAGGGGTAGGTGCAGCGCCTGTTGGTGCTGGATGTGTTTGTGCCGGCACCTCCTCCGCATCCTGTGGTTGCTCATCGATGAACAGCCTGTCACTGTCGCTGCTGTCTGCGCCACCTGTGAGGGGAAGTGGACGTCCATTGGTTGCATGTATCTGTCACACGTGCAGTTGCTACATGCATGCTGGATGACATTCCCTGACTGGCTGTGGCATTGCGTACTTTGGAACCTGTCTGGCTGCATTGGGGTACTTGTACATTGTGGCCACACTACATGTCCCACAATGCTTTAGGGCATTACCTAATGTGCACCGATGGCATGACTTTGGAACATTATGGGAGGCTATAGGGCAATGGCCATTCATAGGGGACAGGGTCGCAGTCGCATGCCACTTACCTTGGCTCTCTTGGGTGGGGCGGGATGAGTCCAATCTGATGACCCCAATGCACGCCTCGGACTCCAACGTGTCCTCGACGCGGTCCTTCATGGCGGTGTTTGGAGGGACTGTAGGTCCTCCCCCTCCAGCGGCTAGGGACTCTCCCAGCCTCTCGGCAACCCTGTCCTTGGCACGACCTCGGAGGTCGTACCACCTCTTCTTTAGTTCATCCAGTGACCTGTCTGCCACGCCCACGGAGTTCACTGTGGCCGCTATCCCAACCCATATTCTCCGCTTCTCCTGCTCAGGCAGCCTCCTTGACTCTTTTCCAAACAGTTTGGAGTGGTTCTCTACCACCCCTTCGATGAGGTGCTCCAACTCGTGTTCGGAGAACTTCAGTTTTCTCTTGCGCCCGGTGTTGCTGGGCCCTGGCACAGCCTCCTCTGCCATTGCTGCAGTGAGATTGGGTGTGGTATTCCAAGTTGGCAGGTGTCCTTGCAGGAGCTCACTCAGTTGCTGCCTCGAGGTCTGCCTCACTGTGGTGAATGGGGGTGGGAACTGGCTACTTCCTGGTTGTGATGTCATCACTGTGCTCGAAAAGCGACTTCCCGTTTTCCCGATCACGTGTATTAGCGATTTCGCAATTAGCGATATCGCTAATCCTACACGGATGTTGCCGAAAATAGCGATTAATCAGCGATTTTCGACACTCGCTAACGCTTTTTGCGGCCGCGCGCGAATCGCTTTTTTTAATCGCAAACAATCATGAATGCCGATCTGCGATTTCTAAAATGCGATTCGCAATTAATCGCAATTGGGAAATCGCAGATTCCGGTTTTCATGAATCAGGCTGTAAAAGACTGCTTGTGTACCTCCATCCCTTTGAGCACCACGACCATGTGTTCTCTGAATCCTGCAACATCCTTATGGTCTAAGACTATTGTGGGCCATGTCTGCAATTTTGCCCTGAAGCCTTCATAGTACTTTATCCAAACCTCCCCTGGTACTTGCGCTGCATTCCCATTTTGTTATTACAGCAACAATGCCACTGCTACATGTGGAAACCTTTCTACGAACATGCAAGTCAAAATGTGAAATGCATGCAACACAGTTTTTGATGGACATCTCTAACCTGAGCTTGTGCCTCTCCCTCCTGTCCTTGTCTTTTTACCCCGTAGTACCAGGTCCAGTCCTGTCTGTTTGGCCTCCACCAGCAAGAATACATTTATGAACTCCTTGAGCCCTATTCTCTCTTTAACTTCTAATGGAACTAGGCTCCTCAGCCCAGTCTCACGTCTTAACATATGTGGCTCACCCAGGGACGGCCTAAAATACTCAATGGCTATTTTGCTCATTGCTCTTTGCCCTGCTCAGTTTGGCGCTGCCTCCCCCTGCTGCTATTAGGCCCGCCTCCCGTGAATTAAGCATCCCTGACCTTTGGGTGTCCTGCTTTGCCCCTTCCTGTATTTCTGCTTGGACAGGGTGCAGACCTACGCCAACCAGAAACCCATTTTCTAAGAGTCCTTCCTCCAGACTATGCACAGTAGATGCTAATGCTTCACATTAAAGAGAAAGATGTCTATCCAGACCTCATCATAATCCAGATGACTTCTCAGGGACAATCCTTCCCTGGCTCTATATATGCAGGCCCATTCCTCTCCATTGCAGGATGTATTATGTGAGGGGGTGTAGAACAAAAGTATTGTTATATTATCACCACTGGATATATTATCATCCCCAAGATGTGGGTATTCTTGGCGTTACTGAGCAACAATGCCTTTCACCACTTTGCAGCTACTTCCCTCCAGGTCCACTCTGCCTGAGTAGACATCTTGGTTCCAGACGCCGTCCATGCAGGTAACAGCGGTGGGGCGATCGGGCCGGGTAAGAGGGGATTTCGAGGGACGATAACGAGGGGAAATTATTTATTTATTTCATTTCCCCTCTGCATCGTCCCTCGAAATCCCTCCTTACCCGGCCCCACCGCACCACCGCTGTTACCTGTACGGCCCGCGGCTGCTCTGGTCCCTCATATTTTGAGGGGGCTTGAGACCAGTCTAGCCGGATGAACACAGACTGGTATATTACTTTTATTGCTTGAGTACGAAAAAGGTGTACAGCGCTACTTAATTCTGAAACTCTAATATTTCAAACAGCTTCATCCTTTGGGGATGTTTGAGATGCCATCTTTGGACGAGGTTCTGGGAGCTGTCACAAACAGCAAAAGGCTTGGTACAGTCTACCTGTGGGATGCCTAGTCCTTGTACCCATCTTGCAGAATGACATTAAGTACTTTTATTTCATGTTGTTAAAGCAAAACTGTGCCCTGTTTAGGATGCAATCCAGCTAGCAAATTAAAAGAATAGCAGACGTACACATGCAGGGGGATGTCTGGGGGGGTTCTAGGGGGCCACTTACCCCCTTCCAATGGGTGCCGTAGAGGGGCATGGTTTGTGTGTTACAGCTCTGTGGCACACAGTTAGTGAGCCTCCTGATGGCCTCTGTGCCCATGTCTATAATATGCCGCAGTTGCAAACGATACCCTCATTTGCATGGGGGACACGCTAACATTCAAAAGAGGGAATGCTCGTTAAGATCAGGCCGTTGCACATTTAGTGTAAGCAGTGTCAGCCTTGTAATCACTTTTTAAAGGTGGCAATTGTGCTAATGAAATCAATTTTGCTTAAAACCTCCACCCTTTCACACTCCAAAGGAGTCAAGCAAATAAAAATAATCAAAAACATTTTCAGACAGGGGGTCTTCTTGGGGCTACTTCACGGTCCACCGTCACGGAGGGGCATCCTTGGCTACAGGGGGCAATGTCCCCTGAAAGTCCTGTTGAAGTCCAGGCAAAAAACAGTTGACAGTTGCCACTGGTCTACTGATCTCAGATTACAGAGAAACCAGGGATTCACGTTAACTGGTGATAACTTCTGACTTGGTTGACCAAACTGCACACTGATGATTCTCCCAGGTCCAGTAGACACAGGTGCATATTTTGTGGGTTGGGACTCGGTCCCCCGGGTTGCACAGTGATGGTCAGCGGAGGTCAGGCACTCTTGGCTACCAACCTGTTAGGGCAGGCTTAGTCAGCTTTTGTGAATCTGTAGCTGTAATAGGAAGTCAGCAAATGTTCTCTTTAAGTCACTCTTCTGTCTGAGGCTAGGTGATGACGTTTTCTTGAGCAGGGTACCACAGGAACAGTTCCCTCTTTGCTGACCCAAGGCGCAATAGGTGCAGTAAAGTCTTGGTGAAGCCTCTCTTTGCTGTGTCCAGCGAACAGCATGGCAGTCCTTCTTTGGTACACTTTTCAAAACAAACATGATCTAAGGTCTTGGTGCCATTAATGTTACTTTTATGCCCATGTTATGCCCTCTGGAATGTGGGTACTACTAGGTAATGGGCTATCAGGACCCCATCTCACCTAGTGATGAAGTGTGGCATCTAGCTAGCCCAGAATGCACTAATCTGCCCACTCCCAATATAGCAGATGCATTCTCCTGGTGTTTGGAGCTCCGAAGCTCACAGCAAAGGTGTGGGTACATGGGGGATGCACACCCATGGAAAAAACGGTTTAGCAATTGTTTTCCGATCTCTGTCCCTAATGTCAATCTGTCTATTAGAACAAAAGACCAAATCCTTTTGTGTGTGTCTACCGTTTGCCCTTCAGTGGCAGCTTCCCCCAACAAGGTCACCTTCTGGGCTCACACACAGTTTGCCCTTCCTGCCAGAACAGCTCACACCTCTTCCAACAGTAGGCCCAGTGGGGCCGATTCACAGAACTAACTTAAGACAAAATCCTAAACTTACTACCATTTTGGTATTCACAGAAGGCACTTAGTAATTTTGGTATTCACAGAAGACACTTACTCATTTCGGTATTCACAGAAGTTAGGAGTCCTAACTTCAGGACTCCTAAATGCCTTCTGTGAATACCGAAAGTCTTAAAGTTAGGATTTTTCTCAGTTTAGGAGTAGTAAAGTTAGGAGTCCTACTACTAAACTGAGAAAAATCCTGACTTTAAGACTTTGGGTATTCACGGAAGGCATTTAGGAGTCCTAAAGTTAGGAGTCCTAACTTTACTACTCCTAAACTGAGAAAAATCCTAACTTTAAGACTTTCGGTATTCACGAAAGGCATTTAGGAGTCCTAAAGTTAGGAGTCCTAACTTTACTACTATTAAACTGAGAGAAATCCTAACTTTAACACTTTCGGTATTAACGGAAGGCATTTAGGAGTCCTAAAGTTCGGAGTCCTAACTTGACTACTCCTGAACTGAGGAATATCCTAACTTTAAGACTTTAGGGGCCTCATTTATGAGGCTGTGCGTCACTTTTACGCCGCCGGTGCGTCACTTTTTGTGATGCACCTGTGGCGTAAAAAATGCGCCTTGTTGCGCAATATTTACAAAGTGACGCCTCTAGGTAGAGGCGTCACTTTGTAAACCCCTGCGCCACATTACACCTGCGCCAGGTATAATGTATGCAAGGGGGGCGTATTGACGCAAGAAAGAGTCATGGAAGTGACACAGTAAAATTTATGAGATTTCACTGCGCCACTTCTAGGACTCAAATGCGTCAAAATCTTACGCCTGCCTCACAGCAGGCGTAAAACTGATGCAGGCCCTTTCAATGGGGCTTGCCCCATGTGAAAGGACACATTGCTGGAGTTGCGTCACTTTTGTGACACATTCCAGCAATGCGTCACTTTTGCGCCTACAGATACGTCAGAAATACTGACGTATCTGTAACTCCTTACGACATGATGCGTCATACTGTAAATATGACGCATCATTGGTGTCGCAAGGAGGGCGCAATGAAAAGTGACGCATCACTGTTTTCACGCAGCGATGCGTCACTTTTCATAAATGAGGCCCTAGGTATTCACAGAAGGCATTTAGGAGTCCTAAAGTTAGGACTCCTAGCTTCTGTGAATACCGAAATGAGTAAGTGCCTTCTGTGAATACCGAAATGGTAGTAAGTTTATGATTTTGTCTTAAGTTAGTTCTGTGAATCAGATCCTTTGTGTTCCTTCTTTAGAGTTGTTCACATCTCCCCCCAGAAGGACAGAAGACTCTCTTGTGACCAGCAACAGTAATGGGTCACTGTCAAACAATGGGCAACAAAGCGACTACTTACTAAAGTTGCTATACGCCATAAGTTACATTAAATTCAACTTGACCCTATAGTTTGGTTAAAGACATCAAATCTTTTGATACCTTGAATGATCAAATTTAGTAGTCCAATTTAGAAGTTAGCACTGCTGAGTTGTCAGCGTGTAATTCTGCACTCGCCAATTTTGCTACTAGCCTTTCTACAGTAAATATGACAATGCAGATTTTTTACTTCCAGGACATGAAAAGTAATTAAACACATGTTCAAATGTTTTTAAAAAATTCACTTAGACTTATAGGCCATTAGGCCTGTTTTTAGGAGTGACTTATTAATAATAAAGGGAAGGTTTAAAAGGCAAAGTCGAATTAGCAATCAGAAATTGCCCTGCCTGCTGGCAATAGCAGGATGGGAGACTTTTTTTGCTTTGTCTCACTCATGGTGGCACAATAAGTGCTGCACTCCATGATAGATATTTACAGGCCCTGGGTGACCCCGGTACTATAAACTAGGGACTTTTTAGTAAGTTAAACTGATGCAAATTATGGATGATCCAATGGGACATACACTTTTTAAGGCCCAGAGCACCGGTACTGAGGCCTGTTTAGCAGGACTCAGTGCACCTTCAGAGTCTAATAACAGCAGCATCAGTCCAAAAACTTGGGGCTGATCATGCAAAAAGAGGCATTTCCTTACAAGTACTCATCAACCATGTCTATGCTCACGATGGCTACGGGGAACCACGCCTCCGTGTAGCCACAGATGACCCGCGGCCCCACCCTCAGTAATGGTGGCACATACCTGGCTGGTTGATTCGGCGTGCTAGCCCCAGCGATGCGGTGATGCGGGCGATTTTCGCAGGGTGTATGAGGAGTGCCGTGGATCCGGACAGTGCCATATTAGGAGAAACGATTCAGAAAAGGGGGTGGTGATGAACAGAGTGTCTGAATTAAGCAGACCACTCTTACCCAGTCCAAAGATCAGGGCTTGATCCATCACCGTTATTTAGCTCACTGCCCCATCCCAGCTCAGAACCTGGCTATATGCAAATTAGTCTGTCCCTGGCCCAGTGCATCATGGGAACAGGGCAGACCAAACTACCAAGCCAATTCTTCACCAGAAAGGAGACAAGCTTCCGGGGACCGGTTTCTGCCATTCCAGGCGTCGTCGGCCCGGCTTGCTTGAATCCTGATGGAGCAGTGAGCAAGGGACTCATGTCTGAGTGTACCCTTCCACGCTTATGGTGGACAAAATGATTCAGAAAAGGGGGTGGTGATGAACAGAGTGTCTGAATTAAGCCGACCACTCTTACACAGTCCAAAGATCAGGGCTTGATCCATCACCGTTATTTAGCTCACTGCCCCATCCCAGCTCAGAACCTGGCTATATGCAAATTAGTCTGTCCCTGGCCCAGTGCATCATGGGAACAGGGCAGACCAAACTACCAAGCCAATTCTTCACCAGAAAGGAGACAAGCTTCCGGGGACCGGTTTCTGCCATTCCAGGCGTCGTCGGCCCGGCTTGCTTGAATCCTGATGGAGCAGTGAGCAAGGGACTCATGTCTGAGTATACCCTTCCACGCTTATGGTGGACAAAATGATTCAGAAAAGGGGGTGGTGATGAACAGAGTGTCTGAATTAAGCAGACCACTCTTACCCAGTCCAAAGATCAGGGCTTGATCCATCACCGTTATTTAGCTCACTGCCCCATCCCAGCTCAGAACCTGGCTATATGCAAATTAGTCTGTCCCTGGCCCAGTGCATCATGGGAACAGGGCAGACCAAACTACCAAGCCAATTCTTCACCAGAAAGGAGACAAGCTTCCGGGGACCGGTTTCTGCCATTCCAGGCGTCGTCGGCCCGGCTTGCTTGAATCCTGATGGAGCAGTGAGCAAGGGACTCATGTCTGAGTATACCCTTCCACGCTTATGGTGGACAAAATGATTCAGAAAAGGGGGTGGTGAGAGTGGTCTGCTTAATTCAGGGTACTCTGTTCATCACCACCCCCTTTTCTGAATCATTTTGTCCACCATAAGCGTGGAAGGGTATACTCAGATGTGAGTCCCTTGCTCATTGCACCATCAGGATTCAAGCAAGCCGGGCCGAAGACGCCTGAAATGGCAGAAACCGGTCCCCGGAAGCTTGTTTCCTTCCCAGTACAAGAATTGGCTTGGTAGTTTGGTTTGCCCTGTTCCCATCATGCACTGGGACAGGAACAGACTAATTTGCATATAGCCAAGTTCTGAGCTGGGATGGTGCAGTGAGCTAAAAAACGGTGATGGATCAAGCCCTGATCTTTGGACTGGGTAAGAGTGGTCTGCTTAATTCAGGCACTCTGTTCATCACCACCCCCTTTTCTGAATCATTTTGTCCACCATAAGCGTGGAAGGGTATACTCAGATGTGAGTCCCTTGCTCATTGCACCATCAGGATTCAAGCAAGCCAGGCTGAAGACGCCTGAAATGGCAGAAACCGGTCCCCGGAAGCTTGTTTCCTTCCCAGTACAAGAATTGGCTTGGTAGTTTGGTTTGCCCTGTTCCCATCATGCACTGGGACAGGAACAGACTAATTTGCATATAGCCAAGTTCTGAGCTGGGATGGTGCAGTGAGCTAAAAAATGGTGATGGATCAAGCCCTGATCTTTGGACTGGGTAAGAGTGGTCTGCTTAATTCAGGCACTCTGTTCATCACCACCCCCTTTTCTGAATCATTTCGTCCACCATAAGCGTGGAAGGGTATACTCAGATGTGAGTCCCTTGCTCATTGCACCATCAGGATTCAAGCAAGCCGGGCCGAAGACGCCTGAAATGGCAGAAACCGGTCCCCGGAAGCTTGTTTCCTTCCCAGTACAAGAATTGGCTTGGTAGTTTGGTTTGCCCTGTTCCCATCATGCACTGGGACAGGAACAGACTAATTTGCATATAGCCAAGTTCTGAGCTGGGATGGTGCAGTAAGCTAAAAAACGGTGATGGATCAAGCCCTGATCTTTGGACTGGGTAAGAGTGGTCTGCTTAATTCAGGCACTCTGTTCATCACCACCCCCTTTTCTGAATCATTTTGTCCACCATAAGCGTGGAAGGGTATACTCAGATGTGAGTCCCTTGCTCATTGCACCATCAGGATTCAAGCAAGCCGGGCCGAAGACGCCTGAAATGGCAGAAACCGGTCCCCGGAAGCTTGTTTCCTTCCCAGTACAAGAATTGGCTTGGTAGTTTGGTTTGCCCTGTTCCCATCATGCACTGGGACAGGAACAGACTAATTTGCACATAGCCAAGTTCTGAGCTGGGATGGTGCAGTGAGCTAAAAAACGGTGATGGATCAAGCCCTGATCTTTGGACTGGGTAAGAGTGGTCTGCTTAATTCAGGCACTCTGTTCATCACCACCCCCGTTTCTGAATCATTTTGTCCACCATAAGCGTTGAAGGGTATACTCAGATGTGAGTCCCTTGCTCATTGCACCATCAGGATTCAAGCAAGCCGGGTCGAAGACGCCTGAAATGGCAGAAACCGGTCCCCGGAAGCTTGTTTCCTTCCCAGTACAAGAATTGGCTTGGTAGTTTGGTTTGCCCTGTTCCCATCATGCACTGGGACAGGAACAGACTAATTTGCATATAGCCAAGTTCTGAGCTGGGATGGTGCAGTGAGCTAAAAAACGGTGATGGATCAAGCCCTGATCTTTGGACTGGGTAAGAGTGGTCTGCTTAATTCAGGCACTCTGTTCATCACCACCCCCTTTTCTGAATCATTTTGTCCACCATAAGCGTGGAAGGGTATACTCAGATGTGAGTCCCTTGCTCATTGCACCATCAGGATTCAAGCAAGCCGGGCCAAAGACGCCTGAAATGGCAGAAACCGGTCCCCGGAAGCTTGTTTCCTTCCCAGTACAAGAATTGGCTTGGTAGTTTGGTTTGCCCTGTTCCCATCATGCACTGGGACAGGAACAGACTAATTTGCATATAGCCAAGTTCTGATCTGGGATGGTGCAGTGAGCTAAAAAACGGTGATGGATCAAGCCCTGATCTTTGGAGTGGGTAAGAGTGGTCTGCTTAATTCAGGCACTCTGTTCATCACCACCCCCTTTTCTGAATCATTTTGTCCACCATAAGCATGGAAGGGTATACTCAGATGTGAGTCCCTTGCTCATTGCACCATCAGGATTCAAGCAAGCCGGGCCGAAAACGCCTGAAATGGCAGAAACCGGTCCCCGGAAGCTTGTTTCCTTCCCAGTACAAGAATTGGCTTGGTAGTTTGGTTTGCCCTGTTCCCATCATGCACTGGGACAGGAACAGACTAATTTGCATATAGCCAAGTTCTGAGCTGGGATGGTGCAGTGAGCTAAAAAACGGTGATGGATCAAGCCCTGATCTTTGGACTGGGTAAGAGTGGTCTGCTTAATTCAGGCACTCTGTTCATCACCACCCCCTTTTCTGAATCATTTTGTCCACCATAAGCGTGGAAGGGTATACTCAGATGTGAGTCCCTTGCTCATTGCACCATCAGGATTCAAGCAAGCCGGGCCGAAGACGCCTGAAATGGCAGAAACCGGTCCCCGGAAGCTTGTTTCCTTCCCAGTACAAGAATTGGCTTGGTAGTTTGGTTTGCCCTGTTCCCATCATGCACTGGGACAGGAACATACTAATTTGCATATAGCCAAGTTCTGAGCTGGGATGGTGCAGTGAGCTAAAAAACGGTGATGGATCAAGCCCTGATCTTTGGACTGGGTAAGAGTGGTCTGCTTAATTCAGGCACTCTGTTCATCACCACCCCCTTTTCTGAATCATTTTGTCCACCATAAGCGTGGAAGGGTATACTCAGATGTGAGTCCCTTGCTCATTGCACCATCAGGATTCAAGCAAGCCGGGCCGAAGACGCCTGAAATGGCAGAAACCGGTCCCCGGAAGCTTGTTTCCTTCCCAGTACAAGAATTGGCTTGGTAGTTTGGTTTGCCCTGTTCCCATCATGCACTGGGACAGGAACAGACTAATTTGCATATAGCCAAGTTCTGAGCTGGGATGGTGCAGTGAGCTAAAAAACGGTGATGGATCAAGCCCTGATCTTTGGACTGGGTAAGAGTGGTCTGCTTAATTCAGGCACTCTGTTCATCACCACCCCCTTTTCTGAATCATTTTGTCCACCATAAGCGTGGAAGGGTATACTCAGATGTGAGTCCCTTGCTCATTGCACCATCAGGATTCAAGCAAGCCGGGCCGAAGACGCCTGAAATGGCAGAAACCGGTCCCCGGAAGCTTGTTTCTTTCCCAGTACAAGAATTGGCTTGGTAGTTTGGTTTGCCCTGTTCCCATCATGCACTGGGACAGGAACAGACTAATTTGCATATAGCCAAGTTCTGAGCTGGGATGGTGCAGTGAGCTAAAAAACGGTGATGGATCAAGCCCTGATCTTTGGACTGGGTAAGAGTGGTCTGCTTAATTCAGGCACTCTGTTCATCACCACCCCCTTTTCTGAATCATTTTGTCCACCATAAGCGTGGAAGGGTATACTCAGATGTGAGTCCCTTGCTCATTGCACCATCAGGATTCAAGCAAGCCGGGCCGAAGACGCCTGAAATGGCAGAAACCGGTCCCCGGAAGCTTGTTTCCTTCCCAGTACAAGAATTGGCTTGGTAGTTTGGTTTGCCCTGTTCCCATCATGCACTGGGACAGGAACAGACTAATTTGCATATAGCCAAGTTCTGAGCTGGGATGGTGCAGTAAGCTAAAAAACGGTGATGGATCAAGCCCTGATCTTTGGACTGGGTAAGAGTGGTCTGCTTAATTCAGGCACTCTGTTCATCACCACCCCCTTTTCTGAATCATTTTGTCCACCATAAGCGTGGAAGGGTATACTCAGATGTGAGTCCCTTGCTCATTGCACCATCAGGATTCAAGCAAGCCGGGCCGAAGACGCCTGAAATGGCAGAAACCGGTCCCCGGAAGCTTGTTTCCTTCCCAGTACAAGAATTGGCTTGGTAGTTTGGTTTGCCCTGTTCCCATCATGCACTGGGACAGGAACAGACTAATTTGCACATAGCCAAGTTCTGAGCTGGGATGGTGCAGTGAGCTAAAAAACGGTGATGGATCAAGCCCTGATCTTTGGACTGGGTAAGAGTGGTCTGCTTAATTCAGGCACTCTGTTCATCACCACCCCCGTTTCTGAATCATTTTGTCCACCATAAGCGTTGAAGGGTATACTCAGATGTGAGTCCCTTGCTCATTGCACCATCAGGATTCAAGCAAGCCGGGTCGAAGACGCCTGAAATGGCAGAAACCGGTCCCCGGAAGCTTGTTTCCTTCCCAGTACAAGAATTGGCTTGGTAGTTTGGTTTGCCCTGTTCCCATCATGCACTGGGACAGGAACAGACTAATTTGCATATAGCCAAGTTCTGAGCTGGGATGGTGCAGTGAGCTAAAAAACGGTGATGGATCAAGCCCTGATCTTTGGACTGGGTAAGAGTGGTCTGCTTAATTCAGGCACTCTGTTCATCACCACCCCCTTTTCTGAATCATTTTGTCCACCATAAGCGTGGAAGGGTATACTCAGATGTGAGTCCCTTGCTCATTGCACCATCAGGATTCAAGCAAGCCGGGCCAAAGACGCCTGAAATGGCAGAAACCGGTCCCCGGAAGCTTGTTTCCTTCCCAGTACAAGAATTGGCTTGGTAGTTTGGTTTGCCCTGTTCCCATCATGCACTGGGACAGGAACAGACTAATTTGCATATAGCCAAGTTCTGATCTGGGATGGTGCAGTGAGCTAAAAAACGGTGATGGATCAAGCCCTGATCTTTGGAGTGGGTAAGAGTGGTCTGCTTAATTCAGGCACTCTGTTCATCACCACCCCCTTTTCTGAATCATTTTGTCCACCATAAGCATGGAAGGGTATACTCAGATGTGAGTCCCTTGCTCATTGCACCATCAGGATTCAAGCAAGCCGGGCCGAAAACGCCTGAAATGGCAGAAACCGGTCCCCGGAAGCTTGTTTCCTTCCCAGTACAAGAATTGGCTTGGTAGTTTGGTTTGCCCTGTTCCCATCATGCACTGGGACAGGAACAGACTAATTTGCATATAGCCAAGTTCTGAGCTGGGATGGTGCAGTGAGCTAAAAAACGGTGATGGATCAAGCCCTGATCTTTGGACTGGGTAAGAGTGGTCTGCTTAATTCAGGCACTCTGTTCATCACCACCCCCTTTTCTGAATCATTTTGTCCACCATAAGCGTGGAAGGGTATACTCAGATGTGAGTCCCTTGCTCATTGCACCATCAGGATTCAAGCAAGCCGGGCCGAAGACGCCTGAAATGGCAGAAACCGGTCCCCGGAAGCTTGTTTCCTTCCCAGTACAAGAATTGGCTTGGTAGTTTGGTTTGCCCTGTTCCCATCATGCACTGGGACAGGAACATACTAATTTGCATATAGCCAAGTTCTGAGCTGGGATGGTGCAGTGAGCTAAAAAACGGTGATGGATCAAGCCCTGATCTTTGGACTGGGTAAGAGTGGTCTGCTTAATTCAGGCACTCTGTTCATCACCACCCCCTTTTCTGAATCATTTTGTCCACCATAAGCGTGGAAGGGTATACTCAGATGTGAGTCCCTTGCTCATTGCACCATCAGGATTCAAGCAAGCCGGGCCGAAGACGCCTGAAATGGCAGAAACCGGTCCCCGGAAGCTTGTTTCCTTCCCAGTACAAGAATTGGCTTGGTAGTTTGGTTTGCCCTGTTCCCATCATGCACTGGGACAGGAACAGACTAATTTGCATATAGCCAAGTTCTGAGCTGGGATGGTGCAGTGAGCTAAAAAACGGTGATGGATCAAGCCCTGATCTTTGGACTGGGTAAGAGTGGTCTGCTTAATTCAGGCACTCTGTTCATCACCACCCCCTTTTCTGAATCATTTTGTCCACCATAAGCGTGGAAGGGTATACTCAGATGTGAGTCCCTTGCTCATTGCACCATCAGGATTCAAGCAAGCCGGGCCGAAGACGCCTGAAATGGCAGAAACCGGTCCCCGGAAGCTTGTTTCTTTCCCAGTACAAGAATTGGCTTGGTAGTTTGGTTTGCCCTGTTCCCATCATGCACTGGGACAGGAACAGACTAATTTGCATATAGCCAAGTTCTGAGCTGGGATGGTGCAGTGAGCTAAAAAACGGTGATGGATCAAGCCCTGATCTTTGGACTGGGTAAGAGTGGTCTGCTTAATTCAGGCACTCTGTTCATCACCACCCCCTTTTCTGAATCATTTTGTCCACCATAAGCGTGGAAGGGTATACTCAGATGTGAGTCCCTTGCTCATTGCACCATCAGGATTCAAGCAAGCCGGGCCGAAGACGCCTGAAATGGCAGAAACCGGTCCCCGGAAGCTTGTTTCCTTCCCAGTACAAGAATTGGCTTGGTAGTTTGGTTTGCCCTGTTCCCATCATGCACTGGGACAGGAACAGACTAATTTGCATATAGCCAAGTTCTGAGCTGGGATGGTGCAGTGAGCTAAAAAACGGTGATGGATCAAGCCCTGATCTTTGGACTGGGTAAGAGTGGTCTGCTTAATTCAGGCACTCTGTTCATCACCACCCCCTTTTCTGAATCATGTTGTCCACCATAAGCGTGGAAGGGTATACTCAGATGTGAGTCCCTTGCTCATTGCACCATCAGGATTCAAGCAAGCCGGGCCGAAGACGCCTGAAATGGCAGAAACCGGTCCCCGGAAGCTTGTTTCCTTCCCAGTACAAGAATTGGCTTGGTAGTTTGGTTTGCCCTGTTCCCATCATGCACTGGGACAGGAACAGACTAATTTGCATATAGCCAAGTTCTGAGCTGGGATGGTGCAGTGAGCTAAAAAACGGTGATGGATCAAGCCCTGATCTTTGGACTGGGTAAGAGTGGTCTGCTTAATTCAGGCACTCTGTTCATCACCACCCCCTTTTCTGAATCATTTTGTCCACCATAAGCGTGGAAGGGTATACTCAGATGTGAGTCCCTTGCTCATTGCACCATCAGGATTCAAGCAAGCCGGGCCGAAGACGCCTGAAATGGCAGAAACCGGTCCCCGGAAGCTTGTTTCCTTCCCAGTACAAGAATTGGCTTGGTAGTTTGGTTTGCCCTGTTCCCATCATGCACTGGGACAGGAACAGACTAATTTGCATATAGCCAAGTTCTGAGCTGGGATGGTGCAGTGAGCTAAAAAACGGTGATGGATCAAGCCCTGATCTTTGGACTGGGTAAGAGTGGTCTGCTTAATTCAGGCACTCTGTTCATCACCACCCCCTTTTCTGAATCATTTTGTCCACCATAAGCGTGGAAGGGTATACTCAGATGTGAGTCCCTTGCTCATTGCACCATCAGGATTCAAGCAAGCCGGGCCGAAGACGCCTGAAATGGCAGAAACCGGTCCCCGGAAGCTTGTTTCCTTCCCAGTACAAGAATTGGCTTGGTAGTTTGGTTTGCCCTGTTCCCATCATGCACTGGGACAGGAACAGACTAATTTGCATATAGCCAAGTTCTGAGCTGGGATGGTGCAGTGAGCTAAAAAACGGTGATGGATCAAGCCCTGATCTTTGGACTGGGTAAGAGTGGTCTGCTTAATTCAGGCACTCTGTTCATCACCACCCCCTTTTCTGAATCATTTTGTCCACCATAAGCGTGGAAGGGTATACTCAGAGGTGAGTCCCTTGCTCATTGCACCATCAGGATTCAAGCAAGCCGGGCCGAAGACGCCTGAAATGGCAGAAACCGGTCCCCGGAAGCTTGTTTCCTTCCCAGTAGAAGAATTGGCTTGGTAGTTTGGTTTGCCCTGTTCCCATCATGCACTGGGACAGGAACAGACTAATTTGCATATAGTCAAGTACTGAGCTGGGATGGTGCAGTGAGCTAAAAAACGGTGATGGATCAAGCCCTGATCTTTGGACTGGGTAAGAGTGGTCTGCTTAATTCAGGCACTCTGTTCATCACCACCCCCTTTTCTGAATCATTTTGTCCACCATAAGCGTGGAAGGGTATACTCAGATGTGAGTCCCTTGCTCATTGCACCATCAGGATTCAAGCAAGCCGGGCCGAAGACGCCTGAAATGGCAGAAACCGGTCCCCGGAAGCTTGTTTCCTTCCCAGTACAAGAATTGGCTTGGTAGTTTGGTTTGCCCTGTTCCCATCATGCACTGGGACAGGAACAGACTAATTTGCATATAGCCAAGTTCTGAGCTGGGATGGTGCAGTGAGCTAAAAAACGGTGATGGATCAAGCCCTGATCTTTGGACTGGGTAAGAGTGGTCTGCTTAATTCAGGCACTCTGTTCATCACCACCCCCTTTTCTGAATCATATTAGGAGAAACGGCTTCGTAACGGCAGAGAGAATTTCGCATGCCCAGCTGGTGCGGCGCGGTCCCAGAGAGGCGGCCGGGGTGCAGTGACGTACGGCCCATCTGAATCTGAAAAAACGAAACTGACGAGGTAGAAAAAAGGTGACAAATACAGGTACGAGGTACGGCAGATTTGGGGGCAAACCCGGGACCAAGTGAAATCCAAGTGAAGCAAAGTGAAATAATAGAGGCAGAGGTGGTTGAAAGAGGACACAGGAAGCAGCAAAGGGGGGGGGGAGAGAAGGAGAGACAAATCAAAGAAAGAAGTATAGAGATACAGAGAATACAAAAAGTAAAAAAACAGAGGATAAAATAGGTAAACCCAGAAGGATGTAAATACTGCTAGCAAGTCTAGTAAAGCAGATGTCGCGACCCGCCTCAAAATGAAAACACGCCTAGCTCTGGCAAAAAAGCCGCACTCCGGGCCAATAAGGATAAGGAAAACAATTCTAGCTCCCCCGGCCTTGATAACACCCTCGAGAGTTTGGAGGAGGAGCTCCCCACCACCGTCTCTCCACAACGTGTGGAACAGGGTGAATTAGTGGCTGACCAGGCAAGCGCCACACCGGAGCTGATAGAAGCTGTTGCTGTATCAACCAGGTCTCTACAGGGCAGCCCAGCACAAGATGGCCTGAAGAAAGGTTTAAAAGAGGTGAAGGAATGTCCATTGTTTACAAAGAAAAACACCCCACAACCTCCACAACCTTCCTCTTTAATCTTGAGTTCAGTTTCAAAACCTTCTAATGCCTCATCCCTGGGGTCAGGATTGGTCTCACCAGGATCACTAGCAGAACTTGCTCCTAAAGACCAGGCAGTAACCCAACCAAATTCTGAAACTGATCATTAGGAGTCCACCAGCTACAGCAAGATCTAACTCAAGTACAAGTTTTGGTGGCGCCCCCTACACTTTTAACCTCCTTGAACTGAGTGGAAAAGACTATGTCCAGGCTAAATCCCTCCCAGGCTCAAGATGCAACAGATAAAGGTAGAAGGACAATGATTGATAATTATTTGAACTTGATGTCACCACAGCCTCAGCTACAATCCCAATCTCAACTTCAACTGGTATCTCAATGGCAAGTATTGCCAGAAGCTGCACTGGCTCAGGCAGATCCTAAGGTGGGAAGCACGAGTATTGGTACTGAGGATATGCAAAGTAAATCCAGCCAAAATATGGAGACTATGGGGGTTTATCAGTTAGACATCAGAGACATGCTGAATCTAATCTTGGAAGAGGTCTGTGAAATGAAAAAAACACAGCAAATAGAAATTGTTGCTTTGCATCAGAGACTGGGGAAAATCGAAGAAGCGATGACTGGTTTTCCCATTAGACTGCAGGAGGCGGAATCCAGAATTTCTGTGTTGGAGGACCAAATGAATATGGCTATGGGAGAGGCAAAAGAGGCGACTAAAAGGAAAAGCTACCTCGAGAACAAACTGGAGGAGCTTGAAAACCATTCTTGGAGGTCTAACATCCAGAGTGTTGGGGTTCCTGAAGGTATTGAAGGCTCCCAACTAGGCCTGGGCGAAGCACTACGCTACGCTTGCGTAGTTTGCGACGTTTGTGCAATTTCACACTACGCGAACTGCACGTAGCACAGTGCGAACATGCGTAGCGTAGGGTAGTGCAGCGGTAATTTTTTGCTTGCTCGCGGTCCTCAACGTTAAGTTGGCGACCGCGAGCAAGCAAAATGACATCCTGGCGAGACTTTTTCCTCGATCGCGATCAGCAACATCAAGTTGCCGATCGCGAGCGTTGAAAATAAACCTCTCTGCTAGAACGTGGGGAGGTCTGGTTTCTCATTGCGAGTGGTTGCGTTAAGATACCAGTCTGCGTTGAGAAAGCTGCTGCTCGAGAAAGAATCTCCTCGAGCGGCAGAAAACTACAGCTCACACTGTGCAAGATGCCGTTTTCAATGATTGCACAGTGACGGATGCTTGTCCCCACTGTGCAATCATTGAAAACGGCATCTTGCACAGTGCGAACATGCTACTACGCAGTTCGTGTAGTGCTACGCGTAGCTCGCGTAGTGCGAAGTGCGCTTCGCGTAGCTACGCGTAGCGCTACTTTGCAAACTACCCCCAGCCCTACTCCCAACCTCTCCAATGGGTCAACTCATTTATTGAACAGAATGTTTTTCCTGAGTTTAAGGGCGACCTCACTATTACAAGAGCTCACCAAGTCCCAGCGCAACCTTTCCCCAATTCCACGATACCAAGAATTATCTTGTTGAATTTCGCAGACTTCCGTATCAAGGAGAGAATCTTGACAAGAGCGATCCAACAGAGGTAGTTGTCCGTGAAAACGACTACTAAGTGTTGTATATTCTCTGACATGGCTGCCGCTGTTGAGCGTAGAAGAAAATAATTTGTTAAGATACTCCATTTGTTTAAAGCTCATGGAGCTCAAGCATTAATCGTTCAGCAGTCAAAATTGAGAGTTTTAGTCAAAGGGAAGTTCTTTGTGTTTTCTGATTTAGAAGAGACCCGGGCATTATTAAAGGAGATTTCGGTAGGGTCTATATATAGATTTACCAAATGGCAATATTAACCACTTGGATGCTGTGGTACATGATATTCTCCAATGTAATTTCCATTGAAATCAATGGAAACTCCATGACGAGTTACCCTTGTCATTAGCAGCCAAGTGGTTAAGGGCACCCTCCACTTCGATACAAGCTGGGCTAGCTAGCCTTTGGAGTGGTCTTAATGTATTACTGGGGATCCCAAGGCCAGCGGAGTCTGCAATGATGTCCAGATAGAACCATAATATGGTAACGGGGGGGGGGGGCGGCTTCAATCCCTTTAGTATGAGATGTGTTTATTGTTAGGCTATTCTGAATTGTTTTAAAGGCGTTGCTGACACCGGTGCATATTTCGATCTACCATATGGTAAATGAAAAGGGTTCCCTTTTCTTTAATATCTAGCACTAGACTGTGGTATACATTTAGATTGATCATATGGCAACATAAAGGGCTTTCTCTCCTTTAATATAAATTGGACAAGCCAGCCTACGGATTGGTTTTAAGATATTGCTGGGGGTCTCTGGGTCATCGGGGTCACTCAGGGTGTAATCTCATGACACCCATGAGGCTAGATAGGAGGGGCAAAATGTGGGCAGCGTGGTTGGTAGGGGGTTTTCTACATTTCGAGGGGTGGGTATTTTTCTTTTGGGGCGGAAAGGGAGGGTTTGAGGTAGGGCTCACAGCAGAAAAAAGAGCAGGAGCAGAAGGTACAGAAAACATACACGTTTTGTTAATCATAGAAACCAGTAAATGTAAGATCCTATCAGTCAATGCTAACGGAATGCTAAAAAAAAAGAAGTATGGCACTCTTATTAGATGGTTACCATCACTAAATTCCCAAGTTCTGTTTTTGCAGGAGACACATTTGAAATCTAATTCTCCTAAAATATTTATACCCAAGGTTTTCTCAAAAGTTTTTTTTGCATCTTCAGGCCTTGTGGTGAGAGGAGTAGCAAACTATTTCTCGAGTAAACTTCCCTGGGAATTTTTACAAGTGCATAGGGATACACATGGGAGGTGGATTTGGGTAGTAGCTAGGTTACAGGGGAAAACATTGAATTTCGGATGATATTGTACCCCTGGTCCAAATCAACAATTTATTGATAGAATCTCCTGGGCAGGTGATTTTAGGAGGGGATTTTAACTTTATACAGGATGTAAGGAAAGATACTTTGAATAAAAACAAAAAACAACTAAAACCAAATACAAAAGAATTTGTGGGTGCCATTATACAAGAATACCAACTTGTGCATCCGTGGCGGGAAATCAATCCAGACAAGGAATTCTATACCTGCTATTTGCACCGTTTTTGGACGGGGTCTCGAATAGATTTTTTTCTTACCTCCAGATCCTTTTGGGTTCAAGAGGTTGGCATAGGTTGTAACCCTTTTTCAGATCATGCTTATGTTGGGGTAGGAATGGTGCTTGGGGGAGGAAGTAGGGAGCGGCCGAGGTGGCAGCTGAATCATCTCCTTTTGCAAGATATGGGCTGGGTAAAAAGGTTTAGAGAGTGGATCCTGAAATATTTCCAGATTAATAGGAATACGGCAACCCCCTTCTCAGTGTGGGCAGGTTCAAGGTAGCAGCCCGTGGGCAGAGAATAGCCTTTACGGCCACCCAGTCCAATGCCCGGAGGGCTAAGATAGCTAAACTGCAAGCTGAGGTAGATAGGGGAATACGCTCTTCAACTTCAGCTTCTCCCAAATCAATATGAGCAGGCAAGAACAGCGCTGAGGGATTTTTTTTATTTTAGAAGTGGTTTGCAACTCACAAATATTTCAACAAAGGGTCTATGAAGAAAGCCAGTTAATCAGCAAATTTGAGGCAAACTCTACAAGGAAAAAGCAAGAATCAGTTACAATATCTAAAGTTTTAGACCCTCGGACTGGTCGAGAAGTAGTTAATGGCAGCGATATCCCACAGATTTGT
Organism: Lissotriton helveticus; assembly: GCF_964261635.1. NCBI lineage: Eukaryota > Metazoa > Chordata > Amphibia > Caudata > Salamandridae > Lissotriton > Lissotriton helveticus. The sequence goes on along the minus strand of NC_136069.1, from coordinate 1,070,571,235 downwards.
GTTGACCACTTTCACCAGCTTTACTCTACTGAATATTTAGTGGAGGAGGAGCTAATCCAGGAGTATTTCATAAATATGAATGTTCCCGAACTGTCAGATATTCGGCTCAGTGAATTAGGGTCGGAAGTGGAAGCTTCCGAGATCTCGGCTGCCATTAAAACAACAGCCGGGGCAAAAGCTTGCGGGCAGGATGGCTTCCCTATTGAGTTTTATAAAGTTTTTTCAAAGGAACTAATTACCCCCTTAAAACACGTATTTAACTTTGCTTAAAAGGGTGGTGCTGTTCTAGCAGTTTTTACAGAAGCAATAATCGTTTCCGTTGTTAAAAAAGATAAAAACCCAGAAGACGTGAATTCCTATCGGCCCATTAGTCTTCTGAATTTAAACTATAAAATTTTGATGAAAGTATGGGCAGAATGTTTTTTACTTGCCGCCCAAGAGATAATTCATAGAGATCAAACTGGCTTCAGAGTAGGTAGATGAATGGCGGCTAATACCCAGTTTTTAATACATGCGTTGGATTATTTTAATACAAATTCTATTCCGGCAAGTATTGTAATGGTCGATGCAGAGAAAGCTTTCGATCTCGTGAACTTGAGAACCCTGTTTGTTACCCTTGGTGGGTTTGGGTTTCCTCCTAAAGGTAGTTAATATGCTACGTAATATCTACCAGGGGGCCACGGCTCTGGTCGTGATAAATTCAAGTCGTGCATGAACCATAAAAATAAACTGTGGAACCAGGCAGGGCTGTCTTCTTTCGCCATTGCTTTTTACCTTTTTTATAGAGCCTTTGGTTTTAAAGATACAAAACAATGCTGCTATTCAACCACCGATCCCTGGCATGGCCAAGTTAAAACTCTTTGCAGACGACATTATTTTATACCATACTCCCGATAAAGAGAACCTTGAAACAGTTTTAAGGCAATTTTTGGATTTTGAACAAATAGGCGGGTATAAAATAAATGCCAATAAAACCAAGGTTGTTGCCCTCAATGCAGATCTGAATTCTTTTCCATCTTGCTTGAAGATACAAGTGACTAAATCTGACCCTATAAAATATCTTGGGATATTTGTATCTAACCAGTACCATCAGCTATTCGAATTGAATTATTTAAGAATGATGGGCAAGATTAAGAAGCTTTTGGAACAATGGATATTACTCCCTCTATCGATAGTGGGTAGAGTTTCATTGGTCAAAATGTCCATACTTCCGCTGCCTATTTTTTTGTTTACTAATGTCCCGATTAAGATAAATCAGTCCTATTTTAGGGAAGTAGACACCCTACTTAGGGAATTTGTTTGGGGCAAGAGAGCTCCAAGGGTCAAATTGACTGTGGTACAATTACCCATAGTACATCTGAGAACATATTATGAGGCTGCTTTTTTAGATTTAGTGTCCGGCTTGATGGGATCTAAATCTACCAGAGACAGCTTTTTTATAGATAAAATGACACAAGAAATTGGGTCACTAACTCGAGTGTTTTAAAAACTTCCAAACTCCCCCAAAAAAATGATACAAGACTTTAAAAGATTATTTTTTAGACTGCAGTCCTTTTTTAAAAAGACGGACTCTTCGGGTCTCCAGTATCTAAAACTGAGAGAATGTACTAGTCTCGGTCTCCAGCTGCAATTAAGGCATATAAATATCTGGGAAGGCTGTGGACTATCTGAGCTAAGACATTTTATAGTTCAAAATAGGCCAATTTCCTCGCAAGAAGTAATGGCAAAGGCGGGGAGGGCGGGGAGCCACCGGAAACCGGCCTTTTTTTTAATATTTACGAGTTGTTCATCTGTTAAAAAATACCAATGGCATATTGGATGCCCCTAACCAACGTGTGGTAACCCTTTATGGGGCCAATGTTAAAGGGGTGGGAAACTGGTATAGGTTGCTACATAAACAGGGTCACGCTCCTGTGAGAGAAAATCACTTGGACAAAATAACTCGGGAGACAGGCTGGCTTTGAAGGAGTGGGAGGCCATCTGCTATTTAGGAAGCAAATCTCTGCGTGCTGCAAATTTCAAAAGGATGGCCTTCCTATAATGATGGCTTTCTGATTTAACACCAGCTGCCTTAAAAAAAAGATTCCCTGGAGCTGAAAACAAGTGCTTTTGCTGCCAGACAGATGGAGAAGGCTGGTGACACCATACTTTCTTTTCATTTCCAGGGCTGAGGCTTTTTTGGGAGCCAGTTTTCTCTGATATCAAGCAAGCAATCGGAAAAAAGTGTGTTGCTCGAGGCCATAGCTGCTTTGTTTGGAATTTGCAGAGATGGAACAATGCTGTCCGAGGCCGAAAAAGCCTTTGTATTTATTTCTTGTACGGTAGCTCGTTATCTAATTCTGCAAAATTGGAAATCTATTGAAGCTCCCTCTCATTTGAAATGGTTCAATAAAATGAAAAGATCCCCAAAAATTCGAAGAAGCCTATGCTAGGCGGGTTGGGGCTACTAGGAAATTTGAAAAAAAATTGAATTTTTTAATGAATTAGAAAAGTTTAATGAGGGATCTTAACGCTCTGGTTGGTAAATTGATGTAGCAGCTCTTATTATAAGGCATTAGCACTTTTTCTCATGGCACTTTAGTAGCAGCAGCCCTTCTCTAGTTGTTGCACTTTATAGAATGATGTATTTTGTATTCTGTGTTATTTGACAATGATGTTATGAGCCGCTACAGCCATAATCTTTCTTTTTAATAAGATGTAGTTATGACGGCTTTAGGTGATAAGAAGGCTCTAGCACTTTATTGGTACTGTACTTTAGACACACTAGGAACTTTCTTCATTGCTGCTGTTTTTTAAGATAAATGTGCACATTGTTTATTTGTGAACGAGTATATGACTAGCTGCTTTATCTTTAGCTCTTTTTTATTATGTATTGAGAGGCTGTTGTTTCGTTTTTTTTACAAACTGGCTTTAATAATGATTTTAAGTATACTATGTATTTCATGAACCTAATGCTCTGCTCAATTAAAAAAAAAATGAAATAAAAAAAAACATGTCTACATTACAGGTTTGCTAGGTAACACTGTATTCATATCCCGTGAGTTAGATTCACAAGACTTCAAGCTAAATACATAAACATTCCTAAACAACCGTGCACAGTGGCATGGAATGCATTGTAGTGGGTTGTCCCTTCCTTCTTATCCCACCTCCCAAAATGTATTCATCAAGTTTCCCTGATATTCTTGTTTCCTATTATTGTTTGTGGTACTACCTCACAAGTTTAGTTATATGATGCAAAGTTGCATTACTATACAACCTAATCACCACGGAGCACCATTGATGTGACTACTGACTGATATTACTGTTATGATGCTAAGTATAATGATGTACTGTAGGACCTTGAAGAAAACTCCAAACAAAGGGAGAGTCACCTCCATTATCCAAAAGGGACAGGTTAGGTATATGTGGGTTACATACTTTTAAATAAATGGTAATCCTTGGAAGGATAGTGAGACAGAGATTTTGGTTATTGAACTTTCAGTTCGCTTTGAATTTCAGTTTGCTGAGTAATGTTACTTCACACTACCCCCTGGGTGTGCTCTTTTGCATTTCGAGTTGATGTAGTTACTGGAAAGACAAAAATACATGTGAGCACGGAAGTCAAATCAATTTTTGTTCAGTTCGGACCCAGAAGAAACCCCAATAAAGATAATAAAACAAAACAGGGTCTCTTTACGATGCTCCATGTCATCATGACACCACGCGTCCAGTACAGGGTTTCCTTATACAAATCAATAGTATTGGGTTTCAGTCCTTTCAAGGTTAGCAATTCATGACTACAACTCCCAAAACAAACTGGGGCTGGTTTACAAAGGGCCTCCGCAATGAGAAAGCTCATAGCGGCGATTTCGTGCGGAGACTCCCCCACGACTGCGGGCGGAGGCCCTTTGCGAATCAGGCACAGACGTTTTAAGTCATGCGCAAAGTGGGCTCTGGCCCAGGGCCCCAGCCTTTCAGTGGTCCTCTGATAGAGCCTGATAGGTTCTGCAGAGGTTTGCCCTGATGAACTTGTGTAATTCTTAAACAGATGGTTTTAAATACCATTTTCCTTTAATTTATTTTTAATGTGGGTGATGTGTGAAAATGTATTACGGAAGTTTTTTTAGATCAAAATAGGACCTCATATATGAGAAATGGAAAGGTGTCACACAGAGTATTTGCAGTAATATTAGTGAGCTGCTGCTGTGTTACAGTATTGAAAAAACATGTCACCATCCATGAATACTAGATGTAAACACATTTGGAATTTGGGCCAGTGTGCCTGTGCCATGAAGAGCTGAAATTGGATCATACATTCAAAGCTGTTCCGAACAAGGGCCCCCAAAATCCGTTTAGCCCAGGGCCCCCAAAATCCTGAAGATGTCCCTGGAATCAGGACCACTAGCTCTACCAGGGAAAACCCAGAAGTAGAATCGTGGCCTAAAGGCGGCACAGAGCTCGGCGGAAACACTATTCACAAAGGACTGAAGGAGTACAGTGAAACGCTTTACACAGCTGTACCATCTTGCTGTACAACAAAACAGGCTGACTACACAAAGTGATACATACCTCTTACGGGACAACAAGGACTCGGCGGCTGGCTGTGATACTGAAGGGGCCTGGGGCCATACACGCTGCACCCAGAATCCGAATCGCTTTGCTCACTTGTTACCGGAGAAATAAAAGTGGTGCGCTTATATGGCCGTTTTGGCACCGGATAACAAGTTGTCTTTTTCATTAACGGACGTGGTGACCTGCAGTAATTATCTTCGACTTCACTCCCGTGAGAATCTGTATCGGTTGGTGCCGGGGCACACACTGTAACGTGCTTAAGGCATGGTTTTAGTCGCTTGCATTCCTGTGCTTTCGGCTCACTCATGACAGTTCGCTTTTCAGCCTCTCGTTGTGTGTGGGGAGGGACGCATTCTTCGTTTCTTACAGCATATGCATCACTTTGGACACTTTGGCTAGAACATCTTGGGCCGGCAATGAGGAACATGTCTGGTGGACAGCCATTCTGTGCACTGACAAAACGCAGAACTGTTGTTGGCTTTTCCCTCTCATCGTCTGACGTGAGCGGTGGTGTTCTAAAAGATCATAAAAAAAGAGCACAGATTACATCTCAAGTAAACAAATCAGAAAGCGATTATTCAATGGTGTATTACAACACTTCCAGTATTACATTAACCATAACTCCTTAAACACCACATACCTGGGCAAAAAACAACTTCTGGACTATGCGCCGCTTAGCAAAGAAATCAATTGGTTCAACACTTTAGTCCCTGTCATTTCTTATTCTATCTACTGCTATTAGAAAGGGAAATAACAATAATACATATTTGTAAAGCGCGAACATATCACCCATTAAGGTTTCTAGGTGCTGGGGGCTGTTGGGGAGATTCAGTGAGCTATTGCACAGAGGCACATGATGCTGAGCTGAGCTGCCACTGGCGGTTGAACTGGGTGCCCCTCACTTCCTGAGTCGACCGCTCACTCCTCTCCCTCCAAATCAACCAACAACGTGGCACTTGAAAAAGTCACTGGTCACCTATTACTAAACTTGTTCAGCCTTGCTTAGAATGAAAAGAATTAGCTAAATATTGTAATTGTCAAACGTACTTAAACAGCAGCTATCATCTTCCGTGCTATCCGGAGACTGTTCGCTCTCTGTAAAGCCGTGACCTTACTGGATGTATGCAGGACTCCACTCCAGCGATAATACCAGGAGGCCTGGGCACCAAAATGAAGATGCCCTCCCCTCCCGTATTAGTGAAATAGATAGCTAAAACAAGCATTCGCAATGCAATCTGTGTCGCATTAGTGAATGTTAGAGCTATTGGCGTTGCTATTGACAATGGGCCTCATACATGGAAGTATAATTTTGCGCTTATATATTAGCGATTTTTAAGAAATTGCTATTTGGTAATCGTGCAATGCAATAAATCAGACAGGAAACAGCAGTTCTCTAATTGCGAGTTCTTAAGAATCGCAAACACAATTAGGGAATCGCTATTTGTAATTGCAACTCCATTCGTTCATATGGGCCTCAAGGCAGATAGCTGAGAATGGTCTTGCATGGCTTAAATTGTGATTACCTAATTGGTCATCGCAAATTAGGTAATGTAAAGGCAAGGGTGCCTGGGGGCCTAAGGCCCCCCTGAGGCCCCCCTAACAAAAAAAGGTGCACATGTAAGACACACACATGCCCAGAGGGCAGGTGTACGCCACATGGCACTTTGAAAAATGCAGTTTTGTGCATTTTTCAAAGTATGCACATGGTTAACATCACAGTTTGCATTTAGGAAAGGCGTCTTAATAATAAAAATAATAATAATAATAAAGACATTTGTAGAGCGCATGGATTACGCCATCCCGGCGTATCCCCGCGCTAAAACAGGAGAGGAAAGAAGACTCATCCGAGGGTGGTCGGAAAAGCGAGGGAAAGACAGAGAAACCTATGAGGAGAACAGATGGGTTTTCAGCATTCGACGGAAGATAGGTTCTGCCTGCTCCAAGCGGAGGCTGATAGGGAGTTTGTTCCAACCTATGGCCACCACAACCTTGAACGAACGGCCTCCCATTTTTTCTCTCCTATATCGGTGGGTCACAAGTGTGCCCTTGCCTCCCGATCTAAGCGATCTGGGTGGTTCGTACCAGGTAGCCAGACCTGTCAGATAACTAGGAGCTTTATGCCATAAGATTCGATGGCATGTAAGGAGTGCTTTATACATTATTCTTTTTTTCACTGGGAGCCAGTGGAGGGTCTTCAAGGCGGATGCGGAGTTGGCTCTTTTAGGGAGTCTCAGCACAAGGCGGGCTGCAGCATTTTGCAGTATCTGGAGTCGGCCAATGCTTTTACTAGATGCTCCCAGGAAGAGGACATTCCCATAGTCCAGGCGTGAAGTGATCAATGCGTGGGTCATAGTGCGCCGAGCCTCCAAAGGAAGGAGGTCCAGGGTTTTGTTGAGAGTCTTTAAGACCCCATAGCACTTGCCTACTAGACGATTAATGTGCGTCTCGTAAGAGAGAGTCGGATCCATCCATATCCCTAAGTTCTTTGCTTCAGGACAAGGTATAGGCATAGCGCCTAGACAACTAGGCCACCAATCACAAGTCCAGAGCCGCCGATCACCACCTACTACCAAGACTTCAGTCTTCGAGCTGTTGAGTTTAAGGCAGTGACTATCCATCCAGGTGGCCAATGCTTGCATACAAGCTCGGAAATTATTTGCTCCCGCTGCCGAGGTTTGGGTGAGGGTGAGTAAGAGCTGTGTATCGTCGGCGTAGGAAACAATCTCTACGCCGAGCGAATGAACTAGCTCAGCCAGGGGGGCCATATATAGATTAAAAAGGGTAGGACTTAGAGCGGAGCCCTGTGGCACCCCCTGTTCTAAGAGCTTCTCCTCCGACTGAAAAGAGCCCCGTTGGACCTGAACGCTTCTGCATGTCAGAAACGATTTAAGCCATCCGAGTGCTCTGCCAGTCACACCACCTCTGTTCAGACACTGTAGCAAGGTGATATGTGCTACAGTGTCGAACGCTGCGCTAAGGTCAAGCTTACAAGTGCCATGGTGAGGCCTGCGTCAGCTCCTAACCGTAAAGTTTTGGTGGCTCTTAATAAGGCTGTCTCAGTAGAGAGACCTCTTCGGAACCCCGATTGAGAGGGGTGCAGGAGATTATTATTTTCCGCAAATGCCATCAGTTGCATATTAGCAATTTTCTCTGCAATCTTCGCAGTATATGGTAGCAGAGAGATAGGTCGTAGATTTTCCAGAACATCATGGCTTACGTTTGGTTTTTTCCTAATAGGTAGCACAATCGCCTTTTTCCAATTTATCGGCAGGGTCTGGGAGTCAAAGGATGCAGTGAGGACATGGCGGATATAAGGTTCTAGAACAGCTATGCTAGCACCCAGCACTCTAGGAGGAGCTGGGTCTCTAGGAGAGCCTGATTTTATACTAGTACAGATGGTTTCAAGTTTTTCACTGGAAGGTACAGTAAAACACTCTAACCTCTGTTCTGAGTTCAGCAGTTCCTCTGTCTTCAGTTCTATGAAGGTTTCTCCATTAGCAGGACAACTGGAGAAGGAGCTGTAAATATTTTTTACTTTATTGGCAAAATAGTCTGCCACCTTATTGCATTCAATGATGGAGTCTGTTTCCGGGACATTGGAGTTAGAGACGACAGAGATTTCTTTATATATTTTAAAGAGTTCTCTAGATGAACAGTCCGCCTCACAGATTCTGTTCCTATAAAAGGTGGTTTTAGCAGCCCTGACCTGCTTTTGGTAGCTTCTCATTGCTCTTCTATATTGACTTTTAGTGGACTCATTCATATCCTTGCGCCAGAGCCTTTCTAGTTTTTTACATGCTGATCTTATAGTCTGCAGATCTGTATTATACCATAGGGCTGATCTCCTAGCTCTGTTTCCCTGTTTGGGGCTGGACATAGGGGCTACCTTATTCAGGGCCTCAGGGATTCGGGTTTCTAAGTTTAGGTTAGCGCTTTCGCTATCCGTGCCTCCTGGCATCCCTCCTACGCTTAGCAACTCGTTGAAAGTATGTTGCGAATTTTTTTCCCATTTGCGGTATGGGTAGCTATTATTGCCATCCAGCAGGGGTGTCTGCTTACCTAAAGTGCAGATTTCAAAAGGGACTAGAAAATGGTCTGTCCAGGGAAAAGGGTTCGGACATTCCGTCTTTATGCCCTCCCAGTTAGCAAACACCGGGTCCAGTAAGTGGCCATGAGTATGGGTGGGAGTTAAATTTATAAGGGACAGATTCAAGTGTTGTAAGTCCTGTCTCAACTCCGTGGCTTTGCTTTGCTGGACATCGTCTAAGTGAATATTTAAGTCACCTAGAAGGAGAACCTTCCTGTGTCTGAGTGCAAGGTGAGCCAGGTGTTCTTGTAAGCTCTGCCTAAAGTTTCCCAGGGTCCCAGGAGGTCGATAAAGAAGGACACCCGAGATGTGGTCCTGAGGGCCCAGTTTCAGTGCGAATTTTCCAGCTTCACAGTTCTCTATTGCAAGATATTCAAGGGAGCAAACCAACTGGGCCTTGCTGTTCACTGCAATCCCACCTCCACGGCCTACTGGTCGATCCACCCTGGCTATATTATAGCTGGGTGGAAGGGATTCGATGATCTCAGGGTCAGAATCAGCGCCCAGCCAAGTCTCCGTCAGAAAGAGCAAATCGAGCCTCTCATCAGAGAGCAGGTCCCAAATTTGCAAGGCATGTCTAGGTAAGGATCGACAATTTAACAAGCCACCTTTGAGGTTCCTAGACCGTTCTTTAGAGTCTGTCTGTTTAGTGGTTTTAAACGGGCAATGGGGGCATTTGGTAGAGGCTACAGCCTTCATTTTGTGCCTGCAGCACTCAATAATCGGTGGCCTTAGGTTCCAGAGGTCCTGCCCAGTATATGTTATCAGGTCAATAGGAGAAAGGGCAGGGGTTGGGGCCCTGGACCGCGCCCCGCCACGGACGGGCGCAGACGGGCTTGCCTTAGGCGCGCCTTCGGCGCGCAAACGGCGCACCCGCTGCGCTCGTCCGCTGGGCAACCGATGGAAGCACAGTATTTATGTTATTCCGGGCTGTGGGTTAAGGGGGCTTGGCCAGAAAGGGGCGTGGCCTCCGCTCGTGGCGGGAGGGCGCGAGGGGGAGTACTCGATCAGCGGGCAGCGTCAGCGCTGTCTCCGCTGTGTCCACCACCTGTGTCTAGGAAGGTGAGTTATGACCAGCACAAGTAGATTTGTGATTGAGCACAGTTTAACACACAAGCAATGACACACTAAAAATACTAACACACAAGTAATCTGTGCGCAGAGTTTAAAAACACAAGCAATGACATCGTAAAAAATACACACACAAGTAATCTATGATATTAGGTATAAAAACGATAGCACCTCGCTCCCGGCTTTCCGCCTCGGGAGCTTACCTCTCAGTTTTGCAGGTCAGCCGAGAAGTGTGGGCTTAAGCAAAAGAGGCTGGGGGCGTGGCCAGAAAGGGGCGTGGCCTCCGCTCGTGGCGGGAGGGCGCGAGGGGGAGTACTCGATCAGCGGGCAGCGTCAGCGCTGTCTCCGCTGTGTCCACCACCTGTGTCTAGGAAGGTGAGTTATGACCAGCACAAGTAGATCTGTGATTGAGCACAGTTTAAAACACAAGCAATGACACAGTAAAAATACTAACACACAAGTAATCTGTGCGCAGAGTTTAAAAACACAAGCAATGACATCGTAAAAAATACACACACAAGTAATCTGTGATATTAGGTATAAAAACGATAGCACCTCGCTCCCGGCTTTCCGCCTCAGGAGCTTACCTCTCAGTTTTTGCATGTGCATTAGGTAATCATAAATTGCGATTCCTTATATGCATTCACAATTTAGGGAATCAAAAAAAATTGTGATTACCTAAATTGGAAATCAAAAAAACTTTCATACATTAGAAAAGGCCATTTTGCGATCGCAAAATAGCTTGATGCATGTGCCCCAATGTTTCTTAGTTATGTTTTTTTGTAAAAACAAATATCCCAGCGGTAGCATAAGCAATAAAAAAAATTCCACAAAGCAATGAAAGGGTGCAGTACCACAGGCTGTTGCTAGATGTCCCTCTGGAGTTCTAAAGAGCCCTCTATTAGCCACACATGGTAATTATCCCGTAATGCAGCCTACTAAAGAATGTTGTTACCGCACTGTTTTCTGGTGAATGCAGTATCAGAGGCACAATGCTTTAATGTCTCTGTTAAACAGCAGTCCCACGCACATTATTGGAGCCACTCATATTACCTCCATAGTTATTGTTAGACCTGGCACCATTGGTGTGGGTCTCCCTTCCATTTTTGCTGTTGCCTCATGTGTTTTTCTGGTGTTAGATGCTTTGGGCACTGTGCCACTGCTGTCCATTGCCACAGTGCGAGTGCTCCCTACTGTAAATTGATGTATTGATTAGTGGTTCCATGACTGGATATTTGGTTTACTTGTCAGACCCTAGTACAGTGCACTGAGTGTGCCCAGGGCATGTAAATCCAAATGCTTCTAGTGGGCTTGCAGCACTGGTTGTGCCACCCACAGAAGCAGCCTTGTAAAATGTGTCTACGGTCTGCCAATGCAGAGCCTGCATGCAGTCTGGTACTGTCGTGCTGACTGGGCAAGTGCACCCACTTGCTAGTCCCTAAACCTTCCCTTGTCTTCATATTAGTCGCCCCTATGGTAGGCCCAAGGGCAGGGTGCATATTAAGTATAAGGTAGGACAAGCCCTGATGTGTGTGGCATGTCCTAATAGTGAATTACAGCCATTTTCTTTTTTCACTATTGCAAGGCTACCTGTTCCTCATAGGATAGAATGGGCTGCTGGATTGTTACATGTTTATAATACTAGCAGACTCAGAGGACATGGTAGAAATTCGAGTTTAGTATGCCTGGACTCAGAATAATAAAATACATTTTTTAGTAAAGTTTATTTTAATGTTCTGTGTTTGCAAATACCACTTTTAGAAAGTAGGAATTTGCTTGCCTAACCATTTGATCCTGCCTCTGCTAGGTTGTGGATTCCTTGTCTGGGTTTGTGTGTGACAGGACTGGGGAATTCCAGAAGACCGTCTGGGGCTGCCCAGTGGTAAATAGGGAGATCTGCATCCAAGATGGGAGGTAGTAGTTGCAGCTGGGACCTGAATAGGGCTGGACCTTTCCTCTACAAGGCTGGCTACACCCCCTGTGGTGTGTCTGATGTCTCTGCCCTGCACATTGAAAGAAGAGAAGGAAGGCTGTCAACAAAGTGCTCCTGGCCTGTACTTGCCTTCCACGATGCTGGCTCCACCTCCTGTGGGGCGTCTGATGTGCCTGCCCTGTGCTGTGTAAGGAAAGGAGAAGTCTGGTAAACAGAGTGCATCAGAACTGGCTTGAACTGGGCACTGGCCCCTCTCCCCTCAGGGAACAAAGGATTTTGGGGTATGAGTATTGGGACCCTGAGCCCCTGAAATTAGATCACTCCTGGAACTGACAAGAAGAAATCTCTGCTGAGGAGAAGGAACCTGAAGAAACTGAGGAGAGACTGGCAAAGATACGTGGTGTTCGAAGGACGGCTCCTGTAGCGCTGGCGTATTACGATCACGGGCAATTCCTGTATTGAGGGACGCCGAAAATTATCAAAATTTAAAGACACGCTGCTACATATAATATTGGGGATATGACTACAGCTTGAAGATTACTGAATAATCGATCAGGATCACTTAAAAAGATAAAACATTTTGGAAATCATATTTATGGAGGTCATGTCTCACATTTAAAGAGTTAAAGTCCTACACGCTGTTACTGTAAGGTATATATCGATTTTATTATAGAGCTGGCGATGACAGACCAGACTGCTGTACAATTAAGATATATATATACATATTGAATTGAAGGAAAGAACACTATCTACCTGTGTACTGAAGAAGGTGGCTTTATTTGTGTGACACCACCGAAACGCGTCAACGCTTTAGACTTCGGTTAAATTCATTTTTGGACAGGCTGTACAGAGGCAACAAATCCTAATGCCCTTCACCTTGTGTAGCATCATTCTGAATTAACGCAGCAAAGGCTTAAAATTGCTTTGCCCTGGTTTTTCCTTCCATGTATTATCTCAGTTGTGTTATTTTTATGTGTTAGCATTAGGCTTTCTTTCACTGTTATAGTGATTATTATGTAATGTTTTTTATGATTAAAATAGTTTTAATGATATGATGTATTTTTAAATATACTGACCGTGTGATGTCACATTAAATGGATACTATATTTTTTAAATCTTGTGTTCGTGGATTCCGATGAGGGTGTTCCTAGTATGACAGAAGTGTGTGGAAAGTGAGTTATATAAAAAGCGGTGAGTCCAAAGGGAATTTGATTTTTGACGTTGACATTTGAGTGGGCCCGGACCGCTGCGGTCTGCAGGATTTGTTAGACTCTGTGTTCTTTCAGCACGCTGCAGCTGGACAAGGCTACCGACTCGCACAGAACTTTGATTTACACCGTTTTAACCAGAACTCTTGAAATTTGATAGTACTGTGGATTCTTTTTGTCGTTTATTGGTCTTGTGGTAACTCTATATAAAGTATAACTTATTTTTGATACAAAACCTTGTGTGGTGTCCATTTGTAGTGTTGTCACTGAGTTACTGTATGTAGTCACAAATGCTTAACTTACATCGGCTCTGAACTAGCCTTGACTGCTCGCACCACGCCGCCTAGAGGGTGAGCAGGGGTTATTGTAAGAAGGTAATTCCCTTGCCCTCAATACACAAGGAAGTCCTAGAGTCTGTCCACAAAGGAATGTTCATCAATGTATGAGCAAACATAATCTCATGTATTCAGCTGTAGTACAAAAGAACGACAGGGAGAGGTCTTTTAAATGGGTTTGAGATGCAGAGAAATAGCGGCCAGCAAATAGATGGCCTCAAAGAGGGAGAAGACAGGAACACCCGGAGGAAAACAGGAGAAAACTCTGTCGGGATCACTGGTGTCCCATCATTACACTTAGCGTGTCCAGTGTCATCATCTGGGCTACCAAATAACTATATTTCACCATACCTCCAACCAAGAGGAGGGTGGATAAAAGATATAGTTTAGCCCTCTTTGTAGAGTTTTTACAAGAGAGTAAAATGAGAGAGCAAGACTCTCTTGAAAGATTAGTGCAGTGTAAAAAAAGAAGAAGAAGAAAAGTGATACACATCAGAGACACCAATAATACTAAATCGGGATCGGTTTCCTAAAGGATGTATTCCTGTCTAAAAACAGTGAAAAAATATAAATCAAGAGCAGTTGAAGTATGACACTGCTCTTATGGTCGACATGTTTCAGCTGGTTGGGTATAACTCCCTAGCTTTCTTCAGGACCTTAACGCTTCAAAAGAAGCTTAATTACTGTCACTAATTGAGTACATTAATACATGCAATTTTTGTTAAATTCACAAAAAAGGATAATCCTTTATCAATTCCTCCATATGGACATGATGTATCCGACATCTGAAAGAGAATTAGAGAAAGAAAAGGACAAGGGAAAAATTATAATAAACTGCATCGCTTATCATACAAAAGCACAAAACCTATCCTAAGTTTGGTTAAATCTTTATTAAAACTTCAATTATCTAAGTTTAAGAAGTTCTTATAAACCGCAATGGTGAACTTACCAATGCGTCATGAGGATAATACCTCACCTCACTGGGCACCAGCGTGTGTCTGAGAGGCCCCGCTCTGTAGAAAAGTCGATACAGAAGGTGGAAATCAAATATATGTGATGATTACCATCAGAAAACAACTGTTTATGATTGTAGAGCCCGAAAATCGAATATATCCGATTCCAGGCATTTACCAACACCTACTTAAAAACAATGCGTAAGCTTCTCAACCTCATGGCAAAACCCAGCTGCGGCCCAGCGTCAAAAAGTGACAGGGACAAAGGCAAATTAGAGTTGGTCCCAATGTCATTTGACCACTAATTGATAAGAAAAATTGAAATCTAAACAGCTAGTTTGGTTATATACGTGTTGTTTGAATGTTAATTTGAGATATACAACAAACCTCAAACTTAACCTTGTATTTGTATATAAAATTCTAAAAAGCTATTTAGCTCTCTAAAGTAGCTAAGGAGTCTAAGAACTCACCTAGATGAGTCCCGTTTCTCTTTTCACTCTTAGTAACTACAGAAAAGTAAGGGAAAGGCTCTCTAATCACAGAATACATAGAAAACCCTTTTCTTATCGTGAGCATACTGTGTTTAAAAGAAGCAAAGCGTTAAAGAGCTACTCTGCGCCAAACAGGAATCCCATTTATCTTTTCACTCATGGTGGCTATAAAAGAGCCAAATGCAGGCTCTATAATTGCAGAATATGGCAGAAAACCCTTTACTAGTCATAAGCATACTGAGTTTGAAAGGAGCAAAGCATCTAACGAACTGCTCTTCAATTTGTAGATAACGGCAAAACTGTAACAAAGCGCCGCCTGGCCCTTACCTATCCGTAGTTGCCTCCGGTTGGGACAACGCTAGGATTGAGGTGCCAGTTCTGTGTTCGATCTCTCATTTACGTAATCTCTTGATTCATTTATCATGGCGCGTACCAATCGCGTCATGGTGAACTACTTCCTGGTCTCAATGTTGATGGGATATGTAGTTTTTTAGGTAACCCACCATCTATTACTATGTTGAGCTATTGTCGATGAAAGAATTTATACTATGCCTCTAACTTCGGTTACGAGGAGAGTGATACACCGAACTGTAGATCCATCAGACTAACGCTATTACCGGTGAAAAAATGTAGTTAATTCCATTTGTTTGGATTAACTTGCTTGCTTTAATAAGCATGATTATGCACAGCCCCCGGTAAAATGTACTTCTAGGTCGCCTGTGGCAGGCTTGTTATCTAGTATATTTAGCGTTTGTGTTGTATCAATGTTTCAAAAACCACCTTAATATAGTCAAATCCTCTCAGTCACTATATCGCGTTATCGCGTTCAATGACTACAAAAGGACGTCATGAACCAAGGGAGTTGTAGTTCATGGCAGACGCGTGATATTTCTAATTTGTTCTAAATAATTAATTCAGCCTGTGTGTTATATATATAATGTTTCAAAGACCGCCTTAATATAATCGGGTCCTCTCAGTCACTATATCTCGTTTAAAGACTAAAAATGACGTCATGAACCATGGGAATTGTAGTTTGTGGCAGACGCACAATATTTCTATTTGGTTCTGGATAGTCAAATAAAAAGATTGCGAAAATTATAGGACTAAACGAGGAGGGGGATCGTCATGGTGTAGATATTGTTTAGAAATGTATAATGTCTATGTATACAAACGGGCAAGAGATAGCATTACCTACATAGTTCTGAGAACCAAGAAAGTGATCAAGTTATCCAAAAACAAAACAAAACAAAACAAAACAGAGCAAAACAGAACCTACACTTGCCTGTATATCGTGAGAGTATTTTATCACGAATGCAATGTTGCAGGTGAAAATAAAATTCAATATCATGATATTACTCATTAGCAAGGGCAGAGGAGCAACTATCTTGTCACTACGAGAGAAGCACTTAATATACTTGACATAATCTTTGCTAGAGCAGGATGTTATGAGCATGCCCCAAGTTAATCAGAAGGAGATTCAGTTTTTTTTCGGTATCCTGGCAAGACATGTATGCCTCATCTCTTGGAGGAAAGCGACCCCCAAGGTATTGCGTCGTTGAGACCCAACGAGTCACTAGAAAGTTTGAAAATCCATCTTTGTTCTTTCAGGAACAAGAAATTGAAGACATCGGTTATGTGTGGAGGGATGCGTGGTTTCTCTAAAACTGTCCAGTCCAGTGAAAATCCTCTTTGATGGTTCTTTTCAATAAAATGCCTGGTTAATCTTGTCATACTTTTTTTTACACCTAAAGGTACTTTTGTGTTCAAGCATACGGAGTCTCACTTTTCTTGTAGTCATCCCTACATATTTATAATGGCAGGGACACGTGATCAAGTATATTAAATGGTCACTGTTGCAGTTCGTAAAACTGCGTTGTATCCAGGGTTTTGAGGTGCCAATGTCAATTGTTTTAGATGGTTTAGTCTGAGGGCATATGGCACATGAGCCACAAGGGAAATGGCCTTGGACTCTCGGTAAATCCCATATTGTGTTCTCTCGTTGCTGTTCCTGAAGACGAGGCCTAGTATGAACCAATTTGTCTCGTATATTCATACTTCGTTTCAGCAAAAACAGTGGTGGTGGTATTTTTTATTTGTCACAATTCAGAATACGCCAATATTTCCTCATGATCTTCTGTAAACAATTCGTTAGGGAACTGTAAGTGTTCACACAGGTGAGGCGATCTAGAGGAGGTTTTTGTACCGGAAGTTCTAAAAGAGCCTCCCGATTATTGTTGGTGGCTCTCTTGCACGCCCGTTTGATTATTTTTGTAGGGTATTTCTTCTCTTCAAGATGATTCATGAGGTTTTTTGCATGTTCTGCATATTTTTCTTTTGTGGAACAATTCCTCCGAATACGGAGGAACTGTCCATACGGCAGATTCTCCCGGAGTGACTTTGGGTGTTGACCGTCGAATGGCAACAGTTAATTCCTTGCCATAGGCTTCCGGTAGAGCTCATTCTGTAATCCATCTGAGGTACAATTAATTGAAAGGTCAAGGAACGCTATCCTTTCTTTATCTGCCTCCACTGTGAACCTTAGAAATCATTTGTTGTATTCAACCAATTCCGAAACTCAGAAATGGAGTCAAGAGTGCCCAGCCAGACAACAAACACATCGTCGATGTAGCGTTTCCAAATGTGTATCGATTCGAGGAATGGATTTGAAGATGTTAAAACGTGTTGTTGCTCGAAAGTATGGACATATAAATTCACCAGGCTTGGCGCAAAAACGCTTCCCATACTGGTCCCTGATGTTTGGAGAAAGATGTTGTCCTCGTATTTGAAGAAATTTTCCTTCATTGCCAGGCGGGCTAGGGACATTATGAAAGGCACCGGCATTATTGATTCGAATATGGTGTTGGAAAGAATCTGAGTAATCGTCTCCAAGGTCTCGTCTTGGGGTATCGATGTGTATAAAGACTCCACGTCAAATTACACTAGGTAGTCTTGTTCTGGATCAAAAACAATGTCAGGTAGAAGCCGAAGAACATCCTTCGTATCCTGAAGGTATGTAGGTATAGTTCTCACGATCGGCCTCAAAATGTGGGCCACAAAGGTGGAAAGTTGTTCCAATAAAGAGCCAATTCTCGAAATTATTGGCCTTCCAGGGGGTGGTCGTTGTTGTTTGTGTACCTTTGGCAGGCAGTAAAAATATGGTATCGTAGGGTGGCATGGTTGTAAAAAGGCGGCCTCTTGATCTGTGATCCATCTTTCTGATAAGCCTTTAGCCACAAGTTCGGAGATCTGTTTTTTAAGTCGTGTAGTAGGATCCTCAGTGAGTAGGTGATAGAATTTAGTGTCAGACAACTGGCGAAGACATTCTTCCCTATAGATAGAGGTATCTTGAATAACTATTGACCCGCCCTTATCGGCGGGCGTTATAATTATCGTAGGGTCTTCAGAAAGGGTTTGTATTGCCAATTGTTCCCGTTTTGGTAAGTTGCAAAAGGATTTCCTCTTTTCTTGACATAAAGCTGTCATCTCTTCCTGGAAAGCCTTTTCAAAGGTAAGTACCTTGGAAGGAACAGTAGTAGAAAGTGGATTGAAGGTTGAACACTTCTGGAGACCCGTGTTTCTATCATCAGGGGCGTTAAATCTATTTCTTTATTCACTAAGAAATAGTGAAGACTAATTTTTTGAAAGAACTGTGCCAATCACAATTGATTTGGAAGGCATCTCCAGGATTGGTCTGAACAAAGCCGAGTCTACGGTTAAGAGCTGAGCTCTCATCCTCTGTTAGTTGTTTCTGACTTAGATTGACTATCAGGCTTTCTCCACATTGCTCTCTACTTGACCCGTCTTTGTTTTGCTCCTGGTTCCCATGTAGGATGTTGTTGGCTGATTCCAATGTACCTGGGATGCAGCGTTCCTTCGTCTGCCTCTTGGTCTTACTGGGCCTCCTCCTAAAAAAGACTGATTGCCAAAATGGTGTTGATGTTGTTGAAAGGGTGGCATGGGTGGCTGAAATTGGGGGTTAGGACATCCCCATGGTGACGGTGGCCACCACTGTTGGAATTGTGGTGGCGGTGGTGGTCCGCCTTGCCAGAACGCTCTTTGGTATCTGCCACGGCCTCTACCTCTCTCCTGATTTCTATAATTAGTAGTTATCTCTCCTTCATTTGAACTAGTAGATGAATTAGAACTAGAATACGAAGAGCCATCACGTCTCCTTTTCGTATTATACTCTGGAGAGGTGTAATCCTCACTGGTATAGGGGTAAATCACGTCATGTTTAAAGCGTGCCAGGTCTTTTTTTAATTTTTCTATCTTCGTCGCTAAGATGTTGTCTTTGTATTCTTTGTTAGTTTTGTTAGACTCTTCCAGATTTTTCTTAAATATAGTGCTACTAATTGTGGTTTTTATCTGTCCTTCTAATAGCTGGATCTCTATAAGCGTAGTGTCCGCTACACGCTTGGCCGTGCTGATTATTAAAATCAGCCAGTCACGCGTGCAGCGCCACGCTATTAGGGACCAATCCTTCAAAAACGTCTTGTCTTGTAAGAAAAGGCGTGGGCTGTTGGTAACAATCAGACCAGAGGGGGCACAACCACCTATCAAATATTCTGCCATTATTGCTCCATGAATCAGAGTACGTGATTGTGATTTTTTTAAGAAAAAGAACTTTGCTCCATTCATCTTCAGATGTAAGTGTAGTTACTGTTACGCTGTAAATGATGCTCGGTGTATGGTCTATGATGGACTGGTATACTGCATCATCGTCTGCCAGACCACTGAACTCCGCCATGCTGCAGTTAGGTTGAAGAAGAAACACACAGATAGCAAAGCGCTAGAAACGCACCTGGAGGAATATCTATTGCAGGTGGATTATAAACACTTCTAGCTACGTATGTGTTTGCAAAGAAGGCCCAAGGCCAAAAGAGCCGTACAAGAACAAAACACACAAGGAGGGCCTAAAGGGATACATTTAAAGACTCATGGACTCAATCCCCTATTTCAATTAATCAATACACAAAGAAGTCCTAGAGTCTGTCCACAAAGGAATGTTCATCAATGTATGAGCAAACATAATCTCATGTACTCAGCTGTAGTACAAAAGAACGACAGGGAGAGGTCTTTTAAATGGGTTTGAGATGCAGAGAAATAACGGCCAGCAAATAGATGGCCTCAAAGAGGGAGAAGACAGGAACACCCAGAGGAAAACAGGAGAAAACTCTGTTGGGATCATTGGTGTCCCACCATTACACTTAGGCTGTCCAGTGTCATCATCTGGGCTACCAAATAACTATACTTCACCATACCTCCAACCAAGAGGAGGATGGATAAAAGATATAGTTTAGCCCTCTTTGTAGAGTTTTTACAAGAGAGAAGAATGAGAGAGCAAGACTCTCTTGAAAGATTAGTGCAGTGTAAAAAAAGAAGACGAAAAAAAGTGACACACATCAGAGACACCAATAATACTAAATCGAGATCGGTTGCCTAATGGATGTATTCCTGTCTAAAAACAGTGAAACAATATAAATCAAGAGAAGTTGAAGTATGACACTGCTCTTATGGTCGACATGTTTCAGCTCGTTGGATATAACTCCCTAGATTTCCTCAGGACCTTAACGCTTCAAAAGAAGCTTAGTTACAGTCACTAATTCAGT
Source organism: Lissotriton helveticus (assembly GCF_964261635.1). NCBI lineage: Eukaryota > Metazoa > Chordata > Amphibia > Caudata > Salamandridae > Lissotriton > Lissotriton helveticus. Next base: position 1,070,550,997 of record NC_136069.1, on the reverse strand, counting down.
ACATTAATACATGCAATTTTTGTTAAATTCACAAAAAAGGATAATCCTTTATCAATTCCTCCATATGGACATGATGTATCCGACATCTGAAAGAGAATTAACGAAAGAAAAGGACAAGGGAAAAATGATGATAAACTGCATCTCTTATCATACAAAAGCACAAAACCTATCCTAGGTTTGGTTAAATCTTTATTAAAAAATTACTTCAATTATCTAAGTTTAAGAAGTTCTTATAAACCGCAATGTTGAACTTACCAATGCACCATGAGGATAATACCTCACCTCACTGGGCACCAACGTGTGTCTGAGAGGGCCCGCTCTGTAGAAAAGTCGATACATAAGGTGGAAATCAAATATATGGGATGATTACCATCAGAAAACAACTGTTTATGACGGTAGAGCCCGAAAATCGAATATATCCGAATCCAGGCATTTACCAACACCTACTTAAAAACAATGTGTAAGCTTCTCAACCTCATGGCAAAGCCAAGCCGCGCCCAGCGTCAAAAAGTGACAGGGACAAAGGCAAATTAGAGTTGGTCCCAATGTCATTTGACCACTAGTTGATATGAAAAATTTAAATCTAAAGAGCTAGTTTGGTTATATACGTGTTGTTTGAATGTTAATTTGAGATATACAACAAACCTCAAACTTAACCTTGTATTTGTATATAAAATTCTAAACAGCTATTTAGCTGTCTAAAGTAGCTAAGGCGTCTAAGAACTCACCTAGATGAGTCCCGTTTCTATTTTCACTCTTAGTAACAACAGAAAAGTAAGGGAAAGGCTCTCTAATCACAGAATACATAGAAAACCCTTTTCTAATCGTGAGCATACTGTGTTTAAAAGAAGCAAAGCGTTAAAGAGCTACTCTTCGCCAAACAGGAATCCCATTTATCTTTTCACTCATGGTGGCTATAAAAGAGCCAAATGCAGGCTCTATAATCACAGAATATGGCAGAAAAACCTTAACTAGTTATAAGCATACTGAGTTTGAAAGGAGCAAAGCATCTAACGAAATGCTCTTCAAGTTGTAGATCACGGCGAAACTGTAACAAAGCGCCGCCTGGCCCTTACCTATCTGTCGTTGCCTCCGGCTGGGACAACGCTAGGATGGAGGTGCCAGTTCGGTGTTCGATCTCTCATTTACGTAATCTCTTGATTCGTTTACCATGGCGCGTACCAATCACGTCATGGTGAACTACTTCCTGGTCTCAATGTTGATGGGATATGTAGTTTTTTAGGAAACCCACCATCTATTACTAGGTTGAGCTATTGTCGATGAAAGAAATTATACAATGCCTCTAACTTCGGTAATGAGGAGAGTGATACACCGAACTGTAGATCCATCAGACTAACGCTATTACCGGTGAAAAAATGTAGTTAATACCGTTTGTTTGGATTAACTTGCTTGCTTTAATAATCATGATTATGCCCAATCCCCGGTAAAATATACTTCTAGGTCGCCTTTGGCGGGCTTGTTATCTAGTATATTTAGCGTTTGTCTTGTATCAATGTTTCAAAAACCACCTTAATATAGTCGAATCCTCTCAGTCACTATATCGCGTTATTGCGTTCAATGACTACAAAATGACGTCATGAACCAAGGGAGTTGTAGTTCATGGCAGACGCGTGATATTTCTAATTGGTTCTAAATACTTAATTCAGCGTGTGTGTTATATATATAATGTTTCAAAGACTGCCTTAATATAATCGGGTCCTCTCAGTCACTATATCTCGTTTAAAGACTAAAAATGACGTCATGAACCATGGGAATTGTAGTTTGTGGCAGACGCACAATATTTCTATTTGGTTCTGGATAGTCAAATAAAAAGATTGAGAAGATTATAGGACTAAACGAGGAGGGGAATCGTCATGGTGTAGATATTGTTTAGATATGTATGATGTCTATGTATACAAACGGGCAAGTGATAGCATTACCTACATAGTTCTGAGAACCAAGAAAGGAATTAAGTTATCCAAAAACAAAACAAAACAGAGCAAAACAGAACCTACACTTGCCTGTATATCGTGAGAGTATTTTATCACAAATGCAATGTTGCAGGTGAAAATAAAATTCAATATCATGATATTACTCATTAGCAAAGGCAGAGGAGCAAGTATCTTGTCACTACTAGAGAACCACTTAATATACGTGACATAATCTTTGCTAGAGTAGGATGTTATGAGGACCCCAAGTTAATCAGAAGGAGATTCAGTTTTTTTCGGGATACCGGCAAGAAATGTATGCCTCATCTCTTGGAGGAAAGCGACACCCAAGGTATTGCGTCGTTGAGATCCAACGAGTCACTAGAAAGTTTGAAAATCCATCTTTGTTCTTTAAGGAACAAGAAATTGGAGACATCGGTTATGTGTGGAGGGATGCGTGGTTTCTCTAAAACTGTCCAGTGAAAATCCTCTGCTTGATGGTTCTTTTCAACAAAATGCCTGGTTAATCTTGCCGTACTTTTTTTGCACCTAAAGGTACTTTTGAGTTCAAGCATACAGAGTCTCACTTTTCTTGTAGTCATCCCTACATATTTATAATGGCAGGGACACTTGATCAAGTATATTAAATGGTCACTGTTGCAGTTCGTAAAACTGCGTTGTATCCAGGGTTTTGAGGTGCCAATGTCAATTGTTTTAGATGATTTAGTCTGAGAGCATATGGCACATGAGCCACAAGGGAAATGCCCTTGGACTCTCGGTAAATCCCATAATGTGTTCTCTCGCTGCTGTTTCTGAAGACGAGGCCTAGTATGAACCAATTTGTCTCGCATATTCATACTCCATTTCAGCAAGAACAATGGTAGTGGTATTTTTTCTTTGTCACAATTCAGAATACGCCAATGTTTCCTAATGATCTTCTGTAAACCATTCGTTAGGGAACTGTAAGTGTTCACACAGGTGAGGCGATCTAGAGGAGGTTTTTGTACCGGAAGTTCTAAAAGAGCCTCTTGATTATTGTTGGTGGCTCTTTTGTACGCCCGTTTGATTCTTTTTGTCGTTTATTGGTCTTTTGGTAACTCTATATAAAGTATAACTAATTTTTGATACAAAACCTTGTGTGGTGTCCATTTATAGTGTTGTCACTGAGTTACTTTATGTAGTCACAAATGCTTAACTTACATCGCCTCTGAACTAGCCTTGACTGCTCGCCCCACGCCGCCTAGAGGGTGAGCAGGGGTTATTTTAAGAGGGTAATTCCCTTGCCCTGACTAGAGTAGAGGGTCCCTGCTTGGCACAAGTACCTACGTGCGCCAACCAGAGACCCCCAATTCTAACATTGGAAGTCAAGCGGAAAGGATTCCGAATTTGCATTTATGGCTCATGTACAGTGATTGGTGAACACTACTTAGTGAGTGCAGACCATAACGCAGCCACGTACTTCTGATACCTGCTTGTGCCAAAATCTCAATTTTTAAAAAAATCATGCCTGGTTCAGTCAGAATAGAAAAGGCAGCGTCCATTGCATCTGTTGACTGTGATTGGGAGGAAGAGAAACTAGAAAGCTACACCAACAACCATCTCAAGAGCTTCTGCAAAAAGTTTAACATTTCAGTAGCTGGAATCACCAAAAAGGAGCAATACCACAAGGCGCTGAGGGCCTGGGTGGAAGCAAGGAATGCCCCTGGTGATTTGGGAGATTATGAGGATGCAGAGCAGCAGGTTGGTGAGCCACTGGGTCTTGAGAGGTGGGGTGAGCCCTCCCCAATGGGTAGCAGTGTGTCTGCCCGAGGTCTGTCCCCTGAAGAGTTGGCAGACAGAAAAAAAACCAGGATGCACTAAATGGAGATGGCTAAGCTCAAATTAAATGGGCAACTGGAGCTAGAAAGCAAGACAATGGCTCTAGAAGTAGAGCTAGAGACCAAGAAATTGGCGCTGCAAGAAAAGAGATTGCAATTGGAGCATGACCAAGTTTTGAGGGAGTTGGATCTGAAAGTCAGGAGCCTAGAGAGCACTCCCTCTGGAAACAGCACACCACCAGCGCATGGGTAAAGGTAGAGTGTACATCCCCAAAGATGTGGTAAAGAAGTTTTTTTTAAATGATGATATTGGGCAGTGGTTCAGAGCCTATGAGGTAGCCATGTCTTCCCACCGGGTCCCTGAGAGAGATTGGGGAGCGGGGTTGTGGTGAAGGTACCTTAGTGAGGGGCGGGACACACTGTTGGACTTGCCTTCTGAAGTCCATAACTCCTATAGCCACATGAAAGAAGCACTCATGACTAGTTATGGTTTGATCGCTGAACTCTATAGGCAGGGGTTCAGGAAGTGCAAGAAGATAGAAAGTGGTACCTGGGTAGAGTATGTCACTTTCTTTTGCAGAGCATTGGATGGTTGTGTAAAGGCCAACAAAGTTAATGATTTTCAAGGTCTCTTGGATTTGATTGCATGGGAGCACTTGTCTGATAATTGTTTTCCAGAGCTGCGCCAGCACCTGATTGATAGCAAGCTGACTAACCCTAGTACCAGTGTCCACAAGGGTAACATGGGAGACTCAGCGAAAGGTGGGCAGGGTCCCCAGCAGAAGAGTGGGGGGGGCAAGGGTACACAGAGGGAGTTCCGCAGAGGGCCTCAAAGTAATTCCCAAGGGAACCAAGGGAAGGGTTCCCAGCCTCCCTCTCGGAGAAAGCCAGTGATCCCGACAGGTAATCCTGTTCCACAGAGTGCCCTGAAATGTTACAGATGTGGGGACCTGGGTCACAAGGCGACTGATCCCAGGTGCCGCCTGTTTGGTAAACCAGCACCCACTGGTTCTCTGCCCCGGCAGATGGCTAGTGTAGCCTTTGGGGAGGAGGTAGAAGTCCAAGGTGGGTGGGGGCCCGCAGAGATGTCCCTTGTCTCTTTAGGAGACTGTGAGGTGGTCCCAGAAAATCAACTGCCCAACAACACTAAGAAATATGGGCAGTGGGTGACCATCAATGGCCAAAAGGTGGAGGCTCTTAGAGACACAGGAGCCAGTGTGAAAGCTGTCAGGTGTCACCTGGTGTTTCAAGAGCAGGCTGTCCCACATGCATTCTGCCGAGTTGTTAATGCCAACAACACAGAGAGTCATTGCCCAATGGCTCAGGTTCCCTTTGAGTGGGGGGGGGTCTCTTGGACTCTTCAGGTAGCTGTGAGTCCCGCCATGCCTGTTGACTGTTTGTTGGGGAACGATTTAGAGAGCTCAACTTGGGAGAAGGTGGAGAAGAGAACTCACTTGAGGATGGTGGGTCTGCCTGAAGTGGCGTGCGTGACCACCCGGTCAATGGCAGTCAGTAGGGGTGCTCAAGAGGACCTGGAGCCTGAGAGGGAGGCCCACAAACCTGCCTTAGAGAGAAGTGGCAGGGGTCCCCTGAAGCTCCCACGGCCCAGGAGGAGGTAGACCCTGAGGGGGATGCCCTGGAGCCTACCGGGGAACAAGTAGCTGAACTGGGGGACCTGCCTGAGCTGACCCATTGGCAGCAAGAAGGAGGCCTCTCCAGGGAGGAATTATGCAGGCAGCAGAGAGAATGCCCTTCTCTTGAGGGCTTGCGGCAGCAGGCTGCAAGCCAGGCAGCAGGTGATCAGTCTGGGTCACATTGGATCTATTGGGAGAATGGCCTCCTGTATAGTGAGCCTAAAGTTGCTGAGTCTGAGTCAGCCCGTGTGCCGGTGGTACCCCAGAACTTCAGAGCCTCCCTACTGGGGCTGGCTCATGATGTGCCATTGACAGGGCATTTGGAGCAGGACAAGACCTTTGAGAGGCTTGTCACCCACTTTCATTGGCCCCAAATGCTCAAGAGTTCAGACATTCATTGCTGGACCTGTCAGACTTGCCAGGCAAGTGAAAAGAGTGGGAGGTAGCAGAAGGCTCCTCTCCAGCCATTCCCTGTGGTCAGTACCCCCATTGAACGGGTGGGGATTGACATTTTGGGGCCACTGGACCCCAAGACAGCCATGGGCAGCAGGTACATCCTGGTCTTGGTGGACCATGCCACCCGGTACCTGGAAGCCATACCTCTGAGGATATTGACGGCCCCCGTGGTGGGACGAGCACTGATGAGAATTTTCTCACAAGTAGGATTCCCTCGAGATGTTGTGTCTGACCGGGACGCGTTTGAGGAGGTGTATGTTCTTTTGCGGCTATACCGAATTGCTACCATTTAGCTGCCTTCACATTTACTTTTGCTGCAAAATATACGGAAGCTTTTTAAACTCATTTAAATATTTCTTCACTGTTTTTCGTACCTTTTAATTTTTCCTCTCTGTATTTTTAACTTGCCCAGATGTACTCCCCGTTCCACCGCGGGCTCTTTGGTTCCGATTGCTGTGGAGGGAGTTAACTTCCGGTTTAGTGGAGGTGGAGGTTGGCGTTCCAGTCGCGTCCTCACCCCCTTTAAAAACCAATGCTAAATTGAGCGCGCAGCGGACGCGCCGGCGGCGTGCCGAAGGTGCGCCCAAGGCAAGCCCGTCTGCGCCCGTCCGTGCCAAATTCGTGCCAGAGATGCTGTTCCCTTTACACCTCATCAGGGATCTTTAATTTACCCCAGAGAGGAACTTTTGAACTTACGGCTGGTAAGACCCCTCTGCCTCCATACTATTGACCCTGAACTTTTAGTAGATAGGAAATGCTTAATTTGCGCTTACTGCAGTATGTTGGTCAATAACTTTGTGCCGGCAACAGCTTTGCATGCCCATAGTTATGACTGCTCGTTCAGGGGTTATCTTATTAACGCTAGATCTTTAATTAGAAATAGATTTGCATTTGAAGACTTTTTGTCTCTCAGAAACCCAGATTGTGTTTTTATTACTGAAACTTGGGCCTCAGACTCCTCAGGGCATGATCTTGTTGAGGCCTTTCCGACTGGCTATCAGCTTGCCAGATGTTACAGGACTGGCCAACGGGGCGGAGGCCTTGCTGTCCTTTATAAGAATGGCCTGGCCTGTCGTACACAACAGCTTTCCGCTCCCTCAGAGCCCTTTGAAGCTTTGTATGTTTCTATTAATTTTCTTCCCACTGAAAGTTTCTCAGGTGTTCTCTGCTATAGGCCTCCAGGATCCAGAACATCCTTTGGTCAGAAATTTAGCAATCTTGTGGAACCTTTTCTTGATAGATCGAATTTTACTTTTCTTGGTGATTTTAATTTTCATTTAGATAATGCTCTTTGTAGGGACACCCAATCCCTCATTGAAATTTTTAATGGTTGGGGCTGTTCTCAACTGGTCAGAAGTCCCTCATATTCTGGATGGGATCTTTTCTAATGACCCTTGAGTTACTGTGGGAGACCCTGTCCCTCTGACTTGGTCGGATCATTTTGCGGTACCTTTTCATCTTGGTACTGGTTCCTCCAGTAAAATTTCTGTTTCAGAGCATAAGCATTGGGTGGAAAGAAGAGATTTTAGCCGCATAACAAATGAGGCCCTCAGTAGTTTGTTAGAGAACTATTTTCCCCTTGAGCATTATGATGTTAATCAGGCTGCTATGGAGCTGTCGCAAAAAATGTATGAGGCTTTTGACATTCTGGCTCCAGTTAGGAAGCACTATTCTGCTAGACTCAAACCCTCCGCCCCACGGTTTTCGGAGAAACTAAAAAAACTGAGACTAACCTGCCGTCGACTTGAAAGGCGATGGCGCATTAATTTAGATTCTACTGATAAGGAACTCCAAAAGATTTCTTTGAAACACTATAAGGAAGCTATCATGGAGGAAAAAAAGGTTTTTTATTCCAAAATTATCAGTTCGTCTAAATCTCCTAGGAAACTGTTTAAGGTTATCAATTCCCTCTCTGTTCCAACAACATCTCACACCGGGGACGTCTCACCGTCTTCTGTGATAAAATCTCTGAATTCTTTACTAGTAAGATCAGAGACATCTATCTGGCCCTTCAAGTTTCGAATAGAGCAAATTCCATCTCTGCACTCACAGTATTGAAGAAACCGGAGGCCTCTGAGTCTCCTCCAGCACTTCTGATTTTTCCACTATTAGGGCCCGAAGACACGGATAGATTGTTGGAAGATGTTAAATCGGGCTCTCCCTTAGACGCCTGCCCTCTTAAGATACTAAAATGGTGGCGGGATGTTATTATACCACACGTTTCTGCTGTTTTGAACCAAGCTATCTCTGAGGGACAGTTCCCTTTGTCTTGGAAGACAGCAGTGGTAAAGCCGTTGCTAAAGAAGCCCTCCCTCGATCCAATGAGCTTAAGAATTATCGCCCGATAACATTACTGCCGATGCCAGCTAAGATTCTCGAAAGGCATCTTAATTCTTGCCTCTCTTCTTATCTGAATGATCACCGATTGCTTGATGATTCTCAACATGGCTTTAGAGCCCTGCACAGTACTGAAACGGCCCTTACAGTGGTTTTCAACAATAGCCCGTAGGCAGGTGGATGCAGGCCATACTACGTTGCTTATCCTTTTGAACCTTACAGCAGCCTTCGATACCCTTTCCCCTGTGAGGCTAGTAGAGCGCCTCAGGGATATAGGGATCGGGGGCTCTGCCCTGGAACTTCTTGCCTGCTTTCTGAATGATCGGACGCAGATGGTGAACCTTGGGCCTTTTTTCTCTGCCCCCAAGACTATGGTGTGTGGTGTGCCTCAGGGCTCCTCTTTGAGCCCTACGCTTTTCAACATTTAAGTGGCCCCGCTCGCCAAAGTCGTGAGATCATTTGGTTTGGAGCTTCTATCATATGCAGATGATACGCAAATTATGGTATCAATTACTCACAACAACATAGATGCTTCTTCCAACTTCAGGCTCTGTATGGAAGCAGTTGCATTATGGATGAGCTCCAACTTCCTGAAATTAAATGGGGAGAAGACCGAGGTCTTGATTTTTGTCAGCAGAGTTGATATCTGGTCCAGCGATTGATGGCCCGACTCGCTTGGCGCATGTCCCTGCCCTGTCTCATTTGGAAGAAATCTTGGCCTTTTTGTGAACAACTCTCTCACTATGAGTCGGCAGGTGAGCAGGACAGTCTCCACATGTTTCGGGATCATTAGAACGTTAAAGAAAATTTCACATTATCTCTCACTGGATTCCCGTAAACAGGCGATGGCTGCACTGGTGACATCCAGACTGGATTACTGTAATGCCCTTTATTTGGGCATTAACAGAGGTCTGGTTCAGCGGCTGCAACTGGTTCAGAACGCAGGAGCCAGGTTTGTGATGAACCTACCTAAGTTTCAATCTATCTCCCCCTTTCTCGTGAGGTTGCATTGGCTTCCTATTGACCACAGGATTCGTTTTAAAAACGTATGTTTAGTTCATAAGGCTCTTTTTGGGTCTGGCCCAGAGGGTATCAAAACTCTTTTACATCGCTATACTCCCCCAAGGAACCTCAGGTCGGTGGATTAAAACCTGCTTATAGTGCCAAGGTTTCGTAAGGTCAGATGGGGAGGTCGATCTTTTTCTTTAGCTGCTTCCAAACTTTGGAACTCCCTTCCTCAGGATCGTACAGGCCTCTCCTCTCATCTACTCTTTTGTAAGGCCTTGAATACTTGGCTCTTCACTCAGTCTGCAGCTTAATTCTCTCCGCCTTCCTTACGTACAGTTCGCTACAGCGCCTTGATGCCCTTGGGCTAAGTTCTGCTCTATAAGACCCAATTTCATTCATTCATTCAGCAACTTAATTTCTAAGTATATGAAGTCCCTGTGGCAGGACAGTGTTGGGTAACCTACAAGTTCACCACTCCTTACCACCCCCAAGGAAATGTGTTGGTTGAAAGGTCCAACCGAACCCTGAAGGGCATGATTATGGTTCTTGAGGAACCCATGAGGCGTAAGTGGGACGTCCTCTTATCATGCCTGTTGTTTGCATACTAGGAGGTGCTACAGAAATCTCTAGGGTTCAGACCGCTTGAGCTACTCTATGGACACCGGGTCAGAGGACTTCGGAGTCTGGTCAAGGAAGGCTGGGAGCAATCTCCCAGGAAACCTTCCCAGGATGTATATAGCTACATGCAGGCCTTCAGGAACCAAACTAGGCGTTTCAGGCAATTCGCTGAGGCATAATCTGGAAGCCAGCCAGGAGGAGATGAAGCGGTGGTACGACCAGAATGCCACTCTGGTGGAGCTTCAACCTGGCCAGAAAGTGTGGGTCATGGCCCCAGTGGAGCCCTGCGCGCTCCAAGATAAGTGGACCGGACCATTTGAGGTTGTGGAGCGCAAGAGTCCAGGTACCTACTTGGTGGACTTGCGGTCTCCCAGGATCCCCTTGAGGGTCCTGCATGTCAACCGCCTTAAGCCCCACTTAGAGAGGTCTGAAGTGGGCATGCTCTTGGCGACAGAGGCTGGAACGGAAGAGGAGACTGAGCCTCTTCCTGACCTGTGAAGCACAAGTCTTACAGGGTAACTGACAGGGTGAGGGCTTGCATCAAAGAGGAGGTCTCAAAGATGCTTGCACTTGGGCCGATTGAGTCCTCCAGCAGTCCTTGGGCCAGCCCAGTGGTCTTGGTCCTGAAGGCTGCAGCGCCGGGTGCCACACCCGAACTCCGGTTCTGTGTGGACTACCGAGGGCTCAATTCGGTCACGAAGACCGACGCGCACCCCATCCCCAGAGCTGATGAGCTCATTGATCAGTTAGGGGCTGCACGGTACCTCAGCACGTTTGACTTGACGTCTGGGTATTGGCAGATCGCCTTGACTGATGGGGCAAAGGAAAGGTCAGCATTCTCCACACCAGATGGGCATTTCCAGTTCTGTGCTATGCCTTTTGGGATGAAGAATGCCCCTGCCACCTTTCAGAGGTTGGTCAACCAGGTGTTGGTTGGACTGGATGAGTTCAGTGCCACCTACCTGGATGACATTGCAGTGTTCAGTGTCACTTGGGAAGAACATATGCGCCACCTCTGGGAAGTGTTGTTGGCACTGCGGAAGGCAGGCCTCACAATCAAGGTGAGTAAGTGCCAGATCGGCCATGGTTCTGTGGTGTACTTGGGACACCGGGTTGGGAGCGGCCAGGTGGCGCCCCTACAACCCAAGATTGAAACCATCCTGGCTTGGGAACCCCCCAAAACCCAGATAGAGGTGAGGGCCTTCTTAGGACTCACCGGGTACTACAGGAGGTTTGTCAAGGGGTATGGCAACATGGTTGCACCCTTGACAGAGCTGACTTCCAAGAAGCAGCCCAAGAAAGTGATTTGGACTGACACCTGTCAGAAAGCTTTTGAGGAGCTGAAAGCTGCCATGTGCACGGCGCCCATGCTCCTGGCACTCAACTTCTCCAAAGAGTTCATCATTCAAACAGATGCTTCAGAGCATAGTGTGGGGGCTGTTTTGTCACAGATGAATGAGGAGGGCCTAGATCCACCTATAGCCTTCATCAGTAGAAGGGTACTTCCACGGGAACAGAGGTGGAGTGCTATTGAGCGTGAGGCATTTGCTGTGGACTGGGCACTGAAGAAGCAGAGACCATACCTGTTTGGGACTCACTTCCGGGTTCAGACAAACCACAGGCCCCTCAGATGGTTGATGCAGATGAGGCGTGAGAATCCAAAGCTGTTGAAGAGCCCATTTCCCTACAGGGCATGGACTTTACAGTGGAACACCACCCTGGTACAGAACACGCCAACGCTGATGGTCTGTCCAGATTTTCACGCCTTAGTGATGAGAACTCCCAGGAGGTAGGGTAGTTCTCCCCACATTTCAGCTGGAGGGGACACGTGTTAGACCTGGCACCATTGATGTGGGTCTCCCTTATATTTTTGCTGTTGCCTCATGTGTTTGTCTGGTGTTAGATGCTTTGGGCACTGTGCCACTGCTGTCCAGTGCCACAGTGTGAGTGCTCCTTACTGTAAATTGGATATTTGGTTTACTTGTCAGACCCTAGTACAGTGCACTGAGTGTGCCCAGGGCGTGTAAATCCAAATGCTGCTAGTGGGCTTGCAGCACTGGTTGTGCCACCCACAGAAGCAGACTTGTAAAATGTGTCTAAGGTCTGCCATTGCAGAGCCTGCATGCAGTCTGGTACTGTCATGCTGACTGGGCAAGTGCACCCACTTGCCAGTCCCTAAACCTTCCCTTGTCTTCATATTAGTCACCCCTATGGTAGGCCCAAGGGCAGGGTTCATTGTAAGTATAAGGTAGGACAAGCCCTGATGTGTGTGGCATGTCCTAATAGTGAACTACAGCCATTTTCGTTTTTCACTATTGCAAGGCTACCTGTTCCCCATAGGATAGAATGGGCTGCTGGATTGTTACATGTTTATAATCCTAGCAGACTCAGAGGACATGGTAGAAATTCAAATTTAGTTTGCTTGGACTCAGAATAATAAAATACATATTTTAGTAAAGTTCTTTTTAATATTCTGTGTTTGCAAATACCACTTTTAGAAAGTAGGTGTTTGCTTGCCTAACCATTTGAGCCCGCCTCTGCTAGGTTGTGGATTCCTTGTCTGGGTTTGTGTGACAAGACTGGGTAATTCCAGAAGACAGGCTGGGGCTGCCTGGTGGTGAATAGGAGATCTACATCCAAGATGGGAGGGAGGATTTGCACCTGGGACCTGAATAGGGCCTTCCCTCTACAATGCTGGCGCCACCCCCTGAGGTGTGTCTGTTGTCTCTGCCCTGCACACTGAAAGAAGAGAAGGAAGACTGTCAACAAAGTGCTCCTGGCCTGCACTTCCCTTCCACAATGCTGACTCCACCTCCTGTGTGGCGTATGATGTGCCAGCTCTGTGCTGTATATGGAAAGGAGACGCCTGGTAAACAGAGTGCTTCAGAACTGGCTTGAACTGGGTACAGGCCCCTCTCCCCTCAGAGAACAAAGGATTTTGGGGTATAAGTATTGGGACCCTGAGCCCCTGAAATTAGATCACTCCTGGAACTGACAAGAAGAAACCTCTGCTGAGGAGAAGGAACCTGAATAAACTGAGGAGAGACTATTCCCAAGCTGAACTGCTGCTTGGGGGATTGGCCTGCAGTGGTTGCCTGGCTGCCTAGAGAGGAGAAAGCACTTTGTGGATTCTACCTTTGCTTTTCAACTTGTGCTAAAAAGATCTCCAAGGGCTTGGAAGAGAGCTTGCCCCCTGACCAAAGTCCCAGGACCAGTGAACTTCACCAGCCTTTGTAAATTGCTACTATTCCAGTAGCTACAGAGGCAGGGAGCTGTGACCGACTCTCATGATCGGCCTGGTGTCCTGTTGGCACCGCACTGAGCAACGTCCGCCTCGAACAACGCAAGCTCTGCGCTCACCGACTCCGTCTCAATGCCGTGAATGAGCCGTAGCCTGCACCGTGACTGGAAGGACACCGCAACGTGTAACGCCTCGCTACACAGAATCGAACTGGCCTGACCGACGCGGTCACTGCTGCTGACTTCGAGTCCTGAGACCGCACCGGAGTTAGGCACTGCCTCGCACACTTCGCAACGCACCGCCCGACTCGCACCGCATTTCCGGACTGACCGATGCCAGCTCCCGAACTCCGGCTCGAACGCCGCACCGTAAAGCTGGAAGCACCGCAACGAGCAACGTCCACCCCGAACAACGCAACTCTGAGCTCACTGACGCCGTCAATGAGCCGTAGCCTGCACCGCGATGAAGGGACACTGTGACCTGCAACGCTTGGCTTGGAGAAGCGTGGCTCAGTGGTTAGAGGCGGCAGACCCGGAAGCTGAGATTGACCGTAGACCAGGGTTCGATTCCCCGCCTCGGCGGGTCTCGGGCTCAAAATTCCACGGACTCGACAATTCTCGCTCCGGTGCCTACTCGACTCACGGGGTCACACTCTGCGACTCTGGGCAATAACTTGCTCAATCTCCACTACGGCCCCTCGCGGCGGGATGCCTGGCTTTCACCTTGTGGACACCCTGCCAGGGGTTTCTCACAGGGGAATACCAGGACGGGTTCCCTAAGCAAGCGCTTAGATACCGTGTCGGTGATTTGCGCTATATAAATACATTTACATTTACATTTTCTTTTCCTGTACCGCGACGATCACAGGAGCCGGCTCACACATCCGTGCCAGCTTCCCCAAGAAAAAGGTACTGTGTTTGAGTCTGTCAAAATTTGAGTGGGCCAGGACCGCCACGGTCCGCTGGATTTGTTAGACTTTGTGTTCTTTCAGCACGCTATAGCCGGAAAAGGCTACCGACTTGCACAGAACTTTGATTTAAACCGTTTTAACCAGAACTCTTGAAATTTGATAGTACTGTGGATTCTTTTTGTCGTTTATTGGTCTTGTTGTAACTCTATATAAAGTATAACTTATTTTTTATACAAAACCTTGTGTGGTGTCCATTTGTAGTGTTGTCACTGGGTTACTGAATAGTCACACATGCTTAACTTACATCGCCTCTGAACTAGCCTTGACTGCTCACGCTACACCATCTATAGGGTGAGCAGGGGTTATTTTAAGAGGGTAATTCCCTTGCCCTGACTAGAGGAGAGAGTCCCTGCTTGGCACAAGTACCTACCTGCGCCATCCAGAGACCCTCAATTCTAACAGTTATGATAAAAATAATGTGATTTGAAAGTCAAGGCACAATGCTTTAATGTCTCTGCGCAGTTCAGGTGTGGAAGGTGCCAGAAACACGTCTAGAAAGCAGAGATTTTCCAAAGCGCCATCACATTATTGCAATTGGCTTGCGAGCAGTTCCTGTAGCCTTTTAGCCAAGAATACCTGTACGCCTACTAAGCTTTATATTGTAAATACCCACCAAGCGTAGGGCCCAGAGGCACCTGCGTGCCTATTATGAGAGTTACAGTAGTTTCAGTGATTATTCATACATGCAGCAAGTACTTTATGAAATGTACAGGTTTAAATCATTTTGTTAAATGTATGAAGTAAACATCACATCCGGAAGCGATTTCGCTTCCTTTAGATTCCCTATGGCACCATCTGCAGCCATATGAAGTAATGAGCAACTCGTGGGTAAAAAGTACATAGGTCAAAATAATATGCTGTCCATTTGGCTCTACAAGGAACGGTTAAGCTCTGTTAAAGAAAATAAAACATTATAAGGAATTACATCAAACCTGACATGAAAGAAAATCTTTATTTAACAAGCATTGGAAATGCAATAGGTCTCGGATTTATTTGAGTTAGAGCTAATGGCATTGTAAATGGCAATGTCTTTTAGCCATGTGTTATGGAGTGTATGCATGTGGTGTGTAATGGAATTATGTGGTTTGGATTGGAGTTGTTCACCCTGCACACTCACAAACTGTTCACCTTGCACACTCACACAATGTTCACCCTGCACGCTCACACACTGCTCACCCTGCACGCTCACACACTGCTCACCCTGCACGCTCACACACTGCTCACCCTACACGCTCACACACTGCTCACCCTGCACGCTCACAGACTGTTAACCCTGCACGCTCACACACTGCTCACACTGTGCACTCACAACTCTGCACACTCACTCTGCACACTCACTCTGCACACTCACTCTGCACACTCACTCTGCACACTCACTCTGCACCCACTACTCTGCACTCACTACTCTGCACTCACTACTCTGCACTCACTATGCTGCACTCACTACTCTGCACTAACTACTCTGCACTCTGCACTCACTACTCTGCACTCACTACCATGCACCCTGCACTCACTACTCTGCACTCTGCACTCACTACTCTGCACTCTGCACTTACTACTCACTACTCTGCACTCTGCACTTACTACTCACTACTCTGCACTCACTACTCACTACTCACTACTCTGCACTCACTACTCTGCACTCACTACTCACTACTTTGCACTCACTACTCACTACTCTGCACTCACTACTCACTACTCACTACTCTGCACTCACTACTCACTACTCACTACTCTGCACTCACTACTCACTACTCTGCACTCACTACTCTGCACTCACTACTCTGCACTCACCACTCTGCACTCACCACTCTGCACTCACCACTCTGCACTCACCACTCTGCACTCACCACTCTGCACTCACCACTCGGCACTCACTACTCGGCACTCTGCACTCACCACTCTGCACTCACCACTCTGCACTCACCACTCTGCACTCACTACTCACTACTCTGCAATCACTACTCTGCACTCACTATTCACTACTCTGCACTCACTACTCTGCACTCACTACTCACTACACTGTACTCACTACTCACTACTCTGCACTCACTACTCTGCACTCACTACTCTGCACTCACCACTCTGCACTCACCACTCTGCACTCACCACTCTGCACTCACTACTCTGTACTCAACACTCTGCACTCACTACTCACTACTCTGCACTCACTACTCACTACTCTGTACTCACTACTCACTACTCACTACTCTGCACTCACTACTCTGCACTCACTACTCTGCACTCACTACTCTGCACTCTCTACTCTGCACTCACTACTCACCACTCTGCACTCACCACTCTGCACTCACCACTCTGCACTCACCACTCTGCACTCACCACTCTGCACTCACCACTCTGCACTCACCACTCTGCACTCACTACTCACTACTCTGCGCTCACTACTCTGCACTCACTACTCTGCACTCACTACTCTGCACTCACTACTCACTACTCACTACTCTGCACTAACCACTCTGCACTCACCACTCTGCACTCACCACTCTGCACTCACTATTCTGCACTCACTACTTTACACTCACTACTCTGCACTCACTATTCATTACTCTGCACTCACTACTCTGCACTCACTACTCACTACTCTGCACTCACTACTCACTACTCTGCACTCACTACTCACTACTCTGCACTCACTACTCTGCACTCACTACTCTGCACTCACTACTCACTACTCTGCACTCACTACTCTGCACTCACTATGCTGCACTCACTACTCTGCACTCTGCACTCACTACTCTGCACTCACTACTCTGCACTCACTACTATGCACCCTGCACTCACTACTCTGCACTCTGCACTCACTACTCTGCACTCTGCACTCACTACTCACTACTCTGCACTCACTACTCACTACTCACTACTCTGCACTCACTACTCACTACTCTGCACTCACTACTCTGCACTCACTACTCTGCACTCACCACTCTGCACTCACCACTCTGCACTCACCACTCTGCACTCACCACTCTGCACTCACCACTCTGCACTCACCACTCGGCACTCACTACTCGGCACTCTGCACTCACCACTCTGCACTCACCACTCTGCACTCACCACTCTGCACTCACTACTCACTACTCTGCAATCACTACTCTGCACTCACTATTCACTACTCTGCACTCACTACTCTGCACTCACTACTCACTACACTGTACTCACTACTCACTACTCTGCACTCACTACTCTGCACTCACTACTCTGCACTCACCACTCTGCACTCACCACTCTGCACTCACCACTCTGCACTCACTACTCTGTACTCAACACTCTGCACTCACTACTCACTACTCTGCACTCACTACTCACTACTCTGTACTCACTACTCACTACTCACTACTCTGCACTCACTACTCTGCACTCACTACTCTGCACTCACTACTCTGCACTCTCTACTCTGCACTCACTACTCACCACTCTGCACTCACCACTCTGCACTCACCACTCTGCACTCACCACTCTGCACTCACCACTCTGCACTCACCACTCTGCACTCACTACTCACTACTCTGCGCTCACTACTCTGCAATCACTACTCTGCACTCACTACTCTGCACTCACTACTCACTACTCACTACTCTGCACTAACCACTCTGCACTCACCACTCTGCACTCACCACTCTGCACTCACTATTCTGCACTCACTACTCTACACTCACTACTCTGCACTCACTATTCATTACTCTGCACTCACTACTCTGCACTCACTACTCACTACTCTGCACTCACTACTCACTACTCTGCACTCACTACTCACTACTCTGCACTCACTACTCTGCACTCACTACTCTGCACTCACTACTCACTACTCTGCACTCACTACTCTGCACTCACTATGCTGCACTCACTACTCTGCACTCTGCACTCACTACTCTGCACTCACTACTCTGCACTCACTACTCTGCACTCACTACTATGCACCCTGCACTCACTACTCTGCACTCTGCACTCACTACTCTGCACTCTGCACTCACTACTCACTACTCTGCACTCACTACTCACTACTCACTACTCTGCACTCACTACTCACTACTCTGCACTCACTACTCACTACTCACTACTCTGCACTCACTACTCACTACTCACTACTCTGCACTCACTACTCACTACTCACTACTCACTACTCTGCACTCACTACTCACTACTCTGCACTCACTACTCTGCACTCACTACTCTGCACTCACCACTCTGCACTCACCACTCTGCACTCACCACACTGCACTCACCACTCTGCACTCACCACTCTGCACTTACCACTCGGCACTCACTACTCGGCACTCTGCACTCGCCACTCTGCACTCACTACTCTGCACTCACTACTGACTACTCTGCAATCACTACTCTGCACTCACTATTCACTACTCTGCACGCACTACTCTGCACTCACTACTCACTACTCTGCACTCACTACTCACTACTCACTACTCTGCACTCACTACTCTGCACTCACCACTCTGCACTCACCACTCTGCACTCACCACTCTGCACTCACTACTCTGTACTCACTACTCTGCACTCACTACTCACTACTCTGCACTCACTACTCACTACTCTGCACTCACTACTCACTACTCTGCACTCACTACTCACTACTCACTACTCTGCACTCACTACTCTGCACTCACTACTCTGCACTCACTACTCTGCACTCACTACTCACTACTCTGCACTCACCACTCTGCACTCACTACTCTGCACTCACCACTCTGCACTCACCACTCTGCACTCACCACTCTGCACTCACCACTCTGCACTCACTACTCACTACTCTGCGCTCACTACTCTGCACTCACTACTCTGCACTCACTACTCTGCACTCACTACTCTGCACTCACTACTCTGCACTCACTACTCACTACTCACTACTCTGCACTAACCACTCTGCACTCACCACTCTGCACTCACCACTCTGCACTCACTATTCTGCACTCACTACTCTACACTCACTACTCTGCACTCACTATTCATTACTCTGCACTCACTACTCTGCACTCACTACTCACTACTCTGCACTCACTACTCACTACTCACTACTCTGCACTCACTACTCACTACTCTGCACTCACTACTCTGCACTCACTACTCTGCACTCACTACTCTGCACTCACTACTCACTACTCTGCACTCACTACTCACTACTCTGCACTCACTATTCACTACTCTGCACTCACTACTCTGCACTCACTACTCACTACTCTGCACTCACTACTCACTACTCTGCACTCTCTACTCACTACTCACTACTCTGCACTCACTACTCACTATTCTGCACTCACTACTCACTACTCACTACTCTGCACTCACTACTCACTACTCACTACTCTGCACTCACTACTCACTACTCACTAATCACTACTCTGCACTCACTACTCACTACTCTGCACTCACTACTCACTACTCACTACTCTGCACTCACTACTCCGTCCGTCTTTCCCAGTTCACGGCAGACAGGACGAGGGTCACCTGTGGCGTTCCACAGGGTTCGTCCCTATCACCCCTTCTTTTCAACTTATATCTCACCCCCTTGATCCGCTCCCTCCGCGGCAGGAATGTCACTGCATTTAATTATGCAGACGACATCCAGCTCGTCTTCAATCTCAACTCCTCGGATGTAGCGGCCCAGGATGTCCAGTCTACCCTTTGTCACATCAGCAACTGGATGGGCGCTCATCATCTTAAGCTTAATCCCGACAAGACGGAGCTCGTTCTTGTCGGAGGCCCATCCAATCCCTGGAATTCCACTTTCTGGCCCCCTTCCCTCGGTCCCTCCCCCCTCCCTGCTGACAAAGTGAAAAGCCTGGGGGTTCACATCTCCCAGGACCTCTCAATGAAGCACCATTCTTTGACCACTGAAGCTCTCACCCTAGCACTACTGGCATTAGTCATCTCCCGGATCGACTATGCCAACGCCTTGTACGTTGGCATCCCACAATACCAAATTAATAAATTACAGCTGATACAGAATCAGGCAGCTCGCCTGATTTATCACCAACCAAAACACCACCACGTCCGCCCCCTCCTTAAAGCCCTTCACTGGCTCCCAGTATCAGAACGTTGCAAGTTTAAACTGGGCTGCCTGATTCATAAATCATTGGCCGGCATTGGCCCCTCCTTTATCTCCTCTCTCCTGCATCCTTATGCTCCCTCTAGATCCCTCCGTTCCTCTCACCTTGCGCTCTTACAGACTCCCCGTTTTAGACGCAAAAAACACGGAGGCCTCAGATTTTCCTTTTTGGCACCTTCACTCTGGAATTCCCTCCCGCTGGCACTGCAATTCTCTCCCTCTTACCTTCACTTCAGGTCTCTCTTAAAAACCCATCTTTTCCGCAGCATCTACACATAAACCTCCCTCTCCCCGCCCTCTGCCTCCCACCTAACAAAGTGACCAGCGCCAAGAAACCGTCCGGTGAACGTCGCGCTTTACAAATAACTTTTACATTACATTACATTACTACTCACTACTCTGCACTCACTACTCTGCACTCACTACTCACTACTTTGCACTCACTTCTCACTACTCTGCACTCACTACTCACTACTCACTACTCTGCACTCACTACTCACTACTCACTACTCTGCACTCACTACTCACTACTCTGCACTCACTACTCTGCACTCACTACTCTGCACTCACCACTCTGCACTCACCACTCTGCACTCACCACACTGCACTCACCACTCTGCACTCACCACTCTGCACTCACCACTCGGCACTCACTACTCGGCACTCTGCACTCACCACTCTGCACTCACCACTCTGCACTCACCACTCTGCACTCACTACTCACTACTCTGCAATCACTACTCTGCACTCACTATTCACTACTCTGCACTCACTACTCTGCACTCACTACTCACTACACTGTACTCACTACTCACTACTCTGCACTCACTACTCTGCACTCACTACTCTGCACTCACCACTCTGCACTCACCACTCTGCACTCACCACTCTGCACTCACTACTCTGTACTCACTACTCTGCACTCACTACTCACTACTCTGCACTCACTACTCACTACTCTGTACTCACTACTCACTACTCACTACTCTGCACTCACTACTCTGCACTCACTACTCTGCACTCACTACTCTGCACTCTCTACTCTGCACTCACTACTCACTACTCTGCACTCACCACTCTGCACTCACTACTCTGCACTCACCACTCTGCACTCACCACTCTGCACTCACCACTCTGCACTCACTACTCTGCGCTCACTACTCTGCGCTCACTACTCTGCACTCACTACTCTGCACTCACTACTCTGCACTCACTACTCTGCACTCACTACTCTGCACTCACTACTCACTACTCACTACTCTGCACTAACCACTCTGCACTCACCACTCTGCACTCACCACTCTGCACTCACTATTCTGCACTCACTACTCTACACTCACTACTCTGCACTCACTATTCATTACTCTGCACTCACTACTCTGCACTCACTACTCACTACTCTGCACTCACTACTCACTACTCTGCACTCACTACTCACTACTCTGCACTCACTACTCTGCACTCACTACTCACTACTCTGCACTCACTACTCTGCACTCACTATGCTGCACTCACTACTCTGCACTCTGCACTCACTACTCCGCACTCACTACTCTGCACTCACTACTCTGCACTCACTACTATGCACCCTGCACTCAATACTCTGCACTCTGCACTCACTACTCTGCACTCTGCACTCACTACTCACTACTCTGCACTCACTACTCACTACTCTGCACTCACTACTCTGCACTCACTACTCACTACTCTGCACTCACTACTCACTACTCACTACTCTGCACTCACTACTCACTACTCACTACTCTGCACTCACTACTCACTACTCACTACTCACTACTCTGCACTCACTACTCACTACTCTGCACTCACTACTCTGCACTCACTACTCTGCACTCACCACTCTGCACTCACCACTCTGCACTCACCACACTGCACTCACCACTCTGCACTCACCACTCTGCACTCACCACTCGGCACTCACTACTCGGCACTCTGCACTCACCACTCTGCACTCACTACTCTGCACTCACTACTGACTACTCTGCAATCACTACTCTGCACTCACTATTCACTACTCTGCACTCACTACTCTGCACTCACTACTCACTACTCTGCACTCACTACTCACTACTCACTACTCTGCACTCACTACTCTGCACTCACCACTCTGCACTCACCACTCTGCACTCACCACTCTGCCCTCACTACTCTGTACTCACTACTCTGCACTCACTACTCACTACTCTGCACTCACTACTCACTACTCTGCACTCACTACTCACTACTCACTACTCTGCACTCACTACTCTGCACTCACTACTCTGCACTCACTACTCTGCACTCACTACTCTGCACTCACTACTCACTACTCTGCACTCACCACTCTGCACTCACTACTCTGCACTCACCACTCTGCACTCACCACTCTGCACTCACCACTCTGCACTCACTACTCACTACTCTGCGCTCACTACTCTGCACTCACTACTCTGCACTCACTACTCTGCACTCACTACTCTGCACTCACTACTCACTACTCACTACTCTGCACTAACCACTCTGCACTCACCACTCTGCACTCACCACTCTGCACTCACTATTCTGCACTCACTACTCTACACTCACTACTCTGCACTCACTATTCATTACTCTGCACTCACTACTCTGCACTCACTACTCACTACTCTGCATTCACTACTCACTACTCACTACTCTGCACTCACTACTCACTACTCTGCACTCACTACTCTGCACTCACTACTCTGCACTCACTACTCTGCACTCACTACTCACTACTCTGCACTCACTACTCACTACTCTGCACTCACTATTCACTACTCTGCACTCACTACTCACTACTCTGCACTCACTACTCACTACTCTGCACTCTCTACTCACTACTCACTACTCTGCACTCACTACTCACTATTCTGCACTCACTACTCACTACTCACTACTCTGCACTCACTACTCACTACTCACTACTCTGCACTCACTACTCACTACTCACTAATCACTACTCTGCACTCACTACTCACTACTCTGCACTCACTACTCACTACTCACTACTCTGCACTCACTACTCCGTCCGTCTTTCCCAGTTCACGGCAGACAGGACGAGGGTCACCTGTGGCGTTCCACAGGGTTCGTCCCTATCACCCCTTCTTTTCAACTTATATCTCACCCCCTTGATCCGCTCCCTCCGCGGCAGGAATGTCACTGCATTTAATTATGCAGACGACATCCAGCTCGTCTTCGATCTCAACTCCTCGGATGTAGCGGCCCAGGATGTCCAGTCTACCCTTTGTCACATCAGCAACTGGATGGGCGCTCATCATCTTAAGCTTAATCCCGACAAGACGGAGCTCGTTCTTGTCGGAGGCCCATCCAATCCCTGGAATTCCACTTTC
The DNA here is from genome assembly GCF_964261635.1 of Lissotriton helveticus. Lineage (NCBI taxonomy): Eukaryota > Metazoa > Chordata > Amphibia > Caudata > Salamandridae > Lissotriton > Lissotriton helveticus. Next base: position 1,070,527,535 of record NC_136069.1, on the reverse strand, counting down.
TGGCCCCCTTCCCTCGGTCCCTCCCCCCTCCCTGCTGACAAAGTGAAAAGCCTGGGGGTTCACATCTCCCAGGACCTCTCAATGAAGCACCATTCTTTGACCACTGAAGCTCTCACCCTAGCACTACTGGCATTAGTCATCTCCCGGATCGACTATGCCAACGCCTTGTACGTTGGCATCCCACAATACCAAATTAATAAATTACAGCTGATACAGAATCAGGCAGCTCGCCTGATTTATCACCAACCAAAACACCACCACGTCCGCCCCCTCCTTAAATCCCTTCACTGGCTCCCAGTATCAGAACGTTGCAAGTTTAAACTGGGCTGCCTGATTCATAAATCATTGGCCGGCATTGGCCCCTCCTTTATCTCCTCTCTCCTGCATCCTTATGCTCCCTCTAGATCCCTCCGTTCCTCTCACCTTGCGCTCTTACAGACTCCCCGTTTTAGACGCAAAAAACACGGAGGCCTCAGATTTTTCTTTTTGGCACCTTCACTCTGGAATTCCCTCCCGCTGGCACTGCGATTCTCTCCCTCTTACCTTCACTTCAGGTCTCTCTTAAAAACCCATCTTTTCCGCAGCATCTACACATAAACCTCCCTCTCCCCGCCCTCTGCCTCCCACCTAACAAAGTGACCAGCGCCAAGAAACCGTCCGGTGAACGTCGCGCTTTACAAATAACTTTTACATTACATTACATTACTACTCACTACTCTGCACTCACTACTCTGCACTCACTACTCACTACTCTGCACTCACTACTCACTACTCTGCACTCACTACTCACTACTCACTACTCTGCAATCACTACTCACTACTCTGCACTCACTACTCACTACTCACCACTCTGCACTCACTACTCACTACTCACCACTCTGCACTCACTACTCTGCACCCACTACTCTGCACTCACTACTCACTACTCTGCACTCACTACTCTGCACTCACTACTCACTACTCACTACTCTGCACTCACTACGCACTACTCTGCACTCACTACTCTGCACTCACTACTCTGCACCCACTACTATGCACCCACTACTCTGCAATCACTACTCACTACTCTGCACTCACTACTCTGCACTCACTACTCACTACTCTGCACTCACTACTCTGCCCTCACTACTCACTGCTCTGCACTCACTACTCTGCACTCACTTCTCACTACTCTGCACTCACTACTCTGCACTCACTACTCTGCACTCACTACTCTGCACTCACTACTCACTACTCTGCACTCACTACTCACTACTCTGCACTCACTACTCTGCACTCACTACTCTGCACTCACTACTTACTACTCACTACTCTGCACTCACTACTCACTACTCTGCACTCACTACTCTGCACTCACTACTCACTACTCACTACTCTGCACTCACTACTCACTACTCTGCACTCAGTACTCTGCACTCACTACTCTGCACCCACTACTCTGCACCCACTACTCTGCACCCACTACTCTGCACCCACTACTCTGCACTCACTACTCACTACTCTGCACTCACTACTCTGCACTCACTACTCACTACTCTGCACTCACTACTCTGCACTCACTACTCTGCACTCACTACTCTGCACTCACTACTCTGCACCCACTACTCTACACCCACTACTCTGCACTCACTACTCTGCACTCACTACTCACTACTCTGCACTCACTACTCTGCACTCACTACTCACTACTCTGCACTCACTACTCTGCACTCACTACTCTGCACCCACTACTCTGCACCCACTACTTTGCACCTACTACTGTGCACCCACTACTCTGCACCCACTACTCTGCACTCACTACTCTGCACTCACTACTCTGCACTCACTACTCACTACTCTGCACCCACTACTCTGCACCCACTACTCTGTACTCACTACTCTGCACTCACTACTCTGCACTCACTACTCTGCACTCACTACTCTGCACTCACTACTCACTACTCTGCACTCACTACTCACTACTCGGCACTCACTACTCACTACTTGGCACTCACTACTCTGCACTCACTTCTCACTACTCTGCACTCACTACTCACTACTCTGCACTCACTACTCTGCACTCACTACTCTGCACTCTGCACTCACTACTCTGCACTCTCTACTCTGCACTCTGCACTCACTACTCTGCACTCTGCACTCACTACTCTGCACTCACTACTCACTACTCTGCACTCACCACTCTGCACTCACCACTCTGCACTCACTACTCACTACTCGGCACTCACTACTCGGCACTCACTACTCTGCACTCACTTCTCACTACTCTGCCCTCACTACTCTGCACTCACTACTCACTACTCTGCACTCACTACTCTGCACTCACTACTCACTGCTCGGCACTCACTACTCGGCACTCACTACTCGGCACTCACTTCTCACTACTCTGCACTCACTACTCTGCACTCACTACTCACTACTCTGCACTCACTACTCTACACTCACTACTCTGCACCCACTACTCTGCACCCACTACTCTGCACCCACTACTCTGCACTCACTACTCACTACTCTGCACTCACTACTCTGCACTCCCTACTCTGCACTCACTACTCTGCACTCACCACTCTGCACTCACTACTCTGCACCCACTACTCTGCACCCACTACTCTGCACTTACTACTCTGCACTCACTACTCTGCACTCACTACTCACTACTCTGCACTCACTACTCTGCACCCACTACTCTGCACCCACTACTCTGCACCCACTACTCTGCACCCACTACTCTGCACCCACTACTCTGCACTCACTACTCTGCACTCACTACTCTGCACTCACTACTCACTACTCTGCACTCACTACTCTGCACTCACTACTCTGTACTCACTACTCTGCACTCACTACTCTGCACTCACTACTCTGCCCTCACTACTCTGCACTCACTACTCTGCACTCACTACTCACTACTCGGCACTCACTACTCACTACTTGGCACTCACTACTCTGCACTCACTTCTCACTACTCTGCACTCACTACTCACTACTCTGCACTCACTACTCTGCACTCACTACTCTGTACTCACTACTCTGTACTCACTACTCTGCACTCACTACTCTGCCCTCACTACTCTGCCCTCACTACTCTGCCCTCACTACTCACTACTCTGCACTCACTACTCACTACTCACAACTCTGCACTCACTACTCACTACTCACTACTCCCTACTCACTACTCTAGTCAGTGCAGAGTAGTGAGTAGTGAGTGCACTCAATACTCTGCACTCACTACTCTGCACTCACTACTCTGCACTCACTACTCACTACTCTGCACTCACTACTCACTACTCGGCACTCACTACTCACTACTCTGCACTCACTACTCTGCACTCACTACTCTGCACTCACTACTCTGCACTCTGCACTCACAACTCTGCACTCTCTACTCTGCACTCTGCACTCACTACTCTGCACTCATTACTCACTACTCTGCACTCACCACTCTGCACTCACCACTCTGCACTCACTACTCACTACTCGGCACTCACTACTCGGCACTCACTACTCTGCACTCACTTCTCACTACTCTGCACTCACTACTCACTACTCTGCACTCACTACTCACTACTCTGCACTCACTACTCTGCACTCACTACTCTGCACTCACTACTCTGCACTCACTACTCTGCACTCTGCACTCACTACTCTGCACTCTGCACTCACTACTCTGCACTCACTACTCTGCACTCACTACTCACTACTCTGCACTCTGCACTCACTACTCTGCACTCACCACTCTGCACTCACCACTCTGCGCTCACCACTCTGCACTCACCACTCACTACTCACTACTCACCACTCTGCACTCACTACTCACTACTCACCACTCTGCACTCACCACTCTGCACTCACCACTCTCTACTCTGCACTCACCACTCACTACTCTGTACTCACTACTCACTACTCTGCACTCACTACTCACTACTCACTACTCTGCACTCACTACTCACTACTCTGCACTCACTACTCTGCACTCACTACTCTGCACTCACTACTCACTACTCCACTCACTACTCTGCACTCACTACTCACTACTCACTACTCTGCACTCACTACTACCTACTCACTACTCTGCACTCACTACTCTGCACTCACTACTCTGCAGTCACTACTCTGCAGTCACTACTCTGCACTCACTACTCACTACTCTGCACTCAATACTCTGCACTCACTACTCTGCACTCACCACTCTGCACTCACCACTCTGCAATCACCACTCTGCACTCACCACTCTGCACTCACCACTCACTCAAGTCCATGCAATTAGAGGACATAACATTCTGAACAAGCACCTACCTCTCAGTGCCCTCACTGCCTTGCGAAACTTCTCGATGCCGGCCAGGAAGAGAGCAGTGATCGGCGCGCGGCGGGGACGCTGGCGCCGTGAGCGTGCGCGCAACTGAATCCGCGCGTGGCCAGCACTTGTCGCTCCCTCTCCCATTAGGATTGCTGGGCGCGTGCCCAGCTCTTGTCTCCTTTTGTCGGCTTTGGCGGCTGACATGATTACAATAGTTCTCTGCCGAGAACACGCTTTGCGCGTCTCTAGGCCGAGACCTAAAAAGCATTGTCGTTTACAATGCCAATAGCTCAAACTCTTGCAAATGCGAGACCTATTGCATTGCAAATGCTTGTTCTTTTTAGGGGTGGAGACCGTAGGGTATGGATTGCTAAGAGGCGTCGTCGTTTCGACCCAGGAGCGTGCGTTAATGAACCAACGTCACGCGGGTCTTCTTCAGGACAGAGGTGTGGACCGCCAGGTATGGTGGTGTTGAGGTCCACTTGTAGGCCTTAAACGCAACTGGTGAATCCACCGTCCGGTTGGATTCTATCTTAGTTACAACCTCTGTAGGGATCAGTAGGCTGCAGCCGCGTTCGTTCACCCAACAGAACAGATTGTAGTATATTTTGTAAACGCCCAGGTTCTGAGGGATACCGGGTTACCCCATTACAGTTCATATACAGTGTATTTGAGCAGCAGATGACCTGTATGTATACTTGCAGGAAAGGGTCATCTATGACCCAATGAATTAGAGAGAAAGTCAGTGGAATTTCTTTGGCTATCTCTGTGTAACAGCAGGTAACAAATAATTGAGAGAGTTGCCCCAAGAACATCTGTATCATAGTGACAGAGTTGTGGAGATTAAAAACGCATCTAGGACATTTATATGAGATAGAGATTTTGATTAATTATATATGTTTAATACCGTGCCTTAAAAAAGCACCTTTAAGCGTGAAACTGGTGTCTGGGTCTGTTTTACTCTGCATAATAAGACAAATATTCCCAATAAACAAAATGATGAGTAACAGATAAACATAACTCCACCCACCATATCAATAACATCAGCATCGATATACTGCGAAAAGATGCTCCATAGTACGTGCTGTCTGATCGAAGAGGGTTTCAAGGTAAAAACACATTTTTTGTATACATGACAATCCAGCTACACTTGAAGCATGGGTTATCTAAAATAAAACCCTTAGTTAAACATAAAAATGCATTTTCTATTTTCTTACCCCCTCAAAATACTGTTATCAGGAATAAGAGATCATTTTTTACTTATTTAATAATCATTGTACTTCCAACTTCCAAAACTAGCTTGCAAAATACGGCAACATTAAAACCGTGCATGGAGCTTTGTGGGTCCGCAAGAATATCTGTATCATAAATTCTCAATATCTTCATACATTGTAATTAACTATTCAGAATCAAGTCCATACGCACTCAGCACTTTACTGTATCTTTACGAAGTGATATAGAAGAGAGCTCCAACGTGGTACAAAAAGTCCCTTAGTGGTACATTTTGTAAATGTAGTGCTAAATAGTGTTGATGGAGATTTTACACTGTAGTAAGAGCGGTGTAGTTTTCCTTAGGTATCTTGTCAGTGACTGAATGTCCTTTTTTGATATTACTGGATTGAAATTTAATACCATACATTACTCTTCTTCGATGGAGGAGAAATAACCGAGATCAAACGTATTTAAAATCTGGAAAAATTCAAACCCTATATGTTTGGACACGAGGCAAAGAAGCTCCTTTCTATGTTTACTGTATTTTGCTAAATGTTCCATATTTGAAAAAATCAAGTCAGTCGGCAAGTTCAGTCTGTTTTTAGCAGATTAGCCCCAATGTGCAGTAAAGTTATCAGGCACTATCATAAACAAGCTGAGGATCGCCGGGCGCCAAACAGTGCCGTGACGCAGCACGAGACGCAGTCGCCGTGAGCGTGCACTGAGGCTGAGGATCGCCGACAAAGAAACGCAGAGCTCCGAGTCTGCCTGCTGCCGAGACTGACCCGAAGAGCCCGGTGAGTTTGGGGGGTCGGTGAGTGTGTGTGGTGGGGGGTGTGTGAGTGTTGGGGGGGAGATAGGGTGCCTGTGTGTGCCTGTGTGTCTGTGTGTGTGCCTGTGTGTCTCTGTGTGTCTGCGCGTGTGTGTGTCGGCCGGCCTGCAAAAAGCGCGTCCCCAGACCCTGGTCTGCTCGTGCACGGCTCTGTCTCCCTTCCGAGCTAACTTGGCTGCAATAGGTCTCGCTGCCGAGACCTAATAAAAAGCCTGTTTTCTACTGTTTTGTGTACATCCGCTCAGTAGTTTTAGAGAAATGAAAATTACAAAAAAGTCTCAGGAAAGCAACAAAGGGTTATTTTGTTCTGTATATATTTCTAGGAAGTTGAGTGAACAGAAGAACTCTCACCGGCTGGCAGCAATGAAAATGTTTTCTCCATGGGACATTTAAGGATATCAATCTTTAAATCCTCTGCCCTAAAAAGAAATGCTGGGACATAAGGGCACAAGGGGAGCATTCACTAACTGTAAGAAGGATTGCCGGGAGGAGATAGAGTCTCGGAGGACAAATATTGGCTCTTCTAAAAAAAGGAACAGTTTTTCCACGTGTTCAAATTTGTCAATTTTTTTTTAAATCAAATTCTAAAAAACATATTTTTTTAAGTTCAGTAACCACTGTGCAGCCAGGCCCTGCACCAAGAGCATGCTGTGCATTAGAAGTTTGTAGGGGCTGCTACAAGGCTTGACCAGAAGCCAGGGCCACTACCCAGAGAGAGTATGACGGAAGGTTATGCGCAGCAGCCTTGGTGCATGGAAGCTGGCGCAGCAAAAGGGCCTGCATCCAGTGGCTGCTTATCACAAGTGAAGCTCGAGGGGCATGCGCTGGTGCAGGGCCTGGCCCACAGCCCACTGACATGGGCCAATAGCAGCGGTATTGGAGGAACCGGGCCAGGCCACAAAATAAAAGCAGCTTTGGTGGCACGAGGGCTGGTGAAGGTGAACCCGCATACTGAGCTCAGCAGGTTTGGAGGCTAGAACGGGGAAAGTGGCATGGAGGCTGGTGCCAGTCTGGCTTGCACTCAGACTACAAAGCATGTGCACACAGCTTAGTTGAGGGCATGAGGACCAGGGGGTATTTCAAGCCATGGCTGATTGCCAGGCACTGAAGGCAACCTCGTCTGAAAATGAATGAAGGCAGAGTACAGTGCTTTTCACTGTTTGTAGTGTTTGGCATCGAGGAATACCAAGATATCGGAGCGGTAAGGATTTATTTATCTGTTAAAGAAAGTGAAGATGTTATATCTCCAATGTAATGTAGACAACAACAGTTAAGGTACCTACACAAACCATAACTCATGCTGAGAGTGAGCACAATAAATATGAACATGAAATGCTTTCTGACTTTATTTTAGGTCTGGGCATAGTTGGCGGAGTTCCGTGTATGGTGCGAAGTGCCATTCGTGCTGATCTTCCTGCCACTTGAGTAGAAATTCTACCCGAGCTGCATCTCGCGCTCGCCAACTAACAAGCGTTGTATTCATCTAAGTACACAAGGCACAAGTCCTAAACAAGGCAGGCCAACCAAACAATAACAAGAAGCACTTACGATGCCCGTGCAGCTAGAAACAACGAGGTGAGAGGGAACCAAGCTGTGTAAAGGCTGCAATGCCCATACAAGAGGAGGGGCCATCGCATGCTGTACAATGTGATGGCCAAACAAAATGTCCTATCAGTGAAATCGCTGGAAAGAGAACAAAGAAGACAGGAGGGATATTTACAGAAATGGACCAATAACAAGACAGCGTTTGTAAATCCATATGAAGCAATCAATGGCAATTGTTGGGAGTGCCAGAGCCCATAAAAGAGGATACAACAGGTCTTGCAAAGGGGCAATCTAAAAAGTGAACCATGTTTGCAAATTGGGGCAGTGTTAAACGTGTAAAACCACACTGTACAAGTGTTTTGCAAGGTATGAGAGACTGCATGGATTTGAGCTTGCTACAAGCAATGTTTGGTTTAATGTCAGAGAAATCAACAGTAAAAAAAAACGGCCCAGCATACCATAAAACTGGCCCACACACTGACCTATCAGATTAGCCCATCAGGCCCTGCCAGACTGACTTGCAGGCCAGTCAGACCCTGGCAATTTTAACAGTTATCGCTACCACCTTCTCTTTTTGGTCGTCCTGCTTTCTCCTCACATAACTTATATTCAGGGATAGAAAAAAGAAAAATCTGAGCTGTGTACAACTAAATTGGCAGGAAAATGTTAGAAGTGCAGCAGTTCTTTCATGCTGTCAGAAAATTTGTTGATACATATTTTGAAATAAAGAATAAGTTATTGGTTCAGCCAAAAATGCGCCTGTGATCAGTTCTTCCTTCCAGGGGTATCTTTCTCTTTAGACGTTTTACAATGCCTCAAACCGGTCGCAAAGATCTCCTTAATTATTTTAAGAACACCAAATACAACACCAAATACAACCTACCAAGTCATGTATATGTTTACCTTTAAGTGGTGTTAGCCTCTTTTATTCCTGAACTTTTTTCAGTTTAAGACATTTATGGGGCTTTAAGTAATGGAAAGAGAATGCAGTTTACTTTTCATGTTCATTTGTCTATTAATGTGTTGCTTTCTGAATGGTAGTGTAGTGTGTTTATCTAGGTACCTGTATCGATATTAATATTCTTTGCCCTTGTCCGGTTATAAATCAATAATATCCCTACAACGGCACAGAAACCCGTTTCATAAATTAGTCATAGCGCATGCTGTCACATTAAGCAAGCACTATTCCTCCAGCCCCCTAGAAAGCACACCGAGTTCTTAAACAAATCCAAGCCTCGAGCAACCTGGGAAATCCCCGCCTGCTATTGTTTTGATTCCGTCCAAGAACTCCTGTAAAGCACTGTAAGAACGACCCGTTCTTAGTGACATCTTATGACGTCTTATGTCCATCCTTACGTTAAACCCGGCACCTTTCAGGTATAAATATACCAACGCTGCCTTAAGCAAACACACGGTGGTGGTGAATCTGGAGCAGCTATCTACTTGCCGAGAGCCCAGCTGATGAAAGCCCACGGACGCTGCCCCTCCCTTTTGACGCGCTGAGAGAGACGCTGTCTTTTCTCCTGCCGAGAAATCCAGCTTCCGGCGCTTCCAGCTTGCCTTTGCGGGTGAACTGGGATATCGAGTTCTGAGAGAGAGATACCAGCCCTCCTGCCTTCAAATCCCCAGGTACTGAACTGACTAAACCCTTACAGAGAATTCTTGAGTCAGATTCTTGGCAAACCAAACTTCACTTAAGTTGCTACTTACTTACTCCCTCCCACGTATTAGGCTTAGGTCAGGTACACCGGGGTAGGCGTAGTTAGAAGCACCAGTTGAGTACGATTAGTCAATGTATATATGTATGTATCTATTTTATCCATTTTAAAGTATCATATGGCTAAGAAACCATATCCCTGCTTTTACAGTATTATTTCATAATCCTGCTTTTACTGTATGCACTTTACTTAACTATAAGTATTACAATCGTAGCGATTCATTTCTCTTGTATGAGAAAAGAGACTGATCAATAAATAACACCTTTTATTGAAAACGCCCGTCTCTTCTTTTCTCTGCAATCTGGTGAAACTAAGTATGCACGTATTGACTGAGTAAAATAGCTGTCTTTTGTTTTCACACGACTCTAGAGATACACTCTTAATCAGGGAGAGAAAAGTTGTCATGTTTTATGGTTGTCAGAAACTAAATCCCTTCTTGTCTATCCAGGGAGGTTAAACTCCTCCTTGCCTACTCGAGAAAGTTTCTAGTGAACTCTGAGCTAGCTGGCACACAAAACTTAAGTCTAATATAGTCAGTAGTAGACCTAGTTAACCTCTGTCCTACGTCTACACTACTGAAGATATTATTCCAATGCGCAGAGCCTATTGGGAATATAGGAACTACACTACATGGCGCCCAACGGTTTGGTAAGGCGATAAATCTAACGCAAGGCATTAGAGTAACTCAGTCGTTCTTTTTCACACAGACCCTTTCTCCCGTAAATACTCCAAAGACGTCTGGAGTGGGTCAAAGGTTAAAATCCACCGAAACTTAGTAGGAAGAGATTTCTATGTATAGTTTTTGGTTTATTCAACGTTGAAGGATACAGTGTTCCTAAATATTGTGCACCTAATCTTTGTTTCCTTGGAAACCTGATCTGCAACAAAAACCTTCTTGTCAGTAAAATGTCAGACAATGAAGAAGATAGGGAGGCAGCTAGAATAGCAGCTCAACTCCTAGCGGATGACACAAGTCTCCTGCAAACTGACCCAGATGCAATACTCATCCCGGTCAACATAAGAAAAACTATAACACTTAAACTTATAGAAAATGGACTAACACCAAGAGGTGGTACAGTCATATTCGTAATTGAGGCACATGAATATCGGCAGACAGAGGTATTCTATTCATGGATAAACTTTCCAGCAGCAAACGCTGTCACAAAAGAATTCCACTATTATAAAATAGAGGAACCTCCGGAAGAGTACACTCCTTTCGAGGAAGTGGCAATCCCATTAAAATACCAAGAGCACCTGCTCTGGTTTAAAGGCGCCCTAAAACATAATGATCACATCACCAGGCTCGGTCCACTAGGTAGACCAGGAGCAACGTGGTCGGTTCTAGCCGGCTACACACCACATCCAGACATTGAAAAAATTTCTATACCAGAACTTCTAGGCCAACTAAAAGTACTAATTAAAATACATAGACAATTAGTCCAATATGTAATGCGGACTTCAACAGTCCAACCAGCTATTAAAATTCCACAGCTGACCCCTCATCAGGGGAACACAAATAAAATCACACCACAGAACATACAGTCGTGTCTAGGTAAAGTACCCATAAAACGGGAACAAATTCCATTCTGGTTAGCACAAAAAATCACTCAAATAGAGGCAGTATTTCCAGATACTACCCCTGTTGAGAAACACAGAATTCTGACTATCTGTCTTCCAATGGGGATCGCACCACATGTGGAGGACTGTGACACTTGGGGCACAGTCTTTGCTTCCATTTACACAAAAACACATGGTGTTCCGTCCATGGCGGTAATACCAGATGTACTAAGACAGATTCAAAATGAATACGGTCCAGAACCTGCTTTAACTCTGGGTATGAAATTACTGAAAGACTTCAAGCAGGTCTCGGCTATATTACTAGCCAACATAAAAGGCGAAGCAGCATCTGTGGCGATCCGCCAGAAGTTGAAAGAAACAGATATAGCAGAACAACCATTTGAACTTGCCAGAATCATAGAAAAATCCTATGAAGAACTAGGAAGAGATAGTTTGGGTGGGAAACCGGTAAAACCCCAACTAACTGAAAATCCTGAAAAGATATTTATTAAAAATAATCTAACCGCTCCAAAAAAGGGCTGGGATGGAAATAAACAATCCACTCCCAAAGAAAAAAGATTCCAGTCCAGAGGAAGGTCTCCTCGGCGGAGAGAAAAATCTCCGGACCAAGGACACAAGTCTCCCCAGAGGGAGCCCTCTGAGAAAAGATATAACCTTAGAAATAGGGATAATTTGAAGAAACCTGATAGATATCAAGATATTGATACACGTCCCTCTCGATCTTTTCAGACTTCCTCGCAGAAATCGGAAAGAAGAGGACGGTCAGAACAAAGGGAAGAGCACGTCAAGTCCAAAGACAAGGAACCTGCTCATCAAAGTAAAAAATTACAATTTCCAAAAAAGAAGGTAGCCAGTATTAAAGTAATCAAACATGCCGAGGATACTGAGGACACAGCTGAAAAACGGAGAGTGGGCTCAGACAATGCTAGACAGCGCAGCAGAAGTGAGCATAGCTCGCAAGATCCTGATGAATCATCTGGAGACAGTGGACATGAATGAATACATTCAGGTGGAAACTGCAGATACCAGAGTTAGCAAACCTCATAAGATATACGAAATAACATTACGTATAGAGGGAGATAAGACTAGGAAAATAAGGGGTCTATTTTGGGATAACCTCTCCAAAGGCTATGACATCCTTTTAGCTGAAAAAGACTGGCCACCAGAGTTTGTCAGGGAGTGCCCTCATCGCGAAGAAATGATTATGCCTGCCTTCTCAAATCACATTCCAATACATACAAAATATGCACTTGCAAGAAAGTGGGCAGTAGCACAGGCTCCTGCATTATATAAAAACCATGTAGGATGGGATGAGGACTCACATCCTCACAAAATCCAGTTAAAATCACAACCAACTGCACAGAGGCAGTACCCAATTAAGCAAGAAGCTAAAAAACAGGTCAGGGAGATCTTAGATCAACTTGAATTCCAGGGGGTGATTGAAACTTGCACCTCACAAATGAACAATCCTTTGTTTTCTGTCTCCAAGCAAGATGATTCATATCATCTAGTTTTGGACTACAGACATCTAAACTCATGTTGCAAAACCTTTGCAGTACAAAACTCACACAGTGCAGCACTAATGAATAACATCGTGCGCAAAAAATACAAAACAACATTAGACATCTCTAATGGATTCTTTTGTCAAAATATAGCACCTGAAAGCAGATATTTGACCGCTTTCTCAATAAATGGCTCGCAGGAAAATTTCTGTCGTTTGCCACAGGGGTTCAAGAACAGCCCAGGATTATTCTCAGCGAGAGTAACAGAGTTACTAAAAACGTATGATGATGAGGCATTATCTTATGTCGATGACATCTATCTAACAGATGATGACTTGGATACTCACTTGAAAAGAGTGAACACCATAATACTTGGGTTTGCAGCAGAGGGTTACAAATTCAACTTCAAAAAGTCAAGAATTGCCCATCTAACTGTCCTGCTTTTAGGATATGAATTATCAAGTGAAGGCAAAAGCCTGGCAGACAATTTCCTAGAGAAATGTGCTGTGGTCCAAGCACCAAGAACGCTGAAAAACTTACAATCAATTCTAGGTTTCCTGAATTTCGGAAGAACTTACATTATAAATTATGCAGAGAGGGTTAAACCTCTCTATGACTTAATAAAACCAGATTTTAAAAGAATCAATTGGACTCAAAAACACACAGAAATTTTGAGATCATTGCAAACAGACATGTTAGCTAAAACAAAATTGCAAACACGCGATAACACACGCAACCTTGTGATTCGAGTCATCCCAGGAAGATGCGGATTCACATACCTAACCTGTAATGAAGGAGAAACGGTACCAATAGCTTACAAATCACATTTGTACACAAAAGCTGAAATGAAATTTAGCCCAATGGAATTTTTTTTAACAGCGGTGCAGACTGGGGTAGCGAAAGAGAGAGCCCTAGCACAAGGTAAACGAATAATCATCGTTACACCAGTACCAGCTCTAGAAGCGGTAACAAAGGCAAGCATTCCAAATGCTAAAGCACTACATCCGAGATGGATACAATGGTTTAATTCTCTTGCTGCCACAGACGTAGTAAACGAATTTGATCCTAATTTAAAAACACAAGAATTTCTCCAATATGAATTTGAATATCCTCTGCCGACCGAAATCTTGCCTCTTGAACACTACGGCTGTGTAATATATACGGACGGATCAGCACAGCCCGCAGTTGGGGGTAAACAAGCTTACAGTGCTGCGTGCGCGATTGTAAAAGGTCGTTGGCACGAAGGAAAATTTAGTCCACTGGTCACTAAAACACAATCTCTAGGGGATTGTACAGCTCAGTGAGCTGAACTACTAGCATTTAAGATGGCGCTTGAAAATACCGATCGCGAATTCCCCACACTCATAGTGTGCGATTCTTATTATTGCGTTCAGTCTTATAATGAATACTTGCAGAACTGGGTTCTAAATGGTTTCAAAGATGCAAAGGGTGGCACGATCAAGCATAAAACGCTTTGGGAACAAGTAGTTCTTTTACAGAAGGAACTACAAAAGACTCACGTGATACATACACTGAGTCATCAACGTGATGGCGTTCACGTTGCAGGGAATTCATTGGCTGATGAGGCCGCGAAGGCAGCAGTACAAACGGCTTCCGTAGCCGCCATCACTCGGTCCAAAACAAAAATAGACAGCGAAATATTACAAGCTGTCAGTGCAACAGTAAAAAATGAGATAAAATCACTCCCGAAAGGCTTTCCAGTAAAGTACTCATACATAACTGATGCGAGTAACGTTCCATTTGCTCGAATCCCTGGAGTGGGGGATAGGGCAATTCCAGAACATGGAACATAGGTTAGGACTAATTATAGCGGCACATGAAGGGCTCGCTTCTGCACATGCTGGTGTTTCGGCCTCAGTATCATTATTAAAACAGAGATACTGGTGGCCACACATGAGAAGACAAACTAGGAACTATGTTCTAGAATGTGAAACATGCCAAAGAATGAAGGTATCAACAGTGAAACGACCAGCACAGACGCCCCTTCTAATCTCAGATAAACCATTAGCGTGTGTTTACTTGGACCACTGCGGTCCCTTACAAAGGGATGGCAACTATAAATATATCATGGTCGCAGTTGACTCCTGCACGAGATTCATTTGGATGTGGCCCCAGCGTTCGGCTGACGCCAGAACTGTTATAAAAGATTTGCGAGTCTTTATCGGCACATACGCAATTGGCATGCTACATTCTGACCAGGGTCCTGCTTTTAGCTCTCGAGCTTATAAGGAGGCCATGACCAGCATGGGCATTGCATTGCGGTATTCTTGTCCCTTCCATCCTTAGGGAAACGGGATCGTGGAAAGAAAAAAACGTGACATAAAGCAATTTATAACGGCAAAGGTATTAGGTTCGGGGGCTGGGTGGGTCAAACATTTAATAAGTGTCCAACGTAGTCTTAATAATCTGCCAAGAAATTCTCTAAAAGGTCTCAGTCCGTACGAACTATTGTTCGGGACTAGAATGCTAATCCAGGACCTCGATAGTCAAACTTCAGTGGTGAAAGAAAAATGCTTTGATATCAAAGATCGTTTGGCTATTTTACAGGACTTAAATGAAAAAAGAAAAAACCTGAGCAACATAAAGTTGAAACAACAGCCAACAGCCACTGAAGAGAAACCACCTGTCCCAGCAAGGCCTGTCTGGATTCCAAAGATTGGGGATCTGGTCAGAGAGAAAATCGCAGTGAAGTAGGAATTTGGGCCTTCTTACAGAAAAACAGTACCTGTCTTAGCTGTCAACGGAACAAGATCAGTTGTACTACCGCCCCTTGCTGGTAAAAAGGAGAACCGAGTTGTATCCATCGACCTGGTTAAACCACAATCATGTGGCCAATAATAAGTAGTAGGCCAAGTGGACTCCCAAGAAGTAGCAGAACACCAAAGTTTGCTACAAACCTAGAGGTTCAAACTGAAAGACTAATCACATTTGATAAACCTACAGTGAATCAACAAGGACTATGCAACAAAGCAATGGAACTTAAGCCTCTTGAAACCCAAATTGCAATAATTCAACAAGAAACACCAGTCTACAATGATGTAACCACAGACTATGCTAATGAAACAAAGAAAATTCCAAAAGCAAAAGGAAATCCAGAAGCAATTGAAACAATTGACAGAACTGCATCAGGCTACTTCATCAACTTTGATGACTTTTCTGAGGATCCAAGCGAACCTGAAGAAGTGCCGACAACATCAAAGACTTTTAAAGACAAAGCAAAAGAATACTTTCATCAACTGAAAACAACCTATCTGATTTCTCCATGGATTGAATTTTGGGTGGCGCAAGGTGTATTTGTCCTCATACTTTGGCTCATCATGGTAATATGCTTGGGACATTTCATTGAAGGAAAATATGTTACAATGGACACAGCAAGTCGGAATATCAACTTGGTCCTGAAGCCACACAAGTCTTCACACATCGAGAAAAGAGAACTTTCTTCAGTAAACTTCACAGCCAATCCTATACCTGGTGGGGTAGCATGGGACAAAACTGATTACGATATATATGGCCCGGTCGAGCTCTTGAAGTATCCTCATCAATTTAAGGTTTCATTAAGTGACTTTGTAAAACCGAGCACATTCTCTGATGATTGGGACTTTGAAAGTATTAATGATATGATGTCAGACCTAGTTATGTCAGCTAAATTTACTGAACATGATTATTTACAGGGTTCATCTAATTATGACCAGATGTACTGTTACAACCACTATGCTAACCATTATTTGCATAAATCTGCTCAACCTAGAAATGTTTTTAATTATAATCAATAGGAACATTGTGCAACTCCACCAAAAGGCAGTTCAAAAACATTTTATGATAAATTTTCATACTTCTCAGGGTTTAACACAAGTAATGCAGAAACATTTTATTTCAGAATGTTAAATAAGACAGGAATGAAAACCATGCTTACAAACACAAAATTAATCTATTCAGAAACATTTTTTGAAAAAATGAATACATTCGGTTTTGATTTCTGGAACAATAATATTGAAACGAAAACCATCTGGGGTACAAAAGATTGGCAGGTCCAAGGTATAGAATCATTATTTAGAGCCTGCATGATCCCAGAACAAATTATATTCTTGAATGACACAATTCAACAGACAACCTGTCTTGGCCTAGCCAAAATAAAAGACTTGAACAAACCGTCTATTCCAAAGCCAACACCTGACAGTAATAGCACTACAGATGTTGAGATAGACGTATCCCATATTTTAAACCAAAACAGAACACATCCTGATTGGAAAAAATGGTTGATCTGGCCCACAGACACAAATAACTGTCAAGATAGATTCCTGAACAAAATACAGGGGTTCAAATTGACCAGGCCAGACCCTAGATACTCCCAGAGACAACATCCAGGGATTGTAACTACATACAGTGTATGGAAACTCTGCCTTGAATAACTACGAACATCCACACTGGCAGAAATTAAGCAGCACTTGACTTTACTTAAAGAGGGTGCTGACTTGCGTGATTTCATTTTGGGACCACGCAAACAGGGTCAAAAACGTTTCATAGCGGCCTTTATATATGCAGCTTACAACGAAGCTTAGAAAGAAACTCAAATTGAGACAGCAGAGAAAATACGGGAAATTGACCGTGTTAATTTGGAAAAATCACTTTCTGTTGTAGACAATGGGTTAATGACTCTGTCTTCCAGAATATATTCACTGGACAGCATTGTATCATCTGCAATCGATATAATAGAGCAAGACTTACTGATGTTGCAACACGGTCCGTCTCAATTGCGTTCTATTGTACAGTTTGGCTGGACGTTACAAAATCTGCATTCAGGCCACGTGCCTTGGCGTTTAATCAACACAACGTCATTATTCTCTATCTATAACCTTACTGATACACAAATCAGCTTGGCACAAAAGGGAGCAGAATATACAATTCTGAGCATTGAAAAACTCAAGAGATTACCATTGACAATGTCAGAACGACCTGTCATTGAATGGATAATACACAGAATCATAATTATTCCGATAACAACTTTCCAATTTCGATACTGCCAAAAGTATATACAGGCAGGCCAGTATGAAAGGTTGGGTAAAGGATACATTAGGTCAACATGGAAATTACCTTATACACACACATGTTATAGTGAAAAAGGACAGAGTGTATTTCTTAGTGGTAATAATTGTGAAAAATCACTAAGTGGTATACTTCTGTGTCAGGGCATAACTTTGCATGGGGCCTGTGAGGGGACTTCAAATAACCTTTCATGTCACCAGCTCGGCACACCTGCAACTCGAATAGAGCCATTCTTTAGACAGCTTTCTAACAGGAGCTACATTCTAATTGTGGATCACAGATGTTGTGGCTTGCTGCCAGGAAAAACTTATCTGGTAAGCGTGAGTTCCATGGTCACTTGCTGTGAGCGAGTATTGTTTCCAAACGACACTCCAGACAGGGAGGGAAAAATTTGGCCCAGTTTGAATATCTCTTCTATTCGAATTGATACTTTAAGCAGAATGAAGACTGTGCTTCTACAGACGCCAGTGCACTTGACGTCATCAAAAGAAACGTATGATCTCCAAGTTGCAAGGACAACGACAGAGATACATGCATTATTATCAACAAATTGCCCCTTACACTTCGCAGAAATGCTAAACGAAATCTTAAACATTTCTGATACGAATAGTATCGCGAGTGTATTTGAGACCGTTTTTTCGGGACTGTTAACACCATTCAAAGCAGTCCTGGGTATTTTTCCTAATTTTGTCCATTCTGTCTTTGGCGGACTTCCACTCCTGTTGGGACTCGTAGCAGGCATCTTATTTTTGCTACTCCTGCTTCGTTATGGCAAGCCATGTCACAGACAAGACTCCAGCAACAATGGAAGAAACGATCATAGCTATACGCTATCGGGACCGCATAACTAAAGTCCTTGGATTAGCCCGGCTAAGAGATCTGAATATGACCTGGTTTCTTTCATTCAGACCCACCTGGCAGAATTGTATCTTACCTGTGTTAAGATGTATGCTGTGCGGCGAAGAATGCGTGTTGGACACCTGTCTTTCACTACAATCAGAAGTACCATTGGATACAGATACTTTGCTAAGTCCAGTAAAGGCTCATGCATTGTGTTGTCCCCAGAGGTTACCTATCCTGATGACGGCATTCGTGGAAACTTCACCACTACGATTGAAGGGTAGTGAAGTACAAGATGAGAGCAGCATCAACCAGGTACGACCTTCTGTAAGCAATGCTGATCAAAACATCGATGAAAGCAATCATGCGCACGACTGCATGGTAGCGGCATTCTCCAACTTGGTCGAACTTTCACCTGAGGCAGTCAACTGTTTTTTTGAAAGTCTGTCTGAAATGATGTTTTCCCCCGAACAAAAGGAATAACTTTAAGCAAACGAGCACACAGCGTTCCCTGAACTCTGAATTTGGCCTTCAGCTTTAAAAAACAAAGCTACTGAGACTATTTGGAACTATTTTTTCTTCTTCCCCTGAAAACGAAAACTTTTTTCCCGATTCCAAAATTTTTACCTTTTTTTTGGGCACTCATCCTCTGCTTAAAGTAGAACTATTCTTAGAGAACAGAGCTTCTATTTTTAGGAACTCTAGAGACAAAATAATACCTCAGCCTCTAGCATATTTACAAATAACTGTATTTATATGTGATGAAGTGGTCTCGCAATTTTTTTTCTGTATTAAGAGCCATTTCATGTGTAATTTTCGCAAATCATTCCGCTGATATATGCATCCTATTTAATGAATGATTACTCTGCTTGAAATACTGTACCTATACTCATTTTTCGTGTATTTCGCATATACCATTTCAAATGCAAAAAATGTATTTTGGGGTGGTTCGGTATACACATGCACTATTAGATATGTTTACTATTGCTTAGGTTAGTAATTATGGACATGAATGCGTGGAGTGGGTGTAGTGTGTTTATCTAGGTACCTGTATCGATATTAATATTCTTTGCCCTTGTCCGGTTATAAATCAATAATATCCCTACAACGGCACAGAAACCAGTTTCATAAATTAGTCATAGCGCATGCTGTCACATTAAGCAAGCACTATTCCTCCAGCCCCCTAGAAAGCACACCGAGTTCTTAAACAAATCCAAGCCTCGAGCAACCTGGGAAATCCCCACCTGCTATTGTTTTGATTCCGTCCAAGAACTCCTGTAAAGCACTGTAAGAACGACCCGTTCTTAGTGACATCTTATTGACGTCTTATGTCCATCCTTACGTCAAACCCGGCACCTTTCAGGTATAAATATACCAACGCTGCCTTAAGCAAACACACGGTGGTGGTGAATCTGGAGCAGCTATCTACTTGCCGAGAGCCCAGCTGATGAAAGCCCACGGACGCTGCCCCTCCCTTTTGACGCGCTGAGAGAGACGCTGTCTTTTCTCCTGCCGAGAAATCCAGCTTCCGGCGCTTCCAGCTTGCCTTTGCGGGTGAACTGGGATATCGAGTTCTGAGAGAGAGATACCAGCCCTCCTGCCTTCAAATCCCCAGGTACTGAACTGACTAAACCCTTACAGAGAATTCTTGAGTCAGATTCTTGGCAAACCAAACTTAACTTAAGTTGCTACTTACTTACTCCCTCCCACGTATTAGGCTTAGGTCAGGTACACCGGGGTAGGCGTAGTTAGAAGCACCAGTTGAGTACGATTAGTCAATGTATATATGTATGTATCTATTTTATCCATTTTAAAGTATCATATGGCTAAGAAACCATATCCATGCTTTTACAGTATTATTTCATAATCCTGCTTTTACTGTATGCACTTTACTTAACTATAAGTATTACAATCGTAGCGATTCATTTCTCTTGTATGAGAAAAGAGACTGATCAATAAATAACACCTTTTATTGAAAACGCACGTCTCTTCTTTTCTCTGCAATCTGGTGAAACTAAGTATGCACGTATTGACTGAGTAAAATAGCTGTCTTTTGTTTTCACACGACTCTAGAGATACACTCTTAATCAGGGAGAGCAAAGTTGTCATGTTTTATGGTTGTCAGAAACTAAATCCCTTCTTGTCTATTCAGGGAGGTTAAACTCCTCCTTGCCTACTCGAGAAAGTTTCTAGTGAACTCTGAGCTAGCTGGCACACAAAACTTAAGTCTAATATAGTCAGTAGTAGACCTAGTTAACCTCTGTCCTACGTCTACACTACTGAAGATATTATTCCAATGCGCAGAGCCTATTGGGAATATAGGAACTACACTACAGTAGAATTACATGTTGCATATAGTATGAACGAGGGTAATGCTTGGATTACTTACTGGTAATCTTAATTTCTTTGATTCGTCCTTACTCATCCATTACTTACTGTTCGTGTTCCCATACACTGATTCAAGTTCACTACCGCCAAGCTGTTTTCCGATTCTTCTAACAGCTGAGACTACCCTCCCATAAATCACTTCCCTACCCTGACTTCTTCTTGTCCATACCAAGCCCTGAATAAAGGCTGGTTAAGTGGGTAGGGTGAGGGTCATACGTATTGAGAGAAGCAAGGAAGCATCAGAGTAATGAAGAGTACTAGTAAGTAATCAGAGCATTACATCCTCTTCCTTCCTCTACCCTTTCCTTACTATTCAAGGTCTGCCCAAGCTAAGACCCCTTCATCAGCAGAAAGAAACTACTTCAACACTGTATAAATTTGAAACAAATGTATTATCATTTCCTCCATCTTACATTCCTCCTACTCACTCTGAAGTCTTTTGTTTAATTAACACAAGAACAATAAGGAAATCAAAAACACAAGCATCCTCTAAACCAGGTAAAACAAAAAAGGGATGAAGATGTACTTTTTCTTAAACTGACCTAGATGCTAAATAAGCTGTGATCGAAAAGCCAACTCACAACTCTGATCAACATGGAGTCTATAATGCAAAGAAAAAGAAAGGAAGAGGCCCAAGTGACAGCCCTGCAAATATCCACAATAGAAACTCTTGTTCACTCATCCCATGATGCTCCCACACCCCTGGCAGAATGGGCACTAACTGCTCCCAATATCTATCTGCCCCCATCTTGGTAGGCTGAATAAATTACTTCTTTTACCCACCTACCTAAAGTGGAAGTATTGGGCTTCACCCCGCTTTTAGTTGGGCCGAAATTTTAAAAAAGCACTCAGGTCGCCTGAATTCTATTGACCATTCTAGATAGATCTTAACAGCCATCACCACATCTAGAAGAATAATGAAGGACCTGTGTTATTGGTCTCTGGCTTTAATAAAGAGAGAATAATTCCCGGCTCCCTGTGGAAACTGGGTTTCAGAGAAACAACTACTGGATCTTCAAAGATTGTTAAATATGGAGACGACATACCACAGTACCCAATTCCCCCATCTTTCCCCCAGTGGTTATTGTAACCAGAAAGAATATCTTATGACTGAGGAATTGCTCAGATACACCATCCATAGGCTCAAATGGAGTGTTCTGAAGGAAATATAGGACTAGAGGTAGATCTCAAGTAGGAAAGGATCTTAAACCATTGGTCTAAAAAGCTCAATGCCACTAAACAGTTTTAAAACTAGAGACTCTACTGAGGAGAAGTTAATGCAAGTGGATCTCAATGACCTTATTGTGGACCATCGGCGTCTAAGGGTACATAGGCTTATCCCTTATCAAAGCCCTCCTGGAGGAACTGAAGGATGTTAGGTGGAGAAGCCAAGACTAGAGACAAAGACCTATCTCTACACCAAACATCAAATTAGACCCAATGATGGTCATTAGCCTTAGTAATGCACTTCCTTCTAAATGCTTGTAGGGATCTGGAGAGAGCTAAAGAGAGGGCCTTATTTAAAAACCTCTCACTCTCACCCTCCAGACCGATAGTCTTAATTGAGATAAGATGTTGAGGTAGAAGAAGATCTACTCCTACTCCACCACTAAAAACCATGTTCTTGTTGTCCACAACAGAAGAAGCATGGTCAGCTGCACTAATTCCTTCTGGAGTCTTGCTAGAACCCTTGGAATTAAAGGGATCAGGGGAAAGGCATAAAGGAGGCCGACTGGTTAAGGCATCTGAACCCACAGTCTTCCGATTCCAATACATGAAGAATAAGGCCTGATTTAGATCTCGGTGGACAGGTTACTCTGTTACAATGCTGACAGATATTCTGTCCGCCAAAACATAAATCCCATTATATCCTATGGGATTTATAATTCAGCGGACGGGATATCCGTCACCGCTGTGACTGAATAGCCCTTTTGCCAAGATCTAATCAGGCCCAAAGTGTGGCAGCTGAAAATTCTGGTGAGTCACAAATGGGTCTATTAGAGGCACTCCCCATCTTCTGCATATATCTCAGAATACCAGAGGACAGAGGACAAAGGAAACCCTTGCTGAGGTAATCTGCCTGGGAATTCAGAACTTCTCTGATGGAGCTGAGACTCATAAGAGTGTTCAATGCTCAGACACAGATCTGCTGAGTTACTTGATTCAGAGAGCTGAACCTGGTCCAGAATTGATAGTTCGAATAACACAGTGTTACTGTGTTGTCTGTAGTGATCACTGAGGATCTCCCTGTTATCTGAGCTGAAAAAAATGACTGCCTTTCAAACAGCTATTAGCTCCCTCAATTTGGATGAAGTGGGCTTTTCCAATCTTTGCCAAAACATTGTGGTGTCTGATTGACTAGAAGAGCCGTCCAAACCAAAATAATGGTTTGAACCTGTGGTTAGGACGAATAGATTGGAGTAAGCAAAGAGAGTTTCTTTTTCTAAGGACCAGAGACGTCAACCTCCAGGAGAAGCTCTCTCACAATAATTACAGGAATAAGATCTTTATAATTTTCCTGAAGAGGTTCCCATTGGTCTAAGATGTGAAGAACAAACCATCCCAAAGGAGACAAGCCCAGAGGACAATGCTCAAAGTTGCTGCCTATAACAGAAAGAAGAAATCATGGGTAGTACTAAATGTATCCTCCCTTTCTTCTAGGAGACAAGTGATAAACTGCCATAATCACCACATTACTATTACTATTAAACTCTTGAGCTCTGAAGTAGCATGCTACTTTCTGCAAAGCACTTCAATGGCTCAGGGAAGGTAAGCGCTATATAAATACAATCTACAATTAAAATTACAATTATCACTGGATCCAAAGTCACTCTTTCACTGGAGCCTCTGATTTGATCAGCAGATCCAGTAAGAGGATCCTGAGTTTGAGTCTCCTGGCCTCGGAAAGTAGAATTAGTCCCTGGGCTACATCGTATCTCACTCCCATATATTCCAGTCTCTGAGTTGGGATGAGCCGGGACTTTTGCCAGTTGATTCGAAAAGCGAGAGCCTGCAGAGTCCAAATTGCTAAGGACGAGTCCTTCCACAACTTGTCCTCAGAGTGAGACTGGATTAGTAGGTAATCCAGATACGGGTGGACTATCACCTGCTAGGACTACAGGAGACCCGGTGCTGGGGCTAGGGCTTTGGGATAGACTCTGGCGTGTTCTTTAGCTAAAAGGCAGCACTCGAAACTGGATGTATGTCATTACATCGCATACCAATACCACACATGCCATTACAACGCAGGTATTACTACGCGATGTCAATGACAACGAAATGCCATTAAATCACAAAATTTTACCACGACTATGCTTGTACCACACATGCCATTACAACGCAAAGGCATGCGTGGCAAAGCTATACTCGTGGATAAAGTTTGCAAGGTAAGTAACTCTACCCTACCCCTGCACAACCCTCCCCCGAACCCCCAGTCCTCTCCATACAATACGACTACACTACCCTGCATGACCCTCGACACTACTCTAAACACTACACTACACAAACACTACAACACTACCCTAAAACACTACACTACACAAACACTACAACACTACCCTCAACCCTAAAACACTACACTACACAAACACTACAACACTACCCTAGAACCTAAAACACTACACAAACACTACAACACTACCCTAAACGCTAAAACACTACACTACACAAACACTATAACACTACCCAATACCCTAAAACACTACACTACACAAACACTAAGGCACTACCCTAAACCCTAAAACACTACACTACACAAACACTACAACACTACCCTAAACCCTAAAACACTACATAAACACTACAACACTACCCTAAACCCTAAAACACTACACTAGGCAAACACTACAACACTACCCTAAATCCTAAAACACTACACTACACAAACACTACAACACTACCCTAAACACCATGACACTACAACACTACCCTAAACCACTACCCACACTACTCCCACCCCTACACTACCCTAAACCCTGAAACACTACGACCCTACAACACTACTCTAAAGCACTACCCATACTACTCCCACCCCTACACTGCCCCTAAAACACTACCCTTAGCACGACCCCCTACACTACCCAAACACCACTGCACTACCCTAAAGCACTACGACACTACACTACCCTAAACCACTACCCACACTACTCCCACCCCTACACTACCCTAAACCCTAAAACACTACAACACTACCCTAAATCACTACCCACACTACTCCCACCCCAAGCACAATCACCCTTACCTCTCTTTTCTTGTGGTTCCACTCCAGCGTCGTCGTCTCTGCTACCGGTTCCTGCTTCCTGCTTCACGTCGAGGGGCGGTGCAAGTCGTTGTGAGGAAATGGAGGGCCTCTGTTTCCTCACAACAAGGTGAATAGCCATTACATCGCATGCATTGTAACAGCGCATGCGATGTAAAAACACGCGTAGTAATGGCTGTGCGTTGTTACATTGCATGCGATGTTACGCTTGCGATGTAATCGCATTGTGGGGAAACAGCTGCGTTGTAATGGTTGTTTCCCCTCGACACTGCCAATGGTAAGTAATCTAAGCCTTACCTTCTCTTCCAACATCATCTCTTTCCTTTTTACTCAAGGTCTGCCAAAGCTCAAAGCTCTTCTTCAGCACAAAGAAATGACTTGGGAAGAGAAGGGACCTGTGTTCACTAATTAGGAAAACAAAAGTTTGAAGAGTCTAAACTGCTAAGGCTGTATCTTTCCAGGACTTGTCGTAAGAGGGAGACTGGATTAGTAGGTTTTCCATATAAGGGTGAACCATCACCCAGGGGTAATAGAGTAGCCCCAGTACCAGAACTAAGACTTTGAGATAGACTCTTGGGAGGTCTATAGCTGAAAAGGCAGCACAAGTATCTGCCATCCTGGTTTCCAGTTGCAAATCTGAGAAACGTCTCATGGGTCAGTGCTATGGTGATGTGGAGGTATGCATCTTGCAGATTGATATTTAGTCAGGAAATCACCCCTGGAGATGAGAAGAATGCCTTTCTAAAGAGTGTTTGTGAAGAAACGTGTCATTAGTTGTGTGGCTTGCACAAGTAATGGGTCCACATTTTCCCTCCACTGGGAACCAAACATCCCATTGTAGCACTTGACTCTCTCAGGGTAGCGAAGCAGCGCAGTCCAAGGCCTATTCAAGAGAAGGAGTGTGGGCTAGTAATCACCATTCTGTGGTACAACATAATAACACTCAATAAATGACTGTCCAGTCTGTGCCTTTTTTTTTGTTAAATGAAAAGTAAATGTATTAAAACACACGACTCAATACTATGCAGTAATTTACAAATATACATAAGACTGATGGAAACACCTTTTGATGAAATTGCGTAATCACCTCTGACCCCCTAAAGGGGTCAAGACTAGAAAACACATCAGGTAAATACATTAACTTGGTCAAAGGTTCAAGATCAACAAACTACGTGCCAAAAATATAATCATTTTAAGAGAAAATGCAATATTTAGAAATAACTATGTGTAGATGCACTTATTATTGTTAATAAAGCATACACCTTTTGCTCAGTAATCACCGTCTACATTATTCTTTCAATAAAGCCTTTTAAAATGATCAAAAAGCACATACCTTTCGAACAGTAATCACTGACAACATTACTCTTTCAATATAGCATTTATAAATGTTCATCGCAGGTGGCTGTGAACTTTATTATACACATTACAACCATTAAAATATATTTATAAAAGCAGGCCCTAGAGAGCACCGCATGATCACACAACATATACCCATAAACTTTACCCCTAAATAGCACTGTACAATTTGATCTCTTTTCAGACAACTTTAGGCCACAATAATTGCAGCCCAAAAACTTAGGGGCAGGTTTACAAGCCCCTTGCAACACTATTACGCCGCCATTGCGTCACTTTTGTGACGCAGCGGCGTCGGTAACAATGCGCCGCGCTGTTACACATTTACAACGTAACGCATCTATGGAGATGCATCACGTTGTAAATCCCTGTGTCAGGTATAATGTATGCAGGATGGGCGTTCCAACGCCAAAAAAGCCTCGTAAAAGTGGCACAGTGAAATCTAAAAGATTTCACTGAGTCACTTTTACAACGCCACTGCGTCAAAACCTTGTGCCTGCTTGAAAAAGGCATAAGAAGTGACGCAGTGTTAGAACCGGGGTCTCTAGTTGGCAGGGGTATGCACCCTAGTCCAAGTAGGGACCTTTGCTCCCGACAGGGTAGCTTGGCACTGAGCAGGTAGGCGAAATGCAGGAGGCAATGTGTAAAGTATTTGTGCAACACGCACCACGAGTAACACAGTAAAAACATTCACAAAAGGACACCACACCAGTCTTGTATAAAATAACGGTATCTTTATCTAGAGATTATGCAAGATCCAAAAATATGACCAGAAAGTTCCATTTATGGTGAAAGGTTTCTAATATGTAATGTCTCTTATGTGGGAAGTACTGGGACATACAAAACAGTTTCAAACTGCAGTGGATTAGACGCTGCCCGCAGTCTTTATGAGCCTGTACCACCTTGGCAGAACAGTTCGTTACAGTTAGAAATAAGCAGTTGCTTAAGCGATGGCGAGTTTGCAGTGTCTCTGAGACTATGCGTTACTTTAGACTGACAATGATGCAGAGTAGTATGCCCCCCCAGGTTCCCCTTCCGGAATGCCCCCACGCAGAGTTAGTTCCAACAGGGACCGGCCGCAATCGGATTGGCACAGTCAACCAGCCCCCACCCTACAGAAAGTTCTGGACAGGACCCCTCTCGGGAATGCCCTAAAACCAAGCCAGTTTCAGCAGAAGGTTCATGGGAGCCGGCCCGCGCTCAAGTAAAGACAGTCCCGGGGGGAGTGTCCAACAGTTCCCCAGCAGCCCCGCCCATAGGAAATCCAACCCTCCCATCTGAGCGTACCTGGAGGCAATTCTGGCACTGGTCCCCGGCTCCTCTGGTGCACGGAGCATGTGGAGATCACTGGCACTGCACAGGGTGAGCAGGGACAGCCCTTCTTATTGCAGAATGCCTCGCTTCCCGTCCTGGAGCTGGCATGCATCTGGGCGGTCCACCTCCTCGGCGATGACGAGGCTGTGTTGTGTGGCGTTTTAAGCTCTGAGTGAATTTTCCCAATTCATGCACTTATATAGGTACAATTCGCATTGCTCTTATATAGGCATAGAAATCAAGCCCTTATTTAGGCATAGCCCATGCTACCCAAATACAGACAGGGCTACTTCCACCCGTACCAAACCTCACAACGATTTCTTAGAAAACCAGCTCAAGCAGTCAGGGACTTCCCCTTGCTTGAAAATTGATTTGTCCAAGAACTCAGTTACTTTACAAAGAACAACTATTCCCTAGGGGTTCTTTCCTGACGTTCATCTGCCTGACTTTACGTCAAACTGTGGCATTCCTAAACACCTTCAAGGTGTAAATATACCTTCACTTGCTCTAGCAGGATACGGTGGTTCGGAGCAGTTCGAAGACCTAATTGCCAGACGCAGCTCGCTACAGCAAGTGCCGAAAGAAGCCGACTCACTGATCAAGAAGCTGCCAATCTTCTGCCGAGAATCCAGCTCCAGTGTTTCCGGCTCCTCTTGCGGGGTGTTGGGAAAACGAGTTCCGAGACAGAGATACCAGACTTCCTTGATTCTAACCAAGGTATGGAGCTGATCAGAACCTAGAGAAACCTTTGGTAGATTCTTGGCAAAAAACAACTAAACCTATGCTACACAATACTTACTTCTTCCCTCGTACTAGACTTAGGTTAGGTACATTGGGGTAGGCGTAATTTAGAAGCACCAGTTGAGTATTTTAGTCAATGTTATTTATGTATGCTTTTTTATATGGCTTAGAAACCATACAATGCTCTTACAGTATTATTTCATATTACTGTTTACGCTGTACGCATTGTACTTTGCAGTCTGTATAACGATTGTAGCTGTTCACTTCTCTTGCATGAGAAAGAAGACTGTTCAATAAACCTTTTTATTGAAAACACCCGTCTCTCTATTTCTCTGCAACTCTGTAGAAACGAAGCATGCACGATTGACTGAGTGAAATACTTATCTATTGTTTCCGCGACCTTGAGAGATATATTCTTATTCTTGGGAAACAAAGTTGTCATGTTTATGCGGTTGTCAGAAACTGATCCCTTCTTGTTTATTCGAGAAAGTTTCTAGTGACCTCTGAGTTAGCTGGCACACACACAATTAAGTTTAGGATATTTGATAGAGACCTAGTTGACCTCAGTCCTACGTTAAATCTATAGGATTTATTATTCCAATGCGCAGAGCCTATTGGGAATATAGGAACTACACTACAGCTGGAGTGAATCCTGGTTGCTAAGCGACACCTCGCGCTGGTGCCAATCCCAGTGCGGCTCCTTCCTGGACATCAGCGGTGCAGGCAAGGGCTTTCCGAGGTTCCCAGGCAAACGGCGGCAATTAAGGAGGGGGAGAAAGAAGGCGGTCCTGGTGCACTTTTCACCCAGGCTGCGACGGTGACAAGTGGGAGGCAGATTTGAATATACTTGAAACACGGCAATCGGCGGTGAATTTATATGCACAGCGCTTCCTTCGGCAGCACACCCGTCACGGGCACACATCGCTCCTTTGCCACAGCGCTCCTCTGCGCATTCCTGTCCCAGGCGGCGGCAGGGATTCAAGCTCACAGAGCTTCTGGCTCACAGCGCTTTACAGTACCTCAGGGGTCCCCAGGCAGCAGCGGTGCTTCCAGGCTCACAAAGCTTCTTCCGCACAGCGCTTTACAGTACCTCAGGGGTCCCCAGGCAGCAGTGGCACTTTAAGGCTCACAGCGCTTGACAGGACAGGTTGCAGAAAAATAGATTGTGGTAGTCCTTAGGAATCTTTACAGTCCAGTAAGAAGGGGGGCAGTCACAAGAGAAAAGTCATTGAGGAGACACACTGGAGATGTTATTCCTGGTTCCCCTCTGGCAGGGCAAGATCAGCAGACAGGCAGCGCAACTCAGCTGACGTGGGTCAGCAGTTCCTGGGAGTAGTCAGCCTAGCAGTGTAGCAGTCCTCCTAGCACAGCAGTCTTCTCTCCGGCAGAGAGTCTCCGGGTTCAGTAGTGTAACAGGGATGTGTGGCCAGAACCGTCCCTATTTTACCCTAAAGTCAGGTGACCGGGAGGAGGCGGCACTTTGTGGAAGAATTTAGGGGTTTAGAAAACACTGGAAAAATACAGGAGGATCTGGGGTGTTCCCTTTTCTACCTGTCCGTCAACCAGGGACAAAAGGCTACAGTTACAAAAAGTCCCAGAACATGCAGACTACCAGTATGTAAATGAAAGGAAGGCCTCACTGCAGTAGCAGGGCCTGTAGCTGATACTCTTGGGTCACCATGCTTTTAAAGGAGAGCACCTGCACCTCTGCACTGTTTAGCAGTGGTAAGAGGCCCAGAGTCCTAATGTCCAACAAAGAGGGCAAAAGAATTTAGGGGAAGACCACCCTAGGGCTGATAGGTCTAACACGCAGCATGATTGAAATAGGCATTCCGAAGCATTGCTGGAGTAGGGTCCAGCTTGCGACACGACTCCAGCAATACGTTGCCTTTACATCAATAGATGCATCACACATCTGGCAATCCATGCGCCACAGTGTGCCGGCATTGTAAATACGACGCATCTATGGTGGTGCAAGGATTTTTTTGTGTGATGCAAATGAACTGACGCATCTTTGCTAATATGCAGAGATGAGTCAGTTCTTGTAAATCTGCCCTTGTAGCCCAAGAAAGCACTACATTCCAAGCTAAAGAACACATGCTCCAGCCTGGAGAATGCTTGAAAAATGAGAGAGAATCCAGGGTAGTATTCTCGTCATGAACCCTTTAAACTTAGGGTCAATACGCTTTTAAATCCTATGGGGTGAGGCTGCGCCGGTCCTGCAGCCCCCCGCACCTTTTTGGCATTGTTGGTTGCGGCCCACCAGTCCTGGGACCACAATGAGGGGACCAAAGATGCCAAAGACAAGGGCACCACAGGGCATTATCGGGCGCTCCTTCGGGAGCAGTGAATATTCAACGAGCGACTCATCCGCTGCACCAGGGAGAGCAGCTGCCTTTCCTTTTCTTTTTTTTCCTGGCACATGACCTTGCGCTGTGCGGCTTTTGTTTTCTTTGGGGATGCTTAGTCACACTGCCCAGGATGGGGAACAGCCCAGGGAGCACTCAGGATAGGGGCCCATTACCTTGGAAAGGACATTTTCATCACAACAGTAACTTTTTGTTCTGATGGATAATTCTAGATGCCATAGCAGTATCTCCAGGTTGGCAGGTCTGTAGAGTAGCTCAAGCAAAAAAAATCCAAACAAAATGCCTTTCTCCTCCGACCAAGCTGTCCAAACAGTAGCTCTTAATGAACGTGTGGAGTGCACACTTGTGACAGCCTGGCAAATGTTAAGTGGTAACATGCTTAGCTCTGGAGGAATGAGCACAAGGAGGTCTTCTGGAGGCTGCTTCTTAGCTAGTGCACAGCAACTTTTGATGCAAAAAACAATCATGCAAGAAATGTTCCTTTTCTTACTGCTCCAACCTTTTTACTCCGGTGAAACCAATAAAGAGCTGATCATCCACACATTATCCCTGGTAAGATAAACAAAGAAATTGGTGGGTCTTTTGAGATCTAGCTGAATTAGTCACTCCTCCTTAGAAGGGTTGAGAGAAGCTAAAAAAGCTGGGAGGGTGATGTTTTATTTGACATGGAAGGGAGTAATCACCTTCGGAAGAAGGCATAAGTACTCAACACCAGCTTGTCTATAAAGCATGTTGTATGTGGGTACTTGGAGGGTTAACAAAGAGGGCATGTAGCTCACTCTCCTATTGGTGTTATGTGTAGTGACCTGATGGGGTGCACATTAGAAATGTGAGTACTAAGTTTAGGTCCCACAAAGGCATAGTGACAGGAGGAAACATATGCTGCAACACTTAAAAAACACGCATCACAGCAGGTGACTGAAATAAAGAGGGCTGGTCTGGCAACTGCAAAAACTCCATGCCCACTGACAATTCATATCTCACTGCAGAGCCTGTATGTGCCACATAGCTTACTTGAATAGCAGGATGTAGAAGGCCATCAGCCCTAGTAGCCTCAACGGCATCCTCATTATGATCCAGACAGAGGCTGAAACATTGGGATCAAAGCCCAAATGTCCTGGACTCTCCAATCCAGGGAAAACACGAAAATGCACACTGTCCAGAATAGCTCAGATGAAATGAAGCATATTCAAAGGAGCCAGGTGTGACTTAGTCATAGTCTGAAGGTTAGGTAACAACTAGGGGTGGGTGATAAATTTTGCTCTGCCGGCAGAGTTGGTGGAGTTTTGGCCACTCGTAATGCAGAGTTCCAGCTGAATTCCACCAACCACTGTGGCTGAGTTTTTTCTCACGTGCAGCTTGCCAACGGTAAGTTGACCTTCGAGATTCAGCCTTCCCTAGCGCAATTTTGGTCGCTAGGAGGGTACTGGCAAGATTTCCCCCCACGGGTGTTCGTGGGAGGTCACAACCTTTTGTGATCAGTAAGCTGCCACACGAGTAAAAAATATACTCGAGTGGCAGCAAAATCAACTCGAGAAGCAGCCCCTTTTGGTGCATCATATGGTTCCATTCACGCTGATTTTTCAGCACTGAACAAGCTCCTGGAGCAAAAAATTAGCACGAGCAGTGCATGTGACTGATTGACCTCTTCGCGGAACTTTGAGGAATCTCGCAGAGTGTTTTGGAAACTATGTGGGTTTCGCCCATCCCTTGTATTGACTGCCTGAGACAAGTCCTTCTTCAACAGCCAGTCATGTTGATAGGGGAAAACTGATACCCCTGACCTCCAGAGATGTGCTTTAACCACAGCCATCAATTTTGTGAGCACCCAAGGGGCACTGGTAAGACCAAGTGGGAGCACAGCAAAATGAAAATGCTCTTGTGCCAGCACAAACCACATGTAATGCTTGTTGGGTCTGCAGGGCGGGAGTGTAGAAATAAGCACCCTGTAGGGCCATTGCAACCATCCAGTCTCCAGGGTCAAGGGCACACAAGACCTGGCTAGGGTTTGCATCTTGAATTTGAATTTTCTCAGGAAGGCGTTGAGAGGGTGAAGATCTAAAACGGGATAAAGGCCTCCATCTTTTTTTGCACCAGAAAGTAGCTGGAGTAACAGCCAGTTCCCACTTCAGATGCTGACACCGTCTGTATGGCTCCTTTGGACAGGATGGCCTGTACTTCATGCTGTAAAGTGGACATATGGTCGTGCTTCAGCGGCCATGAAGGAGGTGGACGATGCGGTGGAGCAAAGAGAAACAGAAGGGCATAGCCACACCGGAAAATATGCAGGACCCATTTGTCTGAAGTAATCGCTTTCCTAACTGAGAGAAAATGCCTCCAACAGAGTAGCTGTGTGTCTGGGAGTACTTCTAAAGAGGTTTTGTGGCTGTGGCTGTGGCAGCTGGAGGGGCTGGGGATTGGGCAGCTCACTGTTCTTGCTGTCCACACTGTCTGTGGGTGCCACAACCATAACCACTACAGGGCTGTATAGCCTACTGGGCTGGCTGAATGAGCAGGTTTTATTAAAAGTATCTACCATAGCCATAGAGGGGGAGAAACAGCTAGTGGAACTGATGCTTTGGGGTAGACAGGCCCAAGGAGTGTGCTGCGGTACTGCTGTCTTTAAAGTGTTTGTTGGCTGAGTCTGTTGTTTTCATCAGATAAGAGAGAGCCATTAAAAGCATGCCTATTAGGGAAGGTTGGACATCCCAGAAGAATCCTGTTGATCTCATCCCGGCATGTATTCGCTGTGTCACGCTGCCGCATGCTGCCTGAGGTAATACGTGGCATTTAGCCCACAGCGAACTGTAAATTTTGCCCGATTGTGGCCATCTTGAATGGCGTGAGTAAGAGTGGGGTATTAGCCCTCTGACACAACAGCTAGTACCCGAATCACAGAGTCCCAAAGGGCGTTAGTGTATCAGCCCAATAGGTAGCTGAAATTGGCCGACCTCAGTGCTAGAATGGTACCTTTTTTAAAACAATTGCTGCTACTGTTTAATTCCATTTTAAATACTGTTTTAATCATTGTTTTTACTCATGGGGGAGCTGTGTTCAATGCTCCGCTGGTGGGGACACGAATGAGCTGTGCAATAGCTCAGGCAAGGGCTCACACATCCTAGGCACTGGGTCAGCGTTCTAGTGGCTGGACCCGATGCACAGCTGACGACATAAAAACACTAGATGGCGTGACCGCGCATCGGTTACTAGAGGGGTTACTGCCCTCTCTGAACAGGATCGCTTTAGTGTTTTGCTGCGCTACCTTTTTTAAAACAATTGCTGCTACCATTTAATTTTGTATTAAGCACTTTTTTAATAATTGTTTTTACTCACAGGGGAGCTGTGTTCAATGCTCCGTGATAGGGACACAAGGGAGCTGTGCAATAGCTCAGGCAAGGGCTCATGCATCCTAGGCACTGGGTCAGCATTTTAGCGGCTGGACCTGACGCACAGCTGATGACATAAAAACGTTAGTTGGCGCGCCTGTCTGCGCCCGTCCGCACCCGAATGGGCCCATGGGCCAGAACCCCTGTGTCTGCGCCCCCAGAAGGCTTTCGCTACTCTAATTTGTTGTTAAAGCAGCTAAATAGAACCCCAGGCCCCAACTGTGCTCATATTATGGCAATGGAAGAGCATCAGGACAGATGCTCACACTGTGGTTTAAGAATCTCCCCACTTGCTTCCCCCCTCATCAGCAGCGTGAATCTCCTATAAATTACTCTTACTCAATTGCAGATCCCTGCCCAAACACACAACTGAGATCTCAATGCTGTTAAAAGAATATAGTCCAGATGGTTTGTTTCTTACAGGGACCTGGCCCACAGCCAGCTCAGAGCCGAACATTGTTCAAGCACTCCCTCCTGGATATTTAATCCAGAGGAAGGGTAGAACGACAGGGATGGGCGGTGGAATCGCCATTATCCGTAAAGACTATATGACCTGTCGAATACTAGGTAGTCTGCTATTAGACTGCGAGAATGCCCACTTTTCAATTGAACTCACCCCCTCATTGTCACTCTCAGGTATTCTGATCTACCATCCACCTGGGTCAATAGGCAATTTTGTAAATCTCTGCTGGAAACAGTCATTAATCATGCTAGTTCCTCGGCTAATTTTACCCTCCTTGTAGATATTAACCTGCACTTTGATGACCCCACGGCATCCTCGGCGACTGAACTAGCACAAGATCTGATGGCCTGTCAACTGCACCAGAAGGTCCCCCAAGCAATTCATAATAAAGGTCACCATCTTGACCCAATTTTTTCTAGTCTGGGGGAACTAAAAGGGAAAGCCCCCGTCCCCAAACCATGGTCAGACCATTTTCTAAATCCAATTGTCTGGGCCCCACCTATCCCCGTCTCACACACCCAGTCAAGATGAATACAAATCTGTCCCTGGCCCAAACTCCCCTTGGAGGGGTGGACTCAGGAACTGGAAAGCACCAAACCTAATCTGGATTTCAATCCAGTCCCGGTTTGCTAAAACTTTACTCACTGGATTGAGCGGTCACTGAACACGGTGCTCCTAAATAAATAAATCCAGAAGAAAGTGGGACCTAACAAGTATGCATGGTTCTCCCCTAAGCTACGTATCCTAAAACAACAATGCCAAAGATTGGAAAGGATATGGAGGAAATACTTCTCATACATTAAGAAACAGGAATATAGGGTGGCCATTGGAACATACAAGGCAGAAATAAAACGAGCCCAGACCATCTACTACGAGTTAAAGATTACAGCAGCAGATAATTCCTCTAGAGAGACTTTTCTCATTGCCAAAAAGCTACTCAAAGTCCCGAGTCCCCCAGCTGGACCCGATCCTTCGAGTCACCGCTGTAACGAACTTGCGAAATACTTTGCTACTAAAGTACATAATATTCTCAAGCATCTTCCACAAAGAGACAGTGATACACCTGACTCTATGTCCGCGGGCCAGCATGAAACTGAGCACCATCTGGAGACCTAAATCCCCTTCCCTCAGGAGTAATTTTTAGCTACTCTAGCTTCAGTCAAATCTGGGTCACTACTGGACCCTGCACCACCTAACATTCTGAAACTGGTAGCTCCTACCAGAAACAAACTTTACAACGCAGTTATTACATCACATTACCTTTACATAGCAGTCATTACATGACAACATCCTTTAAATCGCATGTCATTACAACGCAGCCATTACGTTGCATTACACTACAACGCATGTCATTACAATGTATGTCACTACAATGCAGGCATTACATCGCAAGTCATTACAACACATATCTTTACAACGCATAGTACCCTTACACTATCTGACATGTAAAAACCGCGCTGTAAAGGCATGCATTGTAAATGTATGCATTGTAGCGTCATACATTCAGCTCCTACAGTTGCTCCTATAATTATCAGCCTGATTAATGCCTCCCTCGCATCAGGTATAGTCGCCTGAGTGGAAAAGGGCAATGGTAAAAGCTTTGCTAAAAAAACAAATTTGGACCCTGCCGACCTGGGCAATTACCGTCCTATCTCGCTCCTTCCGGGAATTGGCAAAATGGCAGAGAAACATGTCAACCACACACTCTCTGCGTTTCTTGAGTCCCATAACCTGCTCCACCCCTCACAAATGGGTTTCCGCCCTTGTCAAGGCACTGAGACCACCTTATTAGCGGTGGTGGAGGAAGTAAGGAAAATCCTGGGTTCAGGAGGTACGTCGGCCATAATACTCCTTGATCTAAGCGCAGCCTTCGATACGGTGAATCACTGTATCCTGGCTCACTGTCTCAGGAGCATAGGAGTGTCCCGCAAGGCCCTATTATGGCTCCAATCCTTCCTGGAAGATAGGTGCTTCCAGGTTTTTGAAGGTGACACCTTTTCAAAACCTATCCTCTTTAGTGTGGAGTCCCACAGGGCTCATCCTTTGGCCCGATCCTTTTTAATGCTTATATGTCCCCATTGGTGGATATCATTTCCCCCTTTGGGATTCATATAGTAACATATGCCGATGACACAAAGCTGGTCCTGGCATTGGGCCAAGTCAACCATACGGCCTCTGATCTTCACTCTTGCCTGGAGGAAGTTACTAAGTTGATGAGTCTGTCCCATTTAAAACTTAATGGTGATAAAACCGAGCTCATACTTCTTGGCAACCAGCTATATTTCAAATCAAGTACCTTGTGGCCAGCCTGTATGGGCCCGGTTTCGACCCCGAAAGCCGAGATAAAAAGCCTAGGTGTCTGGTTAGATCAAGACCTTGCATATAAAGCTCAAGCCACGAAGACTGCTGCTTCATGTTATGGCATGCTAAGAATGATTCACAAAGTGTTGCCCCTCCTACCGGACCAAGCAAAAAAAACGCTAGTCCAGGCGCTCAACCTCTGCAGGATTGATATTGGCAAAGCCCTCTATTTCGGCGCCCCAAGCGCAGTGACCACGAAACTGCAGATCGTACATAACTCCGCTGCAAGACTGCTCACGGGACCCCATAATCGCTTTTCAGCAAAGCCGGCACTATGCGCTGTTCATTGGTTACCGGTGCAAGAGATAATTAACTTTGAAGCCCTTTGCGTTACCCATAAGTCTCTGGGAGGGAATGGACCTCCTATCATTATAACCATGATTTGCCATTACAAGGCCAACAGAAGACTCCGTTCAGACGAGCTTCACCTAACAATGGTACCCAGGATTAAGAAGACCAGAAGTGGCGGACGGCCTTTTTCATACAATGACGCAAAACTTTGGAACAGCCTTCTGCTGCATCTTCGTAGGGAATCCAGTCATCTCTCATTCCAGAAACAGCTAAAGACCTGGCTTTTTCTGTCGAGGGCCAGTTCGATTCTAGTAACCACAGCTGCGCTGGGATGTTCCCGGGTAGCCATGTGCTATATAAAAACCTTTCCATTCTATTCCATTCCAAGGGGCCAAGTCCCCTTTGGACTACTTGTGCTTTTTTTACCTACCAGATTACCCCGATGGAGATGAAGATATGCCATGGGAACGAGTTCAAGACCCCAACCGGCACATTCGCTTCGATTTCGGCCTGTCACAGCGTGGAGTGTTCTGGTGTTTGGCAATATACAGCTTTGCCTCATGGTCCAGGATGGCATTCAGATTCTTCATTGCTCAATTGCTGCAGGCCTTCATGCCTTCGTATAAATTAATCCGGTGGGAATCAGTCACAGACATTTGCTTGCAATCATCCCTAAAAGGTGTGAACCCTCTGGTTTTAGGTTGTCACATTGTCCTTGCACACTTGAATTCTCAGCTAAATTTTGAAGAAGTTTGTAGAACTTTACCCCATGAGAAACAATGGATTGCTCTGGATCTGTGTCTTGTGACACAGAAGAAAACAAGTTACTTACCTGTAACTTTAGTTCTCCAGTATTAGAATCTTTCATAGATTGACATGCCTGAATCATTCCCCGTCGTCGAGACGGGAGTCTCCGGTATATTAAAAAGCAGTGCTTAGTAGTATAGCAAACTGAAAAGAGGCCTAGGCCCATTTCCCTTTTGGAACCCATAGCCTTTGTTATGTAAAAAAGGCCCACACTTTTCCCTGAACCAATCAGAGCTCCTCACCCTCTAGAACACTCCTGAGAGAACCTTCTGCCCCTCAGATTTTTTGCACACTTGTGCATATAACACACTTCTTGTGCTAAATTCGAGGTGAGCCTCTCAGGGGAGGAGGGTGGGTGCATGTGAATCTATGAAAGATTCCAATACTGGAGAACTAAAGTTACAGGTAAGTAACTTGTTTTCTTACTCCAGTATTGGAACTTTCATAGATTCACATGCCTGAATCAGAATAGCGAGCAGTGAAACAACAAAGCACATTTTCCTGATACACTACATAATCATGCAACACCATTAGAAAATGAAGCATAATATCATATACATATATACATACTTATATAAAATGTGACTTTGTAAACAAGAGAAATTATGGATGGAGGGATGCAAGAAAGGCTCACCGTTACTGGATGATATTCCGCAGTACCGCTTCACCCACCGCCGCATCCGATTCTGCGGCTGCCTCCAAGCAGTAGTGCCTGGTGAAGGTGTGTGTAGATGCCCAGGTTGCTGCTCTGCAGATATCCTGGATTGGCACTCCTCCAAACAGTGCAGTGGATGTGGCCACCGCCCTCGTGGAATGGGCACGGACTTGTGCGTTCAAAGGCTTTCCAGCAGCTTGATGACAGTAGACAATCGCACTGGAAATCCATCTGGCAATTCCCCTCTTTGACAGTTGGAAACCTTTCCTGGGTGCGCTGAAGGCGACGAGTAACT
This sequence comes from Lissotriton helveticus, assembly GCF_964261635.1. Taxonomy (NCBI): domain Eukaryota; kingdom Metazoa; phylum Chordata; class Amphibia; order Caudata; family Salamandridae; genus Lissotriton; species Lissotriton helveticus. The sequence continues at coordinate 1,070,488,269 of NC_136069.1, read as the reverse complement.
GAGAAGACTTGCGAAACGCCTTAGTTTCTTTCAAGTAAAATTTCATACATCCTGAACGTCCAGCGAGTGCAATAGTTCTGCCGCTGTTGATGGATGAGGAAAGAAACGTTTCAACACCAATGGTTCGTTCAAATGAAAATCAGTTGGCACCTTCGGAATGAACTTCGGGTTTGTCCTGAGAATCATTCTATCCTCTCGAAACTGTAAGAAAGGCTCCTGAATCGTGAGCGCTTGGAGTTCACCTATTTTTCTCGCTGAAGTCAATGCAATGAGAAGAGCCTCTTTCCAGGACAAGAACTTCAGGTCTGCCCTGTGTATCGGTTCAAACGGTGGTTTCATCAATTGAGAGAGTACAACATTCAGATTCCATAATGGTGGTGGAGGCTTTACTGGAGGAAAGACCCTGAATATCCCCTTCATAAATTGTTTGATAATCCTTGATGACCATAAAGATGGGCCTGACGATGACCTCCTGTAGCGGGATAACACTGCCAAATGCACCTTGATGGAAGCGTGTGCTAATCCTGACTTTGCTAACAGCAGAATGTAAGGTATAATTTGATGAGGTGCAGCAGTAAGAGGGTGAACATCATGACTCTTACACCACAGACAAAACCTCTTCCATTTCATCCTGTAGGTTTTGTTGGTACTCTCCGCTCTGGCCTTGGACAGGATCTCCCTACATTCGTGTGAGATGTTCAGATGGCTAAACTCACAGTGTTCAGGAGAAAGGCTGCTAATCGCAAGGATTTCGGGTCCGGATGGAGCACCTGCCCCTTGGACAATGTCAGAAGCGATGGAATTAGGCGTAACCGAATTGGACGGTCCTCCGACAGCAGCAGCAGTTCCGTGAACCAGTGTTGTCTGGGCCACCACGGGGCTACTAGGATCAGCCTGCACGGCTCTTTCTTGATCTTCACCAGTACGCGGGGGAGAAGAAGAATTGGAGGAAAACCGTAGGCAAAGATGCCGGACCATGCCATGGAAAACGCATTCCCCCAAGATCCCTTCTGGGGAAGCCAGCTTGCGAAGTACTGGCATTTTCTGTTTTCCCTTGTAGCGAAGAGGTCCACTATCGGTGTTCCCCATCTACGAAAGACGCTGTCCAGGATCCCCTGGTCTAGATCCCATTCGTGGCAGGACGATTTTAGCCTGCTGAGAGTATCCGCCTTGACGTTTTGATCCCCCGGGAGGTGTTCTGCTGCCAATGATATTCCTTGCTGAAGAGCCCATTCCCATATCTCCTGGGCTTCCTGAGACAGGGAGAGAGATCTCGTTCCCCCTTGCTTGTTCACATAATGCATCGCCGTAGTGTTGTCTGTTCTTACCAACACCGGCGAACCTCTTATCCTTGGCGGAAAAGCCAGCAATGCCAAGCGGATCGCTCTGAGCTCCTGCAGATTTATGTGTAATTGCTGCTCCTGTGCCTTCCAACGATCGCTGACTTGAAGGTCCTGAAGGAAAGCTCCCCATCCTTCTAACGACGCATCCGTAGTTACCACTAACGGAGCCGCTCTTGCCAGAAACGTCAGTCTTTGAGACACATTTGCTTTTTGTGTCCACCACTTTGCTGCCTGAATCATCACTGGTGTCACCCTTATTGTATCGTCGAAGGATCCCTCCACCTGATGCCATTGGAGATCGATCTGTTCCTGCCATGGTCTCATCCTTAGCCTGCAGCAAGGTACCAGGGGAATACAAGAGGACATCGTGCCCAGCAAGGATTTGTACCTGCGGACTGAAAGAGACTTTCTTTTTACCAAGTCTTGGAAGAGGGACACAATCCTCAGTTGTCTTTCCTTGGAGGGAAACGCTTTGTTGCATTCCGTGTCCAATATTGCCCCCAGAAATGTGATCACTTTTGTTGGGTGGAGGTTTGACTTTCCCTCGTAGAGAGTCAATCCTAGATTGGCGAGTAAGTCTATGCAGGCCTGCATTGATGCTCTGGCCTGTACCTTTGATGGTGCCTTGACTAGCCAGTCGTCGAAGTAAGGAAACATTTGATGTTTTTGCTTCCTCAACACAGCCGCCACTGGAGCCAGGCATTTAGGGAAAACTCTTGGCGCTGACTTCAAGCCGAATGGCAGTACCCTGAATTGGTAATGTCTTCCGGCTACCCAGAACCGAAGGTACTGTCTGTGTGCAGGATGTATCGGCACGTGGAAATACGCGTCTTGTAGGTCCAATGTGGTCATATGATCTCCTGGGTTTAATAACGGAAGGATGTCCTGCAGAGATACCATCCTGAAAGATTGTTTCTTGAGATAGGTGTTTAAGGATCTGAGATCCAGAATGGGGCGCCACTGGAGCTTGTTTTTCTTGATAAGAAAAAACCAGGAGTAAAACCCCTTGTTTTCCGGGGCTTTCGGTACCGGTTCTATTGCTCCCTTTCGGAGCATTGTCCGAATCTCCTGCCGGAGTTGATGCAGATGGTTGGCTCTCTGGTGCATCGGTGGCGTACAAGGAGGCGCTTGAAGAAATTCTAGGGTGTGACCGAATTGAACTATTTTGAGGACCCATTGGTCCGTTGTTATTTACCGCCAATTGTGAAGATAGTGATCAATCTTTCCACCCAGGGGAGCATCTGACAGAGCCGGAAGATGGAGGTTGTCATTGTCGACGGGTGTTGTCCTTTCCCCGGCCACCCCGTCCTCTTGGAGTTGATTTTGTATATCCTCCTGATTGACGCTGGCTGTATTGTTGACGGTAAGGCTGCTATGAGAACTGATAAGAAGAAGAATATCTCCCCTGTTGATATCCTCCTCTATACGAGGACTGTCCTCTATCCCTGGATCCACGAAAAGGGTTTTTTCTGTATTGCAGCGTTCCCAGAGCCTTTGCCGTATCAGTATCCCTCTTGGTACTCTCTAGAGTATCATCAATATGTTTTCCAAATAACTCTTCTCCATTGAAAGGGAGGTCTAAAATCTTGTTTTGCACCTCCGGCCTAAACGCTGTTGCTCTCAGCCATCCTTGCCTGCGTAGGACCGCTGCTCCTCCCAAGGATCTAAATGCCGTGGTCGCTATATCCATAGCGCAGTCTATGACTTCAGCCGAAGTCCTCTCTCCTTCCATGAGAATTTTCTTCGCCTCCTGTTTCTCTGGTTCCGGCACCAGGTTAACGTATGGAGACAGGTCACACCACATCTGCCTGTCATACGTTCCCAAGATAGTGAGGGCATTAGCAGCTCTCACAAGCAGAGCCGACATTAATGAAAACCGTTTTCACGCATTATCCAACCTTCTGCCCTCCTTGTCTGGAGGTGTTGCAATCGGAGCAGATGGGTTCCTGGATTTCTGTTGTGCCGCCTGAGTGATAACAGAATCCGGTTTGGGATGACCCAAAAGGCAAGACGGAGCATCAACACGCGCCTTATACTTTTTATCCAGTCTGGCCAGAACCGGCGTTACCGTCGCTGGCGTTTCCATGACCTTTAATCCTTCCTTCCAAATATGAGACACTATACGCAGGGATCGCATGGATTTCCGATACGAGTCCTTGAAGTCGTATAAAAAACATTCAGTTTTCCCTTCTGTAATGGTCAGTGCAAATCTCTTAGTGGCTCTTTCCATCAAATTATGAAATCCACCAATGTCGTCCGGTGGAGAATCTACTGGTCTCTGCGGAGGAGTTGAAGTTGATGGGGCGATATAGTCATGCCATTCTGCACTTGTGTCCGCAATCTCCCCATCCTCATGATCGTCATCCGAGGTATCGTGGTGTGTCGTCGGCGGTGGAGATCTAGCAGTAGGTTCCGGCACAATCTCTCTCCTATGAACCGGTGTCCCTGGAACCGATCATGGACGTGGAGTATCATCTGGGGCCTGTTGAGCGACTGGAGTCGCTGAGTATCTCTTCCTATAATCCTCCAACATTCCCTGGAGATCCTTCAACAAAGAGGATGGCACACTTGTCATCTCCTCACGTTGCTGTTGGCGATATCGGTGCTGTTCCTGGGGTTGTTCTTGATAACCCCCATATTCTTCCTCCTGGTACTTGACCTGCAATTGCGAAGGGCTACTGGCAATTCCATACTCATCATCTTCTTCCGAATCTTCCTCTTCCAGCAGGTGAGATGGCAGCAATGGGGAGACCTTGCTCGGAGATGTAACCTCCCGTGTTATAGGTTTTTTCCAGGGCACCAACCTATTTTCTGGTGTTTTTTCCCTCGTCGACGAGCCCGTCGACGAGATTCCCATCGCCATCGCCGTCGTCGACCAAGTCATCGTCGTCGACGCCACCGTTGACGTTGTAGTTACCGTCGACGCTGTCCTCGTCGACGTCGTCGTCCTCGTCGACGCTGCCGTCGACACTGCCGTCGTCGACGCTGCCGTCGTTGGCGCCGCCGTCGTCGACGCTGCCATTGACACGGTTGTCGACATCCTCGTCGACGGTGCCGTCGACGATATCGCCGTCAACGGTGAAATCGGCAACGCTGTTTTCTCACCAGCCTTCATATTATCCTTCTTCGTCGACGACGGAGGTGTTTTTGTCGTCGTCGATGGTCTCTTTTTTGTCGACGGTCCCGTCGACGGAGCTGAAGCAGTACCCTTCTCCTCAGAAGGCGTAGAAGAAGACCGTTTGATGGTAATCTTGATCTTCTGAGGTGATTGTGGTGGATCTGAGGTGGATTTTCCTCCTTTCACCTCACCAGCAGAACCATTCTTCCCCTTAGTTGAGACTGAAGGGGATTTTGAGGGACTGCGCCCTGAAGATCCTGGAGTGGTCTTTTTAGGGGCCTTCTCAGGTCTTTCCCCTGAAGAATGTGTCTGAGGAGATCTACTTCTCTTCTGAGATCTCTTAGACACCACAGATTCCTCCTCACTCTCACTTGAGAGGATTTCCTTCCTGGCTTTGACCTTCTGAAGCCAGATCAGTAGCCTTCCCTCACGATCCCTCAAGGTCTTATTCGAAAAGGTACGACATACCTTACAATCTGCTGCCTTATGGTCTGGATAGAAACAGTAGATGCAGTCCTTGTGAGGGTCATCTGTATAAAGCCTCTTCTGGAACAAGCTCTAAATAATCATTTTTTCTCCTTCTCAGACATGGTAGATGAAAAACCTCAAATCTAAGTCAAAATACTGTAGAAGTAAAGATTTTGAGCAGAGCTCAAAGGAGACTCCCTAGCACAACGTGCGATATAAAAATCAGGGGGGCAGAAGGTTCTCTCAGGAGTGTTCTAGAGGGTGAGGAGCTCTGATTGGTTCAGGGAAAAGTCTGGGCCTTTTTTACATAACAAAGGCTATGGGTTGCAAAAGGGAAATGGGCCTAGGCCTCTTTTCAGTTTGCTATACTACTAAGCACTGCTTTTTTATATACCGGAGACTCCCGTCTCGACGACGGGGAATGATTCAGGCATGTGAATCTATGAAAGTTCCAATACTGGAGTAAATAAAGCAACTGTCAGCATGTTTGTGTGGAGATTATATGTGACTCTGCATGTCACTTCCTGAGAGGAACGATGTCAGCCCGTAGCTGGAGGATGGCACTTAGCAGGGTGCAGTAGTACTCCATGAAAGTTTCCTGATCAGTTCTAATGCTTGAGAGTATTCAAAAGGTGCGGAATCTTCAGTTAGAAGTATCTATCAGAAAAAGCAGCACCACTGCAGCCAGAGTACTGAGTCATAGAGGTCCGAGCACACAAAGACAGCTCAAGTTTGCCCTCAACATCAAAGAATCGAAGAATGCATAATTACTGAGTCACGCCCAAAAAAAGGAGAGCTACACTGCAACCATGAAAAGAGAGTTAATGTGCGTGCGGTTCTATCTAAAATGCAGAGTCTGCAGTGCAGCCAATTGTCACTGTGGTATTGAGCAAACACAAGTCCTATCCTCACCGCTGACAACCAATTTTAGAAATGGGGATCTCTGGTTGGCTAAGGCTTGCACCAAAGCCAGGCAGAGACCACCACTCAAGTCAGGGAAAGAGAGTTACACGCCAAAGATAACCCCTGCTCACCCCCTTGGTAGCTTGGCATGAGCAGTCAGGCTTATCCCGGTGGCGATGTGTAAAGCATTTGCACATCACACACAGTAACAACATACTAGGCACACCACAAAAGGAACTCCACACAAGGTTATATATAAAAATAGCCTTGGTATTATCATAAAACACACTAGATCGTCATCACACAATATACACTGTGCCAACTGGCACTGGGCAATATTTACAGGGGATTATTTACACATGACAGGGCCACGTGGGCCACTGTCAGAATCATCACTTAGTAAAAATAGTAAAAGTAAGAATATATCATGAACTTAGAACACTCAGCATCAACCTGTAACATTAATCATATCATGCACAGTATAACATAAGGTGAGAAATCTATTCTGCGCCAACCTCCTAAGCCTAAACATAGTAGACCATAATCTCCTAAACATAGTCGCATTAGGAAACAAACTTATTAACATAAACTGCAGTAGGGAGTAAATCAAACCTATACCACAGTAGGGAATAAAATCAAACATAAGACAGTAGGTAAAACCTAATAATCATAAAATCACATCTACAAGCATAAATCAAGGAGCATAAGACATATCATAGACACTACATTTCCTAGCACCTATATAATTCACACTAAGGCCTGGAGCCCTACAAACCTAATAGTCCCCCGGGCCAACTGGCCATCTCTAATGCCCTCTGTCCAAAAGAGTCAGGGCGCGCTGCCAATGCAGCGACAGTCAAAGATGCGCACTTTGCGCAGGCTTAAACGTAGCAGCTGGCACTAAGTGCTGCGCAGCTGTGAAGGTCAAGATGGGGGCGAAGGAGTGCGTCTCACTCCTGAACTCAAAACATGTCCCCTAAAGAAAAGAATAACCTAAACGTTGCAGCTGCCCACTACTTGCTGGGCAGCGGAAATGTAGAATTGAGGCATGAGCTCTAAAAATAAACATGTCCCCCAAGCGCTGTGGAGCACACTGGCGCTTTAAATAAATATGCACATGGTAGAGCCACGCACAGGCTCTCATATCAACACATGCTTGCCTTGTTGGAGCCACGTAGGCTCTGAGAATCACTGTACCCCATGTTGGAGCGGCCGGGGCTCTGACAACAACTACGCCCCCTAAACAATAAAACATGGGCCCCTCTGCGCCCGGGTAAACAATCATGGCCAAATGTTGGAGCCACACGGGGCTCGGAAGATAATTATGCAACACGTCGGAGCGGCCCACAATGGCGGGTTCACTCATGGAGACTAGGCACTGTCTCTGAACAGCACGGGCCCCTCAGGATAGCCATCCTCCACAGATCTACCCCCTCAGCCCTCACTCACCGGCTATGCGGGGGCTCCTCTCGTTGGATGCAGTAGGGGCAGGCACCGGCAATTTGCCTCCCGCCCCCTCTGCGAGAAACAGGCTGCTGTTGTTCACCTGGTCCCAGGGGGGATCAACAGGAGAGCCATCACCTCCTCTCTGGGACTCTCGCTCACCACGGGGTTACCGGGGCTCCCAACAGCTCACGGAAGCCCCGGGCAGTTTTAGGCCATTGCTCAGCCGGTGTCTTCCTTCGCGGGGCTTCCCTTCCATCTCGGAAGCCCCGCCCACCCAAACACCATCTCGCCTGCCTTCCGAGTCACGCAGGGCAGCGGCCCAGAAGAGGATTCTTTAGCAGCCCGGGCTCGGGCTGCAGCAGAGAGAAGAGGGTTAGGCTCCCTCCCAAGTTAGGAAATAACCACATAAAGTGTTGTGGGCACCCGCTCCAATCCAAAGGCACATGAAGCAGGCAACATGCGGGGTGGGCACCTGCTCAATAAACAAAGCAAAGTCACGGGGTGGGCACCCGCGCACCAATCAAATGATGCGAGCAAAGACGCAGGTTGGGCACCTGCGCACTATAATAAAAATAAGCGGGGTGGGCACCCGCACTGAAGGCTCTACGAGGGAATCCCTAATCTGGGGATTCCCTCTCTTCCTCTTTCAGCAGCGCGACACTGCGCAGCCCCCGCTCCTCTTACTCGGGATATTCAAAGGAAACAGAGAAGACCGCTCTCATTGTGCAAAAAGGTTTGCAAGAGTCCTGGGGCAAAAGAAACAAAGCCAAAGGTTCCAGAAGTCTTCCAGGCATCAACGGTAAGGCAGGGCCCAAGGCTACAAGAAATCCAGCAAAAGGTTCCAGGGCATAGCTGGGCCCAGGGAGGCAGCCCTCCTGGCAAGTCCTCCTGGGCCCTAGCAGCAGCACACCCTGCAGGGACAGGATCCAGAGCAGAACAAATTCATGGGGTCACAGCCCCTTCTTTTATACAGCATTTTTCCTTTGTTTAAAGTGTAGGCAATGGGAGAACCAGATACAACTGGTTTAGGGGAGCTGTTGAGCACTTTGTTTTGCTCAGCTCTTCTCTCCCTTTCACAGGACAGGCCAGGGACATCAGACGCACCACAGGGGGTGGAGCCAGCATTGTGGAGGATAGGCACATCCCTATTCAGGTCCCAGGTGCAACTCCTTCCTCCCATCTACATGCAGATCTCCCTATTCACCACTGAGCCAGCGACAACATCCAGCACCAGTCACTCACAAGCCAGGCAGGCAATTCACATCACACATCACACAGAAATGCCAACTTCTAAAAGTGGTATTCTAAAATAACCACAATAAATTTGGGCACACTATGGCACAGCAAGTATTCTCACGAGTTCGCACATACTAAACTTGCCCCTGCACTCCCCTCATATCAGGAATTATCATGGGCACACATATCTCCATGCATTCCTATGGGAGGGCAGGCCCATCTCACCACACGCACTCAGAGGGCGCACGCACTTTACACTGGGCCACAGTGCTAAAGTGCACAGAGGCCTAAAATCACTACCACCATGTCATGGGCTTAAGGCAAAAAGTTTAGGGGTGAACCTGTCAAAAAGGCCCAAGTCCAACAGAGGTCCCACTGGGAAACTGCCAAGGAAAAAAACATTTTTTTTAAAACAAATAATTTATTGGGATCCGCAGATAAGGACAAAATAAAAAATAAATAAAAAGCACAGGCTCCTTTGCTTCGTTTATTGTCAGCCACTGGGTGGGACAGGTCCCAGGGGCATGTGTAAATTTGTAGGAGAGAGGCGAACAGGCCCCCCTCCTAGACTTCTTAAAGCCTCGGGGATCATCACCTCCCAGGGACATGTTAAATCATTTTCAGGGGTTGCACTAGCGGCAACCCTTGCGCCCTGTGGACCTCCAGCTCCCCAGGGCAAGTTTTTTAATAATGTGGGATTGACTGCGCCCCCCCCCACCACCCCGGGGTAGCCACCTCCCATGGGTTATATAGAATATTAATCCTGTGGGACTCTGCCCCCGTAGCCCCGGGGACCACCACCACCCATGGATAAAACAAGGAAAACCCTAGATGGGGCCTAGGGACCGCCACTACCCAGGGCCACTTCCAGCAATATTTTGGGGTGCCCACCCTGTAATATTGCAGTTTGCTATGGCTTTGCGGGACCACCACTCCTGGCACTCCATAGCAAACACTCAGTATTTACCAAATTATAAAAAAAATGCTCTCGCTTGCCTGCTGTCAACCGAGCAGGAACACAGAAAAATTGCTTTGAGATCCAGGGAGCTGCATATTAGCAGCTCCCTGGGTCTCAATGCAAATCCGGCTCCCGCAGGAGGCAGGGTGGCAGCAGGGACCACATGGCCTTCAGGCCCCCCCCTCATTCCCCAACATTTAAAAAGTGGGTGCCCCGGGTGAGACCAGGGTATCTACACTACAGGCCGGGCCCGGCAGGTGGCATATTTGCAGACTGGTGGAGAAAGAGGGTATGGCCTCAGATGACCTCTCAGCAATCTAACTGTGTTGATCATACTGGAGGTAACAGAGGGCTAGTTGGTCCCCAAGGATCCTCAAGAGCCAAGGTGAGTTTATCCCCCAAGTAATAGTGCACCAGAAGTGTGTTTGCAAAGTGGTGGAGAAAGGGGGCATGGCCACCAACAACTTCTCAGCAAACCCACTGTGTGGGAATTGCTGGAGGTAACAGGATGGATAGTTCACCCCCCAAGGACCCTCAATAGCCAAGGGGACTTCATCTCCCTACTAGTAGTGCATAAGTAGGCATGAGTGGTGGAGAAAGGGGGCATGGCCTCCTATTAGGTCTCAGCAGTCCTGCTGTATGGGACTTACTGGCGGTAACAGGAGGGGTAGTTGCCTCCAGCTACCCCTCCTGTTATCTCCAATAAGTCCCACACAGCTGGATTGCTAAGAGGTCTTCGGAGGCCATGCCCCCATTCTCCACCACTCTGCAAACGAAGCCCATTCTGCACTACTGGTTGGGGGATTAAGTCCACTTTAAGGTAAGCTGCCAATCTTGACCGGAGGTTCCTTTGTTAAATGAAGTTGGTGATTTTATTCTTGATTAAAAGTGGTCCTGTGACATGTATTGCTTTGTGGGTGATACAAAGCAGCTTAAAGGTGGACCATCTTCTGGCAACTGGTAATCAATGGGGATCCATTCAGTATTACCGATTCGGTAAATACCGAATCGGTCATAGGGGGTACATTTTCAAGGGTGGCAGGGTGTCACATTGACACCCTGTTCACCCCTGAATAGTGCATGGGTGCACATGTGGCACACATACATGCCCTAAGGGCATGTATGTCTGCCACATCGCACTGTTGGAAAAGCAAAATAATTGCTTTTTCTAAGGTTTTCGATATTTACCACCAACCTGTAGTTGGTGGTAAATAGCGAATCCTTAAATGTAAAAAGCACTCACTTGAGTGCTCCCTACATTAAGGATTCAGTAATTTACCGAATCGGTATTTTAAGAATTCGGTAAATTTACAGATTTCTTAAATTACCGATTCGGTAAAGTACCAAATCCGAAATGTGGCCCCTACATCTCACATGCCCAATACCGGTCGGTAACGGCCGAAATTCGGTAATTTCGGCCGTTACCGACCGGTATTGGGCCACCTACATCTGGCCCTTAATCACCCAGTGGTTGGACCATGTCACTGGAAAGGATAGAAAGAGTTCACTGGCTTCATCTGTGGAAAAAATGCCATTCAGCCTATGTCCAGCCTTATGTGTTGCACCCTGATTGATTAGCGTAAGTCCAAAGGCGTCCATAGTATCAATCAATTTTTGAGAATCAGGGTCATTATGTTTTTCCAAGTGGAAGTTAAAATCCCCTAGTACGGTGAAATTATCATTAATGATTGAAGACTAAGGCCCCGATGTACGTAAAACGCATTTACCGATTTTAAAATACCGAGCCGTACCGAATCGGTATTTCAAAATCGGAAAATGATATGTAGGAAAAAATAGTCGGAAAAATACCGAATCGGTAGCATTCGGTATCGAGAGTCGATACGTACCGAATCGCCAAGTACCGATTCGGTATAGGCCGGGTCGGACACGTCCGAATCGGTAATAAAAAAATGCTGAACCAACCGAATCGGTAAACGCCGAATCGGAAATATAAATACGCCCCATGGGCCGAAAGGCCAATAGGAAGGCATTATACATTCCGAATCGGAATCTACCGAACATATTCGGTAAATACCGATTCGGAAAATACCGATTCGGAAAATGGCGATTTGCCGAGCAGGTTGAGTGACACTGAAGACATCAGCCAATGAGCTGTAAGCACCCTCCCCCACAGGGAGTGGCAACCCAGGCAGGTGCAACTCATCAGAACTTTCTGGAAAGCTGCCTGAGCTGAGCTAACACAGAGAGAGCAGCATTGTGAGCAGGATCCCTGTGAGACATGGCTAACAGCACAGAGAGCCAGAAGGCAGCGCGTAAGCGCAATCCAAAATTCAGCACCATGGAGCTGCAAACTTTGGTGGAGGAGGTGGTGAGGGTGCACACCCAGCTATATGGAAGGCTGTCCCTCACTGTTCCGGAGAGCACCAAGAGGAGGCTGTGGATCGACATCGGGGAGAAAGTGAATGCAGTTGGTGTCACCCACAGGAGCCTAGACGACCTCAAGAAGAGGTTTTACGACATCCGTGGCGTGACCAAGCGCAAACTGGCCGACCTGCACAAGCAGGCTGGACTCACTGGAGGAGGAACAAACCGTGCGCCACCCCTCACTCAGCTGGAGGAACTAGTGGCGACCACCATCTAGAGGGCCAGTGTCGTGGGAATTGGGGACCTGGATAGCTCATTCCGAGCTACAGCTACAGGTAAGAAGCATGCGCAACTTGACACACCATACCAGACACCTCCCCTACAGACCCAATGCACAGCCAAACCCCAGGCCAGTACTGCTAGCAACAGACATGAGCAATGCATCTTGCTAAATGTACTCTGCAAAAGTTACCAAAAATGCCACAGCAGAAGCATAAGATAAATAACAGTAATACAGCATCAACGTGTTTGTAATGAGATGTGCAATGCTTTAATAGTAGTGACTGGAACACATTAGCACCCACTTGACAAATGCTTCTTTATACCTAGGGGCACCATCAGGCGGGGGAGCAGCACCAGCTCCAGCACCAACAGCCAGTGCGGTGGCGGTGGCAAGCACCAGTGCAGCAGCACAGGAGGAGGAGGACAACAGCTGTGCCCTGGCCAATGAGGAGGACACTGGACATTCCCTCACAACTCCACACTCCCCCCGACTGTCTCAGTCTCAGTCGCCCTCATTGCTATTCTCCCCGGAGAACACACCACCACAGAGCCACCCTGCACCTGCCACTTCCCCGGCCCGGAGGAGAATTGTAGCTCCATTAGTCATCATGGAGGGGGCAGCGGGTCAGGCTCCTGCACAAGACCCCGTGACACCAGCGTCACCAGAGCACACACAGCAGGGCAGCAGAAATCCACGTAGGCCACGTGCAACCAGCAGCCCAATACCAGCACCGGGAGGCAGCGTCTTCGCAGGGCTGGAGACCAGCATGGTAACGATACAGAGGATGCAGGCAAAATCCATCCTGGCCTGCCATCGCCAGTTGCGCCTGCACAACCTGCAGATGGGTGAAATGACACAGGGCTTCAAGACCTTCGTTGACAGCAACAAGGAAATAGCGACATCTATTGGCCGAATGACCACTGCCATCACCCAGCTCTGCAACAGATTGGATGACCATGAGCTGAGTCGTCGCAGGGATGCACGAATACAGAACAGGTCACTCAACCGCCTTGCAGCTGCGACTGCCCAGCTATGCCAACGTGGGGCAAACATGGAGGCCAGCCTCACACAGAACATGTCCGAGGTCACTAGGGGCATGGGCCGTATTACCACCGCCATGGAGACACTACTGATCTCCAACACCGTAGTGAATCCCGTCCTGGGCGAGGCTGGGGACAGCAGCAGCCGCAGCAGCCCGGCCAGCGCTGCGTCAGAGCCGCGCCGGAGCAGCAGGCGCTCAGCTGAGGCTGCAGGGCATTCAGAAGGGGGTGAGGCTCATCCTAGTGGGCCTGCTAAGCGCAGCAAAAAATAAGACTGCCAGTGCGGGTGAGGCAACCCGGACATTGGACTTTTCTACCCCTTCTTGTTTAACTTTTCTTTTGTTGCACATCAGTGCAGTAACGTTGATGCAACATTATTAAATTAAATTTCTGAAAACATACATTGACCTGTTTGTGCATCTGTACTCACTCAGAAATAGTTGTCTGTTATCTCCTGACGCCTGTATCTGCCGTCAGTTGGTGCAGAGACTCCAGCAGGTAGTGGTAGTGGCACAGCATTGTCATCGTCAGGGTCCTCGTAGTCGGATAACTCTACCTCAGTGCCTTTCCTGACTGCAAGGTTGTGCAACATTGCACAGACAGCAATAATCTTGCAGCAGGTGATGGGGGTATATTGCCTTGCACCTCCGCTCTTGTGCAGACATCTGAACCTGCTCTTCCAGATGCCAAAGGTCCTTTCCACTACGTTCCTCGTGCTTTTGTGGGCACGGTTGTACCTCCTTTGGCTGGGTGTTGAGGGGTTGAGGTAAGGGGTGAGAATGAACGAGCGTAGGGCATATGCACTGTCGCCTAGAAGGAGAAGGGGTAACATTACTCACATGCATACATGTACTTCACACTGCAATTTTGGTTATGGGGGTCTGACACTGTGTCTTACCTAGGAGGTATCCTTCGCCAAATTCCCCTGCCATCAGCCGTGCATGAATTCCGCTACTCTGGAAGATATAGGAGTCGTGGGTACTCCCCGGAAACTTTGCAACCAGGTCAGTGATCACACACTTGGCATTGCATATCACTTGCACATTTATGGTGTGCCGTGACTTCCGATTGCGGTATACGTATTCCGTGTCAGCAGGGGGGCAAATCGGTATGTGTGTGCCATCTATGCAGCCAATGATGTGGGGGAATCTTGCCATCTGATAGAATTCAGCTTTTGTCTGTGCCAGTTCTGCATGGGTGGAAGGGAAGGAAATGTAGTGGTCCATCCTCTGGATCATGGCATCAAGGAACTTGTGGAAGAACCTTGACAGGCTGCTCTGGGTCACCCCTCCTGCCACAGCAACTACACTTTGATAGCTGCCAGACGCCAGCAGGTGTAGGCAGCATAGCACCTGCACCTGCACAGGGATTGCGTGTGCCCTTGGGGTGGGGTGCTGCAACAGGGGTTGGAGGTCCCTGATGAGGTCTCTGATGGTCTCTGCCTCCAGCCTGTACCTCTGTAGGATCTCTGGATCTGTCAGCATGCACAGGGTGATCCGCTGTCTGTACACCTGCTCCTGTCTCAGCCATTCCCTCTCTCCTTCCTGCTGTAGCCGTAGCCGTCTTGCTATGACATAGAAAGCTGCCATGTTGCAAGTAGAACTGCATTTTGGGTCCTTTTTTATAGGTTGCACCTGGTTACCACCTGATTCCAATCCATGGTAATGTCCGACTCTGAAATACCGAATTTGAAGCAAATTCGGTATTTCAGTGCTTACCTACATCTCATTCTTCAGCTTCTCGCATCGAATCAGATTTTCACCAATTCGGAATTTATACCAAATCGGCGAAATTACCGAATCGGAAAGTCACCGAGTCGGTAGAATTCCGATTCGGAAAAATGTCGGAATCGGAAAAATCTCCGATTAGGTATTCTACTGATTCGGAGATTTTTCCGAGTCCAATTTTTTTCCGATTCGGATTTCTACCGACTCGGTGACTTTCCGATTCGGTAATTTCGCCGATTTCGAAGGATTTCGGCCTCCTACATCCCGTTGTCTCTATTCCGATCGGTAACGGCCGAAAATACCGATTTTCGGCCGTTACCGACCGACCTACATCGGGCCCTTAATCACCATACTGAGATTACTAATGAAGCTGCTCCTTACTCCAGGTGAGCGATAAATTAGCATTCCCTTAATAGCTGACAAATCTGGAGGCTGAGCCGAAAAGTGTAATGCCTCAAAGCCTGTCGTATGTAGTGGTTCAAACTTTATTTTAAAATGGTTGCGATAAAAAATAGCCAATCCACCTTCCTTTTTTTTCTTCCTATCCAGTCTAAAAACAGCATATCTGGGTGGTGTGGCAGCCACAATGGCTGGGCCAGAGCTCTCATCTGCCCAGGTTTCTGTTACAAATGCCGCATCAATGTCTTGCGTTTAGACAAGATCATACAACTCTAACTGGTGTTTTACCAGAGATCTTGTATTTAATAGTATGCAACAGACATTGGAGCTATTGGGACCAGAACTCTTTTCTTGCATTTGGCCAGACTTTCCTATAGGGACTGCCAGGCTTTCAAAATGAGGTGTGGGTTGTTCCTTATTGATATGATAATAAGGAGGGAGTGCCCGGCTATCCGTATTAGTGGGTCTTGAAGCCATTAATGATTCTCGGAAGTAGCAAAGGTTACCTGACTTGATTTGATGCGGAGGACCAGGGGGACAGGCACTGGGCGCGGTCCAGGCGCGGATGGGCGCAGATGGGCCTGCCTTTGGTGCGCCTTCGGTGCACCTGCTGCACGCGTCTGCTGCAATTCCGTGCATCCCCTCCTTTTAACTTGGCAAGCTGTGCTAAAAACAAGGGACTAGACCGCCTCTTCTCAAAGATGGTGGCTAGCCTATGGCACGACGGAAGTAGGTCACTTTTCCAACTTCACGGATATCTCCCACCACTCAATCAGCCCGCTAATGGCTGCCGTGGACCGGGGAGATATATTTCAAAGGAAAAGGACGATGAGCACAGCAGTGTTCAGAGAATAGGTCAATGCAAATTACAACTTGTGCAAAAAGTAAAAAAACATTCGGATAAGCCAGATATATGACAGGGGATCAGCAAGCGCTCATTAAAGGGTTACTTCACAATTATACAAATACAGCAAAATATCTAAAAACGTTTCAGAATAGTTTAAAAGCACACAGGTAAAACAGATGACTGTTTTCTGTCTCGTGCAGTCCCGACTGGCTAGTTAAAGTTGAGTTGTGAAGCTGTTGTAGTCTTTTCATAGTTGATTAAGATGAACCGTGCTAGAGGCCATTAATGATTCTCGGAAGTAGCAAAGGTTACCTGACTTGATTTGATGCGGAGGACCGGGGGGGACAGGCACTGGGCGTGGATGGGCGCAGATGGGCCTGCCTTTGGTGCGCCTTCGGTGCACCTGCTGCACGCGTCTGCTGCAAATCCGTGCATCCCCTCCTTTTAACTTTGCAAGCTGTGCTAAAAACAAGGGACTAGACCGCCTCTTCTCAAAGATGGTGGCTAGCCCATGGCACGACGGAAGTAGGTCACTTTTCCAACTTCACGGATATCGCCCTCCACTCAATCAGCCCGCTAATGGCTGCCGTGGACCGGGGAGATATATATCAAAGGCAAAGGACGATGAGCACAGCAGGGTTCAGAGAATATGTCAATGCAAATTACAACTTGTGCAAAAAGTAAAAAAACATTTGGATAAGCCAGATATATAACAGGGGATCAGCAAGCGCTCATTAAAGGGTTACTTCACAATTATACAAACACAGCAAAATATCTAAAAACGTTTCAGAACAGTTTAAAAGCACACAGGTAAAACGGATGACTGTTTTCTGTCTCGTGCAGTCCCTACTGGCTAGTTGAAGTTGAGTTGTGAAGCTGTTGTAGTCTTTTCATAGTTGATTAAGATGAACCGTGCTAGAGGCCATTGGCGTAATCAAGTTTAGACAGTACAAGAGAAATAGTACCCTGGACCTTGTATGGAAATTCCAGGTGAGGATAGATGCATCGCAGAGTTTTCAAGGTATTGAAGCTTGATCTTGCTAATTTGTCCACCTGTGCATTCATTGATAAATTGGAGTCCATGGTAATTCCAAGGTTTCTTGCTTCCTTAGGTACTTTAGGAGGTGGCCCCAGATTGTCAGGCCAGGCGCAGAGTGGGTCATAATTTTTCCATTCGCCACATGTGAGTTTTTCAGTTTTGGAAGCATTTAATTTGAGATGTCTCCATGTCATCCACTGATCAACAAGTCTGAGGCAACTGAAGATTGGTGAGTTTCCAATGTCATTGGGGCTTTCACGTTTAAGGAGTATGTGTGTGTCATCTGCATAGTTATAACATGTAAGCTGAAATTCATTGATCATTGCTGGTAATGACTTAATGTAGATGTTGAAAAGCATAGGTGAGATGATAGATCCTTGTGGGACCTCTGCTTTTGTTAAGTACGGTTTGGATGAGAAAGGGGGAGAATGGGTGACATTTGTTCTGTTTTGAAGGTAGGATGTGATCCAGTTGAGAGTAGCCCCTCTATGCCAGCTTCATAGAGTCTTTGTATTTCAGAGTCATTGTCAACTGTGTCAAAGGCAGCTGAGAGGGTCCAAGTGAAGTAGTGCAGCCACTCTGTTCCGGTCTATAGTGTTTTAAGGTCATCCCAGATTGCGATGAGGGCAAGATCTGTGACTCTTCCTGGGCAGAATCCTCTTTAGTAGTCTGAACGTATAGTATGCAGTGAGCTTCAATGAATTGTGACATGTGATTGACTGCTGCTCTTTCTATCAGTTTGACCATGAAAGGTCAATTTGTTATTGGTCTGTAGTTGTCAGGGTCATGTTGGTCGAGGTTATTTTTCTTTAATAATGGGCATATGTATTCCTTTTTTAGGACTTTGGGAAAGATTCCTGTAGTTGAAGATTTATTGATGATTCTTTTTACTGCTGAGGCAGCAGAGGTAGGTAAAAGAATGTTCTTGAAGATTTGTGGTGGGCAAGGGTAAGAAGGGCAGCCGGCTCGCCTGCTTGCTTTGACCAAATCCATGTTGTCATGTAGTTCCTATAACTCTATATGGGATCTGCCCATTTAGATAAAATAAACTATGGGATTGGTGTCCAGATTGATTCCAGACACCCCCAAATGATATGTGCGCCTGTAGACCAGCTAGCTCAGAGTGCCACTATAAGGCCCCCTTACCAAGGAGCAAATCGTTTCTAGGAACTATCGAATTTGAAAATTCTGACCCTATCGAAACAGTACAGTACATTTTGCTTAGTCACTCATGCTCACTTGGTCTCAGAGAGATACACAGAATAAATGCTGGGGATGTCAATAAGCATTTATTGAACCTGGGTCATTCTAGTATAAAAAACATGTGCTGCAACAACCAGTAGACAAAACAGGTATATAAGGTTGTGAGCACCAATAGAGTAAATTAAAGGTAGAATTCTACCACTAAAACAGTGAATATATGCAGGCATATACATACATAGCAATAATCAGACATACTCCTACTATGCAGACCCTAGCGTAGTGTATATAAATGTACCGAGCATGTATATGGGTGTGACGCAAAGAATCCCCCTAAGAAAGAACCAACCCCATTACCTGATGGGAGAGAATGAAGGACCCCGTGTTGGTCTCGAGTTGGACACCCCACAAGGGATGTGAGACCACTGCTTGCTGGAGTGCCTGCATGCAGAGACTACAGCATCTTGTGTCAGCAAGGAAGTTTCTTCTCTGGTTTGCCCAGCGAAGATGTGGTACTTATACACCCGAAAGGTACCCTCAGGGGTTCTACCTAGATGTGTCATGGTACTGTGGGCCTGTCATCCAAGGATGACAATAGCAGTGACTTTTCGGAAGAGTTATTATGCAGATGATGGTAAACCTGCTGTGATACTAAGAATCCTCATGCATAATAAATTAGGCTAGTTTTCGCAGAAAACCATACAACATTTTACTAGGTAAAAGTTTAGTGCCAGAGCCGTTATGTGGAGTAAGGTGTGACAAATGTAGGTGAAAGGTCGTGCAACTACAGAGGCCTATATTGGGGTACATAGGGGATCATAACACCCACTCCTTATCCGAAGGACGATAACATGAACTAATGATAAATTATGCATGAATCAAGAAGCATAAAAACATTGTTAAAAATGGATGTACATACATCTAAAAAAGCATGATTTATGTAAAAAGCTAAAAAAAACTCCATAAGTCCTGTAAATAGACAATATACTGGTTAGATCAACTGAGCACATCGAAGGCCTTGGTGCTCAGTGAGAGCAGGAGAGAAAAATAAAACAAAAACTATTTTTTCCACTTCCAATTTGTGTTGTTTTGAATTGTTCACAGCACATGGAGAGCCAAATGTTTATGTATCCTGTGTGGGAGACGCAACATCACTGCTGCCTGCCTTCGCTGACGACGATCCCTGCAACAGCTCTTGGATCAGGTCAACAGAGGAAAGGTGATCTTCTCCAGTTCCCACAGCCACTGCTGAGGAAACATTCCAAGCCTGTGTGCTTGTGGTAGAGCCAGTGTCCATTCCGACAGGAGCTGAAGCATCCCATGGTCGCTCCAAGAATGCCGACATCAACACTGGTATACGCTGAGGACACTGTAATACGTGGGCCTTTAAGAGGTCAAGCAGTACGTCTACTTTCGGTTGCGCAGCCAATGGAAGAGTTAGACACATGTCCAACACATATTCGTATCCGCAGGATAGGCAGCAGATCACAGGCAAGATGCAGTCAATCCAAACTGATCTTAACAATAGAAACCAATGCTCACTCAGATCCCGAAGCCGAGTTGTGCCCAGACGGAGTACCATGTGTTCATGGCACCATCGCACCAGGACTGCTTTTTCCATCTCTTTGGAATCTGGAATTTCCATTGGGTAGCAGGAAGATTAAAATCAAGATACCCATTACAAGTGGCAGGACCAGTGGAAGCCCTCCAAAAACGCTTCATAATACGGAGTGTATGAATGCTGGAATCACTCTGAAGATTGTCTGAAAAGTGCTTAATAGTCCAGAACCTATGCTCTTAAATAGGTGTACTATTCCCCTCGTATCAGACATGTTAAAGATAAAATGCACCATTTCCCCAAAATGGAGAGGGAAGTTCGATCAGACTAGTGCCTGTATCTCAGCTGAGGACCTTGCAACCTAGAGATCAAAAGTCTCTTGGGCTAAGGTTAAGGCCACATCCTTATGTAAAAGCATGGCCTTCAGTCTGCTCAGAGAATCAAACCGTATAAAGAAAACGTTCAATGTGTGGCGCCTTCCTGACTGTGTGGGTCATTGGAAACAATACTTGCATACCACAAGAAACCCTGGAGCTAACTGTGATTAGATACGTGATGCCTGGCACCATCCACAATAACCTTGATTATTTAACATCAAGTAACTCCCATTTGAGATTAGTTTGAACACAGGATGAATCACGGCAGCTGGGGATTCTTTCCAGTGACACGATAAGTTTGCAACGGAGGCATTAGACACTCCGTGAAGCATAATATCCTGACAAATTAGAACCCTACTTAAACCTACTTAAAGAATTCTCAGTATGAACCGCTGAGAAAAACTTCAGTGTCCCCATTCCTGCATTCGAATCTGTACAGTAAATTACAAGATTCATGTATGAAACCCTGTCCCGTTGCTTTATACCTGCCTACCAAGTGATACTGTAGACAGTATTGAAACTGGAATGTTGTCACTGGCAGTTTAATATGGACATGGATTAACCATTCTGTGGAAGGTGACAGCCACAGTAAAAGATAATTTGTACACTTTTTCAATGTGCAACATTTTGTGCCATTTTTGTCTAACTTTTCATTAGATCGTATGACGAAAACAGAGTTGTACTGTTGTTATAACGCCAGGGCACGTGCCCAGAGTGCAACAAGTGTAGCGTCCAGCTTAATATTAGAATGGATCGCAACTTCGATTGTCCATATTGTAAAATAAACAAATCCTTTTCCATTATATCTATTGCAGAAGACACAATGTTGCCCAGTGAATAAATCCTAGATGACAGTGTGGTCATGCCATTGTTGACCACTGCCAACGCCGTTTCTAAGTTAACCCTGTCAATCTCATGCAATCTTTCAGCATCCTCCTGCTGGGAGATTTTCCATACCTCATTGTAAATAGCATATAAGAAGTGTTTTACACGTGGCTTCTGGGAACCTAACAAAAATCCCTAAGATCCATGTCGTCTGAGAGCAGGGACAAGTGTTGTTTCACCCAGAACCGGTAGTGCAGCCCTCTCTGGTGCTTTTTCGTAAGGCTCTGAAAACCTGGTTCTTTGTAGAGGCCTATTCGTAGTCGTGCTCCTGGAGAATATGGACAATTTAAACTGTTTGGCGCCTTGATGCCCTTGGGCTAAGTTGCGCGGTATAAATCTCCCATCATCATCACCTGGGGCAGTTTTTAGGTTTTTAGCCACTCTAGGCATAACTTCCTAACACTGTAAGATGTCATCACCCCGAGTGTTCTCATGATAAATTGTAAGTATGTAAGATGGTATCTAATGTATCCTCACTGAGTGATGTATAATTTTGCCAACCCTCAAAGTGTGATAGCGAGGCAATATGCGGTGTATTCAAATCCTTGACCTTGGCTAGTCCAAGACAGGAAGTCTGTTGCACTGTATCATTCAGAAAAATGATGTGTTAAACCCAGAAAAATAAGCAAACCTTTGTGCAAATGTTTTGAACTACCTTTTAGGCTCAGCAGGTTTTGTAGAACTTCCAGATGTCTCCTGTAGAGGCATATTTATATATATGTCGGAATTAGGCCGAATTGAGATCTTTGTTTCATTTCTGTTTTGTTGCTGTTCAATTTCAACAGGCGCGAGTTCCATTTCAATGTTGGTAACTCCATGACTTAGTAGAGTGGAATCTTCAAATGTTAATAATAGTTCTGCCTGAACTTCCTGTATGGTAGCAAGAGCAAGTCAGCGGCTACCCAGGAGAGCACGCGGCCTGCTATTCAGTTTCAGCCACATAGTGTAGTTTGATCAGATCAATTGAGACACATCTCTTTTCTTTTGGGCTGGCAAGAGGCAGGAGAGGTACTGTTCATGTTCTTTCAAAAGCCAGGACTGGTACAGCCCAGCCCTGTAGGATAGCCCAAACTCTTTTTTGTTCACAATCCTTTCTCTGACCAGGTCCCCAACTTTCGAGACCCATACAGGTCTTGCCGGTACAGCTTTCACTTTCCCAATGGCGGTGCGTATTACTTGGACATTGTTTTTTAATGCCCGGAATTCACTGAGTTCCTGTAAAACAGCCAAATAGTCATTGATGTCAAATGGTTTTTCAACCACCACTGTGCAACCACAATCATGGTCAGGTACCTGTATTCTAGTCCCAAACAGGACTTCAAAATGAGTACGGCCCAGGGATCTTCTTGGCACGTTATTAAGTGCCCTCTGCACCCCAGGTAGGTGATTGACCCAACTGCCAACCGAGTCTAATACTCTTGCTGTTAAGGATTGCTTTAAGTCCAAGATTTTCCTTTCCACAACTAAATTTCCCTCAGGATGATACAGAGAGGAGTACCACTAGACCACACCCAAACTTTCCATGGCTTCTTTGTAAGCCCGAGAGCTGAACGCAGGGCCACGGTCAGAGTGTAATGTGCCAATTGCGTATGACCCTATAAAGACTTGCAAATCCTTTAATACAGTCCGAGCGTCAGCCGAGTGCTGGAGCCAGACCAACAGGAATCTAGAGCATGCATCCACTGCCAACAAGTTATACTTGTAAGCCCTGTAATATTGTAAGGAACCAAAGTGGTCCAAATAGACACATGCGAGTGGTCTGTCTGAAATAAGTACTGGTGCTTGTGGTGGGCGTGCTACGGGGAACCCTTCATCTGCTGACAAATGTTGCACTTAAGAACAAAGCCCATGCTCTGTTTAGTGAGACCTGGCAACCAATATCGGTGTTTCATTAGTGAAACTGTTGCAGTAATACCTGCGTGTGCTGAATCCAGACCCTTGTGTACAGCTAGAACTTAATCTAATATGCCATCAATGTTTGGTATTACTCTGTCCCCCACTCCTGAAATTTGGGCATACAGTATGTTATGTGCATCTATCTGGTAGGAGTACTTGAGTGGAAAAGCTTTTGGCAAGGCTCAGCTGTTGTTGCACGTAGCGCTCCCAGCTATCATTATCTGTCCATCTATCCTCATACTTGAACGAGTGATTGCAGCAATAACAGCAGTTCTCACTGTCGCTTTGGCGGCTTCATCAGCCAGTGAATTTGCTTTAACGTGTACGCCATCACGCTGATGATTCAATTTGTGAATAACATGAGCCCATGGCAAGCCATTTTTCAGCTCTGCCACTTGTTCCCACAACAACTTGTGTTTTATTGTGCAACCTTTGGAATCTCTAAACCTATTCTGGCCCCACCAGTGCAGGTATGCATTGAAAGACTGGACACAGTAAAATGACTCGCACACAATGAGTGTGGGGAATTCCCGCTCTGTATGTTTTTGTGCCAGTATCAGGAATTTTAGTTCTACCAGCTGTGCCATGCAATCTCCTAGAGACTGCATCTGCATACTGCTAGGATGGAACTTATCATCCCACATTTAGTTATTTCATTTATTTATTTGAAAAGTTTAATATATACGTCCCTTTACATCATATATGCTGCGCTGTACTGCTGTTTACTTCCTACAGCTGGCTGGGCAGATCCGTCAGTGTAAATGATGTATTCATACTGAGCTGGAGGCATTATTTCTTCGGGAGAGGATGTTCTTGTTCATACTGCAGGAATGCTTGTGTTTTTAATGTAGAATCAAATTTGTAGTCTAAATCTGTTGCAGTGAGAGAATTAGGCCATTGTATCCATCGCGGATGCAGTGCTTTTGCGTTTGGAACGGTTGCTTTTGTTACAACCTCTAAGGATGGTACTGGGGGCCCAACAATTATTTGTTACCCCTGAGCTAGTGCGCTTTGTCTCATTACAAAGCAAACACAAGGAGATGAAGGACGGAGCGCTGAAACATTTCAGACACTCACCCCCAGTCCCAAATCTGGGTTGAATCCATCATCGTTCTTTAGCTCACTTCGCCACCTCAGTTCGGACTCAGCTATATGCAAATCAGTCTTGACCCTGTGCCTCATGGGAACAGTCTAGCCTGAACTGCCAATCCATGCCACTGCAGTCAAGCTATCCTGGCTGATGAGGGGTGAAACCCCGAAACCGGTCCTAGGATGCTTGTTTCCAGTCCAGGGAGGACCCGGCCTGCAGTTCAGGCTGAACTGTTCCTATTGAGCACAGGGTCAAGTCTGATTTGTATATGACTGGGTTAAAACTGGAATGGCATGGGGAGCAAAGAAATGATGGATTTAAGCCCAGATTTCTGTACTGGGGCAAATGTATGACATTGTTCTGCATTCTGTCCATCAGTTGTTGTTTTTTAATTTGTCACCCCGATTGGGACGGTATCCCTGGATGTGGGTCCCGTGCTCTCCATGCCACTGGAGTCAAGCTATCCTGGCTGATGAGAGGTGAAAATCTGAAACCGGTTCTAGGATGCTTGTTTCCAATCCCAGGAGTCCCTGGCCTGGCAGTTCGGGCTGGACTGTTCCCATTGGGTGCATGGTCAAGACTAATCTGCATATGGCTGGGTTCAAACTGGAATAGCATGGGGAGCACCAAATGATGGATTTAGGACCAGATCTCTCTACTGGGGTGACTGTATGACATTTGTCTGCATTCTGTCCATCAATTGTTATTTTTGCTTTTCTCACCCCGAGTGGGATGGGTATGCCCAGATGTTGGTTCTGTGCTCTCCATGCCACTGGAGTCAAGCTATCCTGGCTGATGAGGGATGAAACCCTAAAACTGGCCCTAGGATGCTTGTTTCCAGTCCAGGGAGGACCTGGCCTGGCAGTTCTATCTGGACTGTTCCCATTGGGGGCAGGGTCCAGACTGATTTGCATATGGTTGGATTCAATCTGGAATGGCATGGGGAGCAAAAAAACAATAGATTTAGGCCCAGATCTCTGTACTGGGGTGAAACTATGATATTGTTCTGCATTCTGTCCATCATTTGTTGTTTTTGCATTTGTCACCCCGAGTGGGACGGGTATGCTCAGACGTGTGTGCTGTGCGCTCCATGCCACTGGAGTCAAGCTATCCTGGCTGATGAGAGGTGGAACCCCGAAACCGGTCCTATGATGCTTGTTTCCAATCCAGGGAGGACCTGGCCTGGCAGTTCGGGCTGGACTGTTCCCATTGGGCACAGGGTCAAGACTGATTTGCATATGGCTGGTTTCAAACTGGAATGGCATGGGGAGATGACTTTAGGCCTAGATATCTGTACTGGGGTCAATGTATGACATTGTTGTGCATTCTGTCCAGCATTGTTGTTTTTGCCTTTCTCTCATTACAGCAGTTTGTACTGCTGTCAGTATTTTTTCAGTTGAAGTAAAATGCATTTCAGAGTTTGTGCACGAATGAGATTTGCAAGCTATTTGTACAGTTTTGCATTCATTGAGGGTGAGGTAAGTGTACCCGGATTGAACCGTATAGCCCTTATTCCATTGTCCTGATTCAGCAGTGTCTGCCTGTTAGAGCGGGCCCGCTGTACTTTTGGGGGTGAGCCTTCTAGTCTTTTGCATTGCTGGGCCAATTAATAGTCACGCTGGTGCGACCGAGCAGCATGTGAGATTGTAAAACGTGGTGTGAGCCTGCTCGTGAGCCTGCTGTTGCTGCTTTTGCTCATTGCACTCCGCACTTTAGCACTTACTCAAGTTTAAAATATAAAATAATTTTATTGTAGGTTTTAAAACTCTCATATTGCCCTTATTCCATTTACCTGATTCAGTGGTGTCTGTGGGCCCGCTGTACTTTTTCCTTCTAGTCTTTTGTATTGCTGGGCCAATAAATAGTCACGCTGGTGTGACCGCGCAGGGGACGTGCCTTGCGGGCACTCCACCGGCGCGCCCAAGGCAAGCCTGTCTGCCCCCTTCCGCGCACAGCAACAGCCATGCTGTCAGTTGTGGGAGGAATCCTACTGAGAGGTCAGGTCTCTGTTACACGTGTGAATCTCTACGGGCCATAGGTGAGCGGGGAAGTGGTGCTGGTGAGGTCAAACTGGCAGACACTGTTGGGTTAGAGTCTGACTTTGTTAAAAAGGATACCCTTAGGTGTGGCTTGCTTAATGTAATGTCTCTACCTAGGCACTATGTGAAGACTCAGTTAATGTTACTGTTACACAACTTAGATGCCCTATTTATGACTGAGACATGGGCGCACCCCGGGTCAGACCTGCAGCTGGGTCTGGCCTGTCCACTGGGGTACAAAGCATTCCATAAAACACAATCCAGTGGTAGAGATTATCTTCAAGGAGACATGAGATATTTCTCCCATGGATATTGATGAGGTGGAAGGTATTGAATTACTGGGCTTCTCAATAAAAGATCATAAGAGACATGTGCTGTCTGGCATTATTTGCTATAGGCCCCCTGGGGTAGCTAGGCTCCGACACCAGCAGGATATAATTGATGTCTTTAGCAATATGGCACTTTCCATGCTAGACTAATAATTCTGGGGGATTTTAATATGTGAACCAATGGGAGCATGGACTCCGGGTGCAAAAATCTCTTACAATTTTGTGCATTCTAGATTTGGTATAATGGATTACAGAACCCATACATAGGGGCGGCCATGTACTGGATTTGATCTTCGCTGGTAAAGACTCCATTGTTGTGGAGAACATTTTGCGGGTATGGTGGCCCGACCACCACCTGGTTACATTTTGCGTGCATAATCCTAGGCAGAGTGGTCTTACCACCAGGGTGGCCAGGAGCTTTTAAAGTAGGGACTGCAATAGTCTTTTGAAGAAAGCAACAGTTTCCCCTGTATTCCATTTTGAAGGGTCCTTTGACTCTGGAAAACAGGTGGAGGAGAACTATTCGGCCCTCTGTGGCCATATACATGAAAAGCTTGATCAGATTGCCCCTTTGAAAATTGTTAAAAAAGTAGGTAAACCTTCCGCCCCATGGTACAGTGAAAATTTGAGAAATTTAAAACTGGGTGGTAAACAGGCATAATGGAAGTGGAGGAAGGGGTATGCAGACAAGGATAAGGCCGCCTGGAAGGAGAACATTTGTAAGTAATAAGAAAGAAATTGTTTCTGCTAAAGCAGAACACTTTGCAGATATCATTCTGAAGGCAACTAATAGTACAAAGAGTATTTTTAAAATGATGAATGATATTGCTAGTCCTGAATGCACAGAAATAAGGTTCTTCCCACACAAGAGTTATGTGATAGATTGGCCGATTGTTTTGAAGATAAGATCTGCAAAATTATCGAAGGGCTGGAAGTGGATAGCTCGGCTGGTAGGGACAGTAGGCCACCATCAGATCTGCAGGAGGGCTGGGCTGGTGTGAATAAGCCACCGGATCAGACGTTTTCTTTTAGATCATTTTGCAACGCCCTCTGAGGAGGACTTTAACAAAACAGCTCTAGGTGTCTCCTCAGGGTCACCCTTGGACCCTCTTCCACATAAGATTTGAAAAGAGCTAGGCTCTGAATTATTTCCGCTTCTAAGACAGTTGTGTTGTACCTACCTGCTGGAAACAAGTAGTTATATCTCCACTTCTGAAAAAACCTACACTTTGTATTGTAATTGTATTGTAATTACATTTTTATAGCGCTTACTACCCCTGACGAGGCGTTGAAGCGCTTTTTCGGCGTGTAGCACGTTACTCCGGGATCCACAGAGGATTAGTGTTGAATTAGTATAGTGAAACATGCAAGTACATTTTAAGTGGTGGATAGGTTAATCAGTTATTTGGATTTGGAATGATAGCAGAAGGATAGAGTAGGACAAAGTTTTGTATTTATTTATCGCTCGCTTGTTGACGCATGCTATTCAGGGAGCCTATAAAGGATTAGTGGTGAATTCATTTGGTGAAATATGACGTAATTTCAGTGGTGGATATTGGTCTGTTACTTGGAGTGAGAAGGATAGCGGATGGATAAAAGGGGAAGAAAGATTTGCATTCATATACCACTTGTTACCCCTGATGGGTGTTGAAGCGCTTTTCTGGCGAGTAGCACGCCACTCCGGAACCCATAAAGGATTAGTGTTGAAAATTAGTATAGTATAAATATGAAGTAATTTGAGTAGTAGATATGTTATTCAGTTATTTGGGCAGTATATTAGTAAAGTTAAATATGGAATATGGAATTTGAGAAGTGAAACATGTTAGTCTGTTAATTTTGATTGAAAAAGGATAGTGGAGGAATAAAAGAGTGAAGGATTATTTTTTATTTTTTATTTTTTTTAAGTCTTAGCAGTAGGAAGAGGCTTTTGGATGAGTAAAAATGAGTTTTGGAGGGAAGGAGTCAGAGGGAAGAGTTTAGAAATGTTTGTTTTAGGGTATCGGTGTATTAAAAAGAGGTGTCAGATGATGCAAGGAGGGGTAGAGCAGGAGAGAGTCTAGAAAAGGTTATTTTGGCGATCATAGTAGTGGTATGGGGTTTGGGATAAATGAGAGAGTGGATGTAGAGGATATATTGATAGATCTATAGGATGAGAGATAGGGTAGTGCATTAGAAGGAGTAGTAGAAAGAAGTTTGAGATGAGTCAGAAGATTGGGCTAGAAGATATATTGAGCGAAGTATAGGCTGAGAAATAGGCTAGTGCATTGGAAATGCTAAATTAGAAGAAAGTGATACATATATAGATCCATAAGTACATTGAAAGTATATAGATACATAAAAGAAGTAAGTATATTTAGATTAAATATATTGATAGAGGCACAGGATGAGAAATAGGGTAGTGCATTTGATATGCTTTTTCAGGAGAAAAGTAACAGACACACAGATCCAAGTACATGGAAGGTACATAGATGTACAATGGAAGTATGCACATGTAGACCAAAAATGATTTTTATTTATTGACGAATATTATTATTATTATTATTATTATTTGTTTATTTATTTTTCTTCTCTTAACAACATAATTGTTTTACATGTTTTATAAAGTAATACATAAAGATAGGTACATATCTATAGTGAAAACAAATGCTTATATACAGAGGGATATGCTGTAAATTTCTATTTCTGTATGGTACTTATGTGGGGAAGAGCCACATCTTGAGTAGTGTTCTGAAGATATGGTGGTTGTCGGTGGATCTTATGTTGGGGGGTAAAGAGTACCATGGTTTGGCTGCTTGAACACAGAAGGATGTGCCACCCATTGTTTTTTTCTTGTATGGTGGGATTTTGAGGCGAGATGCTCCTTTAGAGCGTAGGTTCCTTTGTTGAATGTGTTTGGTGATTTTATTCCTGATGAAGAGTGGTCCTATTCCATATATTGCTTTGTGGGTAATACAAAGCAGCTTGAACGTGGATCTTCTGGCAACCGGTAACCAATGCAGGGCTTTCAAGGCAGGGAAGATCTGGCCTCGTGGTTTGATATGCAAGAGTAGTCTGGCAGCCGAGTTCTGAATCCGTGGTAGTCTTTTCATGGTCGTTAAAGGTGATCCGTGGTAGAGGCTGTAGGCGTAATCGAGTTTGGATAGAACAAGGGAGATGGTAGCTTGGACCTTGTGTGGAAATCCCAAATGAGGGAAAATTTGTTGCAGCGTTTTTATAGTAGCAAAGCTTGATCTTGCTAGTTTATTCACTTGGACATTCATCGACAGCTTGGAATCCATGGTCATTCCGAGGTTTCTTACTTCCTTCAATACTTTAGGCAGTGATCCCAGTTCATCAGGCCATGCGGCAAGCGGGTTGTAATTTTTCCCATCGCCACACGTGAGTATTTCAGTTTTTGAAGCATTCAATTTGAGATGGCTCCAAGTCATCCACTGATCCACGGCTCTGAGACAGATGAAAATTGGTGATTTTCCAATGTCTTTGTGACATTCCAGTTGAAGGAGTATTTGCGTGTCATCTGCATAGTTGTAGCACGTGAGGGGAAATTTATTGATCAGTACTGGTAAAGACTTCATGTAGATGTTGAAAAGCATGGGCGAGATGATAGAACCTTGAGGGACCCCAGCTTTTGTGGAGTACGGTTTGGACGAGAAAGGTGGGGTGTGGATGGCATTAATTCTGTTTCGAAGGTAGGACACGATCCAGTCTAGAGCAGTTCCCTCTATGCCGGCTTCATAAAGTCTTTGTTTCAGAGTGTCATGGTCAACCGTGTCAAAGGCAGCTGAGAAGTCCAAGAGGAGTAGCGCAGCAACCCTGTTGCGGTCAACTGTATTCTTTAGGTCATCCCAGATGGCAAGGTAGGCAGATTCAGTGCCTCTTCCCGGACGGAATCCTGTTTGGAAATCTGAAAGTATGTCATTCTCTTCAATGAATTGTGACATCTGGGCGAACGCTGCTCTTTCTATCAGTTTGCCCAGGAAAGGTCCATTTATAATGGGTCTGTAGTTTTTGGGGTTCAGCGGGTCCAAGTTTGTTTTCTTCAGTAAAGGGCGTATGTATGACTTTTTGAGTTCTTCTGGAAATATTCCAGTAGTTAAGGAATAGTTGATGATTCTTCTTACTGGAATGGCAGCAGAGGTTGTTAAAAGAATTGTCTTGAAAGTTTGTGGTGGACAGGGGTCAGAAGGGCTGCCGGCAGGCCTGCTTGCTTTGACCAGGTCCATACATTTATCGTGTGAGATGTGTTGGAAGGAACAGAAAGGCTTCATTAGAGCATTCTTGGATAGTTGTTTTGTACAAGGGTTAGTGCTGGTGTTTTGTTTCTGTTGTAAGCACGAGTCCAACGTGTCTGCTTTGTCCGAGTAATGATATGCCAGTTTGTCTGTGAAATCTTGAGTAACAGGATGAGTTCCTTCTAGGCAATTTGGTTTTCGAAATTCATTGAGTATTTTATAGAATTCTTTATTTGCACATTTAGCGTTTTGAATTCTGTCTGAATAGTACCTTTTCTTAGCTTTTTCGATAGCCGACTTATATAATCTGTTAATTTTTTGTAGGTGAAGTTTGTCTTGTTTGGCGTTTGTTTTGAGCCAGGTACGTTGCAGCTTTCTAATTTGTTGTTTTATGTCTTTTATTTCTATGTTTCTCCAAGGCGCCTTTTTCCTTTTGTTCTGTTGTGTGGTTTTGAGTGGTATCAGGATGTCAAAAGCTTCCTTTAGCCACTCATAGATTCTGAACAGAATTTATGGTTTCCAGATTTATTCTGGATGTTAGTTGTGTTTCCAAGTGTTCCAAATTGAGTTTGTTCCACGGCCTATAGGTGGATGGATGTAAGGTAGTTGTAGGTAAGTTGCTTAGTGTTGTTTTATGTTGGAAAGCAAGCAAGTGGTGGTCTGACCATGTGACTGGAGTTATAGTTTGAAAGGTAACTAGTTCAGTATTAGCAAAAATGACATCTAGGATATGTGTAGCGATGTGTGTCAGATTGGGGACAATCTGATGCAGGTTCAATGCGTCTAGGCCAGTGATTATTGTTTATGGATGGGTCATATTGGTTTTATCAAACCAAAGGTTAAGTTCACCCAGAATGCACAGGTTGGAGTGTACTGTTATCAGATTTGAAACTGGATCTAGAAGTGCGTCTGGGAATGTTGCCTTGCTAGGTGGAGGTCTGTAAAGGAGCAGGAAGTTACAGGAGGAAGACGGTGTGGGATTGCATCTTGTTAGAAGAGCCTCACAATTCTTTATGGAGATGTTGTCAACTTTAGTGATATGTATTGTTTGCCTGAATACAACAGCTAGACCACCTCCTTGGCTATACGATTTTGGGTGATTATTTGATAGCCTAGAGGAATGGCTTCATGCAGGACTGGAGCTATATCCTCTCCCAACCATGATTCGGTTATGAATAGTATGTCTGGTTTTGCATCGGTGAGAAGGTTGTAGATGTGATGCTTGTTTTTAGAAAGGGATCGAGCATTTATTAGTAGACAGTGTAGATAGTGGCCTTTAGTGATAGTGGGACTTTGTTTTGTAGAAGAGTGATCAGTATTGTGTGGGTGTGTAGCAGGTGTGTTTTTAGTGCTGGCATTAGCTGTATTAGGATAGCAATCGTGTAGCTGTTCTTTATCGTGTTCCTCATCCAGCATGCAAAGAAGACATTTTAATGGGTCTGCATGTGTATGCGTTGGAGATGGTGTTTGAGAATGAGTTGGAGTGCTGTGTTGCTTTTGTGGTGTAACATTGTTGTGCGGTAGACTTGGGGAAGCAAAGTTGTGAGGTGTGGCATGTTGCTTATATTTTTTGCGTGTGTTAAAGGCGGAAGGTATATGAGTCAGGGGAGGTAGTGCAGCATGTGGGTCATGTCGTAATGTTCTAAATTACCAAATCCGAAATGTGGCCCCTACATCTCACATGCCCAATACCGGTCGGTAACGGCCGAAATTTGGTAATTTCGGCCGTTACCGACCGGTATTGGGCCACCTACATCTGGCCCTTAATCACCCAGTGGTCGGACCATGTCACTGGAAAGGATAGAAAGAGTTCAATGGCCTCATCTGTGGAAAAGATGCCATTCAACCTATGTCCAGCCTTATGTGTTGCACCCTGATTGATTAGCGTAAGTCCAAAGGCGTCCATAGTATCAATCAATTTTTGAGAATCAGGGTCATTATGTTTTTCCAAGTGGAAGTTAAAATCCCCTAGTACGGTGAAATTATCATTAATGATTGAAGACTTAATCACCATACTGAGATTACTAATGAAGCTGTTCCTTACTCCAGGTGGGCGATAAATTAGCATTCCCTTAATAGCTGACAAATCTGGAGGCTGTGCCGAAAAGTGTAATGCCTCAAAGCCTGTCGTATGTAGTGGTTCAAACTTTATTTTAAAATGGTTGCGATAAAAAATTGCCAATCCACCTCCCTTTTATTTCTTCCTATCCAGTCTAAAAACAGCATATCTGGGTGGTGTGGCAACCACGATTGCTGGGCCAGAGCTCTCATCTGCCCAGGTTTCTGTTACAAATGCCGCATCAATGTCTTGCATTTAGACAAGATCATACAACTCTAACTGGTGTTTTACCAGAGATCTTGTATTTAATAGTATGCAACAGACATTGGAGCTATTGGGACCAGAACTCTTTTCTTGCATTTGGCCAGACTTTCCTATAGGGACTGCCAGGCTTTCAAAATGAGGTGTGGGTTGTTCCTTATTAATACCATAATAAGGAGGGCGTGCCCGGCTATCCGTATTAGTGGGTCTTGAAGCCATTAATGATTCTCGGAAGTAGCAAAGGTTACCTGACTTGATTTGATGCGGAGGACCAGGGGGACAGGCACTGGGCGCGGTCCAGGCGCGGATGGGCGCAGATGGGCCTGCCTTTGGTGCGCCTTCGGTGCACCTGCTGCACGCGTCTTCTGCAATTCCGTGCATCCCCTCCTTTTAACTTGGCAAGCTGTGCTAAAAACAAGGGACTAGACCGCCTCTTCTCAAAGATGGTGGCTAGCCTATGGCATGACGGAAGTAGGTCACTTTTCCAACTTCACGGATATCTCCCACCACTCAATCAGCCCGCTAATGGCTGCCGTGGACCGGGGAGATATATTTCAAAGGAAAAGGACGATGAGCACAGCAGTGTTCAGAGAATAGGTCAATGCAAATAACAACTTGTGCAAAAAGTAAAAAATCATTTGGATAAGCCAGATATATAACAGGGGATCAGCAAGCGCTCATTAAAGGGTTACTTCACAATTATACAAATACAGCAAAATATCTAAAAAGTTTCAGAACAGTTTAAAAGCACACAGGTAAAACGGATGACTGTTTTATGTCTCGTGCAGTCCCTACTGGCTAGTTAAAGTTGAGTTGTGAAGCTGTTGTAGTCTTTTCATATTTGATTAAGATGAACTGTGCTAGAGGCCATTAATGATTCTCGGAAGTAGCAAAGGTTACCTGACTTGATTTGATGCGGAGGACCAGGGGGACAGGCACTGGGCATGGATGGGCGCAGATGGGCCTGCCTTTGGTGCGCCTTCGGTGCACCTGCTGCACGCGTCTGCTGCAAATCCGTGCATCCCCTCCTTTTAACTTGGCAAGCTGTGCTAAAAACAAGGGACTAGACCGCCTCTTCTCAAAGATGGTGGCTAGCCCATGGCACGACGGAAGTAGGTCACTTTTCCTTTTTTTTTAATTAAGTTTTTTTAAACATAAATTTATCCCGCTACCCCGGGGGTGTAGAACACAACATTATTTACAGTTAAATTTTTAACACAAAAAAGCAATGCACACAGACACAATCCAAATATACAATACATACATGAAAAATAAAATAATAATCAAGTTTGTCCAATATCTTACTATCGCAAACCTATCAAAAAAAACAGTGCGGACAAGATCATTTATATTTATATTTAACATATGTCTCTGATAGATCCATTCAATTATTCCTTATACTTCCTCCTTCCAAATTGATATTGGTTCCCATATTTTCAAGCCTAGTTTCCTCCCCTTTTTTCCTTTTCTAGCATATATTGCCTTCTCCAAATTATATATATTTAAAATCTTAGCTAACCATTGTTGGAATGTGGGTGGTATCTGGTCAAGCCACATTGAAGCAATACTTAGTCTCAGTACAGCCATTGCAACAAAAATAAAATAACATCCTTCTCCCATTATACCATCTGAGTTCACCCCAAGTAATATTACTGAGGGGGACAAGGTGACTACTAATTTTAGAGCCCTCTGCATGAATTTTTTAATATCTTCCAAGATTATTGATAAGTGTGGGCATGTTGCAAATATATGCACTATGTCTGCCTGATTACTTCCACATCTTGGACAATTAATTCCAGTAACCGCCCCCCATTGTGCTAATTTTGCCGGGGTATAATATAGACGGTACAATGTCTTATAATGTTGAGCCTGTAATGCAGCAGAGCACAATACATTCTGTCCAAGTTCTAATGACATTTTAAAGCAATCCAGTTCGACCTCCAACTTATTTGCCCAACCTTCCCCCCACTTATCCATGTCATCTTGTCTTGATTTAAGTAGTTCAGCATAAAACTTTTTAATCTTACATTCGGCTCCCTCCTGTACCACCTCCAGGATGTCATTTTTCTCAAAACCACATGGGCCCCCCCTTTTATTTGCCATAAAACTTCTTACTTGTAGGTATTTGAAAAAATGTCTAGTGTCAATACCATATTTCATTTGCATATCAATAAATTGCATAATACCATCAATATCCATCAAGTCTCCCACCCTCACAATTCCCTTCCTCTGCCATGTCACAAACACCGTATCAGAAAAAATATCAGGAGGGAACACTGGATTATTCTTAATTCTTGTAAATCTGTTCATTTTCCCCAGACCATACTTTTTAAAGAAGGCCTTCCAAATACCGTGTGCGGCTATAAGAGTCTTAAACCGAGTTCTCTTAAAGTAGGCTGTATCAAACTGTCTGAGTAGTATATTATTTACCTCTTCTCCCATTAAAAGTCCATATATAGCTAATGTTCCTAATTCATCCTCCCCTTCCGCTTCAGCCCCTCCTATCAATCCGACCATGTATTGTAAGGCAGCAGCCCAATAATATAATTTCAAATCAGGGAGTGCCCAACCTCCTCGCTCCCGTGGTAGTGCCATAAATCTTAGTGCTCTTCTAGTCTTACCCTTGGACCAGAGAAATCGATTAATCATTTGCTCTAACTTTTTGAACCAGAGATTGTCGAACATAAGTGGAATTGCCCTGAAAATATACAAGAACTTGGGAAGTACAAGCATCTTGATGATATTTGTCTTACCAACTATCGAGAGGTGTAGATTTTGGAGTCTATCTAAATCTTTACTGACTTTAGTCAAAATAGGATCCATATTTAATTCCACCACTTTCTCCAAATCTGATGTAATTATAATTCCAAGATATATTCCCGCCTGTATCACTCGTTGATGCTGACATGTTGTTTTATCATTTTTAATTATTTGAGTCTTACTAGTATTTAAGGAGTACCCTGATATTTTTCCAAATTTCTTAGCTTCCAGTTCCACCTCCTTTATAGCCTCTGTGGGTGACGATGTTATAACAGCCACGTCATCGGCATATGCAAGTATTTTACAGTCCCCTCTATATGTACTTATAGGTATTATATTTTCATTCAATTCCATCCTACGAATAAGTGGATCCAAGTAGATAGCGAAGAGCAGCGGCGAGCAGGGACACCCCTGTCTGGTTCCCCTATTAATTTGTATTGTTTTAGTTACTCCTGAATTTATTCTTACAGCAACCGGATCCCTATATAATACTTTTATTGCATTCACAAAATTCGCCCCAAATCCTGCCCTGCTTAACACACTCCATAAATATTTCCAAGAGACCCGATCGAATGCCTTTTCGGCGTCTAACAATAATGCCGCGATCGGGTCTCCTGTAACTTCCATTTTATCAAATAGGGTTATAAGTTTCCGTGTATGATGGGTAGTTCCACGCCCTGGTATAAACCCATGCTGGTTATTAGTGACAAGCGGGGTTATAGTGCTCGCGAATCTAGTTGCTAACACCTTTGAGTAAATCTTTGTATCTGTATTCATTAAAGTTATAGGTCTGTATGACCCAGGTTCCATAGATGTTTTCCCTTTCTTTAAAATAACTACAATCTCAGCAGCTGACCAAGAGCCTGGTATCGACACCCCCAACTGGGCCTGTTGCATAGTAACCACCATATCCTTCCCAAGGACTTTCCAGAAGACTTTATAAAACTCTAGCGGTATCTTGTCCGGGCCAGCTGCTTTCCCAGAGGGTAGACTCGTAAGTGCCATTTCAACTTCTTGTAAATCAAGTGGGGTATCTAACCTCTCCCTTTCTTCGTCTTTCAGTTCTGCCCTTGGAGTATCATTCAGATATGCTGTAATTTCATCTATATCTTTCTCTTGCTGTTCTTCATACAATTTCATATAAAATTGTCTAAAAACTTCTCTGATCTCCAGAGTGTCTGTCACGACCTGCCCAGAACTATCTTTAACCGCTTTTATCTCCCCTATCGCTGTCTTTTGCCTTGCTCGTACTGCTAATGTTCGACCTACTCGTTCACTTGCCTCATGACACTTCTCCCTATTAGATACATATATATTTGCTGCCTTAAGTGCAATATGTTCCTCTACCTCCATTCTTGCCTTAGCTAATTTCATTATAGCAGACTCCACTGAATTATCAGGTGATGTTGTCACTCCCCCTACTACACTTGCTACACATTCATTCAGTTCTTCCTCAGCTAGGAGTAGCTTTTTGTTGAGGATTTGATTTCTATGTTGTTCTTGCTTCCTTTTATTTACGCTAAAACTTAAAGTCTCCCCTCGCACCCCAGCCTTAAAGCTGTCCCAAACCATACCTTCCACTGTAGTCCCTCTATTTACTGCCAGATATTCCTCAATCCAACACGTCATGTGCTGAATGTACATCTCGTCCTGTAGAAGTGCTCTTTGAAAAGTCCATACTATATCCCTTCTTGGAATTACTGTCGCTCTTATAGTTATAATTAGGGGATTGTGGTCAGCCAATAAGCGTGGTAGCCGTTCGATCTGTATATTTGAAACATAAATACTGCTAACCAAAAAATAGTACAATCTTTTACTCACCCTGTGAGGCGCAGAGTAGTATGTATATCCCATCTCTCCCGGCTTTAAAACATCCCATATATCTAGCAAACCATTATTCCTTGCCATAGAACAAATTGCTCGATAAACTCTTTTTTTCCTTCCTCGATATCTTGAAGATGATCCTAGTCCTAGTCCCAGCCCCCCAGCCCCGTTAATATTGAAATCTCCTCCCAGCAAAGTATGAGGGGCCCAAGTGGCCAACTCTACATCTAATTGTTCAAAGATTTCTGGATCGTCCCCTGTAGAGCCATAAATAGAACCGAGAGTTATCCATTCCCCCCCCACTAAACATTCTATCAGGGCCCATCTCCCCCATATATCTTCCATTCTCTTCCTAGTAGTTACATCCCTCTGTCTAGATAGTATTGCAACTCCTCTATTCCTAGACATCTGTTTTGAAAAAGCTAAAACAGTAAAGCCCAATTGTTCCAGTAATTGTACTTCAGTTGCTTGAATATGTGTTTCTTGTAGGAGTAAAAAATCCAGTCTCAGACTTTTTATTAAAACAGACACTTTTCGCCTTTTTTGTCTATCATTTAAACCGCACACATTCCATGTCATAAGCCGTCAGGAAAAATCACTTAATTGAACAAATCTTGTCTTACCCCTCAAATCAACCATTATCTTAACCAGACATAAATTCCACTCCTGTTTAATATTCAATATCTTTTGAATTCTCTTTTCTTTTATTCCTCTGTAATAGCTTGTTACATTGTGTCCCACACCCCCTTTGCAACCCCTCCCCCACCCCTGTGTCCCTCCCCCGATGGTCCCACCCCCCCTACTGGCAAATAGGTCCGTAGGACCTATGTGTGGCAGCTGTGGCCGCATGGAAGCCTCGTGTCCTCCGCCCTCCCCTGCCTTAAGTCCCACCATAACATTCATTAGAAAGCACCACAAACCCCCTAAACAGATACCCCCCTGAAGTTATTATTTGCCATTATTCCCCCCCTCTCGTTCCAGAGCTCCCATATCACATCTATTTCTTTTTACCGCCTCTTGACATAAGAGCCACTGTACTCTCTTTATCCTTATCAGCATGTGGCGGATTCTCTTTTAACCATGTCAGGAATTCTTGGGCTTTGATCTCAGATTGAAAAATCTTAAACCGGCCGTCCCTTACCACTTTCAATCTACTGGGAAACAGTAAATATGCCTCACACCCTATCCTTTGAAAAGGTGAGATCAGTTCACGCATTCTCCATCTCCTCTCTACTGTCGTATGGCAAAAATCTGGTCTTGTAAAGAATTCAACATCCTTATACCTAGATTTAGCCTGTGGTTTTGCCTTTGCCATGATCTCCTCTCTCAAAAGATAGTTGCCTACATATATAAGAATCGCTCTGGGCTTAACTAGTCGATTTCCCTTACTCTGTGAAAATGGGAACCTGTGTGCCCGCTGAATTTCTGCTTCCCAGTTCCAACCTGTCATCTCTGGGAACGCCCCCTTGAATAATTCAATTACGAATGCCCGCACATCCTGCCCCTCCTTCCCCTCCGCCACACCCAGAAGTCTGATATTGTTCCTTCGTTGCCTGTTTTCGAAGTCTTCCAACTTCCATAAAACATCCGATGAAGTCTTCTCTTGTTCCTCTTTGAATTCCTGCCATTTCCTGACTTCGTCCTCTAAGTTACCAGTCCGTTCCTCAACCTCTGTGACCCTCCCGGCCAGATCTGCATATAGTTTATTCACCTTCCGGAGAGAGCCTTGTATCTTTTTGCTTTCTTGTCTTGCTCTTTGACTCTCTATTCTTGCTTCCACCTGTATCTGCTTTAACACCGAGTACATCATATCGAACCCAGGAGATGATTGTTCATGTCTCTGACTCTGATCTGCTAGAGGGGGAGGCCCTGCCCCTGCGCCTGCCTCTGCCCCCTCTTGATACAGCTGCGATGTTGCGGAGTAGTCCCAATCCAGTCTTTTTATCACCTCTGTGTGCATTGGACTTGCTTGTACCCTCCTTTTTTTGCTTCGTCGATTTTTTCGTTAAATTCTTTAACCTTCTGCACGACGGTGATTTTTGAATAGTCTCCTCCCCTGAACAGAAGTATCATACGAGATTGAGGCCAATCCAGGTACATTTGGATCACTTTCCGTGCCAGAGGGGTCCAGTGTGGATATAGAGACAGTTTCTACCCCCGTACTCCCTTCGTCTTCTTCACCCTCCCCCTCATTTACAGAATAGAAGCAATCATCGCTGGGTGAGCCCTGAATTAAACTGGAGGGGAGGATAAGGGCCTCATTCTCCAACTCAGCAACCCTATTATTGAGGTCAGATCGAGCTTGGGAGGGCGCTGGGGTCAATGAAATGGTATTTTTATCATGGCTCCCCCCATTAGTGTGGTTACTCCTCTCACTAGAACCTGGGTTGCCCGGGTTGCCCCCTATATTCTGTGGGGGGTGGGCATCCAGTTCCGCTTGCATAATTATTCTGTCCAGACAGATTACTACACCTGCTCGGTCAATGTTTACTTTCCCCACAAGTCCCTGGTCTTGCCCCTGGTCTTGCTCTTTCTCTTGCACTTGCTTTTGCTCTACAGTTTTTGCTGTATCTGGAGCAGTTACAGCCATTTTAATTGTAGAATCTGTACGTATGTCCACACCCCCCCCCATCTGCTGCCACATCCTCTAACAGCTCCACATCGCTCAACACATTATGTGGAAAATCAGCTAACTGCTGTTGCATTCCCCCCTGTAAGTCTGTCGCCTCCATACCTGAGGGGGGAGCCTCCCTTATGGCTGCCGCAGAAGTATCGTCTTTACACGGCATTTGTTCCAACTGTAGTTCTGGAAGGGGTGTATCTGCCAGATTAACTCCTACAACAATTACCGCTCCTTCTTTCGATAATGTAGAGTTATCTCCTTCAGTTAATTGCCCCGTTCTGCTCCGCGCCATGCATGATGGATCGACTCCTTGCTGCGGTACCGCCCTCTGAGAGCCTGTCATCTCAGTGCCTGCAGCCGCGGGCGCGGTGATTGCAGGCGTACCGCCGCCCTCCTTATCCAAGCTCGGCAGCCCTTCAGAAGAGTAAGTGTCTTGTTCAAGGGGTCGGGGGCTAATTGTGCCCTCTATCACTCCGGCGCTCAGCATCAGTCTCGCGTTCGCATTCACATTCGCCATTACGGGAGAGAATGTCTCCAAAACCGAGGGCTATCTCAAACCCGTCTGCTCGGCATTTTTAATTCCAAGATTCTGCCTCCGGGTGGGGGAGGGTTTGTCCTTATTTTTTATTTTTTCCCTCTTCTTCTCACCCCTTTTCTCCGCTATGGCTATTCCACCAGTAGCCTCATCAGCCTTACCGAAGTCCAAGTCCCGGGAGAGTGCCAGCTCCTCTTGACACCGGAGCCCTTTTTTCATCCGTAGATTTGCTGCGGGTGCATCGGAGCCGCTCCAGACAGCTTTCTCTTTGTCCTCCCTTGTGCTTTTCGGCGGCATTTTAGGGGCCATAACTCTCCAAAATGTCAATGACCCATGCCAGAAGTATCGAATCCAATGCGATAGGATCAGGGACAGATTAGTGTTTTGATATGTCCTGGTCCTTGCTGAGACAACCTTGTACTCCTCTAGACTCTCAGCAAATAATGCCTTCAATATCTTTAGTTCAGATTTAAAGTCGAGCAGCATGCCTCTCGGGGAGTATTATATTTTAAAAGTCCATTCTCTTTCCTAAGGGAGAGCAGAGAGAACACGACCTCTCCCTACAGCCCGCTGGCGGCCATCTTGCCAACTTCACGGATATCGCCCTCCACTCAATCAGCCCGCTAATGGCTGCCGTGGACCGGGGAGATATATATCAAAGGCAAAGGACGATGAGCACATCAGGGTTCAGAGAATATGTCAATGTAAATTACAAATTGTGCAAAAAGTAAAAAAACATTCGGATAAGCCAGATATATAACAGGGGATCAGCAAGCGCTCAATAAAGGGATACTTCACAATTATACAAACACAGCAAAATATCTAAAAACGTTTCAGAACAGTTTAAAAGCACACAGGTAAAACGGATGACTGTTTTCTGTCTCGTGCAGTCCCTACTGGCTAGTTGAAGTTGAGTTGTGAAGCTGTTGTAGTCTTTTCATAGTTGATTAAGATGAACCGTGCTAGAGGCCATTGGCGTAATCAAGTTTAGACAGTACAAGAGAAATAGTACCCTGGACCTTGTATGGAAATTCCAGGTGAGGATAGATGCATCGCATAGTTTTCAAGGTAATGAAGCTTTATCTTGCTAATTTGTCCACCTGTGCATTCATTGAAAAATTGGAGTCAATGGTAATTCCAAGGTTTCTTGCTTCCTTAGGTACTTTAGGAGGTGGCCCCAGATTTTCAGGCCAGGCGCAGAGTGGGTCATAATTTTTCCATTCGCCACATGTGAGTTTTTCAGTTTTGGAAGCATTTAATTTGAGAT
Organism: Lissotriton helveticus; assembly: GCF_964261635.1. Lineage (NCBI taxonomy): Eukaryota > Metazoa > Chordata > Amphibia > Caudata > Salamandridae > Lissotriton > Lissotriton helveticus. The sequence goes on along the minus strand of NC_136069.1, from coordinate 1,070,446,202 downwards.
GTCTCCATGTCATCCACTGATCAACAAGTCTGAAGCAACTGAAGATTGGTGAGTTTCCAATGTCATTGGGGCTTTCAAGTTTAAGGAGTATGTGTGTGTCATCTGCATAGTTATAACATGTAAGCTGAAATTCATTGATCATTGATGGTAATGACTTAATGTAGATGTTGAAAAGCATGGGTGAGATGATAGATCCTTGTGGGACCTCTGCTTTTGTTAGGTACGGTTTGGATGAGAAAGGGGGAGAATGGGTGACATTTGTTCTGTTTTGAAGGTAGGATGTGATCCAGTTGAGAGTAGCCCCTCTATGCCAGCTTCATAGAGTCTTTGTATTTCAGAGTCATTGTCAACTGTGTCAAAGGCAGCTGAGAGGGTCCAAGTGAAGTAGTGCAGCCACTCTGTTCCGGTCTATAGTGTTTTAAGGTCATCCCAGATTGCGATGAGGGCAGATTCTGTGACTCTTCCTGGGCAGAATCCTCTTTAGTAGTCTGAAAGTATAGTATGCAGTGAGCTTCAATGAATTGTGACATGTGATTGACTGCTGCTCTTTCTATCAGTTTGACCATGAAAGGTCAATTTGTTATTGGTCTGTAGTTGTCAGGGTCATGTTGGTCAAGGTTATTTTTCTTTAATAATGGGCACATGTATTCCTTTTTTAGGTCTTCGGGAAAGATTCCTGTAGTTGAAGATTTATTGATGATTCTTTTTACTGCTGAGGCAGCAGAGGTAGGTAAAAGAATGTTCTTGAAGATTTGTGGTGGGCAAGGGTAAGAAGGGCAGCCGGCTCGCCTGCTTGCTTTGACCAAACTCTCTATATGGGATCTGCCCATTTAGATAACAAACTATGGGATTGGTGTCCAGATTGATTCCAGACATCCCCAAATGATATGTGCGCCTGTAGACCAGCTAGCTCAGAGTGCCACTATAAGGCCCCCTTACCAAGGAGCAAATCGTTTCTAGGAACTATCGAATTTGAAAATTCTGACCCTATCGAAACAGTACAGTACATTTCACTTAGTCACTCATGCTCACTTGGTCTCAGAGAGATACACAGAATAAATGCTGGGGATGTCAATAAGCATTTATTGAACCAGGGTCATTCTAGTATAAAAAAACATGTGCTGCAACAACCAGTAGACAAAACAGGTATATAAGGTTGTGAGCACCAATAGAGTAAATAAAAGGTAGAATTCTACCACTAAAACAGTGAATATATGCAGGCATATACATACATAGCAATAATCAGACATACTCCTACTATGCAGACCCTAGCGTAGTGTATATAAATGTACCGAGCATGTATATGGGTGTGACGCAAAGAATCCCCCTAGGAAAGAACCAACCCCATTACCTGATGGGAGAGAATGAAGGACCCCGTGTTGGTCTCGAGTTGGACACCCCACAAGGGATGTGAGACCACTGCTTGCTGGAGTGCCTGCATGCAGAGACTTCAGCATCTTGTGTCAGCATGGAAGTTTCTTCTCTGGTTTGCCCAGCGAAGATGTGGTACTTATACACCCAAAAGGTACCCTCAGGGGTTCTACCTAGATGTGTCATGGTACTGTGAGACTGTCGTCCAAGGATGACAATAGCAGTGACTTTTCGGCAGAGTTATTACGCAGATGATGGTAAACCTGCTGTGATACTAAGAATCCTCATGCATAATAAATTAGGCTACTTTTCGCAGAAAACCATACAACATTTTACTAGGTAAAAGTTTAGTGCCAGAGCCGTTATGTGGAGTAAGGTGTGACAAATGTAGGTGAAAGGTCGTGCAACTACAGAGGCCTATATTGGGGTACATAGGGGATCAGAACACCCACTCCTTATCCGAAGGACGATAACATAAACTAATGATAAATTATGCATGATTCAAGAAGCATAAAAACATTGTTAAAAATGGATGTACATACATCTAAAAAAGCATGATTTAAGGAAAAAGCTAAAAAAAACCTCTATAAGTCCTGTAAATAGACAATATACTGTTTAGATCAACTGAGCACATCGAACAAAAAATATTTTTTCCACTTCCAATTTGTGTTGTTTTGAATTGTTCACAGCACATGGAGAGCCAAATGTTTATGTATCCTGTGTGGGAGACGCAACATCAATGCTGCCTGCCTTCGCTGACGACGGTCCCTGCAACAGCTCTTGGATCAGGTCAACAGAGGAAAGGTGATCTTCTCCAGTTCCCACAGCCACTGCTGAGGAAACATTCCAAGCCTGTGTGCTTGTGGTAGAGCCAGTGCCCATTCCGACAGGAGCTGAAGCATCCCATGGTCGCTCCAAGAATGCCGACATCAACACTGGAAAACGCTGAGGACACTGTAATACGTGGGCCTTTAAGAGGTAAAGCAGTACGTCTACTTTCGGTTGCGCAGCCAATGGAAGAGTTAGACACATGTCCAACACACATTCGTATCCGCAGGATAGGCAGCAGATCACAGGCAAGATGTAGTCAATCCAAACTGATCTTAACAATCGAAACCAATGCTCACTCAGATCCCGAAGCCGAGTTGTGCCCAGACGGAGTACCATGAGTTCATGGCACCATCCTACCAGGACTGCTTTTTCCATCTCTTTGGAATCTGGGATTTCCATTGGGTAGCAGGAAAATTAAAATCAAGATACCCATTACAAGTGGCAGGACCAGTGGAAGCCCTCCAAAAACGCTTCATAATACGGAGTGTATGAATGCTGGAATCACTCTGAAGATTGTCTGAAAGGTGCTTAACAGTCCAAAACCTATGCTCTTAAATAGGTGTACAATTCCCCTCGTATCAGACATGTTAAAGATAAAATGCACCATTTCCCCAAAATGGAGAGGGAAGTTCGATCAGACTAGTGCCTGTATCTCAGCTGAGGACCTTGCAACCTAGAGATCAAAAGTCTCTTGGGCTAAGGTTAAGGCCACATCCTTATGTAAAAGCATGGCTTTCAGTCTGCTCAGAGAATCAAACCGTATAAAGAAAACGTTCAATGTGTGGCGCCTTCTTGACTGTGTGGGTCATTGGAAACAATACTTGCATACCACAAGTAACCCTGGAGCTAACTGTGATTAGATACGTGAAGCCTGGCACCATCCACAATAACCTTGATTATTTAACATCAAGTAACTCCCATTTGAGAGTAGTTTGAACACAGGATGAATCACGGCAGCTGGCGATCCTTTCCAGTGACACAATAAGTTTGCAACGGAGGCATTAGACACTCCGTGAAGCATAATATCCTGACAAATTAGAACCCTACTTAAACCTACTTAAAGAATTCTCAGTATGAACCGCTGAGAAAAACTTCAGTGTCCCCATTCCTGCATTCGAATCTGTACAGTAAATTACAAGATTCATGTATGAAACCCTGTCCCGTTGCTTTATACCTGCCTACCAAGTGATACTGTAGACAGTATTGAAACTGGAATGTTGTCACTGGCAGTTTAATATGGACATGGATTAAGCATTCTGTGGAAGGTGACAGCCACAGTAAAAGATAATTGGTACACTTTTTCAATGTGCAACATTTTGTGCCATTTTTGTCTAACTTTTCATTAGATCGTATGACGAAAACAACAAGTTACTTACCTTCGGTAACGATATATCTGTAAGAAACAGTAGTTAGTATTAGATTCCTTACCTTAGAATATCCCCAGGCGTCAGTCTGGATCCGGAAACTTTTGCGTAGCAGTACCCCTGCGCGTCGGTAGGCGTCGTCTGCAGGCGTCCCCTGCGGCTCCGCGTCGTCGGCGTCGTGCGCCGTGATGACGTCGCTGGAGTATATAGACGCCGCCTCCGCGCGCTGACGTCAGTTCTTTGCACACAGCTTTTCCGCGCCAGAACACGCAGAGCCATGTGAGAACTAACACTGGTGCCATTTGAAACTAGGGCCCTGAAAGGGATGACCTTAACCCTAGGTATCAGTTCGCAGAACGGGGAGGACGGGTGGGGCGGTAAGGAATCTAATACTAACTACTGTTTCTTACAGATATATCGTTACCGAAGGTAAGTAACTTGTTCATCTGAAAGAAACAGGTTAGTATTAGATTCCTTACCTTAGAATAGATACCCCAGCAATACCAACCCCGGTGGTGGGTCTGCGAACCAATACAAACCTACACCAGAAAGTCCTGGAGGACCGAACGGCCAAAGAAGCCATCCCTCCGGACTTGACTGTCCAGGCAGTAGTGCCTCGCAAAGGTGTGCAGCGAGGCCCACGTAGCCGCCTGGCAAATGTCCTGCAAAGGGACTCCCCGGCCCAGGGCAGTAGTAGCCGCCGTGGCCCGAGTGGAATGGGCCCTCAGCCCAACAGGAGGCTCCTTCCGAGCCAAAGAGTAGCATGCTTTGATGCACAGGACGACCCACCGAGAGATGGTTCGTTTCTGTACCGCCCTTCCCTTCTTCTCACCCACGTAGCCAACAAACAGTTGGTCATCCACCCGGAACTGGCGTGGGCGATCCATGTAAAATGAAAGCGCACGTTTTGGGTCCAGACGATGGAGCCGCTCTTCATCCTTTGAAGGATGCGGAGGCGGGAAGAAGGAGGGTAAGGTGATGGACTGCCCGATGTGAAAAGCAGAAACAACTTTGGGCAGGAAAGAAGGCCTAGTCCTAAGAACCACCTTGTCAGGATGGACGGACAAGAAAGGAGGTTTAACAGAAAGAGCCTGGAGCTCACTCACTCTCCTGGCAGAGGTGATGGCAACCAGGAAGGCCGTCTTTAAAGTGAGAAGACGGAGAGGACAGGAATGAAGCGGCTCAAAGGGAGCGCACATCAAGAATGTCAGAACGAGGTTCAAGTCCCACTGAGGCATCACGAACGGAACAGGAGGATACATGTGCGTGATGCCTTTCAAGAATCTCAGTACAATAGGGGACTTGAATAAGGATGGCTGATCAGGTAGCCTTAAGAAGGCGGAAAGGGCAGAAAGGTAGCCCTTGATAGTGCCCAGAGCAGAGCCCTGCTGGGCAAGAGAAAGAAGGAAGAGGAGAACCTCGGAAAGAGGGGCAGAAAGGGGATCCACAGCCTTTGCTGTGCACCATGCCACAAATCTTTTCCACCGGCAGGCGTATACCGACTTTGTGGAGGGACGCCTGGCTGCCAGAATCACATCACAGACTTCAGGAGGCAAGTCGAATGGCCTCAACTGTCGCCGCTCAATCTCCACGCATGGAGGTGGAGGCTGGACAGGTTCGGGTGGAGGACCGTCCCCTGCTGCTGCGACAGAAGGTCCTCCTGAAGGGGCAGGCGGATCGAGGGACCGACTGACATGCTGAGTAGCTCGGGATACCAGTATCTTCGAGCCCAGTCCGGAGCCACAAGGATAACTTGGGCCCGGTCGCGCCTGATCTTCTTCAGCACTCTGGGCAGAAGTGGTATAGGCGGAAAGGCGTACAACAGACCGCAGCTCCACTCGCGCCGAAAGGCGTCGCCGATCGAGTGCCGTCTTGGAAACTCCAACGCGCAGAACTGATGACATTGCGCGTTCTCTTCTGTGGCGAATAGATCTAACCAAGGCTCTCCCCATTGCTGAAAGAGGCCGTTCGCCACGTCCGAGTTCAGACGCCATTCGTTATCCACCGAGCACCAACGGCTGAGTTCGTCCGCCCTGGCGTTCAGAGAACCTGCCAGGTGTTGAACCGTCAGAGTCACGCCCTGACGTTCCAGCCATTGCCAGAGGCGCAGAGCCTCCTGGCAAAGGGTCCACGACCCCACACCGCCCTGTTTGTTGCAGTACCACATGGCGGTGGTGTTGTCCGTGAACACCTGCACTACACTCCCGTTGACAAAGGGGAGGAATGCCTTCAGTGCTAGGCGAATCGCCCGCAGCTCCAACATGTTGATATGGAGCCGGGACTCCGCCGGAGACCAGATGCCTCTGATCTCCGCCTCTCCCAAGTGGCCACCCCAGCCCTGGAGGGACGCGTCCGTCACAACCACGTGCTCCGGTTGGGGAAGGGAGAGGGATCTGCCTCTGACCCAATCGCGGTCCGTAAGCCACCACTGCAACTGTCTCGCAGTGCCCTCCGAGATCAGGACATGGTCGGACAGGTTGCCCTGATGCTGGGCCCACTGAAACTTCAGGTCCCACTGCAGAGCCCGCATCCGCCACCTGGCGTGATGCACCAGAAGGATGCAGGAGGCCATCAGCCCCAGAAGCCGCAGTGTCAACCTGACCGAAATCCGGGACAACGGCTGAAAGATGGGAATCAGAGCCTGAATATCCCGGACCCGCCGTTCCGGAGGATAAACCCGAAACTGCGCCGAGTCGAGAACCGCTCCGATGAAAAGGAGCTTTTGAGAGGGACACAGGTGTGATTTCGGCACATTGATGGAAAACCCCAGCTCGTGCAGGAGGTCTGCCGTCATCTGAAGGTGGTGGACGACTGTTTGGGGCGAGCCCGCCTTCAACAACCAGTCGTCGAGGTAGGGGAACACTGAAACCCCTAACCGGCGCAGATGAGCTGCGACCACCGCCATCACTTTCGTGAACACCCGTGGGGCGCTGGTAAGGCCGAATGGGAGCATGATAAACTGAAAGTGCTCGTGGCCTACCGTGAACCGCAGGTAACGCCGGTGGGCCGGCAGGACGGGGATGTGAAAATACGCATCCTGCAAGTCCAACGCTACCATCCAGTCTTGTGGGTCTAGAGCAGCCAAGACCTGAGCCAAAGTCAACATCTTGAACTTCTCCTTCCGGAGGAAGCCGTTGACGTCCCGTAGGTCCAAGATAGGACGAAGGCCCCCTTTGTCCTTCTTGGGCACCAGAAAGTAGTGGGAGTAGCAACCACACCCTACTTCTGGCCCAGGAACGCGCTCGATGGCCCCCTTGGCCAAGAGGGCCGTAACTTCCTCCCGCAGAAGTGTCAATTGGTCCCCCGACACACGGTGGTTCTGCGGTGGCATGGCTGGAGGAGTGGACTCGAAGGGGAGGGAGTAGCCCCTTCGGACGAGCTGCAGCACCCACCTGTCCGATGTAATCGTGCGCCAGTGGGAGTGGTGATGACGAACCCTGCCACCCACTGGCGTCACATGGGCCCGAAAGCTCGGACTAGGAAGATTTGGAGGCTGCAGCGGGGGAAGGTGTGGACTGACCTCGCCGCTGCCCTCTACCGCCACCACGGCGGAAACCACGGCCGCCACCGCGCTGGGGAGCGTTCTGCGGCGCGTGGCTGGCAGCACGCGTGGGACCGCCCCTTCCTTGGCCACGAAAGGGGCGAAACGAACCCTGCTGCTGGCGCTGGGTCGAAAGACCCAAGGACTTGGCCGTGACCCTGGAGTCCTTGAAGCGCTCAAGCGCGTTGTCCGCCTTGTCACCGAACAGGCGACTGCCATCGAAAGGCATGTCCATGAGGGCAGTCTGGACATCCGGCGAGAAGTTGGCGGATCTCAGCCAAGCATGGCGACGAATCGCCACCGTCGTGGACATAGCCCGTCCCAGCGAGTCGGTCGTGTCAAGACCACACCTAATCGAATACCTCGCCGCGTCCCGGCCTTCAACCAAGGCCTGGTTGAGCTTGTCCCGCACCTCCTGCGGGCACTGCGGCAGACACTCCGCGACCGTGTCCCACAGAGAGTGGGTGTAGCGGCCCAAGAGGCATGCGGTATTACAAGACCGCAGTCCAGCACTCAAAGACGAAAAGACCTTCTTGCCAAATTGGTCATATCGCTTCGATTCCCGATCGGGCGGAGCCGACGGGAATGCGGACTGGGAAGTGGAGGCCTGGATCACCAGACTCTCCGGGGAGGGATGGGTGGAAAGGAAGGCAGGGTCGTCCGAACACGGACGGTGACGCCTGGCAACGTTCCGGTCAACCGGTGCACCGGAAGCGGGCCTGGACCAGGTGCCCAAAAGGACATCCGTCAGGGCCTCATTAAATGGCAGCAGAGGCTCCTGTGGGCACGACTGCGGCTTAAATACTTCGGTGAGGATGTTAGGTTTCACCTTAGCAACGGGGAGCTCAAGGCGCAAAGCCTTGGCAGCCCTCATCAGGACCACCGAATAGGCAGCCCCCGCCTCCGACGCCACAGGGGAAGGCGAGACAAACCCAGGGTTGGGCGACTCGTCCAGACCACTGGCCTCACCTAAGTCACCTACCCAGTCCACGTCATACTGGCAGGCTCGTGACAAAGGGTCCTCAGACCCCTCCCAACCCTCTCCATATTCGTCCTCATCGCCATAGGATGAGTCGACGATGTAAACCGGCTCCTCGGAGCCAATGGGCCCCAACGGCGCCGGACTCGGCGTCGGACGACGCCGGTCCGACTCCGCGTCAGGAGTCAGAGAGGGATCGGGGGTGGCGCCGTGCGGCGCCGGCGCCGGGGACCCGACGCCGGCCGGAACCGACGGCGGAGTCACGGCGCCGCGCGGAGGCGGCACCACGGGTTGCCCCAATGGAATCGGCGCCGGGGAGGCCGGAGGACCAGCCGGCGACGACCCTGAAGGGCCCAGCGGCGCCGGGGCCGGAGCCGCCGGCGGCGCCGGGGCCGGAGCACTCGGCGGCGTCGGGGCAGGTGCACCCGAACCGCTCGGGCTCCCAGACGGGACCGACGGGCCCGCAGGCGCCGTAGGCCCCGCCGGAGGAGACATCGCCCTCATAGCCATGAGGAACGCCTCAATCTCCTCGCGCGACGCGCCTTCCCCAGGGACCGACGGGTATGGGGCAGACGGCGTCGGCGACCCACGCGGGGCCGCGGGGGTGGGGCCACCCGATCCCCCGGCCGCATCACGCGGGCGTCGGGGGTACGATGATGACGCCCCGACCTCTTGTGACGCTTACCTGATGAACTGGAGGAATGGTGGCGACTCCCGGAGCGCTCATGGCGGCTCTGCGATCGCTCCCTCGACCGCTCCCTCAACCTCCGACCGGACCGGAACCGCTCTCGACGCGGGGCCGACACTCGGAGTTCGAGCAGCTTGCGGGACCGCTCCCGTCTAGCTTTACCTGTCAAGGCCCGGCAGTCGACGCAAGACTCGACGTCGTGGTCCGCGCCCAGACACCGGAGGCAGAGTCGATGGTGGTCGGTGACCGACATCATTCGGTCGCACCCGTCGCAACTCTTAAACCCGGGCATCCTACCGGCACCTTGAAGAAGAGTTAAAGTTAACAAAACTAGGTCAAAAGACCGGAGTACTGCTCTTCGGATCTGCGCTAACTGGCGCGGAAAAAAGAAGAACTGACGTCAGCGCGCGGAGGCGGCGTCTATATACTCCAGCGACGTCATCACGGCGCACGACGCCGACGACGCGGAGCCGCAGGGGACGCCTGCAGACGACGCCTACCGACGCGCAGGGGTACTGCTACGCAAAAGTTTCCGGATCCAGACTGACGCCTGGGGATATTCTAAGGTAAGGAATCTAATACTAACCTGTTTCTTTCAGATCAGAGTTGTACTGTTGTTATAACGCCAGGGCACGTGCCCAGAGAGCAACAAGTGTAGCGTCCAGCTTAATATTAGAATGGATCGCAACTTCGATTGTCCATATTGTAAAATAGACAAATCCTGTTCCATTATATCTATTGCAGAAGACACAATGTTGCCCAGTGAATAAATCCTAGAAGACAGTGTGGTCATGCCATTGTTGACCACTTCCAACGCTGTTTCTAAGTTAACCCTGTCAATCTCATGCAATCTTTCAGCATCCTCCTGCTGGGAGATTTTCCATACCTCATTGTAAATAGCATATAAGAAGTGTTTTACACGTGGCTTCTGGGAACCTAACAAAAATCCCTAAGATCCATGTCGTCTGAGAACAGGGACAAGTGTTGTTTCACCCAGAACCGGTAGTGCAGCCCTCTCTGGTGCTTTTTCGTAAGGTTCTGAAAACCTGGTTCTTTGTAGAGGCCTATTCGTAGTCGTGCTCCTGGAGAATATGGACAATTTAAACTGTTTGGCGCCTTGATGCCCTTGGGCTAAGTTGCGCGGTATAAATCTCCCATCATCATCACCTGGGGCAGTTTTTAGGTTTTTAGCCACTCTAGGCATAACTTCCTAACACTGTAAGATGTCATCACCCCGAGTGTTCTCATGATAAATTGTAAGTATGTAAGATGGTATCTAATGTATCCTCACTGAGTGATGTATAATTTTGCCAACCCTCAAAGTGTGATAGCGAGGCAATATGCGGTGTATTCAAATCCTTGACCTTGGCTAGTCCAAGACAGGAAGTCTGTTGCACTGTATCATTCAGAAAAATGATGTGTTAAACCCAGAAAAATAAGCAAACCTTTGTGCAAATGTTTTGAACTACCTTTTAGGCTCAGCAGGTTTTGTAGAACTTCCAGATGTCTCCTGTAGAGGCATATTTATATATATGTCGGAATTAGGCCGAATTGAGATCTTTGTTTCATTTCTGTTTTGTTGCTGTTCAATTTCAACAGGCGCGAGTTCCATTTCAATGTTGGTAACTCCATGACTTAGTAGAGTGGAATCTTCAAATGTTAATAATAGTTCTGCCTGAACTTCCTGTATGGTAGCAAGAGCAAGTCAGCGGCTACCCAGGAGAGCACGCGGCCTGCTATTCAGTTTCAGCCACATAGTGTAGTTTGATCAGATCAATTGAGACACATCTCTTTTCTTTTGGGCTGGCAAGAGGCAGGAGAGGTACTGTTCATGTTCTTTCAAAAGCCAGGACTGGTACAGCCCAGCCCTGTAGGATAGCCCAAACTCTTTTTTGTTCACAATCCTTTCTCTGACCAGGTCCCCAACTTTCGAGACCCATACAGGTCTTGCCGGTACAGCTTTCACTTTCCCAATGGCGGTGCGTATTACTTGGACATTGTTTTTTAATGCCCGGAATTCACTGAGTTCCTGTAAAACAGCCAAATAGTCATTGATGTCAAATGGTTTTTCAACCACCACTGTGCAACCACAATCATGGTCAGGTACCTGTATTCTAGTCCCAAACAGGACTTCAAAATGAGTACGGCCCAGGGATCTTCTTGGCACGTTATTAAGTGCCCTCTGCACCCCATGTAGGTGATTGACCCAACTGCCAACCGAGTCTAATACTCTTGCTGTTAAGTATTGCTTTAAGTCCAAGATTTTCCTTTCCACAACTGAATTTCCCTCAGGATGATACAGAGAGGAGTACCACTAGACCACACCCAAACTTTCCATGGCTTCATTGTAAGCCCGAGAGCTGAACGCAGGGCCACGGTCAGAGTGTAATGTGCCAATTGCGTATGACCCTATAAAGACTTCAAATCCTTTAATACAGTTGGAGCGTCAGCCGAGTGCTGGGGCCAGACCAACAGGAATCTAGAGCATGCATCCACTGCCAACAAGTTGTACTTGTAAGCCCTGTTATATTGTAAGGAACCAAAGTGGTCCAAATAGACACATACGAGTGGTCTGTCTGAAATAAGTACAGGTGCTTTTGGTGGGCGTGCTACGGGGAACCCTTCATCTGCTGACAAATGTTGCACTTAAGGACAAAGCCCATGCTCTGTTTAGTGAGACCTGGCAACCAATATCGGTGTTTCATTAGTGAAACTGTTGCAGTAACACCTGCGTGTGCTGAATCCAGACCCTTGTGTACAGGTAAAACTAAATCTAATATGCCATCAATGTTTGATATTACTCTGTCCCCCACTCCTGAAATTTGGGCATACAGTATGTTATGTGCATCTATCTGGTAGGAGTACTTGAGTGGAAAAGCTTTTGGCAAGGCTCAGCTGTTGTTGCATGTAGCGCTCCCAGCTATCATTATCTGTCCATCTATCCTCATACTTGAACGAGTGATTGCTGCAATAGCAGCAGTTCTCACTGTCGCTTTGGCGGCTTCATCAGCCAGTGAATTTGCTTTAACGTGTACATCATGCTGATGACTCAATTTGTGAATAACATGAGCCCATGGCAAGCCATTTTTCAGCTCTGCCACTTGTTCCCACAACAACTTGTGTTTTATTGTGCAACCTTTGGAATCTCTAAACCTATTCTGGCCCCAATAGTGCAGGTATGCATTGTAAGACTGGACACAGTAAAATGACTCGCACACAATGAGTGTGGGGAATTCACGCTCTGTATGTTTTTGTGCCAGTATCAGGAATTTTAGTTCTACCAGCTGTGCCATGCAATCTCCTAGAGACTGCATCTGCGTACTGCTAGGATGGAACTTATCATCCCACATTTAGTTATTTCATTTATCTATTTGAAAAGTTTAATATATACGTCCCTTTACATCATACATGCTGCGCTGTACTGCTGTTTACTTCCTACAGCTGGCTGGGCAGATCCGTCAGTGTAAATGATGTATTCATACTGAGCTGGAGGCATTATTTCTTCGGGAGAGGATATTCTTGTTCATACTGCAGGAATGCTTGTGTTTTTAATGTATAATCAAATTTGTAGTCTAAATCTGTTGCAGTGAGAGAATTAGGCCATTGTATCCATCGCGGATGCAGTGCTTTTGCGTTTGGAACGGTTGCTTTTGTAACAACCTCTAAGGATGGTACTGGAGGCCCAACAATTATTCGTTACCCCTGACTAGTGCGCTTTGTCTCATTACAAAGCAAACACAAGGAGATGAAGGACGGAGCGCTGAAACATTTAAGACACTCACCCCCAGTCCCAAATCTGGGTTGAATCCATCATCGTTCTTTAGCTCACTTCGCCACCTCAGTTCGGACTCAGCTATATGCATATCAGTCTTGACCCTGTGCCTCATGGGAACAGTCTAGCCTGAACTGCCAATCCATGCCACTGCAGTCAAGCTATCCTGGCTGATGAGGGGTGAAACCCCGAAACCGGTCCTAGGATGCTTGTTTCCAGTCCAGGGAGGACCCGGCCTGCAGTTCAGGCTGAACTGTTCCTATTGAGCACAGGGTCAAGTCTGATTTGTATATGACTGGGTTCAAACTGGAATGGCATGGGGAGCAAAGAAATGATGGATTTAAGCCCAGATTTCTGTACTGGGGCAAATGTATGACATTGTTCTGCATTCTGTCCATCAGTTGTTGTTTTTTAATTTGTCACCCCGATTGGGATGGTATCCCTGGATGTGGGTCCCGTGCTCTCCATGCCACTGGAGTCAAGCTATCCTGGCTGATGAGAGGTGAAAGCCTGAAACCGGTACTAGGATGCTTGTTTCCACTCCCAGGCCTGGCAGTTCGGGCTGGACTGGTCCCATTGGGTGCATGGTCAAGACTAATCTGCATATGGCTGGGTTCAAACTGGAATAGCATGGGGAGCACCAAATGATGGATTTAGGACCAGATCTCTCTACTGGGGTGACTGTATGACATTTGTCTGCATTCTGTCCATCAATTGTTATTTTTGCTTTTCTCACCCCGAGTGGGATGGGTATGCCCAGATGTTGGTTCTGTGCTCTCCATGCCACTGGAGTCAAGCTATCCTGGCTGATGAGGGATGAAACCCTGAAACTGGTCCTAGGATGCTTGTTTCCAGTCCAGGGAGGACCTGGCCTGGCAGTTCTATCTGGACTGTTCCCATTGGGGGCAGGGTCCAGACTGATTTGCATATGGTTGGATTCAAACTGGAATGGCATGGGGAGCAAAAAAACAATAGATTTAGGCCCAGATCTCTGTACTGGGGTGAAACTATGATATTGTTCTGCATTATGTCCATCATTTGTTGTTTTTGCATTTGTCACCCCGAGTGGGACGGGTATGCTCAGACGTGTGTGCTGTGCGCTCCATGCCACTGGAGTCAAGCTATCCCGGCTGATGAGAGGTGGAACCCCGAAACCGGTCCTAGAATGCTTGTTTCCAATCCAGGGAGGACCTGGCCTGGCAGTTCGGGCTGGACTGTTCCCATTGGGCACAGGGTCAAGACTGATTTGCATATGGCTGGATTCAAACTGGAATGGCATGGGGAGATGACTTTAGGCCTAGATATCTGTACTGGGGTCAATGTATGGCATTGTTGTGCATTCTGTCCAGCATTGTTGTTTTTGCCTTTCTCTCATTACAGCAGTTTGTACTGCTGTCAGTATTTTTTCAGTTGAAGTAAAATGCATTTCAGAGTTTGTGCACAAATGAGATTTGCAAGCTATTTGTACAGTTTTGCATTCATTGAGGGTGAGGTAAGTGTACCCAGATTGACCTGTATTGCCCTTATTCCATTGTCCTGATTCAGCAGTGTCTGCCTGTTAGAGCGGGCCTTCTGTACTTTAGGGGGTGAGCCTTCTAGTCTTTTGCATTGCTGGGCCAATTAATAGTCACGCTGGTGCGACCGAGCAGCATCTGAGATTGTGAGACGTGGTGTGAGCCTGCTCGTGAGTGGGCCCGGCGTCTGTTGCTGCTTTTGCTCATTGCACTCCGCACTTTAGCACTTACTCAAGTTTAAAATATAAAATAATTTTATTGTAGGTTTTAAAACTCTCATATTGCCCTTATTCCATTTACCTGATTCAGTGGTGTCTGTGGGCCCGCTGTACTTTTTCCTTCTAGTCTTTTGTATTGCTGGGCCAATAAATAGTCACGCTGGTGTGACCGCGCAGGGGACGTGCGCTGCGGGCACTCCACCGGCGCGCCCAAGGCAAGCCTGTCTGCCCCCTTCCGCGCACAGCAACAGCCATGCTGCCAGTTGTGGGAGGAATCCTACAGAGAGGTCAGGTCTCTGTTACACGTGTGAATCTCTACGGGCCATAGGTGAGCGGGGAAGTGGTGCTGGTGAGGTCAAACTGGCAGAGACTGTTGGGTTAGAGTCTGACTTTGTTAAAAAGGATACCCTTAGGTGTGGCCTGCTTAATGTAATGTCTCTACCTAGGCACTATGTGAAGACTCAGTTAATGTTACTGTTACACAACTTAGATGCCTTATTTATGACTAAGACATGGGCGCACCCCGGGTCAGACCTACAGCTGGGTCTGGCCTGTCCACTGGGGTACAAAGCATTCCATAAACCACAATCCAGTGGTAGAGATTATCTTCAAGGAGACATGGGATATTTCTCCCATGGATATTGATGAGGTGGAAGGTATTGAATTACTGGGCTTCTCAATAAAAGATCATAAGAGACATGTGCTGTCTGGCATTATTTGCTATAGGCCCCCTGGGGTAGCTAGGCTCCGACACCAGCAGGATATAATTGATGTCTTTAGCAATATGGCACTTTCCCATGCTAGACTCCTCATTCTGGGGGATTTTAATATGTGAACCAATGGGAGCATGGACTCCGGGTGCAAAAATCTCTTACAATCTTGTGCGAATCTAGATTTGCTATAATGGATTACAGAACCCATACATAGGGGCGGCCATGTACTGGATTTGATCTTCGCTGGTAAAGACTCCATTGTTGTGGAGAACATTTTGCGGGTATGGTGGCCTGACCACCACCTGGTTACATTTTGCGTGCATAATCCTAGGCAGAGTGGTCTTACCACCAGGGTGGCCAGGAGCTTTTAAAGTAGGGACTGCAATAGTCTTTTGAAGAAAGCAACAGTTTCCCCTGTATTCCATTTTGAAGGGTCCTTTGACTCTGGAAAACAGGTGGAGGAGAACTATTCGGCCCTCTGTGGCCATATACATGAAAAGCTTGATCAGATTGCCCCTTTGAAAATTGTTAAAAAAGTAGGTAAACCTTCCGCCCCATGGTACAGTGAAAATTTGAGAAATTTAAAACTGGGTGGTAAACAGGCATAATGGAAGTGGAGGAAGGGGTATGCAGACAAGGATAAGGCCGCCTGGAAGGAGAACATTTGTAAGTAATAAGAAAGAAATTGTTTCTGCTAAAGCAGAACACTTTGCAGATATCATTCTGAAGGCACCTAATAGTACAAAGAGTATTTTTTAAATTATGAATGATATTGCTAGTCCTGAATGCACAAAAATAAGGTTCTTCCCACACAAGAGTTATGTGATAGATTGGCCGATTGTTTTGAAGATAAGATCTGCAAAATTATCGAAGGGCTGGAAGTGGATAGCTCGGCTGGTAGGGACAGTAGGCCACCATCAGATCTGCAGGAGGGCTGGGCTGGTGTGAATAAGCCACCGGATCAGACGTTTTCTTTTAGATCATTTTGCAACGCCCTCTGAGGAGGACTTTAACAAAACAGCTCTAGGTGTCTCCTCAGGGTCACCCTTGGACCCTCTTCCACATAAGATTTGAAAAGAGCTACGCTCTGAATTATTTCCGCTTCTAAGACAGTTGTGTTGTACCTACCTGCTGGAAACAAGTAGTTATATCTCCACTTCTGAAAAAACCTACACTTTGTATTGTAATTGTATTGTAATTACATTTATATAGCGCTTACTACCCCTGACGAGGCGTCGAAGCGCTTTTTTGGCAGGTAGCACATTACTCCGGGATCCACAGAGGATTAGTGTTGAATTAGTATAGTGAAACATGCAAGTACATTTTAAGTGGTGGATAGGTTAATCAGTTATTTGGATTTGGAATTATAGCAGAAGGATAGAGTAGGACAAAGTTTTGTATTTATTTATCGCTCGCTTGTTGACGCATGCTATTCCGGGAGCCTATAAAGGATTAGTGGTGAATTCATTTGGTGAAATATGACGTAATTTCAGTGGTGGATATTAGTCTGTTACTTGGAGTGAGAAGGATAGCGGATGGATAAAAGGGGAAGAAAGATTTGCATTCATATACCACTTGTTACCCCTGATGGGTGTTGAAGCGCTTTTCTGGCGAGTAGCACGCCACTCCGGAACCCATAAAGGATTAGTGTTGAAAATTAGTATAGTATAAATATGAAGTAATTTGAGTAATAGATATGTTATTCAGTTATTTGGGCAGTATATTAGTATAGTTGAATATGGAATATGGAATTTGAGAAGTGAAACATGTTAGTCTGTTAATTTTGATTGAAAAAGGATAGTGGAGGAATAAAAGAGTGAAGGATTATTTTTTTTTTTTTATGTTTTTTTAAGTCTTAGCAGTAGGAAGAGGCTTTTGGATGAGTAAAAATGAGTTTTGGAGGGAAGGAGTCAGAGGGGAGAGTTTAGAAATGTTTGTTTTAGGGGATCGGTGTAGTAAAAAGAGGTGTCAGATGATGCAAGGAGGGGTAGAGCAGGAGAGAGTCTAGAAAAGGTTATTTTGGCGATCATAGTAGTGGTATGGGGTTTGGGATAAATGAGAGAGTGGATGTAGAGGATATATTGATAGATCTATAGGATGAGAGATAGGGTAGTGCATTAGAAGGAGTAGTAGAAAGAAGTTTGAGATGAGTCAGAAGATTGGGCTAGAAGATATATTGAGCGAAGTATAGGCTGAGAAATAGGCTAGTGCATTGGAAATGCTAAATTAGAAGAAAGTGATAAATATATAGATCCATAAGTACATTGAAAGTATATAGATACATAAAAGAAGTAAGTATATTTAGATTAAATATATTGATAGAGGCACAGGATGAGAAATAGGGTAGTGCATTGGATATGCTTTTTCAGGAGAAAAATAACAGACACACAGATCCAAGTACATGGAAGGTACATAGATGTACAATGGAAGTATGCACATGTAGACCAAAAATTATTTTTATTTATTGACGAATATTATTATTATTTGTTTATTTATTTTTCTTCTCTTAACAACATAATTGTTTTACATGTTTTATAAAGTAATACATAAAGATAGGTACATATCTATAGTGAAAACAAATGCTTATATACAGAGGGATATGCTGTAAATTTCTATTTCTGTATGGTACTTATGTGGGGAAGAGCCAGATCTTGAGTAGTGTTCTGAAGATATGGTGGTTGTCGGTGGATCTTATGTTGGGGGGTAAAGAGTACCATGGTTTGGCTGCATGAACACAGAAGGATGTGCCACCCATTGTTTTTTTCTTGTATGGTGGGATTTTGAGGCGAGATGCTCCTTTAGAGCATAGGTTCCTTTGTTGAATGTGTTTGGTGATTTTATTCCTGATGAAGAGTGGTCCTATTCCATATATTGCTTTGTGGCTAATACAAAGCAGCTTGAACGTGGATCTTCTGGCAACCGGTAACCAATTCAGGGCTTTCAAGGCAGGGGAGATCTGGCCACGTGGTTTGATATGCAAGAGTAGTCTGGCAGCCGAGTTCTGAATCCGTGGTAGTCTTTTCATGGTCGTTAAAGGTGATCCGTGGTAGAGGCTATAGGCGTAATCGAGTTTGGATAGAACAAGGGAGATGGTAGCTTGCACCTTGTGTGGAAATCCCAAATGAGGGAAAATTCAGATTTTCCACAGTTCTCTGGGTTGAAAATCATGATTTTATTAAAGACACGGAGGCTGATATTATGCATATTTCTTTAATTGCCAACTCACAGCAGCAACAGCAAACAATGTAAAGAATTTAGAATTAAAAGATAACATTCTAAAGTCAACAAGGTTCTGTGAAGGGCAGCCATATTCCTTCTTCGAGCTGCGAACAGTCCATAGAATAAATCCATGAAGAATTGAGTAAAACTAAGAAACTTGAAAATCCAACGAGAGTGGAATCCATAACAGATTACTTCTTATTATCAGCACCTGAAAAAGTCAAAGAGAAGTTATAAGGGTGGGAAAAAAAGACAGGGAGGGATAATATCAGCCTCCGTGTCTTTAATAAAATCATGATTTTCAACCCAAATCCCAAATGAGGGAAAATTCATTGCAGTGTTTTTATAGTAGCAAAGCTTGATCTTGCTAGTTTATTCACTTGGACATTCATCGACAGCTTGGAGTCCATGGTCTTTCCGAGGTTTCTTACTTCCTTCAATACTTTAGGCAGTGATCCCAGTTCATCAGGCCATGCGGCAAGCGGTTTGTAATTTTTCCAATCGCCACACGTGAGTATTTCAGTTTTTGAAGCATTCAATTTGAGATGGCTCCGAGTCATCCACTGATCCACGGCTCTGAGACAGATGAAAATTGGTGATTTTCCAATGTCTTTGTGACATTCCAGTTGAAGGAGTATTTGCGTGTCATCTGCATAGTTGTAGCACGTGAGGGGAAATTTATTGATCAGTACTGGTAAAGACTTCATGTACAAGTTGAAAAGCATGGGCGAGATGATAGAACCTTGAGGGACCCCAGCTTTTGTGGAGTACGGTTTGGACGAGAAAGGTGGGGTGTGGATGGCATTAGTTCTGTTTCGTAGGTAGGACACGATCCAGTCTAGAGCAGTTCCCTCTATGCCGGCTTCATAAAGTCTTTGTTTCAGAGTGTCATGGTCAACCGTGTCAAAGGCAGCTGAGAGGTCCAAGAGGAGTAGCCCAGCAACCCCGTTGCGGTCAACTGTATTCTTTAGGTCATCCCAGATGGCAAGGTAGGCAGATTCAGTGCCTCTTCCCGGACGGAATCCTGTTTGGAAATCTGAAAGTATGTCATTCTCTTCAATGAATTGTGACATCTGGGCGAACGCTGCTCTTTCTATCAGTTTGCCCAGTAAAGGTCCATTTATAATGGGTCTGTAGTTTTTGGGGTTCAGCGGGTCCAAGTTTGTTTTCTTCAGTAAAGGGCGTATGTATGACTTTTTGAGTTCTTCTGGAAATATTCCAGTAGTTAAGGAATAGTGGATGATTCTTCTTACTGGAATGGCAGCAGAGGTTGTTAAAAGAATTGTCTTGAAAGTTTGTGGTGGACAGGGGTCAGAAGGGCTGCCGGCAGGCCTGCTTGCTTTGACCAGGTCCATACATTTATCGTGTGAGATGTGTTGGAAGGAACGGAGAGGCTTCATTAGAGCATTCTTGGATAGTTGTTTTGTACAAGGGTTAGTGCTGGTGTTTTGTTTCTGTTGTAAGTACGAGTCCAACGTGTCTGCTTTGTCCGAGTAATGATATGCCAGTTTGTCTGTGAAATCTTGAGTAACAGGATGAGTTCCTTCTAGGCAATTTGGTTTTCGAAATTCATTGAGTATTTTATAGAATTCTTTATTTGCACATTTAGCGTTTTGAATTCTGTCTGAATAGTACCTTTTCTTAGCTTTTTTGATAGCGGACTAATATAATCTGTTAATTTTTTGTAGGTGAAGTTTGTCTTGTTTGGCGTTTGTTTTGAGCCAGGTACGTTGCAGCTTTCTAATTAGTTGTTTTATGTCTTTTATTTCTATGTTTCTCCAAGGCGCTTTTTTCCTTTTGTTCTGTTGTGTGGTTTTGAGTGGTATCAGGATGTCAAAAGCTTCCTTTAGCCACTCATATAGATTCTGAACAGAATTTATGGTTTCCAGATTTATACTGGATGTTAGTTGTGTTTCCAAGTATTCCAAATTGAGTTTGTTCCACGGCCGATAGGTGGATGGATGTAAGGTAGTTGTAGGTAAGTCGCTTAGTGTTGTTTTATGTTGGAAAGCAAGCAAGTGGTGGTCTGACCATGTGACTGGAGTTATAGTTTGAAAGGTAACTAGTTCAGTATTAGCAAAAATGACTTCTAGGATATGTCCAGCGATGTGTGTCAGATTGGGGACAATCTGATGGAGGTTCAATGCGTCTAGGCCAGTGATTATTGTTTTTGGATGGGTCATATTGGTTTTATCAAACCAAAGGTTAAGTTCACCCAGAATGCACAGGTTGGAGTGTACTGTTATCAGATTTGAAACTGGGTCTAGAAGTGCGTCTGGGAATGTTGCCTTGCTAGGTGGAGGTCTGTAAAGGAGCAGGAAGTTACAGGTGGAAGACGGTGTGGGATTCATCTTGTTAGAAGAGCCTCACAATTCTTTATGGAGATGTTGTCAACTTTAGTGATATGTATTGTTTGCCTGAATACAACAGCTAGACCACCTCCTTGGCTATACGATTTTGGGTGATTATTTGATAGCCTAGAGGAATGGCTTCATGCAGGACTGGAGCTATATCCTCTCCCAACCATGATTCGGTTATGAATAGTATGTCTGGTTTTGCATCGGTGAGAAGGTCGTAGATGTGATGCTTGTTTTTAGAAAGGGATCGAGCATTTATTAGTAGACAGTGTAGATAGTGGCCTTTAGTGATAGTGGGACTTTGTTTTGTAGAAGAGTGATCAGTATTGTGTGGGTGTGTAGCAGGTGTGTTTTTAGTGCTGGCATTAGCTGTATTAGGATAGCAATCGTGTAGCTGTTTTTTATCGTGTTCCTCATCCAGCATGCAAAGAAGACATTTTGATGGGTCTGCATGTGTATGTGTTGGAGATGGTGTTTGAGAATGAGTTGGAGTGCTGTGTTGCTTTTGTGGTGTAACATTGTTGTGCGGTAGACTTGGGGAAGCAAAGATGTGAGGTGTGGCATGTTGCTTATATTTTTTGCGTGTGTTAAAGGTGGAAGGTGTATGAGTCAGGGGAGGTAGTGCAGCATGTGGGTCATGTCGTAATGTTCTAAATTGTCCAATGGATGAGAGGCGGTTAGAAGAGAGGTCCTGTATTGCTGTATCTGTGTTAGGTGTGGTGGATGAGTAAAAGCTTGGCATTGGAGTTTGTTCCTTTGTGTGCTTTGAAAGGTGGGTATATGTATGTATTTTGTGATGGTAAGTATTATGAGGTGTTGCGCTCTGAAGATCTTGTTGTGCTGGTGTGTGTGATGTGTTTTGCTTTTGAGGTGTGGTGAAAAGGGGTGCTGATGTATATGTTTCATGTACCTGATTTGGTTGTGTAGTATTGTTTGTTAGAGGAGGTTGTGACGTAGAGGGGGTGGTGGTGTGTTTATGTGTAAAGTGTATATTGTGTGTAGGAGGGAATGAAGTAGAGGTGAGAGTGTTTATCTTAGACTGGTTTGTTTCAAGAGTTACAACGTGTGGTGGTTTGCAGTGTGTGTGGTGTGTGTTGTGTGTTAGTGTTATTATGGTAGAAGGGAGAGGAGGGTGTTTGTTGGACAACTGATGGAAGGATCATTATATATTTGTTAGTGATAAAAGGTGAACTGTTAGGTGTAATTACAGCAGGGAGAGTGTGTCTGAGTGGGATGTAGTTATTTAAGGTGTTGAAAAGAGTGTATTGGTTAGTGGTATAGGATAGAGCTGTGCACTGTTTGTGGGTGATGGTGGATATGTGTGGTAGTTGGGATAGTAGGGTGTGTAGATGTGGTTTGGTTGGGTTGGTGGTGCATGCTGGTACATTAATCTGTGCATAGTGTTGTGCGTGGTGTATATTTGGTGTGAGTGTATTGCTCTCCTACCTTACCCAGTGAAGATTATAGAGCGTTTGGTACATAAAGTGCTCTCCCAGTTCCTGGAGGCTAACAATAAGCTGGAGGACGTGCAATTTGGCTTCCGCCCAGGATATGGGACGGAGAGCGTGTTGGACGATCTTCGAATGCGAGCGGACAGTGGACAATCAGCTATATTGATCTTGCTGGACCTGTCTGCTGCATTAGACACAGTCAACCACAAGGTCCTTCTGGTGAGGCTGGAGGGAGCTGGGGTGGTTTGGCACCCTATGATGACCTTCGACTACCATCATTTTAATTGACTTCACTGTGTTATTTTACCCTTGCCTGGATATATGAGATGGTCCTGCATATGCCTGCTTCTCTTCTTTCTTGTAATCTTGCTGTCTTTCAGTGGGAGCTGTCACGGAGTAGAACAGTCTTGCCAAGAACAGAAGGTGTGGGATGTGTATTTGAAGGCATGAGAGGGAGAGAGAGGTGTGGAATTTCGCAGTGCAGTGTTGTGAGCGGTAGTGCTTGACTTAGTGGCACAAACATCGCAGGAATTTATCTCGCACCGATTTAGGGTGCTAGACAAGGCAAGGCAAGGCGTGTTCAGACCTTACCTGCATTTTCCCTGATAGCTTGGCAGACTACTTGCCTACCCCCCTCAGTGAGT
The DNA here is from genome assembly GCF_964261635.1 of Lissotriton helveticus. Lineage (NCBI taxonomy): Eukaryota > Metazoa > Chordata > Amphibia > Caudata > Salamandridae > Lissotriton > Lissotriton helveticus. The sequence goes on along the minus strand of NC_136069.1, from coordinate 1,070,423,540 downwards.
GGCCGATTGTAGGGCCGTCATCTACGGGGACCGGCAGGGAAAAGAGTAGCGGCCATCTTAGTGAGGGCTCGCCTCTCCGTCGCACGGACGACGGCATAAAAACAAAAGAAGCACTGTGAGAGAGAGACTGCTCGTCATTGACTCCTGAGGCGTGAGCCGGGAGGTTTACTTTTAAAAATGTACCTTGATTTTAAAACTGCTGAATATTTTCCCCGTGTGTCCTTCCCCCCTCCCCCTGGCATTAGCGCTTGATACTCAGTGCTTGACTTAGTGGCACAAACATCGCAGGAATTTATCTCGCACCGATTTAGGGTGCTAGACAAGGCAAGGCAAGGCGTGTTCAGACCTTACCTGCATTTTCCCTGATAGCTTGGCAGACTACTTGCCTACCCCCCTCAGTGAGTGGCCGATTGTAGGGCCGTCATCTACGGGGACCGGCAGGGAAAAGAGTAGCGGCCATCTTAGTGAGGGCTCGCCTCTCCGTCGCACGGACGACGGCATAAAAACAGAAGAAGCACTGCGAGAGAGAGAGACTGCTCGTCATTGACTCCTGAGGCGTGAGCCGGGAGGTTTACTTTAAAAAATTTACCTTGATTTTAAAACTGCTGAATATTTTCCCCGTGTGTCCTTCCCCCCTCCCCCTGGCATTAGCGCTTGATACTCAGTGCTTGACTTAGTGGCACAAACATCGCAGGAATTTATCTCGCACCGATTTAGGGTGCTAGACAAGGCAAGGCAAGGCGTGTTCAGACCTTACCTGCATTTTCCCTGATAGCTTGGCAGACTAATTTGCCTACCCCCCTCAGTGAGTGGCCGATTGTAGGGCCGTCATCTACAGGGACCGGCAGGGAAAAGAGTAGCGGCCGTCTTAGTGAGGGCTCGCCTCTCCGTCGCACGGACGATGGCATAAAAACATACGGTCATGGCTCCGCGCAGCGGACGCGCATTGCGGGCGCGCCGGTCGCGCGCCGGAGTCAAGCCAGAGTCCTGCCCGTCTGCGCCCGTCCGCGATCGACCGGGGCACGGGGCAGGACCCTATAGACTCACTATTCCTACGGATGTCCTAAGCGGCAGTAGCCCCCGAATACATTACTCCAAAGCTGATCTCCTGACAATTGGTAAGAGGCCGACTCAAAGCTGCCTACATACTTTAGGACCTGAACATATGCCTTCCCTCTGTAAAATATGTCACCAAGAACTTCCCACGATAAGTAAAATACCTAGAAAGGTAGCCAACCTTAAGATGATACTGTTGAACTGTAGGTCTCTAACTAAACATAAAACGGAGATCTACGATCTACTGGAAAACAAAGATTTGGATGCCATGTTTCTAACCGAGACATGGCTAGAAGAAACGTCCTCTCCTGATATTCTGGACGCAATACCTCCTAGCTATAGCTTACTGAGAATTGACAGACAAAAACAACGTGGAGGAGGGCTAGCATTAATCTACAAATCAGAGCTAGAATGCACTCTTATGAAATCCACTATAACCAATAGTGAATGTGGCATATTTACCATAAAAATTGATCCGACTAATGCAATCACTGGCTTACTGATATATCGCCCCCCGGGCGCTGCGGCACCTTTTTGCAGCCAACTCATTGAGTCGGCTACCCAGCTAGCAGTTAGATACAAAAAACTAATTATTTTAGGCGCCCTAAATCTTCATTTTGAAGACACTAACTCCAGGGAGGCACAAATGGTGGCTGTCGCACTAAACTCTGTGGATATAAAACTTCTCTCCACAGCCCCCACTCACCAGCAGGGTCATCTTCTGGACCCCATCTTTGCGAATTGGGAAGGCATTAAGATCCTACCCCCGATCCCATTGATCTGGTCAGACCACAGTATTGTTCCATTTGAGATACAAATAGAACCCATAGGAACCATACCCACAAAGCATCCCCCTCAGAAACGTCGTAACTGGAAAAAATTCACTTCTGAACTCTTTAATAGTATTTTAGCAGAGCATCCCCCGATTATAGGTAGCACCTTACAGGAGGTCTGGGACAACTATGAATTATGGATGTCAAAAGCATTAGATAAAATTGCCCCCTGGACATCCAGACCTCCAGTAAGACAATCCAGAACCGCTCCATGGTTTTCAGAGAAACTCAGAAGAGCCAAAGCTCAATGTAAAACCATGGAACGGAGAGGGAGAAAAAGCTACGCACCTGAACTCAAAGCGAGTTATAAAACTGAACTAAAAAAATATCAGAAACTGGTCAGATCGGAGAAAAGTATCCATTTTAAAATCAGAATTGAGCAAGCAGATAATCCCACGAGAGAACTGTTTAGTATCTACAAAGAACTCACAATCCCCTCAAGACTCGACACTCAAGACACATACTCTGCTGAGATATGTGATCTGATTGCTGACTTCTTTGTAGAGAAGGTGGATAAAACCCATGCCACCTTTGTAAACAATAAAACTATCTTAAACACCAACGTAGACACCAGTTCCACCCTAACATACAAATCCCCACTAACTAGTTTTAAAGTCCCTGACAAACATGAATTGTTGGGTATCATCAATGGCATACAGTCCGGCTCCCCCACTGATGCTTGCCCACTGGACCGGTGTAAGGGAGTTATGGAAAGTACATTAATTGACCACATCAGTCACATGATCACTCTATCGTTCCAGGAATGCCATGTTCCGGAAGTATGGACAACTGCCCAAGTTATGCCATTAAAGAAAAAGCCCAACATTCATATCTCCCAGCTCCAAAATCTCCGCCCAATCTCCCTTCTCCCATTCTGTGCTAAAATCATTAAAAAAATCACTAACAAACAACTTATGGAGCACTTGGAGAGAGAAGCTCTCCTTCACCCCTCTCAGTCGGGATTTAGATCAGGATACTCGACTGAATCGGCAGTCCTATACTCGACTGAGTGTCTCTGGCAGATAGTGGACGAAGGCGAGACAGCGGCACTGGTCCTGCTGGACCTTAGTGCAGCATTTGACACCGTGCTGCACTCAACGCTGCTGTCCTCGTCTTTCGGACATGGGAGTAATGGGCCCAGCACTTGCTTGGCTGCGCTCCTTTTTAGCCGACAGAAGTTTTCAGCTACATTGCCCACCCTTTAGATCATCTCCTCGGAAGGTGAGCCATGGGGTTCCACAGGGCTCAAGCCTAAGCCCGACGTTATTTAACATCTATATGGAACCCCTGGCACACATCGTAGAGGACTTTGGGGTGGGCATTGTCAGCTATGCTGACGACACCCAGCTGGTGTTTAAGCTAACTCCTGACCGAAGAGAATATGCCACCAATTTCTTGGACTGCATGTAGGCAGTAGCGGCTTGGATGAATAACAACTGTCTCCGTCTGAATGGTGATAAGACCGAATTACTGGCGGTCGGGAGAGCAACTTCTGTGTGGTCTCATTCATGGTGGCCTTGCGAGCTGGGTAACCTGCCTACCCCTGCAGAGGTGGTTAGAAACCTAGGAGTCATGCTGGACTCAGACCTCTCTGGCAAGACCCAAGTCAACAGGATAACGGGAAGGTGCTTTAGCATATTAAAAGTTCTTCGAAAGGTGTTGGATCTTCTTCCTACCGAAGCCAGAAAAACCATAGTCCATGCACTGGTAACACCCCATTTGGACTATGGGAATGCCCTTCTGATTGGGCTCAGTCAGAAGAGCCTACATCAACTACAATGCATGCAGAATGCTGCCGCATGCCTGGTGCTCGGACTCCCAAGAAGAACTTCTGCTAAGGCTGCCCTGACCAGACTCCATTGGCTGCCAGTGAAGGAGAGGATTACGTTTAAGACCCTTTGCTATGCCCACCGCATTGCTCAGGACAAAGGTCCTGAGTACTTAAAAAATCTACTCACTATACACCGTCCGACCCGGAACCTAAGATCATCTGGCATGATGCTATTCAAAATTCCCCGAATCGTCAGGGCCAAAATGGGAGGAAGATCTTTTAGGTATTTAGCCTCTAAACACTGGAATGCGCTCCCGCTCCACCTGCGGATGGAGCCATCTGAACTGAGATTTCGGACAAAACTGAAAACCTATTTGTTCCCCAACATGTAATCCTCCCTTAAGCTTCCATTTCCACTCTCCTCTGGATCTCTGTATTGGATCAGCAGTTAGCGCGGGGACACACAGTTATGTGCAGCCAGGCGCTTTATAAATGTTTTATTATTATTAATATTATGTGTATTGTCTTGTACATTGGTGAGAATTATGAAGGTCTTACTATTGGCTTTGGCATGGCCTCAAGTCATCTTGCTTTCTGACTTTGCCTTGGTTCTGCTTTTATGTGTGCACAGCAGTGCTTGCAACTTGTTTGGGTTATGAGAATTATGAGTTCTTACTATTGGCTTTGACATGGCCTTATGTCATCCTTTTTACTGACTCAATTTTCTGAACTGACGCTATTTTCTGTGCTCGCACGTAAGTGCAAAGTGGGGAGGACATATTTTTGCTCCTCACTTATTTTTCGCTCTTCACTGACCAGAGTGAACTAGATATTATCTGTGGAATGTACAACTCTGCATCGGAGTCAAAATATGGGGGTTTGGCCAGCCTCCATCTTGGCCTTGACGCAGACTGGTATAGCCAGCTCTGTCTTTTCTAATGAAAAGGGGGCGAGGTTTTCTAGAAGCTTTGTGTCAGAGCCCCTGTTGATTCTTACAGCTGACGAAACTTGCGCAGGAGCAGAAGTTGCTTGTTCCCAACTCCCTCTCAAAGCTCCCCCCGAGCCCGTTATTAAACTTGGCTCCTGGAGACCCTCAAGGGGGAAAGGGGAGTGGATAAAATAATAAACGACAAGAGAGACTGCTCTGGCTTCTTCTTCCTAGCTTCTCTTGAGAGGTCCGACCTGCAGACTCCGTATTCAGAGAAACCTAAAGCACAACAACAGGAATTAATCAAGAACCCCTACTCTACTCTACTTCTTTTCTACTAAACTCTCTCTTTACTCCCTTACCTAGTTTAACCAGAGGTTGTGCTTCTCTCCTTATTTGTTTTGCTCTTTCAATGCTGCTCTTCAACTATGTGGATTTCTGCAGTTTAAATAAAAGAAACATAAGTCTCACATACATTCTATTCTAATACCTTTTCTTGAATAACCTTGTTCTATAGTTATCAGTCCTCTTACCTTTCTCTAATAGTTGTATTCTTTATCTTGTCTTCTTTCTCATTTATTTCTCACACACAACTAAACTAAGTCTAAACCTATATGTGCCTATTACCTACCTATTCCTAAGTACTCTTATTAAGTGTTTACTACCTTAGTATGTTTTCCTTAAGCCCTTGCCTATTTGCCACTATGTAACTTGTCTTCTCTTTCTTTTCATAGTAATTTACAACTTTGCGTTCAGGTATGTACAAGTCTTTTCATTAGTAACAAGTCCTTGAATAAACTGCTTGAGTTTCTATATTCGTACAATGACTGTTAATCTGTAACTTATCTCTTCTCTTGCAGGCCTTGACCTCGACGAAACACCTGTTCAATCTTCTGCCGCTGTAGGCCTCTTGAACTTTCGGGAATACAGGTGAGGAAGAATATTACTAAGAATCTTGTCTCGAACGGTTTTCTCCTCAGACACTCTGGACGTGTTTCTCCTCAGACGCTCTGGATATTTTCTCCTAGAAATGCGCTAACGTGCTAGAAAATAACCGCTCAGAAAACGCTATGTCCTGAGCGCTAGAAACTTCAACTAAACTCGGTAAATCCTCAGGTGAAGTGCGCAACGTATTGGGAGAACGCGCCTCACCTCAATCTGGGACACCTGGGATTTTGCAAAAGACTAGACTGATGACCCGAAATTGGATTTAGCTGCCATCTTGGAATTCCGCAATTGTACGAGCCACTTCCAGTTGTTGCAGGCTGGGTTACTCGTGAGTGGAAAGGTTGGTAACTTCCCGGTCAATACTGAGATAACATGATTTCGTACATTTGAGGTTCTGACAGTACCCCCCAACAAAGCGGGTCCTTCCTTCTTGGGTTTAGTTGGAAATTTTCGATGAAAGGCTCTCACTAATCTGGGAGCATGAACATCTAAACAACTCTCCCAAGATCGTTCCTCTGGGCCATAACCCTTCCAGTCCACCAGATAGTATAATTGTCCTTTCATTTTTTTAGAATCTAAGATTTCTTTCACTTCATACTCAAGGCCAGATTCAAATTGAATAGGTTTTAGAGGTAATATCTTCCGCAGGTTTGGGGAAGCCTTTTTTAACAAAGACACATGAAAAACAGGATGAATTTTCCAAGTGTCAGGCAATTGCAATTTGTAAGTTACAGGATTTATCTGTTTTTCTATTGGATAGGGTCCTATAAATCTGGGTATACATTTTCTGTTTCCTTTAAGTCTCAAATTCTTTGTATTTAACCATACCTTGTCTCCTATTTGCAAACTAGGACCTATTCTTTGCTTTCTGTCTGTATAATTCTTGTATTTCTTTTTTGCTTGTTCTAAATTGTGTACTGCTACCTCATGAGTTTCCTTTAAATAGTTCACCAGGTCTTTTACAGCCGGGACAGGGATTTCAATCTCAACTAATGTGGAATTTGGGTGTCTACTATAGTTCAAATAAAATGGCGTGTAGCCAGTAGATACATTGATGGCATTGTTATGTGCAAACTCCGCTGCCCATAAAAGATCAGACCAGTCCCCTGCCGGTTTTAAAAGGAATAGTCTCTGGTACTGCTCTAGTTCCTGATTCACTCTCTCGGTTTTACCGTCTGTTTCAGGATGGTAACTGGTGGAGTATCTAGCCTCAACTCCCAACCCTAACAGAAAAGCCTTCCAAAAAAGAGAAAGAAACTGGGAGCCCCTATCAGAAATAACTACTTTTGGTATACCATGAAGGTTGACTATGTGCGTACTGAAATGAAGGGCAAGCTGTTTGGCAGTGGGGACACCTTTTAGCGCTACAAAATGGACCATTTTGGAAAATGAGTCCACTACTACTACTACTACTACTAGGTGGAGAAGTGTGGCTCAATGGTTAGAGCAGGCAGACCATGATGCAGAGCTCTGGCCAGGGACCAGGGTTCGATTCCCACCTCGGCGGGTCTCCGGCTCATTAATTCCCCTGACTGGATATTCTCGCCTCAGTGCCTGTTCTGATCATGGGTCCCACACTGCAACTCTGGGCAATAGCTTGCTTAGTCTCCACAACGGCCCCAAAAGCGCTGGGATGCCTGGCTGCACCTGGGGGGTGGCCAGGAGTGGACATTTCCCAGGAAAGCCAGGAAGGGTTCCTAAGCGGTATACGGACAGCGCCGGGACACCTCCGGTGGAGGTAGCTGTGCGCTTTACAAATTCCGACATTTACATTTACATTTACTACAACTAGAATGGTGTTATAACCCTGGCTTAGGGGCAAATCCACTATAAGATCTAGCGTAATGGTATGCCAAGGACCCGGAGGGGTGGGTAAAGGCTGTAGCAAACCTTTCGGAGCCTGACTCTCAGATTTTCCCTGTGCGCCGATTTCATACGTTTTTACATAATTCGCAATGTCAGTAGTCATCCCCGGCCACCAATAATGTCTCTTAACTAACTCTTCAGTTTTGGCTTCTCCTTACTGTCCCGCAAAAGGGTTATCATGACTTTCGTACAATATCTGTTGTTGCAACTTCTTAGTAGGTAAATACAATGCCTCCTTATGATAAGGTAAGTGGTGTTGAATTTTTCTATTTGGATTTTCCTTGACCCACTCTTGCATCTCCTCCAGACTCATAGCTTGAGCTATTTGTTCATTCAAATTCCCTGGTACAACCGCTCCCACAATTGTTGATTCTGGAATGATAGACTGAACTTCTTCCAAGGTTTTGTCTGAATCAATTCCAATTCTTGATAAGGCATCAGCTTTTCCGGGTCGGAATGTAATTACAAAGTCGTATTCTGCAAAATAAAATGACCATCTTAACTGTCTTGGTGTCAAGGTTTTAGCAGACTTCAAAAACTTAAAATTCCGGTGGTCGGTATATACAGTTACTTGATGTTGCGCCTCCATCAAGTAATGTCGCCTTTCTTGGAACGCATCTTTTATTGCCAGGAGGCGCATTTAACCGAGAGAGGCCCCACGCAGCGCAGCGCGGGACGTGCCCGGGCCAAGGGCGGGTCTGTCCGTGCCTGTCAGCGGCCAGAAGAGGCTGGGCTGGGCCACGTTATTTATCATTTGGACAAGAACTTTCAAACGGTTGGACAATTACTAGTATATTGAATGTTACATGCTGATTGCCATTGATTTGTGCAGACCGATTGGTTGCTATAGTTTGGCCGTTAGTTGATATAAAGAGAGGCCACCCATTATTTTCTCATAGGTTAGTAATCATGGTCAGAAAGAAGCCACAGGCAGCACCAATAGGGGTTATAGGTGCCACAAAATCAACAGTTATACCTATGGATGCATTCCTATCAAGGGCGGCCTGTCATTGATAAGGAGATCAAACTGGTGAATAGGCGCCTCTCTAGATCACCGGTGGGCTCTCTCCAACATCTCTGGGAGAGCCCTAATAATATCCTTAATGTCAATGTCGAAGGATTAGAGGACATCCGACATCACACGGGCACAGCCGGCGTATTACCTGCTACAGGTCTGCTCTATGACATACCTGCAGACATGGGGGTGGTACCACCGAAGCCCTTGTCTCCCGTAATAACTGTAGAAAATAGAAAAGGCCTTGTAAATGCTGCCATCATGGGGAATTGTGGATCTGGTGGGAATATCAATGCCGAGTTACCTGAAGCCCATCATGGCTTCAGCCCACCCCCACCCCACCTCCATCTTCAAGTGTGGTTGGTCGCCCTGCTGGCAGCCTTAAAAGGAAGTGTAAGGCCATTGTGGGAGAAGCGGTGGGAGAAGCGAAAAAAATAAAACCTAACGAACCACATGTACCGACCCCAGTATTAGGGGGTGTACCCGGGGGAGAGAAGCACTTGCTGGATACTCTAAAATTAGTGTTGAGTGCCGTGTTGGAGGAAAGGTTGACACCAATTATGGCTAAGCTTTCCGATATAGAGCACAGGCTCACAACTATGACCCAGATCTCCTCACCTCCTCTTGCTACTCTAAACAGCATGCCAACTAAGTCGACTCCTCCAGCAGTCCCTGTACAAGTTTCAGGTGATTCCAACTGTGTTGTTCCATCTGGTAACAGGGACCCTCCTGGGTGTCGCATGGGTACTAGACCTTCAGAGAGTGTGGCGAGGGGTACCACCGAGGATATAACAACGAATAGGCAACCCCTAATAGCACAGCAAAAACATACATTGCAGGGATCAGGGTTTAATAGGGGTGGGAATCAGGACAAGTCAACCACTAGCAGCTTGAACACTTTAGCAATAGATCTGCCTCCCCAATATACACCTCTGGTGGTCATTTTAGGCAACATGCCACCGCTTCACCATGGCTCCACAGAAGCTTTCTATCAGCTTAAGAATAAGGTGATTCACTGGCTCTCTAGTAATATCTCAGTAGGCCCCGAAATAGGACATAACATTATTATGCGCGGGTGGGATGGGTGGGGAATTCAAGAAAGTCAGGCGGGGGCGACTGTATAATTGTGAAATTCAATGATTGCTTGATCGTTGAGAGAATATTTAGAGACACCCAAGTAAGAAAGCTTAATACAGGCCTTGGAATACAGATCCTCCCCCTGGGTTTCTTCTACCAACCCGCATCATCAAATAATAATAACTTTATTTTACATACTAGCTGGCAGCCGCAAAGATTTGAACTTGACAATAGATCCAATAAATGTAACCATCTGACCCCCGTATGGTAGCAGGTAGCACCTGGGGAGAACGTCATCCCTTATCCCTCCCGCTAGCGCCAAGCAGATTCGCAGCCCTCTCAACGCTAGAGGACTGCGACTGACTGAAAGCACACATAGATCCCAATGAACCGCTGTCATCTCCCCAATATCAGTATACAGGGGGAGAACCTCCTGGACAGATCTTGGATGAGGGAAGCTTAGCTGTTTGCCCAGAGGGTCTAAAAGTGGCCCCTCTTGTGGCTCCATCTAGACAACTGGCTCATAACGTCATCTCCTGGAATATTGCTAAGCTGGCGGGGAAGGTTCAAGATCCAAAGTGGGTAGAGTTCATAAGGGCATTTACGGTAATCTGTCTGCAAGAGACTTGGATGATGGAACGCAACATATTTTTAGAAGTTTACAAAGCTTACTTTGTGCCGGCCACACCATCACGCAGCGGCAGAGCGAAAGGAGGTCTGGCTTTATATATTTCCCTGGCCGTGAATTGTGTAGCTAAACCTATATTTGCCAACAACACTGATATCCAAGCAGTCACACTTAAAAGAGGGAACGTAATGCTGTCCATGATTAATTTCTATAATGCAGTAAATGCTAGAGGGGAATGTAAGATCGCCAAATTGGGTGATTTTGTTAGGCAGCACTGTGGAAGTAACTCCAACCATATTATGTTAACTGGGGATTTCAATGTGCATCCATGTGGGAACCCAATGTACACTGCTATCGGTGAACTAGGATGCGATAGGATGGAGGGCCTTCACTTTGAACTCTGGTCGGGGAGATATGCTGAACCACCTACTTAATGAATTTGACCTGGTCTCTGCCATGTCTGTGGTGGACGTCTGTAGTAACCAGTCCGTCCCCAAATTTAAAGGTCACACTGGGGGGTCCTTTATAGATCATATTTTGTTCTCTAACGGTCTTCAATCCATCATATCGGGCTTCAAAATTCAGGAAAGTATTTACAGCGACCATAATCCAGTCTGTGTTTTCCTGGGTGGTAATCTACTGAACCTACGGGAAAAGGCGACAACCCAGGGCGTTTTGAAACTAACGGACAGACTGCGTCGACTTAAGTGGTCAAAGGTGAACTCTGATTCACTTTATGATAGCATCCATAAATCATGTGCCCGAACTAACATCACATCCCTCCCCCTGGATATCCTCCAAGCATTTGAGGGGATTGTCAATAAGGTGGGGTCTATGTTAACCGTCCCTATATCTGGTCCATCATCCAGGGACCCCAAATGGTTCGACCATACTTGCTCAAAAGCAGCCAGAGAGCTAAAGGCTGCACTGAAAATTAGTCCTAGAGACCCTCTACTGATTCGTTTCCTACGCCTGACTTATAAAAAGGCCCTGGTAAAATGTAAAGCTGAACTAAAAGACAAGATTTGGCAAGAACTTTTAGACCCCAATACACTATGCAACAGCAAGAGATTTGGGGGTATTATTAAAAGACCACTGTTCGATAGGGAAGGGGTGCAGGAAATTGGTAGTAATATCACTGAAGATGACTGGGTGTCCCACTTCAGCTCCATCTTCAAGAGCAATACACCTCAGTTAGTATTATCTGGCGGTGGGCAAGATATAACCTTACCCCATTTTACCATGAAAGAGGTTGAGAGAGGTATTTTAGGGCTGACAAGTAACAAAGCGCCGGGACCAGATGGCATGCCCCCGGATCTTTTTAAATCCAAAGTGTCTTTATAGGCGCCGGTTCTCACAGCCGTGCTTAATGCAGCGGCAGAGTCTGGGTGCCCAAGGTCATGGGGAACCTCTACAATTGTTCCAGTGTTTAAGAAGGGAGACCGTAATAGTACCACCTGCTACAGACCGATTTCCCTTATCGACTCTGTAGTCAAGGTCGTGGGGGGAGTAATTATGAATAGACTGACATCTTGAGCCGATGAAAACAGGGTTATCTCCAAAATCCAATATGGATTTCGGCCAGGTCACTCTACACTGGCTCAATGCCTTAATTTGTACATGGTCCTCGGGAAGTATACCATAGCCCGCCAGGGCACCATCTACATGGCGTTCATGGACCTCTCCTCCGCGTTTGACTGTGTCAACCGGGGGAAATTGTGGGAGTCCATGGGCGCCATAGGGGTGGAGACCACCTTGGTTAACTTTCTGAGGGACCTGCACAGGGACACAAAGGCCATGTTGGGGGCAGGGGTTTGCCCGTTCTGCTGTACGCAGATGATGCCGCCCTCCTGGCTAGAACCGTCAGAGGTTTGCAGTCTCTATTGAATGCATTCTGTTATTTCATGGCCGCTCGTGAGTTAGCCATTAACAACACCAAATCTTACATCATGCAGGTGGGGTTGCGCACCGAGAAAATGTATCCATTTGTGGTAAACACAGGGAAGGTTCCCATGACTACAACATTCTCTTGATTCTACACGGCGTTTTGCACGGCGGGCGCCAATGCTGCTGGATTGCTCCATCGGGACAGTTGTGTTCTTTGGGGGACAACCCGCCATACGCCAGTTCGAGCCTTAAGAATTTATAGACTCGTAACAAATGTTCCACGGGTGTGGAAGTACCCCCCACGTGGCATCCCTCTGATGAATTACTAAATTATATGTAAGAACAAGTTTGGTTGGTATGCTCCCATTCGTAATCTCCATTCATCCTTGGCCAATTGGGTGAACGTACCTAGGACTAGAAGAGCAAAACTGGGGAGACGAGCTTTTAGCATTGCAGCAGCACGGCTTTGGAGTAGTCTTCCCATGGACCTGCGACAGATGGAAGACCTGTAGCAGTTTAGAAAAAAAATAAAGACCTGGCTCTACCCCAGAGAATAATTTCTGTCTTTATTCTGCTCATGGTGCACCATGCTTTTCTATATTTGTATTTATGTTTGCAGGTTACACGTCTCTCAGCGCCAGTATACCTGGGTAGCGATAACATTAACATTACACGGATCACCAAATTTGTGGTGTTTACACGTGTGTGCAAGTGTTTGAAAGCTATCATGTCAACTTGTAAGGAACTGAACATTTCTGTGTGTTCCTGTGTTCAATGTGGAACTGAAAAATAAGGTTTAATTAAGGCGTAGAAAGGTTTTTCTTTTTCTACGTAATCCAAAATGTATGTTCTTCCAAAGTTTATGAATCCTAAATGGATTGTAAGCTTTTCAGAGTCCTTAGAGGTTGGAACAACACACATTTTTCTAGAATTGAATCCAGAAGTATCACTTGAGAGCTCATATCCTAAAAAATAGGACATTGAGATGGGCAATTTCTGATTTTTTTAAAGTTACATTTACAGCCCTCAGAGGCATACCCCACAAATATGTTGCTCACCTTGTTCAAATGATCCAGTACTTCATCATCCGTTAGAAAACTATCATCCACATAGGACAATGCCTCCGCATCAAAATTTTTGTTTGCTGAGAACAACCAAGGGCTTTTCTTATACACTTGGGGCAATCTACACAATTGACAATGAGAGTCGAGGGCTGAAAATGCTGTCAGATATCTGATCTCAGGTGCTATATTTTGGCAAAAGTATCCATTTGATATATCTAATGTTGTTTTGTATCTCTTCCGCACAATGTTATTCATTAATGTGGCACTGTGTGCACTCTGTACTGCAAATGTTTTCGTGCATGTATTCAAATGTATTCAAATGTCTGTAGTCTAAAACTAGATGATATGAAGTGTCGGGCTTCATTACGGGAAACAAAGAATTATTCATGGAAGAGGTGCAATTTTCAATAACACCTTGATATTCAAGTTGATCTAAAATCTTCCTCACTTGTTTTTTTGTATCATGTTTAATTGGGTATATTCTCTGGGGAGTTGGAGTAGTTTTAACTGGGATTTCATGGTGAGGTGACTTAACATCCCACGCTACATGATTACGGTATAATGCAGGAGCAAGTGCTACCACCCACTCCTGTGCGTATGACTGTTTTAGTGACTCTGGAACGAGGTCGGAGAAATCTGGGCAGTCCATACCGAACTCAGGTGGCCAATCTTTTTCAGCCAAAAGAATGTCACATCTGTATGTCAGCTTCCCTCAAAAGAGACCTTTCACTTTCCTTGGTTTGTCCACCTCCTCTTTGACTATAAAATGCTGTATGATAGTTTGATATCCTTGAGGAACAGCTTCATGCAACACTGGAGCCATGTCTTCTACCAACCATGATTCTCTTATGAAGAGTAAGTCAGGTTGTGTGTCAGAGAGTAGGTCGTAGATGTGGTGTTTGTTTTTAGAGAGTGATTGAGCATGTATTAGTAAGCAGTTTAGAGACTGTATTTTGGTGGTGGTGTGACCATGTAATCTAGAAAAGTAAGCAGTATTTTAGGAACTTGTGTGTCATTAGTGCTGGTATTAATTGCATGAGTGTAGCAGTAGTGTTGTGTTTCTATATCATAATCCTCACCCAGCAGGCTTCGAGGCTAATTTGTTGGGTCTGTGTGTAGGTGGTGGAGATGGAGGTTGAGAGTGAGTTGGTGAGCTATGCTATTTTTGTAGAGTGCCCTTATAATGAGATGCAAAGATATGTAGAGTGGCATGTGTTTATTTTGTTTGTGTCTGTTTAGGGGGGAAGTTGTAAGGGCTAGGGGTGGTGGGGGAGCATTTGGGTTATGTTGTAAGGCTCTACATTTTGCAATGTATGACAGGCAGGTGAATGAGAGTTGATGTGTTAGAGAATTTTTGGTAGGTGTTGGTGAAGATAGAGAATTGTAGAGCAAAGATGGATTTGGATGTGTATTATTTTTGTGGTCATGAGGGTGAGAGTGGGTGTATGTTTCTAATTTGTTACAGAATGTATCATGAAATTATTAGATTTTTTTGTGCTTGTAATGTGTGGTTGTTATGTTTTGTTTTTCTGGAGACATTGATGTAGTGGTTTCCTGAGATGGATTTGTATGTAAAGAGAGTGGAAGTTGAATGGTGAAGGGTGTGGTTATGTTTTTGGAAAAGAGTGTACATGGTGTGTGAGAGGGAATGACAAGAGTTATGAATGTTTATGGTAGATATGTTTGCTGGAAGAGAAAATATGTATGTTGAAGTGGAATGTTAGGATTTTTTGGATGTGTTTTTGGTAAAAAGAGGAGGAAGGGTTTGGTGGATATTATGATGGAGGGCTGAGTATAGGTTTGGTGGTGACAGAAAGGGGTTTGTTAGGAGTAAGTAAACGGTAGAGGTGGTGTTTTGTATGAACAGGGAGTGTTTGTCTGGATTGATTAAAGGTATGTATAATGTGGCTTTGTGTTGTGTTGATGTGCAGATTTGTTAGTGGTATAGGACAAAGTGGTTTTGTTTTAGAGCAAAGGTGCCATTGTGTGGTAGTTTGGGTAGCAGGGTGTATAGGTGTGGTTTGTGGGGTTTTGTAGTGGTTGTTGAGATGTTGAATGTGGATAGGGTATGTTTGTGATAAGCGAGTAGTGCACATTTGCTGAGAGAGTGTTACTATGTTTGTGAATGTAGATGGCCTTAGCTGGTATTTGACAAATGGAAAAAGGACACCATTTCCAGAACAGGCCCAAACAGACAACAACCTTGTCCTCTCCGCCCTTAGTGTTGAGGCCTTAGCTGAGACATCCTGAGCCCTAGGCTTAAATAGTCCTAGGTAAGATGACTTTTGACCAATGGGAACTCTAGCCCCAACCATTCAGAACACTAGCCCAAAGCCCTACACCCTAGGACCAATAGGAGACCAGGCCTTTCAACCAATCATTGCCCTAGCCCAAGCAGCCAAACAAAAGCTAAACCCTAAGTCTAATAGAAACCCTAGCCCTAGGAACCAATCAGAACTCCAGTCCTATCAGCCAATCAGAACTCTAACCCTAAGTCCAACAAAAGCTCTAGACATAGGACCCAATCGGAGCACAGATGTAACAACCAGCAGGAACTCTACATATGATGCATACAACCTTAAGCCCCGGCTGGTGGGCAGGGAACTGGGAGCTGCAACTATAGTCAGAATTTCCTTGGAGACAGACAGGCTCAATCCACACCTCCTGTTCCTGTTCAATTCTGCAGGTATGGCCCATGTGTAGGAAAGCAAGATCTGCTTCTTGTGGTTACCCCCACTTTTAGTTTGATGTTACACTCTTTTTGACTAGTCTAACTGGGATCCTGCTAATCAGGACCCCAGTCTATCTGTTTTCTCCCTAAAATGGTATGCCATGTACTTAGGTACACTCCATATAGGGTACTGGGATACCCTTGTCAGTCCCTAGTATAGGGTACCCATGTATCCCGGGCATAGGTACTGCAGAGGCTTCCCAAGGGCTGAAGCATGTATTATGCCACCCATGAGAGGCCATGCAAAATGGAACTACAGGCCTGCCATTGCAGCCTGTGTAAGATGGTGCATGCACCACTTACTTTATATATAGGTTTATTATATCTATCAGTCACTACACTTAAAACCTATCTGTCACCCCTCTAGCAGGCCTTGACAATCCTGACGGCAGGGTGACGGCAGGGTGCTGGGATTTACATGAGAGGGTGCCCCTGCATGATCAGAGCACCCCTGCAGCCTTCAGAGACCATTCTCCTGGCCAACATGTGCCCCAGATTGCAGTGAGCAGAGTCCAGGACAGACTAGTGCTGTCTCTTCCCAAGACAAAAAGTTGTTTACAAAACGATTTTCACTTTCTGTGTTTACTGTATATGCCTGTGGTTGTTACAGTTAAAAATTGTAGTTTTAGCCTGCCTGTAACTGCATATTTTATCACCTGTGTTGTGTTTTAAATTTGTGGTTTTCCCTGCCCATGATTGCCTCCATTTAGTGTGTTGAATTTTGGGATTTGCAGTCCAACCTCTGTAGTTTGTCCCTCTCATTCCTTGTTTTCCCTCCAAATTTCTCCTTTGCTCTGTACTTAGACCTGTGTGCTAAAACAGTGCACCCCCAGCCACCATTTTGGGTTCACAAGCCAGTGAGGCCAGCCCCCCTGCCTCCCCCCCCTAGCAACAGGGATTTTCTAAATCAAAGGGTGCTTCTGTGAGCTGTTTAAACTGTATTTACTGGGGCCTGTGCACTTCGTTCTTTGGCCAGCAGGGGGAGTAAAGCTTTATTCAAACAGTATTGTTAGATTGGCGAGTTAGTGTAGCCTTTACCTGCAGAAGTCCAAAGTTGTGGATTGAGCCTGTCTGTCTCCTAGGAGATTCTGAACAGGAGACCCCACCCCCAATCCAGCAGACTATTGGCTATTCAGCTACCAGGCAAGTCTGAGCCCTCCTCTCACACCTGCCCAGGCCCCTTAAAGCCTTGCTGGGTGCACCTAAAATCATTCTCCTCCATCTTGTGAGTTGCAGCCTAAATGTGCCCCAGATTGCAGTGAGCAGAGTCCAGGAAGTGGTAAGGAGACAGACTAGTGCTGTCTCTTCCCATGACAAAAAGTTGTTTAGCCCCTTCGTTGCGGGTGTAATTCCCCCGCTGTGCCCCCATGCTCATGACGAGCTGAGCTCTTCGTGAGCTGCGGCGCTCCTGTGCTCGTGACGAGCTGGGCTCGTCACAGGTGCACAGGCTCCCGTGGAATGCTCAGCACAGCAGGGGAATTCTCCCCGCACCTGAGCGTTCCACGGCCATGACAAGCTGAGCTCGTCGTGGGCGCCGTGGCTCGTGGAGAGCTCAGCTTGTCATGAGCATGGGAGGGGTTAGAAAATGATTTTCACTTTCTGTGTTTACTGTCTATGCCTGTGGTTGTTACAGTTAAAAATTGTAGTTTTAGCCTGCCTGTAATTGCATATTTTATCACCTGTGTTGTGTTTTAAATTTGTGGTTTTCCCTGCCCATGATTGCCACCATTTAGTGTGTTGAATTGTGGGATTTGCAGTCCAACCTCTGTAGTGTACCTTATCTTCGGAAAACTACTCAAGATCTGGCTCTTCCCCACATTAGCACCAAACGGAGACAGAAATTTACAGCATATCCCTCTGTATATAAGCATTTGCTTTCACTATAGATATGTACCTATCTTTGTGCATTACTTTATAAAACATGTAAAATAATTATGTTGTTAAGAGAAAATAAAAATAAAATAATAATAATAATAATAATAATAATAATAATAATCATCAATAAATAAAAATCATCTTTGGTCTACATGTACATACTTCCATTGTGCATCTATGTACCTTCCATGTACTTGGATCTGTGTGTCTGTTACTTTTCTCCTGAATAAGCAAATCCAATGCACTACCCTATTTCTCATCCTGTGCCTCTATCAATATATTTAATCTAAATATACTTACTTCCTTTATGTATCTATATACTTTCAATGTACTTATGGATCTAAATATTTATCACTTTCTTCTAATTTAGCATTTCCAATGCACTAGCCTATTTCTCAGCCTATACTTCGCTCAATATATCTTCTAGCCCAACCTTCTGACTCATCTCAAACTTCTTTCTACTACTCCTTCTAATGCACTACCCTATCTCTCATTCTATACATCTATCAATATATCCTCTACATCCACTCTCTCATTTATCCCAAACCCCATAACACTACTATGATCGCCAAAATAACCCTTTCTAGACTCTCTCCTGCTCTACCCCTCCTTGCATCATCTGACACCTCTTTTTACTACACCGATCCCCTAAAACAAACCTTTCTAAACTCTCCCCTCTGACTCCTTCCCACCAAAACTCCTTTTTACTCATCAAAAAGCCTCTTCCTACTGCTAAGACCTAAAAAAATGTTTTAAATAAATCCTTCACTCTTTTATCCCTCCACTATCCTTTTTCAATCAAAATTAACAGACTAACATGTTCACTTCTCAAATTCCATATTCAACTATACTAATATACTGCCCAAATAACTGAATAACATATCTACTACTCAAATTACTTCATATTTATACTATACTCATTTTCAACACTAATCCTTTATGGGTTCCGGAGTGGCGTGCTATTCGCCAGAAAAGCGCTTCAACACCCATCAGGAGTAACAAGTGCTATATGAATGCAAATCTTTCTTCCCCTTTTATCCATCCGCCATCCTTCTTACTCCAAGTATCAGACTAATATCCACCACTGAAATTACCTCATATTTCACCATATTAATTCACCATTAATCCTTTATAGGCTTCCTGAATAGCATGCGTCAACAAGCGAGCGATAAATAAATACAAACCTTTGTCCTCTATCCTTCTGCTATCATTCCAAATCCAAATAACTGACTAACCTATACACCACTTAAAATGTACTTGCATGTTTCACTATACTAATTCAACACTAATCCTCTATGGGTCCCGGAGTAGCGTGCTACCTGCCGAAAAAGCGATGTGA
Organism: Lissotriton helveticus; assembly: GCF_964261635.1. Classification (NCBI taxonomy): domain Eukaryota; kingdom Metazoa; phylum Chordata; class Amphibia; order Caudata; family Salamandridae; genus Lissotriton; species Lissotriton helveticus. The sequence continues at coordinate 1,070,404,522 of NC_136069.1, read as the reverse complement.
TGCCTCGTCAGAGGTAGTAAGCGCTATATAAATGCAATTACAATACAATATAGGCAGAGGTGCATTATATGGTTGAGTAAAATGCTATCTCAAAAACGGCTGCAACAAAACATGTTGTGTTTGGTTTCAAACACCTTGGCATCATACCTCCACACCGGTAAACGGTGTGGGAGGTATGATTCCACCCTTGAAAAGAGAGCTTTGCAGGGTCCCTGGTCTTCCTGGTACCAGCCTTCTTGAACCGGGCAGCACAAAATGGTTGCTGCCGACCAGAGGCACATTTCTTTCCTCCTGCTGCTGAGCCACGCAAGATCAGTGGAAGGCCAATAGGCATCCTGTCCCAGGGAGGTGTAACCCCCTCCTAGACAGGATTTAGTGTATTGGAGCTGGGTGGGTGCACTTCTAAAGTGCCTGAAAGTCTGACGAGGGGCATATTTGGTGTCTCTCTGCATAGTCCAGTTCAAACCAGTCCTGGGAGACACTGACTCCTGCTCTGGCGCAAAACTGGAGAAAGGACAAGGTAATATCCTCCCCACTGTCTTGCCCCTCTCCTGGGGGTTCCCCGGACTCTGCCCAACCCTCTCTGGCGGGTACTTTAGGGCTGACCTGGCTGTAGGACCCAGTATTCGACGTGGACACGATTCTGATCAAGAAACCACTGACCATCGTCTGTCTGGACACTCTGGACTTCGACTGGGCCCGACTTAGTCTCCCTCTCTGACCAAAGCATTGCCTATGCCCGAAAACCATACAGGCTCCATGTAGGACCTGTGCAGCATCAAGGACAACTTAAATATCTCCCTCGGGGTGAAGGAGTTACTCCCCTGCATTTGCAGGCACCGTAATACCACTGACTGGTCTGCTGATCCTGAGCTACTGCTTACTCTGAAGGCTCCAGCAACACAGGAGGTGGGCTCCTATGTTCCTTGAGATTGAGCTTGTTAGAAAGGCGATCCCGGGGGAGGCAGAAGATGTCTGACTGACCACCCCTAGGTCCACCTCTCCGCGGAGACGTAGCCGAGCGTGGTCGAGAGCCCTCCAGGGTGAGGGTCCTCTCCTAAGATCGTACAGCAGAGTAACCACAACACTAGAAACGGACACCACACAAGAAGATAAGTTCTTAGGCTTTATCAAGAGTGAAAGGATACTTGTTCTCAGCGGTATGTACAGGCAGATCGAAAGATCTGGAAAGTCTCGTAAATCAGGGACAGGGTAGCGGGACAGTCTCGGTACGGGAGTAGGAAGGGATACCCTACGCACAGCTCTCGATCCTCGAGCCGGGGGGTTCCGAGGGATCGAGCCGCGGCAGCGCCAGCAGGCTCTCGAGATGGTTCAGCGAAGATGGGCCGCGGCAGCGCCAGCAGGCTCTCAAGATAGTTCAGCGCGGATAGGCCGCGGCAGCGCCAGCAGGCTCTCAGGATGGTTCAGCGAGGATAGGCCGCGGCAGCGCCAGCAGGCTCTCAAGATGGATCAGCGAAGATGGGCCGCGGCAGTGCCAGCAGGCTCTCGGGATGGTTCAGCGAGGATAGGCCGCGGCAGCGCCAGCAGGCTCTTAAGATGGTTCAGCGAGGATAGGCCGCGGCAGCGCCAGCAGGCTCTTAGGGTACTTCGGGTTTACAGGAAATTAGTTCTTCTGGTGTCGGCCGCGACAGCGTCAGCAGGGCTTGCAGTCCAGGATACAACTGCCGTCCTACTCCGGGGCTGGCCCAGATATAGGACTGGAGTCCTTTGATGTCCGGACCCTCGTGCCTGGGGGCCAGAGGGGCCGGGATGATGGTGTCCAGACACCCAGCAGGGGGGTGGAGCCAGCGCCCAGGGAGGCCGGATGGCGATCGATACCAGGCGTCCGGGGACGGCTGGAGGGCCATCGAAACTCCCCTCCTCTTGGATCGGCTGAGTGGCCACTCGACCACCTGGGTTGATCTTGGTGCCTCGATGTCGGGGCCTCGCTGGGGCTTGGGCCGGGGCCGAGGCCACGTGTTCGTGATGTGGTGTGTCCAAGATGGCGTCGGGCGCGGCCTCGTGTTCCGGCCATGGTTCGTGGTGGTGGGCCGGGATGATAGCCGGACCGGCAGTGATGGGGCGTGCAGGATCGGGCAAAGGGGGCCGCCCGGGGCTCAGCGGAGGGCCGATGTCGTTCTGGGCCCGCCATGCGGGGGGGGGGATAGGGCCACGCCATGAGGCCGGGTCTAACATGCGTCCCCCCCAGCTGAAGGCAGCTGAAGGCAGGGGAGAGTCACCCATCTCCTTGGGGGTTCTCCTCGTCGAGGCGGAAGAATCGGGACAGGCCGTCAGCATTGGCGTGGTCGTTGCCCGGGCGATGTTCCACAGTGAAGTCCATCCCTTGGAGGGAGATGGACCATCGCAATAGTTTGGGGTTTTCTCCCCGCATCTGCATTAACCACCGCAGGGGCCGGTGATCAGTCTGGACCCTGAAGTGGGTGCCGAAGAGGTAGGGCCGGAGCTTCTTTAAGGCCCATACGACGGCGAAGGCTTCCCTCTCGATGGTGCTCCATCGTTGTTCTCTAGCCAGCAGCCGCCGGCTGATGAAGGCCACAGGATGGTCAACCCCCTTGGGGTTAACTTGCGATAGGACCGCCCCAATGCCGTGCTCCGAGGCGTCGGTTTGGACCACAAACTCTCGGCTGTAGTCGGGGGCTTGGAGCACAGGGGCGGTGCACATGGCGGTCTTTAGGGTGTCGAAGGCGACCTGGCACTTGGGGGTCCAGTGCACCTTTGGGGGTAGTCTCTTGGACGTTAGTTCTGTGAGGGGCCCCACAATGCTCCCATAGTCCTTTATGAAGCGCCGATAATATGAGCCCCAGGAAGGCGCGGACTGCTGTTTGGGTGACCGGGGGCTCCCAGGCCCGGATGGCGTCAATCTTTGGCTGGAGGGGAGTCCCCTGGCCGCTCCCTACTTGGTGTCCCAGATAGGTCACGGACCCTTGGCCTATCTGGCACTTGCTGGCTTTTATTGTCAGTCCGGCCCGTCGGAGGGCCGTCAGGACCTCCCAGAGGTGGGTCAGGTGCTCATCCCAGTGGAGGCTGTATACTGAAATGTCGTCTAGATAGGCGGCACTGAACTCTTCTAGCCCGGCCAGGACCTTATTTACGAGTCTCTGGAAGGTGGCCGGGGCGTTCTTCATGCCGAAGGGCATCACCTTGAAATGGTAGTGGCCATCAGGGGTCGAGAAGGCCGATCGCTCCTGAGCTCCAGGGGTGAGGCCGATCTGCCAGTATCCGGCCGTGAGGTCGAAGGTGCTGAGATATTTTGCGGCCCCCAGGCGATCGATCAGTTCATCCGTCCGGGGGATGGGATGGGCATCGGTCCTGGTGACTGCATTCAACCCCTGGTAGTCAACACAGAACCGGAGCTCCGGGGGTGTGCCGAGGGCGGCGGCTTTCGGGACGAGGACAACGGGACTGGCCCAGAGACTGTCGGAGGGTTCGACTACCCCTAGGGCCAACATCTTGGCCACCTCGGTCTGGATGCAGGCCCGAACTCGGTCAGGCACGCGGTAGGCTCGGTGTCGCACAGGCGGGCTGTCTCCGGTGTCTACATCGTGGACACACCACCGGGTGACCCCCGGAGTGAGGGAGAACAGATCTGCAAATTGCCCCAGCAGCTTCCGGCAGTCTTGGTGCTGTTCTGGGGTCAGGGTCGAGGAGAGCGTGACCCCTTCGACGGAGCCGTCTTTCTCGGTGGTGCTCAGGAGATCGGGTAGGGGTTCAGAGTCGTCTTCAGCTCCGTCATCGATCGCTAGCAGCAGACTTAGTTCAGTGCGGGCAAAGTGCGGCTTGAGCCGGTTAGCGTGGAGAACCCGGAAGGGGTTCCGGGGGGACTCCATGTCCACCAGATAGGTGACGGGGCTCCTGCGCTCCACAACCTTGAAGGGCCCCGTCCATTTGTCCTGGAGGGCACAAGGTTCAACCGGGGACATGACCCAGACCTGCTGGCCCGGCTCGAATTCGATGGATGAGGCGTTCTGGTCATACCAGCGTTTCATCTCCTCCTGACTGGCCTCCAGGTTGGCCTCGGCCAGTTCCCGGAACTTCCGAGTTTGGTTGCGGAGGGTCAGGAGGTACTGGTAGACATCTGGCGGAGCCCCTCGGACAGCTGTCTCCCAGCCTTCTTTGACCAGGCTGAGGGGGCCTCGGACCGGGTGCCCATACAATAGTTCGAAGGGGCTGAACCCCAGGGACTTCTGGGGTACCTCGCGATATGCAAACAGGAGGCAGGGCAGCAGGACATCCCATTTGCGTCGTAGCGGCTCTTCGAGGCCCTTGATCATCCCCTTCAGTGTTCGGTTAAACCGCTCTACAAGTCCATTTCCTTGGGGGTGATACGGGGTGGTGAACTTATATGTGACCCCGCACTGTTGCCACAGGGACCACATATATTTGGATATAAAGTTGGTGCCCCGATCACTCACGACTTCCCGGGGGAAGCCGACTCTGGAGAAGATCCCCATTAGGGCTCGGCCAACTACTGGGGCCGTGATAGTTCGAAGAGGGATGGCTTCCGGATAGCGGGTGGCATGGTCCACCAGGACGAGGATGAAGCGGTGCCCTCGAGAGGTGCAGGGGTCCAGGGGCCCCACTATGTCGATCCCCACTCGCTCGAAGGGGGTGGTGACCACGGGAAAAGGCTGGAGCGGAGCTTTGACTTTTCCCCCGCTCTTCCCGCTGGCTTGACATGTCGGACAGGATCGGCAGTGATTACTCACATCGTTGCGCATTTTCGGCCAGTAGAAATGGGTCACCAGGCGGCTGTAAGTTTTGTCCTGCCCCAGGTGCCCGGCGAGGTGCACGTCATGTGCCAAGTTCAAGAGGAAGTCTCTGAATCGGAGGGGAACGACCAGCACCCGGCTGGCCCCTAGTTCGTCAATCTTCTGCTCGCTGTAGAGAAGGTTGTGGTCCCAATAGACCCAGTGGGACCCAGAGGGGTCCCCCGCGGCTTGAGTGGCGGCTTGTTGTCGGAGTCCCTCAAGGGAGGGACAGGTTTTCTGTTCTTGACGGAACTGTTCACGGGTGGGGCCACCTTCTTGACGCCATTGAGCTAGTTCGGGAAGGTGGCTGAGCTCGGTGAGGTCTTCATGGCTGGGCCCCGGGGGGTCGGGTTCCGGTTCGGCGTCCTCAGGGACGACGGCCGGTGGTGGTGCGGGCCACTCTGGTTCTCCCGGTATGGCATCTTCGATCGGGGCGGAGGCCCGGGCGGCCACGGATCGAGTGGTCGCACAGGCCCACTCGGGAAGGCCTAACATCCCCAGATGCTCTCTCCGCTCGACTTGGGCCCAGGCGGAACTTTCTAGATCGTTCCCGAGGAGGCAGTCCACGGGGACATCATCTCGGACGGTTACTTTCAGCGTACCCGACACCCTCCCCCCCCCATTCGAAGGGGATACGGGCCATTTGGCACAAAGTCTCGGAGTTATCCACTGACCGGACCGGGCACAGGACGTTGGGGAGGATCTGTTCTGGTGTCACCAAGTGGCAGCGGACCGCCGTCACGCTGGCCCCAGTGTCACGGAGGGCTTCGGCCCGGCGTCCATTGATGGTGACCCATTGGCGGTACTTCTGGGTATTGCTTGGGATCGGGTCTCGGGGGATCATGTCTCGATCACCCAGGCATGCCAACATCATAGCGGCGTGCTCCCACTCGGCCGGCTCGGGGTAGGTGTCTTCTTCTTCAGCGCCTTCAGTTCCCAGGGCGGCGGCCGCAATCTGGCGGTTCGGCGGGCCGGTGGTGCCGGGTCGCTGGTTCATCGGGCATAGGGGGTCGTTAGCATAATGACCCTGTCGCAGGCATCTGTGGCACGTAACATTCGGGTGGGGCCCGGGTCGGGCTAGGGGAACCCCCCTTCTGCCCAGGGATGGCGAAGTGGAGGTAGGGGAGGACCCCTTGGGGGCGTCCCGTCCCCTGCTCAGGCCTCCTCCGCCGCCTCGTGGCCGGTGGTTCCCCGGAGATCCCCGGCCGTAGTCTCCCCTCGGGCTCCGGGGGACTCGGGTGCTCTCCCATCTATCAGCCTCGACAGCGAGTTTTCGTGGCTCTGTCAATTTGCTGTCGAGGAGATGCTGCCGGAGTTCGATGAAGCAGTTGTTGGAAAGATGTTCCCATATAATGAGGTCGACCAACTGCTGATAGGTGGTGACCTCGAAGGCTCTGCTGTAAAAGTTCACGTACTCCACCCAAGTGGTACCGGGGATTTTTTTACAGTCTCGGAATCGCTGCCGGTACATTTCGGGGGTGAGTCCGTAGCGAGTGAGGAGAGCGGTTTTCATATGCTCATACGAGGTCATCTCTGCGTCGGGAAGCTCTAGCAGGGCGTCTCTCCCCTCGTTGACGAACTTCCCCCACAGGCCGGCGCCCCAGTCCTTGAGGGGTACTCGATGGGTGGTCATGGCGACTTCATACGCTTTGAACCACTGTTGGATGTCGTCGTTCTTAAAGTACTCTTTGACGACATCCTTGGGTATGTGCACCTTCGTGTCCCTAGGCGGGGTCGAAGTCTTGCCCCCGGATGTGTTGGCATCGCTCGCTTTGGCCTTGAGTTCTATTTCTTTTAAGCTGCGCTCGTGCTCGAGCATGAGTTTCTTTTCCTCGAGGTCTCTTTGCCTTTGTTTCTCCTCCAGGTCTCCTTCTAGCCGTAGTTGCTCGAGGGCCAGTTTTTTCGTTGTCAGCTGGAGTTCTCCGTCTAGCCGGAGTCGGGCGAGCTCCAATTCGTGGAGTCGGTTCCTTTCTCATTCTCGGGTGTCCTCGTGGGGAAGGCCCATGTCTGGATTCGTGGGCCTCTCCCCCGCTGGGGTCGTGTGGGTCTCTGGGCTTCCGTTCGGGCCCGGGTTATCTTCATTCTGGGGTGGCGTGTCACCGGCGTCCACCCAGGCTTGTAGGGCCGATTTAAAGTCCTCCTTGGTGCTTAGGCCAGTGGTAGCGATGCCCAGGTCTTTGCAGAATTGTTTCAATTCCTTGTGGCTGTACTCTTCCATTTTCTCCTTTTGGAATTCCGTAGTTGGTCTTGTTCCCTGCGTTGTCATGGTCGTAGTATGTTTTTCTTGGTAGTGGGTGAATCACTCTCTGTACGATCTGCGTCGGCTCGGATCCCGTCGCTTGCCACTAATGTTAGAAAGGCGATCCCGGGGGAGGCAGAAGATGTCTGACTGACCACCCCTAGGTCCACCTCTCCGCGGAGACGTAGCCGAGTGTGGTCGAGAGCCCTCCTGGGTGAGGGTCCTCTCCTAAGATCGTACAGCAGAGTAACCACAACACTACAAACGGACACCACACAAGAAGATAAGTTCTTAGGCTTTATCAAGAGTGAAAGGATACTTGTTCTCAGCGGTATGTACAGGCAGATCGAAAGATCTGGAAAGTCTCGTAAATCAGGGACAGGGTAGCGGGACAGTCTCGGTACGGGAGTAGGAAGGGATACCCTACGCACAGCTCTCAATCCTCGAGCCGGGGGGTTCCGAGGGATCGAGCCGCGGCAGCGCCAGCAGGCTCTCGAGATGGTTCAGCGAAGATGGGCCGCGGCAGCGCCAGCAGGCTCTCAAGATAGTTCAGCGCGGATAGGCCGCGGCAGCGCCAGCAGGCTCTCAGGATGGTTCAGCGAGGATAGGCCGCGGCAGCGCCAGCAGGCTCTCAAGATGGATCAGCGAAGATGGGCCGCGGCAGTGCCAGCAGGCTCTCGGGATGGTTCAGCGAGGATAGGCCGCGGCAGCGCCAGCAGGCTCTTAAGATGGTTCAGCGAGGATAGGCCGCGGCAGCGCCAGCAGGCTCTTAGGGTACTTCGGGTTTACAGGAAATGAGTTCTTCTGGTGTCGGCCGCGACAGCGTCAGCAGGGCTTGCAGTCCAGGATACAACTGCCGTCCTACTCCGGGGCTGGCCCAGATATAGGACTGGAGTCCTTTGATGTCCGGACCCTCGTGCCTGGGGGCCAGAGGGGCCGGGATGATGGTGTCCAGACACCCAGCAGGGGGGTGGAGCCAGCGCCCAGGGAGGCCGGAGGGCAATCGGTACCAGGCGTCCGGGGACGGCTGGAGGGCCATCGAAACTCCCCTCCTCTTGGATCGGTTGAGTGGCCACTCGACCACCTGGGTGGATCTTGGTGCCTCGATGTCGGGGCCTCGCTGGGGCTTGGGCCGGGGCCGAGGCCACGTGTTCGTGACGTGGTGTGTCCAAGATGGCGTCGGGCGCGGCCTCGTGTTCCGGCCGTGGTTGGTGGTGGTGGGCCGGGATGATACCGGACCGGCAGTGATGGGGCGTGCAGGATCGGGCAAAGGGGGCCGCCCGGGGCTCGGCAGAGGGCCGATGTCGTTCTGGGCCCGCCATGCGGGGGGGATAAGGCCACGCCATGAGGCCGGGTCCAACAGAGCTGCTGTACCACCAAGTCTGAGGCTAGTATCCCTTGTGAGGACATTCTTCTATCAAACAGAGGGCCACTCCTGAGTGACCCAGACTCTGTCCCATCTGTTTTCAGGTTCCTTCCTTCAAGAATCTACTTGTGGGTTCCACCAGACATTTTATTTCTTTCTAGCAGAGGCATTTCTTTGAAGAGTCCCATTGAGATCGACTGCGGTTTTCGGCACCACTTCAGCCCTATGCACCTGGCTTCCCTGGGATAGGTAACTCAGGTACTTCAGCATCCACAGGTGGGGTAGGTCTCCGATCTTCTAGGTTCCATATGGTTTCTTCATAATCGACTGGGGCGGGTACTTAATCAGTAAAACTGCAACTGCGACTTTCCCATTGAATTGTACATAACACCTTGTCATGTTCTCACACTGCACCCGTCCTCAGTGGGGTCCCTCCTTACTCTCCTTGGATGGTTCCTTGGGGTCCCAGCGATTCTACATCCTCTAGACACTGTCTTGACTTGAGTCAAGGTTCGTGTACCACTATTTTAGTATATGGTTTGGTCTCCCCCTGGAGCCCACTGTGTATTACTGCTACTTACGATTGTTTCTTTGCTACGGTATTGTGTGCTTTGTGTTTATCTGTGTGTAGCAGATACTGTGAGGTAGTTAAGGTGTTTTATAATAATAAATACATATTTTTATAACTACTGTGTGGTTCTCCTTTCATTTAACCAATACCTTAAAAGTTGCATTCTGGTAAAACAAGCTGCTTAACATTACTTCAAGACTTAGCCTGAAGGCTGCTCTCCATGGCTACCACTTGGCTAGCTTTCTAAGTTTATCTTTGACCTCTTAATTTGCCATAGTGGTTGCTTGGACTGGTGCAAGGTGCCCACTTTAATTAGTGGACAGCATATACCGGGCTAACTTCTCACACCATGTCAAAAGACACTCAAAATACTGCTTTTCGCACACTTAAACAAATCACTCTTCTAGTCAAAAATGAGTGCTACATACACATTCCAAACACAATTTTAAACCCTGAAAGCAGATTAAGCAGTCTCTTAAACACAGTCTGCTTAGCATCTGAGGTGTATTTTGTCTTTCTACCTCATTAAACAAAAGAGAGCTGGAGGTGGATTGCTTTAAACATGCCTTAGCACAGTATAGGGGAAAACTAGGAGAGAAATGTAAACAAAAGGCAGAGAAAAACAGTAGTTTTAAAGTACAAAGCACAACAACCGAGAGGTAAATTTAAACAGTCATGGGCAAAAATAACAGCAGTTTTAAAGTCCAAAGAACAGAAACTGAGAGGTATATTTAAACACTCGTGGGCAGAAAACAACAGCAGTTTTAAAGTACAAAGCACAGTAAACAAGAAGTACATTTAAACAGTCAAAGGCAGGAAAAACCCCAGCAGTTTTAAAGTATAAAGCACAGAAACTAAGAGGTAAATTTAAACAGTCACGGCTGCAAAAAAACAGCAGTTTTAAAGTACAAAGCACAGACACCAAGAGGTCAATTTAAGCAGTCACAGAGAGAGGAAAAAGCACTTTTAAAGTCTCAAGAATACACAGTACAAAGTCGGTTTCTTACCACCTTTTTGTCTTTTGCTTATGAGTAGTGGGGTGATCGGGGGAACTAATATCGTCATTAATCACATGTCAAAATTTCACGGTAAGAGTCCCAATCATGAACAGTGGGATGTTTACACAAACTGCTCTTTCTTCCCTATATAAGTGGGCGCTTTCATATGTCTACCAAGGGATGGTTGACTCCCTCCAGGAGTGGCTAGTCTGCGGTGTGGAATTCTTCCATCTCACTGTAAATTTGCACTTTGCCAGTTGTAGAGTCAAATCGAGAAATTTAGTTGATACCCTGTCCAAGTGTGGGTGAAGGAAAAGAACCAATAGGATCACCCCTAAAGAATTGCCTAGAGGATGCCCAGTGAATTGGTGGAGTATGGCAATGACTCTGGTCCAGTAGGTTGTTAATAGTCGGCAAGACCAAAGCATATGAGGAAGAGGCGCTTCCGAAGAACAACAGCGGGGGCACTTAAGGAGGAACTCAGCTAGATTTTAGAAATATGGCAGGGTGTAAAATAGGCCCCATTTAAAATATTGAATTGGATATATTTAAAGTGGGAATTACGAGAAACGATATGGGGTAGGACGCATCACCATTCTGAATCATGTAATAGGCAGGCTATATTTCAATCCCTTTTCTCCTAAAAGGGAGATCTAGTCCAGTCCCAGTGCTGGAGGTGGGCTTAGTATAACTAGTGAACCAGGTGTGTGGCAGCTCTCAATGTGAGGAGTGCTTGTATAACTACATTGGTGGGGGGTGTTCAGTGTTTTGCACCAGAAATATAGTTCTCAATAGGTCTTTAAGTTAGACATATGTGTGAAAATGGCCGGAAGAAACTGTGTAATTTCATTGGAGTACATTGAATGATGAGAGTTCACCATTGGAGAATGGATCGAAAAAGGTGAGAATTTCCCAATCTGTCCACTCCTTTATGCGAATCCAGGGAATGGCACTGTTGAAGCCTACCACTCTCACCACAGGGATCTTAGTGGCATAAAGAGATATGTGTTTGTGGAGGGACAAGTCTTTGTAAAATCCTACTGTTTGTGGTGGCTCTGCATTGCGCAATAGACAAGAACCAACTAAACGTATTAACTTGCACAGATAGATTGAGTTGTGAATGTGTATGAGGTATGAGTGAGTGAGTGAGTGAGTGAATTGGTTGTGTCAGTTCTCTACCTGGTAATGAATGTACTATAGTATGAATAATTAATTTTGTATTATGGATCATTGATGACAATTATGTATTCTTTGATAAAAATTTTAAGCTGAAAATAATGATGTGAAAAGAAGTACTAATGAAAAAATAATTTCAATAAAAAGAAAATGATAAAAAATTAAAACGATTTTGTTATTGGATTTTGGTTCTGCCCATGTTTGAATTTAGAGGTTAAAACCCTTAAGAAAATAGAGAGGTCACAAGGGACTTATTTCATAGTGTTTGTGGAGGGCCTGTAAGCATCAGAGGGAATATAAGGCTAAGGAGAGCAGGGTGGGACCTTTGAAGTGGAGTCCTTAAAGAAAGGGTTGTGGTGTGTATTAAACGTGAGACCCATTCCCAGCTCATGAGGCCAGTCTCTGCTAAAAAGTGTCCAGTTATGCAGTTGGCAATTGAATTTGGGAGGCAAGGTAGCAGGTAGTATTGTTTGAAATTCAGGAATCCTAGGCCACCACTATCCGTTAAGAGTTTAAGGGTCGCCATTGCTCCTCATCCTCATCTGACAGCTTGGTGCCAAATGATCTCACTCAGTATTTAATCCAAGTCACAAAAAAAGAGCAGGAAAGCGATAATGGGAGGTTAGTAAAAAAATATATAGGAGACGGAGAGATCTATCATTGTAATTAAGGCTATCTGTCACATAACCGATAGATGTATTGTTGATCAAAAGGAAAATTGCATCTTTACTGATCTGATAGTTTTGCCTAGGTTACCAAGCCATAGGTATTACTAAAAATGGTATACATTAATACAAAATTATTTGAACGTAGCCAGTGCTGAGGGCGAAAATGCAGGACTTGGACCAATTAACATTCAGTGCGGAACACTCTTCAAAATCTGAGCAAATACGGGATATAAGGGTAAGATCCAATTTAGCATCTCAAACATAGAGAAGTATATTGTCTGTGTATAGTGATGTTATGTGAACATTGGTCCTAAGTGTTATACCCTAATGTGAACTCTGCAAATGCAATTGGATTGCCACTGGTTCCATAGCTATTGCAAAAAAGCAATGGTGATAGGGGACTCCCTTAGCGTGTGCCCCTACCTATGGGAAAGAAGCATTATATAGACTTCCTGTCTTGACCCTAGTAGTCGGTGCAGCATAAATTAGGAAATCCACTTGCACTAACTAGTGCCTACTTCAATCAGTTTCAGAATCTCCAGCATATAATCCCATCTAATCTAATCAAAAGCCTTTTCCAAATCAAGGGCAAAACACGCCACCTTTGGATAGTTGTCTGCAGAATTTGACATGATGTCCCGTCTGATTGGTGTGGGTGGTTTAAAAAAGAAAGATGTGGAAGTATTTGATTGGCCAGTAATTTAGTAAAGATTTTAAAGTCAAAATTATGGATGGACAGTGGACAGTAGGAAGCCAATTCTGTCACAGTGTTATGGGGTTTAAGCTTTGTGGAGATAAAGACTTAATTCAAGGAGTCTGGAGTAGGATAGCATTGCTTCTCTAAGGAGTGTTTTAGAATTGGAGAAATTTCGGTGCTGATTGAGAATCAAAAAGCATATAAAATTCAGATGGAATGTAATCAGTCTGAGGGAACTTCTCTTGAGGTAAGTCATGCAGAACCACTTTGAGCTCCTGAAGCAATAGTGGAGGAATACGTTCTACCCTGGCTGTAGCTTACATCTGGGGTAGGAAGAGTGTGTGAAGAAATTTAAACAACTTTGCTGGGTTGGAGCTCACGGGGTGTAAAGAATTTAATAGTAAACTTGAAATGCATCATTAATGGTTGATTAGGAAGGTCAGAATTTCACCTGAGGATAGATATAGTCTGAGTGGTGTAGAGCATTGCAATTTTGGTCTGGCAAGAGTAGCTAAGAGCTGGCTCACTCTATCGCCCTTATTATGGGTTTTAGTATAGTTATAGTCGAATTGACTGAGCTTATCTATGGTCTCCAATAAGGAACGTTGAATGGGCACAATGTCTGTAGCACTTTCAGGGTGGGGTGGTAGTTTCTGTTCAAGGGAGCGTAGTGAGGTTTCTAGGTGTGTGAGTTCTTCAGTCAAGACCCTGTCTACTCCGACCACTGATTTGATACGGAATCCACAAATGACTACCTTAAAGGCCTCCTATTCCATCAATGTCAGTGAAATAATACTCAATTTGTTCATACATAGATTAGCAAACGCTTCGTCATCAAGTAATATCAGTTGCAAGTGCCAGGTAGGGATTGGTGTTAAACAACGACCCCAATTTAATTCAAACACTCAAGGGTTATGGTCCAATAATGATATGGCCAGATATGTGGCAATTTTGACTCATGTATGTCAAGAGTGCCTGTATTCCTATCTATCCTGGAGTGATTGTGGTAGGCTGGTGAATAATAAGAGTAACTTCTCTGGGTCAGGAATTCCACATGACAAATGTCATCTAGTCGCCAACCATCGAGCCATGTCCAACTAGTCGCCAACCATCGAGCCATGTCCAAAGAACTTTCAATGCCAGAATAGCTGGGGATTGCGGGAGTGGAGGTGTGGAATGATCTAGGGAAATATCCAGTGTGCAGTTAAAATCTCCCCCCAGGACCCAGGGGGCTCCCACCCAATTAATCAAATAAAGTCACCAAGGAATTGGATTGAGCCACATGCAGGGCGTACATGCCCCGATTATCAAAGGAGTGTCATCCAAATGACTCTGCAGTAATACCTAGTAGCCATCTACATCCACCTGAGTGGCTTCAACCTCAAAAGGGACCCTAGCTCCTGATCCAGAGCACCACTCCTCTGGCATAAGCATAGAACCTAGTTCCATAAGCTTGGCCCCACTATGTACTGCAAAGTTTGGAGACCTCGGGAGCCAATAAATGGATCTTCTGTAAAGGAGCGTTATGTATTTTCCATCTGAGCAAAGAGGAATGGAATTTGCTGCTGATGTGTGCCATATTCATCCCCTGATACTCCATGTCACAAATTTATATTGATTCAGAAACGGACTGTGTAATGTAGTCTGGGAACCCTGTAATAAGATCTGAACCAACTGTAGCAGAGTTGAGTTTGCCCCTTTCTTATCCGTGCTCAGATCAAGGGAGGGGGTGATGGGGATGAGCTTTGCATTTATACTGTGTTAAGTTGGCATGAGCTTATTAGAAGTTTAAAAGCCATTTTTTCCTTTCTGCTGCCTTTGCACGCAGCACACATTATTATAAATGTTTAGAGTTAGCTGAGTGTTTTGCTTCACACGAGAATAATATGTTTTTCTATATTAGCAGCCTTGCTTGGTAAGCTTTGTCTGAACAGTGAGTGAAGAGGCCTTCAAGGTTATTTCAACACAGTGGTTATTGTTCGGACTGATCAGCGCACATTCTAGACATAACATATATGCAGCTGTGGCCACCTCTGATTTTGGCGCCTTGAATAATGTACTGCGTGGGCATGATCAAACACACTTGGAGAACATTCACATGCAGAGAGCTGGTGCAGAAACTGATGTGATCCATTTCTGCTAGGACCAGAGATATGGGGCTGCCCTTGTAATCCCAAGAGGCCTTCTGTAGATATAAAATACCCTACTAGCAAGGGAGGGTGAGATATAGGTGTATTCTAACCTGTTTCCATTTAGCATTGTAACATGCTTTCTCCCTTTGTATTTTATGGAATAGTAACTATGCTGATAATCTTGTTGCTTATAATATGTCTGCTTGTATTAGCTAAAATACTGCGCATGAGAACACAGCATTAGAAATAAATATTTCTCCATTTATTCCCTGTTTTGAACTGGTATGAGAGTCTAACGAAAGAGTGTTCATGTGTTCCATATTGCCTGAGGTATTCTAAGTCCCATGTTCTGGGGTGTCTAATCATTGGTGTTATGGAAGAACCAATGAGACACTGATTGCTAGTCTGGTAGGGGATATTGGCTACTAAGGTGAGTTTTGGCACACTCTAATTCACTGAGGTTCAAAGTCTCTATGCACAGTTCTTTGTAAGAGCAGAATCCCTGCTACATGGCGCACGGTGGTCTTATTACATGACGCTTGAGTAGTACTTCAATCAGTCCTTAGCCCCTTCGTTATTGTTTCCGGTTAACAGTGGTGTTGGACAAACCTACCTATAGTTACATAGGTCTTTTCAAGCTTGAATCTTTCAAAACGGTTTCCTTTTGATTTACTACCCAGTTGTGCTACTTCGTTTTACATTGAACTTTTTCTTCTATGTGTCACTATGGCTAACATTGATATACCGCAAAATAGTTGCATTGCAGTTCGCAATCATTTGCAAGCTTATAATGTTGGTTTGGAGGGCATGGCAGTGATTTTGGTAGTAAGTGCTGAGGTTGCTTACCCGTTTGAGATTTGCTACTCTTGGGTGGCATTTCTTGCGGTGACTGCGGCTACGCAGGTTTTTCACACTTACACTCCCTCAGCCGTGCCCGTGGAATATGTTCCATATAGGACACAGGAGATTCTGATTTCTGCATGGAAGCACCGTGTTTGGTTTGATGGCGCCCTTCCCCACAGTGTAACGGCGATTAGATTGTGTCCTTGGTCCATTCCAGGTGCTTCTGGGCCGGTTTTGGCTGGATTCACCCCGCATCCTCGTGCGGGGCAGGTCCTGTTGCTGAATTACGGACCCTATATAACTCTTCTATTAGTGTTATTTGGGCCCTAGTTCAATATATCACCTGCAATTTCCAGGGTGGGGCCCCTGGTGTTGCGGCCCTTCCAGCTGGACCAAGCGGAATGAAGCTTAGTCCCGTGATGGTCAATGCAGTAATGGGCAAGTGTCCCCAAGATAAGGATGATATGCTTTTTTGGCTTGCCGAGAAATTTGACCAGCTGGAAGCAGTTTACTAAAGGACTTGGTACCAGAAGCTGGTGACTGTGAGTCATGGGATAGAATTTTTGCAGCAGTGTACACGAGGTGCTTCAGTACTCCGTCAATGGCTGTTTTTCCGATGGTTATTAAACGTGTTCAAGATGAACACGGACCTGAGGCTGGGGTTGAATTGGGAATGAGACTCGTTGGCACATTTGACGTAGTTTCTAATCTCGTCCTTTCTAATAGAAAGGGAGATTCAGTGAACTTTTAAGTGGCTAATGCATTACGTGAGGTCCCCAATGCCGACAAACCCCGACAGTTACTGAGAATTATTACGGCGGCTTATAAAGCCATTCGCCGCAATAGTTTAGGTGTCAAGCCCTTTTCTGCTAAAGATAAAAAACAAACTCAGGGTGCGAAGTCTGAAACGGACGTTGAACCCACAGCTTCAAAGAAAAATTGGAACAGAAATAAAAAACAGGGGAAACAGCAACAAAAACAGGAGTCCCATTCCCATCACCTGTGCCTGCGTCTACTGAGCGCGTTGATAATTTGCGCGACCGCACTACGATTAAGTCACCTGATAGGTTTCAGGTTCCTGATCAACGCTGTCCTCGTTCTTTACAGGACATATCGGCCTCTTCGTCCGGTGGTGGAAGCAGCAGAGTTCGGAGTAGCCAGCAGAGTGGTGACCAGCCCCACCCGAAAGACGGAAAAGGCAAGCAGAATGATTCTTCACAGAAAAGACCCCAGTTTCAGAAAAAGAAAGTTGCCGCATTAACAGCGAGATATGCCACAGATAGTGAGAACGCAGCTTCGGAATCAGACATAGGCGCTGACTCTATTGGACAGCGCAGCGGAGATTACCATAGTGCGAGAGGCCCTGAGTCCACTACCGAAGGTGCCAGCGACTGACCAATATGTTGTTGTAGAGACAGCGGATACTAGAGTAGCTCAACCTAATAGGCTTTTTGAAATTGTCCTTTTAATTGAAGGTGACATACAACGTACCATAAAAGGGGTATTTTGGGAAAATCTTACATCTACCTATGACATTTTGTTAGCGGAGGCTGACTGGCCCCCACCTTTTGTTCTTGCAGCTCCGAGAGGGGAGGAGGTAATCCTCCCTAGTTTCGTGCAGACAGTGTCTAAGGAGCATGCGCTGAATTTTGCAGAAGAGTGGGCTAAGGCCCTGGCGCCGGCTCTGTACCGTACGCACTGTGGTTGGGATAAATGTTCCCCACACCACGAGATTCCCTTACGGTCTATGCCACAGCCTCAACCTCAATATCCCATCCGGAGTGAAGCTAAGGCTTCCGTCGCGAAAATCCTTGAACAATTGGAATATCAAGGAGTGATTGAAACTTGCGTTCACCAAGCCTGACGGTTCGTACCGTTTGGTATTGGATTACCGGCATTTGAACTTGCATTGCTGTACCTGTGCAGTACAAAATACCCATGGCTCTGCTTTGGTGGATGGTCCTGTGCGAAAAAGGTTTAAAACCACTCTTGACATATCCAACGTTTTTTTTGCCAACAATTTGTCAAGACTGAGTTCTCAGTGGACCAGTTTTACCAGTGGCAGCAAACAACGCCAATTTAAACTTCTGGCCATGGGCTACGCATGCCCGCATTGTTTCTCTCTTGGAGAGAGTGGACCCAGATGCGTGTTCGTGTGTGGATGACATCTATCTCTCAGATGACAAAATTTGGGCGCATTTGTGTCGCGTTGACTGCATAATTTGTAACTTTGCGTACTTCGGTTACAAATTCAACTTTGCAAAGTCTCACATTGCAGAGTACACAGTGTTGTTCCTGGGCTACGAGCTCAACAATGAAGGTTGAGGATTGGCTCCTCACTTCTTGGAGAAATGCACACAGCTGCGTGCTCCTACGACACAGAAGAAATTGCAGTCCTTGCTGGGATTTCTGAATTTCGGGCGTACTTACATTCCCGTATATGCCCAGTGTAGCAAGCCATTGTATGCTTTGATACAACCTACTTTCACCAAATCGTGCTGGCTGCCTGAACATTCAGCAATTTTGCAATCTTTGCACGCAGAACTTCTAGAATCTAAATTCTTACTGAGTCGTGATAACCACACCAACCTGGTGATAAGAATCATCCCTGGGGTGGTGGGTTTCACTTACCTTACTTTTAACGAAGGTGACACAGTACCTATCGCTTACAAGTCACACTTGTACACTTCGGCTGAAATGCGGTTTTTCACTGTGGAGAAAGTTTTGACAGCAGTTCAAATGGCGATTCTTAAGGAACGTGCACTGTTGCAGGGAAAACGCATGTTGGTTGTTACCCCGTATCCTGCTCTGGAGGCAGTGACGAAAGCCAGTGTACCAAATTCTAAAGCTTTGCACCCACGATGGATACAATAGGCAGCATCATTGACGTCTCCGGATGTCACGTTTTTTTATATGCCTCCTTACAGTCACAGGAGTTTTTGCAGTATGAGTTTGTTCATCCTGCGCCATTGTCTATGCGGCCTTTGGAGGATTTCCATTGTATCATTTACACTTATGGTTCAGCGCAAGTTGCGCATGGGTCTAAACACGCATACATTTCAGCTTACGCCATTGTGGTAGGTACCATGGTGAATGATGAATTCAAGTCCAATGTCGTGCATACACAGACATTAGGGGACTGTACCGCACAATTGGCAGAGCTCCGTGCTCTGATGCTTGCATTGAAGTACACTGATCCTGGTGTGACTACTCTTATTGTGAGTGACTCTTACTACTGTGTCCAGTCTTACAATGAAAACCTGTTCTTTTGGGTACAGAATGATTTTCGTGATTCCAAGGGTAGCGCGATAAAACATAAAATGATCTGGGTTTGAGTGGCTGAGCTTAAGGAGCAGTTGCCACTCGTGTATGTAATTCACACTCTCTGTCATCAGCACATGGGAGTTCACGCTGTTGGCAATAGTTTGGCTGATGAGGTAGCTAAAACAGCAGTATCGACATATTTGGTTGCAGCAGTTACACGTTCCAAAAGTAAGATTGATGATGACATCTTGGCGGCTGTTGCCTCTACTGAGAAGTGAAGTAAATATCCTAAAGGATTCCCTTTAAAGTATTATTATCACTTAAGTCCTGATAAAGTTCCTTATGTGAAAATACCGGACGTTGGTAAAAGACTGATTCCCAACGCGGACCGCAGGTACACACTGATTACAGCTGCCCACGAGGGTGTTGCGTCTGCGCATGCGGGCGTTTCGGCTCCGGTGTCTCAGTTACAATAACGTTTCTGGTGGCGGGAACTGTGCAAACTGGCACGTGATTATGTCCTTCAATGTGACATTTGCCAGCAGATTAAGCCATTTCTAATAAACCACTTGGCTGTGTTTATTTAGATCACTGCGGTCCTTAATCCTCTGATCCTGCTATAAGTACATCTTAGTTGCAGTTGATTCTTGCACCCGCTTTTGTGTGGGTGTGGCCATACCGCAGCACTGATTCGCGAACTGTCATAAGAGACTTGCGTGTCTTTGTAGGGATTTTTGCCTGTGGCACCTTCCATTCGGATCAGGGTCCTGCTTTCGCCTCTAAGGCGTATAAGGATGCCATGACTTCGTTCGGGGTCCAAGTCAAGTTTTCATCTCCATACAGACCTGAGGGTAATAGTGTTGTGGAATGAATGAACCGAGATTTAAAGCAGTCTTTGACAGCTAGATTTATAGGCACTGGCAGGAACTGGCTGGCCCACCTCAGTAGCGTGCAACGTGCACTTAATAATCTCCCTAGAAGGTCTCTGGGTGGGCGGACCCCATACAAAATGCTCTTTGGTATCAAAATGTTCTTCCCGGACCTTGATGGTCTAGACCAGGCGGTGGTTTCTGCCCCCTTTGACGTATATGAACATTGTCATGTTTTACAGAATCTACAAGAGACGAGAGACAGTCTTGCAAAGGAACACTTGCCCTCCACATCTGAAGCTGCTTTGCAGATTCCGGTAGTTAGGTGGCTACCCCAAGTTGGAGAACTGGTTCGAGAGAAGATTGAAAACAAGAAAGAATTTGGTCCCTCATATCGAGCTCCAGTTCCAGTACTTGGCGTGAAGGGCACAAGAACAGTCATTTTACCACCACTCCCAGGTCGTAAAGAACAAAGGTACATCTCCATTGACATTGTCAAACTACACAGAGTGGCCGATTCTTCTTAGTATGACTCCTGCGGTCTCATGTCCATCGATTTTGAGAAATTCTGTTTTCACCCCGGCTCCTAACCCCAGGCCTCACGTTGCCTTCGAGATGCCTGCAGTTTCCAGTCCTTTGTTAAGTTCTCCACCTGATGCTCACCTTAACGAGACTGAATATACTTACCCCACTGACTTATCGATGCCTGATTTGCAAACCTGTTTGGCTATGGAATCCAGGTTTTCATTTGACACTGACTCTCACACACATCGAAGACCCCTTCAAAAATTTCTGTTTTTGCAACATGGTTTAAAAAACATTTTTTGATTCCTCCTTGGACCTACATTTGGTTGGTGCTTTTTTCGATTTACCTGTTCATGTCTATTGGATTTGTGGTGTATTTTGTCTGCCTTGTCAACGGACACTATGTTGAAGAGAGAACATGCATTCGACATATTAATGGAGCATTGGCTCCCCATTCCTCATCACACAGATTGATGAGGGACCTGGCTTTTGTTAACATCACTGCTTGGCCCGTCTTAGATGGGATTGTGTGGGATGCTATTAAATTTCAAATCCACAGGCCCACAGAGGTTATAAATGTCCCAAATGTCCTAAGGGTTTCTATGGGGGATGTAATTAAACAAAATATACGTTCTGATGATTGGGATGTTCAGGCCGTAGAAGCTTTGTTTTCTGATTTGAAATATTATGCTGCCTTTGATGCTGAAGATTTGTATCTGGATTCCACAAATTATGGTGATTTGTTTTGTTATCAACACTTTGGCAATCACTACCTGCATAAAGCAAATACCAGGAGAAATACTGTTAATTATACACAATAGGAACATTGTCCTGCTCCTGTACAAGGCAGTTCCACTTCTCTTTTAAAGAGGTTTACTTATTTTACCGATTTTAATCAGTCAAATCCCAATGCATTTTATTTTAAAATGACCCAAAAGTCCACTTCCAAGGTTAGACTTACCCACACAAAGTTATTGTATTCAAAGTCCTTTTTAGACCAATTGGCTGTTGGGGGCTACAAGCTGTGGAAAGATACTATTGATCTTAAATATGTTTGGGGTTCTAAAATTTGGCAAGTGCAAGGCACTGAGGCTTTGCATCAGGCATGCCTCATCCCGAACCATATGTTGTTTTTGAATTCTACAATTTCACAAACAACTTGCTTTGGATTGGCCACTACTAGAAAATTAAATGTTCCTTCTTTTCCTGAGTTAGAAGAATATTCCGGTTGGAATAATATTTTCAAGTTTTCCATCAGAGAATTACAGACTCTTTTACTGAATTCTACCTTTAACATATCCAGTTTGGATCCTAAGGGTTGGTTGCTGTGGCACAAAGGTGGTGATTCTTGCCAGCATAGTTTTCTAGGTTTAGCTACAGGCTACACACAGGTCAGAGTGGATCCCCGTTTGAAAGTGGCAATTCTGTGACTACCTATTCTGTAGGAAAATTATGTCAGAGTTGGCTCAAACATTCCACTTTGGCGTCAGTTAAGCTATATTTATCTAAATTGACTGACGATGTTGATCTGAATGATTTTGTGAAGGGCCCGGCTTCCGGCAGATCTAAAAGATGGATATATGCTATTTACAACGAGGTTTGGAAACTGTCCCAAATTGAGGCGGCTTCCTGCATTAGAGCTATAGATCAAGCTAATTTAGAAAAAGTGCCAGCAGTTGTAGATAACAGCAATAACACGCTTTCTTTCCGCATTTACACGTTGGATAATATTGTTTCATCTGTTGTTGATATTGTGCAAGAAGATGTGTCTGTTTTGTACCATGGCCAAAATCAATTGCGTTTTATTACGCAGTTTGCCTGGACCTTGCAGACCTTTAAATCAGGAAAGGCGCCCTGGCACTACATGAATACTTCATCATTATTTGCCACGTTTAATTTGACTGAAAAGCAGTGTTTTATGTCTATGAAAGATGCAACTTTTTCTATGTTACATATTGAAAAGTTAGAACCGTTACCATTTTCTGTGGCTGTGACAAATTCTTCTACGTGGCTTATTCACGGGTTAATAACTTTACCTTTTCCCCTTTTCAAATTCGAGGTCTGTATGAAGTGCTATGCAATAGGCAGATATGAACCTCTGGGCACCGCTTATCTTCATGAAGCTTGGTCACTACCATTTACCTATAAGTGCCTTAGTGAGGGAAAAGAGGTTTACTTGAATGGTGAGGATTGCACTACAACACCAGATCACTCATTAATGTGTAGGACTATCCAACATTTACAGTGAAGATACCATACTAAAAACGCTAAACGCTTTGAAACCATCCAATCACTTCTCTGACCCGCTCCCGGCAAACTACATAAAAGACTTCACTCTTCTCCTACTACCCCTCTGGACCAAGATCATTAATGCTTCCCTTCAGCAAGGTTCCATTCCAGACACCCTGAAAATGGGGCAGGTCTCGCCTATCCTTAAGAAACCCACAGCGGACCCCACGGACCCTAATAACTATCGCCTGATCTCCAACATCCCTATGTTAGCTAAACTCCTGGAAAAATGTGTCAACATTCAACTGAACTGTCACATTGATCGTTTCAACCTGCTGAACCAATTTCAATCTGGTTTCAGAGCTGGTCATAGCACAGAGTCAGCCATGACACATGTATTAGATGACGCTCTAAAAATCCTCAATCAAAACGAAGCTTGTCTGTTAATCCTACCCGACCTGTCATCAGCATTTGACACCATCAAACAACACAACCTGCTAAATCTCTTGAAACACAGAATGGGTTTATCTGGAAGTGTTTTCAACTGTTTCGCCTCTTTCCTCCAAAACAGATCCCAAAGATTCAAGGTCAACCAATCCCTGTCCTTCCCCTCGCCTGTCACGTTGGGAGTTCCTCAAGGCTCCTCCCTCTCTCCCACCCTTTTTAACCTTGTCATGGAACCCCTCACCGATCTTCTCAGCCTTTCCAATATACAATTCCACATGTATCCTGACAATACCCAAATCTACATCAAAATTCACTCTCTGGAAGACATCAAATCACTCAATTCCACTCTACAAAAAAAACAAATCTGGCTGGCAGAAAACCACTTGAAACTTAACTCCCTCAAAATGGAATTCCTTGTAATCGCCCCCCCTAACAAAACTCAAAATATCACAGATTGGTTGAACCATCTAACAGCTCTCAATGGACAACCGCTCATAGTCGACTCAGCAAAATCTCTTGGGGTAACGCTGGACAATAACCTCAAAATGCTGAAACACATCAGTGCCTCAACTAAGGGAGCCAACTTCCACCTAAAGACCCTACGAAATCTGAAACCTTATCTGCCCGCATTTGATTTCAAACAAGCCGTTCAAGCCTTAGTTATCCCTCTCTTGGAATACGGAGCAGTACCCTTATGCGGACTCCCGAAGTCTTCGACAGCCCCGCTAAGAGCCACGATCAACTCAGCTGCGAGACTCATTATACTCTCTAAGAGAAACGCCCACATTTCCCCAGACCTGAGAGCCCTCAACTGGCTACCGTTTGAAGCAAGAATTAATTTAAAAATTGCTTGTATGACTCATAAGTCTCTCTACCACAGCACCCCACAATACCTAACTCAGAAACTGGTGCTATCAGCGGGCAGCAGAGCTTCCAGGAGTGCCAAGACTCTTCTCCTACAACCTCAGCGATTTGCCAAGAAAAAAACGTACAACCGGTCTTTCTCTGGTATGGCTCCAAGGATTTGGAACGCTCTACCCAGTGAAACTAGAATGAATCCTTCCCCGGCTTCCTTCAAAAGAGAAGTAAAAGCTATCCTCATGGCTCAATCCACGTGTACTCTCTGCTCTATTCGCTGTACTTTATTACTTGCATTTCCTCGCTTATATTCTTTCTTCGATTATATCTTTGCCATTTTGCACTAGCATCGCACCACATTGTCTTGTTCTAGATGTATCTAGTACTTAATTATTGCGTGACTCATTATATCGTTATATATTCTGTATATATTTCTACCTGTCACGTAAAGTGCTCTGATACTCGCAAGAGTCTGGTTCGCGCTATATAAAACCTTCATATAAAGTAATAGAACGAGCCGAATTTAGCCTGTATTTTGAAAGTTACACCAGCACCTGCTATCATACCCACATTCACATTACTGGCAAACAGGAGTATTTACTTTTAAATAATGAAAATTGTTGTGGGATGGTAGCCGGAATTCCTTACGTGGTTACGGTTAGTGAGCGTGTAGTCTGTTGTAATGTAATGTTCCCTCCTCCGCATGGGAAGCTTGATGTTTCCATCTGGCCGACGATTCCGACCTTGAAAGCAGAGTTCAACAAGATGAGTCGCATAAGAGCTCTATTGTCTCAGGAAGAAGTTGCCCTCACATCTGCTCGTGAAATATTTGTCCTTCACGTGGCAAACACCCACACAGAGGTGCATGCTTTATTAAATACGGATTTGCCCTTGCATTTCGGTGAGTTAATTCACACTATCTTTATTGCATCCTCCACCTCGGGGGTGGCTCACTTTTTTAAAGTTGTTAGCAGTGGCCTTGTGACTTCTTTTCAAACTTTATTAGGTGTGTTCCCGGCATTTTTTCATTTGATTTATTCCAGCCTGTTCGGAGGATTTCCCTTAATGCTCGCTCTGGTTGCAGGCGTCCTTCTGTTGTTTTGTTTGTTTCTAAATGGATGCACGTCCTGTGTTGTGAGAAGATCTGTCACGACTGTTGTTGCTCCGCAACTGAATGCTTGAATATTATGGAACACTGCCTCTTGCTACATTGAGTGCAGTTTATGGATTATCGTTTCAATTTTCCTTTTTCACATGCATCCAGCCTGTCTTTCATTGCCCGAGTTGCGATTTCGACTGGGCCCTGGATTTGTGGCTCTGGAATACGGTGTCTCCCAATGCGAATTATGATCAACTGATGAGCCCCTTAGTTGCTCATGAATTGTTTTGATCTGGCAGAGGGATTACGGCCTTTGCAGCGATGTATGGAGTCCTGGGACGTTGGAATGTTTTCGCAGCAGCGCAAGATTTCTTGGCACGCAGCTTCATTGAAGACACACCGAGTTGCCCTCTGATGGTGCTAGAGGCTCCGGTAATTGAAGAACATGTATGTTCTTTCCCTTTGCTGAATTGGATGGCTGAAATGTTTTCAGATTAGAACAGTGACTTCCTATTGGAGGCTGTTGCTACATATTTTGCATATACATTGTTGGATTGAGATGTGTCATCGCTTCTCTCTCTCCAATGACTGAGGTCACATGTTGGACATCAGATTTTTTTTATTTTTTTCTTCTTCATTTTTTCTACCCAGGCCTATTGACTTCCCTATGTCCGTGGTTAGAAATTCTTGATTTGAAGTACATTCCATTTATGGAGTTTAGTTCCCGTTTTTTCACTGCGGCAATTTGAACTTGGTTCTGACTGTTGTTCTTGAACTCTGCTTTCCAAAGTTGCCCCTTTCTTATCCGTGCTCAGATCAAGGGCGGGTGTCATGGGATGAACTTTGCATTTATACTGTGTTAAGTTGGTATGATCTTATTAGAGGTTTAAATGCCATTTTTCCTTTCTGCTGCCTTTGCACAGGGCACACATTATTATAAATGTTTAGAGTTAGCAGAGTGTTTTGCTTCACATGAGAATACTATGTTTTTCTATATTAGCAGCCTTGCTGGGTATTTTTTGTCTGAACAGTGAGTGCCGTGGCCTTCAAGGTTATTTCAACACAGTGGTTGTTGTTTGGACTGATCAGCGCACGTTCTAGACATAACATATATGCAGCTGTGGCCACATCTGATTTTGGTGTGTTTAATAATGCACTGCGTAGGCATGATCAAACAGACTTGGAGAACATTCACATGCAGAGAGCTGGTGCAGAAACTGATGTTATCCATTTCTGCTAGGACCAGAGGTATGGGGCCGCCCTTGTAATTCCAAGAGACTTTCTGTGGATATAAAATAACTACTAGCAAGGGAGGGTGAGATATAGGTGTATTCTAACCTGTTTCCATTTAGCATTGTAACATGATTTCTCCCTTTGTATTTCATGGAATAATAACTATGCTGATAATCTTGTTGCTTATAATATGTCTGCTTGTATTAGCTAAAATACTGCGCATGAGAACACAGCATTAGAAATAAATATTTCAAACTTGCACGTGTCTCCATTTACTCCCTGTTTTGGACTGGTATGAGAGTATAACGAAAGAGTGTTCATGTGTTCCACATTGCCTTAGGTATTCTAAGTTCCATGTTCTTTGGTTGTCTAATCATTGATGTTATGGAAGAACCAATGAGACACTGATTGCTAGTCTGGTAGGGGATATTGGCTACTAAGGTGAGTTTTGGCACACCCTAATTCACTGAGGTTCCAAGTCTCTATGCACAGTTCTGTGTAGGAGCAGAATCCCTGCTACAGTGTGAGTCGAAATTGTCAGTGTCAAGTAGGTAAGATTGATGCCCTGAATATGGAGAGTATTGGTGGAAGAAGAATCCTGAACAAAACAATCCCCTTAACGAAAACCATGGACCAAGGCTCAACATAGAACCGCACAAATATAAGTCCCTCAGCTAATATGAATCAGAGGGGAATGCAGGGGAGGGTGAAATCTGCAAGCCGTGAAGTCAGCAAACCCCCGCTTAGGAATAACATAAATGCACTTAGGCAAGACAGGTAGTGTGTCGATGAAATGCACATGGTTGATTGTTGGAAAGAGGAGAATGGGGTAAAAAGGAAACCAAGACCGTCCAAGTGCCCAAGAGTCAACATCTGTGAGACCGGAGTGTACTGAGGGTCAACTTTCAGGGAAGGGAGGGGGCAGCAGCACACCACCCTGCGATAACAAAGGCACTGAGGGTCCATAAGAGAAAAAAGCAGTGCTGTATGTAATCACTGAAGCATTTATCATCTCTAAGTCGGGAGCCCCCGAAGAAACGGCATCACAGGCCATGTTGGTGCTCGATGTAGACAGGTAGGGGTAGCAGATAGGTCCTGCAGTAATGACAACACCCGACAGTACATCGTTGGTCATGCTGGGCCTGAGAGGCATGGCGACCCCTTCAGCCTTCAACAACAAATGGTGTACAGAGTTCCCCCGGGAGAGCTCAAGAAATTTGGCTCAACCTATAGTTCTCTCTCGTGATATCTAGACAAGGGGTGAAGAAAGGGTCTCAAGTGTGCAGTGTAGACCCATATTCCAGAATGAAAAGGTACCTCACACAGGCTATCGACAGGACCACAACTGTAGCCCCAGTCGATAGTTGTCCAGCCTCATCATCGGTACCCTGCTCCTTCGGCAGGCTGGCGGTGCAATGCCCGTCGGGCAGCGGTGAAAGCTGCACTTTTGGTGGAGATCTTTAATTCTGGGCCAGCGGGTGTGTGCGTGTGAGGGGCCTAAGGGAGTGTAATCGTGAGCGTGGTAGTGAAGTTAAAAGAAGTCAGGGGAGTCCTGTTGGTGAATGTTTTATTGGTCAGGCTCCCTGCTTCAATAAAAAGAAAAGGGGTACTGAGGGGTGGCAAGTAATGGAACCAACCCTTATTCAACCCTTTATGTGCAAGAAGTGGTCAACATGTTTCACGCCCTAAGGGCGATTCATCAGGACCTGGGTGCTCATAAATTACTTGGTTCCTTTAAAAATTTGTCAGGACACCAGTATACGACCTGAGGTAGTGTCGTATCATAATGGTTCCACTGAGGGGACCTTCTGGAACCCTAATGTTTCCTTCTTGAAACCTCACGGGCCGTCCAAGTGGGGCCAGCAGCGAGATGAGGGAGCCCTCTAGCGTCGCTGCAGGCAAGCTGCTCTGCACCTACCCCTCCCACAGGAAACCAAGGTCTGGACAGCCGGCATGGTTGAACAGAACGTTTCCGGGTTTAAAAAAGGGAGGTAGCCCCTTCAGCCTTGGCAGAGGGTACGTAACTTTCTGACAGTTGGAGATATATCTTTGATGCCTGAGTTTTGAGGCGATAATATCAGAGAAAATGGCGGAGGAGGGCCCTCCCAGGTCTCCAGTCAGTCTCATTCTGAAAGAATGAGGTTACTGGTTGGAAGTAATACGCAGTTTGGCTTGAAAGAGTCATGCATATTTAAATCCCAGTGAACATAGTCTCTTTTTGACTTGCATGAATGAGGAGTGTTTACTTTGCACAGAAGGAGAACAGTCAAGGAAAATCATAATTTTCGCATTATCTATTCAAATTTGATCTTTCTTCTGGGCTTCGACCTGTATTAGGCCTCAGCCCTTGACATTGAGCAGGTGGGCAAGGAAGGGTTTCAGGGGTGCCTTTGGTTGCGGGTGATGGGCTGGGGCCCTATGTGCTCTCTCTACCACAAAGCAGGAAGACAACAAAACTGGGGCTACCAGTTGGTGCAGCCAGATCTCCGTGAAACTCGGAGGGTCATCCTCCTCTGTTCCTTCCAGGAGGCCAATAAGGCGAATATTATTACTGCATGTTGCCCTTTCCAATTCTTTGAGTTTATCCTCGAAAATCTTCAGGCATTACATAATTATGTTGATTTTGCTGTGAGAGATCCTGAGTGCGGGGAGACAGGGAGTCGATGGCCGCTGTGTTTGCTGCCACTTTCTTCTTCAGTTTTTTTTGATTTTCCCAGAGCAAAGTAAAGTCAATAGTTAAAGCATCAACTTTCTCCTCTAAGGCAGGTTGAGATACCATGACGGCCATCAGTAGGGTCTCCAATATTACCTCTTGTGGCAGCAGGGTCATATCTTGTGGATGGGCTGGTGAAGCCATGGATGCCGCCGTGCAAGTACTATTGGATGGCTGCTGTTCTCGTTTCCGCGTATCGCGTTTTTTGCCCATGCAGGCTGAAGATTCCTGTATGATGAATAATGGATGTAGAGAGTATAATCCGTGGTAGAGTGAAGCATGCATTTGATATATGTCCTGCTCCAAACTCACCTTGTCCTACTTTGATATTCGAGGGCTACAGTGGGGGGCATGAGCAGTCGGGGTCCTTCGGGTAAGAGGTGGCTTCAGGTAGTGGGAGCACTATCAAATACAGCAGAGAAGAATGCAATCAGGTACCTTTGGGGGATAGTGTCTATAATAGATCCCATCTAACTCGACATATCCCGCATTCAATGGCAGTAATCCCAGATTCACCTCAGACCCACCTCACCCCTGGGAGAACAGGAGGGCATGAGCAACGCAAGCCAGTCTAGTAGTGCTAAGAGGCAGTTGAGGTAGAGTGTACTCACTTTTGTCACCAGGCCAATAGTGGGGAAAGGAGGGGGAAGAAGGGAACTCATCCACTGCAAGGGTGCTCTAATGTTCTCCACGTGCTGGGCAGATGTGAGGCTGGGTCACACATACCGTGTCAGAAAGGTCGCTGTCCACTGTCGGACGTAGGGCTGCATCCAGTTGCTCCAAGCAGTCCCCTGACTCTCAGCGCCAGGCCCAGAGGGAGGGAGGCTGAGTCTATGCAAGCTTCATGTCCAGACGCAATGGTATGCCTGTAGCACAACAGCAGAATGTCAGGTGAACCACAGGAGGGAGCCCCATCCTCCCGCTCTACAGTGTTAAGCCTCCGAGGGATGAAGGAAGGGCTGCATGGGCCATGTGCCCGGTGGCGGCGGCGTGTCTGGGCTGTAGGCTACCAGTGGGTCCCCAGGGGTAGGCTGTGACCATGTGCTCCAAGCCGTCACCCCACTTGGATTGCTGGGTCTCCAGAGGAGGAGCAAGAACAGGTCCCCTAGAAAGAGCACTTACAGCCAGCCACCAAGTCCGCATAGACCATGAGACTGCAATGGTCAGTTAACTTCCCAGGCCTCCATACCCTCCCTGAAGCCCCGCAGAGACCACTAGCAGCTCAGTGTCCCAGTTCAGTTCAGTTTATTAACAGTTTGGTAAAAGACACACAGATGATGAACGGAATGCAGAGCAAATCAAACATTCACCCCAGTCAAGGGATCTTGGTTAAAGCCATTGTTCTTTTGCTCACCATGCCACCCAAGTTTAGACCCAGCCATTCACAAATTAGTCTTGACCCTGTGCCTCATGGGAACAGTCCAGCCTGAACTGCCAAGCTAGGTTCTCCCTGGACCGGAAACAAGCATCCTGGGACCAGTTTCGAGGCATCACTCCTCATCATTCAGGCTAGCTTGTATCCAGTGGCACCTGGGACCCATGTGTCAGCATACCCGGTGCACTTAGGGGAAGAAAGCAAAAGACACACAGATGATGGAACGAATGCAGAGCAAATCAAACATTCACCCCATTCAAGAGATCTGGGTTAAATTAGTCATTCTTTTACTAACCTTGCAACCCCAGTTTAGACCCAGCCATATGCAAATCAGTCTTGACCTTGTGCCTCATGAGAACAGTCCAGCCCGCTCTGCCATGCCATGACCTCCCTGGACCAGAAACAAGCATCCTGGGACCAGTTTCGGGGCATCAACCCTCATCTGCCAGGCTAGCTTGTATCCAGTGGTACAGTGAGCCCGGGACCCACGTCTGAGCATACCCGGTGCACTTAGGGGAAGAAAACAAAAGACACACAGATGGAATGAATGCAGAGCAAAACAAACATTAACCACGGTCAAAAGATCTGGGCCTAAATCCATCATTTTTTTGTTCCTCATGCCATTCCTGTTTGAACCCAGCCATATGCAAATTAGTCTTGACCCTGTGCCTCATGGGAACAGTCCAGCCCGAACTGCCAAACCAGGTCCTCCCTGGACCGGAAACAAGCATCCTGGGACCAGTTTCGGGGCATCAGCCGTCGTCAGCTAGGCTAGCTTGTATCCAGTGGCACAGTGAGCCTGGGACCCATGTCTGAGCATACACGGCGCACTTGAAGCGAGAAAGCAAAAGACGCACAGATGATGGATGGAATGCAGAGCAAATCAAGCATTCGCCCCAGTCAAAGGATCTGGGTTACATCCGTTGTTCTTTTGCTCACCACGTCATCCCAGTTCAGACCCAGCCATATGCAAATCAGTCTTGACCCTGTGCCTTATGGGAACAGGCCAGGCCGAACTGTCAAGCGAGGTCCTCCCTGGTCCAGAAATAAGGTTCATGGGACCGGTTTTGGGCCATCACCCCTCATCAGCCAGGTGATCAAGCCTAAAAATGCCATACAAAAATTTCATATAAATTCATAAAAAATGTATACATTTGAACTAAGACAAAACATTTTTTGGGGGGTATATTTATACAAATATACCTCACCAGTCCACATAAAAGAATTTAAAATCAACAGGCGCTACTTTTAACCCTAACCCTTCTATGTCAAAAAACATTGAACAAAAATTAAAATCTCTCCATTTTCAAAATAAAATGAACAACCTTAACCCCCTATCATAAGAACATTTCTTCCATTTTATTTCCATACAGGCTAATTATTATACCAGTGCAAAAATACAACCCAATTTCATAGATGCTAATATTTGTATCTCATAGGCAAGTAATCGAAAACATTAAGTAAAAGAATCAGCAAGTATAAAAAACTGTTTCTTTTATTAAAAAATAATTACATGGTAATAGAAGAGACATTTGGTTCAACCATCCTCTATAAACCATATACCCTATAATAAAACAGTTATTAACATTTTCTATACTAAAAATAAAAAATTATGAATGTATAAAAGGTGCTTTTTCTTTTGTGCAAGATTAGACAACAAAGTAAAAAATGCTTGTTCTACTATTATTAAGAAAAATAAAATTTTATCGCAATACCCTTTCTTATATTTGAGAATATAACTAAAACATAACAGCCTCTGTATACCCATTCCATAATCTTATTGCGGCAAGCGGTTTTTCTTAATTAACTGATCCTGAACAACAGCTAAGAATTTCCCTACTGCATAACACAGGAGTATATTACCGCATCCTAGAATTAACTGAAGGAGACACTTGTACGTCGAATCGGAGTCAATCTAAAGGTCAGTGGCAACAACGTTCTTCTACTAACTGAAAAACTGGACCAGATAATAAGTAAATGCAAAAAGGTCGGTGGTCACCTTAAGCAAAAGGGAAGCACAGCTTTATCCATCCCGGTTACTGGACCAGCTTCTATCATATAAAAGCTGATACTTGCCCCAATCTAACCTTTAATGCTCACCTCCTTATATGTGTGCTCATTATATCCTGTAAATAGGATTGAATCTGCCCCATACCATACATCCTTTAAATGGCACGGGATATATTTCTTACACACAACTACTAGATTGCTCCTCCTAGTGCCCTCTTTAAGTAAATACTTTACTATTTGCTTCTGCTGTGTAATGGACAGCACTTGAAGTTTTTCCCGTGCTGTATTATCTAATGAAGCCTTAACATCCAGTTGGTTACCACCCAACTGTCAGCATACTTTTTCTGCTGGCTGGATTTTGTAATTTGCCAGCTGCGGTCTGTACAGATAACAGCGGTGGGCGGTGGGGCAATGGGGCGGTGGGGCCGGGTGGGGGATTTCGAGGGAGGAAGCAGAGGAGAAATTAAATAAATAAATAATTTTCCCTTGGCATCATCCCTCGAAATCCCCCCCCTCACGCAGCCCCACCGATGTTACCTGCACGGACTGAGGCTTCAATTTGCCTTAAGGAACCCTCCTCAGCTGTACGAAGACCTGGTCAATAACTAAGTAGCCATTGCTTAACATTAAGTATGGCATTTGTCATGCCCATTTCAAGTCTCAGAGCACTATTTACAGTTCTTCTCAACAGACCCATCTGTTTCTTCCAGGCATTCATTTAAATTATTTTGCAATCTTCTTGCAAATCTTATGGGAAAACCCATGCATCCATACAGAAGCAAACTCATTATTTTTGTATTATATGTATCTCTGAGCACTTCAGTGGATTAATGCCCCAGTGCAATATCTATCCTAAATAATGCATGCTCCTTCAATTGCCTTAGCCCTCACTTCCTCTATATCCATATGTGGCATGAAATTAAGATTATATATGAATAGAAGGCCAAGATAGCAGTATTCTTCTACCTCCACTACTTAAGCTCCATTTAGCCATCACATAGGCCGTCTCTTCCGTCCCCTCCCTATCGTAAAAACCATTACCTTAGTCTTAGCTGTATTTATTTTCAAAAAGTTGGACCTGATATATTCAGGAGATACATCCAATTGTCTCTGCAAGCAGCTCAGTGTTCCAGGATTTCCCCCTGGAGGCTGACTGGAGCAATCAAGGTATCAGGGTCCTGAAGGGCGAAGGTGGAGCCCTGTGTTCCGCCGGCTGATGTTGGTGGCACACCTCAGGCAGGATCGCAGGCACAAGAAGGCTCCTAAGGGGAGGGCAGAGTTCAGATATTCCAGGTTGCTACCTCACCATTGCCCCAGGGTCTCCAAGGGGAGGCAAGAGAGGGCCACTGGGGATGTGCTTTTGGCAGTTATAGCGCATCTCAAGACTATCACTGAGTTTCAGTAGGCTGGGTCACTTGTCATAGTATCTAGTGTCTCAAGAGACTACCTGGATGATGTCTAGGTCGATTTAGGGGTAATAGGTTCCCTCTGGTTTAGTGAAGTCAGGATAAAGCAGGCCGTATCTAGAGCTCCGCTAAGTTGCAGCTGCATGGCCAATGGCTCTGCTACATCCCCAGGTTTCGGAAACCTTACACAAAAGGAATCTTCATCTGAATGTGGTCTAAAACCTCTCAAGATGTGGACACACCAGCAGATCATCGTGTAAAGTAGAGGCATGTCTTTTGTGCCCACCAACTCGACAAATGAGCTGAAAATAGAGGCAACATTTCTTAGATTCATGCGGACCCTACGATTACGCCATATCTTCACCAAAAGATAGGTGACGAACAGATAGGAGGGGAACCAAAGGCAACAACATTTAAATCCAATAGTACCTTTCAAGCATCAGTTTTGCACAAAATGCTAGACACTTTTGAGAATATGATAAAAAAAAGACATCAAAAAGTTCAACTACAAAACTAACAAAGGACAAAATCTCACTCAGCATGGCAAAAGAGCTATCAGATCAATAGTTAAAAGTTCTAACATCACACTTCAACCAGCAGACAAAGGATGGGCTTTAGTAGTGTTAGACACCACCTTTTATCACTCTTAAGGTGAACCAACATGTGTTGGATGATAACACATACATGCCACTGGACTGTGACCCCACTACACAGCTCTTGGGGATTCTTAACAACATCCTACAGAAAGCAGACGATATGGATTGGATAGACAAACAAACCAGATCATATTAAACAACAAACAATCCATGCAGACCCAGACTGTATATGATACCCAAAATTCATAAAGACATCAAGAACCCCCTGTTTAGAACTATTGAGTCAGGATGTGGATCTTTATTTGACCCCCTAGGCAGGCATCTGGAATACTATATCCAACAATTTGTGCAAATTGGCATTCCTGTATAAGGGACACCACTGACTTCTTACAGAAACTCCAGAGCAAGCAGTTGGAAATGCTGGACAACTGGCTGTTGTGTACCATTGATGTAACAGCACTGTACACCTCTATACCTCATAAGGCAGGAATGGAAGCAGTAGAGTGGCCACTACTACGATCACAGAACATTGGGGCATTAAAGCTATTTCTATTGGAGCTACTACACTTTTATTTGAACCACAGTTATTTCTCGCAGCAAGGGAACATTTATGCGCAGCTAACATGTACATCCATGGACTTTTCAGGGGCACCTGTGTATGCCAACATCTTCATGGCCTAATTTGAAGATCAACACAAACAACTCAAGATGTTGGTAAAAAATAGCCTTGTACTGCAGGTTTACAGATGACATCTTCGTCATTTGGTCTGACACCAAAAGCGCACTAGAAGAGATGATGCAGTCACTGAACACATGCAACCCAAGGATAACATTCACTTACACAATTGAGGACAAGCAAATCAACTTCTTGGATGTACTGGTCACAAACAAATCCACAAGACAGGGTTTTGATACACACATATATATAACACCCACAGACCGTAATAACGCATTAGCCTTCTCCAGTTTTCATCCCAGGAGCTTGATTAAGAATTTACCATATTCCCAATTCACCAGAATCAAAAGAATTAGTTCAGAACTAACCACATGTACTGAAAAGATTGAAGAATACAAGCAGAGATAGAGAGAGAGAGGGTATCCAGAAGAGGTATTGCAGGGGGGCATGACAAGGGTTGACCAGATAAATCGAATGCAGTTATTCATCAATTCAAAGAAATCTAACGAAAACATAATTGTATTTGTGTCTAAATTCACAACTTGTTCATGAGCCATTACACAAATGATTAATACCAGGTGGGAACTCCTGTAGAATTAACCAGATTTCCATGGCTTATTCATGTGCAGACCATTACATGCCTGTAAAAGAGGCACGAATCTCCGGGAACTACTGACAACACCAGACGAAAAACAGAATGAGGAAGAGTGGCAAGGGACAAACAAATGCTTTAACTGTATACATTGCAACAATGTCATTAAAGGCAATGTTGAGTCACACCCTATCTCAGGAAGGAGCATGCAACTAAGATACACAAGTGATTGTAATACACGCAATGTCATTTACTGTATTAAATGTCAGTGCGGCAAGGTGGACGTGGGGAAAACAGAAAGGAAAATTAAAGTAAGACTTACTGAACATAAGAGCACAATCAGAACAAAAAATAAAGCATTGTGTCTGTCTGTCCACTGGGAAGAAGCCAACCATTCCATATCACAACTGAGATACCAAGTAATGGAGAAAGTAACATCATTACCTGGCATTGATAACAGTAAGAAATTGCTACAACATGAGATCTATTGGATCAAGAGATTGGGCACAGTGGCACCATGAGGTCCCAATGACCAGATTGACATGAGTTACTTTATTTAGGTCCCCTGATTAGGGGTACATCACAGTGACCAACATACTAAAGTCTTCAAACACACCACTAATGTCTACAAATACATCATTTAGATTATTAGGACCAATAAATCTATAAATACGAGCCCCCATGTTTTAGGGCAACATACATCGCCACATTACTAATCTCTTCACATTAACAGACGGTATCACAGTCTTTGGTGATGGGAGTCATATGCACTCACAGCACATCAAAAACGTTTTCTTTTCAATATCTCTTTTTTTACTGTTGACCTGATAGAGGGGTTGTTACTTCCTTAAGTACAGCATTTGTTCACTACCCTGATGTTGTGGCAGGTCATATTCTATTTTAAGTCATCACAGTGGGTATTTGGTATTACCGCATAGTAGTTTTTATTGTCAGGTGACATTATGTATTCTAACTAGAGCAGGGTAACATATTGTCTACATCTCAATTTTGTATTTTTCCTCCCAGAATGGCATATCTTTGGATTAGGATGATGTCACAGTCATTGCACACAGCAATGGTCTCATCCATACTACTATTATAAAGAGAGAACACAAACCTTTGAGCCAGGTAAACTCAAAAAGTACTGCACCAATCACTACACCCAATACACCATTTAAAAGGGGAGATGTCGCAGAAGGACATAGGCTATAAATGTGGACACCATATACATTAAAAAAGCAAAAACGCCAAAAGTGGGAAAGTAGTCCCTTGTGGGCGTTAACGTGGGCGTGGGCATGTCAAAGAAAAGATGTGGGCGTTTAGAGGGGCGTGTCAATCAAAAGATGTGGGCGTTTACAGGGGCATGGCCCAAAGTACAAACAATAAACATATGCCAAACGATTTCACTGATTTCACTGTGCAAGGCACACACTTCACCACACACTTCAATGTGCATAGCGCAAATGTGATTTCAATGATTTCACTGTGCAAGGCACACACTTAACTGTGCATCCCGCGCATTTGCAAACGGCCGCCTATCACTCGCCTCGACATTCGTGCATTCGTCGGCGTTACCCTTCAAACATTAACGCCTTCGTGGGATGACATCAAAAAAGGGGCTCACCTTCCATAATAATACAGTGCCACAGGGGGCAGGCTTACAAAAAGGGCCGCCTATCATTCGCGTTGCTTCGCACAGTCCACCAATCACGACACACAATGATTAACACACACACGAGTTGCGATACAAAAATATAACAAATGTTTAACCATTTGACAAACGACAACGTTGTCACAGGGGGAGGAACGTAAACAAAAGAGGCGCGCATTTCTTAGACAAGAAAGCCAATCGACGGAACATGAACGAGACTTTACTCACAAGGCTCCGAATAATTACGTATGCTGCGGTCAAAATTTAAAACTTACACAAACACTTCAAAATTTCAAACACTCTGCGTTATCAGTGGAACACTGCCAGTAATTGCGCCGATAAAAAAAAAAAAAGACATTAGTAAAGGGATCGAAAACGTAAACAAGGAAAGCCCCTTTCACAAACAAGCAATTTCAGGCAAAAACATCTGAGCGATCACTGTAACACTTGCGGCGCAAATTACAACATTTGGTAAACAACAACATTCGCACACAGGGGGAACACTCTCAACAAGGACAGCAAAACAAAATTAGGTGTGGCTCAATGAAAACCTGCGGATGAATTACACACACATCACTAATGCAAACAAAAAGTAAAGGCAACACTGAACATCGGCCATCCCCGGACAACGTCGGGACGGGCTGCTAGTGTTTCTATAACGTGTGTGCTTTTACATTTTACTGAGGGAGTGGTATTAATTAGAGTTCTGTCGGCTCTATTTCAGGTTTATCACCACAATCACATTGTCTTCGGATCATCCATATATGTAACTCTATTGATTTTATGCACATAACAGCATCTTATGCGTATACTTGCGTATTACTGTATTACATCTATATTCTCATTATATATGGTCTATGGACAATCATTAGGCATATAGGTGGTGCAGCTGTCATTGAACACATTCACTTTTACAACGTTTCAATACGGCGGCGGTTCCCGCATTCTATTATCGGAGCAGACAACGTCAATCTGTCTCCTCTGTTTATCACTCAACATCGAGTACTTTACTCGATTCCCCACACACGAGACGCCTAGAGCCGGACACTCGTTTCAGCAAAGCACTAGGGGAACGTCCTTTACAATGGAACTTTTACAACGAAGTACCGTTACGACGCAGGTTTAACAACGAAAGTCATTACAATGACTTTCGCTGGAGGGTGCTCTAGGATAGGTAATAGTTTAATTTACTATCCAACACCTTCCCTACTATCCACGGGGATTGGAGTTGCAATAGTAAATTAAACTATTCACTATCCACCGCTCCCCAATGCAAATCATTGTAACGACTTGCGTTGTAAAACTTGCATCGTAACAGTACGCGTTGTAAAAGCACGCGTTGTACCGTCATACATCCAAGCACTACCGATAAGCGTTCAGTTTCCGAAGGCAGCACAGTGAATTGTCCACATTGGTGTGGACTCTTGGGTGTAGGTTAACCCGCATTTTGAATTGGACGATCTTTTATGGCATTGCAGCGAGGGGTAACGTCCCCTAGCGTGGACACTATTTTGGGAGTAGATGGCTATATGCTCATGGTCTAGTCTGGCAGGGCACAGGGTTGGTGGCATTTGTCGTAGGAGTTGGAATCAGATGAGACAACGCTTTTGACATTAGGTTTTTGTTTTACAGGGACCGAGTTTTTTCGACTATTTATTTCCATTTCACATTGGACTCGTTTTTCAGAGGTAAGCGGCATTGCACGTTTGGAGATCACACTGGCAGTGCTGTGTGTGTGTTTGGCATTTATATATATGTTGGAATTTTTTACAGGTTAGAGCATTGACTGTATAATGGTTCTACATTAGTTTGGACCGCCTGAGGTATGATATTGAGTGATGATTCCCCAATTAAATTTTTTAAGCACCAGGTGTATAAAAATAGTGCTAACTACACATGTCCATCAATCATTCTTTAATCTCAGCATAAATACCAGACCTTTATAAGGTACAAAACATATTGATCTACAGAACCATGCAAATATGATTGGCACACGCATTAATTGGGTCCCAGTGAACCTCAACACTTACAATGGTAGTTTGGGCAATTGAGTACTTGTATGTATAACTTTTTTTTTAAAATCTTAAAAGCTTAGATTTTATGTTTCTAACATTACACAAACTGAAGACAATACACGTTAAATAAAATAATTAAAATAAAACCAGTTATCCAGTTAAAAGACAATTATTAGCGACATGCAGTAGTGGTTGCTTAGAAACATCTACAGTAGGAACAGGTGCTAGACTTTAAATCCTGCACTTTCCTTCAATGAAGTTCTTCACAATGAAATTACCAAATGTGCATGCAGAACTGTCCAGAACTCAGAATGCTTGTGCAAGGACAAACAAAAGACACTGTCATACAATATCATTAAGCTATACAGTTTTTTGACAAAATAAGTTAATACAACTAAATTAGAGCAGAATCCTGCATTTAAGTAAGCTCCCTAGGCTTCCTATGTATTTCTTGGTGTTTAATATTGCAAATTTCTTTTGGGTTTTCAGATATGGTCCTGAGGAAGGGACACTGATGTCCTGAAATGCATCGGCCTGAAATTGAACATGATCACAACATTGTGTATAATGTTTTGATGTTCCATTTATGTTAAACTGTGTTTGCAGAAAAAAACTCATCATATTGAGTCTGTTTGTACAGAATTATTATATGATATGTACTTTGAAGTATTATCAGAAAATGTAATGAATACTATTCGAATAAAAATAAGTATTCAAATGGAGTAACCGGGAGAGAGTGTTAAAATATAAGAAAATTGTATCATTTTTGAGTGTGAAGAGTGCGCAGCGCATTCAAGTCTGTGAACTTGTCATAAATTGGTTACTTAGCATACATGTGTTGACAGCACATGTAGAGGTGCAGCACCATTTTGTAAACATAGTACTAACTCAATAGCACACACGTGCAGGAGGAGGATTCAGGAGTGCACCCCCCAAAAAAAACATACAGTATTCACACCTCACCAGAACACAACGTGCTTGTTACTGTTAGGAAGTTGAGGCATGATGTTCTGAGAGATGTGATGCTGATCACTGTCAAATATGGACTGGAGTATGCCATCAACTCTTTCTAATCAGTTACATAAATGTCCACAAATTGTGTAAGTTTCAGAGAACAGATCACTAGGTCATCACATTGAGAATGTCACCCTGAGACGTTTGGTGAGGATGCGTGTCTTTATAGCTCTTCTGTGGCAGGGCAGGGGTAGTTTGTTGTACTCAGACTTGAGCAGCCTGCAACTGCACATTTGATGCCAGAGAGACTGAGATTTACTGGACATGGCCTCTCCTATATTGGTCATCTTGGTCGATCACAGTGGGAAATGTGTAACATGCACATTTGAGGTTCTGTAGGTGTGATCAGATTCATCTGGATCCAGTTACAGCTTCATTTCATGAGGTTGTTGGTTTTTCTTCGCATCTTGCTGTGAAAGGTTTGCATATGTGAACTGCTAGACATTATTTGACAGCATTTCGCCTTTTTTGCGACACTTATGGACATTTCACTTTTAGTGGTGTCTCAATTCCTGACTACTTTTGTTAATGCATTCCTCTGTGATTTACCTCAACCTGATGTGAGTTTAGTGGATGGCTCCACTTTATAAATCCATGCAGAGTTGTATGGTCAAGAAACGTAATCTTAGAACTTTTTTTCTAGTGGCAATTACTTCAAACAGGAGGCTTTTTCCAAAGAGAATGCAGTCATTTGAGGATTCCATATATTAATTCTTTCCGAGGGTGGCAGACTGAATCCACCACATTATCTATCCATTGTAAATCATGAGGCAGGTCTATATAACAGGCTACAGGAGCCAGTGACATCCATTCCATCCATTTATCCTGCACCACTACAAAGGCTAAGATTACAAAAAGCATAACTTACAAAAAAAACAATAAAAATAAAAATACATATCCCAGGAAAGTAACAAATGAGTACATTATGTTATCCTAATGACTACATACTGGGAAATTACTTATGTGAACTTCTCCCAAAGCATCTCCGAAAGAAGGATGGTGGCGAACCACCCTAAGATTTTGTTACACCAAGAAATTCTACTAGAGTGCTCTGCCAAATTGTAATTGTGCCTGGTCCTCCACTGCTTGGCAAATGGTCTGAATCTGAACGTCCTTTAAGAAAGAAGACGTAGCTGCCTTTTTTTAATTTTGTCAACAAGGCCTCAGACGTCTTTACCTTTGCTCCGGTGACTGTTTCTTTTGCGGCCACTTTGTCTTGCCTGTGGCCTTTGGGGCTGCCCTTTGTATTGCTGCACTTGTGGAAAGACCTTCGCTGCTCCCGTCCATGGCCCCCGCTCCGCATCTCACGTGGACCACCGCCTGCCAGACAAACTACCACCCCCAGGAGGCAGTACGGCGTGGTCTCGCGTGAAGAGAAGTGGGCCGGGCTACTTATTGACCAGCGGGCTTCCTGCGGCGCGGGACGCCCTTACCTTTGCTCCGGTGACTGTTTCGTTTGTGGCCACTTTGTCTTGCCTGTGACCTTTGGGGCTGCCCTTTGTATCGCTGCACTTGTGGAAAGACCTTCTCTGCTCCCGTCCACGGCCCCCGCCCCGCATCTCACACGGACCACCGCCTGCCAAACAAACTACCACCCCCAGGAGTCAGAGTGGCGGGGTCTCACGGGAAGAGAAGCGGGCCGGGCTACTTATTGACCAGCAGGCTCCCTGCAGCGCGGGACGCGTGCGGGCTAGCTTGGGCGAAGCCCGGGACAAGGGCGGGCCCGTCCGTGCCCGTCAGTGGCCGGCCGGGGCCGGGTCGGGCCATTCCCCTTAGCTTTTACTTCTCTCTATGCCCTGTTTCTCGTATTCAGTAACAGTGTTGGCATATGTATAGAGTTTAAAAATGGGGAAAAGGAAGCATGTCAGCCCCAAACTAAATGGCGGGGGGAGGACCATAGCGGATTCACAACAAACCTTGCTTAGCTATTTAATGGGGGCGATGGGTATAATCATATAAGCACAGCAGATAAAGGCAAATTCTCTGGAATTTAATCATCCTGCCCCTCTGTCGAACCCTAAACAGACAGCACCATTAAAACATTCTACAAATGGTTGCATCCAGCAAAATGTTGATAGAATCACTTTAAGTGACTCAGATTCTATCCAACAACCACCAAAAAAAAAACGGAAAAACCCGGCCCACTAAGATAGTAGGTTCCAGGCAAACCCTCTAATCCACACTAGCGTATATCCTCTTTCAGGCAGCGAGGGAGAAGCAGTAACTCAAAGAAAGAAATACACTAAACAAGGAAAGAGGAAAGGAGGTACAGGTAAAACATCTACACAAGTCCAAGGGGTAAATAATAAGGGCCGTGTAAGTGCCAACAATTACATTAAGTCCCTTATTACAGTGGTGGAAAGGCTGGACATGTATCTTAGGATAAGGCTCGACCAAATGGAAAACAGACTGACTCAAATTGAACATACATTATCCTCGCATCCAGGGCCGCTTAACAAAAACATTCACTCCCCCCAAAATAATCCAATTCCAACTCAAAAAGGAACAAAGAACACACACCAAGTAAAACAGCAGAGTTCCAACATAAGAGCAAAAACTCAGTTACCCAAAGCTCCCCCAACGACAGACGGTGTAAAGGCCAACAATTCTGTCGAGGTCATTACAGATACTATTCCACCAGGAAACTTTGCCTTATCCTCTCGCGCACATCTGTCCCCCTTATTGCACTCTGACTTTCAGACAGTGACAAAATTAGGGCCGGACGAAACTTTGGACCTTCTACCAGCGGTGACACCTTATGTAGTGGTGCTGGCAAATGTTCCA
This sequence comes from Lissotriton helveticus, assembly GCF_964261635.1. Classification (NCBI taxonomy): domain Eukaryota; kingdom Metazoa; phylum Chordata; class Amphibia; order Caudata; family Salamandridae; genus Lissotriton; species Lissotriton helveticus. The sequence continues at coordinate 1,070,361,707 of NC_136069.1, read as the reverse complement.
CGAAAACCCCCTTTAGAATTAGAGGGTTGGGAAACCGCTCAGAAATAAGGCTTTACACTGGATATGGTCAAAAACAGGTCTAGATGATTCCTTATTTAGAGACTTTAAAATGGTAAGAAGGGCCCAGTGGGTGGGCCCTTGTCCAAGATCCTGTCCTGGTGATTGCATAGTACTTAATTTTGGATCACCAATGCCAGTCAACAGAATTTTTTCTGAGCTGGGCAGAAATCACATTGTCAGGGGTGAAATTAACATACTTCCATTGGGATTTTTTTACCCCCCTCCAAACTGTATGACATGCACCCACCACCTTGAGCGCCACAAGAGACACGACCCATACCAGATGTTTCCCATAACAAATCGATTTGGCCCATTATACGGACTGGAAGAGCAAGATTGACTTCTTATTGGGAACTCAAATGATACCCCCCCATTGGGACGAGAAATAGAGCAACTCCATGAGAGTATGGTAGAACCTAATGTCAGACAGGGCCCCGTAACTAGCGCCAGTACGACCCCACAAGGGCTTTTTAATATGGACCATAGTGACAGGGCTGAATTAAGCCTGCTTTTTTGGAACATCGCAGGCTTGAAATCTAAAACAAGCTACGAATTCTGGATACATTTTATTAATGAATTTAACATCATTTGTCTCCAGGAGACATGGGTGATCACCCAGATCGAAATAGAGGGCCACAAAAGTTTCTACTCTATGGCCCTTCTGGAAGAGCAAAGGGTGGACTGGTCATCTTTGTCTCTAACATCATCAGGTCACTGAAAACTGACACAGTCAAGGTAGCACCTAATTATCAAATCACGATTTTAAGTATAGACAAAACTAACCCTATAGCCCTTGTTAATTTTTACAATAACCACAGCCAGGCTGAGGGTACAAATGTACTAACTGAAATCCATAACAGCCTGGTAGAGTTAAAAAGAAAATTAAGGAAGGATTTGGTTATAATATGGGGAAGGGACTTTAATCAACATATATGCGGATACAGTGCTGATGGACTGTGTGGCATTGAGGATGAAAATGATAATTTACTTACTCACTTCAATCACACCTTGATGGGAAACTCCTTAAACGAGAAAATGTTCGATCTTGAAATGGGCCTAGCCAACGAACTTGTACATCCTTCAATTCCCCTAACAAACACCTATAATGGGAGAGGATTCTTTAGCACCATTGACTACATACTGGTCACCACAGCTTCCTCCCCCAGACTATCAATATTTTTAACGCACGATAACACATTAAGCGATCACTATCCTAACAGTGTAATTCTATCTTTGCCATCTACCGTAGATAGAGGGAACTCATTGGATCTTTTGGGCCAGGCAAATCTCTCTGTAAACAGACTAAACGGCTATACACTTAAAAGGGGAAAAATAGACCCACTACAAGTTACAACCAAGATAGTGACAAATTCTCTTGGAGCCATCGAAAAATGCCTAGACGACACTAGTGACCACCAGGTGGTCCTGTAAAATTTCCAGTTAATCACCCAATTGGCAAAAGAAGCCTTGTTGGTCAATGTAAGGCCGAAGAAAGCAAAATTAAACGGGTGGTTTAATACACGATGTACCGAAGCCCATTCCAAACTAAAATTGGCTCTTCAACCACCTGATAGGGAAAAAGGTGAAATCATAAACCTTAGAAAAGAATACAACTGTCTATTAAAACAAAGGAAAAGGGAACTTAAAGAGAAGCTGTGGAAAGAACTCCGTAAAAGTTGTGCCACAAAGGACAATACTACCTTTTGGTCCATAGTCAAGTCACCCTTTTTAGGGGATACCAACAGCAACCCCAAAGTGGATGTAGCAATTGATGAACAATCTTGGATTAATCACTTTGCTCCGATTTTTGATTTACCCTACGAGGAAAAGCTTCCTCCAGTAGCTGAGATAGGTGGTAGTGCCACCAATATTAACTCCACCTCCTTCCCAATACATCTTGATATTACTTTAGAGGAAGTAGAGTCAGCACTATTAGCAAGTAGGAGCAGTAAAGCACCGGACCCAGATGGAGTCCCTGTAGACCTATACAAATTCAATCTGGAACTCTGGGCCCCTATCTTAACTCGTGTATTGGAATCATCCTGTATAGTTGGTTTGCTTAATACATGGTCTGCTAGTATACTAGTCCCAATTTTTAAAAAGGGCGACAGGCAATCCCCCCTATGTTATCGCCCAATATCATTGTTGGACTCGCTAGGCAAGGTGGTGGGCCGTATTATCTTAGAAAGACTCCAACTATGGGCAGAAGAAAACTCGGTTCTATCAGACCTTCAGTTTAGCTTTTGTGAGGGTTTAGATACCACCGAACAGGTTTTAAACCTAACACTTTTAGCGGGGAAGTATGTGTCTGCAAAGGGCGGGTCCTTGCACCTAGTATACGTTGATCTATCAGCAGCGTTCGACTGCGTCAGTCATAGTAAGTTATGGGCGGTCATGCAGAAAATGGGGGTAGAACCTGCCATAGTGAATTTTATTTGTGAACTTTACTCAGGGGCAAGTGCCCGAGTTAGGTATGGTACGGGCGGACAGCTGACCGCGCCGTTCGACGTGCAGCGGGGAGTACGGCAGGGATGTGTCCTGGCACCCTTTCTTTTTACTCTTTATACCAACGGCCTCAAGCAAGCCATGATGAAAGGGTGCCAGGACCTACCACAAATCAAGCAACGCCCCATTCCCGCTTTGCTCTACGCGGACAACGCGGTCATTTTAGCACGTACCCCCCTGGAACTTCAGCACGCCCTAGGCAGATACAACACATTCATGGCCAATTTGGACTTGAAAATCAATATTAAAAAAACGTTTGTGATGACTTTAGGTAGAACTCCTCAACGGCCCAAAGCAATATTTCTAGACAGGATTAAGTTGGAATCTGCGAATATGTATCCATATTTGGGTATTGTTATTGACAACAAGCAGATGTGGAAACAGGCCATCGATGCAAGGAAGCTGCTATTTACCATAGCAACTGCAGCTCTAATTAGTTTTTCACGTAAGCTGGGCAAGCGGCCCCCAACTGAGCTATTATATATCTACAAGACAAAATGCATAGCAACTGTAATTTAGGGGGCAGGGATATGGGGCTATGTGAGGGTGGATCCGATACAAAAAGTGGAAAATTATTTTCTGCGATATCTCCTTGCTTTACCTCAGGGCTCCTCCACCTACTCTTTTCATATGGAGCTAGGCCTCCCATTCCTGACAGATCTGATAGCAATCCAGCCCCTCTTGTTGTGGCACCGCATATGGGCATCCACAGAAACATCTTTTTCCCAAAATCTCATCTTGGATTGTCTTTTACTTGAAAAAGCCCACAAGATAGGATGGATTGCTTATGTTAGAAACTTCTTTTATGATTGGCAGATTATTTTCACAACACCATACAGATTGCAGGAGTGTCTAGGAAATCTTTCAAGATAACCTGTCTGACCCACCTAGAACAGCTGCGTTTTAGCAGTGAGGATACAAAAAAGAGTGTTCAACACTCAATAATGGTCCAAACATCATTGCATATCCAGCCTTACCTGACTTTTAATCTAACCCCTTATGAAAAGTTACTTTTAACCAGGTTCAGGATGAACATTTTTCACCACTTTGTCATCTTTCCCCATACAAACGACTGGTCAAGAACAACACCCCCATGCCCTTGTGATGAAACATCCGCACAAACAACTATCCACGTTGTCTTGTTCTGTAAATTTTATTTGGCCCAAAGGAAAAGATGGCTAATTCCTTTATTAAAATTAATGAATTCATGCAGATACCATCCAGCATTTCTCCGATTGCAATTTTTGGAGGAAGAGGTTACATCGAATCAGGTAGTTAGATTTTTGAAATCTACACTGAGACTTAGGAGCAGCTTAGAGAGTAGTAGGAACTCATTATGAATTTGAATTTCTTAAATTAATTTTACTTGCACTATTTATGTTATAAGTAACATTTTAATAATGAAGAGACTGACATTTACTTCAAATGTACTGTATGTCAATGTATACTGAAAGTGCTCTTCTTCTTTTTTAATAACTTTTTATTGTATAACTAACTGTTCCTTTTTACATGTACTTTTATGGTTCTTCTAAATTATGAAAACCGAATAAAGTATTTCTGATCTGATCACTTCAGATGGGATTTTACCTTTGTTCAATAAATGAAGTGAATGAGAAGCCTCTTGGAATCTTTACTTTGCAGTCACTCCTTCCATTTGGATGATTAAGAAGGAAGGAATGAAGGTAGGAGGATAATCTGTGATAACAGATTCATCAAAGTGACCTTTGATAAGAAGGAAGTTTCACTCTCATGGTCACTTTATTCTTAGAGAAGATACTGAAAGGGGGGAAATGCTGAGACCCTGATGCTACTTCACTCTTCTTACTGAGGTGGATATAACAGCTCTTTTTTATATATAAGACATATATGCAGCCAAGAATACAGGGTGGTTCTGAATGGAGGTATGGCTAATACCTGGTTAAGATCCCACAAAGAAATTCTCAAGAGAGTAGTGGGACCTTGCGCTGAAGACATTTCGAGAATATAGACAAATCTGGCAATTTGAAAAGGGAAAGGGATACATTGGTCTAATGAAGAATCACAGCCTGTTTGCAGCTCAATGGGTCAGTCGAGGCCCTCGCCTCCACCCTTCTGACAGATGGCTGCCCTCAACATTTAGAGATCCTCACTTGCCTAGCAGCATTCTCTTTTGCCATAGTGCATCAGCGGCTGTGGCAAACCAGAATGCAGTGTGAGCTGAAATGTTGGTGCGGCCCTCTAACCATTAATTTTTGTTTTCCAGAAACCAACTGTCAAAGCAGAAGTTGTTTTCTGAAAAACATTTTAATTTTCCTAACCTGAATGTAGTTTTCTCACTGCATGTGTGAACCATTGTTTTTTCCCCTATCGCTGTTTGATACATACCCGGTCTGTGACAAAATCACAATCTGGATCATGATTTGAGCACGCGCCCAGAACTTTGAATAAACATTTACGATAGAGTTAGTAGGCCCAGGCTGGGATATAAAAGCCTTGACCTGAGTTTCCAACTAATTGTGAGGCTGTTTTAATATTCTGTATTCCTCAAGAAATCAAAGGTGGGGTACTTTGATGCAGCCAAGAAATTGAAAGTGATAAGCCAAGCTTATCTGCAGATCTGAACAGAAACACATACCTAGACCATTCAACAGTACTGGTTCTGCTACTCCAAATGGTTATCAATAAGCACTGTTCAGGGACCTGTGACCTTGGATAGTCCTATTACTTGGGGTCCACAGAAAGAGCACTTGAGGAAAGTGCAAAGAGATGACTGTTATGTTGTTAAGATGTGCCACCATGATGTGAAGCATTAGCCAGAGATCTGCACACCAGCTGGAAACAGGACACCATTTTCAGCTCACATAGAAAGTGCTTTGGACAAAAGGGGATTCAAGGTACAACCCTGACAGAGGATACATGGAGGAGGTTAGTTTCCCTAGGTGTAGGTCCTAAATGTAAAATGAGGGACTTCAGGAAATTATGAAGCTAGAAGTATTGCTTACTTCATGACAGAAACATCACAACAACCAGTAGTACGATAACCATTCATGGAACCAAGGACCAGCAGTGCACTGTTCTGTCAGAGAATTAGCATGAGATGGGTGTGAAAGCAGTACAAGAATGTTTCAGGAAATGGATGCCAGAGGAGAGAATTAAATTGAAACAATGTATCTCAGGATTTAAATTGATTGCCTGCACTGATAGCACAATGAAAGTCGACTTTGTATGCTGTATTGCAAAACATGGACCTGGCATAGTCGATGGGTACCATTTTTTTTGGACAGGTTTTGTTCTACAATTGCCTACATTAAATTAGGGTTGTTGTTTGAAAAAAACACTCCCCGAACAAAACCTCCAAAGCCTTGAAATGTAAAAGATTTGTGGATTAACAAGCTTATAATAGCAATAAATATCTTAAAGGCTGAGCATTTACAAAGAACATTTGGATAAGCTTTACAAATGGAAATGTCAAAGACAACATTCAGAGAACTACATGTGTGTTCTCTATAAATCAGGCTATAATTTAAAGATAAAACCCACGTTCTGTTCTGTTTCATGCCCTGGAATATTTCTCTGCAAGTGGGAACAGTGATTCTAAATACATAAGAGACTGTAGGAAAATAAAACTTACTTTGGTTCACTTGGGCAGGAGTCATTTGAAGCATACCTTGATGGCAATTGTAACTTGCAAATGTAGGTTGGACATGGTGGTCCACATTCCTGATTCACGTTTTGTCTCCCTAAAAAATATATACTATATAAGAAGAGTGGCATATTTATACGGTACACACTACATGGGTTAGAGTGTACATATGTTTTCACACTGTTCTGATACTTTATGGTAGCGTTCAGAATATTGTGTTTCCTAAGCACTTTGTCAACAAACTAAGTCACTCTGAAATATCAAAGATACCAATTAAATGAGAAGTTTTGTTTAGCAGAAACCATGGTACAATTTGTCCCTGGGCATCCATCTTATATCATCATGTGCCGATAAACTGAAATGGGTGTGTAGCTTTTCAAAAGGTGCAATGTACTTACTCACTACATCCTACACCACCAGTGTGACTTTCCACTTAGCTCTGAAACTAATAGTTCTGAAATTATTAGTAACTTATTATTAAGCTTTTTAAGTATGTACTTACGGGCATGAACTAGTAAGCCCCAGAAGAGCACCTCTATCTTTTAAAGCGCACACTCCCAACACATTGGAACCATTCACTGCATGACCCTCATTGTCATTCTTTATGCTATCTAGGTAGAAAGCAGATTTACCAAAACATCCACAGATTCTCATTCTTACTGCACTCCGCACAATTACCCATCCAAATAGTATCCTGCTCTAATACTCAATTTCCCAGGCCTCACATATGCAACTTCATCTTTCATGTCATTCTGCCAACACCTATCTGAGGAAGTAAACACAGACTACGTGGAAACCACCGGGCTACTTAGCAATCACTGGACTCATTGAATAAGTTGTTAATTCCTTGGCTTTCATTTAAAAGATTCAAATGTAAAAACCACAAATGCCTTTCCATTTGGTGGTTCCATTTGGTCATGCAGCCCTTAATAAGGAGGGTTCTTCTATTTGGAACTCCCTTTGAAAATTTTGAAGACCAGGCAAAAGTATGGTTAGCCTTCCATCTGCTTACAATTTCTGTCTCCCACAGTGACCCGGGCTAGTTGCTTAGATGCCTAAAGCTAGCTTTGCCCACATCCTAAGTCACCACTATGACATTATTATCTTCTCTCCTAGGCTTTCCCATCTTGTCATCACCATACAAGCTTTTTGGTTCTTGTTGATAAATACTTCCTGTTACCAAGCCAAAGTATCGGACCCACTGTGCTCTGAGGTAACGTACTTATAGTACGTTGTGCATAAAAACACCACAATTATGATGATAATAGCAAAAGCGACAGCACCAACAACAATATCAGTAATAATATCATGCATTGAAGACTACTAGTTCTACCAAAACGGGCTCAAATCTCCAGCTCCTCAAAAAAACTTACGCCAAACAATAAGTACTCATCACTCTTCTTGATCCGTTTCCTCAAGATATTATTAACTAAGTGAACACACACAACAACATATGGGTCCCCACAACTTCACTTTATTCCCTTTACTTCTGCCTACATTCACTTCACACCTAATATCTAATCTTGCACCTTAACATAAGGCTAACAATTTCCCATTCTAATTTAGATTTAGTACCACTAAATTTAAATAGTAACTTGCAGCCCAATCCTAAATGTAGTAATAATTAAGCTAATAATTAAGGTAATAAATAATTTTATAATGCAATACATTAAATGTACCTGTTTCTATCCCTAAATTAATTATCATCATCATCATCAGCAATCTTTATTTCGACAAAATGTTGTCATAAAAGATACAAAACAACTCAGTAAAAGTAATAAATAGTACATTAAAAACAAATTGTAAAGCATTAAAAAACCAACACATGTTCCAGTTTTGACAGATATCCATTAAAAACAAGCAACTGCAAGGGATTATAAAACCAACGCATATTCCAGTTTTGACAGTTATTCACCATCCCCAATTAGTTGATGTCTTCTCTTATGCCATATACTTTCTAAGAATTTGGCTACGGCAAAAACAATCATACCAGATAATTCAGTTTTAAAAATCCTATACGCCTGCAAACAGTGAGAAAACCCTAAGTTTTTGCAGGCCGGGACAATCCAATGCCTCCTTGCCCACGCATAAGCACGACAGAAGAACAGTATATGCAGCTCAGTTTCTTGCTCTAATTTGCACCCAGGACAGTGACTCGGGGAGGACTCAGACCATTTGCTGGTATATGCTCGAATAGGCAAACTGCCATACCTCCATTGTAGGTACAATTTCCTGGTGGTGGTTGGGAATATAATATCTAAAACTGGTTCAAACTTGTACATATCCTTAGCCTTTAAGAATGATTCTGTCAGGGTACCCGAATCTATATTATGTATGTGTGCCTCAAGTTTACTTTCGTAATACAATGTGACCAAGTGCTTCCGTGATACCCTGGTGCAAGATGACAAAGGGTCTGACCATAAGGAAGCTAATCCTAATCGCCCTAGTTCATTCTTTATGTAATTGAACCAGGGGATTTTCCCCGCATTTGGGAGGGTCAGGATTTCCTGCAACTCCGACCTATAATTAACTAGCTCTGGTGTAGTCCAAATTAATTATGTTAATTTAAAATCATACATCTTATTCTAAACTATTACAAACTGTTTCCCAATTATATGAAGTATTTACATTTTAATGTTACTTAATCTTGTTAATACTAATCTTCATTTAAAATGCACAAAATTTAAATATTTTTTTGAAAATATTGAATTAAATGACTTAGTTAAATACACTGTAACCCCCAACTCCTTTTAATGACATGAATACTCAGCAATTTACAGTAATACTAACTCTAACTAAAACAAAGAACATTATTATCAATTTTTTTTTTAAAGTTTTGGTCTGGCTATATTCAACTCTAGCTTATTGGACAATCGCATGTTATCAATTTGCACAATCAGTAGTAATGAAAGAAAGTGGGCTTTGAGACAGCCACATTCAGCCTCTGATATTTATACATTTTTCATGGTTTGTGATATCTCATATGGACTGTTTCCAATAGGTTCTGGTGAGGAGGTATCATGTAGTCCATTTGTTAAACTGCAGATGTAGTTTCAAATGAAGCTTGCCTCTGTGAACCAGTCTATAATCTCTGATGTCTTTATTTTGCTGAGAAAATATATTTATTGCTACTTGATGACTTTGTTGTTTAGGAACTGTGTACTGTTGTGATACCAAAGCCTTTCATAAAGACACAGTGCTATTTACTAATTACCTTTCCTCATGTATTTCTTTTACTTTGCTTTCATGACAATATGCTGTTGGATTTACAGGCATTTTTTGTTCACAAAGTAAAGACGTGCTGTGCCTAGAGATTTTAGATGTTGCCTACAGACAGATTTGAGCTGTTTGTTGTTGAAAGATCTATTATGAACAATACTATGTAGAATTACCCTCCGATAACAATACTCGCAGCTTTGGGCTAAATTACTGAGAACATAATGGCCAAACAGCTATTGTGTCATCTAACGGAATTCTGCTGTGTGAATCTGTGGCAACTAGAATATTTTCCTTTTATGGGTTTGAGTGAGGTTTGCCTTTTGCTATTAATTAAGATCCTTTCCTGATCAGGGGGATTCGAGAGCTCTTTGTTTTATAAACCAAAATGTATTGTTTTAGTATAACATAACATTAAGATACACAACACATTCACAGTTTTAAAATTCATCCAGGAGAGCAGTGAACTTCGTCATACCACATTAAATGCTGACAGGAACGTAACAGTCCCATCATCTCCCCCATATCATTCAGTAATTATGTGGACAGCTTCTAGCCTTATAGATCAAATCCTTCATTTTCTTACCACTGTCTACTGCTTTCCTCCATTTGACAGTAGTGGTGGGCCAGAAGATTTCCAATACCAAGTGTGTTCCTTTTGGCAATAATTGTCCTAATGCCCCAAGTTATGCTCCCCTCTGCAGCCTCCCACATCTGTCAGGATACATAGGACGGCAACACTGGAAGAGCGGTCCCTGGGCCTTCCACTTATTTGAAAGACAGTGGTACATTTTTGTTCCAGTATTTTACATTGACAGAGCAGCTCCAAACCACATAGAAAAAAATCACATTCAACAGCACTACATAAAAAGCAAAAGAGCAGGGTATTCCAGCCAGCCCACCATAAACTCATGGAGGTGAAGTCCCTTGCACACAAATAATTTAATTGTATGAGGTGCAGCTGCAAGGAAATGACAAGTTCATGGGGAGCTTTTTTACCATTCTATGTATCACGTTTGTCCAAGGTATCCACCCAGGGTTTCCTTAATCTTTAAGCACCTTAAACAAATAAGGGCATTTACAATTAGAGATCTGTATATGTGTGAAATCCACCCTCCCATGTACCCAGTGGGACAATCAGAACCTTGGCCTCTAACGGGCTATGTTCATGGGGATAAACTAAAGAAGTCTGGTAGTAGGTCAACACATGTTGGAAATGAAAATATTTCTAAAATTAGGTATTGCGCAGGTCAAATTCCTTTTGAAGACTCTGCAAGAACTTCATTTGTTTGCATTGCTAAACGTCCTCCATCTTGGAAATCCTGATGAGGTTTCCTCTTTGAAACCCCTCTGTTTGGCCGATACAAATAAGTCATCTTCTCTTCCAGATTGGTGTGTCAAGGATGTTTCTTTTTATCCCAGCCTATCAAGCTGAGGTTAAAGTGCCAGGAAAAAATGGCTACCTTATTCACCTCTGGAAGTGTGTGTGGGGTAGGGCCACACACATTAAGCTCAGTATGTTTTTCATCAATCTAGGGACATTTCAGCACAAAATGCTAAGTCTTCAAACCTCCCCCATTCAGCTAATATTCCAGCACCAAAATTTGTGAGGTCAGCCACACCCCTGCTGCAGTCATAAGTGGATTGGGTTCATTTTTCAAATGTAATAGGTGGGATCTGATTCGTCCACGTCGAGTAAGGCACCCTGATTCTCAGGTCTGTGAACCAACCATGGGGGATCACCAAGGGGAAATTCTGTAGAATATATAGAAAACTTGGCAAGACCAACACTTTAAAAAGAATCACTCTACCAAGGATATTAAGTGAGCAAATGAGCCACTTAATAAAGTATTTACATGTATAGAATTGCAGTGGGATGCATTTAGACTCCAAGTGAGTCCCAGTTCTAATGCTATATGTGTGCCACAATATTTGAAGCTGAGTATACAAATACAAATATGGGATTGCTACTCATTTGTCTCTGCACCCCATTTGATTGGGAGATGAAGCGATTTTGTCCAGACCAGACACTTCACCATATAACTCTAGCATGTTCATCAGGCGGGGTTCTCTGTATTGGAGATAATCCATTAACAGGAGTAGGTTATCCGCTTACAGAGCTATGTGGTCTTCCAGGTAACCCTCCCAATGAAACCCCACACCTGAGTATCACATCTAACCCACTTTGCCAGGACTCCATCACAAAGGTAAAAAGAGTGGTGATAAGGAGCAGCCCTGCCTGGTTACCCTGCAGAGTGGAAACAGGGTGATAATGTGCCCTTCACTTTCACATGGGCCTGAGGTTGAGCATACACTACTCTAACAAAGTATAGGAAGCACAGCCCAAATGCAAAGCATGCCAGTACCCTAAAAAGGAAGGACCACTCAAGTTAAACAAATGCTTTTTCAAACTCTATGAGCATGAGGGTAGTAGATTCTTGGAGCGTGTGCTTCTGGTAAAGCAACATATACTCTGTGGATGCAGATTCGGGTACTGGAGTTGGGAATGAAGCCACATTGATCTAAATGGACTAATTAAATGATTACCCACAATAGCTTTGGAGCCAGGACCCTGATGTGGATTGTGATCTCTGTATTTATGAGGGAGATTATGTACCTCGTTTTATGTTTTCCCTCCTCTGAAGCATACCATTCTTTTGACTGGATGACTTGAATCCATCCACTGATTTCATTCAGGGAACTACTTTCTTTGTTTGCCTTCAGAACTATTTGGGCCAATATCTGATCCCTTTTCTGCACTGGCCCGGCAGAAAAGAGGTCTGTGTATTTCTTTTCTGCATCTTCAGCTCAGCCTTGAAAAATCAGCGTTAATGCACAGCAGACAACAGAGCTTGGAAACACAGGGCAGTAACTAGTTCTTTGTGTTATTATACTTTGCTATAAGCAAAACATGTATTAACGGGGAGAGTTTTTGAGTTAATATGTGCGATAATAATGAAAAAATGAAATATCTAGACCACATCTGTGTTGACGCAGCACTGGAAACAGGATCATGATATGGCCACAAAGTCCATGTGTTTTCTCTTTCTCGCTCTCTCTCTCCACACTCACTGTTGTGTGCTCTTTCCTACTTTGCACACTAGCTCTCCCCTCATGCTTTCTGTGTAGCTCCCATTCTTTTTGAACCACATCCCGTTTTCCTTTAATAAAAACAGGCTGCATTTTTTTTTAAAAAGCTGCTTTGTTTGAAAGCAATCACAGATATGGTGGTCTGCAGTCCCTGCAGGCCACCATCCCTGTATAATTGCCCATTCCCAATGGGTCAAAAATTGCAACCTGCATAATGAATATTGATGAGGGAGGTCATTTGCGACGCCGTTGAGAATCACTAATGTGTCTGAGACACATTGGTAAATTTCATTTTGCAATTCGCAAGTTTCGAGTTGCTAAAAATTGTTTGTGAGTCGCAAAATGAAATGGTCATAGATGTTCCCCATGAATGCAAGCGTTTCCAGAAGGGTAAACACAACTTGTGTTACTGGGACCTGGGTATGAGGCAGTACAAAATGGGACTGGTCCCAGTACCACATTTTTCACCATTAATACTCCTTAAAAAAATGAAAAAACATATAAGACAACCACATTGTAAATTAAGAAGTTCAATGTTATTTAATCACACTGAACATAAGATTATATCAAAACATTAGCATGAATATGTGCCCCAAATGGAATCGAAAGGGGAGTTGAAGGAGGGTATAGTGATTGTAGTGAAGGTAAGAGGGTTTATAGAGAAAGTAAGGTGCAAATCTCATAATTCCTGACATAAAACAAACAACAGCTCAACCTTAATTCACATGAATCAAAAAATGTCCATATAATGTGTAGCCATGCTTTAAAATAATATCACAGTGCAAAATCGCTGTTGTTTAAGCTGGCGAGTAGCAAAGATGTCGACGTTTTGACCCCAAAAATACTGTAGGTTTCTAAATTCCTTACGGGAGGTCTTCCTCAGGACTGAAGTGAAAGGGAAGGTAGGGCACCATAAATTATCCAAGGACGGGATTTGATCAAGGAAATGATGGTCGCGTAGGCTCCAGAACGCAGAAAACAAAAAATGGCACTCAGACAGGGCGAATCATTAACATGTCGCTCCCAATTGCATCTGTGTAAAGCCACCTTAGTTGGCCAGACCTCAAGAACTACACTGAAATGTTTGAAATATCTTGAAAAATGAAACAATCACTAGGCCGTCCACTCAGGTCATGATGGCAGCTCTGCGTGAAAAGATATTCCAAACATCTCGGTGTAATTCTTGAGGTCCTCTTTCCTTTCCATTTGGGGCACATATTCATGCTAATGTTTTGATACAAACTTATGTTCAGTGTGATTAAATAACATTGAACTTCTTAATTTACAACGTGGTTGTCTTATATGTTTTAAAATTTATTTATGGTGTATTTATGGTGAATAATTTGGTACTGGGACCAATCCTATTTTGTACTGCCATGAATGCAAGCTTCAACTGCTTACTCCTTCTAATTTATTCTATTTTTATTAATATTCTATTTATCGTAAAGCATTTTATATGATAAACAAATTTTTATTGATTTTACAAAGAAAAGACACCAACATTGCATCACAAACCCATGAAAGTCTTTGATTACAGAAGGACTCTGTGCAGCTCACCGGACCGATACTATTGAAACACAATTATTCGGCAATTGAACAAACCCCTCAATGATCACCCCACCTCCCCCAACCATTTCCACCATACTCTGAGGTATTTCTTGGGGCACCCACCTGCTTCATACATAACTTTCTCCTGCGTGGCGCACCAATCTACCCCAGCCCGCGATCATCAAACACTCAGGGGCTCAGGGCATTTCCATGAGGCCACAAGGTCTCTCTTAGCCACCACCAGTGCTGTAGCTAGGAATAACTTCTTGTTCCTAGACCCGTCCAACCCGTCAGTAATACCCAGAAGTGCATGCTTTGGTACATGAGGGACCTCCCACCCCAAGATTTCAGTAAGCTCTACCTCTATTTCCCTCCAGAATCGCGCCAGGTTGGGACAGGCCCACACCATGTGAAGGAAGTGGTCCGGCTCGTGACCGCATCTAGCACAAGCTGGGGTTGGACTAACCCCGCCCGATGTAGGTGCTCTGGGGTGAGATATGCTGCGTATAAATTAGCTGGACCAGGCGCAGCCTAGCGGATGCAGTGATTTTTCTAGGAGCCATAAGGGCATCAAGCCAGTCCTCTTCCTCTAGGGGGTCCACCCGTCCTTCCACTGAGCCCGCAGTAGATCTAAGGAGTTGGGAGTATTGTTAATCAGTGTTCGATAGATACGTGAAATGCCACCCTTCCCCGGATCCCCCAACATTATTTGAGCTTCAGGTGGACTGTGGTCAGGAAGTCGTGTTCCCATTGTAAGGTGTGAGCGGATAGCATGACGCAGTTGCAGGTACCTGTAGAATTGTGATTGGTGCAAGGAGAAACTCTTTTGGAGGTCTCCAAAGGAACGCATATGGTCTCCCAGCTGCAAAATGCCTATGAGGTCCCAAGCCCTGAAGCCCTGCAACTCGTTGACTTCTTTGAGCCAGGTCCCATTCCACAATGGAGTGCACTGAGTCAGCATGTGTGTTCATTTGGTGTGCCGCAGTGCAGCCCCCCAGGCCAGCAACACAGAGCGTGTCACCTCGGGAAGGCGAGTGGGAATATTGCCCCATACAGCATGGACTGAATCTTATCATAGCCTAGCTCTCCCAGCTCGAGCCTATACCCCGGGTCCGACCAACCCTCGTTGAACCAGTCATGTATGGAGAGGAGTCGCGTAGCAAGATATTATAAGTAGACATGAGTCATTCCTAGGCCCCTGTCGAACAAAGGGATCCTACAAGTATTCAGCACCAGTCAGGATCTACCTTTCCCCCACAAAAACTTGGTGGCTAGACAATATAATTTGCTAAACCAAGTTTTAGGAAAGAACAAGGGAGTATTTTGAAGGACGTCAAGGAAGCGGGGGGGGGATCATCATTTTAAAAAGGGCCACCCTTCCCATGGGTTTCAGGGCCAGCGACTGACACTTCTGGAGGTCCACCTTGGCATGTTTCACCAGAGGAATACCATTGAGGGCCCAGCTCAGCTCAGGGAGCAGGGTCATCCAGATCCCCAATATTTAAAGGATTGACAGCATAGAGGTATGTCAGATTGCCAGTCAAAGCAATCCCAAGACAAAAGGAGGGGGACCAGAACCGATTTATCAGGGTTCAACCGGAGAACAGAAGCCCATTCAAATGAATGCAAGATGCGAAGACAATGTGGACCTGATATATAGGGCAATTTTGTCTGGCGCGGTGTTGGGCCATTCCCACCCCAGCACGTGCTCACACGAATGCATCAGGGACACCAAGGGCTCCATCACCAGGGCAAACAGCAGAGGGGAGAGTGGGCAGTCCTTCCTCATTCCCCTGTGAATAGAGAAGGGTTCTAATAGGGTCCCATTTACTAGGACTCAAGCTCTCAGAAAGGCGTACAGAACCCTGACCATGGCTCGGAACCAGGGACCAAGGCCCATTCTCTCCGAAACGTCTCAGAGAAACCCCAAATCCACCGAGTTGAAGACCTTCTCGGAGTCTACAAGGAGAATCGTCAGGTACGGGTTTAGTAGGTGACGGTGGGCCAGAGCGGATTGCAGTCTTTGAAAACAATGCCGGGTTCCACGTGAGGGCATGAACCTGCACTGGTCGGGATGAACCAGCGCGGACAAGTGGGGTTTAAGCCGCTGGGCGAGTATGGTGATGTACACCTTGGTCTCCATGTTGATGAGTGCGATTGGGCAGTAGTCGGCGCAACAGGACGAGGGCAGCTGGGATTTAGGCAGAACCACAATGGTGGCCATGTCCATCTCACGAGGGAAGGAGCCCTTCTCCACTGCCTCCGAATACAGTCCCACCAGGTGGGGCACAAGTGTCTTCCGGTAATGGGCGTAATATTCCTGGGGGAGACTGTCTGGACCCGGTGTCTTGCCGGAAGAAATAAGGCTGATCGCTTTCCCAATCTCCTCGTGGGTGATATGGTGATCACAGTCAGCTTGAGTGGTGGGGTCTATACATGGGAGGCTGCCACCTCCATCCACCAGCAGATCCAAGAGAGAGAGGGTGGGGGATCTGGCCTCGTAGAGCTGCCAATAATAGATGGCAAAAGCCTGGGCAATGTCCATGGGGGAGCAGCACAGCGAATCGTCCTCTGCAACAATCTCGGGAATTATGCAGTTCGCCCTAGGGTACGTAGCGAGGTGGTGAAGGAGTGACCCGTTCTTGTCACCCCAACCGTACACCCGGGCCACGGATGAACGGCAAAGGAGTTTGGCCATGTCCAGTGACAACTGCCTGATCTGCAAGCGAAGCCAGGCTAGAAGTCTCGTACCCGAAGCGTCATGGGGTCGGGCCAGGGTACGCTCCAGGCACAGAGTTTTCGCCTCCCGCTTGGTAATTTGCTCCGACCGGCCCTGCCGTTGGATCTTGAGCTGGCCCTTGGCAACCCCTCTAATCGTGGCCTTGCCTGCCTCCCACAGGGTACCTGGTGAGGAAACAGACCCATCGTTAGAGAGGAAGTAGTGCTTGAGTTCCCGCCTCACCACCTTCTGAAAGTCTTTATCCTGAAGGAACCAGGCATTTAGCCTCCGTGTCTGTTGGGCAAAAGCCGGGGGGGACCCGTGTGAAGCAACACAGGGGAGTGAACAGAGATGCCTCTTGGAAGGAGTGAGACGTCTTGAATCAGGAGGCAGTCCATCGATGGAATGAAGATGGTGTCAATATATGCCTGGGTGTGGTGCGCCGCCGAGGTGTGTGTAAATTGTTTAGAATTCAGGTGCCAAACACGCCAAGCATCACACTTACCCAGGGATTCGGCCCAAGCCGCCAGGTGTTTTGCTTGTGCAGTTCTACAAGGGGAAAGGGGGCTGGTTATGTCAAGATCAGGTGCAGATACTGCATGAAAGTCACCCCCAAAGAAGGTGGGACTGAGAGGCAAGGAAGCCATAAGGTCGACAAATTCGGCTAGGGTCGCTGTCACCATTGATGGGGGGGAATAGAGTGATATGAGGTTGATGGGATGACCATTCAACGTGCCACTGAGGGCCACCAAGGTGCCCTGGGCGTCGAGGGTTGTCTGGACTGTCACAAAGGGAAGGGATCGCTTCACCAGAATCACCACCCCGCGGGAGCCGCGAGTGAACCCTGAATGCCAAGCTCTATCGTACCCGCATCATGCCAAAAAGGGGCAATGGTTCCCCAGCAGGTGTGTTTCTTGCAGCAACAAAATGTCCACCCGTAAACGCTGTACCTGACGTAAGACAGCCATCCATTTGAAACGATCCAAGAGACCGTTAATGTTCCAAGACATGAAGCACAGGGAGGTGCTTAACGATGGCGTATCAGGCATAGCGGCTGTATATGTATGGTAGTGAGTCCCCAAGGAGGGGTGTGGCAGTCGTGACGGACATCACCGGACTGAACAAGTTGTCAGGGGTGGATACTGCTTGTCCCAATATGCACCGATTAGAGTGATGTGTGAGTGCTGGTGTGACAAAACCAAAAAACAGGAACAACAAAGTGAAAGAAAAGATTTGGGGCAATGGCCCTGAATCCTCAGTCCCCCCCACCCCCCAACCTACACAGAAACGGAAGCATCTGTCACCCCAACAGTAAACTAGTGAAGAAACACCCAAACTACAACGCTTGGAAATGCGAAAGCGTGGAGGACCCCTCCTCTTATCAGGATATGCTTTCAGATTTGTAAGTTCAGTCTCCACCCACGGAGACAAGCCCGGCAGGCAGAGACCCCATCAGGCAGGGTCTTTCAGGAGCATCGAGCTGCGGGAGAGATCTGTGTCTGGAAGGTCAATCAAAGAAGGCCGCGACGAGGCACCACCTCGGTCCAGGCGTCCAGAGGAGCCAGACCGCCCCCCGGCCAGGGATCCATCAGAGGGTTGTATGGAATGTCATTCCCGGTGGGGAGTCTGACCTGGCCTGCCTCTGACCATGACACCTGCGTGAGCAGTGACAATGAGGCTGGGGAGTGAAGGGTGTGGGCCAAATAAGTTCCCCATCCACCCCCGCAAGGAATGGCTGGTCAGCAATGCGCAGAGGGTGCTCCTCCATCGCCCAGGCCCAAGCCTCCGTAGGATTGTCAAAGAACATGAACTTGTTGGCAAACACCACACGCAGGCGTGCCAGGAAAAGGAGCCTATACAGGATGTTAAGCACCCTTAGCTTTTGTTTAACTTCCCCAAAGGAGCGGCGTTGACCATGGATCTCCCGGGTGTAGTCCGGGAAGATCATGATTGTGTGGTTTTTGTGGTGGAGCCGCTGCTGTTTGCGAGCTTCAGACAAGATGGCATAACAACCTTGAAAGTTAAGGACCCTCATTATGACTGGCCGGGGGGCCGCGCCTGGTAGCAGTTTGGGAGCGAGAGACCGGTGGGCCCGCTCAGTCGTGAACCATGGAGAAAGAGAGCACTCGGGGACCCACGATCTTAACCACTTCTCCAGGAACTCTGCCGCATGACCCTGCTCCGCCCCCTCCGGGAAACCCACCAGGTGGAGGTTGTTGCGCCAGGACCTGTTTTCTGCGTCCTCCGCCCGGCGGTGCAGTTCTTGGATACGCAACTGAATGCTAGCCACCTGCCCCTTGAGTTGTTGGACATCGTCCTCGACGGTGGAGATCCGGCTCTCAGTTTCCTTAATCCGGGCAGTGGCGTTTAGGAGGTCTTGCCGGATGAGGGTCATGTACATGTGACGTGGTCATGTCCCCTGGTCTTCCCCAACCCGCACAGTCCGCAGATGGGAGAGGTCGGGGCCAACCAGGGGCAGCAAGGGGCCCACACAAGACCCCTCCACTGCTGGATAAATGCGGCAGAAAATTTCCACCAAAGTACCCCGGCCCAGAGAATCTGGAGAGCAAAGTAGACGGGCTGTCTCTGAGAACGGGGAGCCTGGAAGACACCGTCGGGGAACTCCAAGCCAAACTGAACTACGCCGAAACTAAAATTCAGACTCTGCGAAGAGAGGGGGATGTAGTTAAAGAGAGGGTAGAGTCCCTTGAAAATTTTTCAAGGAGGAATAACTTGAGGCTGCTAAAAATCCCGGAGGGAAAAGAGGGAGGAGAGATCAAGAATTTCGTGGCAACCATACTTAAAAACTCTCTCAATCTGGAAGAGTCCGTGACAGAGTTGGCATCAGATATACAGAGGGTGCACCGCGATCCCTTTTGCCTTAACCCAAACAGAACTAAACCGAGAAAGATCTTGGTAAACTTTTTAACATATGCATTAAAAGAAAAGATTCTGAACTTAGCACTTAAAAACAAGACCCTGAAAACCGCAGAATTCCATTTTGAAGTTAGATCAGACCTATCCAAGACCACATTGGATAGGCAGTGGGAACTAGGTCAGAGAATGGAGAAGTTTAGAGAACTGGGAGCCACTGCACAGATGAGATTCCCCGCCTTCCTGAAGATAATGTACAACAACAAGATGTACAATATCAAGACACCTCTCGAGGCAGATGAGCTAATAGCCTCTATTAGCCAATCCGCAAAGATCCCAGTACATCTATCAGCAGCCATTAAATAAAGAACGAAGAGTTAAGGGATAGTAATGGAGCCAAAGAGGAAAAGATATAAAAAATAACTTTAAAAAAAAGGGGGGAGTAAAGAGAATCTGGGAAAATAAAACAAAATAAAAATCAAATAAACAACCCAATAATAGACATAAAAGGCGGTACAATAAAAAAAAAAGAGATAGGGAAAAAAAAAATAATAATAAACATTTAGAAAGCAATTTATCAAAGAGAGAAAGACAATCTTAGTATTGGAACACCCCCTTCTACTCTTCCGTTATGCCAACCTTTGATAAGAAAATTTATACAAGTTTAACTCTTTCTCAGTAACCTAATGGGGACTAACAGAATAAGATACTCACTATAGCCAACACAAAAATAAGCAAAACCTTACTACACACAAAACATCAAGTTTATCGACCGATAAAGGCGACAATAAGGGCAACGGATTGGAGCACGTCCGAGGACGACAATCTGGCAAGACACCCAGCCAGAGTAAGTGGGGGGGGGGTTCGAGGGGTGGGGGGGGAGAAATCACAAAAAGCAAAAAGTTCTCATATGCCAAATGCTAAAATCTTAAAAAAACATGGATTCGAAGGCGCGAAATAATGAATGCTCAATGAAAATAGTAATTGGTGGGCAGGAAACATGCAAAAAAAAGGGAGGAAAAAAAAAAAAGGTAGTGGGACAGTGGGGGGATACACTTAGATGACGGACATAGGAATCTTATCCTGGAACGTCAATGGTCTGCGAGTAAGGGCCAGAAGACAAACATTTTTTCAGTACCTCAGAGATTCACCCGCGCAGATCATGGCGATCCAGGAGACACATTTAAACAAACATGAGATCACGGACATTTTCAAAAAATGTAAATGGGTAGATAAATTCGTAAGTACTGACCACAACGCTAGCATTCGAGGGACTGCCATTATCTTTAAGAAAGGAGTAAGGGCTAATATCACGGACTGGAAAACAGACGCTAGTGGCAGATGGCTGATAATCAATGTCCAACTGTACTCGAGGCCTCTCACTATTGTTAACTACTATGGCCCCAACCAAGACGATCCTTCATACTTAAATACAATACAGAATCATCTGATAACTTGTTCAGACCCTATAATATGGATGGGAGATTTCAATCTAGTGTTAGATCCAAAGTTGGATAAGTCTCCCAGCTCTAGGGCAGTAGTGCAAAGCAACATGAGAGATACGCTCCGAAGCTGCATGTCAAACCTGGGGCTAAATGATCTCTGGAGACTAAGAGCTGGGAAAACCATGGGGGTTTTCTTTCATAACTATAAGTACAGCACAAATCGCGAATCGACTATGCCCTCTTTAGCCTCTCTCTTAAAGATCAGATTAAAAACTTGACATACTTACCTTTGCACTTGTCAGATCACTCAGCTATCCTCTTCACATTAAAATTAAAGCAGAGACCGGTCCATACATCATGGTCTTTTGATCGGACTATACTCTTAGAGGAAGAGGAAAGAGAGTATCTCATATGCGAAACTGCCTCCTTTTTGGAGTGGAATATTGGCTCTGCCTCTCTGGTAAATGTATGGGAGGCCTGGAAAGCCTATATAAGGGGTTGCATTACCAACAGGGCTTCTTATAGGAAAAAGAAATATAGAAATGCGATCTTAAAAAGAGAGCAAGAACTGACTCAATTGGATTTGGCAGACCAAGCCCCCTCAGTCAACCAAGAGGAGAAAAAAGAGCTAAAAGAAAAATTAGACAACCTACTTCAAGAGAGATTGAATAAACAATGGCAGGCAAGTAAGCTTTCGCACTTTGAGTACGGCGAATCTGCCGGTAAACTTCTAGCCTGGACAATAAAACGGACCAGACTAGAAACTACATAAAAGAAGTGAGAGTGACAGGAGAAACGACCAATAGGACAACTGACCTCGCCATTGGCGAAGCCTTCAGTGATTTTTTTCAAAACATCTACACCGAAGTGACTGATGCTAACTCTGAGGAAAGTACCGAATGGTTGGACAAAGTAACACTCCCAAAGCTAAATAGGCTCCAAAGGGAAAACCTCGACAAGGAAATAACAGAAACAGAAGTTGAGAATGTCATCAAACATTTAAAACAGGGAAAGGCCGCAGGGCCAGACGGTCTCCCAGGGGAATTATATCGGGTACTTAACTCCACTCTTACCCCAGTCTTAACGTCCCTATTTAATAATATACTAATCAGAGGCGAGACACCACCCAGTTCCTGGGGGGAAGCAAACATAGCCTTAATACCAAAAGCAGGGAAAGACCCAGCCGAGTGTGGTTCGTATCGTCCAATCTTGCTACTTAACAACGACTATAAGATCTTTGCGTCAATTTTGGCTGCACGATTGGGTAGCGAGATTGGATCAATAATCCACGAAAATCAAAAGGGGTTTATTAGAGGCCGACAACTGGCTGATTTAACGTATGATTTAGTGGGAGCAGCCGACATTGCCTGAACTTTCTCTCTGCCCCATGCAATTATGACACTTGATGCCACAAAAGCCTTTGATAGGGTCAACTGGTCATATCTTAATAAAGCAATGGAGAAATTTCAACTTGCTCCCAAATTTTGTATAGTGATAGGCCTATTATATAATAACCCCGGTGCTTGTCTACTAGTTAATGGTTTCATAACAAACCCTTTCAAAATTAGTAGAGGGACAAGGCAGGGCTGCCCCCTCTCCCCCCTCCTCTTCAATTTGTATGTAGAACCATTTGCTCAATCTATAAGAGAGGACATCAACATCCAACACTTCTCCTTTGCTGGGTGGGAGAAGAAAGTCGGGCTATATGCCGATGATATTCTCATCTACACAACGGACCCGGCCCTGGCATTCCCAACGATCATAAAGAAGGCGGAGAATTTGGGAAATTCTCCGGATATGAAATAAACGCCGGGAAGACCGAAATTATGGCCTGGTATATCACAAATCTCCATCTCCAGGTAAAATCCTCAATGAGATACCTAGGAATCACAATCACTAAAGACTTAAACCTTCTGGCCCAAAACAACCTAGATCGCATTTTCCGTGAGACTAAAGCTTTGATGAAATCCTGGTCTTTCCTCCCACTTACCATCTTTGGGAGAACCAGTATAGTTAAGATGAGCATCCTCCCAAAGTATACTTTTATCTTTAACACCATCCCACTAATTTTTGAGACTAAACAACTTGCAAAATGCCAACAAAATATTAATTCATTTATATGGGGCTACAAGTCAAGCAGACTGGCGTGGAAGAAACTGAGAAGAAGAAGAGAAAAGGGGGGGCTTGCCTTGCCAGACCTGGAATACTATGCCTGGGCATTCCATCTGACCCACTCCAGGATGCTACTTAAGATCCCTCTGGACAATGCAAATGGCAACATGTTTAAGGCAATGCTAGCGGGTTCCGATCTTCCGCTGAACGGCTTCTTATTCAAGTTCGGCCACCAGAAATTCTTTAAAAAAGTTAGGCTAAAGTCATTATTGGGCCCCATTAAAGAATGGACTCAAATTAAGTCTAAAACCGGGATAGGGTAGCTCTCCAACTATGCACCGATTTGGGAATTACCCGGGCTCTCATTACAACACTCTAAAACACTAAAAACGGTCCTTACGGAAGCTGGTCTAACACGATGGGGGAGTTAGTAGTAGAAGGATCCCTTATAGACTGGGACTCACTTAAAGCCAGAGCAACAACACCACTTTCCTGGATAGTATATACACAACTAGCCAGCTGGCTCCGAACCCAAACAAAAAAAAAACGATACTGGGCCAACAGAGCTTTTTAGAAAATAACCTAGTGGAGAAACCCGCAGGAAGGAAGGAAGTCGCACTTTATTATTGGAATATCATTGAGGATGGAGAGCGCGAGCTCAACCTTCCGGCGAAATTGTGGGGAGGCGAGGGATATCTCCAGGTAGAGGACACATGGGTAGATTCTTTTACCCTCCTGTATAAAATCATAAAGCCAGCATGGCTGCGGAGAAACCATTTCTTTACACTACACCGGGCATACTACTCCTCTAAGAAACTCTCGAAATTCCAACCTGGGAAATGTTGTAGTAAATGCTCTCTTCCAGCAGCCTCAGACCTTCACATGTTTTGGGAGTGTCCGAGTATTACTTCTTATTGGAATGAAATTAAAATATCACTCGAATCAATTCTCAAAACTCATATCCCCCTGTCATGGTCTTTAATCATCTTTGGCCTAGACCGGAACATCAAGGGATTAGAACGGGAATTTCTATTTTTTGCCATTTTATTAGCCAGAAGAGAAATCTGTAAGAACTGGGCCAGTACGAATTCTCCGACACATGCAGAATGGTTGTCTTCATTGTATACAACATCGAAGGTAGATCTAGCCAGATTATGCAGCCCCCGTTCCGTGAGATTTTGGGACTTCTTGATCGAGTGGAGACGGACTAGTTAGCCAACAGGCGTTTTTATTTATTATTATTTTTTTTTCCCCGGGTCCAATGATTAGGCCAAAGTCTCCTTGTCCGATGGGAGGCACCCCATGCCGCACAGTTGACGGACTATCTGCCTACAAATGGCTTGAATGGAGAGTACTCGTGCAGGGCTCTTTTTTTTCATGAGGTACCCTGTCTGCCCTCTGGTATACAAGGCGATCACTCATCGCCCCCCCGGAGTTACAGAGGAGATTGGGTCTCGTTCCTAGAGCGCCCTTCGTACGAATATGTGGCTAATGAGGACAAAAAATAATAAATAAAATAAAATAAAAAAATTAAAAAATAAAATAAAAAATAAAAAACAAAAAACAAAAAACAAAAAACAAAGTACCCCGGCCCAGGGTGCGCCGCGCAGCTCCAGTGCCTGCCTCCACCACCGGCAATGGGGGGCCGGCCCAGGTCCTACTCAGTCAGATAGGATCACATGCACCACACGGCCATACGAGGCCAGCTTCATCTCGGGTTGTTTTGTATGTTTGCGTCCATAGATGTTCCTAGTGGTACATCATGTGTTCCCCCCTTCGTTCTAACCCTTCCTGTTGCCCATTGGAATGTTGAGTATCTGAGTTGACAGTTGGAGGTATCCGTTGAGATTGGATATACATGTTGGGGAGCGTAGCCACCATCCCAGACCCCCACCGCTGTCTCCGGATCTCACTCACACTGCCACCTCCTGTTCGGCGACTACGGGACACTCCCAGGCCCCTCCGGCGCCGAGGCAGCTACGGCCTCCTCCGCTGCCCAATGTGGCAGCCGACGTTGCGGCTACGGCCTCCTCCGCTGCCCGATGCGGCAGCCGACGTTGTGGCTGTGGGCTCCTCCGCTGCCCGATGCAGCAGCCAGCGTTGCGGCTGACCCTCGGAAGGATCGCAGGTGCACAATACAGGCCGCTCAGGCGCCACGCACTCCGCATACCTCTGCCAGCGCCGGTGCGTGGGGGAAAAACAGGAGGCAGGGAGAAGAGGCACTTGGAAGGGGGACCCCAGCAACTGTCCCAGACCACCACCACCACCAGGACTCACCCGCTTCCCAGCCACGAACAGCGGCCTCCGAGTCCTCCACTGATCTTCCGGCCTCAAAGGGAATGCAGCCTTTATTACTCACCTGCGCAGCCCGATGTGGCAGCCGAGGATGCTGCAGCGCCGTTGGGAGGGCCTCCGGCCGTGAATCATGTCTGGGCCACTGAGGCTCCTCACACACAGGTCTGCCCCAGCCAGCACCGACGAGGGAAAGCCAGGCGGCGAGGGGAGGAGTCCGTCGAGTCGACCGCCGCTCCTCTCTAAGACGCGCGGCCAAGGTGCTCCCCTCACTCACAGCAGCACACGTGGGTCCGGGAAGGGCATCACGGGGGCAGCCAGGACCGCAATCACCAGAGAGGAGCCGCCATTTTGCGGGTGAGGCGCAATGCTCCGGTTCTCAGTGGCAGGACGGCTCAGCGAAAGTCCAGAAGTCCTGGAGGTACAGCCAGGGCTGATCTGCCACACACACAGCAAGGTACACCGCTGGATGGCTTGATTCAGGAAAGGATTACGGGCGGATGGCGCAGGGGTCCCGGAACACTCTTAAAGTGCGTCCACCATCTTGGCTTAGCAAGCCACACCCTCTATCGTAAAGCATCTTAACATCATTTTATTCATATTTGATATTTTCTTTTCCCACAAGACTAGATTTTTTCACATTTATATTTCCTGCTGTGGCTTGTAAGCAACAAATATAATCTGTTGTTATGTGCTAAACCCACTGATCTATAGGAAGAAAAACATGTGCATTTATTATTAGCATAATGTATTTGTGCTTCTACTTTACAATACTGTGGCTTGTAAGGAATACGTCTTTGAAAATTGTATCATTTGTACTGATATAACTAACTTTTATACCCTACATAAAACTTCATAAATAAATACCATTTGTAAACTCCCATACCAAATCACTCATTCCTAGCATACTATTACAATCTATTCCTAACCTGAAATACCAATTGTACCTAGCCTAATTTACCACACCCATTGATCATACCTAACTTATCATACTTACCATACTATCCAACATACAATACCTAATAAAACATACCTGCCTCCTACATAGTTACCATACCTACCAATAATAACTACACATCTATGTACCATACCTACATACCATCAGGGCTATTCACAAAGGCAACTCACACTTGTGAGTAATTTACATGTGCAATTTACTTTTACGCTTTTGGGTAACTTTACTACAATAAGGTATTCACAAAATCCTAGTGTAAAGTTACTCAAAAGTGGAGCCTTACATGTTTCCATCCCCACAGTTTAGGTCATGGAGTCAGAATAATTGTAATTTATGACATATAGTTACTACTTGTAACTTATGACCGTAATGCTCGTCTACTGGAACCTCCACACCCGTTGTGGGGTGAAGCAGGGACTACGCATGATCGTGAATAGGAGACTTCTGCACATGGGACGGGGACCTCCACATGGTAGTGAATAGAAGACTTCTGCATTGCAATGAATTGGAAAATGGTATACACTTTAAAAAAATCAGACACACTTAGCAAACATTCCCTTAAGACACATAAATACTGTACAAGTCATAGGATCTCCTTCTTTTCTCTTCAGCATATATTCCTGCAGCGGTTGTGTCCTGCATCTTTTTCTTTCAAGGATGCTCCCCATCTTGAAGAGTAAGATACATTTCAATGAGGAGAGGACAGTCATTGTAGGTACATTTGTGGTGAAATGCTACAAGCAACTACATGGACTTCATCCCTTCTCCCTCACTGGAACCAAAAATGGAGCCTATTGGCAGGAGGTCTCTGGCTGTGTCAATACATTGTGGGAGGAGGTCCAGACCATGAGGGACATTAAACAAATAGCAAGATGAGAGGAGGCAGCAAAGGAGAAGCTCTCCAGGATTCAGCTAACCCATGATCTTCTTGAAGGACCAAACTCGAACCCGGCTCTGCCTCATCCCCTAGAGAAGGGCATCCTCTCCATAATACACTTTTGCCTGCTATATGGGTTGCCACTTCAGGATGGCACTAATGTGGTCCCAGGGAAAATACCAACCATACTTAACACTCTCCATGAGTGACCACGAGCGGTTTATTTTAACACGTTTTAGGCTAAGCATTCTTTTTAGAGTTTTAAGTTTCCCCGTTATGAATTGCTGGTCCCGTGATTTAATTAAATGCCCATGTGACGATCTATCTGAGCAATCGGACATCCGTATTTTATTATTTTGCAAGTTCTATTTGTTGCCCCGGAAAAGATTGATTGTCCCCATTCTAAAGGAGATGAAAGCTAATCGCTTTTGCCCAACTTTTCTAATATTGCAGAAACTAGATGTTATCTTAACTGTGGCTTCTATCACTGAATATTTTAAAAATGTTTTTAGACTACGTAAATCAATTTGTACTTGAAATTTTTGTATCCTTTAATTATGGTTGTACCTATAGTGTATCTGATTTTCTTCTGTCTAAGTACGGTGGACTGTTTTTATTTCTCTTTTTATGTGTACCTTTATGTGTACTTTTATGGTTACTTGTTTTTAACCGAATAAAGATAAATTGAATTGGTGCCAGGTAAGATTTTAACCACCCACCTACTCTCCTTAGCTTCAAAGTTTCCAAGTTTCATGCATGACTAGGTAAGCCAATCCCTGTATTTTCTTTGAATTCTCAGTCTTGTAGTCCTGGCCCTATACTGAGATCAAAACGAGTACAAGTCCCAAAAGAAAAAGCTGGTACTGAGCTAGATAGTCACATATGGACCTGGAAAACTTGGTAGCTATGATTCTCTCGATCTCTATAAAACCACACCTCCAAACACTTATCCATACATGCCCTTAACTCGTACTTTCACTGATTGTTGCACATCATATATATACCGACCGTAAACACCCTCTAACACAAACACAAACAATTGTGAAATCTTGTATTAATATTTATTTTGCTACTCTTCAAACTGCCAGGTTGATTGCTTCTAAAGAAAATGGGGTAGCCCACAAGGTATGGACCTGGGTATACTACGATACAAATAAACAGTGGTCCTAGACCTATTTTAATAATCATTATTAATTAAAATTGGAGCAGATTCGGCTGAAGTGCTCTGGAATGCTTAAATGATTGAACGAAGATCGATTGGGTCAATTATTGTGATCAATAGGTCTAGGTTGATTGCTTCAGCTGGGCGGAGGTCAGTGCAACTGCAACAGGACAACACACAGGGCAGGTCTTGCAACACAAGCCGCCTATACAGACAGATATGTCTCTATGCTTACAAGCTGACTAATACACTAAGGGCCTTCGTTTATGAGAAGTGACGCATCGCTGCATGAAAGCAGCGATGCGTCACTTCTCAATGTGCCCTCCTTGCGACATGATTGATGCGTCATATTTACTGTATGACGCATCATGTTGCAAGGAGTTACAGATACTGCAGTATTTCTGACGTATCTGTATGGCGCAAAAGTGACGCTTTGCAGGAGTGTGTCACAAAAGTGACCCAACTTCAGTAATGTGTCCTTTCACATGGGGCAAGCCCCATGTGAAAAGGTTTGCGTCAGTCTTACGCCTGCTGTGAGGCAGGCATAAGATATTGACACATTTGCACCCTAGAAGTGGTGCAGCATCACTTCTATGAGGCTTACTTACGTGCAGTGGTGGTTGGTGCATAGGGACGAATAGGGCGCCGGCCCACTAGCCTCGGGAGTAGGATCGGGGAGGAAGACGAGAGAGACACGTACCACACGCAATGCAGCAGCGTCAAATCAATGAAGTGCTCACTGCCCCGTGTGTCACAAATTTAATTTTTTCTGACTCCGACTGCTCTGCTCTCGTCAAGGGACGGACGATGACGAGGTCACAGGAGGTCATGTGCTGGGCCGTGGAAGCACAAATGCGGAAACAGTGATGTCACCACGAAGGGAGTGGTGCAAGAAAGGGAAAAATGCCTGCCCCCAAATGAGCGCCCATGCTTCGCCCCAGGCGTCTCCAGCAGCGCACCACTGAACCCAGCAGCAGGGGGCAGGGCAGTGGGTGGCAACAACCGGACACTCCCCTTGCCCTTGCACCACTCCCAGGCCTCCTGATTGGACAATGGGAGGCGGGAGCCCATGCACTGCGCAGAACGGACACCGGCACTGACCACAGCCAGAGCATTACACCACAGAACACTCTCGCCCTCCAGCCCCCCACACGCCACAGGCCTGGATGTGCCTCCTGAGCAGAGATCGATGCCACCACTTGACAAATGGATCGCGCAAAACAAACAGTGCAGTGGGTGGCACCCATGAACACCCACAAATTCAATGCAGGCTGTGTTGAAAACCGATCGACTCGGCAGCTAGGAAAAGCACTAGCAGAGCTATGCCAGGTAGGCACAAAACGAAACAATCCAAGCCCTGCCTGGTTTGGCTCTACACTGCAACCAGCGCGCTCCCCATGGCAACACACATGGCATGCCTGCATGGGGGAAACCACAGCCCCAATGCCAAGCATGCCCTCCTCTCCAATCAAACTACGATCTTCATGATTCTCTTCCTCTGCGCCACCACATTCTCGCGCTAGCCAGGCTTCAACTAGAGCCTTGAGAGGAGGTGCGAAAATTAAAGACCGACTGCAGTGCAGAGTCCCCAGAGTAGCGCGCGTGTACAGTACCTTCACAAATTCCCGAATGTGGCTTGAGTGGCCCAATCCAAAAGGAGGCACCAGGCATTGTCTCCGCTTGGCAGAATCCAGCCGTACCCTCCCGAGCCCCCTCCCGCCACTGGGCACCCAACTCGGACCTCCATGCCACACCACCCTCAAACGTCACCAGCCGCCTCTGCTTACATGGGAAAGCCCACCCTGCATACATTATACCTGACGCAGGTATAATGTAGCGCAGGGGTTTACAAAGTGACGCATCTAAGGTTAGATGCGTCACTTTGTAAATAGGGCGCAACAGGAGGCATATTTTACGCCGCTGATGAGTCACAAAAAGTGACGCAACTGAAGTGCAAAACTGTCACAAGGCCTCATAATTAAGGCTCTAAACATCATTCTTTTTGCGTTTAAAAAAAAATCCAAAACAAAAATGCCAAGATATGTTTTGGCATGTTTTTAATTGCACTAACAACTAACCTTTTCATGTATACTGGTACACTTACTGGCAGAGGCACTAAGGGCTAGAGGACTTTAAAGCCCATAAGTCATCCTATCAGTCAGGAGGCAAGGGCCGCTTCCTGCAACATTGGACAGGCACATAAAACTGTGATTACTTACCCGTGGCACAGGAAGCACATGGGACGTGCCTGGACACATGGCTGGGCTAAGACCGGGCCCAGAGAGGGCCAGTCAGAGCCTAGAGGAGGCTGGGCCACCCACCTGGCTCAGGGCCTCTGAGAGGTAATTACGCCTATGTATGTAGTCCTTCCCACTGCTGATTCTTAATGTTAATTACTTGAAGATGTGGAACAGAAAAGTTAGTATGCTTAATGGTTATTGCCATACAAAGCTTTATTTCGATATAAAATATCTTAAAAAGCACAATACAATTAAAATACAATACATTTATAAAAGACATTTGAATAAATACTTAAACCATATTGCTACAATTAAAAAAGTCATTAAACCAATTACAGCTTTGAGCAAGAAAGAAGAATATTCACCATATAAAATTATCTAAGATATTTCATTCTGATCAGCCATGCCCAACTGAGAAATGTAGCTACTCCACAGGCTAGGGTGGTATTAGGGTCCGTCTGCAAAATTCTAAGATCAATGGCGTGGTTTTTTATCATAATCTGACAACAGACAGGTCTTAACCATTTTGACCTAGGTTTCTTGTAGGCACTACATTCAAAAAAGAAATGTGGTATAGTTTCGGGTGTGTCGGTGCAAAACGGGCAATTGATAGGTGTTTGGTTGGGGGGGTTCCACTTACAAGTACGTTCACGAACCGGGAGAGTACCCAGCCTGAACTGAATATATAGGGCCCTATCTCTGGGTGTCCTAATGAAATCCAGGTAGGGTTCAAGACGATGTACAGTCTTGTGTAAACGGAACTCATCTGTCAACCTGCCCAGTTTCGTATCTCTAGAATCCTGGGCATCAACCCATTGCCAATAGGCTCTCTTGATCTCCAATTTGGACACCGACACACCTGTTTCCCAAGCAATGTTAAGACCAATAGCAAGTAAAAGCTTCTTGACCTTGGTTAGCCAAACGATTTTGTGGGACCCTTGCATATTCATCACTTCTTTAAGGCCATTTGCATAGCTAGATAATTCAGGAGTGAGCCATAAGCGAGCCCAATAGAGAAGCGGACACAGGGTAATAAGGTCTTTAATGGAACGGCGACCAAAATCATATAGGAGGGGTTTGTTTGGGGTGCCTCTAGGTAGTGGGACCAGCTCCCTAAAAAACTTATTTTCAGCCTTTACGAGGGTGTCAGCATTGTTAAAACCCCAGAGCTCGGCTCCATACAAAGCGCTACATATAGCTTTCGCAGAATAGATCTCCAGTACAGGAGCTATAGGTCTGGAGGTTGAGGCTCTGTGTTCCCTCCCAATGGCTCCCAAAGCTCGTTTATGATTCAGGGCCATTTTCTCAATGTGAGACTGCCATTTAAGTTGGTCCGATATCCTTATCCCTAAATAATCAAAGACTTTGACACGCTCTAGGGGCACATTATCAAGGGTAATCGTGCAGTTGGCTTTTTTTACTAGGGTTAAAATAGAGGGGCTTGGTTTTTGTTGTGTTAATAACCAGGCCCCTTTGATTACAAAATCTGGAAAACAATCCAAAAGTTTCTGAAGCCCCGTAGGTGTTTAAGATACCAATAAGGTGTCATCGGCAAAGAGCATGGCGGGCACTTTTACACCAGCCAGGCTCGGGGCATCAGCATCAATATCGAATAAAAAGGAGACGACCCCATTCACAAACAATGAGAAGAGGGTGGGCGCCAGGACACATCCCTGGCGAACACCTCTATTCACCGGGATTTTAGCAGTTTTTTGGTCTTGGGTACCCCACCGTATACGAGCATAGTTCCCATCATGCATACGAGCCAACAAGTTCAAAATGGGCAAGGGGAACCCCATCTCCCGTAAAACTGACCACAAGCGTTCTCGAGGGACCAGGTCGAACACAGTTTTTAAATCAATAAAGGCCAGGTAGAGACCACCCTTACCAATGGTTACTATCTTCCAGTAAAGTAGCACCAATCTAAGTACCTGGTCAATGGTGCTTGTGCACGCCCTAAAATCTGCCTGGAATTGGGAAATGATATTATTATCCTCCGCCCATGTGAGAATTCTCTCCAGCAGGACCCTGCCAACCACCTTCTGACCAGCATCAATGAGACTGATTGGACGATAGTTGGCAGGATCTCCTCTGGGTCCTTTTTTATAAATCGGGATCACCTCGGCTCCTTTCCAGGAAATCGGAACCGAAGCCCCCTGTAGGAGGGCATTAATAAAAATAGAAAAGAACTTGGCCCAATGCTCAGTATTGGCTCGAAAGAGGTCACCCGGAATCCCATCCTGGCCCGGCGACTTCCCTTGCACAATTTTGTTGTTAGCAGTCTCAACCTCTCTTTGCCCGACAGGATCAGAGAAAGACACACTGGCCATCAAGGGTAATACGTCCTGTCCAGGTAATTGACTACTCTCAGGTGCCCCTACCCCTTCGTATAAGCCACTAAAATGGTCGAACCACTCCCCGTCGGTAATGTGATTAGGTATTGGATCTGTATCGCCTCCACCTGAATTTCTGACCAAAGCCCAGAACCACTTACCGTTTTGAGCCTGGCTAGCCACCTTCAGCTCCTCCCAATGCATCTCATCCCAGGACCTCTTTGCCACCAATAATGCTTGTCTATAATGAGATCGGGCTAGGCGGACCTCAGCAGCGTCTCGGGTTTTGACGGCAAGTATCAGTATGCTTAATGGCAGCGAAGGAAACCCAGCTGCACCAAAGGGATCTATAACTACCTGGCTTCGGTGATAGGGGCTATTAACCGAGCACTATGCTTGGTAGAAGACAGGATAGATGCTGTTATAAGACAGTCCACATTACCATTGGTGGAGATACATGCTGTGCCCATTAACAGCAATGTGGAGTGTTGACCTCACCTGCATTAAATGGTATTTAGGTTGATGCATCCAACAAGTTGGTCAATACAGGTGGAGCCTGTACTTCCCTTAGCAGAAATTCCTGCCTTTTTCAGCAATCCTCTTAAGATATTGCAGCTACAACTGTTGCTTTAATTGGGTCGTCTCCACTTGAAAGGAAAAGGAAGGAGATAACTGCAATTTTGTCAGCAAAAGGGAATGAGAATCAAGCTCAGGGCAAATATAATGAAATAATAATAAGATCCTGCTTGACTGGTCAGGGCTTGAATCCCGGCTAAAGGATCTTCTTTCAAGTAGCTAAACAGTATAGAGGAGCTGTTTAGGATGTTAGCACCCTAGTACTAGGGAAGTTAAAAGAAATAGATGCAAAGCTAGAATTACCTTTTTAAACACCTTCCCTTGAATCAAAGAAACTGCATCCCAGTACCCCGCAAAATAGAGCACTCGTGCCGATGGTTCAAAATCTCAAATGTGCTCCAATATGATATAGGTTTTCAGAACCATCCCCCACCTGGGAGTATCCCATATATCGGATACAACTGACCCTAAGGGACTCTGAATAGGTTAAATCTCCAAATGATTTGTGTATATCTCCAGCTTCCCCCAGAATGAATTCCCTGTTATAGTTTTAAAGGATACAGTTGTTGGGTCATTCCCAAAGGGAAAAATCGTTCTGCAATTAAGAATTAAACGACACGCTGGTTTAAAAAAAATCAGATTGGGCACACAATCTATCAGCTGAAATACTCTCAGTGGGAAAAACAACATTGGTTGGAAATCTCATAAAGGAATTCCCGTCCGATTGCATACACATTAACTTCGGAAGACTTTTTGTTGCAAGCTCCCTTCTGCATGGCTTCAGTCACAGAATCCCTCAGCAAGCTCTAATGAAGTTTGCTGCTGGGGTATTTTACAGGCAAGGTGTTTTCACCCTTGTCGATGACACAGGGAACTCAGGGTGGCTCTGGTCAATGGACACCTGGCGTTGAGACTAGGGATAGTTGTGAAGCTCTCTTGTCATTGGATCAGTTGGACTGACTTCACGTGAACATTCTCTCAAAGAATTACAAACAATTGAAGTTCGAGGAGGCCACCATTAGAGCCGCCATAGTTCAATCCTCTTCTGCTAATGGTTTATCTCATTTCCCGGTTAATACGCTTAATCCAAGCAAGAGCTTAAGGCTGATTTCCTGGCACGTGGAAGGCATTTATTCCAAATTGAGCAACCCAGATTGGATCTCTTTGGTCTAGAACTATGACATTATTTGTTGTCAAGAGGAAACTTAGGTTCCTGACTATTTTTGCCTTAACAGATTTCATTTTTGGTGGGCTGCAACAAACGTCTTAAGGGTGGAAAGAGCAGAAGGCGGCATTGCCACCTTGATTTTAGTGAACTTGACTAAACTGGTAGTTTCATCGTTTACCTCAACTCCTTTTTATCAAATGTTAATATTCAGCGTCCCCAAAACATTAGATTTGTTGTTGGATTATTTTTCTGATCATACCTTTGACGAAAGACTTAGATATGCAGTTAACTAAGACGTACACAGTGTGTGGCCTCAAGGACCCCAAAGGGAGTGTGAAAACCCATTTACAACACATCACATACAGGGAAAACTTGAAAAATATAATATTGAGGGATTTGGTCTGTGCTAGTGACTTTGGCCAGTTAGATTTCTTATTTCTAAGGACTTTCAAGAGCAATGGAAATTGTATCACTATAAATTATGCAATGCTGTCCTCTGTTGTTGCTCTTCTTTATTAGACTATGATGTAATAGCCTACTGTAGGAGTGACCAGCGCTCAGGACGAAAGTCAGCAGTTAGAATGTGCACAGAACAAAGGAGTCAACATTAAGTGGGATAAAGTGATAAGGAACATTTTATACAGGTACTTATTAAGGAAAACCAGAATATATTTGAAATTATTACTTATTTTAAGGAAGAACTGGTTAATATCCTAAATGCTTTTACTTCACTGTGTTTCCATCTCCTCCAAGGTCCTTGTACATAAGCGGGCCTAGTTTCAACGTCCTACTGTGTGGGCCGACCATGAATATACTGTTGCTCTCAAAAGATTAAAAGCAATACTTAGTAAACGTCTGCAAGACAAAACTTTGTACTACAAGGAAAGAGTATAAGAAAGATTATAAGAACATTTTGGAGACCAGAAATGTTAAGACTAGAAAGAAGGATTGGGGAGATTTGGAGAGGGCAGGCTCAATCAAAGATAGTTCCGCTTTTTGGAAGGTGGTTAAGCAACCCTTTCTTAGAGATTACTAAAGAACTCCGATTGAGAGCCTCTTTCCGATACATGTTTGGTTTCAACACTTGACCCTGGTGGTTCCACATTATGCTTTGTAAATGTTGTTGAGGTTTCTATTGATCTAGAGGCTGCATTTCTTCTAAATCAGTCTATTAGTGTTAATGATGTTGAGTGTGCCATTAGGAGAAGTTCGTCTGGGAAGGCCTCAGGATGGGCTCCCTGTGGACCTATTAAAGAAGAATGTAGCCCTTTGGGGATCCCTTATCACTAATGTGATAAGAGCAGCGATAGTTGACCCTGTAGTTACTTTCTGGAGTGAGGAAGTTGCTGGACACATTTTCAAAAAAGGCGATAGATACCACAGAGGGTGCTATCAGCCAACGTTGTTGTTAGACAGCACTTTAAGGATACTGGGAAGGATTTTAGTCTACGAGGACTTGGCAGCTGTGAATCTGATATTGTTTGATGTCCAGTTTGGCTTTTGGCCAGGCATAGGGTGCTGTAGAGCAATGTCTTAACACCCATCTCAGAAATTGGAAATACGTACCCGCCAGGAGAGCGCCTATCTACTTTGCCTTTGTGGACCTGTGATTTCCGCACAGTACTTTGTTCTAAATTGTGGGATATTATGGGGGAGTGGGCGATGACAAGACCGATTAATGTATTGTGTTGTTTACACTTGGACACCACAGGCAAGATTTGTTATGATATTAGGAGTGACCTTTCTCCTAAAATGAGATCCACGCTGGGTGTCCATAAGGTTGTGTGAATGCTCCTTTCTTGTTTTTATTGCATATCAGTGGTCTACATAAATATTTGTGTAAGGCTGCTGTGGAAAAGTAAATTTTGTCATGTTCTGTGTCCCTACGTGTCATCCATCATATGTTATGTGTGCATGACCAATATGCATATGTTATTCCCCATGTCTGACTAATGACGCAATTACAGTTGTGTCCATCTCTAGTATGCCAGTTTCCAGTCTTCGTGAATACTACGAATATCAGGCCTATGTAAAGTTACGTTGCCACGTTTCTCAGTGTGCACGTTATTCCATTATAAAGTCCCCGTTTCTAGGCCTCAAAAGGGCCTGGACATCAGATTCAGCTCCTGTCTCCTGAAGCCTCGCTGAGGAGCGATACAGCCCCCACCTGTATCCTCGACCTCTCACTTACTTCCTGCCTCGCAGTGCCCGGTGCAGCTTGGCTCTGCCTCTGAGTCTGCCAAAAGTATGTTATAGTTCCAGCTATCAGTTCAGTCCTCCTTCTCTGCATTCCTAAGCTACTGAACTGCATCAATAGTTTCCGTCATTGTCTAGCCTTCTCGTCTCCATGTTAGAGAAATACTGTATTTAATGGTCATTTAATATTCTTCATCACGCACTACATGTAGAATAAATGCATGGTCCAGTCTTAGAATCAAGTTAGCCTTTCCCCTCCTGACTTCTAGTTTATATCAACATGTTCCCTAAACATCAGATACTAGATAGGGTTTAGGTACATGTCGCTCCAACCCTCCAGACTTTAGTCTCTGCTCCTAGCACAGAGTTCATAGCCCCCAGCTTCTCCTAGTAACACGTCATTGCCAGTTTGCGCGCACCACCAGGTTAGAGGTCCCGGCTCCTTAGGTAGCCCCCTCCAATGTTTCCGCCCCATTCATGACATATTCTGTTACGTCTGCACCACATGTCTATGTATACGCCCAGTTACACCTACTTTTACTCTTATCTTTCGCGACTGCTACGCGTCACGCCTTCTGCTCCACCCACTGTTACGCCTACTGCAATGTAATGCTATGTGTTTGCGTTTTGTATATAAGTTCATGTATTGTTATTAAACGTTAGCGCGCTCATCCCAGACCCAGCCCCGGCAGCTGCCGGGCCCTGTCATCCTGTTCCTATGCAGGTCGTCCTGTTCCTGTCCTTATGCTGTAATAAACCTGCAAAAACTCCTACTACCTCGAATCTTGACTCTTATTTATTGAGCTATCTGTTATGATATATGCCTAGTCAAAAATAGGGTATTATTTATTTATTTACCACATAATGGCGCCCGAATAGGGACTTGCCCTTTCCCCACGCGTCGGTGAAGCCACGCCGACCCCCTGACCCTCTGCAGCCGTGACGGAACTCTTCCGTGCACCGGCAGATATTTCTGCTTCAAGTATCCCTCAGGCCCACGGAGGAGACGGAGGAGGCGGTCCAGCATCCAAACGAGACGGTGGAGGAACGCGGCGAGTCCCGACCAGAGCCCAAGCCAAGAGTCCAAGGTCCGAGGTATCCGGAGGCCCACCCGTAACTGAAGTCCGAAGTTCGTCGTCCGTCCAGTCCAGTCCGAGGCCTCCCGTTCTTGCTGCCCGGTGAGTACCATTACTGGGGTAGTATCTAGACAGGGTCAGTCTAAATTGACTCCTGGTCCGTGGGTTGGTGGTACCCAAGCCCACTAACGAAGTGTTCACCTAGGTGGATACGGGTCTTGATGCGTCCTTTTATGGGACCGGTATGTTCCGTACTGTTTCAGCAGTGCATCCAGTAACTCTAGTCTGTTCCGTTCTCGAGAAATTCTGTTCTGTTTCTGTTCTTAGTATTCCAGGTAATATTCTGTTCGAACTGTTATGTTCTGATGTTGTTCAATGTATTTCCAATGTCGTGGTATGCCTGAATTGTTTTCCCAATTGTTATTGTTTTTCGTGTATTGTATTGTGTTCCGATTCAAGTTTACAATGTCTCTCTTTTCGAGATTACGTCAGTTAAAAACTAGAAAGGGTTTGTTAGAAGAAGCAGTTCCTGTTCCGCCTAGGGACAGTCCAGGTCATTTTATGTATCAGAAACATGGCATAAGCGCCATATTATATCTAGATTTATGGGTAGATTATACCAAACAGTTAGAAGAAAAGTATAGATGGCCCGTATCGGGTACATGGGATCCCGAATGCATCATGCGAGTAGAAGAAGCATTATGGAAAAAGAAAGCCAGACAGTCACAGAAAGACGCCATCGAGTTATGGCGCAAAGAAGCTCATAAAAGAACCGAAAAAGAAATCAGAAAGTCAGAGTTAAGTAGAGAATCCCAAGAACGAGCCCAAGAAAGAGAATTAATCGAGATAGGTGAACGAGTCAAAGCCGAACAGTCAGATAGACAGAGGCATGCCCTCATTAAGGGTATGTATCCTCTTCTTGCCGAAGGCTTGCCAAAAGCGACCCCAGAGGCATCCAGTAATTTCCCGCCACCATTAGTTCCGACCAAGCTACGTCACAAACCGACCGCAGCTGATATTTTTATTTCGTCCTATCTGGACGACACAGTCCCCGAATATGCAAATCCTGTTCACGCTCCGCCCATCCCTGTAAATCAGGTAATTCCTGCTCCTCCAGACACCGGGGTGCCCTTAACAGCCCCCCCGGGTCAGCTCGCCATACAAGTCCAGCCCACGTTACAATTACCGACCCTGCCAGGTCGGAAAGCATCAGTTGATGATTCTAGTTTAGGGGCCGCAGGAGGAGGTCTTCCTCAAACCCCACCGCCACACAAGCGTTTATCAGCACTCGAATTACATGCTCAAGCATCACAGCGTACTCCTAAAAGTAATAAGTCTGTTACAGAAATCAGGCAAACCCTTGGCGAATGTGCCTATGACCCAGTTCCAGGCGAGTTTAATATGGTTTTATACTCAGTACGCGTAAGGAGGGTGACCGAGTATCTAGTCACCTTGCCAAATATGAAAGAAGATCTAGACAGAATATACCGTTTCATCCGTACAGGGGATGATCCAGAAAGTATTAGTGATGCCATGTCTCAAAGGAAAGCTGAGATTCAGCGTATGATATTAAAGTTCTTAATTAACTGTCTAATAAGAGAACAAGATTACCCGTCTAAAGATCCAGCCGAAATGAAAACTTTGACAAAGTGGAGTGATAATATAGCCGAAGGAAAGCACAATACCATTAGTGCCATGGAAAGTATGTACAAGAAAATCCGTAGAGAGATAATAAAGATACACGAACAGCGTAAAGCAGCACAAGTAAGCGAGAAAGAAAGTATCTCTGATCCTGAAGAGGAAGACGACGAGAATACTGCCAGAATAGCGTATGTAGGAAAACCTAGATTTCCAGATCGCCATTTACGTCTAGAACCCAAGTCTACTTTCCATCATCCAGCACCAGAACAAGGTTCCCTAGAACAAGTATTTCAAGCTACCGATCACATTCTGAAATCACGAATCGGTTACAGTGAATTAAGTACTATGCACGAACAAGAACTAGTCCGATCAGCAGTCCGATGGATTACTGATTCTACCACTTTTCCAGACGAAATAGTGGCACAAATGTTTCTGAAATTGCCCCCAGCCGAGCAGCGACTGGTGGGTATGTATATGATTCAGCACCTCATTACTTTGTATGAGGGTCAACACTCTGATCCAGGTCCGTTACATGATATCCTGAACGAGTTACTCCAGTACAAATGGAGAGGTCTGGTACCGATTTAATTAGTGTCATTCTAGAACAGCGTCACAAATATAGAACATTCTTGAACCCGCATTTTGTTCATGTCTCACCCCCAGAAAGTAAATCATTCTACATAGACAGACAGAATCCGTTACGAGAAGTCCACCCAGTTAAAGGAACGGGTGGCGAAATGCAACGAGTGTTTGTATACACTCCAATCACAAAGATGGAACTCCTTGAAATGAAGAAATTAATTCCCTGTCATGACAAAGATCCAGCAGGGTTCCATAGAGAATTAAAAGACATGCTCCGTATGGGAGAATATACTTACCCAGATATCATTAAAATGTTAAAGGTCCTGTTGCCCGCAGGGGTGTATGAAAAGCTAAAGGAAAAAGAATGGGAGGTGGGAGAGAAAAAGATCGATTGGACAGTTCTAGAAGCTGAAGACAAGGCACGAGTACCAGGTACCGGTCTTGGAGATAAATGTAAAGAATTACCAGAATTATTAATTCAAGTTTTACCCAGATTATTGACAACTAGAAAAGAAGACTGGGATGCAATCTCAGCCTGTAAACAGAAACAAGACGAAGATATTAGTGATTTTTATTCTAGATTTGAAAAATGTTTCAGTATCAACAGTGGTCTCAAGACAAGTAGTGAGTCATACCCTCACCTTTTTGTTACTAAATTAGTCGAGAATTCAAGTCCACCAATTAAAAACCGAGTTTTGAAAGTCGAAAGCACCTGGCAAGCTAATACTCCGTCCCAGATGCTCCAGATGCTCCAATATCACCAGAATAGAATCAGGGAAGAGCAAGAACACGAAAGAAAACGTATGAAAGACACGAAAATGAAAGTACTAGTTGCACAATCTGTTCCTCAAGACAGTCAGAAGAGGGGTCCGAATCAAGCCAGTCATCCTGCAGCACCCGTTAAAGGGAATTGCAATTATTGTAAACAGCCAGGTCATTTTATAAATGAGTGTGCAGTTCTGAAACACAACATAGCTACTGGTAAGACTAAAGAAAGACCACGTCCGCCTAGACAAGAACAAGTTTCACAGACTCCTCAGTCACAAAATGCACCACAGACAGTTACAGTACCGCAGCCTATTGCTGCAACACAGCACGTTACATCGCAGATGTACCAGTATGCACAGTCTGAGTATCCAGAGTACCAGCCATATTCATGAAACAGCCTAGAGAGGGAGGTAGGCTTGCCTCTCATCGAGATACCTGTAGATCAAGAAGGTCCCTATGTTCACAGTCAAGTATTAGGGAAAGACAGAAAGTTTTTGATTGATACAGGGGCAAGTAGGACCACAATTAGTCATGCCGAAGTTCCAGGGGCTCCGCTCTCAGGCTCAAGAAATGTTTCCCTTGGATTTTCAGGAAAGCCAATAGTTAACGAGATTTCAAAGCCAGTTACTCTAGAAGTAGGTCCATTGTCCCGTACTACTGATCTGTTACTTACTAAGTCATGTCCAGAAAACCTATTAGGCATTAAAACACTGAAAGAGTTAGGTGCAGTTATATGCTGTTCCCCAGAGGGAATACGTCTGTTCCTACGTGACTTTAAGGGTCACTATGTATTACGAGATTTTGATTCCAGACTGTCTAATGTTCCGCAGCATCTATGGGCGCAAGGTCCAACTGATGTAGGTTACATGCAAATCACACCCTATCGTGTGACTCTCAAACCAGGTGTAGTGTTACCACGAATCAGACAGTACAGATTGCCACCCGAGGCTGTAGCAGCCTTATCTAAAATTATTGACGAGCTCATCGCTCAAGGAGTAGTTGTAGAAACTGACTCCAATGTATGTAACTCTCCGATCATTCCAGTCACGAAACGTACTGATCCTAATGCACCCCCAGTATATCGATTAGTGATTGACTTACGAGAGCTTAACAAATGTATTATTCCGCAGTACCCAGTTGTCCCAGACATCTCTTCCCTATTGACAGCCATTGATTCCGAAGCCACGTTCTTCACTGTCATAGACCTCAAGAATGCATTTTTTAGTGTTCCAATTCATCCAGACAGCCAGTTTCTTTTCGGATTTTGTTTAAATGGAAGGAGCTATATGTTTACACGCGCTCCTCAAGGTTTCACAGAAAGTCCTAGTATTTACAGTCAAGCACTTAAGAGACAACTAGACAACATTCACATGCCAACTGACACTGCCCTGCTCCAGTATGTTGATGATCTACTGATCACAGCCCGTTCTGAACGTGACTGCGAGCGAGCGTCACTCACGGTTTTGTATTTCCTAGCCGAGATGGGGCACAAGGTGTCCCCTTCGAAGCTTCAATTCTGTGTCCAGCAAGTGGTATACTTAGGACACTTGCTGTCCAAGAGGGGTAGGCAGTTGACACCAGACCGTATCCAGTTAATAGCGAGTCTTCCCCAGCCCAGAACCCAGAAGGAGGTACGTGCCTTTATCGGCCTTACTTCTTATTGTAGACAATGGATTCCCCAGTATGCATTCCTAGCCAAGCCACTGATACAGTTAACGACACAGGAGGCAGCCGTATCGACTGTTCTCCCTTGGACATCTGAACATACACTTAGTTTCAACGAGTTAAAGAAAGCTCTATGCCAAGCTCCAGTTCTAGCTACACCGAA
Organism: Lissotriton helveticus; assembly: GCF_964261635.1. Lineage (NCBI taxonomy): Eukaryota > Metazoa > Chordata > Amphibia > Caudata > Salamandridae > Lissotriton > Lissotriton helveticus. The sequence goes on along the minus strand of NC_136069.1, from coordinate 1,070,318,822 downwards.
CTACAGTAAGCCTTTTACACTTTTCGTCACAGAACGTGAAGGTACAGCATTATCTGTTCTCACACAAGATCAAGCAGGACAATACAAGCCCTGTGCTTATTTTTCGAGCACATTAGATCCAGTCGCCCAGGCGTTGCCTGCGTGCCTCAAGTCAGTTGCAGCCACAGCACTAGCTATTAGACAAAGTGATTCCATAGTTTTAGGACACTCCCTGACAGTACAAGTCCCACATTCAGTAGAAGTTCTTTTAAACCGAACACAAACTCAGCACTTGACAATTGCACGTTTAACAGGTTATGAATTGACACTGTTCCAGCCACACATAGAAATTAGACGCTGCAACGTCCTGAATCCTGCTACACTGTTACCATCAGTTAGTTCAAATCCTGACCCACATGACTGTGTGAAAGTAGTCAACATTACGACAAAGCCAAGACAAGACCTGACAGACATTCCGTTACCAGATCCTGATCTGACACTTTATGTGGATGGTTCATGTATGAGAACTAGTACAGGAGAACTAGTCGCCGCGTATGCAGTGACTACTGACACCGAAGTCATTGAAACACACCGTATTGACACTCTGTCCGCTCAAGCAGCAGAGCTAGTTGCTCTGACACAAGCCTGTATACACGCCAAGAACCTGAAAGTTAATGTTTACACAGATTCACGTTACGCATTTGGAGTTGTACACGACTTCGGAGTGCTCTGGCAGGAGAGAGGTTTTATGACTTCTCATGGAACCAAGATTCAGCATGGTCTCCTTATTCAAGCTCTGTTAGATGCTATACATTTACCGACATCTATCGCTATCATGAAATGTAAAGCACATACGAAAGTTACTGACATTATTTCCCAAGGTAACGATCTAGCAGATCACACAGCCAAGCTTACAGCACAGACTCTAGACATTCCAGTTAACATGACACATACTCCAGATCCGATTACATGTATGACAGTTAAGGACCCTACTCAAGATGTCATAGATATCCAGTTACATGCTACTCCTGAGGAAATCAAGAAATGGTCCGAACAAGGAGGGGTCCAGACAGATCAAGGATGGTTAACAAAGGGTAGAGCCACATGGTTTCTCCCCGACTCTATGGTTCAAGTCATTATTAATACCGCACATAGTCCAGCACATTTAGGAGAAAAAGCTATGTTAGACAGTATCCAGAACATTTGGTTCAACAAGCATTTACGAGCTGCAGCCAAGCAGAAAGTCCGTACCTGTATGATATGTTGTCAGTTTAATCCAGGTAAAAGTGTCCCGGTGGAACAAGGTGGTTTCCAGCCTCCTGACCACCCTTTTGAAGTCCTCCAGATGGATTATATTCAGATGGAGCGATGTCGAGGTTTCAAGTATGTCCTTGTAGTTGTATGCGCTTTGTCCAGGTGGACAGAAGCCTATCCAGTCCCAGATTACACAGCCGCGACCACTGCCAAGCAGTTGGTTCGTGAATTCTTCCCTCGATATGGACTCCCTAGAGTCGTATATTCTGATAACGGTCAGCCATTCTCATCTGAACTCATGAAGCACGTTTCCCTGTTGCTAGGGTACCAGTGGAAGTTTCATTGTGTACGCCATCCTGAAGCAGCCGGTCTCGTTGAGAGACATAATCAGACTCTGAAAATTCGAATTGCAAACGTCTGTAAAGATAAAGGTGTGGACTGGCTAGTAGCTCTGCCAGTCGCTTTGTTTTATATGCGCATGGTCGCACATTCCAGATCAGGTCTGTCCCCGTATGAGGTCGTATTCGGCCGCCCCCCTAACATGTGGGGTACTCCTAGACCCCGAAGTATTACCGATGTTTCATGTAATATGCTGACAGATTACCTAGCTTCCTTGATGTCTGCCCTCAACTCATGTCGTTCACAGGTTGCTGCCGCATTTCCAGACAATACCGAGGTGGCACCGCATGAAATCGTTCCAGGTTCCATGGTGATGGTCCGGAACTTTGACAGATCAAGTCCGCTGGAGCCTCGATGGAAAGAGCCCCGTCAAGTCCTCCTCACCACCCGTACAGCCGTGAAGTTGGAAGGCCGAAAAGGATGGATACACCTTTCTCACGTTAAACTTTTTAAAGGACTGAAACCCGTTTTCAAAAACATTTCCCAGGATATTAAGGACTGCCAAAATATTGTTCCTAAGGACTGTCCCGCAAATGACATTGATACAACCCCTCCCTTGGTAGAGAAAACTCCGCAGCAGGAGTATAAGTTAAAGCTCCGGTCTAGTAAAATAAGTCAGCCAGTTTGATTGTCTAAGTCCTCCCCTAGGTGAAACGGTTAGACTGTTTCTGACATGTATAAAATAGACCCCCATAGTGAGAGAGTTAGTCAAAACTCAATCCAATGTATCGTTTTTCTAAGTTTCATATTGTTTCTCAGCATTATGATTTCCTGCACTAGTTACGCATTTTTCCTGTATTTTCCAGTTCTTCATGTAAATAAGTCTGCTAATGCTACAATAGAGCACACGTTTAGTGATCTGCCTCCTCACGAATATTCATACCGCCTCGCTATGCGTAACAATTCATTTATCCGTATGTTACATTACTCACACCAGACCAGCAATGCCACTAATTGTTGGGTGTGTGGTCGACTCCCCCCTTTCCAGACCCCGAAGGGAGTTCTGCCACTTTTTCCTTATCCGTTCTCACATAATGGTTCGTGTGGAGCATGGTCCACGTTAACATCATCCTCAACAGATATGTCTTTTCTTAATAGCACATGTTTCCCAGACAAGCAAGGTCTTCCCCACAGAACAGGTTTAGATCTAGAAAATGAAGTATATAATTTAGGTAATTATTCGTCGAATTTCATGGTCCTGAATGTTCAGTCTGATACTACTCCAGACTTACCTGCTATTTCAGTACTACCAGTCAAAGGCGAATTATGTGTCCGAAATAAGGGTTCCGTACACGTAGGACATAGTGATTGTACCACTATTATCAAGTATAGTGACAGTGGGAAATCTATTTTCAAAGCTTCACGTCATTCATATTTTGTTTGTGGTCAAACCGCATATGTTCGTCTGCCCCTCGATTGGGAGGGAACCTGTTACATTGCCTTCCTACTGCCACCTGTTTTCCTAGCCCCACCTGACTACCATAGGAATTCCTTCCTAGTACATACTAGACACAAGAGAAATCTCCCGATTGTCGATTATACTGAAACTGCTGCAGAACAATTCATTGATATTGATAAAGGTGTGTTCCCTTATTTAGGTACAGTTGTAAATAGTAAGCTAATTCGTAGATTAACAAGAACCCTTGAAGCTGTAGTAGATGAGACTGCCTCTGCTCTAGGTAACTTAACTGAAGAGCAATCCTTTATGAGAATTGTCGTTTTACAGAATCGTCTCGTCCTTGACGTCATACTGGCCGATAGGGGCGGGGCCTGTAGAGTCATCGGATCTAGTTGCTGCATTTTCATTCCAAATAACGCGCCGTCTGTTTATTCAGCTATAACCAGACTTCATAAAATTGCCCATCTGTTACACCAAGATCCAGGCACCTGGACATGGTCCGGTTGGTTCTGGAATATAATTTCCGCATGGGGATGGAAAGTCCTGTCCTTCCTAGGTATTGCAGCAGCGATCATATTTAGCTGCTGCCTCTGTATACAATGTGGCCCTGCGATTTGCGGCATTTGTGCTACCTCTTGTATTCCTAGTCCCAAGCCCCGTTCTAAATCCCGTTCCAAGACAATTCGAGACGAGCAAATGGTACTGTATGAAATGATAGATGGTATCATGAATATTGATGTTTCCTGATGGAAACGTAGTGACAAGGAGGGAATGTGGAAAAGTAAATTTTGTCATGTTCTGTGTCCCTACGTGTCATCCATCATATGTTATGTGTGCATGACCAATATGCATATGTTATTCCCCATGTCTGACTAATGACGCAATTACAGTTGTGTCCATCTCTAGTATGCCAGTTTCCAGTCTTCGTGAATACTACGAATATCAGGCCTATGTAAAGTTACGTTGCCACGTTTCTCAGTGTGCACGTTATTCCATTATAAAGTCCCCGTTTCTAGGCCTCAAAAGGGCCTGGACATCAGATTCAGCTCCTGTCTCCTGAAGCCTCGCTGAGGAGCGATACAGCCCCCACCTGTATCCTCGACCTCTCACTTACTTCCTGCCTCGCAGTGCCCGGTGCAGCTTGGCTCTGCCTCTGAGTCTGCCAAAAGTATGTTATAGTTCCAGCTATCAGTTCAGTCCTCCTTCTCTGCATTCCTAAGCTACTGAACTGCATCAATAGTTTCCGTCATTGTCTAGCCTTCTCGTCTCCATGTTAGAGAAATACTGTATTTAATGGTCATTTAATATTCTTCATCACGCACTACATGTAGAATAAATGCATGGTCCAGTCTTAGAATCAAGTTAGCCTTTCCCCTCCTGACTTCTAGTTTATATCAACATGTTCCCTAAACATCAGATACTAGATAGGGTTTAGGTACATGTCGCTCCAACCCTCCAGACTTTAGTCTCTGCTCCTAGCACAGAGTTCATAGCCCCCAGCTTCTCCTAGTAACACGTCATTGCCAGTTTGCGCGCACCACCAGGTTAGAGGTCCCGGCTCCTTAGGTAGCCCCCTCCAATGTTTCCGCCCCATTCATGACATATTCTGTTACGTCTGCACCACATGTCTATGTATACGCCCAGTTACACCTACTTTTACTCTTATCTTTCGCGACTGCTACGCGTCACGCCTTCTGCTCCACCCACTGTTACGCCTACTGCAATGTAATGCTATGTGTTTGCGTTTTGTATATAAGTTCATGTATTGTTATTAAACGTTAGCGCGCTCATCCCAGACCCAGCCCCGGCAGCTGCCGGGCCCTGTCATCCTGTTCCTATGCAGGTCGTCCTGTTCCTGTCCTTATGCTGTAATAAACCTGCAAAAACTCCTACTACCTCGAATCTTGACTCTTATTTATTGAGCTATCTGTTATGATATATGCCTAGTCAAAAATAGGGTATTATTTATTTATTTACCACACTGCCAAGGATTTGCCTTATCTTGGAAGTTTTTAATCTTGGGGCTTCTCTAGGTTAATGACACTGTTCTAATAGCAAAAACCGCAAATGGGCTTCAAATTTTAAAGAGCACTTTCAGCTCTTTGATGGATGAGTTGGGCTTACAAACAAATCTAAACAAAATATTTGTTATGAACTGTGGACCAAAGAACCTAAAAATGAAGACTTATTTCATCAATGGAGCTGAGCTGGCTAAAATGCATAGTTTCCCCTTTGATGTTGGTAGAAATTGGGATCTCCTGCTCAAACCTAGGGTAGAATATTTGCAAAGGTTGATTGAGTATATTTTCCATTTTGCATCAAGACTGGGCCATAGCCAATCTTACAAGGGTAAATCTGTGGCAATTGGTTGCTGTGGTGTGGGGGTTTTGGGGTATGTCCGTTCTGATTGGCTGCAAAGAATGAACAGCAAATTTCTAATTAGGGTGCTTGCTTTCCCACAATCCTCCACCACCCTAATGTATCTTCTAGAGCGTGGATTGAAGTATCTGGAGGACACAATCAAGCTAAGCCCCCTGTTGCTTTGGCTGAAGGTCTGGTGAACTCAAGAAGCAAGTCATACAAAGATAATTAATTCTGACTGTCCCTAGACTATATTTTAGCTGGCTAATGCAAAGCAGCTTTCACTAGACCGGGGTTTCCAGTTTTTTTCTCCAACTCGGTAAGCATAGGAAAAGAATCCATGGCTTTGGTTAAAGATGTCTTTGCTAATTCTCATAAAAAGGCTTAATCGAGAGCACTTTCTAATACAAAAATTGGTTGTTTTTACCAACTGATTAAAATAGTACCGGCTTAGAATTCTATTTTACCTTTAAATGTAATCCCGCTATGATTCTATTTAACACGGTTTAGTTTTAATATGATCCATTGTTTTGTGGAATTTTCTATGCAAGGCCCTTGGCTTGCAGACGTACCCAAATGTTCTTGTGATAATGTCTCAGATTAAAGCACAAGCCACTTTATACTTTCTTGTACATTTTATGGAATTTTTCGGAAAAGATTGTTTAGTGCCAAGTTTACAGGAGGCCAACATTGGACAGCACGAATTATCACTGGTGTCACGTCTGCTACTAAGCTCTTAATTAGAAGTGCTTTGTCAATTAATAAGGGATATGGTGTAGCTGTCTGTGTTTAAACTGATCTAAATGTTAATTGTACTCCTTTATTAAAGTGTTGTGTGTGTCAGGAAAAGGGATGGACTAGTGATTGGTGCTTAAACTGTCTAATTCTTTTTAATGTCATTGATGTGTATATTATATTAATTCTATTTTTCTACTAGGGAAAATGCCATTGACTGCATATTTGTATTTTAACTTGTGTGTTTTTATGGTTAGGTTTTAACCGACTAAAGTTGATTTGAGTAGAATTTACTTAAAGACTGGTACACTAATACATGCTAATGCTTTTATTTTGAACCTATTAGTCCCTGTGTTGTTGTTCATTCCACGGCCTGCCACAACGTTGACTTCTGCTCCTAGCAGACTACAACTCAGACTGGCACCACACAACAGTAGGATGACGGACACTGGTAAGTTAAATGTCTGCTCATTTGCCCTTGGACCAAACCAGTTTATTTTTACTGAAAGGGTAGTTTATTTCTTTTATCACACATCCCTATTGGCCCCATATGTAGTACTTTTGTTTTAAATATTATATATGGCCTTATATATTTCCCCTTAGACTTGCCAATGTAAGGGCAGCACTATACAATATCGGTTAAGCCCTGTCTTACTTTGAAGGACAGCAGTCTTTGTGGGTCTAACAGTTTTGTATGATTTACAATGACTAACTACCCTGTGCTTGTCGCTCTCTCTTCTCAGCTTCTATCATACAACAGTCCCTCATGTACATCTTGAGAACATTAATACTAATGGCATCACAAGACAACCAGGTAACAACTATTATGCCCTCTATGCCCTCTATGCAGTCAGGTAAATCTGGGTACCTATAATAGTAATTTTTGTATCTCATCATTAGTCCATTCAATAGGTAATCTATCTCTATTTTAAAAGTATTCCAGATAGTATAAGATTTTTTAATGGTGATATTTTTTTTTCTTTCTTGTGTGTATCTCTAATGTGTCAACATTAGTAGTCATGATGACTTTTATAGATTGACAATATCCATTGAAAATTGGATATATATATCTCTATCGCTGCTGGATCTAGAGACACTTTGAAAACACAAACTACAAGGACATAGGTCCAGCAGCTGACCTCACAAGAGATCTGCAAAAATGTAATCTATGGCTGGAGCAAGTAAATTCGCATTGTTGAGAAATAATAATTCCACCCAAGGATCATCCTTTAATTTCATGTTTATTTTTGCTCAATCTGTACTAATTGTATTATGGATTTGGAGAACAATGTTTGTTAAAGTACTGTGTTGAAACCTAAACACATCTCTTTTTGGTATACTTCAACTGTTGAAATCTTCTTCCAGATACTGGGGACATTGTGGCTAATGATTGTGCCTAATGATGATGCTGAACCATATACAATTAGAGGGTGTCAGGAAATTTGGGGAGAGAATCCAATCCTCCTCCAAGCAACAATTTCACTGGCCAGCACTGCTTGACAAGAAGAGCAGAAAGAGGAGCAGGCCAAGGAGGAAGAGGAGGAACTAGACAGGCAGAAGGACATTGTTGTCCATACACAGAACATTTCAAGAAGGCCACTTCACAGATGGGCACCATGGTTCCTCCTACACCACTTTAGAAGATTTGCAGTTCCCAGACATAAACTAAGCTGTTGTGGAAGCTTGTTTTTCCTACACTACAATCACCATCGCACAGCTTTCAACAGCATCTCTGAACAATCTCCTATACATTCTTTCCATGAAGGTGCATCTCTGGTCTTTCTCAGTCATCTGAGGGAGAGATCACCTCTGCTAAGGAGGAGGTATCCCCCATTTAAAAGTTCGACCCCCCCCCCCCCTTCCCCCAAGCAACCGCCTAGAATGCATCATTTTCTGATTTTCTGTCCTGGACAACCTGCTAGCCATCAAACACACAAAAGTTAATGGGAGGAATGCTTGCAATAAGTCTAACCACTGGCAGACGCTCTGCATAGCCTTACAACTCATCGTTCTTTTTCCCATCTTGACAACTCAGATGAGGCACACCCATATGCAACACAGGCTTGGTCCTGCTTCAATAGAAACAGTCGAGCCTGAACTGCCAAGTTAAGTTATCTCTGACCTAACACAAGCAACCCACGACCGGTTTCAGCCTGATTGGGCACCTTCAGTCAGTGTAGCTTGATTCCAGTGGCACAGTGAGCACGAGACCTACGTCTGGACATATCCTTGGCCACTTAGGGTGATGGAGCAAGGATTCGCACGTACAGCGACTTGCTTGTATCAAGAACCTCAAATAATGTTAATAAGTATAATCAACCTGTTTGTGTTACTAATATTGCACATTTTATATTACACGGGGTGTCCCAGTGAAGCTTGCATATGTGTTTACTAATAGTAATACACTTGCCACTAAAATGGCTGCTGCTACGCGGGAATTTCTTCTGCGCATGCGTCGGTCATACCCATGTGACGTGACGTACTCGCAGTTCTGGTGGGAATCTTTTGCACTTGTGCATTAGCAATAAGATGGCTGCTTTGTGTTCTCACATGCCCGAAGCTTGCCCTGCAGCTTTTTGCTATGCTGTTCGTTTTGCACTAATCCTAATGCTATAGTTATTATAAAGAATGGGAGTTATATAGGGATTCCTGGTATACAGTGTAATCATTTATTTCTGTGTTCTAAATTGTTTTCCTTTACTTTTCATATATCGAATCTTTTGGGCCTGGGAGGTGCTTATTACCCCATCTTGGAAGTCCCTACTGCGCATGTCACCCTGGCAGAGGGAAGAAAACCTTGTACCAGTGGAACTCAGCCAGCTGGCAGCCACAGCCAAGATGCTCCTGGGAACCGACCTGTAACCCAGCAAGACGAAGCTGAACTGTACTGCATTTGAAACAATTGTATATGAATGTTGTATTGACCATTGTTAGGTGAAAAGCACATGTCATGGGAACCCCAAATTCGATGGGAGGTCCCAAAAATGTAAATTATAGGCTTGAGAAAGCCAAATCCTAGTTGGTGTGATGACCAGTCCTTTCTTTTGACCAATCGAAATTGGGGATTCTTACACTTGCAACATTTGGGTGGTGGTACTCTGACCTGAAAACAGTATAACTAGCCTAGGTTTAGCTAGAGAAATTGTCCGACTTGTCCGAATAGCTGACCTGTCACTGACCCAACGCACTCAATAGCTGATCGAGAAACAGAGGTGCTGCAGAGCACTCTGTCTGACTGTCTCAGAGACCCATTCGGGGTTTGGGAAACTTTAAGTGCTGGTGGAGCACTTTGCTGGGGAATTCGATAACCCAATCGGGGTTCTGACTGATAGCTGCAGAGAAGGTGTAGCGCAGGCACTGCGACTGAACTGCGGGTGCTGGTCTTACCTTGGTGGTCCTGTCCTGATCCTAATCTGGTATTCCTGTCCTGGGTTTCCATTCTGTACCTGCTGGCCTACTGGTGACTGCTTCCTTGGGGTTCCTATCGTCCTTAACTGACCCGTGGCCAGGGTTGGTCTCCACACTGAACTAGGTAAATATAATTCTGGGAGGGGAACGCACTTACATTCTTTTCTCACCTTTCCTTGAACCCTTGCTAAAATCGTAATTGCATATGTTCCTTTTCTTTACCCTTCCCTTGTGACACATTATTGAAGTCGTGAAAGTACTATTATAGCCTGTTCCATTTTTTCCCATACCTTATAGCTGAATAAAATACTGTCTCTGAATACTAGATGTTCCTACTCTTTACCTACCCTTTATTGCACTAAGAAGATCATTCCTGCATTATTTGCGTGTTCCAATTGTGCCTTTTTCTACTACATGATAAACGTAGGTTCGTTATTCTAGATTTATGTTCCTTTTCTTTACCCATTCCCTTAGGTATTGATATAAACTGTGGTAATATAGCATGATCCTTATTTTTCCCGTCCTTTAGCAATTCACCATTTCCAGTCCGATCTCAAAGTTATCTATTTTTTCCAGTATGTTCCCTGTTCTTACCTTCCCTTTAGAGTCCTAAATGTTTGGCTTTATCCTTTTCTTGCATAGCTATACAATTTTCGTGCTTCTAATCATTGATAGTTTGATTGCTGTAAACATTTTACTTTCTGACCTTGATGAAGATAGATAAAGTTCTTCAAAACTTCCCGTGTCTCTGGTTATTATACGAGTGCAAATATAATAAATGGTATTGTATTTTGTAACTGCCTTCCTTTTGCAGCTAGCATCCTGATCCATGGTGGTCATAGGTACCCGTGACAGTGGATTGGTAAGTCGGGTACATTAGAAATAAATAGGAAGGAACTGGGTTACTGTTAGTAGTGTGTAGGTTACCAGATTAATAAATATGGTGAATTGAATTTATGGGCCCAATGTATTTATGGTAAAATTATAGTTGGGTGACCTGCGCGCTCTATCAAGGGCATGACATCAAACACACAAAAGGTAAGGAGAGGAATGCTTGCATTACAATTTTCCCAATATTTTCCAATAATTTGAATTAAAAATTAAAAATAAAAAGGTCCCTTTATTCTCCTATGAATCATTACAGTTATTTGTTGGCTCTGTTATTTTCCCTTGGAGTGTGCTGCCGTACCAGTGATTGGACATGTGTTGTGATGTACCTACTCCAAGAGGAGCTGTAGTACACTAACTGCTATTTAGGGTCTTTTTGGCTGCAGTACCTTTTGAAGTGCAGTTTAGGAATAGCAACAATCTTAGGGCCTGATCATGAGTTTGGCGCAAGGGCCCCGGCTCAACGCCGGCTCAGCTGTGCTAAACCCGTGCATGGACCGCTGGCCATTTCACGAGTTGTAAAAGTACAACTGGTAAAACAGTTGGCGATCCTTTGGCCTTTTCCATGGCAGTGCCTTGAAAACAGACGCTGCAACCAGAACAGTCAAAAGGTTCCAGCACGGCATGGATGGTGACATCCATGCCGTGCTGGAACTGGGGGGAATACAACAGGGGGCACTTGTTGGCCCCCCTGAATGTATTCCCATAGCAAGAGGGACATGGGAGCCCTGTACAACCCCCTTTGTTCCTGTATTGCCAGCCTTTTCCTGGCAGGACTCCGCCTTGAAAAGGCTGGCACTCCAAGAACTCAAAATAGACTGAGCGGGACTGTGCCAGTCTCTGCTCAGCATAATGCGTTGTGGTACTTTAGCGCCACCACCAGGGAATGACTGTTCCCTGGCGCAGCCGGTCGTCCACCAGTGATACGACTTACAAGGTTGTAATTGACAAAACGGTGGACCGCCACTCCGGCACTCGTTATCAGGTTGTGGTTGGGTCTTTGTCCTTCCCTACATCAATCTGTAACCCTGCTTACTCCCCCTTACCCCTCCTATTTAGTAATAATTATTCCCCATTTTCCTGCAATCCCCCTTCTTTCAGACATTTACAACAAAAACAAATGCATTTGTGTGTGGAAATCTCCAGAGTCAGTGTGGAGATCTCCTAACATAAAAGAAAGGAGCGGCAGAGGCAGACTGCCACCTGAAGTTTGTGAATAACATTTTCTAGTGCATGAGTAGTACCACTGAACGTGCTACAAAACACAGTGTGTGAATAGGTATCAAAGTGCATGTGCTGGTGTTCCTCTGGACAACAAAAGTTCCAGATGTCATTGATTGGGAACCACATCAGAATCAGACCTGTCACTGACTAGCACTTACAAAATGCTCTTGCCCTAAGGATGCCCTTCAAAATCTAAACTGGGTCAGCAGTGCAGGGTTGCCTGCAAAAATGCCAGAACTAAAGGAAACTTAAAGGGAGCAGCTGGACTTGTAAAAGGCTTAGACAGTGAAGGTACATCATGGTAAAAGGGTAGTAGTTTGGACTCGAGCAAGCAGCAAGGTAGAGGCAGTGCTAAAGAGTGTTACGAGGACTAAGAAAAGAAGAGAAAAAAAAACTGAGACTACAGTGATCTCCTCTAAATATTTGGCTCAAAATGGCTAGCGATGAATGAAGCCTTTAGAAAAGAGGTTTGAAATAGCAAGCAGTGTACTGGGATATAATGAGGTGTTCAGAAATAACCAGGTGCAAATATTATCCCCCATGGGCCTCCCACTGCCAGATGTAGCCTTGACAGAACAGAAAATAACACTGCTGCTAGTATGTGGTAGGATGGCGAATCAATCTATATACTGTGCTTTCCGGGGTCCTGCTATTGAACGCCTGAGAGACCATTTCAAAACTTGATGAAGTACAAAGATGGACGTTTTTAATCCTGGTGATTCTCTAGGTGAATGACACTGTTCTAATAGCAAAAACCGCAAATGGGCTTCAAATTTTAAAGAACACTTTCAACTCTTTGATGGATGAGTTGGGCTTACAAACCATTTCAAAACTTGATGAAGTACAAAGATGGTGTGTTCCACATTGTGATGCTGTTCTGTTGGTGAGTTTGTAGGTGAACTCAATCCTAATCATAGACCCTGCATTCAATTCAAATAATCTATTTTCGGTTTTAGATATTAAATCCATAAAAGCACGTATAAATATAATAATCCAATAGTAACATTCAGTAAAAAACAATCCTCAAAGGGATGAGCCGTCAAATTAATGCCTTAACCACGGTGGTTTTTCCGCCGTGGTGCGGGCGTTCTAAAGGGTGAGCTGGGCTTTGTCGGCTGTTGGCCGCGGCAGCACTGGAGAGGGAGTGCTCCTGTCGGCCAACGGCCGACGGGAGAACAGAAGGGGTTAAAAATAACTTGTACCAATGGGAATACAACAATTCAATGGCTCCAATATCATTTGTGCTAAACCAATAAAACATTTCAACCAAGATCAATACAGTAAAAGAGAACAAGCTAGTTAATCGCAGCTATATCAGAGTCTGATGGTGGATTTAAAGAATTTAAGTACGTAAACACAATGCTACCTGTCAACATTTGTGGGAAGATAAAAGCTGGGCGCACTTACCTAAGATTAGCCTTTTTCAGAACCAGAATTATGAAGGACTTTCTAGAAATTTCATAAAAACTACAAAAGATCATAAAATGAATCATGCCATGTGGAGATTAACCATCGCAGCCACAGGACAGCAAGGTTTTGCCCTTACTACAACCCCTAAGGTGAGCAAGGAGGAGGTGAAAGAGATCAAACCAGAACCTCGTTAGCAGAAATCTGTCACACCAGTTTATGAATCCCAGTAAGTAAGGCTCAGCCGACTTGGAGGTTTTTAACATGCCAAAGTGATGTCCGCTAGGCTTTAGAAGCTTCATCTCTTCCCTTGCCATACCCGATGCACAAAAAAGTCACCTTTATGTGGTTCAAGTCTCTTTTAGTTGTCTGGTCCGACAAAAAAGATCACCTCTCCCTGCGCTCATTAAGCTCACTTCGATGTACTTGAGCCACGGTACACATTCGACATAATCAAGGGCCAAACAATTTTATTTAGTATTTATTAATTAAGCTTATTAAGCGCGACAGCTACCCAAAAAGGGTTTCTCGGCGCTGAACAGGTAAGGTACTGAGTGGCCTAATGTTGCAGATAGGGACAGAGTTATTGATTGAAAAGCCAGGTTTTGACGGCTCTGCGAAACCGGATATAGCTGGTTTCTAAGCGAATATTCAGAGGGAGAGAGTTCCAAAGAGTTGGTCCAATGTGCGCAAAGGATCTACCACCCATTCTAGAAAGTCTAATTCTAGGGACAGTGAAGTTGCCCTTAGATAAGGACCGGAGGTGGCGAGAGGGAATATAGGGGCAGACAAGGGATTGTAGGTACAGTGGAGCTGATCCTACTTTGATTTTGAACATGTAGCTCAGCGTTTTGAATTTAATGCAACTTTCTACCCTGAGCGAATGTAAGTCTCGAAGATGTCCCGAGATATGAGCTGTTTTAGGAATTTTACGTAGCAGCCTTGTGGCGGCATTTTGAACCAGCCGCAGTCGTCTTTTCACTGCCTTGTTCGCCCCAAGATAGAGGACATTTCCGTAGTCCAGTTGAGAAGGTATAAGGGCATGGACCACAGTGTGTTGGGTGTCGTTTGGTAGCATCCAGATGATTTTCCTCAGTCACCGCAAGATTGTAAAGCAGGTGGCCGAGACCTTGCTAGCCCAATGGTGCATGCTCAAAGCATTATTAATGATGAAACCCAGATTTCGTACATTGTCTGATGGAATAGGAAGGGGACCCATCTCAGTGGGCCAATGCTTAGCATTCCATAGATCTTGTTTTTGACCCAGAATCAAGACTTCGGTCTTGCCACCATTCAGTTTAAGTAGATTGTTATTCATCCAGGTGGCAATACAATCTATTAAGAAGAGTTTATTAATGTTGTACCCTTACCGGCCCAAGTTTTTAACCATAAGGATACAGGACGAAACGCTATCAGGTCAATTATATATGACGTACAAAGCACCTCATGTATCGTGAAAGAGGGAGTACCTTGAGGAACGGATAGAAGCCGTCTCGGAAGCTTATTCTCCACGATTTTAGGGTCCCCAGTTTTAGTATACCTCCAAATTTCACTGCCATATAATGCCTTGAAAACACACTTAGCGCTGTAAAGCTTTAGTAAGGCTCCCACTGGTCTTTTCCCCAATCTGATTGTAAAATGAAATATAGCTGTGGACTCTCTGGAAAGATTGTTTCTCTTACGAGTAAGTCGAGGCCCCAATCGCATTTTATCATCCATCAAAACACCCAGGTATGAAAAGACATACAATCTTGGGACGGGGTGGGCCCTGCCTTGACGGTATATGGCTTGCTGAGGTGGGCCCCTATTTGTGTGATAAAGGACAAAGGGCTAGATGTAGGTAAATGGTATTTACCGATTCATAAATACCGAATTTTACCGATTCGGTATTTGTGAATCGGTAAATATGAAGGGGGGAGATGTAGGTATTTCTAGAAATTGAAATACCGAATCGTTAATATTCGATGTTTACCGATTCGGTAAATACCGAATCGGTATTTCCTATTGATTCCTATGGGCTGTGAAGCCCATAGGAATCAATGGGAAATACCGATTCGGTAATTACCGAATCGGTAAATACCGATTCCTGCCAGGGTGCAGGGGGTGTCACTTTGAGACCCTCTAGCACCCCAAATACAGGCATGTGTGCCATGTGGCACACAGACATGCCCTAAGGGCATGTCTGTCTGTCACATGGCATAGGTGTGCATGCACACATGTGCATGCACACCTGGATTCGGTATTTTACCACCCAATTGAATTGGGTGGTAAAATACTGAATCTGAAAGGCCTTTGGGACTCAGAAGAGTCCGACCTACATTTGGATTTACCGAATCGGTAAAATTACCGATTCGGTATTTTACAGAATCGGTAAATTTACCGATTCTGTAAAATAAAGGCCCCTACATGCCAATTTCGAAATACCGGTCGGTAACGGACTAAATCGGCCGTTACCGACCGGTATTTGGACTCCTACATCTGGCCCTTAGACTTGTAAACCAGGAGTTCCTGCTCCCCTATAAACTGGATGAAGGAGTTTAGTAATGTTTGTAACCCCCATTCTGTCCTAGCTGTCAAAACGTCATTGTCTTTATCCAGCAGAACCGGAAGCCCATGCCGTCCTGCGGGAAGTCTGCTTTGGTCTCTATAAGGGTCCTCTCCAGGTCGTTGAAATATACATTAAATAGAAAAGAAGCCAAGATACAACCCTGTCATACCCCTCTCCTGATTGGGAACAAGCGTGAGACGTTCATGTCACTCGAGTAGCGCATGCCCGCCCTTGTGTCTTGGTGGAGATCCTGAAGGAAAAGGACTATATCCCTGTCCACCCCAGGGAGAGAAGGGTCTGCCACAACCTGCATCTGTTCACACAATCAAATGCGGAAGATAGGTCCAGGAAGGCCAAAAAAATGGTGCAGGTTGCGAGCAACACTGTACTTGTTCGCTATCAGGAAGAGGTTCAAACTTTGCTCTCTTGTTGAGGGGCCGGAACGGAACCCATAATGGGCATCAGATAAAATGTTATTCTCTGCAGCCCTATTGGGTGACCTATCTAACAAGATTCATCCGACCACTTTAACCATAGAGTCCAACAGGGAAATGGACCTGTAACAGTATGTACTCTCTCTATTCCTCTTTTTAAAAACATGGACAGTAGTGGAGGTGGCCCATGAGACCAGGCAACCACACTTAAAAGCCGTGTTAATGACAAAGGTAAGAACCGGTGCCCAAAACTCCATATTGGACATATAAAGGTGGGGCGAAATTCCATCTGGTTCACGCGCCTTGTTTCGCGTCATGCCCGCTATTCCCCTCCTCACTGTGGAGAAGTGTGGCTCAATGGTTAGAGCGGCAGACCCTGATGCAGAGGTCTAGCCCGGGACCAGGGTTCAATTTCCCGCCTCGGCGGGTCTTGGGCTAAAAAATTCCACGGACCTGATAATTCTCGCCTCGGTGCCTATTCCAATCATGGAGTCCCACTCTGCAACTCTGGGCAATAGCTTGCTTAATCTCCACAACGGCCCCCAAAACGCTAAGGATGCCTGGCCTCCACCTTGGGGGTGCCCAGGAGTGGACACCTCACAGGGAAAGCCAGGATGGGTTCCACAGCGGTATTCGTACAAGCGCCTTGAGACCCTTGCGGGTGAGTAGTGCGCTATACAAGTATCAATTTTTTTAAACATTTTTACTTCATCCTCCGAAACTGTTAGTGCAGGCTTTTCATTAACTCCCCTATCAGGTAAGCTCTAGTCCATAATATCCCCAAACAAACCCTCAAAGGGGCTGGCCCAATCATCCTCCATGCTTTAGCATGTGCCAGAACAAATTAATGTAGTCACTCTTTTTTATGGAAAAATTCATATGTATTGCTTCCTTATTGGTTTTAAGATGCTTGTGTAAAACATAGGCGGGTGAATAGATCCTCGTGACAGAGAGAAAGAGCATTTAACAGCCCCCTCACATTGGCCTTCTGGCCTGGAGTTTCCTCAGGGTGTAATGTGCACTAAATAATAAATACAAAATAATGGAGAGCGATGCACTGCGCAAGTTATTGAATGGTAGTGTAAATATTGTGATAAGTTAACTAGAGTCTTGGGTGCACACGTGGGTAGTGTCTCCGTCCGAGGCACAAGGAAAATAATCAACGGGTTGTGTATGCATGTACCATGCTACTACATCCCCACGAAATGGCACACCTTTCTTTTCCATTATTTTGTATCTACAGCATTCCGCCTTGAAGTGATTTGCACGCTATCAAACATGCAATTTGAAGATATAAGTCGCAGCACTGAAGCCCGAGCAAATACCCTTGCGTACGATGAAGAGGAACGTCAACGCATTTATGCTTTAATCGAGGAAGACATTCCCTCCACTACCATCACACGCAACAAAGAGCAATGTATTAAACAATTATTGTACTTATCAAAACGGCACATCAATCAAAAGCTCCATGCGAGCACGTTACTAAAATACCATAGGGCACTCAGAATCCCTCGCGGTTTGCGGATTGCCTTGAAACCCTCATTATGCAAGAATTCCAAAGCATTCAAAGATAAATGGGAAAGAATATTGAACAAATGTAGCCTGGATCTCATCCTGTTAATTGTCGAAGAACTTTCTGATATTTTAAAAGAACTTGAAAAAGATATCAAAGACATAGATTTAGAACTCAAGGATATGCTGACCCCAGAAGAATTGGCAAACACACTGGCTGATCTAAAAACAACACTAGACAAACACCAGAAAGAAATCAATGAGCGAAAAATTCAAAAATTTCGTCGGGACACGCTGGACTACAAGCTTGATGAGGTCTATTCATGGGCAGACGTTTATGCTCAAAGAAGACGCAATCGACCAAACAATGCACAGACTGACACTTCATCTTCTGGTAGTGATACCTCTACTCGACCACCCCGTAGCACCACACTGTCTAGACCAATCCATGAATCCGCCAGCACATCTGCCACCACACAAGAACAAACCTCTGCGGTGCATTTTTTAGAGGTAGATTCGGACAATACCGAAGACTCAGGAGGAGCCAGAGCAAAAGAAAAAGATTCAACTGCTCCCATCACGCGGAGCAAGGCAACAACCAAGGACCCGAAACCAAGAAAGAACATATAGTTATTAATATTTCTAATACCATCATCACTTCACATCAGATGAATATATTAGAAAAGGGCACATCATTCATTCCTACCACTAACACCAATTTTTTGGAGCTTGAAGTCAGCACATTCAAATTTGTTAGAAAACTTAGGCTACGTCACTTTTTCGAAAAGGTTTTACCACCTACCACCGACAGCAAATCTGATGAACTCAGAGGATTGAGACCTGCTAGCACATTCCAAGCTCCATGCAGCCATAAGTCAATTGACCTATTTGAAAAATTGGTTCGCAACGACGTGTCAAAAATTAATTTTCAGCGCCATAATCGACGCCAAAACCTCACCACCAAGGATCGAGATGTTCTCCAATCTTTGGCTAACAACAAGGATATCAGATGCATGAAAGCCGACAAGGGTGGCGCACTTGTCATTCTTGACAATTCCATGTATACTCGACGACTAGAAGAACACATCCGTGATACATCTCTGTATATGCAACTTGACAACAATCCTACCAGAGAATTTTACAACACTCTTCAAGACATCGTCATGAGAGCATATCACAATAACATCATACAAGAACGCACCAAGAACTTCCTTCTACCACAACATCCTAGAAGTCCGACCCTTCACATGAGTCCTAAAATTCACAAGAATTTGAACGACCCACCTTTTCGTCCCATTGTGTCCACCAAAGGTTCAATTCATGAATCCTCAGGGAAATTCATTGATAAATATCTGCAACCTATTGTTACTAAAGCCCACAGTTACATCAAGGACACTACTGAATTTTTGACCAAACTATCCAATATCCAAACCGACATTGACAATAACTTCATCATGTGTACCGCTGATGTCAGCTCTTTGTATACCTCCATCCCCCATCAGGGAGGTATCGAAGCCGTGGAACAAGCCTTACTTAATAGTGACATTGAGATTCCCATGCAAGTTTTTCTAATGGAATTGATGACATACACTTTATACCACAGTTATTTTCAAGTCCAAAATGAGTGGTTCCTACAGCTTTCTGGAATGGCTATGGGAAATTGTGCGGCCCCATCATACGCAAATATTTACATGGAGAATTTTGAAACAACACACATATATGGAGATGCGATCAATCAAGACAAAATAAAAATGTACGTCAGGTACATTGACGACCTGTTCTTCATTTGGAAGGACTCCAAAAGCTCACTTGAACAATTCCTCAGTCAACTCAACTCCAAGGATGATCGAATTAAACTAACGTGGGAGATTAGCGACTCTGAAATCACATTTTTAGATGTCAATATAAAAATCACCACTCAGGGACTCATCACTGATTTACACAGAAAAAAGACGGATCGCAATAACACTCTACATTATAAAAGTCATCATCAAGAGTCTTTAAAAAGACATCTACCGTTTTCCCAACTATTAAGAGTCAAGCGCATCGTGTCTGATGACCAAATCATGGAAATTCGCATGAATGAAATGCACAAACGATTTGTGGATAGAGGTTACCCGTCACAAGTTCTCCATGAGGCACAATCCCGTGTGGCATTAATCTCAAGACAAAGCGCCCTGTCAAAAAAACCTACTACAACGTAATGTTCTGGTTTCTAAATATTCAACTGTAAGCAAGATCTACAAAAAGATCATTCTTAAACACTGGCCTATTCTCCAGATTGAACCAGACTTTGATGATATGTTCAGTGCGTTACCTCTGTTCGCCCACACTCGAAGCCGAAACATTAAAGAAATATTGGCTAACCCTATCACCTCCAGCCAACAATTCAAAGGTACATCTCCTTGTTTGAACTGCAGACATTGCAATAACATCATTAAAGGCAACTCTATCCATCACCCCATGAAAGGTAAAATCATAAAACTCCGTGTTAATGCCACGTGTGACTCTTCCAATTTAATTTATGCCTTAAAATGCCCATGCGGTAAACTATATGTGGGGAAGACCGAAAGAAAAATAAAGATTCGTTTAAACGAGCACAAATCGAACATTCGATTGAAAAATGAAAAGTCCAACATTGCTACTCACTTTGATGAAGCTCGCCACTCCATCGCACAACTACAGTTCATCATCTTGGAAATTGTTAATAAAAAAGAAGGAATTGACAACAATAAATTCCTTCTGAAAAGAGAACTGGAATGGATTTACCGGCTACAGACCCAAAAGCCTTTTGGGTTGAATGATCGCTTTGAATTTAGCTGTTACCTATGATGTCCGTACCACATTACATTGCCTTTTTGCTGTTTGTGTCCTCACACCTTTTAATGTGCATGTATTACTTGTCATTAATTTCCACATGTCACTTTCTGTGTTCGTAGTTAGCTCTTTTGTATACTCGCATCCTTTACCTTTACCCACTCCATCATGGCGCTTAATTTTCACCTTCTGTCGAGTCCGTTTTTTATGTTCATACCCCTCACCTTCCTTTATGTCCACCACTTCCGACCTTGCGCTTCAGCGTTCCTGATATGATTCTGAACCTGACAGTAACGCGCCGCGTTATTTTGGATCTTAAGTAAGTTTACAACGACACTCGCCGTAGTGTCCTCATTACCCTCCACGCCCATAAGCATTAACAGCACCTTGCTTTGAACACACCATTAATCACCATTAAGCACTCAGTCATTTTATGTGCGCCTGTTCACCCCTTGATCGGCACCTTAATTAGTTCCGTTAAAAGCGTGACCGCTTCATTTTGTTCACCATAGCGTTTCTTTTCGCTTTGTTTGCCCCAATTTCTAACCTGCACCTCACCTGTCTCCCTCTTTTTAGCACTCCTTGACAAAGGGCTCCGCCCGAAATGCATTGGAGTCGTTTCCTCATTTGAAAATGTATTTGAATATGAACAAGAACGCATGGATGATATGAATTTAAAATATCAACTTTGACCTTGAGGATTAAAATTTGTTTACAACAAAGATAACCAGTTGGACAAACATTTATTGAAGCATTCTTTTAGGTGTGCCATTTCGTGGGGATGTAGTAGCATGGTACATGCATACACAACCCGTTGAGTAATGTGCACTAAAGCATATCATAAAATAGGGACTTGGACAAAATCCTGTTCATGACTGCATTTATGCAATAACTTTGGTCTCATATGGTCGCGAGTGTAGTCAGCATGCGCATCAGTTGGCCAAGGCAGGAAAAAAGAGAGAGATATGTTGTGTTCCTGGGGTAAATCCCAGGGTTGCCTTGGTCCACCTCATATGTGTAGTCCAATCGTAGAGAAGAAGCAATGGGAATTGTATACACAGGTCCTCCCAATCTATCACAGTTATCAAGAAGCCCGCGGGGAGCAAAGGCGTTGAAGACTGGGACAGGTGATGGGGCCTGATGCCGCTCGTAAAGTATCGTACTCGAAGGTCTCCTCGGAATCCATGAATTTTGGGTTAGTACCGGGGACACAGGTCAATAAAAAAAGCCTAGGGGAGGGCCGCGATAGAAGTGACTGGGCCAATGATAGTGCAAGAGTTGGCCGCATGGAGAATTCTCGATACTAGATGAGGCTGGTTAAGGTTAATTATCACACAGTCCCCGTCGCTACTCTTTTTAGACCCTCCAATCTAGGCCACCCTCCGGACCATGCTGATGTTTCTCTCCACTATATAGCCCAGAGTTGTGTTGTTATTTAGCCGGTGCAGTACTTTATTTTTTAGCTGGTAAAAGTCTTCAGTGGAACCTGGCTTCAACACTGGTACATTGCTCAGTACTACAACGTAAGGTGTTGCTTCTGGGGGTAAATGGATAGTATTTTGGCCTACAGGCTGAATACCCGGTTTCCCCAATGCTAAGGTGGGAGCCTCATGTCCACCAGTTTAGCGATGTGTAGTCATGTTGCCGCCTCGGATTTCTTTTCACCTTATCAACTCTACCTGTGATTCTTCCTTTGGAGGAGGAAGCGGACGAGGCCAGGAGTTAGAGGGAATAGGTTGGGTTATGCTCCTGCATTGTGAATTACAGACTGTACCAACTGTACCGACCTTCCCTGGTACTGCCTTAAAAGTAGGTTGACACTGAGCCATGTTACCACCGCTGGCTGGAGGGACCATTTGGACAGTACTGGCTATATAACTAGCCCTATTATTCTGTTGGAACCAAAAAGAGAGTTCCCTCTCGAAATTAATGAAGCGTTGCTTGATAGGTTCCAACTTAGAGTCCAGTCGATCCAGCAGGATACCCATACAAGCTTCAAGCATAGCTGCCAGCTCATCTTTCGAGGGGGATACTTCCCCTTGGTAAATTGGGGTTGTAGAATCTGCCATAAGACGTTTTCCCTTTGCCCCCATTGGGCATTTACATTTAGTCCCGGCTCCAGACCCTCTGCCAAGTCCTCCCTCCTGAGCGTCCGTACGGGACACTGCCACTGCAGGATTGGTAACCAGTGAGCCATCACCAGTCAAAAGAGCAAGAGCTGGGTGTGCCTTATTGCCCATCCCCTGAGTTTCAGTACTTCCGCATTGGCCAGAGGGAGGTGGAGGGGATTCTGTTGATTCTTCGAGTTCCCGGTTACTTAATAAGGAGGCCTGACCACTCTCAGGGCTAATAGGGCAGGGGCACAGTTAATTTACTGGGGAACGGGCGAGGCGCCGAGCCACCAGCTCAATTTCCTTGTCACGGACCCCCCACTGCTCTCTTCATAAAGCAGTCTATGGTTGAAGTTATTGGGGCCACATGAATTGTTGCAGTGGTCTTTCGTTTCCCCATAAGGGATGTATCTTTGGAATGGCAGAGTAACTTGGCAACAAACAATACTGTAGGGACCTCTAAGACGGAGTATATTACAATTTAACTGAGGCCTCCCGCAGGGAGTTAGGAATTGATGCAACAGGTGTAGCGGGTAAAAAGCAAAGAGTCAGAGCATGCTAAGAATCCACGATGCGCTAAGAGGGGGAGCTATAAACCTCTTTTAGCCCCCTTCCTTTTTAACTGTGCAAAATCCACATTAGCAAATGCCCCACAGGCTTACCTTGTAACCATGTTCAATGTGGTGGTAGGAGTTCTGACCCTTGGCAAGTTTCTAATTATGACAGAGTCTCAGCCCTCAACTGGTTTTAACAAAAAAAACAAGAGGGAGGCCCGGCCCAGCCTCCTCCTGACTCTGATGGGCATGGACAGGCCAAAAGGCTAGGCTCAGGTTCGCCCGCGCGTGTTCGTGCTGCGGGCCCAGCCTCTTAAATTATGCGCCTCCGGGCGCAGGCTAGGTAAGCACACTGGCAGCAACGGCCACAGAGACTGTCGGGGCTTGAAGTCCTACCCACTCCTGCACAATGGTGGATACTGCATGCTGACCAATCTAACCATGCTTATTCAAGCAAAGGCACAGGAAAGAAAATTCTTACCATAAAAACCAGCCGAAACGAGTGAAATAGGAGGCATCTCAGACTCACAGCGCTCCTGACCTTAATCCCTAAAGCTGTATTCTATTTCTTCCACAGCTACATTTCTTATTTGTAGGAGGCAATCTGTATCCACCAATTTTGGGTTCAATGACACAATATCATGGGACACAATATAATTGACAAAAATACGTGTCAAAAATATTGATTACTGCAATATTGTTTTCCTATACTTGTAATGGAAATTGTAAAAATATCCAAAACAAAGATCGAACACATTAATATCGTCCAAAATTTACAAAAATATCAAATGTATGTGTGTTAAAAGTAGTAAATGTTAAATACTATAACATATATAGTTAAAATAATGTAAAGTAAATAAACTCCTCTAATTATATAATACTATAAATAATTATTTCGATGTATATTTATATAAACACACATATATAGGTGTGTGAATGTGTTTATACAAATTTATTTAGTGCAGCACTATTAAAAAATAATATATTTTTCATTATATTAATTTTGTTAACATATTACATGTAGTACTATATAAAGCCTATATACTAATATACATGTGCGTGTGCAAAATACATACACAAATAACAAATAAGGAAACAACATAAAAAAATATAAACAATTCAATAATAAATGTATTAAATAATGTATCCAATATATAAATATGTTAAAAACTTAATTCACAAAGAAACACATTTACTAAAAATAGCATACACCTAAAAAAATATAAGATACACTAGAAAAAACAATCAAATAATAATGTAAATTATATTTACCAATAATAGGAAAAGTGTTGGAGTCTGGAAATACAAGATGTACTATTCCCACTTGAGCTTAAGCGAAAGCAGGGAATGTGTTGGACTTCAGAGGGGTTACATTTACTATTCCCACACCTATCTAAACAGCTGGAGGGAGAGTATTTGACTTTGGAGGGTTTATTTGTAGAATAAGGGTTGGACTCCAACAAAGTTAGGGTCACTATATCCACTCCAAACTAAATAACTGCCCCTGCCCCTCCTGTGCACCCTTTATTGCCTGTGGTGCAGCTCCGCCCCTCCCACCTGCCCTCTATGGTCAGCTTGCCCTCCTGCCTCTCTATGCAGTTAACTTGGTGCCCCTTCGGCACGCTGTGTAGGGCAAGCTGAATGACCGGGGCAGCTCACAGGCCACAGAAGGCAGGTGGGCGAGGTAGGGACAGCACATGACCATTAAGGTAGGGAGTAACCTGAACATGGAGGGCAGGTGGGAGGGGGAGGGACGGCATGAGGGGGGGGTTGAAGCAGAATGGACTATTGAGTGAAGGCGGGAGGGTCAGCAGGTTAATGGCATAAAGCAGGCAGGAGGGGCAGGACAACACAACAGATGACAGAAGACAGACAGGAGGAACAGATGCAGCACATTCCAAAATCAGAGAGAGGCAAGAGGGCAGGCTGACCATAGAGGGTAGGTGAGAGGGGCAGAGGCAGCACCACAGGCTGTAAAGGGTGTGCAGGAGGGGCAGGGGCAGCAAGCTGACAATGGAGGGCAGGCAGATGGGGTGGCACAATGAATTACTGATGTGTGAGGTGCAGAGGCAGCACACAGATCGCACAGGGTAAGCAGGAGGGCCAGGGGCAGCAAGCAGACCACAAAGGTCAGGCAGGAGAGATAGTACAATGGACCACAGAAGGCAGGGGCCGCACACAGGTCACATACGATACTCAAAAGAGGCAGCAATAATGTCTGGTGAGAGGGTCAGAGGCATCACAATTAACCATGTAGGACAGTCGGGAGGGGCAGAGGCAGCAAGTGAACAGCAGAGTGCAGGCAGAAGTGGCAGGGCAGCACACTGGACTAAAGAGGGCAGGTTGGAGGGGCAGCAGTAGCAAACAGGCCCCATAGGGAGGAATGAGGGGCAGGGGCAGTAAGGTGACTGCAAAGGGCGGACAGGATGTGCAGCACAAAGGACGATGGAAAGCAGGAAGGAGGGGCAGCACACAGGACACTGAGGGCAGGCAGGTGGGGCAGCAAGCTAACTACAGAGAGCAGGAAGGGCAGAGGCAGAACAACCAACCAAGTAGGGCAGGGGAGTGGCCGTGGCAGCAAGTTGATAGTGGAAGGCAGGCGGGGCAGGTCTGCACAACAGACCACAGACGGCAGGCAGGAGGGACAGATGCAGCACTCAGGCCACACAGAGGCAAGAGGGCAAATTGACCATTGAGTGCAGGTGGGAGGAGTAGAGGCAGCACCACAGGCCATGAAGGGTACACAGGAGAGGCATGGCCACCAAGCTGACCATAGAGGTGATGCGAGAGAGGCAGCACAATAATCCACAGGGGACATGAGGGAGGGAAGGGCAGAAAAATGGACCGTGGAGTGCAAAGCAGGAGGTTGGAGCAGGGGTATAAAGTTGACAAGGGAGGGTAAAAAGGAGGGGCAAGGACAGCACACGGACCACAGAGGGCAGGCAGAAGTGGCAACAACAGCTAGCTGGGGTTCACACGGGAAGTGCAGGGGCAATACAACGGACCATGGAGGGCAGGAGGGGTGGCATCAGAAGTGAGATGACCACAGAGGGCAAGTGGGAGGGGCAGGGGCAGTACAACAGACCACAGAGGGCAGACAGGTGGTACAGGGATAGTACAGAGACCACAAAGGGCAGGCCAAAGGGGTGGGGTAGCAAGCCGAGCATGAAGGGAAGGTGGAAGAGTTTGGACCTCCCAGACAAAGCTGAGAATAGAGGGTAGATGAAAAAGTCAGAGTCAGCAAACTGCCAATGAAGGGTGTGCAGGACAGCAGACACTGTGGCTAACCAGCACTGAGGACTTGTGCAGCAGGGAGTTGGATGTCTGTGGGGTTTGAATGCATGGCATGACCAGATCCAATGCCCTGCTGCCAACTACCCTCTGGTTGTGAATAGTGGGAGATATGCTATGAAAAAAAGAATTACAGAAAGATGTTATAGTTAGGAATGGTGATATGGTCTTCCATTACACTAAAACAAATCCCAGAAAGTCACTGAAAAAACAAAAGGTTATAGAGACATAAAAGTTAATTATGATAATAAGATTTTAGCTTACATCAAAAAAGAAGAATTTTCTGGAAAAAGCAAAGGTTAAAGTGATGTTATAGTTAGGTGTTGAAATTAAGGGTGGGAGGCAAACTCCGCTTTGCCGGTGGAGTTAGTGGAACTTTTCCCACTCTGCGCTCCATTTGCAGTGAGGAGTTAGCAAAACTCCGTCCACCACCGACAGAGCGGAGTTTCATGACTCGCTCACTGCTGCTCACCCTGTTTTGTGGACTCTGATTATGCCCCTCTATCTGTTTACACGCCGCAGAACCTGCAGTGGAGCATGAACCGCTACCTCTTTTCCTGCTAGGAGTCCTGACTCCGATGAGTCTCCTCCCTCCTTTTCTTCCGAAGTCCCTCGCTGTACGCCGAAGGGAGCCTGGATGCTGTTGTTACCCCATAGGGGAGGCCCCTGTCTTCGGGCTCCCAGGGGTGCAGACCACAGAGCGTCCAGATCCTGGACCCTAGAACTGCGAGCCAGCCCTGCTGGACGCTGATATGTTATAGAGCTGCAGGCAGGCTGAGGTAATCCAGAGGCTGGCTGTAGGAAGCAAACTCGAGGAGCTGCAGCCCAGGGAGAAGGTCTTTGAGACACTCCACTGCCCAGACTCATCCCCCAACCCGAACCTGGCAGGTTGGTCTTCTCTTCTTCTCTGTCCACGGGCCTGTTGCTGTGAAGGGAGGAGGGGAGAGATGTCAGGCATCCCACACCAGAGAATGTGGGCTTGACTGTTTTTTTCAGGATGGAGCTTTGAGCATTGTTGATTGTGAGGGGAGGTCTGGGAGCAAGCAGAGGCAGGCATGACCCTTGGGCGGCTGTGAGGGATCATGCATGGAGAAGATGGAGTGTCAGAGACAAGTTAGGGGGCACGGAATTGCCACCTTGTAAGTAGCAGACAAGAAAGGAGTGTGAGCGGCCCCCCAGCTTGTTGTTGTTATGTAATGCGTGGGACCTAGCATACACTTTGAGGTAACGTATGACATGAACGTAGCTTTCTACATTGTTCAACCCTCATGTCCACTCACTTGTTTAAATAACAAAAATCAGGCTTACAGTGCACTTTTGAAGCACCTTGGTAAATAGCGGCAGGTGTGCGGCCTCCGGCCGCCTGTTCTAATTCTACATGGATGGGTTAAGTTTTTTGTTCAAAGTAACGCAGAGTTTTTAAGTAACTCTGTGGAATATTACCGTAGTTTTACTCCGCGCACTCCGCCCACCCTTAGTTGAAATGACTTACAAACTAATATTTAAAAACAAAAAAAATGCAAAAACAACAGTTGATGGACAGATTGCAGAACAATGTCATACATTCACCCCAGTACAGAGGCCTAAATCCATCGTTTTTTTGCTCACCATGCCATTCCAGTTTGAACCCTCTGCTTTTCAACATCTATTTGACCCCCTTCATTTTTTTAGCAGAGGAGCTGGGAGCAAAAATGATAGCTTACACGGACGATACCCAGCTGCTATTCACCTGGAAGGACTCTGATCTGGACACCAGTGCAGCCCAGATTTGCCTCTCATCTGTATTCCACTGGCTTGCACAGGCCCAACTTAAGTGCAATGAGGATAAGTCGGAGGTACTCCTGTCTGGCCGGTTCCCCCCTGCCTACAGAGAATCCTTGTTGCCTCCTGACTTCCCTTGCCCTAACTCAGAGGGAGGCCCGGCAAAGAACGTAGGGGTGTGGTTTGGTGAGATCTCAGGTTTTCAGATCGTGTTAAGAAACTTACCGGAGTCTGCTTCGGGACCCTTAAGGCCTTATGAAGGTTCTTTCCCCTGCTTCCTAGGGAGACGAACAGACTATACTTTTTATACATAGACAACATGGCTGAGGTTGCATTTTGATTTTATTTCATAACGTGCACCTTGAAAGCTTCTATAACTAAAATAAACATGCATTTTTCTGCAGCATTTGAATGACTGTCAGTGCAGCCTGATGTGGCCTCTTTATGCTAACTGAAGGAGGACCTTATTGTACATAAACAATCAAAGGTATTTAACCTTTTCCATGTGGGCTGCACAAGGCAGCACACATGGATAGTCAAAAACTAGGAGATATAATGCATTTCTCCTCGTTTTGCCAACTTAAGACCAGGTTTTCCCTGGTCTTAATTTTGGCACTACCTCCTATTAACGCCTCCCTTGTAAATAGGGGGCAGCTTCAAAATCAATGGGTGTTGCGGTGGAACACCCACCGGAACACCCACTGCCCACCCATTTCACTTTAGTGCGAAAGGTGGCCTTATTTACAAGGCAGAGTTAAGCCATGTTAAGGCAATGCCCCTACTGCCACCACAATGTTGTAAAAGTGACGTTGTGGTGATGACAGGGGCTTGTACATATGCTCCAAGGTCTTGAAGTTTAATCTTTCTTTTGCTGACAATTAGTGAGGCTTTTGAAGCTATGGAAACAATGAGACATGTTTTGAGGCACTCTCATTGCTGTGTTTTGAAAATGTTGGGTCAGAGCTCCCTTATTGAGCCCTGGATTTAATGCGTTCCTGCCACTGAGATGAGAATTAAACAGTGTAGTTACACACAGTGAATAAGGGGTCACACACCAACCCACATTAGCGCTTTTACAATCTCTATATGTTTTTGGCGATACTATTATTCTTAAATTAGTGTGGTGAACTGAAGAGATGCTAAGGTGTTAAGATTCTATTCACGAAGAAAGTTTTCACCTAATTGAGACACAAAATAAAGTCATGAACAACTAAAACCATGCTCTTCCTTGAACTT
Source organism: Lissotriton helveticus (assembly GCF_964261635.1). Lineage (NCBI taxonomy): Eukaryota > Metazoa > Chordata > Amphibia > Caudata > Salamandridae > Lissotriton > Lissotriton helveticus. The sequence continues at coordinate 1,070,289,504 of NC_136069.1, read as the reverse complement.
TAATGAGTTTGTTTTTATTGGCTACTCTGCCTGGTATCAAAAACCGTCATCCAGGCTTACCACACAAGATATAAGCCTACATGTGACAATCTACAACCTTCTTGATTTGTCCTTTCTAGGGGCATTAGTTGAGATTTAAATGCTTTGAACACTGTACAATCCAAAAGAAAATAAATATGCTGTCGTGCATACCCTGTGGTTGCATTCGGTTCAAATAGCTTCCCCTGTTATTTGCTCATTTGTGATATTAACATATTATAGTCAATAAAATAAAAGGTATCACAGTCAATAAAATGGCAAATAAACAGGAATAACATATTCAAGAAACAACACGATATTGAGCAATAAAAACTTTGGGAAAATCTAATATGCTTTACCTTCAGCAATGGTTATAGGCATCTGACACACCACTCGGTTTGATGAAAGGGACCTCTGTACATTATTACTAACTTGGCATTCAAGGTGCTTTCGAATTTGATGAATGCAAGGTTCTTGTTTTTCTTTTTGTTCTCTGTTGACTTCAATCGAGTTGATGACTTTGTCAAAGCAATCACTTGGTATTGCACGAACGTTCTGCAGAAATAATACAACCATTTGTGACAAATAGCAGTATGTGTGTGAAAAGAGACAGTCAGAAGTATAACACACGGAAGCCTACAAAACTGTGCAAACATTTGTATCTAAGTTCCAAATTATAGATTAATTGTAACATCGTTGCTCACCTATAACCAGAAAACTATCAGAACCAGAAAATAGCAAACTTAATAAATAGAGTTTCGGCAGCATATGATGTTTATCGAGGAATGTGTAGAATCATTACCAATCAAATAATTCACAGGGGGAATTTAGTAACGCTGCAGTTAATCCCTTCTCTTCATTTCTTTCTGGAAACGATCAGGAACAGCACTGTCTTATACCAACCCTCATTGCATGTTCAATACTGGGCGTGATCATCTCGAATGGAGACTTGCTTTCTGTAGATTACAAATGGCTGCGGGCTGGTCTAATCACCAGCGTGTTCCTTTCTCTCCGGTATTCTTACACACTGTAACTTAAGTCCAACCTAACAAGGAGCTAACATGGTTTCGCTACACAAAAAATCGTGATCTTAATACCGTTTCCCACACTAGAACTGAACAAATTCTCCCCTTTCAGTATCAATATTTTCACCTCTTCCTCCATTTCTTTGACAGCATGGCGAACTGATTATTGATGTAGCCACCCTTAATAGCAAAACAAAAAGAAATAACATATGCAGGGAGTCGTTAAAGGCACAAGATCAGTTAGACTACAGCTTGGGGAGGTTGGGGTTTACGTTGTAAGCAGCACATTGAAGGTTTAAATTATATAAAAGTTTTTGCTTGATGACAAATTACTTCGTGATGGTTTTCATTTAGTTTTCATAGCTATTTTTGTTATGAGGCTGGGGCAGAATTAGTATGAGCACGGGGTGTACGGGGAAGCTATAGACTAGTTGTCAGTCGAATTTGAAGTGGGTATATTCATAAAAGTATTTGTGAATCATCAAGTGTTACTCTAAAGTGACTGATACATGTATATTTTTACATCACAGATACCCCTGACGAAGGTTGTTACCAAAATGCATTGGGTGTGATTGAATTCTTGCATAATTTGGAGGAGTCGAAATTCTAATAATGCTTATGTTTAGGCCTGGATAGGCAATCATGAAGCAATTTACATGCACAAGTTTAAAATGAATTTCGTGTCTTTGGCGTGACAATGACATTTGGATTACACATGGAAATAAAACGGATAAAACTTGGAATTACTTTGGTGAAAGTGAATTATTTGAATACTAATGTTTACACAGCTGTGCAACTCGTGATGCCCTGCAAGGAGTTGCCCATAATTTAGCCTCATCAGACTGTCCTTGTCCCTAGTAACATGGATGCCTAGGTATTTAAAGTTGTCCATTTCCCACGCTAGGGGATATTCTAGCGGACGCGGCCTAGTGCGTGCAGTCAAAGGGAAAACCGCCGATTTGTTCCAATTTAATGTACTCCAGCCACTGCTCGCTACTTAGTTATTTCCCTCAGTAGTGGGTTCAGGTTGACTTGCGGGTTGTGAACATACAATCTGATGTCATCCACATAGAGGGAAACTAGGAGCTGCCTAGATGGGTAAATAAGGCTCCTGTGGTTGTGGTGCTGCCGTAACTTCGCGGTAAGGGGCTCTATCACTAAGGCGAAGAGGACTGGGGAAGGCGGGCAGCCCTGCCTAGTACCTCTAGAGACCGGGAAGCTAGCAGATCTGGATCCATTGAGAACCACTCTGGCACATGGTTGGGTATATAATAGCTGAATCCAGTGGACAAAGGAAAAGGGCATCCTCATATGCAGAAGGACCCCCAGCAAGAAGTCCCAATCCACCAAATCAAACATTTTTGTGGCGTCTAAGAAGACTGCCACCGCCGCACTATTCGGGTCAATATCCTGAATAACTGCTAATATTGTACGAAGGTTGTGGGTTGTAGCCCTGTGGGGCACGAAGCCCGCTTGATCAGGCAAGACTAGCCTTTCAAGCAGTAGATTAAGGGGCGTCGCGAGGACTTTAGCCAGGATCTTGGTGTCAGTATTTAGGTGGGATAAGGGCCGGTATGAATCACAAAGCTGGGGTCACTTACCGGGTTTTAATAGCGACATAATTTGTGCCTTCCTCATTGTGTCAGGTAAGCGACCTTCCTCCAACGCGGCATAGAACACCTCCTTAAGGATAGGCGGCAGGATAGTCACAAAGGTTTTGTAGAAATCTATGGGAAGCCAGTCAGACCCCGGTGCCTTCCCGAGGACATGGACATAATGGCTTCTGTGATTTCGTCGACCTCAAGAGCGTGATCTAGAAACTTACACTGCGCATCTCCCAACCACGCTAGCGCCACATCTTCCAGATAGGTCGGAAGATCCAGAGGAGCACCCCTTTGCGATGCATAGAGCTGTTTATAATACTTCATAAGTATCTCCAATTGCCCTGGGAGATTACGACACACCCCTCCATGTTCATCTTGTAATTCTGAGATGTAATTCTGGAACCTAGGAGCTCGTATCGCACCGGCCAGTGCCTTACCTGGTCTATCCCCTTCGCCATACACACGGGCCAATGGTGCTTCCACCGGAATTTATATTCTCTGCCCGCTGTCTCCTCATATTCCAAGATTTTCTCCCTCAGCCGAGCGTGCAGCACCCCGGAGTCCCCTCCCTTGCTTATGTCGTTTTCTAGTTCTTTCAATTCCACCTCTAGCTTGTGTAGCTCCTGTCTAAGGTCGCGTAGTATACCTCCTCCTTTGGCAATACACCACCCCCTCACTGTCACCTTAAATGCTTCCCAAATAGTGGTGAGGCTATTCACAGAGTCCACATTCCTATCAAAAAAGTCCTGAATATCTAGTTCCATCTCAGTTTTAAACACCGTGTCCTGTAAATGCCGTGGGTTCAGCCGCCACCCCAGATAGGGGGAAAGGTTCATGGGAGGGTTAAAAGATACAAGCACAGGGGAGTGGTCCGAGTAAGTGCGAGCCAGGTGTGTGGCTTTACCTATCCAGTGCGCCATCTCCAATGCCACCAACAGGTAATCTAGTCTGGCCCAGGTGTCATGCACTGCTGAGTGGTGTGTCCCTTCCCTCCTGGTGGGGTGTAAATGACGCCATGTATCTAACAAATAGTCTGTCTGTAAGATATCTCGTAGTGTGCGGTGTGTAGTGATATAGTGCGCAGCCGCAGCATGGGAACGGCCAAGGTTGGGATCAATAACACCCCCCAAATGACATAAGCAATCCCTAGCGTATTGAGTTTACCTCAGAGCACCAGAAGGGGATGCGCGTCACCTATGTTAGGCCCATAATAATTTGCAATCACGACCTCCTGCCAATTCAGCTTCCCCACAGTAGGCAGTATCTCCCTTCAGGGTCTAGATCCATACCACACTGTACAAATCAACCCCCCCCCCTTTGATGAGGATAGCAACCCCCCTGGAGTAGCTGGAATAGGAGGCAAATCAGCGGTGGGACGCCCAGCGTGAGGCAGAAGGAGGCGATCCACTACCCGGGAGGTGCGTCTCCTGCAACAGGGCAACATGGATTTGATGGCGATCTAAATATCTGAGGACCTGACGGCGCTTTCGAGGGTCATTCAGGCCCCTGACATTCCAGGTCAGTATATTCATATTCGTGGAGGTGCCAACGCTACCGGCAATGAGTCGTACCTAACACATTTACTGATCAGCTGTAAACCGTCTCTTTGTAACCTTCACTATAGTGTGCTTGAGCCCCTCCCCCCCACCCTCTCCCTCCCACAACGGCTTCCCCAACTCACCAGGAACAAGCTCCCCCCCCCGCAATCAATCACCCCAACAATCATCACATATGCCTCCCAAAAACTCCTCATACAATAAGAAGAACAAGGGGAATGCCCTCAATGGGGGACCTCTAGGGGCCACCGACTTGCCCACTCCACCTCCTTGTCTCACCCATCACCAGCCACCTGAACCCAGGGGGTCAGTATGATGGGACGGAGGCGAGTGCCCAGGCGGCCAAGCATAAATACTTAAATCAAACTGTGATGATACATCACCAAACTGCAAAGCGTTCATAGGGTCCTTATCAGCCGTAGTGTCAGGCATATAGACTCCTGCAGCTGTTCCTTATCAGCCTGGGTCGGACAGCGTTGAGTGGGACCTGGATGTTCTCCTCCCCGCCTCCTCACGTGAAGCCGAACGGTGTTCCCTTTTAAGGAAGTCCTCCGCTTGCTGTGGGGTGCCGAAGATGTGTGGTTTCCCGCGATGGTGGATCCGCAGCCTCACAAGGTATAGCATGGCATACTGAATGCCCTGTGTTTGCAGTTTCTTTTTCACGGCCGCAAACTTGGGGCGGGCCTCCTGCACGTTGTGGGTGAAGTCTGGATAGAATGACAGGGTGGTATTTTCATGCCACACTTCACCTTTCTCATGTGCCAGGCGCAATACCGTGTCTCTATTGCGGTAGTTCAGGAACCGCATAATGATCGGGCGCTGTGGGGCCCCAGGAGGTGGGCGGGCTGCAAGTGATCGATGTGCCCGCTCAATAACCATGTGAAGTGAGAAGGAGTCCTTCCCAAACAGGTCAGCTAGGAGGTGCTCCATGTAGTCTTCCAGCCTCCCAGTGTTGGTGGTTTCTGCCAAACCTAGCATGCGGACATTATTGCGCCGTGACCGGGCTTCCAACTCCTCATTCTTGTCAGCTATGACTTTCAATAGCTGATCCATTTGCTGTAGGTGTTGCTGCCTGTTCCCAGCACCATCCTCCAAGTCCGACACTCTATGTTCCACCTCCTTCAGTCTTTCCTCATGTGTATCTAATTTCGCCAACACTGCTTCCAACCTGCTACTCATGGCATCCATCTTTGAGTCAATAGAGGTCAGGCTCTGCTGCATCCCAACCAGCATAGTTTTCCACCCCTCATCCCGGGTCTCTGGTGGGTCAGTATCTTCGCGCTCTTTGGACTGGAAGCTAGGTGTTTTGCGGGCGTCGAATGTCAGCTTCGCTTGTCTAGGTTCCGTTCTGCCCATAGCTGCTCCGGCAGTATAGCTTGAGTCTCAGCCTGCAGTGCGGAGTAATCGTCAAAAGGACCTTTGGGAGCCCCTGGTCAGTAGGAACCCTCTCTTCCGGGCCGCAACCAGGCGGGCAGCAGTCTCAGCCAGCGGGAGTGTCCCCACCCGCGTATACTACAGCAGGCCCTCAGCACTCCCGAGTTTGGGGAAGGGGGGCTGACTATGCTCCCCTAGGGCCGTTCGCAATGCTCTTCAGCAGGGTTCTGGCTTCAGCGGTTACACCGACCTAGAGCTGGTTCACACGCCACTCTGCTCCATAGAATGGCCCTCAGTGCGAGAAAGGGCCCCAAGCAGTGCAGACGTATAAAATGGCGGCTGCAGTCGCAATGTTCAGGTCCACGCATCCCCTGCGGCCTGCTGTGTTATCTCGCCCCCATGCAGCCAGGCAGACTTCACCGTACTGTAGGAGATGTCTGTGGGGCCGATATATGCGCCCGCTCTTCCCCTCTATGCGTGACCCCATCCGGCAGGGAAAGCGCGAGTCTTGTGGTATGTAAAATGGCGGCTCGAGTCCCACCGCCTAATGAATCCGGCCCCCGTGCAGCAATTGGGCACCCAGCGTGGGTCTGCGGGCAGCTCAGTCGGCGTGCCCCCCCGCCGTATTCTGTCCGCTGGCAGCAGGGACCTCCAACTCCCGTCCCAGTCTTTAAGGGGTCCACGCTCCCTCCTCCGGTCCCCAGCAGTTATGACCAGGCGAAAGGGACGGAATCCTTTTCGCCTCGTAGGCTGCACGGCCTGCGCTCTCACCTTCTTGCGTCTGTGCCTTTCCTGCCCAGGTGCGAGGCGCTTTTCCAGAGGTCCGATCAGTGGGCCATCCGGGCCGAACACCATGGGCCGGCCTGCTCCGCCGCGGCCTCACCTAGCTTTTCCCGCCGGTCAAGCGTATCAGGCGGAAATTGTCCAGCTCGGCTGCCGGATTCTGCCGCTCGCCGCTCGGCCAGTGAGTGATCCACGTGCACCAATTTGGGGCTGCCGCCTCAGGACGTCTTTAGCTTCGCAGCGGTGATGAGGAGGAAGCAATTTTGTCAGTCAGGATGGGGGTTAAGTGCAGAAAGCCGCCCGTGGCTAAGGGAGCCCCATTACAGTCCGGCGCCACCTAGCGCCCCCGGCCTAGCTGCTGCATTTGATATAGTGAATCAAGTATCCTTATTAAAGCCCTTAAGGAATGCCTGGGTATTGATGGTGCTGTCCTCAAGTGGTTCACCTCTTAATTAACAATAGGCTGCTTTGGGTCCCAAAATGCTCTGCTCTGCCTCCTACTCTCTACATATACTGAACCACAGAGAGTCATACCAAGAAATATGGGATCCTTTCTCATCAAAAGGCAGAACACACAAAGTTAGATCTCAAGATTTCCTCTCCCAATGTCTCTCATCTTCTCAAACTTAATTTTTTTCGAAACTGGATGACTGCTCACCATTTAAATGTTAAGCCTTTGACAAATGACTTTCTCCTTATCTCCACATTTGAGTCGCAACTACCAATCAAGTTCTGGATTGATTCAATAAATATCCCTAGCTGCAAACCTGTGATCAATGATTGCACCTAGGGCCAGATGTAGGTCGGTCGGTAACGGCCGAAAATCGGTATTTTCGGCCGTTACCGACCGGTATATGGGTGACAGGTATGTAGGGGGCATTATTTTAACGAATCGGTAAAATTACCGATTCGGAAATTTTACCGATTCGGTAAAACAAAAAATCGGTAAATTTACCGATTCTGAGGCACCGAGATGTAGGTGGGACTCTTCAGAGTCCCAGAGGCCATACAGAATCGGTATTTTACCATCAAATCCAATTTGATGGTAAAATACCGATTCCGGTGTGCATGCACATGTGTGCATGCACACCTATGCCATGTGACAGGCAGACCTGCCCTTAGGGCATGTATGCCTGCCACATGGCACCCGAGCCTGTTTAGGGGGTGCCAGAGGGTGTCAAAGTGACACCCCCTGCACCCTTGTGCAAATCGGTATTTACCGATTCTGTAATTACAGAATCGGTATTGCCCATTGATTCCTATGGGCTTCACAGCCCATAGGAATCAATAGGAAATACCGATTCGGTATTTCCAGATTCGGTAAATACCGAATCTTAAAGATTCGGTATTTACACATCTGGAAATACCTACATCTCCCCCCTTCATATTTACCACTTCTTAAATACCGAATCGGTAAAATTCGGTATTTAAGAAGTGGTAAATAAGAATTACCTACATCGGGCCCCAAATCCTTAGAGATCATTCTTGATAAAAAAGACTTAGGGCCAGATGTAGGTAGAACTTATTTACCGATTCTTAATTACCGAATTTTATCGATTCGGTAATTAAGAATCGGTAAATAAGAAGGGGGGGTATGTAGGAACATCCAGATGTTCCATTTACCGAATCGGTAAATATCTTTATTTACCGATTCGGTAAATACCGACCGGTAATGCTCCATTCATTCCTATGGGCTTTGAAGCCCATAGGAATGAATGGGGCATTACCGGTCGGTATTTACCGAATCGGTAAATACCTATTTTGACAAGGGTGCAGGGGGTGTCACTTTGACACCCTCTAGCACCCCCAAAAAAGGTTCGGGGGCCATGTGGCAGGCATACCTGCCCTAAGGGCAGGTCTGCCTGTCATATGGCACAGGTGTGCATGCACACATGTGCATGCACACCTGAATTGGTATTTTACCATCAAATTGAATTTGATGGTAAAATACCGAATTTGTAGGGCTTGTGGGACTCAGAAGAGTCCCACCTACATCTCAATTTTACCGATTCTGTAAAAATACCGGTCGGTAAATTTACCGACCGGTATATATACCGAATCGGTAAAATTACCGAAATGGCCTGTTGCAATCCCCCTACATCTCAAAAGCCAAATACCGGTCGGTAACGGCCGAAATCGGCCGTTACCGACCGGTATTTGGCTACCTACATCTGGCCCTTAGGGCCGTACTTATCATTATTTCATGCAACACAACGGATCAAGACACCTTGCAGTGCTGCACTGGGTGAAAAAGAGAGGGCAGGAATGTGCCATATCCATCAAGATATGGTGCATTGCTGCTCTCTGCCTGCGCAACGACTGCTGCCTAGTGCCAACGCAGGAACCCTTGCACCATGATGCAACGGGGCCTGCATTGCAGGCAGGGTTCTTTTTGTATAGAAATGGACACCTTCCTGCACAAAAGCAATACACTAAGGCTTTTTCCTCTTTTTAAATGTGCTGCAGAACACCTCCCTGGGGCAGAGTAACGCAAGGCAGCGGCTTGCGCTGCTTTGTATCACTGCAAACTTACAAAGCCACGCAGGGCCATCCATGTGTGGTGCCCTTGCGTGACTTGGCTAATCTCAGTATAGGTTTTGAGTCACCCTGCGCCCCCTGCATGGCGCAAGGGTGACGCAAAATCATTAATAAATATTCCCCACAATATTTTAGCAAATCAAGACAATTAACAAAACTGTGTGTTTTTTGTTGAGTCCTTTGAGGGACTCACTGGTTTAACCCTATACAAGATTTTAAGATTATTGTCTATTCACTTGTAGTGTTAAAGGATTAACTAGGGAACTCTCTCAAGACCGTACTTCCAGGAGTGCATGTTCTGTCAATGAAAGAGTGCTTCATTCTGCAGAATGCTTAGTTTCTTGTAGCAAAATACATGACCACCTTACACCAGTCCTACTAAATCTCTAATGGTTTCATATTGAACACGGAGCTTTTTATAAAAAGGTGTGCATCAGTCATAATCATAATGCCTTACAAAACTCCATTTGGCAATACCTTGTTTCAAAGCAAAAAATATTGGGTAGGCTTAGACCATCACATAGGGGCATATTTATCAAAATTTTGCAACATGCTTGATGCACACAAGTTAACGCAAGGGGACACAAAACCTAGATGAGATTTAGCAAGTCAAGCAAGGCCTCTTTGAGTGGCCCTAAAGTGTTTTGTAAATCTGGAGTATCGCAAGGCTGTGCAAGTCACTGCATTGCTTTACTCTGCCCCAATGATTTTGGTGCATTCCCAGATTTAGCATGAGAGGTAGACCTCGGAATGCATCAAAATGCTACGCCTTCGCAGGAAGGCGTATCAAGGAGAACTATTGTTTTAATCCTCCTTGTTGTTTCTTCTTTGTACACGTGCTGCATTCTGTGGCACAAATAGAAAGAGGAAAACGTCTGAAAGGATGTTTTTGTGCAGGAAGGCATCCTTTCCTGAACAAAAACCATTCTGCCAGCAACGCAGCCCCTTGCACAATGGTGTAAGGGTGCCTGCTTTGGGGCCAAATATTGTAACAAAACAGTGGGAAACCCAATACACCCTTGGAGGCTTGGGCAGATAAACATTTGCTTTGGGGCCAGGAAGCCAAAATTATGCCAGCACAAGGAGAGAGCAGGAATGTGCCATATCTTGATACATATGGCACCTTCCTGCCCTCTCCCTTTCATGCAGCGCATTCAAACAAGGTGCCTTGTTATGTTACGTTGTGTGAAGAAATGTTAAGAATGGCCAGTAGGGGTTGCGCTCTGCTCTAGAACCCCTGACATTTAAAAAGAATGCACAATGGCACAATTCCATTCAGGAAGTACTATTAACCTTGGGCCTACAACCCACCACTTCTGTATCTACGTGTAAAAGAAAAAGAAAATGCTTCTAAATATACTTTTATTCAGGTCCAATCATACCTTCTCACTTAAAGTCTGTTTTCGTTCTACAATTCATCTGTAAGGTACTCTGAATACCTTTCTACAGTTCTGACCATGATAATATACATATTCACTGAGAAAACCTGTGTAACTACAACTTACGCCCCCACAATGCATTGCTTATGACCTCATATATTACATCACTCCTGATATGGTCAGTGACATCACTCAGGCCATCTCAAATGACATCACTGATGACATCACTGATGACAGCATCGTGTGAGTGTAAGTATTTAGTTTATGATTGTTAAATATATGTACAAAGGTACTACAAAAGTTAAGGCACTACACTAAGTGCACTACTGAGTGAAACTACATCTCATATATATTATGTGAGTGGCTGTGTGACTGTATGTATCCTCATGTATATGGTTGTTTGAGTGGCTGTATGGGTGTATAAGTGGGTGTGTGAGTAACTGTGTGGGTGAGTGAGATGCTGTGTGAGTGGCTGTATTGGTGAGTGGGTGGGTGTGTCAGTGGTTTTATGGGTGGGTGAGTGGGGCTGTGAATGGCCCTATGGGTGGGTAAGTGGCTGTGTAGTGACTGTATGGGTGAGTGAGTGGGTTGTCTGAATGGCTGTCTGAATGGCGGTATGAGAGAGTGACTGTGTGTAAGTGGCTCCATGGGTGATTGAGTGGCTGTTTGAGTGGGAGTTTCATTAAGTAAGTTGGTGTGTGAGTGTCTGTATTGGAGAGGGAGTGTCTGTGTGAATGTCTGTATAGGTGAGTACGGACATTCACACAGTTTAGTTTGTCAGTTGGTGTGTAAGCGGTTGCCCGAGCGGGTGAGTAGCTAAATGAGGGTCTATATGGGTTATTGATTGTCTATGTGGGTGGGTAGGGTGTGTGACTTTGTGCATAGATGTGTGAGTGGGTGATTCACTGGGTGTATGGGTTCAAGAGTACATCTATGAAGGGCTGTATGGGTGGGTGAGTGTGTGTATGGGTGTCTTTGTGAATGAATGGATGCCTCAGTGGTACATGTGTGAGTAACTGCATTTGTGAAAGGCAGTATATATAAATGTTGGAGTATATAAATGACTATATGTGAGAGTGAGGGATTGTGAGAGTGGCTATATGGATGAGTGTGTGCTTGTATTAGTTATTGTAATAGAGTGTAAGTAGGTGTTAGTGTAGGTTTGAATAAGTGAGGTGGTGTGTATATAACTGTATAGGTGAGTAAATGGGAGTGTGATTGATTCTTTGCATGAGTGACTAGGTGTGTGAGTAACTCTATGCTATGGATGAGTGGTGGTGTGTGTGTCTGTATAGATATGTGAGTGCATATGATACTCCCACTCGGATGCTGGCCCAGAGGCACCGACGGACAGAGCGGGGCCTCCTTCTCCCCGAGCGGGTGCCGGGCGAGGTGAGGTAACTTCCCACAAAACGCTGGGAAAGAACGTATGATAGGATATCCGCCAGCTAACATTGGGGCTCCAAGTTCCTGGTAGGAGTAAATCAATATACTTGTACAACTTTATTAGCATTATTGTTCTCACATCTGCAGTTGCTATTACTATCTGGTCCTGAGGAAAGCTTGGACACTTGGTCCGTTTTGAGCTGAAACATGTCGACCCCACTGCACTGCGCCATAAGATAGTTATTATTTTAAACTATTTGGCGTTGTTTTATCTTGACCTTAGGACAATATTTATTAAACTTATTTTTTGTCCTATGAGCCAATTTTATCCTCACTTCATTTTCACTTTAGTTTTTTCACTAGCACTGCACTCCATCAGTACCATCTGAAAAACACTGTGGCCTAACAATACGGCTTCAAAATCCATCTCCGCATCATGACCAGGTGCGTTGGGCGAGATCTGGATTTATGACCTGTATCCCACATGACGATATTCCGCCATTGGGTGGGCTGATGGGAATTTTTCAGCCCAGTGTTATTTCATATATGTGGTTTGATGGACACTCGGGTCTAGTTTTGACACGACACACAGATAGCTTTGTGGACCAGGCACCTCTTCGTGTTTTTTCTACTGCATATGATAGTGCACTGGTTAACTGCATGTATTAGTGACTGTATGGGTGAATGAGTGGATGTGTGTGTAGACCTAGGAATTAGTGAGTGGGTTTATACTAACTGGTATTGGTGTGTCTATGGTTTTGAAAATGGTAGTCTGTATTTTAGAGTGGGTGTATCAAAGGATATATAAGTGGTGTGAGGAGGTGTATCAGATTATGATGTGGATGATGTCATCAGTGATGTCATTTGAGATGTCATCAGTGATGTCACTGACCATGTCCTGAATGATGTAATATGTGACATTATTAGCAGTGCATTGCGGGGGCGCAAGTTATAGTTAGCTGAACTAACTATAACGGCAACATTTCTCTGGTTTTATACGAGTGAAATGTCCAACTAACTATAACGTCACTGAACCCTATGTTTTTTTAGTGAATTTCCAAGGGTTTTTTTAAAATGCTAATTTCCAACTATGACGTCCCTGAAACCTATGGTTTTTCAGTGAATTTCAATGGTTTTTTAAATGCTAATTTCTAACTATAATATTCAGTAAACCTATAGTTTTTCTAATATTTATCAAGTTTTTTTAAAGATATTTTGTAATTATAATATCCTAAAAATACTTTTTTATTTAATGTCTTGCGTTTTGTTAAATTTAAATAAATATTTTATTTTTATTATAAAAAAAGTGGAGTCACGTAACCATCGTGTACCTATCTCAGTGGGTGCGCGGATTTAAACTGCCATATTGGCAAAGTCGTGAACTATGCGTGTTGGGCTTGCAATGGGTGCGCGATGCCTGCTGCCGCATAACGTCATACGCTTATAGGATCATTGTGTGTGCGTTTCATATGCAACGGGTGCGAGGTGCCTGGCCCTACGTGATGTCATATACGTAGGGGATCGTGTCGTGTGCGCATTTGGTATGCAACGGATACGGGGTGCCCCGCCCCACGTAACGTTGTGTGCGGTCGCGCTGGGTGCGAGACTCCCGCCCCAAAACCGCCCCAAAAATTATATTGAAAACATATATGTATACTAGTTCAATATGTATATTAGACCAAGACATTATGCACACGTATTATAAAAATTATATATTTCTAATTGCAATAAAGTTATATAACTCTTAAATATACTTTTGTGAAGTGGTGTTGGCTTCGCGCTGGTTGCGTGCAGGGTGTGCGACTCCAGTGTGACCTTAAAAGAAAGCATTTAATTGTTTTTTAAGCTTTTCCATTCTAGAACTTGAAGGAGCCCACACATTTTTCTCATTCTTTCCACACCATCCCTGGAGACACACCTGCTGTGTTTTTTTGAGCTGGTTTATATATTTTTTGGGTGTTTTGCTACTTGAAGAGAAATGGCTTCTTTGACTCCTGTTGTGGATGTTTCTACTGAAGAAGAGGAATTGGACCTGCCTTTAAAAAGAAGAAGGAATCCATTGTGTGGACATTTTTCAGCATTCCCCATGGTGAAAAAAAGGTGAATGCACGCAAGGTCAGCTGCACTATTTGTCCTAGAGTATTGTCGAGGGGAAGTGACAGAAAATATTCATGCGGAACCTCTAGAATGCTGAAACATCTGCAGAAAATTCACCCTCGACCTCTGCCACGTGAACAACTGTGACATGCCCAACAAGAGATGCAACAGAATGACCAGGGAGCAGGTCCTAGTACTTCAGGAGTCTCAAGCTCCTCATCTTGAGATCCAGACATTCGTCCTGAATTTGGAAATCTGCAGCAACACTTCATCAAGTGCAAGAGTGTCATTTGATGCAGGGAGCAATCTGTGGATGCTGTGGTTCGTGCAGCAAGGAATCACCACTGTTAAAAAAGAATTATGGTTGCAATGACTGTTTAATTGCAAAAGTTAAAACTCAGTTCTGTTGTTTTTCCCGTTTTTTTTTTCAAACACCCCAGAAAATACAAAATGGTTTAAAAAACACAAAAAAATTATAAAAGCAAAGAAAGAAGAAAAAAAGAGTTATTTTCAGAACTACTTTACATGGTTAAAAAAAGAGAAATAACTGCATGCTAATGCATGGGTGATTGAATGAGTATATGTGTAGAGGTTTAGGAACGAATGAGAAGTGTGTAAGTTGTTATAGGACTGTATGAGTAGTGCATAGAGGATTGCAGCAGTGCATGTGTTTGTGACTGGGTCTTTGCATGAGTACATGAGGACTGAGTAGATTATTAGAGGACTACAAGGAGACTGTGTGGTGAAGCGTGGCTCAGTGGTTAGAGGCGGCAGACCCAGAAGCTGAGATGAGCCGTGGACCAGGGTTCAATTCCCCGCCTCGGCGGGTCTCGGGCTAAAAAATTCCACGGACTCGACAATTCTCGCTCCGGTGCCTACTCGACTCACGGGGTCACACTCTGCGACTCTGGGCAATAGCTTGCTTAATCTCCACTACGGCCCCTCGCAGCGGGATGCCTGGCTTTCACCTTGTGAATACCCTGCCGGGGTATCTCACAGGGGAATACCAGGACGGGTTCCCTAAGCAAGCGCCTTGAGACCCCTGGGTGATTAGTGCGCTATATAAATCGAAATACATTTACATTTACATTTACATTTATAAGTGTTTGAGTATTGCTGGACTGCACGGGTACTATCTGGGTAATTGGAGGAGTACATCAGTAGTGTGTAGTGAATTTATGAATGCTTAGGTTGTGGTAGAGGGATTGGATAAGGACATGGGACTGGCTGAGTAATTGGAGGAGTGCATAGGTAGTAACAGGGAGATTACTAAACTGTATAGGTGGGCCTCAAAGGATTGTAGAAGTGCATGAGTTAGTGGTTGGGTGATTGCATGGCTACATGGGTACTGACTAGATGATTAGAGTACTGCAAGGAGAGTCCATGGTGAGTTTCTAAGTGCTTAGGTTTTGGCGGAGTGAATGGATTAGTACATGGTACTGGCTCGGTGATTGGAGGAGTGCATTCGGAGTGACAGTGTGATTGCTGGGCTGCATGGGTACTACTTGGGTAATTGTAAGAGTGAATCAGTAGTTTGTAGGTAGTTACAGCACTGCATGGATAGTGCACATGTGATTGTAGCACTGCATGTGTTAGTGCCTGGATCAATGCATGACTACATGGATCGCGGCAGGATACTTACAGTGCTGCAAGGAGAGTGCATGGTGAATTTATTAGTGCTTGGGTTGTGGCAGAGTGATTGGATAAGGACATGAGACTGGCTGGGTAATTGGAGGAGTGCATAGGTGGTAGCATGGAGATTACTAAGCTGTATAGGTAGCACTCAAAGGATTGTAGAAGTGCATGAGTTGGTGCCGGGGTAATTGCATGAGTACATGGGTGCTAACTAGATGATTGGAGCACTGCAAGTAGAGTGCATGGTGAATTTCTAAGCGCTTGAGTTTTGTGGAGTGATTGGATTAGTACATGTTACTGGCTGGGTGATTGGAGGAGTGCTCGGGGAGTGACAGTGTGATTGCTGGACTGCATGGGTACTACCCTGGGTAATTGGAGGAGTGAATCAGTTGTGTGTAGGTGATTACAGGACTGCATGGATAGTGCACATGCGATTGTAGCACTGCATGTGTTAGTGCCTGGGTCATTACATGAGTACATGGATAGTGAAAGGATACTTTGAGTGCTGCAAGGAGAGTGCATGGTGAATTTATAAATGCCTGGGTTTTGGCAGAGTGGTTGGATAAGGACATGGAACTGGCTGGGTAATTGGAGGAGTGCATAGGTAGTAAAAGGGAGATTAATAAACTGCATAGGTAGCACTCAAAGAATTGGAGAAGTGCATGACTTAGTGCCTGGGTCATTCCATGAGTACACGGGTATCGACTGGATGATTAGAGTGCTGCAAGGAGAGTGGATGATGAATTATTAAGTGCTAGTGTTTTGGCACAGTGATTAGATAAGTACATGGCAGAGTGATTAAAAGAGTACACAGGGAGTGATAAGGGGATTGGTGAACTGTATGTGTTGTGCTCTGGAAATGTTACCACTGCATGAGTTAGTGCATGAGTCATTGCATGAATGCATGTGTAGTGCTTGGATATTAACTGAGTGATTGTGCAATATAGAATCAGTAAATCATTTCTCGTGTACTTATAAAATCACATATTCAATACCTTTGCACTCCTGTAATCAGTAAGGCACCTCTCAATAATTCAGTAAATATATATACAACTATATAAATACAACCTGAACACAAACATGAGTCATTGCATACTATCTAGTTAAATAGATAAGTACTAGAAAGAATAATATGTGGTGGTTTACTTTTGAGCTACATCTTGACCATTAAATATAAAAATATGCGACATCATCGAACTCTGCTGTAACTTTGAAACATTTTTTACTACCCAATAAGAAACTTGCTTTTTAAACAAGCTAAACTGCACCCTATTTTTGAATGTATAATCTTCTTAAACAGGCAATCAAATCTCTACTTTCTTGAAAACAGCATCTTCTCCACCATTTTAGATATCTCTCATTCTACCAACTGACTACCTAAGCTGCCGACATTTATTGATTACCTACAGACATCCCTTCAAGATGCTCCCAGTGTGGATTGTTGGGCACAGCTTTGTATTCTGGTGCGAAACGTATGCTGAACACAGAGGTATTGACAAAGACCTAACTTTCCAACATGTGGACATTAAATGGATTGGACAGAGAGGATTAAAGTGGAACCAATTGATGCTTTTGGTTAAAACCTTTTTACATCTCCAACCCCCTGACCTCATGACTGTGCAGTGTGGTGGCAATGACTGAGGCACATTGACTGCGGTAGATCTGGAAATGCTAATGAAGGACACCTTTGCAGAATTGATGTTTCCTTCCCCCCAAACTGCCTTTGTATACTCTAACATATGCCAAAGACAGAAATGGAGGTGGTCCAATCAATTTTGTCCTCAGATTGAGAAAGCTAGAAAAAATGTCAATAAAGCTGTTTCTGCTTACCTCAGAGACCATAGAATGGGCTCCATATATAACAAGAATCTACGTTTCCATATGGAGGGCATCTACAGAAGTGATGGAGTACACTTCACTGATGAAGAGAACAGAGTGTTTCTCAACAACCTAAAGCTCTGCATCCGCACTTAGGTGTAGCTGCAAGAAGCTCATAATAAACACAAGAGCTCTTTTTAGAGCCACCCATTTAACCAACATGTAACCTAGATTTATATAAAAAAAATCTTAATTATTTTTGCTTGGAGTTGTGCACCCACTGCAATGTAGAGCGGTGTTCCCATCACGTTCACACTAGGGGGCTGTGCTGAGTGGCACTCACCCATCATGTTCACACTAGGGGGCCGAGCTGAGCACTGCCCACCCATCGTATTCACACTAGGGCCGCACTTAGCTAAGATCATGACTCCAAATAAAAAGAAATTGGCCACGTCCATTAATTTACATTCGCCCCAGGGACCCCAACCCCCGGGGCATGCCCAAATATAATTTTTCTTATTTAAAAAAAAAAGGAAGAGGGGGACTGCCATCCCCCCTCCCGGGCCATTTTGGGCCCCGGGCATCCAATCCCCCGGGGCCTGGCCTCATGGTTAGGCACCGTGGGGGGAGCCCCAATGCCCCCATGATCCCACCAGCGCCTCGTCTCCTGCGGGAGCAGGCTTTACTTTTCTACACAGGGAGCTGCTGACGTGCTTCTCCCCTTGTGGAAAAGCAATCTGCTTTGGATTTTGGAAGCGAGGCAGGAAACCTGCATTTGCTTCCAAAATCCTAATCAGAGTTTGCTATGACAGGGCTAGAGCCATGCTTCCTCCCTGTGATAGCAAACAGCAGTGTACCGGGGGGTAGTTACCCAGGGCCACTGCAGGAGCTGGCCCTGGGGGGTGGCAGACCCCAGGGCCATCATGGGCTCCAGGAGGGGAGACACGTGTCCCCCCTCCCAATGTGTTTAAAGCCCCGGGGAGGTGCTGGTCCCCGGGGCTTGGGGGGCCTTGGAGACCTCACCACACATTAAAACACAAGCCCCGGTGGGGTGGCGGTCCCTGGGGCAGCGGGAGGGCTGCGTGCCCTTCTGCATATCATATACATAGCCCCGGGGAGGTGGCAGTCCCCGGGGCTGCGGGGGCTCCTGCGGGCACCCGCTAATGAATTTATTGTGCCCCGGGACCTGGACCACCAAGGGCTTTTTTCAAACAAACCACGGGAGCCAGCCTTCGTTTTAAAAAACATTTTGTCGGGATTCGCGACCCAAGCAAGAATTCCGCCAAAATAATTTAAAATATTTTTTGGGGGGGCCCTAGGGGTCCTTTTGGGACCCCCTGAGCAGGCCTAGGGGGTCAGGGTGTTCCTATCCGGCCCCCTTTTCTTGTTATTCACCTTTATTTCACTGTTTTCTTTGTGACTCGGTTCTACAGAGTCACAAGATGGCTGCCAACAATTCCTGGTTTGGAGTGTTGGCAGCCAATCACAGTGAATCTCATGGTCGGGAGGGTTTGCTATCCCACCACGGTCATAGATATCAAAACTTTTATTTTTTTTATCTCATAGCAACTACTGAACGGATTTATACCATTTAAAAAAAAGTCATTTTCTGAAGCAAGCACTACCTTTTTCCAAATTTGGTGTAATTCCGCTCAGCAGTTCGGACTGTAGCCTTGGCTAAAGTTTCCTATGAAAAATTGATTATCCGCCTTTTATTTTTTTAATTTTTCAGGAACTACTGAATGGATTTACACCATTTCACAAAAAGGACTCTTTCTGAACAAAGGGCTACCTTTTTGCCAAATTTGGTGTAATTCCGTTCAGCAGTTCGTGCTGTAGCCGTGTCTAAAGTTTCCTATGGGAAATACCATCGTGAAAATGCATTTTGGGACACCCCTTTTTTCTCGGCCCTAGCTTGGAGAATCACCCCGAAACTTTCGAGACAAGAGCTGACCGGAGCTGATCGCTAGTTTTGAAAATTTCAATAAGATTCGTCAACCGGCGCCAAAATTATTGGAAAAACAAAAAAAGCTTTTCCTATGGAAACTAGGTCCTAACTATAACTACCTACTAGCGATCGCCTATATATATATATATATATATATATATATATATATATATATATATATATATATATATATATATATTCACTGAAAAAACCATAGGTTTCACACCTGTTATAGTTAGCTGGAAGTTTTACTCGCATAAAACCATTGAAATTCCCACATTATAGTTAGTTGGACTCACTATAACTTTCGCGTGCAATGCACTGCTGATGACATCACATATTACATCACTCATGACATCGTCAGTGACATCACTCATGACATCACTGATGACACCATCCATTGAATGTGTGTATTTAAAAAAAATAAATATGTGTTATATATGTATATGTAAAAGTTGATGGAAGAATAAATGTTTAAATAAGGGTTTACATGGATTGGTTCACTGGCTTATTAAGTGTATCTTAGTGTATACATATATTAGTGAGTAATGTTTAAATATTTAAATATATGGATTAGTGTTTCACTTTGTATATAAGTAGCTGCATGGGTTGGTGAGTAACTACATGTGTATGTATATGGGTTATTAGATGTTTTTTTTAATATCAATATGAGTGTCTATATGTTTGGTGGGGGTATTACTTAGAACATAGATGCATGAGTGACTGACTCTCTGTTTGTATATGTTTTGAAGACAGCATATGTGCAGGACTGTATGGGTGGATGACTGTGTATATGTGTGTGTTACTGACTGAATGACTGTCTCACTATTGTCTTTATCAATAACTACATATGTTTTAATGTAGTATATGTGAATATTGATGTATATAGGTAACTATATGTGAGAGTAAGGGATTGTAAGAGTTCCTATTTAAATAAATATGTGTTTCCATAAGTGATTGTTTAAGAGAGTAAGTATGTGTAAGGTTCCTTAGAAGTAAGGTGGTAGTGTGTGTATAGCTGTATATGCAAATAAATGGATGTTCAATAGTTTATTTGCATGTGTGAGTATGTGTGAGAGTATCTTTTGGATGACTGTCGGTGTGTAACAGGATGTATAGGTGTATCACTACATATGATGAGTGAGTATACGTATGAGTGATTATATAGAACTCTTGGTGAATGAGTGGATGTGTATATAGATGGTGGAATTATTGAATTGGTTGTTGTAACTGGTATGGGTATCTCCATTTTTTTTTAAATGTTAGTTTCTATTTTTGAATATGTGTTTCAAGGGTTACATTACAGTGAAAGGAGGTCTGTCACTGTGTCACAAGGATGGTGTCATCAGTGATGTCATGAGTGATGTCACTGACCATGTCATGAGTGATGTAATATGTGATGTCATCAGCAGTGCATTGCACGCGCAAGTTATAGTGAGTCCAACTAACTATAACGTGGGAATTTCAATGGTTTTATGCGAGTAAAACTTCCAGCTAACTATAACAGGTGTAAAACCTATGGTTTTTTCAGTGAATTTAATAGGTTTTTTAAATGCTAATTCCTAACTATAACTGGTGTGAAACCTATGGTTTTTTCAGTGAATTTCAATGGTTTTTTAATAGCAGATCTCTATAGGTATAAAAAGTAAAAAATGTTATAACGATTTTTATATTGTATAATTATGTAATAGTTTTTTTTTTTTTTGCCCCGGAGCGCTCCCGGGGCGCGTACCGGTGAACGCACGGGTAAGCGCAATGTTACGGCGTGCCCCGGGGCGCGTACCGGTGACCGTCCCGTTAGCGCTATTCTCGCAAACAAAAACAATATCGTGACGTTTCGCGTAACCGCGTGATGCGTCATATGACGCACTGCCTAAGCGCACCCGGAAGCACGCGAGCGCATATGATCGCGCAACGTCCTGATGCGCTTACGCTACGCCCCGGAGCACGTAGCGTAAGCGCGTCGGGTCATGTGATCTGAAAATAACACTTTTCATTGGTGCAGATCAGTTTTGGTTTCCAAATGATGAAAACTTGGATCATGTGACTTGAAAATAACACTTTTCATTGGTCCAGAACAGTTTCGTTTTCCAAATGATGAAAGCCCCCACCTTTATTCCTTATTCTGACTTTGTCCTTTGACTGAGGAAGACCTGTTTGGAGATCTGTCTCTAATCCTTTCTACTTTAAAATGGCTCCAGTAGCAGCAGCAGCTGGAGCATCTGCACCACCACCACCACCAAGAGGAGCACCACAACATCACTTTGGTGGTCAGGAAGAAGAAGAGGAGGAGGAGGATGAGGAGGGGAGAAGGACATTCCTCCAAGAAGACAATACCCCATATAGGCCAAAGGAGCACATAGTATGGGAGTTTTTTTCTATTCCAGAGGGCAAAAAGAAAGTCAATGCACCAAAGGTGACTTGCCTAATCTGTGGCATGGAACTTTCAAGGGGGAACCCTAATAGGAAATATTCATTTGGTAATTACACCATGATTAGGCATATGCAGCGCAAGCATCCCAGGAACTATGCTGCTGCAGAGATGAGAGAAATGGCCAGTAACCTTCCCCAATCTTCACCCAGCACCTCCAAAAGAAAGCAACCCACTCCATCTGGATCAGACACAAGGGAGACGATGCCAATCATCCAACCACGGTTTGGTGAATTTAGGGTCACTTGTATTTTTTGTGGTAAGACCATCAGCTATGGTGAGCAGAGCGTAAAGCTCATCGTTCTTGCTGGTGACAACCACAATTGCCCCAAAAAACCCCTAATTTTTTCCTGATTTTTTTTTTGCTCCAGTTGAGCCGTTTACAATTCCCTGTTTTTTGTTTCTCCCCATAAAAAATACAAAAAAATGTAAAAGTGTTCAGAAAAGCCAAAAAAAGTAAAAAAAAATCAAAAAAACAATAAAAAAAAATATAAAACAACAAAAAGAATAAAAAAACAGTTCTTTTTAGAACTACCTTTAATTTATAAAAATAAACCTATCTCTGTCATTCTTTTTTCCTTAGGGTAAGCGCACCGGGGCGCGCACCCAAAAAAAAGAAGAAAAAATTAATGAAGGAGTGAGCATGAGAGAAGAACACAGAGAGAGTAATGTTAAGAGGAAGAGAGCTAGAGAGAGCAACACAGAGGGATTGTTTATTACATAGTAAGAAACAGAGAAGGTATAATAGGATGTTATTGAGAAAAGGAAAATGAATAAGGGAGCGAAATTAGGGAAGAGAGACGAAGAAGAGTAAAGTAGAGGTACTGGGAGAATGTGAGTGGGTGTTGAAAGAAAAAGGAAGGACAGTAAAGAATGGGGAAAGAAGGTTAGTGACGGAACCGGGATAAATGAACAACGGTGAGGGAGGGTGAGAAAAGAGCAGTGAGTGTAAGTAAAGAGGGGTGAAAGAGGGTGAAAAAACTGAATTAGGGTAAGACATTGGGAGTGACAGACAGAAAAGAGAGAGAGAGTAAAGGAAACAGTGACTGAAAGGGTCTGAGTGAAACAGGAAAGAATGGTAAGTAAAGCAGTGTGGGTGACTTATAGGGAGTCAGTGGGTGTAGGTGGGGGTGTGGGGGTGTAACGTGTGTGTGTCTGGGTGTGAGTGTGTGGGGTGTTTGTGTATGGGTCGAGGTGTGGGTGTGTAAGATATGTGTGGGGGGTGTGTGAGTGTGGGGGGTATGTGTGTGGAGTGTGTGTGTGGGGGGGGGATTTGTGGGTGTGTGTGGGTGAAGAGTGTGTGTATGGCTGTGTGTGTGTGTGAGGTGTGTATGTGGTGTGTGTGTGGGGTGTATGTCAGAGGTGTGTGGTGTGTTGGGGGAGGTGTATGTGTAGTAGTGAAGTAAATGATTAAGGTAAAGAGAATGAGTGAGGGAGCAAAGGAAGGGAACAGAGGGTAAGGGAAGTAAATAATGGGGACTGAAAGAAGTTGAATGTGGGAGGGGAAATAGGGAAAGGGTATTAAACATGGAGAATATGAATAAGTGAGAGAAGCAGAGTAAAGAAACAGGAGTGAGGTAGGTTGAGAAAATAGTAGTGAGGTTAAAGCAGAGGGTCATGACAAACAAAAAATTTTTTGTCACACTTACCATATAATAAATGTAAATTTAATTAAATTTTTTAAAAACATTTTGTATCTGTAAAGAGAGAAAAAAAATAAGTTATAATTAGTAAAATATGTATTTAAAATAAAAGATACAAATGAAGAGGTTAAAAATCATACCAGTGTATTTAGAAATAAAGTAAGGTAGAAGGACAAAAAGAGGGAAAAAGAAATAGAAGGAGAGCAAATCACTAAGAGTAAGGCATATAGATTCACTGACAGAAAGGAAGAGAAGAAGAGAAAAATGAACTGAAGGTAAGAAAGATACTAAAAGAATATGAGTTAGGAAAACTAAATCAGGAAACAGGAGTAAGTAAAAAGATAATGACTGAGAGGGAAAGGAGTCTAATAAAGGATGCATTTAGAAGAATGAGGAATGGAAGATAACTGAGAGTAAGTGAAGGAGAGTCATAGAGTGAAGGTATGAAGGGAGAGAGGATAATATAGAAGGATTGAGGGAAAAGGAGTGAGGAAGTTAGTAGACAGAGAGACTAAGGGAAGGACTGAGTGAAGTGGAGTACAATGAGTGAGGAAAGAAAAATGAGTAAGGGAGCAAAAGAAGGAATGAGAGGAGAAGAGGACTAAAACAGTGGTACTGAGAGAAAGTGATTCGGTGATGAAAGTAAAGAGAAGGACACTGAAAGATAGGAAATGAGGGGTAGTAATGGAACCGGACTAAAAGAAATAGGTTGAAGAACGATGAGAGAGGAGCAGTGAAGTTGTTGTAAGAGAAATGATAGAAGGTAGATAAACACAAGTGAACATTTTTATTTTTTATTTTTATTGAAGTCTTGGACACACAAAAGCATAACGTAAATTGACCCAAATGTACACAAAACACCATAAATCAGTAAACACACATATCACCATAACAATAGATTTGAGCAATAAAGATGAATATGGAGAGGAGAAAGATAAACAAAAAAAAACAACCATATAAACACTTAGGCTCAATTAACATCGAAATAAAGGGAACCCCAGATTTTCTCAAACTTCCGAATCGACCCCACTCTTTGGGCATACACTTGTTCGCTGTTTCTAACTTTTTGCATTTTATAACGCCATTCATGTACGTTGGGGCAATATTGCGATCGCCAATTTTGAAGAATTAATGACCTCGCCTCAGCCATAGCGATATATGTGAATTTAACTAGTTGCCCTTCTAGCATCATTTCAGGATCGAATCCATACAAAATCATTTTATAATTAACAGAGATTGAGATTTCGCACTGGTTTTGCAAAAACGTGAATATATCTTCCCAGAAAGGAACGATTTTAAAACATTTAGCAACCACATGAGACCAATTAGCAGAGTCATGCTGAAAACACCTATAACAATTCGAAGAGCACTTAGGATACATCTTATTAATTTTGACCGGAGTGAAATACAGAAGCCATTTACTAAAAAACAGCATTCTGCGCCAATTGGCCCATCTTAATGCAGAGAAATTCAACACATTAATTCTCTTCCATACGGCGGGCGTTAATACCATGTTTTCCTGGTCTAGCCATTTATTACTTGCTTTGCCACATAGATTCGGATCCCTGTTCATGGTTAAACGGCGTTTCCACTCCCCTGGGCTTTCTTTCTTGTATTAACAGAAAAAGTTCATTGAATAGTGAATCAGGGGGGGAAAGATGTGTAGGATCTAATTGAAGCAAAACACCATGAATCAGCTTATATGAACCCAGTAATATAAAATTACCCTGAACCCGGGCTGTCAAATCTGACATCCTAATCCAGGTGTCATTTTTCAAAAAATCATTCAGTTTCCTGAACCCTATTTTCTGCCATTTTTCTAATAACTCCAAATGAATATCCACCCCAAAGAATGAGAAAACGGAGCTAATGGGAGAGAATATATTGAGAAATTAAAGAGAGTGCCTCTTTAGGAGTGCTGAACGTCTTTTAAAGAACCAGTGCAAAACGTTGTACCTAACTGTTTTTGGTGATTTGAAAACTTGAAGGGGTGAGGGAATCTGAGCTTCTTTACAAATCAAATCAAAGAAAAAATTGATAAAAAGTTGTTGGGTATTGTCCTTAAATCTAGTCATAAATTGAGCCAATTAAGCATTATAATAGTCTTTCAGATTGGGAAGAGCAAGCCCTCCTTGTTCTTTATCCTCAAATAAAGTGTGCAAGGCAATGCGTGGCGTCTTTTTAGCCCATATAAAAGAAGAAAACAAAGATTCAGCCTTAGCGAAAAATGAGCCAGGCAAAGCACAAGAGATAGTTGAAAATAGAAAATTGAATAGCGGAAGAACCGACATCTTAAGTAGAGCAATACGTCCCATAATAGTTAATGGTAGGGAATTCGATCTTTCTAACTTTACTCTGATTTTCTGCAGCATTGGTACAAAATTCAAACTATAAAGATCAGCAACTGAGGATGAAAACCAAACCCCCAAGTATCTTTTCAGTTTATTATTAATGCATGACTTTAAATCGGGATGTATTACGGGGTTGATACCCTCGCACACTAGAATTTCGTTTTTTTATTATTTATCCAATATCCCCCCAGATCCTCAAACTTTTCGAATATTTGTAGGGCCTGAGCTTGGCATTGCATTTCTGGTCTGATTAGCAGGATTATATCGTCTGCGTAAGGTTTAATTTTAGGCATCGAGTTAATAGGGGGAAGTAACAGTGGAGCTTTCCTGATTGCAGTAGCTAATGGTTCTATGAAAAAAGCAAATAATATCGGAGACAGTGGGCAGCCTTGTCTAGTGCCACGTTTCACCGAGACTAGTCCCACTGATTCTGTATTGATAATGATATTGGCCCGGGCCCCTGAATAAAGATTCCGTATCAGATCTATTATTGCATCTGGAATGCCGAAGTTATGTTATGTTATGTTATGGGTTTGTTGAGCGCGACAGCTGCCCCAGCAACGGGGCGTCCCGGTGCTAAGAACCATAGCACAACCTACTTGGAGGGGGGTAGGGAGAGCAGAAGCTTACAGTAGAGGGAACAGGTGAGTTTTTATTGCTTTGCAAAAAGCGGACAGGTTGTCAAGGCGGCGGATGTTCGGGGGAAGGGAGTTCCAGAGTTTTGCTCCCAATAATCTGAAGGAGCGACCCCCGATACGGCAGAGTTTCGTGCGGGGGACCACTACTAAATGTTGACCCATGGAGCGAAGATTGCGTAGGGGGGTGTAGGGTGTTAGGAGCGGACGAAGGAATTCGGGGCCATCAGTTTTGAGGATTTTGAAAGCAGTAGTGAGGGCCTTAAATTGAATACGGGCTTCCACAGGGAGCCAGTGGAGTCTATGTATGGTGGCTCTAGCAGAGCATCTTCTGGGAAGGCCGACTATTGCCCTAGCCGCTGAATTCTGGATTCGCTGAAGTCTGGTTGTCTCGGCTTTGTTAGCACCCAGCAATAGGACGCTAGCATAGTCCAGCCGGGAGAGGATGGTGGATTGGACTATGAGCTGACGTGTTTTGGGGTCAAAGAAGCCTAGAATGGAATTGATTCAGAAAAGGGGGTGGTGATGAACAGAGTGCCTGAATTAAGCAGACCACTCTTACCCAGTCCAAAGATCAGGGCTTGATCCATCACCGTTTTTTAGCTCACTGCACCATCCCAGCTCAGAACTTGGCTATATGCAAATTAGTCTGTTCCTGTCCCAGTGCATGATGGGAACAGGGCAAACCAAACTACCAAGCCAATTCTTATACTGGGAAGGAAACAAGCTTCCGGGGACCGGTTTCTGCCATTTCAGGCGTCGTCGGCCCGGCTTGCTTGAATCCTGATGGTGCAATGAGCAAGGGACTCACATCTGAGTATACCCTTCCACGCTTATGGTGGACAAAATGATTCAGAAAAGGGGGTGGTGATGAACAGAGTGCCTGAATTAAGCAGACCACTCTTACCCAGTCCAAAGATCAGGGCTTGATCCATCACCGTTTTTTAGCTCACTGCACCATCCCAGCTCAGAACTTGGCTATATGCAAATTAGTCTGTTCCTGTCCCAGTGCATGATGGGAACAGGGCAAACCAAACTACCAAGCCAATTCTTATACTGGGAAGGAAACAAGCTTCCGGGGACCGGTTTCTGCCATTTCAGGCGTCGTCGGCCCGGCTTGCTTGAATCCTGATGGTGCAATGAGCAAGGGACTCACATCTGAGTATACCCTTCCACGCTTATGGTGGACAAAATGATTCAGAAAAGGGGGTGGTGATGAACAGAGTGCCTGAATTAAGCAGACCACTCTTACCCAGTCCAAAGATCAGGGCTTGATCCATCACCGTTTTTTAGCTCACTGCACCATCCCAGCTCAGAACTTGGCTATATGCAAATTAGTCTGTTCCTGTCCCAGTGCATGATGGGAACAGGGCAAACCAAACTACCAAGCCAATTCTTATACTGGGAAGGAAACAAGCTTCCGGGGACCGGTTTCTGCCATTTCAGGCGTCGTCGGCCCGGCTTGCTTGAATCCTGATGGTGCAATGAGCAAGGGACTCACATCTGAGTATACCCTTCCACGCTTATGGTGGACAAAATGATTCAGAAAAGGGGGTGGTGATGAACAGAGTGCCTGAATTAAGCAGACCACTCTTACCCAGTCCAAAGATCAGGGCTTGATCCATCACCGTTTTTTAGCTCACTGCACCATCCCAGCTCAGAACTTGGCTATATGCAAATTAGTCTGTTCCTGTCCCAGTGCATGATGGGAACAGGGCAAATCAAACTACCAAGCCAATTCTTATACTGGGAAGGAAACAAGCTTCCGGGGACCGGTTTCTGCCATTTCAGGCGTCGTCGGCCCGGCTTGCTTGAATCCTGATGGTGCAATGAGCAAGGGACTCACATCTGAGTATACCCTTCCACGCCTATGGTGGACAAAATGATTCAGAAAAGGGGGTGGTGATGAACAGAGTGCCTGAATTAAGCAGACCACTCTTACCCAGTCCAAAGATCAGGGCTTGATCCATCACCGTTTTTAGCTCACTGCACCATCCCAGCTCAGAACTTGGCTATATGCAAATTAGTCTGTTCCTGTCCCAGTGCATGATCGGAACAGGGCAAACCAAACTACCAAGCCAATTCTTATACTGGGAAGGAAACAAGCTTCTGGGGACCGGTTTCTGCCATTTCAGGCGTCGTCGGCCCGGCTTGCTTGAATCCTGATGGTGCAATGAGCAAGGGACTCACATCTGAGTATACCCTTCCACGCTTATGGTGGACAAAATGATTCAGAAAAGGGGGTGGTGATGAACAGAGTGCCTGAATTAAGCAGACCACTCTTACCCAGTCCAAAGATCAGGGCTTGATCCATCACCGTTTTTTAGCTCACTGCACCATCCCAGCTCAGAACTTGGCTATATGCAAATTAGTCTGTTCCTGTCCCAGTGCATGATGGGAACAGGGCAAACCAAACTACCAAGCCAATTCTTATACTGGGAAGGAAACAAGCTTCCGGGGACCGGTTTCTGCCATTTCAGGCGTCGTCGGCCCGGCTTGCTTGAATCCTGATGGTGCAATGAGCAAGGGACTCACATCTGAGTATACCCTTCCACGCTTATGGTGGACAAAATGATTCAGAAAAGGGGGTGGTGATGAACAGAGTGCCTGAATTAAGCAGACCACTCTTACCCAGTCCAAAGATCAGGGCTTGATCCATCACCGTTTTTTAGCTCACTGCACCATCCCAGCTCAGAACTTGGCTATATGCAAATTAGTCTGTTCCTGTCCCAGTGCATGATGGGAACAGGGCAAACCAAACTACCAAGCCAATTCCTATACTGGGAAGGAAACAAGCTTCCGGGGACCGGTTTCTGCCATTTCAGGCGTCGTCGGCCTGGCTTGCTTGAATCCTGATGGTGCAATGAGCAAGGGACTCACATCTGAGTATACCCTTCCACGCTTATGGTGGACAAAATGATTCAGAAAAGGGGGTGGTGATGAACAGAGTGCCTGAATTAAGCAGACCACTCTTACCCAGTCCAAAGATCAGGGTTTGATCCATCACCGTTTTTTAGCTCACTGCACCATCCCAGCTCAGAACTTGGCTATATGCAAATTAGTCTGTTCCTGTCCCAGTGCATGATGGGAACAGGGCAAACCAAACTACCAAGCCAATTCTTATACTGGGAAGGAATCAAGCTTCCGGGGACCGGTTTCTGCCATTTCAGGCGTCGTCGGCCCGGCTTGCTTGAATCCTGATGGTGCAATGAGCAAGGGACTCACATCTGAGTATACCCTTCCACGCATATGGTGGACAAAATGATTCAGAAAAGGGGGGTGGTGATGAACAGAGTGCCTGAATTAAGCAGACCACTCTTACCCAGTCCAAAGATCAGGGCTTGATCCATCACCATTTTTTAGCTCACTGCACCATCCCAGCTCAGAACTTGGCTATATGCAAATTAGTCTGTTCCTGTCCCAGTGCATGATGGGAACAGGGCAAACCAAACTACCAAGCCAATTCTTATACTGGGAAGGAAACAAGCTTCCGGGGACTGGTTTCTGCCATTTCAGGCGTCGTCGGCACGGCTTGCTTGAATCCTGATGGTGCAATGAGCAAGGGACTCACATCTGAGTATACCCTTCCACGCTTATGGTGGACAAAATGATTCAGAAAAGGGGGTGGTGATGAACAGAGTGCCTGAATTAAGCAGACCACTCTTACCCAGTCCAAAGATCAGGGCTTGATCCATCACCGTTTTTTAGCTCACTGCACCATCCCAGCTCAGAACTTGGCTATATGCAAATTAGTCTGTTCCTGTCCCAGTGCATGATGGGAACAGGGCAAACCAAACTACCAAGCCAATTCTTATACTGTGAAGGAAACAAGCTTCCGGGGACCGGTTTCTGCCATTTCAGGCGTCGTCGGCCCGGCTTGCTTGAATCCTGATGGTGCAATGAGCAAGGGACTCACATCTGAGTATACCCTTCCACGCTTATGGTGGACAAAATGATTCAGAAAAGGGGGTGGTGATGAACAGAGTGCCTGAATTAAGCAGACCACTCTTACCCAGTCCAAAGATCAGGGCTTGATCCATCACCGTTTTTTAGCTCACTGCACCATCCCAGCTCAGAACTTGGCTATATGCAAATTAGTCTGTTCCTGTCCCAGTGCATGATGGGAACAGGGCAAACCAAACTACCAAGCCAATTCTTATACTGGGAAGGAAACAAGCTTCCGGGGACCGGTTTCTGCCATTTCAGGCGTCGTCGGCCCAGCTTGCTTGAATCCTGATGGTGCAACGAGCAAGGGACTCACATCTGAGTATACCCTTCCACGCTTATGGTGGACAAAATGATTCAGAAAAGGGGGTGGTGATGAACAGAGTGCCTGAATTAAGCAGACCACTCTTACCGAGTCCAAAGATCAGGGCTTGATCCATCACCGTTTTTTAGCTCACTGCACCATCCCAGCTCAGAACTTGGCTATATGCAAATTAGTCTGTTCCTGTCCCAGTGCATGATGGGAACAGGGCAAACCAAACTACCAAGCCAATTCTTATACTGGGAAGGAAACAAGCTTCCGGGGACCGGTTTCTGCCATTTCAGGCGTCGTCGGCCCGGCTTGCTTGAATCCTGATGGTGCAATGAGCAAGGGACTCACATCTGAGTATACCCTTCCACGCTTATGGTGGACAAAATGATTCAGAAAAGGGGGTGGTGATGAACAGAGTGCCTGAATTAAGCAGACCACTCTTACCCAGTCCAAAGATCAGGGCTCGATCCATCACCGTTTTTTAGCTCACTGCACCATCCCAGCTCAGAACTTGGCTATATGCAAATTAGTCTGTTCCTGTCCCAGTGCATGATGGGAACATGGCAAACCAAACTACCAAGCCAATTCTTATACTGGGAAGGAAACAAGCTTCAGGGGACCGGTTTCTGCCATTTCAGGCGTCGTCGGCCCGGCTTGCTTGAATCCTGATGGTGCAATGAGCAAGGGACTCACATCTGAGTATGCCCTTCCACGCTTATGGTGGACAAAATGATTCAGAAAAGGGGGTGGTGATGAACAGAGTGCCTGAATTAAGCAGACCACTCTTACCCAGTCCAAAGATCAGGGCTTGATCCATCACCGTTTTTGGTTTCTGGTGAAGAATTGGCTTGGTAGTTTGGTCTGCCCTGTTCCCATGATGCACTGGGCCAGGGACAGACTAATTTGCATATAGCCAGGTTCTGAGCTGGGATGGGGCAGTGAGCTAAATAACGGTGATGGATCAAGCCCTGATCTTTGGACTGGGTAAGAGTGGTCTGCTTCATTCAGACACTCTGTTCATCACCACCCCCTTTTCTGAATAGAATGGAATTGAGGCTTCTCAGCAGCCCGATGCATGTCGCTGCTACTCTTTTGGTGTGAGTTTGGTAGTTCAGCGAGGAGTCCAACCATACTCCTAGG
The DNA here is from genome assembly GCF_964261635.1 of Lissotriton helveticus. NCBI lineage: Eukaryota > Metazoa > Chordata > Amphibia > Caudata > Salamandridae > Lissotriton > Lissotriton helveticus. The sequence goes on along the minus strand of NC_136069.1, from coordinate 1,070,257,885 downwards.
TTTTTAACCAGAGATTTAGAAGGAGGGATGGGGCCCAGCAGGGGGGGCCACCATTGGTCATTCCAATCACTGGGGTTCTTACCCAGGAGCAGCACCTCGGTTTTCCCTGCATTCAATTGTAAGCAGTTAGCCGTCATCCACTGGGCGATTGCAGCCAGTCCATCCCTAAATCTTGTGGCAGAGGTTGAGGGAGCCTCAGTGAGGGTGATTACCAGCTGTGTGTCATCGGCGTATGACACCAGCGTGAGGTCCCATTCTTTGGCCACTGCCGCGAGGGGCTGCATATACAGATTAAAAAGGGATGGACTGAGGGCAGAGCCCTGCGGAACCCCTTGGCCGATAGAGTGAGATTGGGAGGTGAACGGGGGTGCTGAGACACGGAAGGATCTGTTCGTCAGGAACGAGCGGACCATTCAAGGGCCAGATCACTGATCCCAATGTTTTCCAGGCGGCTCAGTAGGATATTATGGGAGACCGTGTCAAAGGCTGCGCTGAGATCGAGTAGTATCAGCGCAGCACTTTGACCGGTATCCAGTATCCTCCGGAGGTGTTCGGTGGTGGATAAAAGGGCGGACTCTGTACTGTGCCCCGGCCTGAACCCGTGTTGGGAGGGGTCCAAGATGTTATTTTTGGCCATGTGGTCTGATAGTACGGTATTAGCATGGGCTTCTGCTAGTTTGGACACCCAGGGGAGCAGTGAGATGGGCCTGTAGTTCTCCGGCTTTGTGGGGTCCAGGGTGGGCTTTTTGATAATGGGAGTGACCCATGCCTGTTTCCAACATGTAGGTACCGTAGCCGAGGAGAAGGAGAGATTAAGGAGCATGGCCAGAGAAGGAAGAAAGAAGTCCAGAGCCTCTAGGAAGTGAGCTGGTCTCATGGGATCTGAAGGGGCACCGGATTTCACCTTTCTACAGAAATTAGCTAGATCCTCGTGAGAGATAGCAGACAGACAGGTGAGTCTGGAACCTTTAGATGAAGAGTTGGGAGGGCTAGTGCAGTCAGAAGGGTTCTGTGAGAAGGTGTTATAAATCTTCACCTTTTCAATGAAGAAGATGGCGAGGTCCTCACACTGCTGAGTGGATGAGATACATGAGGCAGGATTGCCACAGTTTTGTAGCTTTTGGACCAGTTTAAAAATCGTCTTCGTAGGGTTGGGGCTGGAGTCAATTTCCTTGGCATAGAAGGAAGCGCGAGCAGCACGTATAGCTTTATGATACGATTTAAGTTTGGTGCGGTAAAGGGCTTTGTCCGTGTCCCTATAGTCTCTTCTCCAGTGACGTTCCGCTCTTTTGCATTCCTTTCTAAGAAGTTTCAAATTCTCGTCGTACCATGGATTAGAGGGGGTGCTACGTCCTTTGGTCCATTTGGCCGGTATGCTGTAAAATAACAAAAAGTGTCTCCCATACCACCAAATCAAAAGCTTTTTCAGCATCAAATAATAGAATTAATGCTGGAATCTTTCGTGCTTCAAAGAAATCAAGAGCCTCTGTTTGAAAATGAGTATTGGTCAACAATTGCCTTGCGGCAACAAAACCATTCTGATCTCCATGAATCAAATCTGCGGAAAAAGAATTAAAACGAGTGGATAATAGTTTAGTGGTGATTTTATAATCTGTGTTCAGTAACGTAATGGGTCTATAAGAGTTCGGGTCTGTCGGGGGTTTACCCTTTTTAAGAAAACTTACTACTGTTCCTTCCCGAAATGAATCCGGAACATATCCGCCCATCAACATGAAGTTTAATAGTTGTATAAAAAAATCTGAAAAGGCACTAAAGAAAACTTTAAAAAATTCTGAGGGAAACCCATCAGGGCCAGCAGCTTTCCCATAAGGGAGCTGTTGTACTACTTTCTCTACTTCCTCTCGCGAGAAGGAGATAACCATACTCGCTTGATCTATAGGAGAAAGAGTAGGAAGAGATTGTTTTTACAAATACTTCAATACATTTTGATGGTCTATCATCGCTTGAGTATCATAGATTTTCTTATAATGTGCGACCATAATAACTCCAATTTCGATTGGAACCGAAGTGTCTCTAAGAGTATCAGGAGAGTTCAAAGAATGTATTAAATTCGACGAGGCTTGTTCTCTGGCCTGCCACGCCAGGAGTTTGCCAGTAAAATTACTCTCTTCATAGATTTTTTGAGAGCTCTTACGAAAAATCTCCTCACTCTGAGTATAGAGCTCCTGAGAGAACTCTCTTTTGGCCGCAATTAGTTGAGCATAGACCAATCTATCTGAGTTATGTTGCATACGTATAGTCAGATCCTGTATTTTCTGTTGAAGCGCTTTATTCCTGTTCTTGGCGGCCAATGAATCGACCGCGTCTCTCCCAATAACCAGCCCTCGAATATATGCCTTCAGAGAGTCCCAAACATAGTTAAGGGGGGCTGTTCCCGCATTCCGTGCGAGAAAATCTGATATTTCTGTTTTAATAGCCTCCACCCAAGTCTCATCAGTCAGATATTTCTTAATAAAGACCCAGCGCTTCGGGATTCTTACCCTATCTACCGATCCTACTTCCATAATAATCATTGCGTGATCCGAGAATCCGTGATGGAGCATCATCTGTTTGGAGAAAATAATTTGACATGAGATTAAAAAGAAATCAATTCGGGAGGAGGATTTGTACCTGCCGGACCAACAGGTATATTCCCTTTTATCTGGGTTTTGATTGCGCCGAGGGTCCCATAAATTAAAAATCGCCATATTATTCCTAATCGATCTAAGGGATTTGGGCTTATATTGAACCATCGACTTGCTGGATGAATCCAGCACTTTATTCATCATAATATTAAAATCCCCGCCGATAATAATTTCCCCCTTGACCATTAAAAAGGAATGTAAAAGCTCCTCATATATCGCTGGTCTATCCTCCGTTGGAATACGTAAAAACTAACAAACGTCACGGGGTTATTTCTGTTAGGAATAACACAGGTGGCCCAGCACCATCGGCCCATCCCATCATGCTCCACCTGACCCACCTGGGCTTCTAGTTTTTTACTCAAAAATAGCGCGACTCCCTTCTGTGACTCTGAACATGCAGATAATACTCTACAAGATGCCCAACTTTTAAACATAGAAACTTCCTCATTTTTCGACCTGGGTATGTGGGTTTCCTGTAACAGAATCACATCCGGCTGTTGCGTTTTAGCCCATAGTTCTATTGCTCTAATTTTTTTCCTATTATTTAGACCATTTACGTTAAAGGAAATAATTCTCACCCCCATACTAAAGAATCAAAGCAAAGGAAAATCACCACATAGCTGATCTCCAAATCTGAAAATAGACCATTTTTAAACCCCACATTGCCAGGAATACCACACTTCAGAATTAACCACATTCTTGAACTTCCGGCTGTGTGCAAGTAAATATATAGAATCATCCAAGACTTCTTTTTTTGATTTCTTACTCCCTGCCACCCTCCCCCTCTCCCCCTCCCCCTCTAGTCCCCCCATCCTTTATGGCCCTTCCCCCACGCCAGCCATTCAGTCCCACCCCCACCCATAAGGTGCCTTGAATTAGCACCCCTTCACCTTCCTCGGAGTCCAGTCCCATCCGCCTCCCCCCTCGCACAACAAAAAAGAAAATAGAAAGTGTTCAGCGAGATAAGTAGTCTCCTCTGCCAACCGGCAGACTTCCATAATTCGAAAAGCCACCAAAAAACCAAAATTCACGAAGAAACTTCTATACCAGAGTTCAAAGGGCAGTCTTAAGCCTAAATTCATTGGTCCTTAGAGATCATGCTTAACAGCCCCTGTGCTCCGTCAATGTCCGTAAATAAATGAAATTTGCCCTTAACCAGAACTTTCAGTTTTGATTGCTGAGCAATCATAGCTTGCGCTCCCCTGTCCTTAAACAATTGTAACATTTTTACGAATTCCTTCCTCCTTCTAGCCGCCACAGCGGACATATCCGATAAGATCCGGCATTTAGTAGAGGGGTTAGCCGAAAATTGCCTCTGCTTGAAGGCCTTAGACAAGATAGTTTCTTTCACTCGGATATCTGCAAAATTAACAAGAATAGTCCGGGGTAGGGAGGAGTTTGGAAATGGTTGAGCAGGGACACGATGTGCTCGTGTGATCGTCAAGTCCCCTTTAAATTCTGGAATGACCTCATGGAGGAAGAAGGAGGTAAGCCACTGTGTCATATCAGAACCTTCGATTTTCTCGGGGACTCCCACGATTCTGAGGTTCGACCTCCTATTATAATTTTCCATTTCATCTAACTTTATTTCTAGAGACTTAGAGGTCTTGGAGAGGGATGACACCTCTTTTTTAACTTCAGACACATGATCCTCCAGGTCCGAAATCCTTGTCCCAGCTTCCTGTAGTCGTGCAGGAAAGGAAGAAATCACTTCTTCAATTTTATCCAGCCTTTGATTAATAAGGGCCAGATCAGACCTTTGCGAGTTTTTCATTTCCCTCACCTCGCCCAATATCATGTTGAGCATATCTTTAACTGAGATCTGGAATTCTCCTGTGGTCTCAGTCTCCATTCCTAGAATCGGACTTTGCACTTCAGGGAGAGAAGATACTATTGGCTCCGCGTAAGGTGACGCTCCATCTACCGAAAAATTGCTTTCTTGCGACCCCAATGCATCCAGTGAGGGGATGTCTTTAACTCCCATTGTAGAGGGGATTAGAGTTGGGCCTCCCCCCGATGAAGAAGGGAGAGACGCAGGCATCAAATTGTAATTTTTTTCCCAAATAGGGGAAACTTTTTAGGGATTTTCTGTGCCTGTCCTAGCCCCTCATCTTTAGAGGTTCCTGGTTTGATCGGCTCGCCCCCATTCACCTTATGTACAGAGTCCTCTTGCCCTAGGGGTGAGTTCTCTGGCAAGATTGATTGAGCAGAGATGGGAAGAACAGACACCGTGGACTCTTCCTCCTCGTCCCCCGAGGTTCCAGAAATGTCGACTAATGAGTCCTCTTTCTCAACGCTTATGTCAACATCCTTAGTGGCAGCTGCCTCATCCTTCATCTGCTGGCGTCTGATTCGCGCTTTGGCGCGTGCATTCAACTGTTTGCCCATGCCACTAATCGAAAATGTTGGATGCCAACAGAAAAAATGATCAATTTCCTTCAACCGCTGCGTATTAACCTGAGGTAACAGAGGTAAAGAGAGTCTTTTACCCCGCAGGTGAAGTCCTGCCAGACGGCAGAGAGAGTCTATGCCAATAAATCAAGGCTAGGCAGGCGCCAAGCGCCTGATAACAAGGTCTTATGCCAATGCAATGTCACAGGCCCCAGAGAACCCAATCCGTAACTCTTAAATGATAGTTTCACATTTTCCATCCAGTCGCCACTTAGTATCTTGCCTGCAGCAGCTCATTGCCACCTGTACCTTTATAGCTGTAGCTGTAGCCCAGTCGTTACTTAACATCTGCCACACAAATAAAGTCTCAGCAGGCTCCAAATACCAAATCCGGCGTGGAAAGCAAGCCTCCAAACTGCGGCCGCTTGCGTGTTCACCCGCAGCCTCAGTGGCAGAGAGAGCACATTGCAACTTTGTAGCATTGGCCACAAACAGCGTCTTGCCGCGTCTCGCCGCTCACCGGACCCCGAACACCGGATACTTTTTGCTGCTCTGTCACCTTTACTCTCCAGCTTGAGACATCGTTTTACCCAGCGATTTCCTCATGCAAGGGCCGGAGAAAAAATGGCAATACCGCGGACCACAGCTTCACGAAGAGACGCCAGTCCAGCATTCTCGCTGCATCGCCATTGACCACGAGGTGTGGGAGGAGTCAGGGACGGAAACTCCGGCTACGCGGAGGCGTGGGACTCCAGCGTAGAACCGCGCTCGGCTCAGGAAGCCGCATCAACACAAGTGAACATAACACAAGGAGAGTGAGGGACTGAGGACATAGAGGTAGTGAACGGAAAATTGAGAGAAGAGGTCAAAAGAAAGGAGGAAACAAAGATAAGCGAGGGAGAGTGGATGATTTATAGTGATAGAGTGCGACAATACTGGTGAGTGAGTAAAGAGGAATTACTAAAAGAGCAAAGGAGGAAAACACGGAAAAGGAAAGTAAAGCAGACAGACTGAAAGCTGAATAGTTATGCAAGGGAGAGAGGGGATGCAGACAGTTGAAATGAGAATGAGGGGTTGTGAAAGAAGTGGAGTAAAAGAACGGGGTTGAAAGAGAGTGAAAGAAAGACATTATAAGTGAGTAAAAAGAGCTGAAAGAGGGTGGAAAAAGGAAAGTGAGTGTGAGACAATGGGAATATAATTTAAATTACAGAATACAAACTATATATTAACTTGTACACCATGTTACATAGTTTATTTTTGCTGTTCTCAGAATATATTGAATTTCACTTAAAAAAGTGAGTTCAAACTACTCATTATATGACAGCGGGAAAAAAAACACAATCAAAAAGATTGTGTTTTAAAAAAAAACATCTAAACTTAAAAATAACAAATGTACACTAATCTTTGATTCACTTACTTTTCCTTTAGGCCAAATAGTATATCATGAAGGTCCTTTTCGTTGGAAAGTACTCTGCTGTTCTCTAAAAATTCCATTTCATCGACTTTCTAGAAGAAAACCTCGAAGAACATCTGAATATTTCCATTATTTTCATATACTCCTTCTGTTCAGTCATAACTCTTTGCTCATTCCTTCACCATTCCTTAAGGCCAAATAGTGTCAGATGTATCAGTATATTTTCAAATTAATTAAAACAAACTCTTAAATTACCGTTTTTCCGACGTTCTGAAAGAAAGGCTCAAACAACATTTTCACAATATTTAAATTTTCGTAATTCCATCTCTGACTCACTCATGTTCATCATTTCCTATAATATTGATATCACTTACTATGAGATCCACTTACAGTACCTATATGACAACTCAATTTTTTATATTATATTGATCACTTTTACTCAGAATATAATTTTAAACAGCAAACTAACCTTTATTAACTGCTACCGTCTTAATAGGCCAATTACCTTTACGTAAATGTTGGTTCTAAAAACACTAGGTATGAATTTTTTAAGTCAAAAGGCAAACGTTGTTTGAAAGTCAAATGAGTGTCATTACAGTGGGTCCAACCTTTACGACTTTTGAAATAGCATGTGTAATGCCCTGATGTTGTTGAAGGACCGTCATGATAAATAATAGCTACAGTTGCAAAGGTTCTTCCTGAAATTGATAACTGAGAAGCCACAAACTTTTTAATAGAAGTTGACAATTTACTTCCATCAGGTCTACATCGTTGGAACATTAAAATCACATATTTACCATAAGTTTGTAAAAATAATGTAGACAGCATTGCAGACTTACATTGGGTACACACCATATTGTGATCAGCTGCTTTAACTAGATTATTAAAAGACACTGATTTGCTGTCTGGTAAAGTCAAATATATAAATCTTTCAGTGTCTATTGTAGTACTACTTGATAAACTACAGTTGTCGCAGTCATGCTGCCATTGATAAGAAAGGCTAAAAAGATTTTTTATATCTACACCTTCATCTTCCAAAACATCAAACATATACATTAAAAATTCCTGACAATCCTGCTGAATATTCTGTGAAAATTGATTTTGACCAGAACATATGTCTAGAAGATTTCGAATTTCTGAAACACTTTCTATTTTTGCTCTATCACTGCTACATTTCTCAAACACAGAATTCAATAAACAGCAGAATGTTTGATCCTGATTTTCAACAATCTGTTTGAAGAAAAAAAACAACATTAACCACTACATTAGCATTGCAGTTGACACCTGAACTGTTTTCAAACTCAAATCCAACAACATCTTCAACAGAATCCTTTTTCTTTCTACTTACAATTACAGTTTCATCTACTTTTTGTCTTTTTGCTACTACGTCACTGCAATTATTCTCATTTCTTCTTTTTCGGCCTACCACACGTTTTTCAAACAGAGGATATTGAGGCAAATGTGGAGCATACTCTCTTCTTAACCTATTGTATTCTTTAACACAATCTAGATCAGCACAAATCTTTGTTTCATCACACTCAATCAAGTACAATCCTGATAAAGTTCTGACTTGTGATAATGCCACATATGCCATACCCTCTTTAAACACAGAACTTCCAATGTTCACCAAAGCACTATCTACACTTAAACCTTGAGATTTATGAATTGTCACCGCATATGCTAAACAAACAGGAAACTGTTTTCGGCGAACATATAAGTCTTTCACAAGCAAAAATCTAGCTGAACAATGACAAATTTGTTCTATTTCGTCAATGCCATCAAATTAAATTTTAAAAATTTCAATTCCATCTCTATTTTTTTAATTCACAAAACCAACAACATGACCCATTGCTCCATTTACCAGACCTCTTTCAACATTTAAATTCCTTCTCAAAATGATACAATTTAAACACACATTCAGAGTCTTTTCAAAACCAGCAGTTTTAGATATAGTCTTCTCTAATGAATCCAATTTTGATTTCAAATTTTCGGACAAAATAATTGTTGCTCCCATATGCTCTATTTTATCTATAGCTTCCAGTTTCACTATCTCTTCATTTTCTAACTTTAACATTTTGTTGTTGAACATGGAACATTCTTTCAGAGTAGGCATCAAACATATGCCAGATTTCTTCTCATAAATATTCTCTGGAAGAATGTTTTCATTTGGGTACAAATTTGAAATTAATCGTCCATGTAAAGCTTCTTTCCCATGCTGACTTACTTTTCCGATTCTTACATCTTGTAGAATATTTTTATAATCATCATCCTTTGCCTGCCGCATATTTTGGAGTAGTTCTGCATATTTGAAATGTAACCATATATTAACGTTTCCAATGCTTCCTAGGCACTTCCTGGTATCTTCATGCGTGACCGTTTTAAACACTGGTTGTCCTTTCACTTGAGTCAACTGCAGTAGATCTCCAAAAACAATAATGTGTTTTCCTCCGAATAACACATCATACTCTGTTCTAAGAATTTCTTGCATTCTCAAATGCACAAAAGCAAGCATTAGATTTGAGACCATGCTTACTTCATCAATGATAAGAAGTTTCATTTTCTTCAGGACTCTGGAAACTTCGGAACACGCATCTCCAGATAGCTTGTGGTATTGCAATTTGTTATCATGCTCCACTGGCAGCATCAGTAAACGATGTAAAGTAATCCCTTTAATATTATGTGCTGCCAGCCCAGTTGGCGCGGTAACAACACAAGACAGCGGTGATTCAGTCCTTTTCTGCAGATAAGTTGCAATTGCTTTAATCAGAAAACTTTTTCCAGTTCCCGCTTCTCCACTCACGTACAGTTGGACAGACTTAAATGATGTACATGAGCACTCTTTTTTCTCATGACTGAATCCATGTTCAACCTGTTCTGTGACATCGTCATATATCTGTTTCTGCTCAAGGTTTAGTTGTTTCACCAAATCTTCTAAGTTAACTACATCATCTTGAGCTTGTTCCATAGCTCTTTCCACCTCATCCATGGCAGTGGCAGCTTCATTTTAGATAATTGGTCTTCCTAGTGGATCCTGACTCAATGAAGCAGAACTCTGACTGTCTTGAGAACTGTCTCTAGCAATCTCTACAGCAATTGCGGCTTCTTGCTCTATTTCTTCGTTCAACATTTGCAGATAATTTGGAAAAACAGGACATTCTATGGTATCCTTGGTTACATTAAAAGAATCTTCGTAACAGAGAAAATCTCAAAGTAGTTCCTCTTCTGTACACCATGGCTTAAAGAGTTGCAAAAGAGCTAAATAGTAAAATTCCCTTTTCTCTGGATTTTCGCAACTCAATTTTCGATGATTAATCAAATGGCCTTTTCTCTGCTTCACTAGACATCCTTCACACCCAATGACAGCATATATTCCATTATTGATATCTTCTCTGATGTTCCTCTTATAAATATATCTTTGCAGAACTTCATAGAGACAAGCGTTCTCAAGGTAAGGACTTCTATTTGGATAGTATGTATCCAACATGTTTATCTTCAAAATATCTGTACTTTCTGGTTCTTTCTCCGCCAAATACTCAATTTCTTGTACAGATTTCAAAACTCGGTTTCATGTTACAGCAAGACCTAGACTCACCCAAATAATTGTTCTAGACTTGGCGTAGAGACTTGCTGATGATAACCGATCAGAACATTCATATGCTCCAATTTCTCGATGCAACAACATCTTCAAACTGAAACTGAATAATTTCTTGCTTAGACTCTTTTCATGTGAAATGTCCTCCCACATTTCCTTCAGTTCTGTCTTTTCTTTTTTTGTGATGTAAGACGTCACATATCGAGCCACAGCAATAGGTTGTCAGCAACGAACTGAATATCCATGTTAGCATTCCACATGGACAAAATCACTGGGTTGTAGTTGTTGATGTACTTGGACTCTTCGTTTCTTTTTAAATTGTATGTATTTTTTGGTGATTTCCTCGTCACAGTATGTCGCAGAGAAGACATCAAATTATTTACTCTTCCTTTAGAAATCACTGGTCGTGGAAACGCGAAACGACATTTTGTATAGAACTTGTCTTTGTTTCTGAATTTTCTTCGACAATACTTCCCACAACGATGGGATTGAAAGCGTAAAACTTGTTGCCTTAAACTGTTTTCCTCTGTAGTTTTCGGAACAGCACATGTTGAATACTCTTCAGTGAAACTCATCACTGTTTCATCCGAATCTGTTCCAAATTTGGGTGCATCTTTAATCCACAACAACATATGTATGTGAGGAGCACCTCTCGCTTGATACTCCTTTCTCCAAAAGAAATCCAAAACCTCTCCAAGGGGAGGATTTTTTTTGTTTGTAATAAAATACATCATAGCTTCAAATCTATGATTGAAATATCTGCATACATTCACTGGATCCAAACAACACAGTTCTCCAGCAGTTTTGAATTCTATATTTTGTATATTTGCATTTGCCTCTCGTAGAAATTGAAGTAAGTCGTCCCATGCATACTCGGCACAGCTAAGAGTGAGGAACCATGTAGGAGTTCCTAAGTTTCTTAGCATACATTTCAATTCCCCATGACCACGGTACCAATACTCATTTGTACCACGCTGACATGCCATGAGATTGATTAGATGAGATTCAAAAATATTGTCTTGCAGATTGACTTTCTCCATAAAGTCCCTCGCCGAAACATTTTGCAGATGTGCTCCACTTTTTAGTATATGGTTCACTGCATAAGAAAGCCCAGACAAGTCACTTTCATACAGTAGATGAAACAAATAAGGAATGCATTGACGAAACCTTGGATCTTCAGCATATAATCTTACAGTTCGATATTCAGATGCAGGAATTTGAAGTGGTCGATCGTCATATCGTCCACCTCGACCTGTTGGAAATAAATGTGGAAAACAACGAGCTTCCAAACTTTCTTCCCAAACACTAATGGGACTTCCTTTTGCTGCTTACATTTGAAACAAGTCAATTGCATTCCCCATCACTTCTTTGGAATGCAAAGGATGAACAGTATAATGTTCATATATTTCTTCACTTCTAGACACATCAACTTTTTCGATTTGGCCAGCTGAACAATCACTGTCTTCATCTGCAGCTGTTTCCTCTGCTTCAACACATACATGTTTGTAGTACTCATTGTTTTTGACCAAATACAACGTTGCCTTTTTGACTTTCCTAACATCCACTAAATCTTGCCAGATTTTCTTACTCTTTGTCGGAACCCCATTAACTAGAATAACCAGAGGTTCCTCTTCCACTTTCTCTACACCAATGGTATCAATATTTTTCTTGAAATATAGAGGCAAATAAACAACTCTTCCCTTTAATCCTCTCTGTAAATCTGAAGGAGATAATTTCCCTATCTTAGGCTCCATGCGAACAATAGCCTGAAAAGGATGGACACATTGAATCAAAATAGACTCATATGTATTTAAATCCATCAATTCAGGAGGAATGTCTACCAACTCCAGATTATTATGAACAGCTCTAGCAGGCATTCTGTTTTGATTTAATTTATCATAACAATATTTACAAATACGCTGATCAGAACTCAAATCAAAACAATTCTCCACCCACAAATAAGTTGCAAAATCCTTCCACTCATAATTATTTATCTTTTCACTTTTTACGTATAAATCAACTAATCTAGTTTGATGCTTATAATGAGTTCCACACAAATAAAATTCGGCCTTTCACTTGATTTCACCTTAAACCTGGTAATTTCCTGGTCAAACTTTTCTGTACTTAAAATCTGTACATTGTCTTCCACATTACCTTGAATTTCTGTGTCAATTTCTACACTGTCCTCTTTTTCACCAAAATAACAAATCTCAATTTCTTCACAAATCTTCTTCACATCTAAATCAGTTCCATGCAAAAGAGCACTGTTTAATTCTTTAAGCTTAAGTGCTGGACATTTTGCATAATACAACCTTCTCACTAATTTCCTCATTTTGTTATGATGCACTGCTAACATCCTAAAATGATGAAAAACACTCTGACAGACTTTTCTAGAAAGATAAGCCAGTGAATGCCCTTGCAAACGTGTGTTTTCTCTCACTCTGCAAGGATCTAAGTCTTGCAACATCTTCATTTTCTGTTTTAGACTTTTCTTACTATATGTACGTAAGAAATTACAAAACAAATCAATTAATTCCTGTCGCACACTACAAATACAACTACACTTCCAAGTGTACACTGGACCCTTAGTACGTCTCCCTAAAACTTCATCAGTTAACACCTCTTCTGGTTCTCTAGGCACAAGTTTCTCTTTTTCAATCGGACAACCGTCTTTCACCTCATATGCTCGACCACTGGTGTCAACTGCATGCACTAAATCATTCTCCTGAAAGTAACTCTCCTCATTAAAAAATGGCTCACAACTTGAACTGTGCATCCATTCTCCGGAAAAACTTTACAAAAATTAGTCCGATTAATTACTCTTTTCCATCTACTGTTTGATTTGAAAACATCAATTGTCTTGTTAAGTGTCCTAATTCTATTGATTATTAAAATAAATAATTTTTTCTTAACTTCAAAAGCCTGATCAACAATCTTCTCTACATTTTTCTTTTTCTTATAAAAAGCAGCTCTCTGTTTACCTTTCCTAATGTTTTTTAACAAATTTAAAACCACCCTATTGCGAAACATTCATTTACGAATGTCTCTAAACTGATTCTGCCTTCTATTCCTATACATATTATTCTCTCCTGCTCCAGTAATAACATTTTTTGAGGTCCTCTCCTTCCTCTTCAAATTTGCTCTCTCCTTCTCTTTTTCTACATTCTGTCCAACATTTTTTTTTGATCTACATATGTTCCGTAAGAAAGACTTAGTTGTCTTACCAGGAGCTTTTTTCCTGTTTTTTGAAGTATTTGTTGTAGGAGACTGCTTTAATTCCGTTGCTGTTTTTGATTTTTTCCGCTTAGTATCTTTTCGTCTCCTTTCCCTTGAGGGCATATTTCCTTACTATTAAAATCTTGATTTTAATCTGTGGTAAACAAAAAAAAATAAAAAACTCATTATAGACCACTATTACCAAACAACAAAACAATTACAATAAGCAAACAATATAAACACTATAATGCTTATACATATGACCTTATCTCTGTTTTTTAAATATAATTCTAAAAAAATATTTCGGGCACATGAATTGGTTTTACATTATTGACAAGGATTAGATAGTATCTGCATGATTAAAAAAATATATTTGCACATTTCACAATCATATCACCTGTGTTTCCTCAGATTAGTAAGCAAATTGTGCACATGAGGTAAGGCCTGTCCAGAGGAACATAGGTGGTCAGACCGGTGTCTAAGAGTGCACTGGACCAGACTTTATGAAGCCTATCCCCCACTACACTCTTAGATACAGCCCTCACCTTCTTTCCACCCCTGGACAGACCTCTCTTCCACTACACTCTTCAACACAGGCATCACTTCCTATGCACCCCTGTATAATCCTCACCTCATCTGCAACCCTGAATAGACCTCAACACATCTGCACCATGAAACAGGCTTCAGTTCATCTACACCCCTGGACACGCCTCATCTCATCTGCATCCTGTTACCATCAATTATACTCAATGTATTGAGGTCTGTCCAAGGGACACAGATTAGATAATGCTTGTCTAAGATTCAGAGGAGGTAAGTCCTCTCCATTGCACTCATGGACACAGGCCTCAACTCCTTTGCACCCCTGGACATGCCTCACCTCATCTGCACAATCCACTTCCTAATTTGAGGAAACACAGGTGACATGATTGTGAAAGGTTCAAATATGTTTATGTTCGTTTTTGTAATAACATTTTAGAAACAGAGCGCAGTTCCTATATACATTTATGAGGACGTGCGTCACTTTTACGCCGCCAGTACGTCACTTTTTGTGACGCATCCGCAGCGTAAAACATGCCTCCTGTTGCGCACTATTTACAAAGTGACGCTTCTAAGCAGATGCGTCACTTTATAAACCCCTGCGCTACATTATACCTGCGTCAGGTATAATGTATGCAGAGGGGGCGCTCCCCCGCAAAAAGCCTCGTAATAGTGACGCAGTAAATCTATGAGATTTCACTGCATCACTTTTAGGACGCTGTTACGTCAAAATCTTACGACTGCAGGCGTAAGACTGATGCAAGCCCTTTCACATGGGGCTTTCCCCATGTGAAAGGACGCATTGCTGCAGTTGCGTCACTTTTGTGACACACTCCAGCAATGCGTCACTTTTGCACCGTACAGATACATCAGAAATACTGACTTAACTGTAAGTCCTTGCGCCATGATGCGTCATACATTAAATATAACACATCATTGGTGTCACAAGGAGTGCGCAGTGAAAAGTGACGCATCGCTGTTTTCATAAATAAGGCTCTCAGTGTGCTTCCTAATCTGAGGTGACACAGGTGACATGATTGTGAAAGGTTCAAATATTTGTATGTAATCATGCACACACTATTTATTCCTTCTCAAAAATGTAAAAACCATTGATTTGCCCCAAAATCGTTTTTTGAATAACATTTTAGAAACAGAGCACAGGTCCTGTGTACAAGAATTCCATTTCAGTACTGAAAACTCACTATTTTACAAAATACATTTCCTCTCTCTTGCAAACATTCCTACCAAGCATTACCAAACAAAATGACACAAACCAACAGCAAAGAAGCTCAGTCTGATTCCTAATCTGAGGTAACACAGGTGACATGATTGTGAAAGGTTCAAATATTTTTATGTAATCTTGCACACACTATTTATTCCTTCTCAAAAATGTAAAAGCCATGGATTTGCCCCAAAATCGTTATTTGAATAACATTTTAGAAACAGAGCACAGGTCCTATGTACAAGCATTCCATTTCAGTAATGAAAACTCACTATTTTACAAAATACATTTCCTCTCTATTGCAAATATTGATAGCATGCATTTTCAAAAAGCATCACACAGCCCAACAGCAAAGAAGCTCAATGTGCTTCTTAATCTGAACTCTCTATCTATATTGAATGAATCATAACTCACCTTTACAAATGCTTTGGGAGATTGAGAACAGTGTCAGATACACACACCAATATTTCTTTAGCAGAGCAAAAGGTATGTACTCCAGGCACTGCAACCATGAATGGCACAGAAAACCTCTAATTCTACACACATATTCCTCATGGTAACCAATCAAAACTCTTCTCTCTCTATTTTCAAATCAACACCCTTCCCCCCCTCAGTCCTTTCTACCTGTTACCATAGCAACTCCCTCCTCGCTGAGCTCTCAGGGTTAAAAGTTTATTCTACAATGTTGCAAATGAACTCAGCAAGGATGTTTGACCTATCAATAAACCAGCTTATCAGGTGCAATCTTTCTTTTAATGACTTTTTCTTGACCATTCAAATGACTTATTTCACAGAACAGAACCATGCACCCTAACTTTCAGTTTTCAACTATCTGAATCCACCAATCATTGCTTGTGATTCAAGAGCACTGAAACTCCACAGTTTTTTTTTTTTGCAAACTCCTACTGTTCCAACTGCCATTTCATTCCTACACTTCATCTGACTGCACCAGAACATCCTCTCACCATGTACTCTGTCTGGATTATTGGACATAGCTACATTCACTGGGCTCAAAGGTATGCAGCTATCAGAAATTTTCACAACCTTGATTTACCAAATGTGCACATAAAGTGGATTGGCCAAAGAGGATTGAGATGTCATCAATTGATACCATTGGTGAAAACCTTTCACCATCTGCCACACCCTGACCTTATAATTTTGCACTGTGGTGGAAATGACCTAGGCACTTTGACTGGGGTAGGTCTGGAAATGGTTTTAAAGGACACCTTTGGGCAATTGATGACACTTTTTCCACAAACTGCCTTGGTATATTCCAATGTATGCCAAAGACAGAAATGGAAGTGGTCCAACCAATTTTGTCCACAATTTGAGAAAGCACGGAAACATGTGAATAAATCTGTTTCTGCTTACATGAGAGACTATGGAATGGGTTCAATATACAACAACAACTTGCGTTACAACATGCAAGATATCTACAGAGGAGATGGTGTGCACTTCTCAGATGAGGGGAATAGAATATTCCTCCTGAATTTAAGATTGTGCATTGGAACCTACTTGTAGGTACCTAAATCAGCCCCAGAACCCAAAAGCTCTTTTCAGGGCTACCCTACATCTGATCACTCAAAATGATTATTTTACTCTAACTTTTTTCACTATTTTTCACCAGAGTACGCTCCCGGGTAAGCGCACCGGTGCGCGTACCGGGCGCTCAACCCGCGAAAATTAAAAAAAAATTAAAAAAAAATTGGGCCTATATGGGCCTCCTAAGCCCCCCTCAGAAAACCTAGGGGGTCAGGAAGTGTCTACCGTGCCCCCTTTTACCCATTCCCAACGTTGTTTGCCCTCCATCTTGTGTCTCAAATCTACCGAAACACAAGATGGAGGACTCCCGTTGCGCTGCCGGTACGCTAACCGGGGCGCGCACCGGTGAGCGCTCCCAAAATTTTTTAAAAGTTCATTTACATAAAAACCTCTGTAGAGAAGTTCACCAAATATAGAATAGGCAATACTACATACCAGCCCCTACCATTTTCCCAAATTTGGTGGAATTCCATTGAACCATTTGGCCTGTAGCCCTGTCTAAATATCCTGAGGTAAATTACATGACAAAAACACATCTGAAGTGTTAGAATTTCCAACCAATTAAAATGTTACTTTCATTTTCCACTATTATTTCCTGACATTTGATTGGTTATGTACATGAATATATATAAAAAAAGAGAGGGAAACACAGCCATTTTGACTACTACTTCCTGAAGTACATTTGAAAAGGATTTTCACTGAGAACTTCAACTGCTTTCACAAAGGTAAGTTGTTATTTTGGAAAGTGAAGTATGTTGTGCACTTTAAGTTAATTTGGGAAAACATTTTCTGATAGTTATATACTATCCCTCTGTAATAGTTATAGATTGAGATAGGCTTCTCTGTTATAGTTATGGATTGAGTTAGAGTTCTCTTGTATAATTATGAATTTACTTAGGCTTTATCATATACACTTTTTTATATTTCTACTTCCAGCCTGATACCATACACTGCCCAAAGATAACTAGGAAAACAACCCTGAAGAAAATATTGCTGAGAATGATGACTTTGACTTTATGGATGAGTCTCTGGACCATGAATTACTTGAGTGTGTGGAAGCAATAGAATCACAGAATGAAAATGAGGACATTCCAGACAATATATTGTTAGAAGTTTTATTAAATTTTGAAAAAGAATCAGAAAAATAAATGTATATTTAATAATCAAAAATTGTTCGCGACATTATTCATTTTTATATGTAATTCATGAAGTAGTACCAAAATGATTATAATATAAAGTGAGACTTATAGTATACTGTGCAACTTTTTTGTGTTACATAGTAATTTTGCTCATAGTTACTTCCTTTCTCCCACTTTATTATCGCCAATGTGTATTTGACATCTCTTTTTCATCTCCTGCCTCCATGTTGTTTCTGCTTTCCTGACAGACTATAGTATAGATTCCATATACCACAATAACTTCTGTAACAACATGCAAATTATCTATAGAGGAGACAGTCTACATTGAATTTAAAACTCTGCATTGGTACCTACATGCTGGTACTTATATCACCCACACAACACAACAACTCTATGCAGAGCTACCCTACCTCTAAGCACTTTCAATTATTATTTTACTGTTTCACTTGGTTTCCCCCGTGGTACGCTCCCCGGTACGCTCCCCGGTGCGCGTACTGGGCGCTCCCCCCGCGAAAATCGATTCTTTTTCTTTTTGCCCTGCGGGGCCCTTTTATGGCCCCCACATCAAACCTAGGGGGTCAGGAGGGGTCTACCCTGCCCCCTTATGGTCATTTCCCCTTTTGTTTTTGCCACCTCTTGTGTCTCGATCCTACCGAGACACAAGATGGCGGCCGCTCCGGACTGTTTCGAATGTTGACAGACACCCGAGAGCCAATCAGCTTTCCGCGCGCGAACTCGCGGTGTACGCCGGGAGCGCTCCCCGGCGCGCGTACCGGGGCGCGCCTATAGATATATATATTTTTTTAACCTAAATTACTCAAAATCCACTGGATCACATATCTTGAGACATAGCAAAGGCACATCGGGCTACGAGTCCCTACAATTTTGCCAAGTTTCATGGGAATCCATTCGGCCGTTCGGGCTAAAAGTGAGTCCAACCGCCCTATGGAAATTAACATGGGAAAAATACGTTTTGGGACCCCCATTTTATCTCGGCCCCTGCTTGACGAATCCCCCCCAAACTTTCAGGGAAAGAGCGGACCACCGCGAGGCAAATTTGAGGAAAATTACAGGCAGATCCCTCAATCTGCGCCAAAGTTATTCCCAATAGAATGTTGCGGATTCCCTATGGAAAACAATCCTAACTATAACTACCTACTGGCGACCGCCAGTAGGTAATATATATATATATATATATATATATATATATATATATATATATTCGGTAGAAGGACGTCTCACAGCAGTCACGCAGCATCAAAGACGAGGCAAACCCAGGTACTAGTGCTCAGAGGTTTATTACGCTCTCCACCACACCACCACTACGCGTTTCGGTCAAACAAGACCTTGATCACATGACAACGTTATGGGGCGGAAGTGCTCCTTTTAAAGTGATAGATGCCAACAATAGTTTGTATTTTGCCATGGACATAGAAGACATACTGTCTAAAATCAGTTACTGCGTAAATGCAGATAAGCACATTTGTCAAAAGTAAATTCATGTTGAATCTTGTTCAGAGATATTCAAGGGTAAATGCTTACACATAAATAACATGTGAGTATATAAATACATAAATATTAATATAAATATATAGATAAATATAGCAGCAAGAGGGAGCCAGGAATACAAAACAAACTAAATAAATAGATCAATAAATATGTTTAAAATTGTTAATGCTCCCCACAATTGCAGTTAAAACCCTGGTATGTGGATTACACCACAAGTTTAAAATGAACCAAGATGTATCCCACTAGCTCCCTAGTGGGCCCTGAAACGGTCTATTTTCAAATGTGCAAAAAAGGCATATGTGCAAACTCAGCAAAATGAATATTGGCATAAGTTTAAAAGTAAGTGCTACCCTGTGTTAATGACATTATTAAAAAGTGAGTTAAAAATTACATTAAACAATGTGATTGGTTGAGACAGCTACTACGTTTCTGTATGTACCATTGGCAGTTTCATAGGTGGTACTTATAAATAAGTGTGACAGTCCTCCCCCGCATTTAGATCATTAGGTGTCTTGGTGTCTAATAGGATTATATGTCTAGTTTCCAATCTCCGTAGCAACAGTTCGCGGTCACCTCCCCTCCTCTGAGGTGGAACTGTGTCAATTACAAAATACCACAATTAAGCCGGATTGTTGTTGTGTACCTCCTCAAAGTGTCCTGGTATGCAGTGTCGCCGTTAGTAATGGCCCTAAGGTGCTGGAGGATACGTTTGTGTACCTGTGGTCTTGTGCTGCCCACGTAGCGTAGACCACAGGGACACTCCAGCAAATACACTGTGTACTCAGTGCGACACGTCAGTTTGTATTTGATAGAGGTCGGAGTCTCACTGAAAGGGGTAGAATATTCTGTCCAGTTGACTCCATTTCTGCATGCTTTACAGGCTGAGCATTTCAAAAAGCCCTTACCAGAGTCTAACCACGAGGCCGTGGTCCTAATCTCAGGGCTACTAGACACTAAACAGTTGCTCATGGTCCTGGCTCGCTTGTAGGCTATGCTAGGTACACTAGTGACCTGATTACTTAGTACCGGGTCCCTTGTGATAAGTGCCCAGTGACTATATTTCTAATAGTCCGATGTTGGTTGTTGAATGAAAAAAAAAGCCTAGTTTCACTACGAGCAATACTGACTGTGTCTTTCTTGTCCTGTCCTGTATTGGACAGTGGGGTTCCTATGTCATGGATTGTATTAGACAATAGGGATGCTCTGTCTTGTGAGTTAGCTCCTATCATGGCTTTCTCAATTACCTCATTAGAGTAACCCCTCTGCATGAATCTGTTTTTGCATAGTAGTTGGGCCTCTCTACAGTCAGAGTCTGAACTACAAATCCATTTAATGCGGAGCATTTCTCCGTAAAGGATACTCCTTATAAGATGCGCGGGGTGATGGCTGCCCGCATGGAGGACACTGTTACCGGCAGTTGGTTTTCGGTAAAGTTTGGTTTCAAGTCTCCCCTCTCTGGTGTATATCTCCACATCTAAAAAGCACACAGATTTGTCACTGATATGCCTAGTGAACTGAAGATTAAGAGTGTTTTTGTTCAGTTTCTCAATGAATTCAGTTGCCTCATTCTCCAAGCCGTCCCATATTATAAAAAGGTTGTCTATGTACCTTAACCATTTTACAATTTTGGTTTTCATGGTATCCGCAAAGTAAGGCAGGAGGACCTGCTCCTCCCAGTACCCCATGTGCAAACAGGCATAACTGGGAGAGAAGCAGGCCCCCATTGCCACCCCCCCTTGTCTGTTGGAAATACTGCTTCCCAAACAAGAAAAAGTTGGTTTCAAGGCATAAGTCAAGCATGTCTACTATCATGCGTGTGTGCTCATTCAAACACACTGGTCTAGAACCAAGGAAGTGTTGCACTGCTTTCAGCCCATCTTTATGGTAAATACTGGTGTATAATGCGGTAACATCGAGAGATATTAACAGATAACTCGGTTTCCACTCCACGTCATACACCTTTCTCAAAAAATCACCAGTGTCGAGCACAAATGAAGGTAATGACCTGACGAACTCTTGGAGAAAGACGTCCACATATTTGCTGATGTTCTCGAGTATGCTATTGCAGGCAGATATAATGGGTCACCCTGGTGGTACCAAACAGTTCTTGTGGATCTTCGGTATGAAGTAAATCACTGGTGTTACAGGATTGTCATTTTTCATGAATTTAAACTCATCCATAGTTATAACACCAGTGCTTATATATATATTTATATGAAATTTTTGGCTCAATCAATAAAGGTGGCTAAGCGTATCTCATTTTGAAGGGCTAAGGAAAGGGAGGCTTGGAACATTAGAGGGTTGTGCAGTGCTGAGGGTAGGGGCTCGCACAGATCTGGGACTAGTGACAGCTTCTGTATGCACACTGCGAGTGCACAGACCACCGCTGCCTCCAATAAGCTCAATGCTCACTAGGATGTGGGTTTGTGGAAGACCACCTGCAGCTGTTCCCTGGCGATCAACTTCAGCTGATCCAAGTACGCAAAATGACTGTCCGGGGGTAACTTCAACCATTTCCTGGAGCCCCAAGAGTGCAAAACATGCATCCAAAAGGCCCCTACATAGTGCATTAATAAAAGTGTTGCCTCCAGAGGATGCACCAGGATGCACTAACGAGAGCCCTGGATGCATCCATAAGACACGTGCTGGAAGCTTCACTTGAACATCCTCACAGTGCATCCACAAAGGACACTTGTCAAACAATCACAGAAGCCCTCCCAGGGGTGCACCACAGCCCCTCCGTCCAGGGCAGAGGCCACATAGTTGCTGATCATTGTCCTGTATGCATACAGAGGATTCCCTATATTCACATGAGTGTGCAGAGCTCTTTATCTTGCCCAGCAAGCTCCCCGGGTCAGTGATAATCTGTGAGATCTTGGGGTGCCTGTGCTGGCACTCACCTGTTACTTTGCGCTCAGTGCTCTTCTTGTATCAGTGGGAGTCGCAGCACATACAACTCAGCACTTGCTCACACATCTTGCTTGCATCACTCGACTGGTAGGCTATATTTGGCAAGGTACCAAAATGTGCCTCTAATTTTAGAAGGGTAATTTTAAACTCATCTGTATCATCCTCATCCTCTTCTAACTCAGGTTCAGGTAAGGTGTCATAAATCTTCCTGCCTTGTATACCTAGGTTATGCAACAATATATGTTGTTTGCGGACTGCCGAATACCTTTCACCTTCTATGGCAATGAGGTAAGATGCAAAAATATTTATCCATTCCTTCCAGTGCATTTCTGGTTCTCCGGTCTCATTTAGAAATGGAGGAGGTTGATTCATAGCTTGCCCAGCCATAGTGAGGAGGGAAAGCTGTGCTAGACGCTGCAAGAGGGATTAGCAATGCAGAGGGAAAAGCAGAGACACTACCTGGGGATAAGGGAGGGGCCTGCTTCACGGACCAGGAGAAGAATACTGAAATATTTACTACTATACGTAACAACTACAATTGAGTTAGGTACAATCTCAGAACCGCAAAATATAAAAGAAGCAGTCACCAAGACTCTAATTAACTCTAAATGAATGAAGCATGCAAAAAAACTTATCATGGAAAATGGTACTCAGTAAGCAAAATATTCTAAATACCCTCTAAATACTTGAGGCATACAGGCAGAATCATATGCAGCAGAGCAGTAAGATAATACAACTTCAGATGTGTAAGGAGTCAGTAATAGGGTTGGGCAAAATAGTACAGAATATATAGAAGGTGACTACAGGGGGCAGGGAAGGTAGAGGTTAAGCCAACCCAATTTAGGTCCAAGAGTCCAACGATGAGGTGTCACCGTGAAAAGACACTAATGAAAATGGTATAGGAAGGTGTGTGTACCACCGTAGACTCGTAGAAACACACTAAGGGGTCGATTAGGATGGCGGACGGAAATGGGTACTGTCTGCCATGGTCGGGGAAATTTTTATCCCGGCTGCGCCGCGGAGATTCCGCGGTTGCGATTAGGATATTCATGTCACGAAACTCCGACCGCGGCGGACGGATCATAACAAACACCGTCCGCGGTGGACGGAACACATCTAACTCCGTCCGTGGCGGACGGAGCCTAATGAACAGCCACCGCCGCGGACGGGAATGACCGCGGAAAAAGACACATTTACCGCCATACCTGTGAATACTCCGTGTCCGCAATTAGGATAAATCCGCCTGTACCACGGAACGCACAGCCATCCACGTCCGCGGCGGAAAGAATGCAACGATAAACAGTGCATCACTGCGGAAGGCCAACACGCACAACATCCCTAACGTCAAACAAATGTCAGAAAGTGTACCGCAAGTACAAAGCAAACATACGAACATTGACAACGCCCCCCCCCGATACACCAACACCAAGCACAAGCCACCATGACACGCCCCAAGTACCCAATAATGCACACTAGTCAACACGCCCACCTACCACCTGACTGGCAACAACCATTGAGACACGACTATAAAATGACACCCACACACTATCACAATGCTTTGTATCACAGCATTGCTGCTAGCAAGAGGCCCTATACAATCTACAGCATCTACAGCATACTCAAATTTAAGGCACACAACCACCACCCTACCACACCCACCACACAAACACCCACCACACCATTCTTACACACCACACACCTGCACCCCCCAACTCACTCAACCCACACACTGAGCACCACACACCATGGCACCCAAAAAAAAACCTAAATTCACGGAGACCGAGTTGAAGGTAATGGTAGATGAAATCATCCGTGTTGAGCCCCACATCTTCGGGGCCCAAGTCCAGCAGACGTCTGTGGCGCAAAAGAACCACATGTGGGACAGGATCGTCAGTCGGGTGAATGCGTCAGGGACCGTGCCGAGGACGAAGCATGAAATTCAGAGGCGGTGGCATGACCTGAAGATCCGGGTGAAAGGCATCCGCGCCAAAAACTATGCAAGAGCCAATCATACTGGCGGCGGAACACCCCCGGAGCCCATACCCTACACCGATTGGGAGGAGAAGGTGCTGGTGATACTTCACCCAGAGAGCCTAGATGGACTTGATGAAGGAGAAGAGGCTGGTAAGTACAAACCAAGCACCACGATCAGTACGACATGGTCAGGCTCACACAACTGAGAAGACACATCTCCTACGCCCCAACCCATCACGTCGGACACCTACTCACCAACATGTACATGGCTACCAACAAGCCCCCATGTTCACGGGGAGGGTGGTGGTGGTGGAGGGTGGGGTGTGTGAGAGGTCCAAACTACAACTCCCAACAGGCCCCATGTTCACGGGGAGGGTGGTGGTGGTGGAGGGTGGGGTGTGTGAGAGGTCCAAACTACAACTCCCAACAGGCTCCCATGTTCACGGGGAGGGTGGTGATGGTGGGTGGAGGGTGGTGGAGGGTAGGGTGTGTGGGGTGTGTGAGAGCTCACAACTACAACTCCCAACAGGCACCCATGTTCACGGAGAGGGTGGTGGTGGTGGAGGGTGGGGTGTGTGAGAGGTCCAAACTACAACTCCCAACAAGCCCCCATGTTCACGGGGAGGGTGGTGGTGGTGGAGGGTGGGGTGTGTGAGAGGTCCAAACTACAACTCCCGACAGGCCCCCATGTTCACGGGGAGGGTGGTGGTGGTGGAGGGTGGGGTGTGTGAGAGGTCCAAACTACAACTCCCAACAAGCCCCCATGTTCACGGGGAGGGTGGTGGTGGTGGAGGGTGGGGTGTGTGAGAGGTCCAAACTACAACTCCCGACAGGCCCCCATGTTCACGGGGAGGGTGGTGGTGGTAGAGGGTGGGGTGTGTGAGAGGTCCAAACTACAACTCCCAACAAGCCCCCATGTTCACGGGGAGGGTGGTGGTGGTGGAGGGTGGGGTGTGTGAGAGGTTCAAACTACAACTCCCAACAGGCCCCCATGTTCACGGGGACGGTGGTGGTGGTGGAGGGTGGGGTGTGTGAGAGGTCCAAACTACAACTCCCAACAGGCTCCCATGTTCACGGGGAGGGTGGTGGTGGTGGAGGGTGGGGTGTGTGAGAGGTCCAAACTACAACTCCCAACAGGCCCCCATGTTCACGGGGAGGGTGGTGGTGGTGGAGGGTGGGGTGTGTGAGAGGTCCAAACTACAACTCCCAACAGGCCCCCATGTTCACGGGGAGGGTGGTGGTGGTGGAAGGTGGGGTGTGTGAGAGGTCCAAACTACAACTCCCAACAGGCCCCCATGTTCACGGGGAGGGTGGTGGTGGTGGAGGGTGGGGTGTGTGAGAGGTCCAAACTACAACTCCCAACAAGTCCCCATGTTCACGGGGAGGGTGGTGGTGGTGGAGGGTGGGGTGTGTGAGAGGTCCAAACTACAACTCCCAACAGGCCCCCATGTTCACAGGGAGGGTGGTGGTGGTGGAGGGTGGGGTGTGTGAGAGGTCCAAACTACAACTCCCAACAGGCTCCCATGTTCACGGGGAGGGTGGTGGTGGTGGAGGGTGGGGTGTGTGAGAGGTCCAAACTACAACTCCCAACAGGACCCCATGTTCACGGGGAGGGTGGTGGTGGTGGAGGGTGGGGTGTGTGAGAGGTCCAAACTACAACTCCCAACAGGCCCCCATGTTCACGGGGAGGGTGGTGGTGGTGGAGGGTGGGGTGTGTGAGAGGTCCAAACTACAACTCCCAACAGGCCCCCATGTTCACGGGGAGGGTGGTGGTGGTGGAGGGTGGGGTGTGTGAGAGGTCCAAACTACAACTCCCAACAAGCCCCCATGTTCACGGGGAGGGTGGTGGTGGTGGAGGGTGAGGTGTGTGAGAGGTCCAAACTACAACTCCCAACAGGCCCCCATGTTCACGGGGAGGGTGGTGGTGGTGGAGGGTGGGGTGTGTGGGGTGTGTGCGACAGGACACAGAAATGTGTACAAATCTATATGAACATGTAATGTCCACATTACTGGCCAGCTCTATCTTGTCCCTCAGGTGATCGTGAACTGACTGGGGAAACCAGCACCCGGCCGCAAGCCTCGCCTCCCACACATACCGGACTCTCTGGTGACGATGACACAGGCAGCTCCAGTGCGGAGGATGGAGCGGGCCCAAGCAGACAGCCAGGGCCATCTGGCTCACAGGGACTCCCGGGCCCGACAACCGTCGCATGTGTGACTCCAGCGACACCTGCCTCAGTGATCTGCAGAGTCCCCACCACCACCACCACCACCACCACCACCACCACCACCACCAGTACCACCAGTACCACCAGTACCACCAGTACCACGACTCCTGCCTGTGCCACCCAGCCTAACCCAGCGCACGACGCAGGTCCATCGGCCTCACACCCAAGCAGGGTGAGTGGGCCACAAAGGAGAGAGGCGACGGGACATCAGGCAATCAGGCGACCCACACTCCGCCGTACAGAGGAAGGACAGCTACCCCATCCTGTGGCAGAGTCCCTACAAGCCCTAGCCAGGTACCAGGCGTCATACGACCGTTCCCAGGAACATGCAGATCGTGCACACCAGGACTCAGTGGACAACAAGAACATGTTGCGCGAAATGTCGGGGTACCATGGCCAGATAGTGCACATCATGGGCCAGCAGACAACAATGTGGAGGGAATGGATTGGCCGGAACAACCCCCCCCTCCACCAATTGTCGTAGCGCCACCGCCACCGTCACCTCCACCTCCACCGACACCGTCACCTCCGCCGCCGCCACCACCACCACCTGTGCCCCTGGCGACGGATGTGGCCCATGAACAGCCTGCACCCCCAGCTGACTCTGTTCCACCTCAGAGACGGAGGGGCCGCCCGAGGCTGGAAGTGGGTGAGAGCAGTGTTGGAGCGCCATCCACTGTAGTGTAGTTCCTATTATCCCAATAGGCTCTGCGCATTGGAATAATATCTTCAATAGTATAGACCTAGGGCAGAGGTTAACTAGGTCTTCTACCGACGATATTAGACTTAAAGTTTTGTGTTTGCCAGCTAGCTCAGAGTTCACTAGAAACTTTCTCGAATAGGCAAGGAGGATTTTAACCTCCCTGGATAGACAAGAAGGGATTTAGTTTCTGACAACCATAGAACATGACAACTTTGCTCTCCCCTAATCAAGAGTGTATCTCTAGAGTCGTGTGAAAACAAAAGACAACTTATTTTACTCAGTCAGTTCAGTGCATTCTTAGTTTCACCAGATTGTAGAGAAAAGGAAGAGACGGGCGTGTTCAATAAAAAGATGTTATTTATTGATCAGTCTCTTTTCTCATACAAGAGAAATGAATCGCTATTATTGCAATACTTGTAGTTAAGTAAAGTGCATACAGTAAAGACAGAATTATAAAATAATACTGTAAACGCATTGATATGGTTTCTAAGCCATATGATACTTTAAAATGGATAAAATAGATACATACATATATACATTTGACTAATCATACTCAACTGGTGCTTCTAACCACGCCTACCCCAGTGTACCTGACCTAAGCCTAATACGTGGGCGGGAGTAGATAAGTAGCAGTTTAAGTTAAGTTTGTTTTGCCAAGGGACTGATTCGAGAATTCTCTGCAAGGGGTTATTCAGTTCTGTACCTGAGATCTAGAATGATGGAGGGCTGGTATCTCTTATCCCAGGTCTTGATATTCCAGCTGCCTGCGAGGGCTGCTTGGAAGCGCCGGAGCTGGATTTCTCAGCAGGAGAAAGGCAGCGTCTCGTTCTCAGCGCGTCAGGAAGGCGGGGCAGCGCCTGTGGGCTTCGCTCTCTGCTGGGCTCCTCAACACGTCTCGCTGCTCCAATCTCGTCACCACCGCATGTGTTTGCTTAAGGCAATGTCGGTAATATTTATACCTGAAAGGTGCAGAGATTGACGTAAGGATGGACATATATACGTCAATAAGGATGTCATATGAATGGGCTCGTTCGCACATTCTTTTGCTGAAGTTCTCGGTGAAATCAAAACAATGGCTATGGGAATTTCCCAGGTCGCTGTAGGTTTGATTTGTTTTGAGAACTCCGTATGCCTTATCAGGGGCTGGAGGAATATCGCTTGTCTAATTAGATGGCATGCGTTATGACCTAATCAGATAACGCGCTTCTGTGCCGTGGTGTGGCTTAATCAGATAACGGTTTTTGCACCGTTGGATGGCTGCTAGTTAATTATTAACCAAACCAGGGTCAGGAATAGGGGAATCGATACAGTACCTATAGGAATACATCACACCCACTCCACGTAGACTATGTCCATATTTACAAATCTAGGCATAGTGAAACCAGTAGCGTTTGTGTATACCGTACCACCCCAAAATACATTCATATGTATTCCGAAAATTGGAATTATAAAATATACGAAACACAATCACATGTACTATCACGTGTACTATATGCACAAGCAGTCTAATAATGCTAATCATATAATGCATATGTTAAATTCAGCATGAATAAAATGCGAAAACCACACATGAAATGACTCTTAATACAGAAAAAAAGTGCGAGACCATTTCATCATAATCATAAAGTTTTGTATAAGAGTGCTAGAGGATAGCTAATGTCTCGTGACTACCTAAAATAGAAATTCAGTCTCTAAGAATAATGTCTACTTTAAGCAGAAGATAAGTGTCCCAAAAATCATAAATATTTTGGATTTGGGGAAAAAAGTTCTTGCAGTCTGAACAAAATGATGAGAAAATTTTTCAGATCGCTTTTCTTTAAAAGGTTGAAGGCCAAATTCAGGATGTGGGGAACTCCGAGTGCTAATTTGCTCAAAGTTATTCCTGCTGCTCTGGTGAAAACATCATATCATTTAGACTGTTGAAAAAACTGTCAACAGCTTCTTGCGTAAGTTCTACTAACTCGGAAAAAGTTGTTACCATGCATTCATGAGCCTGAGCATGATTGCCTCCATTGATGTTTTGATCAGCATAGCTGACTGAAGGTCGTACCTGATCGATGCTGCTTTCATCTTGCACTTCACTACCCCTCAATCGTAGTGGTGAAGTCTCCACGAATGCCGTCATCAGGATTGGTAGCCGCTGGGGACAGCACAATGCATGAGCCGTTACCGGACCCAACAAGGTATCTGCGTCCATTGGCACATCCGATTGTAGTGCCAGACAGGTGTCCAACACGCATTCTTCGCCGCATAGCAAGCACCTTAATACAGGCATAACACAACTTTGCCACATTGGTCTAAATGAAAGAGACCAAGTCATGTTCAGGTCTCTAAGCCGGGATAGTCCAAGGATTTTAGTTACCCGGTCCCGGTAGCCAATGGCTAGGATCATTTCTTCCCTTGTCGCAGGTGTTTTGTCTGTGACATGGTTTGCCATAGCGAAATAACAGGATCAAAAATAGAATACCCGCTACTAGTCCCAAAAGGAGGGGAAGTCCGCCAAAAATGGAATGGACAAAGTCTGGAAAAATACCCAGGATGGCTTTGAATGGAGTTAAAGCACCCGAAAACACTGCTTTAAATACACTGGAGACACCAGTGGTATCAGAAATATTTAAGATTTCGTTCAGTATTTATGCGAAATGTATGGGGGAATTAGTTGATAATAATGAATGAATCTCTTCTGTTGTCCTTGCAACTTGGAGATCATACGTTTGTTTTGATGACGTTAGCCTGGTCGGCGTCTGTAGGAGCACAGTCTTCATTCTGCTTAAAGTATCTATTCGAATAGAAGCAATTTTCAAATCGGGCCATAACCTTGCCTCCCTGTCTGGAGAATCGTTCGGGAACAATACTCGTTCACAGCACATGACCTTCCTAGTCACGGTTATGAGATAAGGTTTTCCGGGCAGCAAACTACAACATCTGCGATCTACTATTAGAATGTAACTCCCGTTCGAGAGTCTCCTAAAGAATGGTTCTATTTGTGTTGCAGGTGTGCCTAGCTGGTAACATGAAAGGTTATTCGAAGTCCCTTCACAGGCTCCATGCAAGCTAATACCCTGACACAGAAGTGTACCGCTTAGTGATTTAGCACAATTATTGCCACTGAGAAACACTTTCTGGCCTTTATTACTGACACATTCGTGTGTATAGGGCAAGTTCCATATTGACTTAATGTACCCTTTACCCAACCTTTCATACTGGCCTGCCTGTATATATATATATATATTTTTTTTTTTGAAGAAGAGGAGTTAGGTTCTTGGAATGTGGGGATGGCTGAACCTTATATAATATGGAAAATATGTATATGCCAACCCACTCTGTTTAATTTTGCTCTAAATCATTAGCAACAAATCAAACTCAATTTTGATTTGTTAGGTATATTTATTTTTACCTTCTCTTTTTTAAGTTCACTTCATAGAAAAAATCAATCGTTTCTATGTCAGAAAACAACACAACATATATAACAAATATATACATCAACTTATACACTTATTCTTCAGATTGCAGCTCTAAAGACTTAAAACCAAACATAGGACTACCACAGCCACATTAAAGGTAACACTAACATAAATGCAATACGTTGCAAGTTTGGCAGACAGATGAGGCTAGAGAACTGATACTGAAACACCTTTTGGTGCTTTTCTTTTTTTCTATACACATGCAGACAGAAGTGACAAGGCCCTGAGGAGAACCCATAACTGTTGTGTGGTGTTCGAAACGCGTCGGCAGAACGGAGATACAATTTAAAAATATTAATAACCATTGACTCACAGAATTGATAATGGTGTTATCTCCTGTTGACTATGACTTTGTTCACTACTGTTCCTCTAATTGTAATCATTGAGGGTCAATAAGGCGAAGAGCTAATATTTGCCAGAGGAACGGCTGAAAAGAGATTTGTATAAATGAGGTTGTACATAATGAAAGTTTAGTGTATAGTGTACAGTGAATGTGGATGTAATAATGTTTTTTGGTTAATGTTTTTTTGTAAATGGTGTGTATAAGTTGATGTATATAGTTGTTATATATGTTGTTTTCTGACATAGAAACGATTGATTTTTTCTATGAAGTGAACTTAAAAAAGAGAAGGTAAAAATAAATATACCTAACAAATCAAAATTGAGTTTGATTTGTTGCTAATGATTTAGAGCAAAATTAAACAGAGTGGGTTGGCATATACATATTTTCCATATTGTATATATTTTTGGCAGAATTGAAACTGGAAAGTAGTTATCGGAATATTTATTATTCCATGTATTATCCATTCAATGACAGGTCGTTCTGACATTGTCAATGGTAATCTCTCAAGTCTTTCAATGCTCAGAATTGTATAGTCAGCATCCTTCTGTGCCAAACTGATTTGTTTATCAGTAAGGTTAAAGATATTAAATAATGACGGTGTGTTGATTAAACGCCAAGGCACATAGCCAGAACGCAGATTTTGTAACGTCCAGCCAAGCTGTACAATAGAACGCAATTGGGACTGACCGTGTTGTAACATCAGTAAGTCTTGCGATATTATATCGATTGCTGAAGACACAATGCTGTCCAGAGAATATATTCTGGAGGACAGAGTCATTAACCCATTGTCCACCACAGAAAGTGATTTTTCCAAATTAATACGGTCAATTTCCCGTATTTTTTCTGCTGTCTCAATTTGAGTTACTTTCCAAACTTCGTTATAAGCTGCATATATAGAGGCCGCTATGAAACGTTTTTGACGCTGTTTGCGTGGTCCCAATATGAAATCACGCAAGTCAGCACCTTCTGTAAGAAAAGTTAGGTGTTGCTTAATTTCAGCCAGTGTGGACGTTTGTAGCCATTGAAGGCAGAGCTTGCCCACGCTGTAGGTGGTTACTATCCCTGGATGTTGTCTTTGGGAATATCTAGGGTCTGGCCTAGTCAATGTGAACCCCTGTATTTTGTTCAGGAATCTGTCTTGACAGTTATTTGTATCTGTGGGCCAGATCAACCATTTTTTCCATTCAGGATGTGTTCTGTTTTGGTTTAATATATGGTTTACGTCTATCTCATCATCTATAGAGCTATTACTGTTCACTGTTGGCTTTGGAATAGACGGTTTGTTCAAATCTTTGATTTTGGCTAAGCCAAGACAGGTAGTTTGTTGAATAGTGTCATTCAAGAATATAATTTGTTCTGGGATCATGCAGGCTCTAAACAATGATTCTATACCTTGTACTTGCCAATCTCTTGTACCCCAAACAGTTTTTGCTTCAATATTATTGTTCCAGAAATCAAACCCAAATGTATTAATTTGTTCAAAGAATGAATCGGAATATATCAATTTTGTGTTTGTAAGCATGGTCTTCATACCTGTCTTATTTGACAATTTGAAATAAAATGTTTCTGCATTACTTGTGTTAAACCCTGAAAAGTATGAATATTTATCATAAAATGTTTTCGAGCTATCTTTTGGAGGAGTAGCACAATGTTCCCATTGGTTATAATTTAAAACATTTCTAGGTTGTGCAGATTTATGTAGATAATGGTTACCATAGTGGTTGTAGCAGAACATCTGATCATAATTAGACGAACCCTGCAAATAATCATGTTCTGTGAATTTAGCAGACATCACAAGATCAGACATCATATCATTAATACTTTCAAAGTCCCAATCATCAGCAAATGAGCTTGGTTTTACAAAGTCACTCAATGAGATCTTGAATTGGTGTGGATACTTCAGGATTTCAACCGGACCATAGATTTCATAATCAGTTTTGTCCCATGCTACACCGCCTGGTATAGGATTGGCTGTGAAGTTCACTGAAGAAAGTTCTCTTTTCTCGATGTCTGAAGATGTGTGTGGTTTAAGGACCAAGTTGATTTTCTGGCTTGCTGGTCCATTTTAGCATATTTTCCTTCAATGAAATGTCCCAAGCATAGTACCATGATGAGCCAAAGAATGAGGATAAATGCACCGAAGGCCACCCAAAATTCAATCCATGGAGAGATCAGATAGGTTTCTTTCAGCTGTTGAAAAAGTTCCTTAGCTTTATCTTTAAAAGTTTTTGTTGATGGCTGTTTCTTAGGTTCACTCAGATCTTCAGATGAATCATCGAAGTTGATGAAGTAGCCGGATGCCGTTCTGTCAATTGTTCCAATTGCTTTTGGATTTTGCTTTGTTTCATTAGCAAAGTCTGTAGTTACATCATCATAGGTTGTTGTTTCTTGATGAAAAGCTTTGATTTGGGTTTTAAGAGGTTCAAGTTCCATTGCTTTGTTGCATAGTCCTTGTTGATTCACTGTAGATTTTCCAAATGTGATCAGTCTTCCAGTTTGAGCCTCTGTATTCGTAGCAAACATTGGTGTTCTGCTACTTCTTGGGAGTCCACTTGGCCTACTATTTGTTATCGGCCACATGATTGTGGTTTTACCAGGTCGATGGATATGACTCGGTTCTCCTTTTTACCAGCAAGGGGCGGTAGTACTACTGATCTTGTCCCGTTGATAGACAAGACAGGAACTGCTTTTCTGTAAGAAGGCCCAAATTCCTTCTTTACAGCGATCTTTTCTCTGACTAGATCCCCGACTTTTGGAATCCAGACAGGCCTTGCTGGGACAGGTGGTTTTTCTTCAGTGGTTGTTGGCTGTTGTTTCAACTTTATGTTGCTCAGGTCTTTTCTTGTTTCATTTAAGTCCTGCAAAATAACCAAACGATCTTTGATATCAAAGCTTTTGTCTTTAACCACTGAAGTCTGACTATCAAGATCTTGGATCATCATTCTAGTCCCGAACAATAGTTCGTACGGACTGAACCCTTTCAGAGAATTCCTTGGCAGGTTATTTAGACTACGATGCACACTTATTAAATGTTTGACCCACCCAGCTCCTGAACCTAATACCTTTTCCGTTATAGATTGCTTTATGTCTTGGTTTTTTCTTTACACCATCCCGTATCCCTCAGGAAGGAAGTGAGAAGAGTCCCGCTATGCAATGCTCATTTGGCCATGTTTCCCCATAACCTTGAGGGCTAAAGGGAATACATTAGTCAAAACATAGCATGCTCCTAGCGTATATGCCATTATAGACTCGCAAATCTTTTTATAACATTCCAGACGTCAGCCGAGCGCTGGGGTCTACATTATAAGTGAAAATTAGTCTTATTATGTTAATATGACGCTTTTTCATGATGGGTACTTTCTTATTCTTGTTGTTTATCTGGAGCGAAATGCCATGGCAATAGTCCTCCTCGCTCGCCACTGCGATCTCTGTTGCAGTCTGGGCAGTTTTTTACAAAAATGTGATGATGCAGGCTCATGCCTGGCCACCAGTACACTGATTGTAATTCTTCCAGAAAATCTTTTTGCTTAAGGTGTCTGAGACCCTCACCCATATGTGCGTCTGCTATTAACAAGCCTCTCCTGTCCGTGTTTGGAATTACTCTATCCCCCACTCCAGGGATTTGAGCAAAAGGGACTGAGTTTGCATCGATTATGTCTGTATAATTGAGTGGATAATTGATCGGTAGCGCTGAGCAGTCGCCTTTTGATGACGTTTTCACCGCCAGCACAGTTTCACCGTCAATGTGTTTTACTGTACGCTTTTTTGTAGCTACGGAGGCCGGTTTAGTTGCTACCGCTGTGGCTGTCTCAGCCAATGAATTCCCTGCAACGTGAACGCCATCACGCTGATGACTCAGTGAATGTATCACGTGAGTTTTTGGTAGTTCTTTCTTTAAAAGAACTAATTGTTCCCAAAGCGCTTTCTGCTTTATTGTGGCACCTGTGTCATCTTTGTAACCGTTTTGAATCCATTTTTGCAAATCGTTATTGTATGATTTGACGCAGTAATACGAATCGCACACAATAAGTGTCGGGAATTCGCGATCGGCATTATCTAGCGCCATTTTTAATGCTATTATTTCAGTTTGTTGTTCTGAATTATTTTCCACTGAGTGTGTTTTTGTAAGTAGAGGTCTTAATTTGCCTCCGCGCCACACTTCTTTTACAATTTCGCATGTGGCGTTGTAAGCCAGCTCCCCCCAAACTGAGGGTTGAGCATGTCCATCTGTATATATTATACAGGCGTACTGTCGTAAAGGCAGAATGTCGATTGGCAGAGGGTATTCTCTCTCATATTCTAGATATTTCAATTCTTTCATTTCCGGGTCAAAATAGTATTTTACTTTGTCTGTAGCAACAGAATTTACCCATTGTACCCATTCTGGATTTAGTGCAGTTGTCAGTAAATTACATGGTGTTGTTAATGCCTCAAAAGCTGATTCTGCAGTTCTGACTGTAACCTGTCTACCGTCTGCTTGGCATTTTTCCTTTGCTACAGCTGTTTGAACCGCATGAACAATCTTTTCCTTAATGCTGAACCTTTTTTCAGCTTCTGTGTACAAATGTGATTTGTATGCTATTGGTACCTTCTCTCCCTCATTAGAGGTCAGGTATGTGAATCCGCATCTTCCTGGGATGACTCGAATCACAAGGTTGCGTGTATTGTCACGTGTTTGTAATTTTGTTTTAACTAACATATCTGTTTGTAAAGATTTCAAAATTTCTGTGTGTTTTTGAGTCCAATTGATTCTTTTAAAATCTGGTTTTATTAGATCATAGAGAGGTTTAATTCTCTCTGCATAATTTATAATGTAAGTTCTTCCGAAATTTAGGAAGCCTAGAATTGATTGTAAGTTTTTCAGTGTTCTAGGTGCTTGGATTACAGCACATTTCTCTAGGAAATTGTCAGCCAGGCTTTTGCCTTCACTTGATAGTTCATATCCTAAAAACAGGACTGTTAGATGGGCAATTCTTGACTTTTTAAAGTTGAATTTGTAACCCTCTGCTGCGAACCCAAGTATTATGGTGTTCACTCTTTTCAAGTGAGTATCCAAGTCATCATCTGTTAGATAGATGTCGTCGACATAAGATAATGCCTCGTCATCATATGTTTGTAGTAATTCTGTTACTCTCGCTGAGAATAATCCTGGGCTGTTCTTGAACCCCTGGGGCAAACGACAGAATTTTTTTTGCGTGCCATTTATTGAGAACGCCGTCAAATATCTGCTCTCTGGTGCTATATTTTGACAAAAGAATCCATTAGAAATGTCTAATGTGGTTTTGTATTTTTTGCGCACTATGTTATTCATTAGTGCAGCACTATGCGAGTTTTGTACTGCAAATGTTTTGCAACATGAGTTAAGGTGTCTGTAGTCCAAAACAAGACGATATGAATTGTCTGGTTTGGAGACAGGAAACAAAGGGTTGTTCATTTGTGAGGTGCAAGTTTCAATCACCCCCTGGTATTCAAGTTGATCTAGGATCTCTTTTACCTGTTTTTTAGCTTCTTGCTTAATCGGGTACTGCCTCTGTGCAGTAGGTTGTGATTTTAACTGGATTTTGTGAGGAGGAGAGTCCTCATCCCATCCCACATGATTTTTATATAAGGCAGGGGCTTGAGCTACTGCCCACTTTCTTGCAAGTGTATATTTTTTATGAATTGGAATATGGTTTGAGAAGGCAGGCATAATTATTTCTTCGCCATGTGGGCACTCCCTGACAAACTCTGGAGGCCAGTCTCGTTCAGCTAGAAGGATGTCATAGCCCTTGGAGAGATTATCCCAAAATAGACCCCTTATTTTTCTAGTCTTATCCCCCTCTATACGCAATGTTATTTCATATATTTTATGAGGTTTGCTAACTCTGGTATCTGCAGTTTCCACCTGAATGTATTCATTCGTGTCCACTGTCTCCAGATGATTCATAAGGACTTTGCGAGCTATGCGCACTTCTGTTGCGCTGTCTAGCATTGTCTGAGCCCATTCTCCGTTTTTCAGCTGTGTCCTCAGTATTCTCGGCATTGTTGATTACTTTAATACTGGCTACCTTCTTTTTTGGAAATTGTAATTTTTTATTCAGATGAGCAGGTTCTTTGTCTTTGGACTTGACGTGCTCTTCCCTGTGTTCTGATCGTCCTCTTCTTTCCGATTTCTGCGAGGAAGTCTGAAAAGATTGAGAGGGACGTGTATCAATATCTTGATATCTATCAGGTTTTTTTTATATTATCGCTATTTCTAAGGTTGTATTTTTTCACAGAGGGCTCCCTTTGGGGAGACTTGCGTCCTTGGTCAGGAGATCTTTCTCTCCGCCGAGGAGACCTTCCTCTGGACTGGAATCTTTTTTCTTTAGGATTGGATTGTTTATTTCCATCCCAGCTCTTTTTTTGAGTGTTTAAATTATTTTTAATAAATACCTTTTCAGGACTTTCAACTAGTTGGGGTTTCACTGGTATTCCACCCAAACTATCTCTTCCTAGTTCTTCATAGGATTTTTCTATGATTCTGGCAATTTCAGATGGTTGGTCTGCTATATTTGTCTCTTTTAACCTCTGGCGAATCGCCACATTTGCTGCTTCTCCCTTTATGTTGGCTAATAATATTGCCGAGACCTGCTTGAAATCTTTCAGTAATTTCATACCGAGAGTTAAGGCGGGTTCTGGACCGTATTCATCTTTTATCTGTTTTAGCACATCTGGTATTACTGACATGGATGGTACACCATGTGTTTTTGTGTAAATGGAAGCAAAGACTGTTCCCCAAGTGTCACAGTCCTCCACATGTGGTGCGATTCCCATTGGAAGACAGATAGTCAGAATCCTATGTTTCTCAACAGGCGTGGTATCTGGAAACACCGCCTCTATTTGAGTGATTTTTTGTGCTAGCCAGAAAGGAATTTGTTCCCGTTTTGCGGGTACCTTACCTAGACAGGACTGTATGTTCTGTGGAGTAATTTTATTTGTGTTCCCCTGATGACTGGTCAGCTGTGGAATTTTGATTGCTGGTTGGATTGTTGAAGTCCGCATTACATATTGGACTAATTGTCTATGTATTTTTATTAATTGTTTTAGCTGTGCTAAAAGATCTGGTGCAGGCATTTCTTCAATGTCTGGATGTGGTGTGTATCCGGCTAGGACCGGCCACGTTGCTCCTGGTCTACCTAGTGGACCGAGCCTGGTGATGTGATTATTATGTTTTAGGGCGCCATTAAACAAGAGCAGGTGCTCTTGGAATTTGAGTGGTATTTCCACCTCCTCGAAAGGAGTGTACTCATTAGGAGGTTCCTCTATTTTGTAATAGTGGAAGTCCTTTCTTACAGCGTTTGCTGCTGGAAAGTTTATCCATGAATAGAATACCTCTGTCTGCCGATATTCGTGTGCCTCAATTACGAATATGACTGTACCACCTCTTGGTGTCAGTCCATTTTCTATAAGTTTTAGGGTTATAGATTTCCTTATGTTGACCGGGATGAGTATTATATCCGGGTCATTTTGCAGCAGAGTATTGCCTGCTACTAGGAGTTCAGCTGCTAGTCTAACTGTCTCCCTTTCTTCTTCACTTTCTGTCATTTTACTGACAGGAAGGTTATTCTGTTTGTTTGCAGATCAGGTTTCTATGGAAACAAAGATTAGATGCACAATATTTTGGAACAGTGTATCCTTCAACGTTGAATAAACCAAGAACCATACATAGGAGTCCCCTCCTGCGAGGTTTGGCGGATATGACCTTTCACCCACTCCAGACGTCTTTGGAGTATTATGGGAAAAAAGGGGTTCTGTGTGAAAAAGCACGACTGAGTTACTCTAATGTCTTGCGTTAGTTTTATCGCCTATCCAAACGTTGGGCGCCATGTAGTGAAGTTCCTATTATCCCAATAGGCTCTGCGCATTGGAATAATATCTTCAATAGTATAGACCTAGGGCAGAGGTTAACTAGGTCTTCTACCGACGATATTAGACTTAAAATTTTGTGTTTGCCAGCTAGCTCAGAGTTCACTAGAAACTTTCTCGAATAGGCAAGGAGGATTTTAACCTCCCTGGATAGACAAGAAGGGATTTAGTTTCTGACAACCATAGAACATGACAACTTTGCTCTCCCCTAATCAAGAGTGTATCTCTAGAGTCGTGTGAAAACAAAAGACAACTTATTTTACTCAGTCAGTTCAGTGCATTCTTAGTTTCACCAGATTGTAGAGAAAAGGAAGAGACGGGCGTGTTCAATAAAAAGATGTTATTTATTGATCAGTCTCTTTTCTCATACAAGAGAAATGAATCGCTATTATTGCAATGCTTGTAGTTAAGTAAAGTGCATACAGTAAAGACAGAATTATAAAATAATACTGTAAACGCATTGATATGGTTTCTAAGCCATATGATACTTTAAAATGGATAAAATAGATACATACATATATACATTTGACTAATCATACTCAACTGGTGCTTCTAACCACGCCTACCCCAGTGTACCTGACCTAAGCCTAATACGTGGGCGGGAGTAGATAAGTAGCAGTTTAAGTTAAGTTTGTTTTGCCAAGGGACTGATTCGAGAATTCTCTGCAAGGGGTTATTCAGTTCTGTACCTGAGATCTAGAATGATGGAGGGCTGGTATCTCTTATCCCAGGTCTTGATATTCCAGCTGCCTGTGAGGGCTGCTTGGAAGCGCCGGAGCTGGATTTCTCAGCAGGAGAAAGGCAGCGTCTCGTTCTCAGCGCGTCAGGAAGGCGGGGCAGCGCCTGTGGGCTTCGCTCTCTGCTGGGCTCCTCAGCACGTCTCGCTGCTCCAATCTCGTCACCACCGCATGTGTTTGCTTAAGGCAATGTCGGTAATATTTATACCTGAAAGGTGCAGAGATTGACGTAAGGATGGACATATATACGTCAATAAGGATGTCATATGAATGGGCTCGTTCGCACATTCTTTTGCTGAAGTTCTCGGTGAAATCAAAACAATGGCTATGGGAATTTCCCAGGTCGCTGTAGGTTTGATTTGTTTTGAGAACTCCGTATGCCTTATCAGGGGCTGGAGGAATATCGCTTGTCTAATTAGATGGCATGCGTTATGACCTAATCAGATAACGCGCTTCTGTGCCGTGGTGTGGCTTAATCAGATAACGGTTTTTGCACCGTTGGATGGCTGCTAGTTAATTATTAACCAAACCAGGGTCAGGAATAGGGGAATCGATACAGTACCTATAGGAATACATCACACCACACGCTCCAAGAGGGGCCGCCAATGACTTTGTCACTGCCTGTGCCAGACATTCACCCTGCAAAGTATCCTGTCCCACATAGACAATCATTGCCACTGGTCTGCTGGACTAGCCTGACACCCCCCAATGTGGTGTCAGCACGGACATTTCATCTGCCATTACCTTCAACTCCAACTCCCTCCCCCCCACTTACTTGTAAATAATCACCAGCACAAATGCACAACCTGTAAATAAATGTCACTTACACACTCAATGATGTTTTGCCTCCATGTTTATTCACATGATTGCCTTCAGAAACAGACGTAAACAGGTTCAGGGATCCTAGTCGTACATGATCATGGCGCTGCGGGAGTGACCTAGGGAAAATCAGAGACAGCAAACACACGTCAGGAAACAGATTGACACACATCACAACACACTGCACAGCAACATTACACAAACTACACTCATCACAAAAGCATGGGATGAGAGGACACACATCATGGAGACTTGTATGTCCAAAGAAATGAAGACACACATATGCAACCATCACAAACAAGAACACACAGCTGATGCACCCCACATCCACACAACACCAGAAAACATACATAAGGCATTGTCAACTGGCACAAGAGGTAGTTACTCACATTCAAGGGAAGTAGCGACCATGAGCTGGCGCCTCTGGTCCACACCTTCCTCCTCACCACTATCCTCATCAGTCGACATGGGTGGGATGGGAGGCCGAGGAAC
This sequence comes from Lissotriton helveticus, assembly GCF_964261635.1. Lineage (NCBI taxonomy): Eukaryota > Metazoa > Chordata > Amphibia > Caudata > Salamandridae > Lissotriton > Lissotriton helveticus. The sequence goes on along the minus strand of NC_136069.1, from coordinate 1,070,217,121 downwards.
TTCTTCGTCTTCAGGGTCCAAGAGCAGTTCAATGTAATTGCGCACGGCCAGGTTGTGGAGCATGCAGAAGGCAATCACGATCCTGCATACTTTTCCTGGTGAGTAAGGCAGGGCCCCTCCGGTCTTAGCCAGGCACCGAAACCTAGACTTTAGCAGTCCAAAGGTACGTTCAATCACTCTCCGTGTCCTTCCATGTGCATCATTGTAGCGCATTTCACCCGCTGTAGTAGGATTACGTATGGGACTGAGGAGCACGAGGGACTGGGGGTACTGAGGGTACGCCGAGTCGCCTATGTAGGGGGATGACAGACACAAACATCACAACAAGATATGGTGGGTACCCCATGCCACACAGAGATCACAAGAGTCCCCACTGCACACTCACCAACAAGCCACGCTTGACCGGGTCGCAGATTTGCTATCAGTTGGGGGACAATGCTACTCCGCATGATGTGGGTGTCATGTGCGGAGCCAGGAAATCTTGCACACACATGGGAGATGATGTTGTTTGCCAGGCACACCACCTGCACGTTCAGCGAATGGAAGTGTTTGCGATTCCTAAAAACCTGCTCACGTGCCCGTGGTGGAATGATAGCGATATGTGTGCCATCAATTGAACCCACAACGTGTGGTATGTGGCCCAGTGCATAGAAGTCTGCTTTGACTGCTGGCAACTCTTCCGGCCGTGGAAAATGGATGTAGTCATTCTTGTACAGCATCATAGCTGTTAAAACATCCCGAAGTACCGTGCTGAACATAGCCTGTGACATCCCCCCGGCATGTCCAACTGTGTACTGAAAGGTGCCAGTAGCAAAGAAATGTAGTGCCGCCATAACCTTTGCAGTGGGTGTAATAGAACCAGGATACGTCCTACGTGGCTGCAGATGAGGAGACAATTGGGCAACAAGCTCCATCAACCGACGTCGATCCAGCCGGAATTTCCTAATCACCTCCTCGTCAACCATATCCTCCAGCACAGTGTATGGCCGATGCGCATTTGGAGCCCTGCTGTGTGGGAGAGAAATGTAACTTGAGTCAACTTACAAACGACGCATACGTGTGCAACTCCATCACATGTAAGCCAACATTAGCAACAACAAATTTTCTAGGGAGAATGGTCATATGTGTGACATCTCTCATAGTCTATACAATACGGAGTGGCCCTTTAACAAAGTGCAGCCACTTGCAACAGGAAGTGTGTCAACACGTACAACGCAACGTAGTCACATGTGAACCTTACTGACAATACGTGTGTCTTTACCCTAATGTTTAGTAGCCACATCACAGACACACATGCAAGTGCATGCACACAAACGATAATGATACACACACACCATGTCATCATGCACCAATGCCAACACCAATAATGTTGTGCATACGGTAATTACATGCATGGTGACACAACGTCCAAAACACATACACTGAATGCATGTGTACCACCACCATTGTAGTCACCTCGCCAGAACCACACACTGACAACAGATTCATAATTTGGCCATACAGCCGTGATGTACTGTGTAGTTGTGAAGATGTAATAACGTCTGTAGGGTCACACCCGACGTCAACACGTCCAAATGCACATCTGTTGCCCATTGTGTGCCCACCGATGGGCATAGTATGGACACACATGCAATATTGTATGACATATGAACTTTCCCTATCACGCTCACAACCCTCATGACGCAACTGCAGACAAGTGAAGAAAGTGAAACCAGAGGGTCTCTGGTTTCATCCCTTAGCTGGCACACACATATTTGTCTTATGAATAAAGACTTCCAATCAAAGAGGTTCCTTAAGTATCTTTCTATTGTACTTCATATATTTTGACTTCAATGTTCCAAATTTTAATATCTCATATTTTTCAATACATGTTATGCAGTTTTTTCAATCAGGCGATGTCTTTGCTACGTGTCCAATGCATTTCGGGCATTAACAACATGCCCTTCGTCAGGGAATAGACACTATAAAACAATAGAATAATCAACTGTTAGTGTGACTTCTAACATAGTCCTAAATGATGACAACAGTGCAACAAAATAATAATGTGCTTTATCAAGTCACAATGATGTGACTCTTAATTACTGTTCTCCTAATTGATGTAACAACTCCTCAACCAGTGGATTATACACTATAGTGATCATGGCAATATGCATTTAAAAACGTTTAGATACGAACAAAAAATACGCGATGTAATTCCATGTAACTTACATGCCTGTCTTCAGTGATACATCAGTTCTGGAAAGAATATATGAAAAGACGCGGTCAAAGCGTGCTACGGTAATGTCAAAGTGTAATGCATCAGGTTAAAAGTATCGGGAGTTCATAACTAACCTGCATTTTGGTGAAGAAATGTAGCGGTTCGTTAGTTAGACTTCAAACACGCCGGTGCAAGGTATCCTGCCCGCGTTTAGGTATTTTGAAAATCTCCGGTCACGTGACACGTGACTGACACTAAGGAAAGACTATGCTGTTCTGTAGTAGCCCCAAAACGGGATGTAAAATGAAAATAACATAAACATGGTTACATCGTGGGATGAACCCAAAGCTAACTCGAGTGAAAAATGTTATTGGGACAGGATTGCAGTTGTTTGGGAAAAAAATATATAAAGAAAAATCTATGTTTTAATCTTAACGTGCATGGGTCTGCACTCGAACTGGGTGCGTGTGGGATGGGTGGTTCTGTGTCTGGTATGTGAGCTAATGAAAAAGTGAAAGTGACTAGATGTTTTAATGATGAAAATAGGATGGATTCAGAAGTTATCGACCCAAAAACCATTGGGTCTCAATGAAAGAATTGAACTGTCTTGTTACCTTTAATTATCTGCTCCATGTACTGTAACTAGTGATAACTGTGTGCTTCCATCACCTTCTGTGACACTACTGTATTACACACACACTTTATCTCCCTATTTTCATCTAGTCACTTTCACTTTTTCATTAGCTCACATACCAGACACAGAACCACCCATCCCACACGCACCCAGTTCGAGTGCAGACCCATGCACGTTAAGATTAAAACATAGATTTTTCTTTATATATTTTTTTCCCAAACAACTGCAATCCTGTCCCAATAACATTTTTCACTCGAGTTAGCTTTGGGTTCATCCCACGATGTAACCATGTTTATGTTATTTTCATTTTACATCCCGTTTTGGGGCTACTACAGAACAGCATAGTCTTTCCTTAGTGTCAGTCACGTGTCACGTGACCGGAGATTTTCAAAATACCTAAACGCGGGCAGGATACCTTGCACCGGCGTGTTTGAAGACTAACTAACGAACCGCTACATTTCTTCACCAAAATGCAGGTTAGTTATGAACTCCCGATACTTTTAACCTGATGCATTACACTTTGACATTACCGTAGCACGCTTTGACCGCGTCTTTTCATATATTCTTTCCAGAACTGATGTATCACTGAAGACAGGCATGTAAGTTACATGGAATTACATCGCGTATTTTTTGTTCGTATCTAAACGTTTTTAAATGCATATTGCCATGATCACTATAGTGTATAATCCACTGGTTGAGGAGTTGTTACATCAATTAGGAGAACAGTAATTAAGAGTCACATCATTGTGACTTGATAAAGCACATTATTATTTTGTTGCACTGTTGTCATCATTTAGGACTCTGTTAGAAGTCACACTAACAGTTGATTATTCTATTGTCTTATAGTGTCTATTCCCTGACGAAGGGCATGTTGTTAATGCCCGAAATGCATTGGACACGTAGCAAAGACATCGCCTGATTGAAAAAACTGCATAACATGTATTGAAAAATATGAGATATTAAAATTTGGACCATTGAAGTCAAAATATATGAAGTACAATATAAAGATACTTAAGGAACCTCTTTGATTGGAAGTCTTTATTCATAAGACAAATATGTGTGTGCCAGCTAAGGGATGAAACCAGAGACCCTCTGGTTTCACTTTCTTCACTTGTATCAATCGACGCCGCTGGGCACTCGACGCCACCTGGCTGAGCACCTTTAAACCGCCTGAACAAACAGTACATTTGGATCAAAAATCACCCATTGAACCCTGCAGTGCATCCATCCTTATTTTATTTACATGCAACTGCAGACAACACATCACGGTGCAGCGTCTGACAAGATAACATAATTGGCGCCGCCATGGTGGTGCACAGCTTCCGCTACTTCCCAATGGCCATACGCGGCCAGCGGCCCTCTTCCCATTGGCTGCATGTGCACGGACCGTCACGGGCACACATCGGCAACCGCACGTGCAAGCTTCAGGCACGGATGCTTCAGTTGCAACAATGTTCTATCACTGGCGCCACCATGGCGGTGCACGTACTCAGCGGTGGAGGTGCAGGCCTATACACCCTTTAGATGTACTCAATGGACATACCAGTTCATGTCCCCTCTTACAGTCACATTGCATCATCCACCGTACAAAGGCCGGAGCGGCCGGGCCTAGGACGGCGGAGGTCCTGGGTAGGGACATTGAGTTAGGAGAGATCAGGAGGGCGATTAAACGAATGGCTCGCAATAAAACGCCGGGCCTGGATGGGTTACCCATCGAATTCTACAGCAAATACTTGGACTTGCTAGCACCGAGACTACAAACGATATATAATGAGGCTAGAATAACTGGCCATCTGCCTCAATTTATGCGCGAGGCCCTGGTGATACCACTTCTGAACCCGGGGAGGGAGAGCGAAAGCCCGGCCTCCTACAGGTAGTTGTCCATGCTCACCACGGACTACAAAATATTGAGCGCCATACTAGCAGCGAGGCTCCTACAGCACATGCCCGACCTGGTCCACAAAGACCAGTCAGGTTTTATACCTGCGCGGAGCACAACGATAAATATAAGGAGACTCACGCGCTTGTTGGCAATCCCGCACATGGAAGCCCAGACGCCCTTGGTCCTCACGATAGACATAGAGAAGGCGTTTGATAGCCTGGAGTGGGAATATCTATACAGAGCCATGGAACACTTTGGCCTGGGAGAGAGCTATATTCAGTGGACACGTATCCTCTACACGGCTGCGGTGGCTAGAGTGAGGATAGGTTCCCTCGTTTCACACCAATATCCGGTGGAGCGGGGAACCAGACAGGGGTGTTCCCTCTCCCCCCTTCTGTTCGCCTTGGCGATTGAGCCACTTGCAGCTGAGGCCCGGACGGGTAAACATTTTCGGGGCATAGACAGCAGGGAGGGCCAACAATTCATCTCCTTATAGGCGGACGACCTTCTATTATTTCTGGAAGACGGTTCGGGGGCCCTGAAGGGGGCGGAGCGACTCCTGGAGCGCTTTGGAACATTGTCAGGGCTGACAGTCAATTGGTCTAAAACCTGCTTGTTCCCTCTGAGACGAAACACAGAACAGCCCGATCACCCACCCGAGATTAGATGGGAGCCCACTTGCTTGAAGTATTTGGGGGTCTATATATACCATACGGCGAATTACTTGATGGAGGGTAATGTGTGTCACTGCATGAGGGCACTGAAGGGCTGTATGGCCTTTTGGGCCACGCTCCCGCTGTCAGTCGCTGGGCGCATTTCTCTATTGAAAATGATCGATCTGCTGCGACTTTTGTATTACTTTCGTACCCTCCCCGTCTGGATACCTAGATCCTTCTTTTGTCAACTGAAATCTCAGATGACCTCCTACATATGGGGGAAGGGCAGATGTAGAGTGGCGCTAGCGACGCTCACCCGCCCGAAAGATGAGGGCGGTATGGCGACTCCTGATTTTGAACATTACTATTTAGCAGCCCAACTGCAGATCTTTACGCAGGAGATAGCGAGGGTATTTCGAAGCCCGGAGAGAGGGAGAGGCGGGGGCACGCCGCGCCATCTTCTGGCCTACATCGCTTTGCAGCAGAGAATCGCTCTCAGAGATCTGACGCCCGAGGAACGGACGTTCAGGCTCTGCTGGAACCGGTCCCAGCGTCGCGTGGGGGTGCAACACCCATATGCCCCAGAGATACCCCTGGGAATGCTCACAGCACTCCCCCATGGAGGTGATTGGTCGCAGTTGCAGAGTTGGGAGGAAGCGGGAATACAAGTGGTAGGCGACCTTTACGAGAACGGGGAGCTTGTCTAGTACCAGGAACTGCAGGAGAAATTTGGCCTACCCAGAGGGGAATACCTACTGCATGCTGAGGTGACTGGGGCCATCCAGAGGCACTGGAGGGGAGGATTGGCAGAACCACCGATAACTATGGCCTGCCAGTACACCATGATGGCAGCTGGAACCTACAAGGCAGTGACATGCTTGTACTCCAGAATGCTCCGGGAAAACCTACCACCACTGACGATGCTAAAGGACAAATGGGAAGCGGATCTTGATAGGGAGATCCCTGAGACGACGTGAGCTCAGTTAGTGAGACAGGCTAAAAATAGCACGAGAAACGCGCGCTTTCAGCAAATTCACTTTTACGTACTCCATAGGGCCTATTTGACCCCGGGCAAAATCAAGAAGTATTTCGGTACAGCCAATGCGGCATGCCCGAGATGCGCTTTAGAAGGAGCGGAGTTGGAACATATGTTATGGTCATGCCCTGGCCTTTGGGAATTTTGGCAAGCAATAGGTGATACTCTGAATGAGGTGACGGACAGGACACTGCAATACGATGTCGCGGTCTGCCTATTGCATTGGTTTCTGCACACGCCCAAAACTAGAATCACGAGTAAATTTATAGACATGGGCCTGATCATAGCTAAAAGGGAAATCACACGGAACTGGAAGACGAGAGCAGGTCCTACACATAAGAGATGGGTCAATGAGTTCTTGAGGTGGGCCACATGTGATAGTACGCACCGATACCAGATGGCTCGCCGTACACAGAACGAGAGAGCATTGGACACGGCGGCAGCTTGGGAGGCATTGGTGCAAGCCCTTAGGGACAGTACACTACAGGAGGATGAGGTTGATTTGAGCGGGGACGAGCACGGCCCCCGCGACACACTAGGGTCACCGCAAACCTAGGAAGACACTGGACAGCGTCTCCTGATCACAACCATGGAAGAGACATTGGCGGGGACTCATGAATAGGTGGTGAACGTTTGGGAGGAGGGGAAGGATGGAGTGTTGGGGTTACTAAGTTACTGTGGGGGGACTCCATAGAAGGGAGTGGAGGAAAAGCAGGCGTACACATTGCCAAGGGGGAGGATTACACCTGACACGCCCTGCCAGGCCTTGAGAATTCTTCCTATTATCGCCGCCCGACCTTTGGGTTGTGGGCCTCCAGGCTGTGTACAGTACTGATTGGAGACGGAAGAATGTAAGAGCTAATAGGTGTTAATACTGTATGTAACTGCTGCATTGAATGTCTGCAATAAAAACAATTTAACAAAAAAAAAAAAGAGAGAATCAAGGCCTGGAAGGCTTCCTTCTGCTCACTCTGCTCAGAGGATATGGTGCTAGTTCCTTTGTAGCATTCCTAATGCATGTATCACACCTTGTGAGATCTTCCTTAACCAAGCCTGACAAAGCCAGGATGTGCCGTTCCAAAATGCACATGAACTCCTCCAGCTTTATCTTATGAGAGGAGATGGTTGAATATAGTTCTTGTTTTTGGCAAACTCACCAGTTTCCTTAGACCTCTGTCCTTTGTGTTTAGTGACTGCAGTAGTAGATTGAAATAAATGTATCAGTTCACTAAGCCCTTTCTCTACGGTGATGGCTCAGTGTAGCAGATATTTTCGACAAACTGACATCTGTGCTCACACCCTTCTCCAGGATGAAGACTATCTGTACTAGTGGTTTTTAATATAGTGGTCTGCCCGCTAACACCGCTCTACTGGTTGTATGTTGCAGTGGTTTGTGTAACTCTGGCATTGGCTCTAAAACCACTTTCCAGGTTCACAAATGGTGTTACTGTGGCATGCAACAGAATAGCCTATACATTTAGACGTTTTACCTTGGTCATTAGTGTTTAGAGTAGTGGTTCAGAATAGCGGTGTTGTACACTATAGAATTCTGCATAGTAGCACAAATACTCTGTGAAATTCCTTGGAGTTATGTTATGTTATGTTATGTTATGCTTATTTATTAAGCGCACAGATGCTCCAGCGAAGGAGCGTCATGGCGCCCGACAAGGTAGCAGCACAACACAACTAAACGACACAGAGTGGGAAAACAGAGTACTAAGGGAAAGGAGAGCAGGTCCCTAAGAGCGCGAATCGCCGGGGGAAGGGCATTCCATAGCATGCAGCGCGGACTCGAAAAGAGCGGCCGCCAGCCCTACTACGCTTAAAGCGGGGGACGACCGCGAGTTCTAGGTCTGAAGATCTTAAAGACCGGACCGGGACATATCGGGACAATAGCTTGGAGAGGATCATAGCCGGGGATCCCTTGAGGATTTTGTAGGCAACACAGAGGGCCTTGAACCGGATCCTTTGTGCAATCGGAAGCCAATGCAGCGAACGCAGGGTGTTGGTAGTGGAGCAAAATCTGGGTAATCCCACCACAGCTCTCGCTGCGGCATTCTGAATGCGCTGGAGGCGGATAATTTCCGCTTGATTCAGGCCCACTAGAAGGGAACTGGCGTAATCCAGCCTAGAGATCACTGTAGCTTGGATCACAAGTTGCCTAGTGGTGGCATCAAAAAATTTAAGCACGGGACGTAGTCCACGCAGGATGCCAAAACAGCAGGCCGCCGTACGTTTAGTATGGCAGACGAAGGCAAGAGTTGGATCGAGCCAAACCCCAAGGTTTTTTAGCTCAGAGACCGGGGTTGGCGTAGGGCCCAGATCCGTTGGCCACCACCTTTCTCCCCAGAGTTCCGTTTGTTTGCCAAAGATCATAACCTCGGTCTTACTTGCGTTCAGCTGGAGACAGTTGGACGTCATCCAGCCGGCGACCGCCCGCACCCCTTGTTGGAATCTGGGGGTGTCCACGTCCGCATCCCCGCTGATAGTGACCGCTAGCTGGGTGTCATCGGCGTATGACACCATGGTCATACCCCACTGCCTGACTACCTCAGCCAGCGGTCTCACGTATAGATTGAATAACGTGGGGCTCAGCGAGGAGCCCTGGGTAACCCCCAGATCCAAAGGGTGGAATTTGGACTGATAAGGCGGGACGGCCACGCTGAAAGAACGGTTGGCAAGGAAGGAACGGAACCACTGGAGAGCGAGGCCCGTAACGCCAGCCTCCTCCAGACGACGCAGAAGGATAGGGTGGGACACGGTGTCAAAGGCGGCGCTCAGATCTAATAGCACCAGCGCCGCCGTTTGACCCGCATCTAGCACGGAGCGTAAGTGCTCTACCATGTACAGTAGGGCAGTCTCCGTGCTATGCCCAGCACGAAATCCATTCTGCGTTCTGTCTAGGATGTTGGCCTGAAGAAGATGGTCCGAGAGGACAGAGTTGACATGCGCCTCAGCTACTTTAGCAGGCCACGGAAGAAGTGAAATTGGACGGTAATTCTCGGGCTTGCTACCGTCCAAAGATGGCTTCTTAAGAATAGGCATGACCACTGCCTGTTTCCACTTCAGTGGAACTACGCCAGATGTAAATGACGTGCGATGCTAGATCTTTAAACAAAGCTGGCCGTAACGGATCAGCCGGTGACCCTGACTTCACCTGCTGAGCCAGTTTACTAAGGCTTTCTGATGTTAAGCTCGGGAAGGAATGTAACACATCCGAGACCAAAGGCTTAGGAGGTCTGTCAGCGGAAGGTACAGCCGAGGGAAAAGCTCTGTAGATGGCGTGGACCTTTTCCAAAAAGAAGTCCGCCAGGGTTTCACAGTGTGCAGTGGAGCTCTGGTAGGTCGCAGTCACCTTTTTAGCGGTAAGATCTTTCAACACCTTAAAAATAGTTTTGGAGGGGTTAGTACTGGTACGAAATTGCAAGGCGTAAAAAGCCGCGCGGGTTCTGCAAACTGCCCGATGGTAAAGTTTCACAGTGGCCATATACAAAACTTTTTTGTCGCTGTTATAAGTTTTGCGCCATTCCCGCTCTGCACGCCTACAGGTGCTTTTAAGTACCCGCAGCGAATCATCGTACCACGGGCTGGGATCCCTTGCCCCGCATTTACACAAAACTATTGGAATAAGGGAATCAAGCGCCCTAGTAACCCACTCACAGAAGCGATCATAGCCCAGATCCGCCGACTCAATTAGACCTAGCGGGTCGGTAGACAAAAGATGGAAAAAATCGTCAAGTTTCAATTTATTCCAACGCCGTCTAGGAATAGAGCGCACCGTTGGTTTGGGTTGTGGCTCGGGCAAGGGGCACTGGATACATACCAAATAATGATCGGTCCAGGCCAGCGGTGTTGGGATGGAGATACTAACTTCCGATAGGTTGGTGAAAAAAGGATCTAGGGTGTGCCCACCTACATGAGTAGACTGCGACACCAGCTGAACCAGCTGGAGAGCCTCAAGATCTGCAACCGAGCTAGACACAGCTGGACTAGACAAGTTGTCATAATGGAGGTTCAGGTCGCCGAGGATAGAAAAATTGGAGCAACCTGCAGCCAACGTGCTAATGGCCTCTGGAAGGGCCATCCTAAAGGCCACTTCACTCCCTGGAGGGCGATAAATCAATAGGCCCGAGAAAGCAAAGTTAGGCGTAATGGTGATCTTAAACATAGCGCTTCCGCAGCCAGAGATTTTTTGCCCTTGCCATACGCACGGATAGCAAGACTTGACCGCAAGCGCTATCCCCCCACCTCTAGAGGCTCGGTTGAGAGTATACACCGAGTACTCAGGCGGGAAGGCCAGGTTAACAACGGCCGTATCGGCGTCTTGCAGCCAGGTCTCCGTCAGACAAAAAACGTCCGGCGACTCCTTACCTACAAGATCGAGAATGTCTTGATGATGTTTGACCATCGACCTAACGTTTAAGTTCCAAATACTAAAAGATGGACTTGGGCTGACAGCCACATCGGCAACCCGCGCTACCTCACAGGTCACATGCACCTGTCCCTGGTATAGCACAACATTCTGTACCTCGATGCGTCCAGCGGTCAAGGCCAGAGTCCAGCCACGTCCAGCGCAGACGGGCGCAGACGGGCGCAGACGGGCGCAGACGGGCGCAGACGGGCAGGACTCTGGCACGACTCCGGCCACGCGAAGGCACGCCCGCTACGCGATCCCGCTACGCTAGGGGAGGAGCATTAAGTAGGTGTTCCCTCACTGGCTCATGCGCACTGAAGCGCCGGCGGATAGTGGCGCCTCTACCTACACTCACCCCACTCGAAGATGGCGACCGAAAGGCAACCCACCCCAGGCACCGGACCCGCCAAGCGGCGGTGTAACAACAATTACAGTGCAGGTGAGGGGGAGTTAAAAACAGGGGAAACAAACAAACCTGAAAGCAAATAGAAAAAAAGGGTTCTTAAAATGCGGTAATCGGTAAGCGCGCAAAGCGCTCCAGCAGCAGTACGCTACCTTGTCAGCGTTCCATTCCGCTGTGCTTACCCGTAGAAATGTGTGCCCCCCCAAAAAGTGCAGAACATGCAACAGCTGATCTAAAAATGCATGCCATGTCCGCTCTAATAACAGCCAGTTCAAGCAGTGCTTGCGCTGGAAAACGACCACAACAGCAATCTGCAGCTCCGTATGGAGTGAATAAAATTACCAGCAAGGTAGAATGACACAAAAAAACTATGTTTTTTAGTGTACCTTTAGGCTGCCGCTGCTGATCAGCCCTGCAGTGCTGCACACGCTCTTACCATATCAATCATGCTGCCCATCTATGTTAGTGTGTGGCTAGTTGATGTCTCAGTGTATAAAACATGCTTCATTCCACGCTGCCCTGGAAGCAATGGGCATGCTGCCCTGCAAGAGATGGGTGCACCATCCCGGAAATGCAATCAATTGACTCTGGGAGGAGGAGGGAAACATAGCACAAAGAAGGCTCTTGGCTGTCAATGTTAAATATTGGGCAGTGAACTCTGCCACTGCGCATCCGGCGTAGCTTTTTGCTAAACTCTGTTCTCTGGCAGAGCGCAAAATAGGCAAAACTCCGAAGGCTTTGTGCGTGGAGCAGAGTTTGCCCACCAGCCCTAGTTCAGAAGAGACAGGACTATCCGCTGAGAACTGTCTCTTAGGGCTTAAGTGAGTGTAGTAGTTGATAAGGTTACTGTAAGCTCTGTGCTGTACCTCTCTCACTCGTGTCTTCTTATTTTTAAAAAATGTAAATGATATTTTATGAAGTATATTGAAATTTACTTTGCTGGATGATGTCATCATTTATGTCCTCGATTATGTCATAACTGGGGTCATCAGTGATGTCATCAGTGATGTCATTGACCTGTTCAGTAGTGATGTAATATGTGAGGTCATAAGCAGTGCATTGCAAAAGCATAAGTTATAGTTAGCTCAGGAAACTAACTAACGTCTCTGTAACTTTTATTTTTCAGTGAATTTCTAAGGTTTTTTTAAATTCTATTTCCTAACTATTATGTCACTGTAACCTTTGTTTTTTTCAGTGAATTTACATGTTTTTAATGCTATTTCCTATCTAGGGAATTTTACCACTTTTGTTTATGTAAATTGCACTACGATTTGAACCATAAGTTCAATTCAGCAACACATTATACAATTGAAATCAAATAATTAACAAATAAACATAACATAACTTACTTAACTATTTATAAATACAAACTTTTTACCGATTTGTTTTATGGAGCTGCGTATCCAATGCGATGCCACCACAAATCTGACCCCCCCCCCATCCACATTAAAAATCATGCCCTAAATCAGTTTTTTTAGTATCACATCTCTCTGGAGACAGTCTCTGCAGCAGAGTTCCTTTGGGCAATTTATTTTCCTGAAAAAGAAGAGAGTATTAAAGTTAAGATCACTTCTGCTGAAGATAGAAAACAATACAAAGAGCAGGATGAAGTAGAAGAACACATATAACTTACAAAACATTTACAAATCAATATATTCAGCAAGAAACTGTCAAGACATACATTGAAGAAGAATTCACACATCACATCATCCATTTCAAAACACCTGAAAATGATACATATAAGGAAGTATCAGAGGATGATAAGATAGATGGAAGGTGGTGCATCATCGTCACCAGTTGGGCCAACTCTGTAGGACCCTTACCAATTGACCACATACTTACCATTCTCGCTGTTTCATCAAGAACTGAAAGACATGGTGACTCATTGTGCAAACCGTACTGTGCCAGTCAAACTAAATATATCATCTGTTGCCTACTTTATGGATGCTTTCAAGAAGCATAATCCTTAATATGTTCCTTCACCTCATCCTTCTATCTTCCGTCACTCTTTAAACACAAGTAGGATCTGACAAACCAAATATAGAATACATTTAACTTCAGATTACATACTATCACATTACATACTATAAGCAACTGAATAGGTACCTAAGTAGTTATATCAGTGTGTAACAGACTCTGGAAGTGTCTGAGTATGGGTGTCTAAATGGGTATGTAAGTGGCTGCATGGATTGGTAACGGCCTGTGTTAGTGAGTGTTTGGGTGTGTAACTGTGGGTCTAAGTGGCACTATTAGTGGTGGATACATAAGTGCTTTTTGGGTTTGTGAATGGATGCGTAAGTACTTCTGTCCTCTCTAACTGGGTGTACCAGTGGCTGCATGGTTTTTTAAATAGGTATGTAAGTAGCAGCCTGGATGGGTGACATGATGTATGGGTGTGCATGTGCATGTGTAACTGACTGTTTGAGTGCTCGGTACATGATGGGTTGTTTAGGTGTGTGAGTGGATATGACAGTGCCTGTATGGGTGTGTTAATGATTATATAAGTGGATGTATAGGTGAGTAAATTGGTGTATGGATTGTTTATTGGATGTGTGCCTGAGTGTATTAGTCACTGTCTGGCCGTGTGAGGGGTGGGTACATAAGTTCTTTTGTGGGGGAATAACTGGGTGTGAAAGTGCCTGCTAGACTGTGTGCACATCCAATTCTAAGACATTCATTCATACTGGCCTAATAAAATAACTATATTTTTAATATAGGAATTGTTCTTCCTCCTTTGCTGCTCACTATATTTCTAGTTAATCTTCTCACCTAATCTCCCTTTTATTTTGCCTTTCACTTTATTGTATAGAAGCTACACATTTTCTTTCAATGTATATGCACTCACACTTTGTTAAATATACAGTTTTATATAATGCAACCTAATTAACATAACTGTAAAATCTTGTTGCTTTTGTCCAACTTTCACTGTAACACTGCAAATCTTAAGTCAGAACTACAGCGATCCTTCTCCACTCTCGATAGAATAACAGCTAAAATTGCAACCCATCACCATGTGCTCTTCATCATACTCCTAGACTTAGCAAATCACAGACTTCATTTCATCTTTTATTTTTGTTATACCACTCCTAAATGGTCACTATTTGAACCCTTTGCATGTTTCCTGGAAAAAAGCCCAATTTGGTAGCTATTTTGCGGTTCCACCTTGGCGCTCAGTGCAGCCCTCGTGTTACTTTGCAGTGGATCCACAGATCCCCACAGAGCCCTTAAAAGCATTCAGTAATCTGGTGTTAATGTTTCTTATTTATGTTTCACTTTGTAAAATATTGTCAATTATGAGACATGCACTCCCTACTAAGGAAACTTTGTACACTAGACTTCCTTTCAGTTTCACACTGCAGTTCCCTTCCCCCCGACTCTTTTAGCTCAGTGTCCATAATAACCATGTTTCCAGTAGTCTCTGCCTCCCAGTAGGTAAAATGTTTCCAAGACGTTCTCTAAATAGCATACAAGCTTCACGTAACTGTAGCAGGTGTGGTTGACTGTCAGCAATTCCAAGCATATCCCAAACAACATAACTTTTTTTTACTTTTCCACAGCAAATCACAGTGGAATTTACTTTTTTTATATTTTACCTGCTGCCTCTATTTTAGCTGCCTTTGATCTTCAAATCTGCGTCCTTCTGCCGCAGTCTTTCCCTGACTGGAACTCCTGCTTGTCTCCAAAATGGTCAGAGTCTGGATTGTGGACCATAGTTTCGTGTTTTGGGCCAGAGAGAGTGCTAGAATTGACAGGGACCTAGGTTTACCTAATGTAGAGATTACTTGGGTTGAACAGCGAGGGTTAAAGTGGCATCAATTGCTGCCTTGGGTTGAAAGCCTTGCAGATTGCCAACATCTAGACCTCATGATTGTGCCCTGTAGTGGCAATGACCTAGGCACAATAACTGGGGTAGACCTGGAATCCTACTGAAGAATACCTTTGGTAAAGTAATGACACTGTTCCCACATACTGCTGTGGTGTTCGCAAACATTTTCCATTGATAGAAGTGGCAGTGGTCAATCAGATGTTGTCCACAGATAGAGACGTGATTGTATGAGTGTTTTGTGGGTCTGTGACTGGGTGTCTGGGTCATGAATGGGTGTCTGAGTGGGTGTGTGAATGTATAAATGGGTGTGTGTGACTGTATTGGTGTGTGACTGTGTGTATATGAGTGGTTGTATGGGTATGTGAGTGACTCTATGAGTGTGTGTGGATGTCTCTGTGGGGGGGTAAGGCGTTGTGTCCATTTCTGAGTGGGAGTGTGAATGGTTTTGTGAGTCTGTGAGTGGGTGTGAAGTCAGTGAATATGTGTGTGAGTGGTAGTGTGGGGTATGAGAGAGTGTATGAGTGGGCCTGTGAGTGGGTGCATTCATTTTAATTGGCATCTGGATCTGCATATCCGTTTAGGTGTATGAGTGTCAGTGTGGGTCAGTGGGTGGGTGTGTGAGTGATTTTATAGGTCTGTGAGTGGGTGTGTGAGTGGTTGTGGGGGTATCTAAGTGTCTTATGAGTGGCTTTGTGAATCTGTAAGTGGGGGTATAAGTGTGTTTTTAGGTCTGTGACTGGGTGTGTGAGTGGCTGTATTGGTGTGTGAGTGGCTGTATGGGAAGGTATACATCCTTTACAATGCAACTTTTACCACGCAGTGCCTTTACGACGCAACTTTTACAACGCAAACCATTACAACGCATTGTGCTGGGGGGCGCTCTAGGATAGGGAATAGGTTTAATGTACTATCCAACACCTTCCCTAGTATCCACGGGGACTGGAGTTGGAATAGTAAATTAAACTATTCACTATCCAGCGCCCAAAAGCACTATGGGTTGTAATGGTATGCGTTGTAAAACTTGCGATGTAAAGGTAGGTGTTGTAAAAGTATGCGTTGTAACGTCATACATCCGTATGGGAATGTGAGTGGGTGTGTGAGTGGCTGTATGGGTGTGTGAGTAGCTGTATGGGTCTATGAGTGGGTGTGTGATGTGTCTGTTTCTGAGTGGGTATGGGAATGGTTTTGTGGGTCTGTGAGTTGGTGTGTAAGTCTGTAAATGGGTGTGTGGGGGTGTGTGTGAGTGGCTTTATTTGTGTGTGGGGGTGTGAGAGGGTGCATTTGTTTTTTAATTAGGGTCTGGATCCGTTTGGATGTGTGAGGGGTTCTGTGTGTATGTGTGAGTGGGTTTGTGGGTCTGTGAGTGGGTGTGTGAGTGGCTATATGGGTGTGTGAGTGGGCATGTGAGACGGTGTGTAAGTGGCTGTTTGGGTCTTGAGTGGATGTGTGAGTGGTTGTATGGGTATGTGAGTGGCTGTATTGGTGTGTCAGTCTGAGGAGTTATGTGGGTGTATAAGTGGCTGTGTGGGTCTGTGAGTAGGTATGTGAGTAGTTTTGTGGACCTGGATGGGTGAGCAGCTGTGTGGGTGTTGGGGCAGATGTGTGGGGGTGTATGAGCCTGCCTGTGAGGGGTGTATTGTTTAATTAGGCTCTGGATCCACAGATCAGTCACAGATTCACACATGGCCATGCTGAGCAGTGCAGTGTATCCCCCGATCCACAGGTGCCCCAAAAATAAAAATATTGGCCAATTTCTTGGCCATAATGGGTCCCTCAAAGGCCCTTCCATCAAATCCCTGGTGTCAGGATGCATCTATATTTGACCACTATGTCCCATTTATAGTCAATTCCCCCCTCCAAGGGACTGAGTTCCAATACACAAAATTACAGAGGCAACCATCCTGTCAGGTTGCAGCTAGCCAATCACGGCATTACTCTTGGTGCGTGGGTCCGCACAATCAATCAATCATGACATTTATATAGCGCGCTACTCACCCGAAAGGGTCTCAAGGCGCTGGGGGAGGGGATATGTTACTGCATGAACAGCCAGGTCTTGAGTTGCTTCCTGAAGGAGAGATGGTCCTGGGTCAGCCGAAGGTGGATGGGGAGGGAGTTCCAAGTCTTGGCTGCCAGGTAGGAGAAGGATCTTCCTCCGGTGGCGGCTCTGCGGATGCGTGGTACGGCGGCGAGGGCAAGGCTGGTAGATCGTAGCTGGGGGGTGGGCGTGTAGAAGGTCAGGCGGTCGTTGAGGTACTTGGGGCCCAAGTCGTAGAGAGCCTTGTGTGCGTGGGTGAGGAGCCTGAACGTGATCCTCTTGCTGACGGGGAGCCAGTGCAGGTCTCTCAGGTGGCTGGAGATGTGGCTGTGACGGGGGATGTCCAGGATGAGTCGTGCGGAGGCGTTCTGGATGCGTTGGAGTCTTTTCTGTAGTTTGGCTGTGGTTCCGGCGTAGAGGGTGTTCCCATAGTCCAGTCGGCTGGAGATCACATGGGATCAATGTCCTACATAATATAAAAATTTTCTTTAATTGCTCCAAAACTACTAAACAAATTTGCACAGATTCATACAAATTACAAAAAAAGATCTTTCTGGACCAAGATCTAGCTTTCTGCCAAATTTGGTGTAATTCCATTTAGCAGTTTGGGCTGCAGACTTGTCTAAAATCAATATGGGAAATTGCATGAAGAAAATGCATTTTGGGCCCCCCATCCTTATCCTCGGCCTGACTAATCACCCCAACACTTTCTAGACAGCAGCTGAAATGATTGACATAGTAGTTTTGAAATTTCATGAAGATGTTTCAAACACTCCAAAGTTATTAGCAAAACAAAAAATGCGTCTCTATGGAAACTCGGTCCTACCTATAACTACCTACTGACAAGCGCCAGTAGGTAATATATACAGGTAGTTATAGTTTGGTCTGCGTTTCCATAGGTAAACATTTTTTTGATTTGCTTTTAACTTTGGTGCTGTTTGATGAATCTTCACGAAACTTTCCCAAAAAATGTTTACCCACCGCAGAGCCGAGAAAAAAGGGAGGTCCAAAACTAAATTTCCCCACAGACTTGTTTGAAAAGGGCTACAGCAAAACAGCTGAACAGAATTGTACCAAATTAGACAAAAAGGTAGATCTTGGTCCAGTGTGTTTTTTGATGATTTGTTGTAAATCTGTTCAGTAGTTTGAGAGAAATTAATGTTAAAAAAATATTTGTATATCTGGATGGTTGGGTTTGAGGGACATCTGAGCGGGTACTGATAGTTCAACTGTAAAAAATAGAGCTTTCTGAGTGGCCATCTCGTTTGTCCAAGAGTGAGGTTTGCACAGAGGTAAGACTTCTAATTGCCTTGCCGCAATTTGAAAAATGTTGTGGTAACCATTAAAGAACTCTGTGGCCAAAGTCCCCTGTACTGAAAATAGTTATAAAAAAACTAAATAAGCGAGCAGGATAGGGATACCCTGCCCCAGGGCCCCCACACGGTGCCTCCCCAAGGGACCCACACGCTACATTCAGACATGGCCATACGCATTTCAGGCTTGACTATGTGCCTCATGGGAACAGTCTAACCCGAACTGCCAAGCCATGTCTTCCCTGGACCGGAATCAAGCATCCTAGGACCGGTTTCTGGCTATCAGCCATCATCAGCCAGAATAGCTTGTTTCCAGTGGCGTGGAGAGCATGGGACTCACGTCTGAGCATACCCGGCCCATTCAGGGTGACAATTGCAAAAACAACAGTTGATGGACAGAATGCAGAACAATGTCATACATTCACCCCAGTACAGAGATCTGGGCCTAAATCCATAGTTTTTTTGCTCACCACACCACCCCAGTTCAGACATGAACTGGGGTGGCAGTTCGGGCTGGACTGTTCCCATGAGGCACTGGGTCAGACTGATTTGCATATGGCCATGTCTGAACTGGGGTGGCAGAGTGGGTTAAAGAACGGTGATGGATTAAACCCAGATCTGTTGACTGGGTGTGAGTGTTTGCTTGGTTCTGATGCTCCGTCCATCACCACCCCTTTTTGTTCCGCTTTGTTCGCCATAAGTTGGCAGGGTATGCTCAGACGTGAGTCCCTTGCTCACTTTGCCACTGGATGCAAGCAAGCCTGGATGAAGACGGCTGAAATGCCAGAAACCGGTCCTAGGAAGCTTGTTTCCGGTCCAGGGAAGGCACGGCTTGGCAGTTCGGGCTGGACTGTTCCCATGAGGCACAGGGTCAGACTGATTTGCATATGGCCATGTCTGAACTGGGGTGGCAGAGTGGGCTAACGAACGGTGATGGATTAATCCCAGATCTATTGACTGGGTGTGAGTGTTTGATTGGTTCAAATGCTCCGTCCATCACCACCCCTTTTTGTACTGCACAAATATTGTTGACAAAATTATCCTTTTTGAGATAAGCAATATTGTTGTACATCATATAGTTTTTACTAATATAGTGGTTAAAAATAGTGTTTTTAAATTATATTAACTTGTTTTAGTTGATATACAAATTTTATGAGTTACTATTGTTTATATAAATGCTATTGTCTTTGAAATTTAGCATGTAATTTCCAGTTGTACCGTCCTCCCTAGACTGGGTACTCATAAATGAATATTCCACTTATAGAACTTAGTACTTCACATATTTATTCCTCAGTGTGTAACTGCAAACCTAATGTTCTAAACCTGAACTCCATTGACTACACCTTAACACTTATATCATAGTGCTATGGAGCCAAATGGGACCCATCATCACTAACTCACAAGACACTACACCTAGATGGGTAGAGGCTACACCCCCCACACTCACAGAATGGCTGTCCTCTCTATATAAAACTTCTACGATTGATTTGGATAGACTGCAGAACAGCAAAAGGAAAGTAACATGGGATTGTTTGTTATATTGGTCTCAGCATTAGCCTATTTGTGTTAGCACTTTGAGATTTGGGAGAAGTTTAAGTTGATTATGTTTAAATGTAAATCTAAATTTAAAATTATTGTTTGATCCTATGATTATGCCTCATTAGAATCTCTCTGACTGGGTAGGGCCCAGTTCTTTTTTGCGCCCAGGTCTCCATTCAATACAGGCCCGTACCAACAGTCGTCGGTCACGTCTTATCAGAAGAGAGTGAGACCCCCCCTTTTCTTGGAAAGGGGTAAGTGACTTTTTGTGGAATTGCCACATACCGGTAGGTGGGCACTGTCCCTGGGTCCCACTTTAATTGCCTACGTCTCCTGTAATCGAGATACAGTAGCGACATTCTACTTTAAGTCGGCTCTGGTCTGAGGCGGATGAGGATAAAAAAAAAAGACACTACACCTCTTTTGTTAAATAAAAAATACAATTCTTTTTACATAATATATATTTACATACATACACACATATCTATATATGTATACATATATATATATCTATCTATCTAAATCTATCTATATCTATCTATCTATCTATCTATCTATCTATCTATCTATATCTATCTATCTAGCTATATAGACCCCGTGTGAGGTCGAAACGCGTCTTTTTGTTGCCTGAATCAACACCTCACTTAATTATCCTAATCTGGAGTGGCTCGTTTTTCCTACCAGTACCGGGAAGAATTTCTCAATTGCATATTTAAGTGGCGGTGGCTACTTCCGAGCCCCGACCCGTTTGGATGGGCGTCTTCAACAACCGCCGACTTCCATTTGCATATATATATAGAGAGAGAGAGAAAGAGAGATAGATAGATGGATAGATAGATAGATAGATCCATAGATAGATAGATAGATAGATAGATAGATAGATAGATAGATAGATAGATAGATAGATAGATAGATAGATAGATAGATAGATAGATAGATAGATAGATAGATAGATAGATAGATAGATAGATAGATATAGATAGATAGATATAGATATATACATTACAACTCCTCAATATGTCATCATGGAGCTCTGACCAAATGCCCAGATCGTGTCTTCTGAGGCTGGGAAGAGAGAAGAGAAGCATCCATGACTGGCACTAGTGATGTATGGACAGATGCAGTCAAAGGGCTCTCTACAGTCTCATCAAACCTGTCTAATTTCTGACATCAGACAATGGAAAATGTTGAGGCAAATGCCTGAAGTGCCAAAATGCTGGCGTAATGGACTTTCCAGGACGGTGAGCAGTCACCATGTGTCATTTACTAGTCACAACTTTGAAAGGTTCTGCATCAAAGGAAGCATCAGATTTGCATCTTCTATGTTGTCGCACCAATACTCAATCACTTTATTGAAAGTAGTGTTCTTGGCACATCGACGGTTGTCGGCATATGCTTTCATCTTTTGCTTACAGCACAAGTATGTTTGCCGAAGTTCGCCATCTGTTATAGATCTTCTGTTGGTCCATTGTGGTAACTTGGTCATCATGGCTCTCCCAAACAACAGGGTGGCAAGAATTTCACCTGCCATTGACAGAGGAGTTGACATGTAAGCTCGTAGAGCAGCATGGAGAGCAGACTTCAGATCAGCTTCTCCAATGTAGCATACTGGATAGTTTTTTTTAAGTGTGATCATAAAGCGTTCAACAACTCCATTCTCTTGTGGCCAAAGTAGTGTGCTATTCTGATGCTTCCCATTGAGGTGATTCAGGAAGTCTCTGAATTCTCGACTGTTGAATGGTAAGCCATTGTTAGGCTTTAGAATTGAAGGAACAACCCATGTTGCAAAAATGCCATCTAACCTCTTAATGTCTCTTTCTTGAGTGGTCAATGAGGGTTCTTCTACTAATGGAAAATTGGAGTAATCATCAATAACCACCATCAGGTGATCTGCATTGTCAGGAGTACTAAAGAAATCAACAGGATTCTCTCCCATACATGTTTTGGCAAATCAGACGTATTCAAAGCAAGCTGAGTGGTTTTGGGAGATAAGCAATTGCACAAATGACAGACCTTCAACTTTCTTTCAAATCTTTCATCATGAAAAGGAAACCAAACTCAATCTCAGAGAGCTCGTTTAGTGGCATCAATTCCACAATGTCCTTTATGGGCAACTTCAATTACTTGTTGTTGCAGACTCTCCGGTAAGCCAATTCTTGAACTATATAAGACAATACCTTCCTGAGTAACAGACAGTTCATCTTGCACATTTTCAAACTTGTGATATTTATTGCGCATCTGAGAGGTCGAGTGTGTTGTTTCCAGGATTGAGGTGTGATAATGTCTTTGAGCATCATTATGTCATTACCTTTGCTCGTTGCAGCAATGAATTGTTCTAATGAAATAGCGGCAGGCGTATTGGTTAATGTAGGCTTCAGCCACTTTGGAAGGGGTAACAGGGCACTGTACGGGCATTCGTGAAACTACTTTTCATGAATGCCCGTACAGTGTACTGGTTTTGATCTTTTTCTGGTCAGTGCATGATGTAGTCATATTCCTGTATTTGCAAACCCCAATGTTCAATACTAGGATGCATCTTGGCTCATGGGTTGCCAAAGATGGTAAGCAATGCTTGAGGATCCATTACAAGAGTGAAATCTTTTCCATACAGGAATACATGGAAATGTTCACAAGTCCATACCACTGCTGTGCTTTCTTTCTCCATTAGGGAATAAGCTGTTCAGTTTGTGACAAACTTCTGCCACAATATGCCTTCCAACAGTTGTGTGTCCACTGTGTTGAGCAAGGATAGCCCGCAACCCAACTGGGCTGGAGTCAACAACAACCTCGGTTTGGAGCTTTGGATCAAGATAGACCATTTCAGTGGCATTCTCAATTGCATGCATGATTTTCTAAAAACTATGTTCACATTAATGTGACCAGTAAAATGAAATTTTCCTTTTGTTAAGTCTCCTAAAAGAGTACTTATTGTGGCAAAATCATGTATGTATCAGGAAAAGAAACTGGCCAAGCCAAGGAAAGAACATAACATTATAACATCTAATGGGGGGATTGGTGGCTGATAAAGTTTGTACTTTAGCTGGATCAGCGTCATATCCCCATCAAAAAAGATATGTCCAAAGAATTTTAGTTTTGTGAAACTCACATTTCTCAGCATTTAAACTAAAACATGCAACAGTATGTAAATTACATACATGTGTAAGAGCCTTATTATGTTCCTTTGTGTAGCTCCAAAGACTAATACGTCATTACTGTAATTAAAGGCATTCATGACAGGTTGTATGATACATTGAATGACATCTTGAAAATGATTGGCAGCTGATGACACACTGAAATGTAAGTGTTTATATCTGAACAAACCAACATGGGTAAAAAAGATGGAAATGTACCTGCATTTCTTTTTTAGTTCCAACTGGTGATACCCTTTGTTCAGATCAAGGCGAGAAGACCTTGAAACCATTTAGCTATGTGATCATGCCGGCAATGTGAAGACCGGGATGTCGTTCTCTTTCAATTGCCTTGTTGACTTGACACATATCAACACTGATGAGTACAGCTTCTTCACGGTCCTTTTTGAGCACCACCACTATCGGTGAAACCCACACAGTTGGGCAGGTAGATCTCTCAAGGATATCATGCTTTAGTAACGTCTCAAGCTCTTTCTCAACAGCTTCTTGTGGATGAAATGTAATTTGTCTATGTCTTTGAGCAACAGGGCAAATGTCCTCATTGATATGCAGTTGCACTTTTAAGATCTTAAGTTTCCCTAATCAGTGAAACAACGAAGGGAACTAACAAACCATTTCATGATGAGCTTTCATGTTGTGCTTGCAGATATCAGTCCCGTATCATCAACAGTATTGAAACTAAGTAAACAGGCACCTGATGCAGTACCTTGATGTACATGAATGGTTGCTTGCACATTTATCCTTTTGTGTTTCATTGTTGTTATGAATGAACCTTGACTCTTTAATGGGGTCGATGCTGCCCATGTATACACTTACATCTTCAATTGCATGAGACGGGGCAATAGAGACAGTTCATTGGCTGAATCCGTGTTAATACATGAGATCGAGTTAACAGAACGGAGGATTTCATTGGATCCATCAAGTCCATCTATAGGGCATGTTTCAGTGCCAGAGTTATCAGCTACCTCAGCCAAGAGCCCCCGAACTTCTCCTGGGATTAAAGGAAGCTCACAGCTGGGTACTACCAGTTTTTGTCCGGTGGTTAACACTTCCTGCTCGCCCCCATCCTCACCCTTCAACATGCGTACTCAGCAGCAAAAGTTTTCACAAGCCCCTAAAGGAAATGATCAAACAAAGAAAAGGAAAGCGCGGAGCGCCCCTAAAGCTAGTCACCAGGTCTCAAAGCAGGCTAAGAATAAGAGTGTAGTATCTGGGACGGGAGGGTTTAAAGCTCCGACCACCGAGATTGATAACACCAAGGGGGGCGCTGCTAGTCTTGATCCATCTGTATCGGTGTCCGGACACCCTGACCCCTTAACAGTTCAGGATGATCTCTTAAAACGGCTGGAAGTAAAACTTTTAGTCTTGATTGATCCCGTTATGTCCAAACTAGAAGCCATCGACCAGAGATTAATCAAGATTGAGCAGCATGGGGGCGTGGCTAGCAGCTTAGAGGGCGAGCTCCGAGGTTGACGCGGCCCCTTCGTAAATCTGACTACTGATCCGATCATTACAACTACCCTGCGGGAAGGTACTGAAGCCCGGGACCGGGCGGCACACCCGGCAGCAACAGAAACGAAAATCCGTCAGAGGGAAGCTGAGTTGGCCGCGCTACTCGCTCAGGCCACGGAGGGGAACTGAAGCTGGGAGGCTGAGTGACTCCGGGACCCGACAGGAAGTGCAGCGGGCTGGGCGCCGAGGCACCGGAAGCAACCGCTGGTGGTGCGGCTCCGAGGGCGAGAGGTGTACACAGACCGTTGCGGACGTCGGAACCCGGATACCTGTGGCCCGGATCTATCTATATCTATCTATCTATCTATCTATATCTATCTATCTAGCTATATAGACCCCGTGTGAGGTCGAAACGCGTCTTTTTGTTGCCTGAATCAACACCTCACTTAATTATCCTAATCTGGAGTGGCTCGTTTTTCCTACCAGTACCGGGAAGAATTTCTCAATTGCATATTTAAGTGGCGGTGGCCACTTCCGAGCCCCGACCCGTTTGGATGGGCGTCTTCAACAACCGCCGACTTCCATTTGCATATATATATAGAGAGAGAGAGAAAGAGAGATAGATAGATGGATAGATAGATAGATAGATCCATAGATAGATAGATAGATAGATAGATAGATAGATAGATAGATAGATAGATAGATAGATAGATATAGATAGATAGATATAGATATATACATTACAACTCCTCAATAAGTCATCATGGAGCTCTGACCAAATGCCCAGATCGTGTCTTCTGAGGCTGGGAAGAGAGAAGAGAAGCATCCATGACTGGCACTAGTGATGTATGGACAGATGCAGTCAAAGGGCTCTCTACAGTCTCATCAAACCTGTCTAATTTCTGACATCAGACAATGGAAAATGTTGAGGCAAATGCCTGAAGTGCCAAAATGCTGGCGTAATGGACTTTCCAGGACGGTGAGCAGTCACCATGTGTCATTTACTAGTCACAACTTTGAAAGGTTCTGCATCAAAGGAAGCATCAGATTTGCATCTTCTATGTTGTCGCACCAATACTCAATCACTTTATTGAAAGTAGTGTTCTTGGCACATCAACGGTTGTCGGCATATGCTTTCATCTTTTGCTTACAGCACAAGTATGTTTGCCGAAGTTCGCCATCTGTTATAGATCTTCTGTTGGTCCATTGTGGTAACTTGGTCATCATGGCTCTCCCAAACAACAGGGTGGCAAGAATTTCACCTGCCATTGACAGAGGAGTTGACATGTAAGCTCGTAGAGCAGCATGGAGAGCAGACTTCAGATCAGCTTCTCCAATGTAGCATACTGGATAGTTTTTTTTAAGTGTGATCATAAAGCGTTCAACAACTCCATTCTCTTGTGGCCAAAGTAGTGTGCTATTCTGATGCTTCCCATTGAGGTGATTCAGGAAGTCTCTGAATTCTCGACTGTTGAATGGTAAGCCATTGTTAGGCTTTAGAATTGAAGGAACAACCCATGTTGCAAAAATGCCATCTAACCTCTTAATGTCTCTTTCTTGAGTGGTCAATGAGGGTTCTTCTACTAATGGAAAATT
This sequence comes from Lissotriton helveticus, assembly GCF_964261635.1. Taxonomy (NCBI): domain Eukaryota; kingdom Metazoa; phylum Chordata; class Amphibia; order Caudata; family Salamandridae; genus Lissotriton; species Lissotriton helveticus. Next base: position 1,070,190,989 of record NC_136069.1, on the reverse strand, counting down.
GGAGTAATCATCAATAACCACCATCAGGTGATCTGCATTGTCAGGAGTACTAAAGAAATCAACAGGATTCTCTCCCATACATGTTTTGGCAAATCAGACGTATTCAAAGCAAGCTGAGTGGTTTTGGGAGATAAGCAATTGCACAAATGACAGACCTTCAACTTTCTTTCAAATCTTTCATCATGAAAAGGAAACCAAACTCAATCTCAGAGAGCTCGTTTAGTGGCATCAATTCCACAATGTCCTTTATGGGCAACTTCAATTACTTGTTGTTGCAGACTCTCCGGTAAGCCAATTCTTGAACTATATAAGACAATACCTTCCTGAGTAACAGACAGTTCATCTTGCACATTTTCAAACTTGTGATATTTATTGCGCATCTGAGAGGTCGAGTGTGTTGTTTCCAGGATTGAGGTGTGATAATGTCTTTGAGCATCATTATGTCATTACCTTTGCTCGTTGCAGCAATGAATTGTTCTAATGAAATAGCGGCAGGCGTATTGGTTAATGTAGGCTTCAGCCACTTTGGAAGGGGTAACAGGGCACTGTACGGGCATTCGTGAAACTACTTTTCATGAATGCCCGTACAGTGTACTGGTTTTGATCTTTTTCTGGTCAGTGCATGATGTAGTCATATTCCTGTATTTGCAAACCCCAATGTTCAATTCTAGGATGCATTTTGGCTCATGGGTTGCCAAAGATGGTAAGCAATGCTTGAGGATCCATTACAAGAGTGAAATCTTTTCCATACAGGAATACATGGAAATGTTCACAAGTCCACACCACTGCTGTGCTTTCTTTCTCCATTAGGGAATAAGCTGTTCAGTTTGTGACAAACTTCTGCCACAATATGCCTTCCAACAGTTGGGTGTCCACTGTGTTGAGCAAGGATAGCCCGCAACCCAACTGGGCTGGAGTCAACAACAACCTCGGTTTGGAGCTTTGGATCAAGATAGACCATTTCAGTGGCATTCTCAATTGCATGCATGATTTTCTAAAAACTATGTTCACATTAATGTGACCAGTAAAATGAAATTTTCCTTTTGTTAAGTCTCCTAAAAGAGTACTTATTGTGGCAAAATCATGTATGTATCAGGAAAAGAAACTGGCCAAGCCAAGGAAAGAACATAACATTATAACATCTAATGGGGGGATTGGTGGCTGATAAAGTTTGTACTTTAGCTGGATCAGCGTCATATCCCCATCAAAAAAGATATGTCCAAAGAATTTTAGTTTTGTGAAACTCACATTTCTCAGCATTTAAACTAAAACATGCAACAGTATGTAAATTACATACATGTGTAAGAGCCTTATTATGTTCCTTTGTGTAGCTCCAAAGACTAATACGTCATTACTGTAATTAAAGGCATTCATGACAGGTTGTATGATACATTGAATGACATCTTGAAAATGATTGGCAGCTGATGACACACTGAAATGTAAGTGTTTATATCTGAACAAACCAACATGGGTAAAAAAGATGGAAATGTACCTGCATTTCTTTTTTAGTTCCAACTGGTGATACCCTTTGTTCAGATCAAGGCGAGAAGACCTTGAAACCATTTAGCTATGTGATCATGCCGGCAATGTGAAGACCGGGATGTCGTTCTCTTTCAATTGCCTTGTTGACTTGACACATATCAACACTGATGAGTACAGCTTCTTCACGGTCCTTTTTGAGCACCACCACTATCGGTGAAACCCACACAGTTGGGCAGGTAGATCTCTCAAGGATATCATGCTTTAGTAACGTCTCAAGCTCTTTCTCAACAGCTTCTTGTGGATGAAATGTAATTTGTCTATGTCTTTGAGCAACAAGGCAAATGTCCTCATTGATATGCAGTTGCACTTTTAAGATCTTAAGTTTCCCTAATCAGTGAAACAACGAAGGGAACTAACAAACCATTTCATGATGAGCTTTCATGTTGTGCTTGCAGATATCAGTCCCGTATCAGCAACAGTATTGAAACTAAGTAAACAGGCACCTGATGCAGTACCTTGATGTACATGAATGGTTGCTTGCACATTTATCCTTTTGTGTTTCATTGTTGTTATGAATGAACCTTGACTCTTTAATGGGGTCGATGCTGCCCATGTATACACTTACGTCTTCAATTGCATGAGACGGGGCAATAGAGACAGTTCATTGGCTGAATCCGTGTTAATACATGAGATCGAGTTAACAGAACGGAGGATTTCATTGGATCCATCAAGTCCATCTATAGGGCATGTTTCAGTGCCAGAGTTATCAGCTACCTCAGCCAAGAGCCCCCGAACTTCTCCTGGGATTAAAGGAAGCTCACAGCTGGGTACTACCAGTTTTTGTCCGGTGGTTAACACTTCCTGCTCGCCCCCATCCTCACCCTTCAACATGCGTACTCAGCAGCAAAAGTTTTCACAAGCCCCTAAAGGAAATGATCAAACAAAGAAAAGGAAAGCGCGGAGCGCCCCTAAAGCTAGTCACCAGGTCTCAAAGCAGGCTAAGAATAAGAGTGTAGTATCTGGGACGGGAGGGTTTAAAGCTCCGACCACCGAGATTGATAACACCAAGGGGGGCGCTGCTAGTCTTGATCCATCTGTATCGGTGTCCGGACACCCTGACCCCTTAACGGTTCAGGATGATCTCTTAAAACGGCTGGAAGTAAAACTTTTAGTCTTGATTGATCCCGTTATGTCCAAACTAGAAGCCATCGACCAGAGATTAATCAAGATTGAGCAGCATGGGGGCGTGGCTAGCAGCCGGAGATGGCGGCAGCTTAGAGGGCGAGCTCCGAGGTTGACGCGGCCCCTTCGTAAATCTGACTACTGATCCGATCATTACAACTACCCTGCGGGAAGGTACTGAAGCCCGGGACCGGGCGGCACACCCGGCAGCAACAGAAACGAAAATCCGTCAGAGGGAAGCTGAGTTGGCCGCGCTAATCGCTCAGGCCACGGAGGGGAACTGAAGCTGGGAGGCTGAGTGACTCCGGGACCCGACAGGAAGTGCAGCGGGCTGGGCGCCGAGGCACCGGAAGCAACCGCTGGTGGTGCGGCTCCGAGGGCGAGAGGTGTACACAGACCGTTGCGGACGTCGGAACCCGGATACCTGTGGCCCGGAGACCGTCTGTCGTCTGTGGAGACCCGATGTAAGCCAGGGAGCACCCCGGACCGCTACACGGAGACAGACGGACCAGCCGCGTCCGAGTACGGCCCCGCCATCTTGGACCCGGACTCCCTGGCGGCTCGGGGCAGAAGACGGCGAGTGAGCTGCCAGCCTCAGCGAGGTGCCCTGATTGTAACGTGGGGGCCGATAAGGAGTCCTTGCCCGGACTTCGGGAAGCCTGGCGAGAGGGTTCACCGAGACGTCGCTCCGGCCCCTTCGCCGCTGCAGGTGAGAGAAGTCCCGGCGGGGGCCCAGTCATCCAAGGCCCCACACCACACACCCTGCCTTGTATACTGCCGCGAACGTGCGGTGCCATTACCCCTTTGGCTCACCCGACTAGGGAGTGGACTGTGTCGCTGGAGTAGCCACTACAGAGCGTGGCGGCGGAGGGACATTGGCAGCGGCGGACGGTGGGCGCACCCCTGCGGCAGCCAGAGTGCTCCCGACTGGGGCCAAATTAATAAGCGGCGTGAAAGGGGCACGGTGAGGGCAACGTCTGTGAACAAGTGTGACCCAGGCCGCATGGCCGCGGACGACCTGCACCAACTCGCCGGCGGAGGTGTGTTTCCCTGGCGAGCCACACGACATGCCGGCCCGAACCGCATGACTCACCAATAATGTGGCCTGCAAGGAAGGGAGAGTGACGGTGACGACTGAGGGTCCATCCATCGGCTAGACCCACACGCATCCATAACCAATTGGAACACTGCGAGCCCTCACCGGGAATACCTACGATTGGCCTTGGTTCCCTACGCACACTGTTCCTAGCACCTGCTTCTCAGTGGTTCACCGCTGCGGCAACGGCCGGAATGGCGGGTAAGGGGGCAAAGGGTGGAAACACGCAGTCAAGACTCGAGAAGTACGCATTTGATAAACATTATCCTCCCCGACAGACGCGAAACTACCGGCGAACAAAACGGCCGACACGGCGGGAGGGAAGAAAGCGACTTTGGAGGACGTGATGCGGGCTCTGACACAGGTCCAAGCGACAGTGGGGTCGATATCAACTGAGATTACACTAATAAGAGCAGACTTCCACAAAATGTCGGAAAAAGTGAATTCGATGGAGGTGGTAACAAAGTCACTAGTGGAAGACGTCTCAGAACTGCAAATCAGTATGGAGCGGATCTCGAAAGAAAATAGAGAACTGCGTGACAAACTGGACGAGCAGGAAGGGCGCTCAAGACGGAACAACATCCGCATACTAGGGGTTCCAGAATCGGAAGACACTAGAGCTATGGACCTATATGTGGAGGGCTTGATCCAACAAGAACTTAAGCCCAAGGGTCTTTCCGCATTTTTCGGTGGAAAAAGCTCACCGAGTCCCTGGGGGTCGACCGAAAACAGGAGCATCCCCAAGACCGATCATTGCCCGACTCTTCAATTTCAGAGACAGGGATGCGATCTTACAGGCGGCAAGAAACTCACCCCCATTTAAAGTCCAAAACTCCACACTGGCGTTCTTTCCAGACTACACGGCTGAGGTCGCACGCAGGAGGAGGACATTCTTTGAAGTTAAAAAGGAACTGCGAGCGAGAGAAATCCCCTATGCAATGCTCTTCCCGGCCAAACTAAGAATAGTGGCGGACAATAAAACTTGGTTCTTTGATACCCCGGAGGCGGCTCACGACTGGCTGGAGGGCTGGAGAACAACGGGCCTGCCTCGCCGCTCCAATAGACCGAACAGACACCGCAATAATGACGCGCGGCCAAGCTCCCAGATATCCGGTGAAGACGCGGGACGGCGTTCGCCCCTGAGCGAGGTTCAAGAACGTGAAGACAATGAAGAACAATGACTTCCCGTGATTACAATGATAAACCAACTGTAATTCTGGCTTGGCGGGCTGCCAAGGACACTGGGCGGAGGTCCTCCGTGGACTTGATGAGGGGCCGCTGACTCCGGAGAGTCCTTCACCCCAGCGAACAAGTACTGTGTTTTGGGTTTGGGTTAGGCACTCTGCTGAGTTGGGGGGGCGGGCAGTTCCAAGTCCGTTTAGCAGGGGGGCAGGGAGGGGGGCAGTTGAGGGTTGGGGGGGTTGCGTTTTACAGGTAGTTTTACAGGTCTAGACTGGTTTGGCAGGCACACATATGCAGCATGGCGAGCTTCGGGCAACTCACTAGAATATGTTCACGGTGGCACGTAGTCACTCTTTACCGCAGGCACTATGGCACGTAACGCACAGACTGACTTAGGGGGGTGGACCCTGGGATGGGACCGGCGACATCTTTACATCTTTTGTCTTGGAATGTGAGGGGCCTAGGGGATAAGGTCAAACGAGGCTTAGTGTTACAAAGTATAAGGAGTTTCAACCCGGCCCTGGTCATGCTACAGGAAACACACCTGACAGGTTCTGCAGTACGTGCATTAGACAGGAAAGGCTACCGTATGATTGCCCACTCAGAATTCACTAGGGGGTCCCGTGGTACAGGGATACTGATGCACAGGTCCTCCAGGTACATACTTCAATCCACGAAGATAGACACGCAGGGGCGATTTGCGGCGGCGATAGGACAGTGGGAAGGGAGGCCGCTAAATGTGGTCTCGGCATATATTCCGCCGGCTTTGCATGCGGTCGCACTCCCAGAACTAGGGAAATTTCTGTTAGGACTCCCAGAGGGAGATCTCGTAGTGGGAGGAGATTTTAACGCAACGGTACACAATACCTTAGACAGATTCCCGGTACGAACTCAGGCCCCCGGGCCGTCCCGGCTGACTGACTTCCTCGAAGCGCAGGGTTTGATAGACCTTTGGAGAAGTTTCCATCCGACAGCCCAACAATACACTTACCATTCAGCGGTCCATGATAGCCTCTCCAGGATCGACTATTTTCTGGCGTTGAGCCACGGGCTCCTCACTATAGACGATGTACGGATCAGGCCGAGAGGAATCTCAGACCATTCCCCGTTGACGCTGACTCTCTCCAACCCGGAGCGGTCCCAAAGGCGCATTTACCCGATCTACCCGGGATATCTTAAGATACCCCAGGTGACCAAAGCACTTAAACAAGCAACCAGATGCTACCTCGCGGAGAACGAGGGTTCAGTGTCATCCCCTTCAGTCCTATGGGAGGCCTATAAAACGGTTCTCAGGGGACAAGCCATTTCCACCATAACGAGGCATAAACGCACCCAGAAACAAGAACTACTGAACTTAGAAGACGAACTCGCTAAGGACAATGAAGAACACATGGCCGACCCGACCGGAGATAAGCTGCACGCTCTCCAGTTGTGTCAGCGATGTCATACCGATCTTCTACGCCGAAGAGTGGGAGACAATTTGACGGCCACGGCGAACAGGATATACGAGTTAGGGGATAAGGCCAGCAAGCTTCTAGCATGGCTGGAGAAGAAACGGGAAGGGCAAAGGTCGATCCTGCAACTGAAGGACTCGCCGGGGGAAGTGCAAACCCGCCCTTCACTGATAGTTGAACTACTGGCTGATCATTATCAAACAGTGTATACCCCTGAAATAGAAGTTACGCAGGAAATGGCGGAGACAGCCCTTATGGGAGTGCCCACTCCTACACTGTCGCACGACAGGATGGAAGAACTTGAAGCTGACTTGACGACTGATGAGTTACAGTCGGCTATCACAGCATTGCACCCAGGAAAAGCCCTAGGCCCTAATGGAGTACCAATTGAGTGGTACAAAACCATGTCGGAGACGCTGGCCACACCCCTGCTTAATATGTTCGTGGAATGCCGGGAAAAGGGACAGCTGCCACCTGACCAGCGCATGGCGACTATTGTAGCGATCCCGAAGCCTGGCAAACCACCTGAGGAATGCGGCTCCTACCGGCCGATTTCCCTCCTCAATGACGAGAGTAAAATATTAGCGAAACTATTAGCCACTAGATTGTTGCCACACCTTGCACATCTAATTCACCCAGACCAGTCGGGGTTCATGCCTCATAGAAGTACGGCGATGAATCTCAGACGCCTGCATGGTGTGATGGCAAGAGCCCCGTTGTTGAAGGAATCTGCAGCAATCCTCTCGTTAGACGCCAAAATGGCATTCGATTTGGTGGAATGGAAGTATCTCTTTGCGGTCCTACAGCATATGGGTTTTGGGCCGAAATTTGTAGCATGGATTAGGCTATTGTACAATGACCCTGTGGCGTGAGTAACGGCAAATGGCCACATCTCGAGAGTTATTCAGTTAGCAAGGGGCACGAGACAAGGCTGTCCGCTCTCGCCACTGTTGTTCGCTTTAGTGCTGGAGCCGTTGGCCACGGTCATTAGAACCACCAGGCTACTGCGGGGAATAGCCTGGGAGAGCGACTGGGAGGACAAAGTGTCGCTGTACGCTGACGATATGTTAATATACCTAACCGACCCGGCGGAGGGGATTCCAGTATTGTTGGCATTGTGTGAGCGACATGGCGTAGCCTCCGGCTATAAAATCAACTGGACGAAATCGGTGCTCTACATGTTACGTGGGACGCCGCCGCACTTGAGCGGGGATTGTCCTCTGCTACTAGAGGCCATCTCCTTCAGATACTTAGGAATCCAAATTACACGAGACCACGGGGCCTTTCAGGACATGAACCTGAAGCCGTTGCTCGACAGACTAAAAGCGGATGTCCGGCACTGGAAGACCCTTCCGCTGACACTGCTGGGAATGGCGGCGCTTTTCGAGATGTTGGCGCTGCCCCGTTTCCTCTATGTCTTGGAAAATACACCGGAAATGGTCCCACCTTCCTTTTTTAGACAGATATCAGGACAGTTGTCAGGCCTCTTGTGGGGGAGCCGGCCGGCTAGGGTCGCACAGGCGAAATTGGTTAGAGACTGGTATAGTGGAGGAATTGCGCTCCAAAACTTAGAATTATATTATTGGGCGGCGCACCTCAAGGTGATTAACCAATGGTTACATGCCCCGCAGGACGACCCAGCATTTCTAGCGGACCGGCGACAGCTGGGCACTACTACCCTTTTGGCCCCGCTTTACAATAAAGGCCTAACAGCGAAATTCGTTGGCCCGACTAAACACACTGTAACACTATGGCACAAAGCTCAAAGACGACTAGGCTGGGAGGGTGTGATCACACGGCTTACACCCCTGTGGGACTCCAAAGCCCTGGGCAACTTACGTAACAGCAAGGGCTTTACCCAATGGGATAACATCGCGATCTCCACGGTGGGTGACATGTGGATGAGAGATGGGGTAATTCCGTTCGCGACCCTGAGGGAGCAGTACGGGCTGGGCATCTCTGAAACTTACCGGTACATACAGGTTCGACACGCATTACTGGCCGCAATTACACCGGGAACACAGGTCCCAGAATCAGCCCCTTTAGAAGACCGACTCCTTACAGAATACATGGAGGCTAGCGCCACCTCCCTCACATATCGCAAACTGGTAAACAACCTGCCTGACCCATTACAGACACTGAGAGGCAAATGGGAGGATGAGCTCGGGGAGTTAGATGAGGCAGATTGGAATGCGGCACTGGCATCGCCTAGAGAAGCTGGAATCTCGGCGAGATTCCGACTAATACAATTTAAAATACTACACCGGGTATATTACACACGCACCACCCTACATAAAATTCAGAGGGCGGATCACCCTTACTGTTTGAGGAATTGCGGGGAAGAGGGCACGCTGTTCCATACCCTGTGGTCCTGTCCTAGCATGGTAGAGTACTGGAGGCGAATAACGCGCACCATCGCCCAAACCCTGCAGCTCCCCATCACACCTGACCCTAGAATCTGTTTGCTGAATGTATGGGGCCCGAACAACCTGACTCCACAGGGGAGGCAGTGGGTAATTATTGGAATGATGTTGGCAAAGCGAGACATAGCTCAGAAATGGGGGGCTTCGGAAGCACCGACCTTGGCGCAATGGTGCCGAAACATGGACATGCTCATGGTGATGGAACGTGCGGTGTATCAACAAAGAGCCAACCCACGTAAATGGAACAAAATATGGCTGCCCTGGAACACATATAGGGGGGAAATTTGTGATCCGCTACCTGAGGAGGAGGATATAGATAGTTCAGAAGAGGAGGAAGAAGTAGAGTAGGTGTGGGAAGCGGGAGGGGGCTTCACGAATAGCAGAGGGGTCCTGCGACGTCCGTGCCCACCTGAAGTGAACAAAACATATGCATCCTGTGTGATACCAGGCCCTACTCGATATGTTGCTACTGTGGGATATAATAACTCATATATACAATACTACTAAGCTACCAATCTCTGAACCTAAAGTTGAATGTTATGTAATAAAAAGAATAGTTGCAATACCGGTCGGCTGCGGCTGAATGTTGACGCGGCACCGACAATGAAATACAATTAAAATACTTTGTCTTGCTGCAACAATAAAAACAATTTAAAAACAAGATTGAGCAGCATATATTTAAGGCCCAACCCACCTGTCCTGGGGAATAGACAGCCTGAAGACATAGCTACTGGTCAGACGGGAAATCTATCTAGGTTATCATGTCATGATGTGGTCCGCCCACCCCCTTCTTTGGTAATTCCTCCAAAACCATCTATACCACTCTTACCATCATATAACGCTGTATTGATTGGCAGGGAAGGGCCAAAGGGCCCAGTGGGGAGACTACAGGGTTTGGGAGGGGACTTGTCGGCGGTTGTTTCTCTCCACATTACACCTGAGGCAACACCACACACCATAGTACTGGCCAATGTCCCGAAACTCCAACTTCGAGAAGTGGAACACTGGTCCTCACTTAAGAATAAGGCCCTCCTTTTTCAGAACACTAAGACAGGGCTTGGGAACCATCTCTTCACAGAGTTTAAGATGGTTAGAAGGTTTGCTTGGGTAGGCCATTCCAACAAAGGCCTGGATGGTGACTGTGTAGTTTTAAGGTTCAGGTCTCTGAACATGGTTCAGTGTATCCTGGAAAGGGCTGCCTCCTTCTGGGTTAGCACAGAGGCTAATAATGTTTTCCTGTTGGAATACTTCTACCAATCAGGCATAAACCCCAGAGGGGCAACCCAGAGGATACATTTGAACCCATTAGGCCCTAACAATTGTGCAGTTAAGACCTCTAATAGATTTGAAGTATTTAGCTTGCTGAAAGACAATGATTGACTGTATTCTAAAACTGGTTTTACTACTCCTGGGGAATCTGTAACCAAGGTTTCAGGAGAATACAAAACTATATTGAACATCCAGAGCCAAGGGGGCCCTTTGCTAATAACAACTGATGCACCAGAGGGCCCAAATAATTGGGAAGATCGATCAGGGGCAGATGATAGTTCAACTGAGATTAAAATGAATGGTGTGTGTTCAAAACTGGGTAAAACTGTTTTTTGTGTAACCCCTGGTAATAACCGGTTCCATCCAAGTTGTAACTCTAGCCCTGGTCCTTTAAAATTTGCTTTGGTTTCATGGAACATTGCTGGGTTAAAGAACAAATTAACATCACTAGACTGGCTATCTTTCATTGATCAAAATGATGTTTTGATATTTCAGGAATCCTGGTCAATGGACCCGGAGTTTAGACAAGGTTATTTAACATTTTTTAAGCCTGCTATTCCTGGTCAGCGGGGTAGACCTATGGGGGGACTAACCGCCCGGGTGAGACTGGATGACAGCTATAAAGCTCAAAAGATGAACTCTGAGAGCAGTGATATCTTAATAATTAAAATCCAGATCCTGGAGATCGAGGGACCTTTTTATTTTCAATATCTATGCTAGAGGGAAGCCCGGAGGCAAAGCCTCTGATTTTGTTGCCCTGTTAGATTGCTATCTTGATTATTATAAAGGAATGGGTAATATATTAGTAGCGGGTGATTTCAATTGTTGCTTTGAACCTCTAGATACCAATGATGTAGGTCTTGCCCTTGAGGAGGATCTTTCTTGGGACATTCCGCAACTATCACTACACCCCATTAAAAAGTGGACAGAAGCTGCACTGCAGCTAAAAGTATTATGCTTAGAACACGGGGGTAAGGGCTGTGAATGGGAGGACGAAATCAGATAAGCAGGGTGCTCCCACATTCAGTAGCGGACCGCATAGTAGTCGTATAGACTATATACTTTTTAATAAGGAACATTGGTACTTTCTCAAGGACATGGTTGTCATGGAAATGGTGGAAAGTGACCACAACGCCCTGGTACTGTGTCTTCATTTGTTAGGAAGTTATGCCCCAGAAGTGTGTTCAGTGGGTACTGAAGTGCAGCTTAGCAATGATACCAGGAGAGTAACATGGTCAATTTGTCTCAACAAAGAGGATCATTTAGTGGTTTTGAGCAAGTTGGTCTCCGAGGCAACAGTAGATCTTCAAAATTGTTTTACGCAGCAGGAAATTGAGTCTAAAGTCATTCCTATCCATACTAAAAATTTTAACAAGCTCATGGGCTTTTTTACAATTAACGTACAAAATTCCAAGAACAGTGCCAAACTAGTGGTGGAAACATAGTATGGGAAATCTTGTAGGGAAGCATATAAAGCATTAGCTAGGGCGATAAGATCTAAAAACAGGGACAGAATTAAAAATGCGAGGGCGGAATATAAGCAAGTGCAACATAAGGCTAAAAGGGAATGGGACGAGCAGTATTGGAACGAGCTACACCATGCCAGTAAAGACAGGAATATGGTTGCATTCTGGCATTTGGTCAAATGGGGCAAGGTAGTGTATCACCTTTCAACCATATAGCACCGAAATGGTGGGTTTCACTTTTTATGACTCAATTTGCCTCCCCTGTTCGAGATTCTGAGCCGTGCCATGGTTTTCCCAATATCCCTGTAGACATTCCTCCCTTACATTTCACCAAGCTGGAGGTTGATATAGCACTTAACACGGCCCGAGGGGTAGAGCACCCGGGTTGGACTGTGTACCAGCTGACCTGTTCTTACATGAAAAGGAAGTATGGGTGACTTACATCCAGTCCCTGGCGAACGCTATTGCAAAAGGCTCCCCTATACCTGATTCATGGAAGGGCGCTGAGATTATCCTGATTTTTAAAAAGGGGGATTGTTCAGATCCTGGTAATTATAGGCCCATAAGTTTAATTGATTGTATCCAGAAGGTGACTGCTAGGCTCGTGTTGAGCAGAATCCAAGGCTGCATCAACAAGTTTGATATCCTGTCCCCTTTACAGGCTGTGTTCCACTCACACACGAGCACTATCGATCAGGTTTTTAGATTTGTTTTAATTTACTGGCGTGCGGTGATCTTTTGAGGCGGCATGCTGTATGCCGCGTTTGTAGATCTTAAGTCGGCATTCGACTTAGTGCTGCATGCCAAGATGTGGAGTGTTTTCGCTGAACAGAATATGCCCCTGTATCTACTGGCTTTTCTAATCAAACTTCATGATGCGAACTTCGCACAAGTGCGATGGGGTCAGCAAGGGAGGCAACCGATAGATTCCCGATCGCCAGAGGGGTTCGTCAAGGGAGTGTAATTGCGCCAACACTCTTTTCCTTGCACATTAACAGGGTAATCCAGTATTTTATGAATCACCCCACTGACGCTCCCACACTTGATGGTAGGAAGATCCCTCTGCTAATGTTTGCAGATGATACCCTGTTAATCTCTAAAAAGCAACAAGGTCTCCAGAAGGCGATTGTGAGATTTGAGGTGTTTTGCCAGGACCATGGTCTTAATATTAATGTGAACAAGACAAAGTTCATGGTGTTACATAAGCATAAGATTGTAAGAGAGAGGGTAGCTATGAATGAAGTCACTTTAGAGCAGACCCAAGTTTTTACCTACTCACCTACTTCTTTTTACTGTTCACAATCCCGGGAGAGTATTGCAAGATGGCAGCATTTAAAAAAAATTGAATTTATATGTTATTCATGACAGTACTTATGCCTTATAAAACACCTCTCAATAACTAGGTACACAGAATGCCTTTCTAGTAGTAGACAGCATTGAGAACTCACCTACTTATGTTTTACTTTTCACAAACCACCAAGAATCCCACAGGATCACAAACATTTTGAAAACGAATATACATTTATTCCCAACACAGTAGTTATGCCTTCAGGCCTCCTGTCCAAATCTAAAGGGACAAGATGTCTTTCTCCTGCCCCCATATTTAACTATTTTACCTAATTCTCACAACAACTACAAATTTTCACAGTGAACAGTAATGGCGGCCATTTAATTTCAAAACCTCCAAGAGCCAGCCAAACAGAGCCTTGCTCCAACGTGACTCGTGTGAGAAGGGTGAAGAGGAAAACAAGCTTCTCAGCAAATCACGGGATCCATTTTAAAATTTGCTCTACTGTGAAACCCTTGCGAGACTATCATGGACCAAACCGTCCAGATATAAAATAATTTTTTAACTTTAATAGAGCACTTGATGTCTTGTATTGCTTAGTTTTCTTATATTGGTACAAAAGGGGGTGGTGATGGACGGAGCATCTGAACCAATCAAACACTCACACCCAGTCAACAGATCTGGGTTTAATCCATCACTGTTCTTTAGCCCACTCTGCCACCCCAGTTCAGACATATGCAAATCAGTCTGACCCTGTGCCTCATGGGAACAGTCCAGCCCGAACTGCCAAGCCAGGCCTTCCCTGGACCGGAATCAAGCTTCCTAGGACCGGTTTCTGGTATTTCAGCTGTCTTCAGCCAGGCTTGCTTGAATCCAGTGGCAAAGTGAGTAAGGGACTCACGTCTGAGCGTACCCTGCCAACTTATGGCGAACAAAGCGGTACAAAAGGGGGTGGTGATGGACGGAGCATCTGAACCAATCAAACACTCACACCCAGTCAACAGATCTGGGTTTAATCCATCACCGTTCTTTAGCCCACTCTGCCACCCAGTTCAGACATGGCCATATGCAAATCAGTCTGACCCTGTGCCTCATGGGAACAGTCCAGCACGAACTGCCAAGCCATGCCTTCCCTGGATCGGAATCAAGCTTCCTACGACCGGTTTCTGGCTTTTCAGCCGTCTTCAGCCAGGCTTGCTTGAATCCAGTGGCAAAGTGAGCAAGGGACTCACGTCTGAGCATACCCTGCCAACTTATGGCGCACAAAGTGGTACAAAAGGGGGTGGTGATGGACGGAGCATCTGAACCAATCAAACACTCGCACCCAGTCAACAGATCTGGGTTTAACCATCACCATTCTTTAGCCCACTCGGCCACCCCAGTTCAGACATGGCCATATGCAAATCAGTCTGACCCTGTGCCTCATGGGAACAGTCCAGCCCGAACTGCCAAGCCATGCCTTCCCTGGACCGGAATCAAGCTTCCTAGGACCGGTTTCTGGCATTTCAGCCGTCTTCAGCCAGGCTTGCTTGAATCCAGTGGCAAAGTGAGCAAGGGACTCACGTCTGAGCATACCCTGCCAACTTATGGCGAACAAAGTGGTACAAAAGGGGGTGGTGATGGACGGAGCATCTGAACCAATCAAACACTCACACCCAGTCAACAGATCTGGGTTTAATCCATCACCGTTCTTTAGCCCACTCTGCCACGCCAGTTCAGAAGTGGCCATATGCAAATCAGTCTGACCCTGTGCCTCATGGGAATTGTCCAGCCCGAACTGCCAAGCCATGCCTTCCCTGGACCGGAAACAAGCTTCCTAGGACCGTTTCTGGCATTACAGCCGTCTTCAGCCAGGCTTGCTTGAATCCAGTGGCAAAGTGAGCAAGGGACGCACGTCTGAGCATACCCTGCCAATTTATGGCGAACAAAGCGGTACAAAAGGGGGTGGTGATGGACGGAGCATCAGAACCAAGCAAACACTCACACCCAGTCAACAGATCTGGGTTTAATCCATCACCGTTCTTTAACCCACTCTGCCACCCCAGTTCAGACATGGCCATATGCAAATCAGTCTGACCCAGTGCCATATGCAAATCAAATCAGCTCCTTACTCCCAAATTCCTCTCGTGAAAAGAGTATCAGCACTCGCGGGGAGGATTTTCAGATATTTATTTCATAAACAGACGCGTTTCGGATTTCCTTTGTCATTGTTTTCAAAAAGACACTGAGAGCGGCCATTTTGACTGCTTGCGTCCTGATTAATAGACATAGAAAGGAGACTTCACCATTGTAAATCAATTCTTTTCATGCATGAAATATGATTTTCTTGTGATTTACGAACTGGGAGACTAGACAATGAAGAACGCACTCTGTCACAGAGGAACAGAGATGTAGGAACAGAACAAGAAGTACCATCAACTAGTTTCAAACGTGTGTCACAATTTACGCCTCAACTGTCATATGACGCAACCGATGCATTCTCAGATGCAGTATTGAAAGATTTAATTAGGCTCCGCACGAAGAGGGAAATTCCTAAAATGACTAAGAAGAACATCTCTAAAGAGCAAAGACACATATTGCATGAATTTGAAACAAATCATTAGATCATCTGCAAACCCGCAGACGAAGGGGGAAATATTGTTCTAATGACGAGGGAACAATATTGCCAGGAGGCATTAAGACAGTTGAACGACAACAAGTTTTATGAGAGAACATCAACTATTTCTTGGTAGGGGTTACTATGTGGGACAAAATGCTTGACTTCAAGATAGACAATTTGGAAGATGGTGATCATTACCAGCTACAATTAATCTTATCAGGATCTGTGATCCAAGAACTGGATGTGTCTGCTATACCCACTGCTCTACTACCAAATGTGGGAAATGATCGCAGATCAATAAAGTGGCCCTTGATATTGGGAAATACAGTGATTTTAACTTAAATCTATAATGCTTTCACTCCCTTTATTGACCTTCCTGTTACCGATATCCATATAGTTGATGTACATAATAATCTGGCTGGCACCCTAAAAGTACTCTTAACTAAAGCACCAGCAAGAAATCCAACTGCATCCCCAAAGAAAAGCATATTGAGCAATCCTTGGTATACGAAGGAATGCAGTAGGGCAACAAAAGACCTAGGGCCCGATGTAGGTAATTTTTTTTTACCGGTTCATAAATACCGACTCATACCTAATCGGTATTTATGAACCGAAAACCCAAATGTAGGTAAAAATCCAGAAAAAAATACCGAATCGGTATCAATCGGTATTCAAACTCGGTAAATACCGATTCGGTAATATCCGACTCGGTAACACCCATACAACCCTATGGCCTTCCAGTCCCATAGGAATGAATGGGAGACACCGAATCGGAATTTACCGAATTGGTAAATACCGAATCGGTAAATACCGAATCGGTAAAATCCGATCTCGAAATTTCGAATACATGACATGTGAGCCTGTGCACCAATCAGGGACACCCACCACACCCCACATCCTAGCATCTGAGAGATCAGCCAATCAGTTGCAAGTACCACACCCCAGTACCTGGAGGTGGCCACACCCATGCAGGTGCAGAGCAACAGAACTGCAGAGAGAGCTGGAAGGGAGACAGAGGAGCAGGCTGCAGTGAGACCAAGAGAAACAGCATGGAGTCCCAGGAGGAACAAAAGGATGGAGGGGACAGGAAGAGAAAGGTGAAATTCAGCCCAACAGAGCTCCAGGTGCTGGTGGAGGAGGTTGTGCAGCACTACAGCCAGCTGTTCGGGAAACAGTCTCTGCTTGTAGCTGAGTCTGTAAAGAGGACCACCTGGCTGGCAATACAGAGCAAGGTCAATGCTCTAGGAGTGACCCACAGAGAAATTGACGACATGAAGAAGAGGTGGTATGATCTGAGGATCACCACCAAAAAAAAACTAGCCACCCAGAGGAAGGAATCAGCAGCAACCGGTGGGGGGAAGAGCCGTGCCCCAAGTCTCACCGACCTGGAGCAGCTCGTGGAATCAACCATGGAGCCTGAAAGCATACATGGGATCGAGAATGCTGATAGCTCAGCCAGAGCTGCAAGTAAGAAAGGTAAGATGCATGGACATGTACCCCACCCATTCCCAGGCCCCTTCCCCAATGTGGGTGAATCACTCACAATCTAGCACACATGACTGTAGTCCCCAGCAATGCATCATGGTAGTTGTAGTCATAGGTACATACATCAAAGCTGCCAACACCGAACCCTGCATGCCATGCCACACTCCCAATGCACAAACAGTCTAGGCAAATGAAAATGTGTGTTAGGAATCTGTGTTGGGAAAACAGGCAGCTAATCATTGTCCATGTCTGTTCACAGGAGAGTCATCGCGCAGAGCAGCGCCAGGAGGGGAGTGTAGTGCCACAACATCGTCTGCGCGGGAGAAGGCAAAAGACACTGCTGGACCTAGCACTGTGCCTGAGGAAACATCCACACCCCAGGCACCCACAGCAATGGAGCACGACACCACTGCTCAGCCACTCTCGCCCCTGCTGTTCGACACACAGACTCAGCCAGCACCAGCAGAAGCCACAACACCCAGCTCAGGGTCCCCTGTGCGCGTGAGGCCAAGGAGGCAGGATGTCCCACCTTTACGGATCCTGGAGAGCTCCGATGAGGAAGTGGTAGTGGCTCCCAGACCTACTACACCAACAATGGCTGGCCACGCTGGACAACTTGGCTCACTGGGATCTGGCCGTGCAGGTGACCGTGTCCGTAGGGCACAAGAGCAGGATGAGGGGCAGGATGTGCAGGGTGTCTTCGCTGGGCTTGAAGCCACAATGGTGAAAGTCCAGCGTATGCAGGCCAAAGGCATCATGGCTGTGCACCGGCAGGTGCACATCCTGAATACCAGGATGTCGGACATTGATCGGGGGATAGGTGCATGGCAAGGGGAATGGAGGCCATGGGCAAAGGGATGGAGGCAATGGGCAAAGGGATGGAGTCCATGGCAGAGGGGGTGAGGGGCATGGAGGTGCGCATGGGCTCCCTCTGTGACAGGCTGCAAAGTGACCAAGAAGAGAGGCGCAGGTATATGCGCGAGGTCAGGCTGCTCAATCAGTCGATTAACCGGTTGGCAACTTCCACCACCCTGCAGTGTCGCCGCTCTGTTAATCTGCAGACTGACATTGTTCACTGCTGCAGTGACTTGTCCCGGGGGATGGGGAGGGTGACATCAGCAATGGAGGCAATGCTGACACAGCTGACAGCCACAGGTGGCAACATGGTTGTTGGGGACACTGAGGAGTCAACGAGCAGGAGTGGGTCCAGCACGCCTGTTCAGGACATACCTAGGAGCAGCAGACTCCATGCCGAAGACACTGGCACCACTGCACATGTAGACCCCCAGCCCCGTGCCTCGCAAAACATCATGCGTAAGCGCAAGCATTGAAAGATATATTGATCACAGGACAGGTCAAAGTGAGGAAACTTTGGCAAAAGATTGTGCAAGGTGCATTTAATTTGATTAATGTTTTTTTGGAAGGTGCAGTTGTGTACATTAAAGTGAGTGTTCCAATCACTGGACATGGCTGTGTGTCATCGCTCAATTAGAATTATCTGTTGGTAATTTCAGCACGTCGCAGTAGACCATCTGTTGCTGGTGCTGCTCCTGCTGCATTGTGAGCTGCTTGTACTGTCCCATCATCAAAGTCCTCATGATATGTGAGTTCTATCTCTGTGCCCTCCTTGGTGGCAAGATTGTGCAGCATGGCGCAGGTCGCAATAATCTTGCAACAGATTATTGGCGTGTACTGACGTGCACCTCCACTCTTATGGAGGCACCTAGATCTACTTTTCAGCAGCCCAAATGTACGTTCCACCACCCAACGTGTTGTTCTGTGTGCCAGGTTATAACGCCTTTCACTCCTGGTGGATGGGTTCAGGTAGGGGGTGAGCACAAATGAACGCAGGGCATATGCACTGTCACCTGGGTGGGAAAGGATAATTAGATTAGTCACATACTCAGGAGTGCTCCTTCTGCATGAACTGTCAGAGTGTCTCACACATACTTACCCAGCAGGTATCCATCACCAAAATCACCAGCAACAAGGCGTCTGTATATCCCACTGTTGGTGAATATGTAGGAGTCGTGGGTACTCCCAGGATATTTGGCTACAATGTCCGTTATCATGTTGCTAGCGTTGCAGATCACCTGCACATTGATTGAATGTGTGGACTTCCGGTTTCTGTAAATGTGCTCAGTTGCTGCAGGTGGGCATAGTGGGATGTGCGTACCATCGATGCATCCTATTATGTGCGGGAACTGTGCAAGTTGATAAAATTCGGTTTTTGTCCTTGCTAGTTCTGCAGGTGTCTCAGGGAACTCAATGTAGTGCTCCATCCTCTGCATCATGGCGTTTAGGAATTTTCTGAAGAAGCGTGACAGGCAGCTCTGGGACACTCCACCTACAGTGGCTATCACGTGCTGGTAGCTCCCAGAGGCAAGAAGGTGTAGGCAGCACAGCACCTGTACATGGGGTGGGATGGCATGTGCTCTTGGGGTTGGGTGTTCCAGATATGGGTGGAGGTCCCTGATCAAGTCCAGGATTGTTCTGGGGTGGAGTCGGTACCTTTGCAGGATCTCTGCTTCAGTGAGTTGGAAGAGGGTGATCCTCTGCCTATATACCTGCTCCTCCCTTAGCCAGACCCTCTCTCCTGCTGCCTGTATCCGTAGCCGCCTTGCAATTACGTAGAAGGCCGCCATTGTGGGTGTACTGTTGCATTTTGGGAGCTTCTTATATATCCTGTTCCTGGTTTCCACCTGCTTCCAATCCATGTTAAATACCGACTCTTAAATACCGAATTTCACGAAATTCTGTATTTCCTGACTTTGCTACATCTCAAATGGCCTTTTTTACCACTTCGGTAAATATGAATTCGGTATTTACCGATTCGGTAACTTACCATTTCTTATTTACTGATTCGGAGATTATGTATTCGGTGAATTCCGAATCGTGTAATACCGAATCGGTGTTTTACCGACTGGTATTTACCGATTCGGTACGTTTTTGGTGACATACATCTCGATGCACTAATACCGGTCGGTAATGGCCGAATTTACCGATTTTCGGCCGTTACCGACCGGTATTTGGCTACCTACATCGGGCCCTTAGTGAAAGCTTTAAAATCGAAATCACCGTCTGAGGTATGTGCAGCCAGAGTTCAGTGTAAGACAGCATTGATAGTAGCCAAGCATAACTGAGTCAATTCAAATTGGTTGAACTTAGTTAATAGGACGTTTTGAAAATAATAGCCCACGGGAGCAAGGATTCAGACTCACTGAATGACTGCTATATGAATCAGAATGAATCAGTAGAACACTTTGCAAATCTTTACTCACATGGCAATGATGATGACCACTCACTTTTCATAGCCCCTCCTACTCGTGTTTGTGGTTGCGCAACACGTGCCATGTCACTAGAACCATATGTCACCCTAGAGGCGACAAAGTGAGCATCAGGGTTATTAAACTGTGTAAAGTCACTTGCCCAGATAAACTTCCAGGAAAGTTATTGTGACAGCCCTAACAATATGGTGCCCATATTTCAATCTGTTGTGTACCTCTACAGTCTTAGGAGCCCCAAAACCAGACACCAAGAAAGGTACTGAGATATTTCCCATTTATAAAAAAAGAAGATCTAAACAATCAGGGATATCTATAGACCAATTAGCCTTCTGGATATTCTTCAGAAGGTCTATGCATGACAGATTGAATAAACTCATAGATTTGATAGAGGCCAGTAAGATCTTGTCACCTTACCAGGCAGGATTAAAATCAAGAGTGAGCACAATAGGCCATGTGTTTAGGCTCATTCTCATCATCTGCAAATACACAAAGCTGAGGGATGGCCATTTATATATAGCCTTTGTTGATCTAAGGGCAACCTTTGATCTAGTTCCCAGGGGATCGTTGCGGGCTTCATTCAAGGAGCTGGGAGTTCCCCAGGATCTTCTTATTCATCTAATAAAATTACACCATAAGAATTATGGTCAAGTCTGCTGGGATCCACGGGGTCAATTTACCGATCGTATCCCTACACGTAGAGGTGTGAAACAAGGTTGTCTTCTTATGCCCACACTTTTCTCCCTTTATGTGAATTATGTTATTACGGTTCTTCTTAAATGCAATAATGTTTCTACACAGTTAGAACGGTCCCAGTCCCTGCACTTTTATTCGCAGGTGACACTCTTCTATTATCACAAATATCGAGAGGTTTGCAGAAATTACTGGATAATTTCAATCTATATTGCGAAAACAATGGTCTGGAGATTAATTCCCTTAAGACCAAATTTATGGTGCTGAGGCCTCATTAGTCTGCAGCAGAAGAAACTTGAATGTATGACAAGATTTGAGTATCTGGGCATTACACTATATAGTAAATTACTCACGGCTCCACACATCCAAAGCGAAGAGCATTACTTCATCATAGAGCCATGGCAATCTCTAAAATGCATCAGGCAACATTGTCTAGAGCAATTGGCCTTTGTAAATTACCAGCACAAGCAGCAGCCCTATCTGGTGCTGAAATCTGGGACCTTTCTAATACAGAATTGCTGACCGAGAGTAAAAAAACATTTGTAAGGTCCCTTTTACACCTCTCCAAAAGTACACATTTTATTCCTATGTTCCATGATGTTGCAATCAAGAGAATAGAGCATGTAGCATTGTTAAGGCCCCTCCTCTTCTGGGTTGTGTTTTGAGTAGTAGAGGAACTTGCGCCACATAGGAGCTTGGCCAACACACCACCTTTCCATGGTTTAGGCACGTTGAATCTTGGTTTACCAAATTGGGGCTCAGGACATTTTGGACTGATCCCTACTCCCTAAATGTGACTTCCAGAATGCAATTGAAATCCCTTTTTGGGATTATGATATTTCTGGCTTACACCACAGTTGCAGTTTGGCTAGACTGTTAGCTCAATTTTTGGAACTAAAGTCCAGAACCTATTTTGAAGAGTTTTTGGATGCACCCCAGCCTCAGCTGGCCAAGACCCTGTACATAAAGTTCTGTTACGATATTTCAGAAATTGAGAAAGGCAGTTTCTTCTGAAGATGGAATTTGCTCTATGTGTCAAATGAACACTAAGAAATTGTTTCCCATTTTCTGTGTTTTTTTGCCCATTCTCTGCAAGGCCAAGAAGCAATACTTTGTATTCACCTAGGTTTTAGGCAATACCTTGAAGCATTAAGGGTATTAAAAGGTCATACCTGTAATTACATACTGGCCAGCATGAGCAGCTACGTATTTGCTGTAGGGCGCATGTGGAAGCAAAGGGATTAATATGTTAATGGGTTATTGCCATTTTAAATCTGTTTTTTCACTGTAGCTTGGTTTAGCTAAATTGCACACAATAAGCTTGAGTATGTAATTTGAGCACCTAATTCAAGATGTAGGTTTTTAGCTTAAGTGCAATTGACAACTGACAAAATGAACAATGAAAGAACAATGATAAGAGTCATTGAGTGTGTTAATTGCACTGCTCCTTGTTCATTTATTTGACTGTAATGCTACATGTTTTGTTTTATTTTTTTATTTTTAAATAGCTCAAACTAAACCCGAAGATATCGGGTATCAGAGTGCTTTACATGAGCACCAGTTTCATTGCACAAGGACACATTCATTTTTGTTAGGCACAGGGAGATTCAGTGATTTGCCCAGAATCACAGGATGTTAAGGGCCGTTGCTTAGACTCGAAACTAGTTCCTCAGCTTCGAGGTCGACCACTCTAGCTCTAAGGCTACATTCTCTCCTGGTCGTTATGATCACATGATTTTAACCGTTCAAAGAAGCATTTGCACTTCAAATCTGCACATCATTAATTGTAAAGCTGCTAACGACTTGTTCATTTGGATTTCTAGCTAATAATATGAAACAATGTCCCTGTAATGCAAACGTACTGCCATGTGACTGTTTTTTTTAAGATTATCCGTGTATTGTATGAAGGAAATGTTTTTAGTTGTATGTTTAAAAAAAATATTTTTTCTGAAATACACAATTTGTATACATTTTTATATATATAGTATTAAATATTAGTGGAACATATTTAATTTACAGTATATTAAATGTATATGTTAAAATATTTAACATTTACTATTTTAAACCCAATAATAAAAATCAATATTGTTGTCTATTTTCTGACCATATTACTGTCAACAATATTTTTTCCTGATATTTGTGTACTTACCGTTATAAATATAGGAGCACAATAATCTGGTGAACAATGTTTTTGAAAACCTTGGACAAAGGACTTTGCTACGCCCTCAGAGTGGGCATAGTGTTGCCTACTTCGCCCTTTGCAAAGTAGGCGTAGCAGGCAACACTACGCCCACTCCGTGGGCGTAGCGAAGTTGCCCGCCACCCACTACCCGCCCTCCCCTACATACCTAATTTGTGCAAATACTAAAAGAAAAGTAAATAAAAGGCACTTACCTTGTCCGCTGCATCCCGGGGCTCCCTCATCTCGTTCGCGCTGCCGTCTTGGATACCAATGCGCATGCGCGGCCGCCCGCGCATGCGCATTTCTCACGTGAAATGCGCATGCGCGGCCGCCCGCGCATGCGCATTGGTATCCAAGACGGTGGCGCGAACGAGAAGAGGGAGCCCCGGGACGCAGCGGAATAGGTAAGTGCTTTTTATTTACTTTTCTTTTAGTATTTACACAAATTAGGTATGTAGGGGAGGGGGGCAGGCGGCGCGTAGTGGGGCTACGCGAAGTGCGTAGGTGGGCGTAGTTTCTCGCCCACTTTGTGTAGCTTCGCGTAGCCCCACTACGCATACTACGCCCACCCTTAGTTTTTGACACAATATTTATGTCATTGATATTGTTTACCACAATATTGTGTCAGTGATTCGTATAACTGTCTTTCCCAGAGTACAGTAATAAAATGTATGTACATAATAAACTATGGAATAAAAATTATTGCTGGTGCTATTGATGCTACCCACATCTATATGCGGCATGATGGAAATAGGACTGGCCACCAGAAATAACGAATGGGCATGGCACAGGCTATCAGGAATTTTTTTTAAACTGGCAATTCCATATGAGGTATGGGGACCATTATTGACCAGGCGCTCATGCTGTTGTAAGAGGAGTAGTGGGGACATGGAACCTGCTGCTGTAAAAAAGACACCGCAGTACAAGTTGCTCCTTACAGTCTTTTTTTCCTTAAGCAATTTAGATGGAGCTTACTGAACTCCACCTTTTGAAATACATATTTTCATAATTTTAAACAACGCAGCAATATGGTGAGTATAACTGGCATTCCTGCACTCTCAGAAGTTCTGCTCTTTGTCCTTTGCAAGAGACAACACTTATGATCCTTCATATCTGTTTAGGCAACTAGTAATCTGAGGAATCTGATCAGCTGCAATTCAGAGGAGGTTTTGCCAATATAGCATTAGTGGATTCATGCCTTTGCTGGTGAGAGGTATAAAATCTACAGGATGAAAACGCCGTGTGACCAATTCATCATTTGACCCTTTCAAGGCAGACAAAAAGGGTAATCCATGCCCCCCCAACAATACACTGGCACCTGTGAAAGGAAGTTCAACACAATGTAGTCCATCTCATCAAAGTCCTGAAAAAAATCAACCACATCACCCCAACACTGAGGAACCTTCACTACCACCTACCGACGTTGAACCATCTTCTAAACTAGTGACATCTTCTACATGACCTTGAAAAACAAGACCCTTGGCTTAATGTATGTATTTGTTTTTGAATCATTTACAAATTAGGTCATGTAGAGAAAGCCCATTGGGATTTATACACAATCTATGAGCCTATAATGATGTTTGGGCATGTTTGTTGTAATCACTGGCGGGGGATGAGTTCATGGGGTTCCCTTCTGACGCTGCCACTCTTTCTTCTCAGCAAAATGACTAACAGGCATTGGAAAGAAAAGTGGCTGCAGATAGTTAGGCAACTCCATGAGTTGGCATTAAACTAATTGTCTGTCCCCAAACCTGTTCGAGTTTCTACCGAGCCCATGTGAAATTGCCTGCCAAGGCGCAGTGCGGGTGAGATTGGCACACAAAATTCACTTTCCAGCACCGTTGTCCTCCTGACCTTTTAAAGCACAAGAGCAACCAACCCATTATGCTTTGGGGAACCTAGATTAATGTGGACATGAGGAACAGTGTTCCACCAGGGATTCATTCAATATACAAATGCATAGTTAATAGCAAATACATTTCTACACACAACGACTGTTTAGAAATTCAATAATCTAGGCTCCCTGTAGTCCCCAAAAACTGTTTATTTGATGAAATTCACCGAAAATGTGTAAAAAAAAGAGCTAAATAAAAGAAAACAAGTGCTTAGTGCCCCCAATGATCACACCAAAGTGAAAAACATTGGGGCCATAAATACAAAAAACAGACAATTCCCGTCTAAATAGTGGAACTAAGATAGAGCAATTATCACCATCCTCAGCTCGGCCTAACAATGGGTAAACACGGCCTAGTCTGAGTATCATAGTGTTGGCGATGTTTTAACCTCTGGGGTCATTTCGGAGGTGTCATCAGGACAAAAAGAATGTGGGACACCTTTGAGAAAAATAAAGACAAAATAGTCAAGAAGCTGTAATGTTTTCGGAGGAAGAGTTGGTTCTGATGAGGTGATTTCTGCTGGGTCGTTGATAGGCTGTAAAAATGACCATACTAAACGAGTGCTTTTTGCGATACTGCAGTGATATTCTCATACCCATGACACCCAACCTAACGATGTAAAATAATTCAAGCTCGAAATTCAGTGGAAGACAGAGCGTTAGACACGTTACATGCGCCAGTGAGTCTTGAATTACGAGTCCTTCTTCCACTTCCTTCATGTTCGTCAGGTGTCTAGGCCAGCACTCCTTTACATAAGAAATTTTACCCCAGGTCAAAATATGTGAAATATGGATGCAGGTGAGTATAGTCATTGGGCTTTCATTCCATGCCCAATTTGGGCTTCCGATCCAAAGTGTATATTCTTGATCTAGAGAAAGGCCACTCTATCAAGATCTTTTAAAGTGAATGGTTTGCATAAAATCACTGTGCTTACTATGTGTTTGTGTTACCTTCAGTCCCACTTCCTTGAGACTCACAGGCATATTAACCCTGGAAAGCAATAAACAAAAGGCCAAGGAAAGATTTGTAGAACGGCAACTTGATTTCGAGAAAAGTCAAGCAATGAAATTGCAAACCATTAAACCCTTAAAGGTTTGGAAAATGAATGTTTGCAGCACCACAACTATGTTTGCCCACGCAAAAATAATATACATAAACATAAACATTTGTGACCAGGACACTACAGAATAAATTTGATAACTTACAGTTTGAATTCCCAGAGCCTGCAATTTTTCGTTCAATCCCTGTTCCAAAATGGCTCGCAGTTCCTGACCCAGGGTGGGATTAGTCTTCAGCGCATCCGCTAGTTGTTCTTTACTTGTTCCTAGTGTGTCTTCAAGTTGGTCTTTTTCTGGGGGAAAAAACAACCAATGTGACTGAAATAGTTTTCATCCATTTGGTAATTCTTCGTTGGTGAAAATGCACAAAAGGTTAGGAGTTTTCTAATAATTAATATTTCAGTTATCATCGGCAAATTCACTGAGCAGTAACATCTAAATGCTGCCGACCACTTCACTGGGCCACCCTACATTTTGCGACCTCCCTGAAGTGCCAACTAACAGGAACTACTTTGTGGCTGTGTGTTGTTTTCAGATGTGCATGTACAATCCAAAGTGGTCAGCATATATGGAAGATTTAGGCTAAAGATGAAAAATCTAAGCTATCCCTTAAGATGAGTCTAAAAGCTTAGGGCATCATTATGATGGCTGTGCGCCGGGCATCTAACCACCATCATTTCGGGCACGAGATGGTCCAACAAGGAGTAGGTGGTCCAGACAGCCCAATTACAATACGACTGCTATGCAGGCAGTTGGAAAATGCTTTTTACTATTACGGCTTGTGTAGTGGCCCAGGAACAGGTCCGCAATAGTAACAAGCATACTGATAATATTGATGAACTTTGTGCCAGGCACCATGGTGCAAACGGTGTATGGTTTTTTTGAGGGGGTACTGCATATGCCCCCCTGGCCACCTAGCAGTGACCTACCGGAGACAGGCGCCTTGCTGGGGGCCTCAAAAGTCTTTTTTACAGCCTTTTTGTAGCGGTGGGATCACCATGAAAAGGCTGTCGGAAACTGACATCCTAATCCCTTTGGCGAAGCCTTCGCGGGCACCACCTCCATTGTAGAGATTAGGTTCCGATCGCTCCCAGATGGGCCCCTTGAGCCTGTCAGAGGCAGCGGTCTATCCCCTCACTCAAATCGCTCTGACCACCAGTTTTGTATCCAGCAGTCGGGCCGATACCATGGATGTCAGACAGACCGCCACCGACAGCCTGTTGGTGGTGGTACGCCCAACATCGTAATCAGGCCCTTACATGTGAGACCAACACAGAGTATAAAAGACAAGCTTCCTATTCTGTACTCAATATAGTAAAATTAAAAATAAAAACTGTTCATATTTTAAAAAGGTCTGGACGACAGAGACCCCCCAACAATTCATTAGTCAAGCTCTCATGTCTCAGAAGCCTGCTGCAGATAAGAAACCATTGCGCAAGCAACCCACAGCCGGACATGGCCATGACAATCTGTTAAACATAACACAATATTTTGTAGCAATATGTAATTTCGATCTTGGTTATCTCTTGTCAGAGTACTAGCTTTTAAATGTTAGTGTCTCTAAATGAACGGTAGAAGTGTCTCAGTGATGTACTACCACGCTAGATACTCTCAATATATGTGTAGAAGTTGTCCAAAGCAGCATCTCACTCCACAGGAAATCCGATTTTTGTACCATTAATAACGTTATGCCTCCTTCCCCTGTCTGCACCAAACGTGGAGAAAATTGCTTACTAGCTAACCTATGAGCATTCCAAGTTAGGTGTAAATTGATCAAGTGCTTCAAAAGTTCTAAGTGGGTTCGCACAACTGTTTTTCTGTTTCTAAACAACGAGGCTTCCCTTAGCAGATATCTCTGAGTATGAAGCTCAGAAACTGCGGAACAATGGTTAGCACATGTTTTATGGTGCAGTAGCCTTTCCATTTGTGATATTTCTTGGTTTGGTGAAAATCTGTTCAGTCATATCCGAGATACAAGACAAAATGTGCCTGGGGAAAGTAAGTATATTTATTAAATTGTGTACAATCTAAGTGATTCGCAACACACTGTGAATGAGAACTAGACACTCACGTCAAGTGCCTTTTCCTCCCCATGGTCTGAAACATTAGGAGGAAAAAAGAAAAAGAAAGCAGCAAGCAAGAGAGTCAATGTTTGTACGCCCACTCACTGCCAGGCACGATTACCTGCAAGCAAGCCTGCTCTCTGCCAGTAATGTGGCTTTTCCCCTAATCAACCTGGCCTGTCTTGTCTTGTCTTGCCTAAGGATGGGTGAATTCATTCATTCTCATCACAGCCTTGCCACATGGACCATTGTATGCAGTACATATCATCCTACCTTACCCAAGGGCAAGAGGGCAATATTATCTTAGTGTGGGATAGATACTACTACCCTCGTGTGGGAGGGGGTTGTACACTAAACTCCTGTTGCCTTGCTCAAGGATGAAGGGAGTGAGAAATTATACCCCCTCCCCCATTGCGCAGGGGTGAGAATTGGGGAACCTACTCCAACCCTTCAAACTGCATACATGCATGGGGTATCTAGATTCTAAACCAAACTCCTCTTTCCCAGTGGTGCTTGGGTAAGGACTACCTTCCCCTCTTGCTTTGCCCAAGATCTAAGTTGGGGCAAATTGCTTACATCCTACTTTGCCCTGGCATGAAGGGAGGATTTTACAGAGCAGACCTCCTTGTCGTGGCTAAAAGCAAGGGAGGAATGGACCATATCTCCCCCTGATGTCCCCAAATGGAATGGGGACGTTAAACAAAAACAAAAACAACCAATGAGCTGTCATCAGGTCTAGCACACTTTTACAAATAGAAGCAGTGCTCCTCAGTGGTTCAGTGTTACGTTAGCAACACTGTGCTCCTAAAACTCTATGGTCATTCACCCACTTGTTTTTTAAGATCCCCATCTGCCCTTGGGTATGGTGAGTGGGCACATGGAACACAAGTTGAAGCGGACAACTGTCACTTTCTTTCTTTCTTTCTTTCTTTCTTTCTTTCTTTCTTTCTTTCTTTCTTTCTTTCTTTCTTTCTTTCTGTCTTTCTTTTTCCTTCATTGTCTGTTTGATAATCGACAGTTGTCCGCTATCCATAGTAAGAATCCCCATGCCCCCCTTGGCCCATTAAGGGTTTGATTGCACAGTAGCGAGATTGAAAAAAGGGCGATGTTTTAATTACACATCTGGATGAGTACATACATGGTTGACTTCAGATTACGTTACACTCTGGTGATCTTCAATAGATAGAAGTCACATGACCAATACTACAATGAAAGTAGTTCCAATGAAATGCCCATATTGATTCCAGCACCTCCGTTTGACTGCAGTGATCACATGACATCACACATATTTTGTTGGTTTTTGTGAACTAAATATTCGTACTGTTGATTTTGATGATGTTCTTTGTACATTGTACATACTGGCGCACATCATGATGAATTATTATGCAACTTAATATATTTTAAGATGGCCACCGTACTGCAGCAATAGATTGCAGTACACTTTGAACATCATTGCTTCCCATGAAATTCTATGTGTGACGCATTCCTCTAATGTTTAAATGCCTTTTGAAATGTGGGTGAAGCTGACATTTGAAAAGGTGTCATGCCGAAACGCGTCTGTCAGTACTTTGTGATTTCGCCTAAAAAAATCAATTAATTGACTTTCCCCGAGTGCACCCGTTACTGTCAGCACGATTGCAGGAGTTTGAGTGGTTGTTGTACGTGGCTCACCACTGCGGTGGGTTGCACCCAGGACACGAGGTGTGGTGTATGGTGAACTTTGTTAAATACTATACATATACAAACAAGTGCCGACTGGGTGCTTGAACAGTAGGAAGGATGAAAGGCTGGAGCTTTTGCAGGGTAGTGCCCCCTTACTCGAAATTGAAAGCAACAAAGCGGGGCAGGTGACTACAGTTGTTCGCATCTACCCACCTGGGAAAGAACTCTGTTTTATTTAAGAAATGATTAGCACACCCCCTGGGGAGGACGCAGCGCACTACGATATCCAGGAGGCCATGCTGTTGGCCACGCCCACTGAGGCAGGTGTCTTAATTGAAGTGCGCGCGATGCAGTGTGCTTTCATTCTCCATGAGCAACACGCCACAGAAGAAGGAACAGTGAGTTTCCCGAAACGTGTCTGGCATAAAAACCTTGTTTGATGTGAGTTGCTGAGAAGTCTCCTGCTTGCCTGCAGCCGTTAAAACTTTGTGAGGAATTATTTTCGTCCAGTGTCCTCATTCGAATGGGTAAACCTGCACCATGTGGATATTTACATATATATATATATTACCTACTGGCGGTCGCCAGTAGGTATATATAGTTAGGACCTGGTTACCATAGGAAATGGCGAACATTTTATTGGGAATAACTTTGGCGCTGATTGAGGGATCTGCCTGTAATTGTCCTTAAATGTGCCTCGCTGCGCTCCGCTCCTTCCCTGAAAGTTTCGGGGGGATTCGTCAAGCAGGGGCCAAGAAAAAAGGGGGGACCCAAAACCTGTTTTCCCCATGTTAATTTCCATAGGGACATTCTGACAAGGCTACAGGTCGAACGGCTGAACGGAATTACACCAAACTTGGCAAAATGGTAGAGCCTGGTATGGAGCAGTGCCTTTTGTATGTTTGGTGTAAATCCGTCCAGTAGTTTTTGAGAAAATTGAATGTGAAAATGAGTCCAATGCAATTTTGCATTGGACCTTTAGACACAGCTACAGCCCGAACTGCTGAATGGAATTACTGCAAACTTGGCAAAATTGTAAAGACTGATATGCAATAATTTATTTTGTATATTTGGTAAAAATCCCTCCAGTAATTGTTGAGAAAATTGACTTTTTTCAAATTATATATCCATATGCGGACACAGTGCACGGACCTTAGCGTGCACGCGCGGAATTCTGATTGGCTGTTGGACGTCTGTCAACATTCCATTCAGTCGAAATGAGGAAGTGTTGTCCGCCATCTTGTTTTTGTGGCAGATGATAGTGGTTGTAAACAGAAGTGTAATAGTTGACAAGGAGGCAGGGTAGAGATTCCTGAGCCCCCTAGGTTTTGTCATGGTGTCTGTAAAGGACCCCAACGGTTGAAAAAAATTAAAAAAACATTTTTTTTAAATCGCGGGGTCCGCCCACCGTGCGCGGACCGCGGCTCAAAAAGACAAAAAAGAAATACATTAAAATAACAAGTTTCAGTGTTTAGATGTTGGTTGAGTGCAACATTGAGTGATGACTCTTTCACCTTTGGGTTTAGGTAGGTGTTTTGTGGAGAGTTAGTATGGTAATGGGTAGAGAGCATTGGGGGTAGGTTGAAGATTATGTGAGCTTGAATGTGTTGATAACTTGAACCAATTAAAATGTTTCCTTGGTTTTGATTTTGTGTGTGATGAAATGTGATTGGCTGGGTATTTGAATATGTATCAAAAATGAGAGGGAAACACAGCCATTTTGAGATTTTAGTGTTTGAGGTATACTTCTGAGGTGTGAGATTGAGACAGAATTTACTGTACAACAGTTTTCTAGAAGGTGAGTTGTTAATTTGTAAGGAGAACTCTGTTGTTCACTTTACATTAATAGGAACAATGTTTTCTGTTAGTTATTTAATGTTTTTCTGTTATACTTATGGATTGAGTAGGGCAACATTAGATGCAGTGCTTTATATTTCTAAATCTTGCTTGATACTATGCATTGTCCAGGGAAACACGGCCATTTTGTGACTATAGTCTCTGAGGTACTTTTGTGTGGACATTTTGGTGTTTAATTTCTGGTGTGAGATTTATACAGTAGTAACTCTTCTTATAGAATTTAATAGTTTTTCTCTGCCCTATCTCACTCTTACCCTGCAACATCTCACTGTCTTTTTCTTTCTTTTAATAGTACACTTACATCAATAATGGTTGAAAATTAAGAGTCATTTGACATCGTTATAGAAATTTTTGTGACTGTTATTGAGGATGTTCCTGTTAATGAGAGTAATCCTGAAGGAGAGCTTTATGATGGAGGAGATGGCATGGACGATTTCTATGATGAATCCTTGGATTCAGATTTAATGGAAGCTTTGGAGTTCATTGAGTTTGAGGTTTCTTTTTGGGAAATTTTTAATATTGACATTGCTGATGATGCAATCTTAGACGATCATTCCCAACAATACATTTAAATTTAGTAAATAAATATTGTATGAGAATTTATACTTAACTAAATGTAATTTATGAGGTAGTAGCAAAGTGATAATTTTTTGTGTTACATAGTAAGTTTACTCATAAATACTTCCGTTCTGCCCCAAAATTTTCTTAAATGTGTATTTGACATCTCTTCTTCATGTCCTACATCCTTTCTCTCACTGTCTGTCTCTGATGCAGAAGATTGCAACATAAGTAAGTTTAAAGAACAGCAAGTGTGTCTCACCAGAGCAGGAAATCATGCAGTAAGCTCTGTTTCTCTTTCTTTTAATAGTACACTAACATAAAATGATGAATGAAAATGAGGAGCCTACCAACATCTTCTTTGAAATAACAGCAACGTTTACTGAGGCAACTTATTCTGAGGTGTATATTGATCCTACAGATGAAACAAATCAAGAAGAACATGAAGCAGATACCATGGCAGATTTTTTTGATGAAACACTAGATATGGAATTAATGGAATGTGTAGACGTTGTCGAGTTTGACAAATCATTTTCAGACACTTTGATGGATGAAATTTCTGATGAAGAAATCCTACAAGTTCTTTTAGATTTTGAAAATTCTTATAAATAAATTTTAATTTAGTAAATAAAAAAGTTGTTTTGAAAATTATACTTATTTAAATGTAATTTATGAGGTAGTAGCAAAGTGATACAATTTTGTGTTCTTCATGTCCTGTATCCTTTCTGTCACTAACTGTCTCTGATGCACTAGTTTACAACATAAGAAAGTATATAGAACAGCAAGTGTGTTTCACCAGAGTAGGAACTCATGATCCCCTACGCCAATTCTGACCACACATTGAGAAAGGAAGGAATCATGTTAACAAATCTGTTTCTGCCTTCCTAAAAGACTATAGTATGGATTCAATACACCACAATAACTTGCATTACAACATACAAGGTATCTACAGAGGAGACGATGTCCATTTCCATTTAGTTTTTTTTTTTTTTTAAATTGCACTAGGTCCGCGCACCGTGAGTGCTCGGTAAATGCACCGTGCGCAAACCCTATCGCCGCCATTTTGTGGTTTCAGAAGAGAGTGAAAAATATAACTTAAAAACGTGGGAAGGGGGTAGGGTAGAGTGTCCCTGACCCCTTATGCCTTCTCAGGGGGTCGTTCAAGAACTCCTAAGGTTAAAAATAATGTTGTTTTTTTTTAAAATAATTGAAAACACGATAGGTCCGCGCACGGGGAGTGCTCGGTGAGTGCTCGGTGCGCGGACCTCGGTAAAAATTAATACAAAAAAAAAGTTACAAATTATATTTGAGTGTTTACTTGTTAGTTGGCTCTAAAAAGAGCCGTTGTGTTGTAGAAAAAAAGAGGAGGACATTCACTGCACTTGAAGCTTAAGAAATGATTGGTGCTTTCTGAAAATGGAAAAGAGCATATTAGGGTGCATAGTTTTGTTTTTTAAAAGAAGCAATTCTATTGGTTCAGAAAAGGTCATTGAAAGGAACATTGCAGATGATTAGCTGTTATTTTGAAAGCTCTAACAACCTTGGTGGATTCATTTGCAACAAAGTATAATGAACTTTTAAACTCTGTTCTTCCTTAGGTGGGAGTTACCATGGTGACAAGTTGAATGAGCACTAGGGGGATGGGTGAATATTATGTGAGTTTGAAATTGTGGGAATGTAGAACCAATTGAAATGTTAGATTAGTTTTGAAATAGTGTGGGAAGAGATTTCATTGGTTAAGACCTGAAATATGTGTGAAGAATGAGTGGGAAAGTGTGCCATTTCTGGTTTCAGTGTCTGAGGTGCATTTCAGAGATTCTGCTTAAGAAAATCTGCTGTGTGTTTGACACTGTTCTATATTTTCAAAAGTGATTTTAAAGGTGAGTAATATAGAGAGAGTGCTGTTTGCAGTATTTGGATGCATAACAAGCATATTGGGCTTCATTCCTGTTGTATTTTGAAAATGAGTCAGGTTTCTGCATTGTAGTGTAGTGTTCATTTAAATGGGTTGTGCTCTGTGTGTAAAATGATTTACCATGCTAAATGTTTTTGATAACATGTGTGGCTTAAATATTTTTGACAAGGATCACAGTGAGTGTCTGTTTGAATTAAGGAATTATTTTTTTTTACCTTTTTCCATAATGTTAGCTGTGTGTGCTTACAGTTTGTGTTTTTTAGTTTATAAGGTAGACTTTTTTTAATTGTTTTTTATGCTTGGATTCAATGCTGGAATATAAGATAAAGAGGGGCATATTTACAAGCCGATTGCGCAATGTTTGACATTAATGCTGATATAGAGATAGTGTAATGGTTTCATTGGCATATTTACAAGCCCCTTGCGCAATGTTTGACATTAATGCTGGTATAGAGATAGTGTAGTGTTTTCATTGGCATATTTACAAGCCGCTTGCGCAATGTTTGACTTTAATGCTGGTATAGAGATAGTGTAAAGGTTTCATTGGCATATTTACAAGCCGCTTGCGCAATATTTGACATTAATGCTGATATAGAGATAGTGTAATAGTTTCATTGGCATATTTACAAGCCGCTTGCGCAATGTTTGACATTAATGCTGATATAGAGATAGTGTAATAGTTTCATTGGCATATTTACATGCCCCTTGCGCAATGTTTAACATTAATGCTGGTATAGAGATAGTGTAATGTTTTCATTGGCATATTTACAAGCCCACACATCTCTCACAGCCCACACAGCTCTCATCCCACACAGCTCTCACAGCCCACACAGCCCTCACAGCCCACACAACTCTCACAGCCCACACAGCTCTCACAGCCCACACAGCCCACACAGCTCTCACAGCCCACACAGCTCTCACAGTCCACACAGCTCTTACAGCCCACACAGCTCTCACAGCTGTCACAGACCACACAGCCCACACTCTCACAGCCCACACAGCTCTCACAGCCCGCACAGCTCTCACAGCCCACATAGCTCTCACAGCTCTCACAGCCCGCACAGCTCTCACAGCCCACACAGCTCTCACAGCCCACACAGCTCTCACAGCCCACACAGCTCTCACAGCCCACACAGCACTCACAGCCCACACAGCTCTCACAGCCCACACAGCTCTCACAGCCCACACAGCTCTCACAGCTCACACAGCTCACACAGCCCACACAGCTCTCACATCCCACAGAGCCCTCACAGCCCACACAGCTCTCACAGCCCACACAGCTCTCACAGCCCACACAGCTCTCACAGCCCACACAGCTCTCTTAGCCCACACAGCTCTCACATCCCACACAGCCCTCACAGCCCACACAGCTCTCACAGCCCACACAGCCCTCACAGCTCACACAGCCCTCACAGCCCACACAGCTAACATCCGACAGAGCTCTCACAGCTCTCACAGCCCATACAGCTCTCACAGCCCTCACAGCCCACACAGCTCTCACAGCCCACACAGCTCTCACAGCCCACACAGCTCTCACCGCCCACAGAGCTCTCACAGCTCTCACAGCCCACACAGCTCACAGCCCACACAGCTCACAGTCCACACAGCCCACACAGTTCACACAGCCCACACAGTTCTCACAGCTCACACAGCTCACATCCCACACAGCTCTCACAGATCTCACAGTCTATACAGCTCTCACAGCCCACACAGCTCTCACAGCCCACACAGCTCTCACAGCCCACACAGCTCTCACAGCCCACACAGCTCTCACAGCTCACACAGCCCTCACAACTCACACAGCTCACATCCCACACAGCTCCCACAGCTCTCACAGTCCATACAGCTCTCACAGCCCACACAGCTGTCACAGCCCGCACAGCTCTCACAGCCCACACAGCTCTCACAGCTCTCACAGCCCACACAGCCACACAGCTCTCACAGCCCACACAGCTCTCACAGCTCACACATCCCTCACAACACACACAGCTCACATCCCACACAGCTCTCACAGCCCACACAGCTCTCAAAGGCTCTCACAGCCCACACAGCTCTCACAGCCCACACAGCTCTCACAGCTCACACAGCCCTCACAGCCCACACAGCCCTCACAGCCCACACAGCTCTCACAGCCCACAGAGCCCTCACAGCCCACGCAGCTCTCACAGCCCACGCAGATCTCACAGCCCACACAGCTCTCACAGCCCACACAGCTCTCACAGCCCACACAGCTCTCACAGCCCACAGAGCCCTCACAGCCCACACAGCTCTCACAGCCCACACAGCTCTCACATCCCACACAACCCTCACAGCCCACACAGCTCTCACAGCCCACACAGCCCTCACAGCTCACACAGCCCTCACAGCCCACACAGCTAACATCCGACAGAGCTCTCACAGCTCTCACAGCCCATACAGCTCTCACAGCCCTCACAGCCCACACAGCTCTCACAGGCCTCACAGCCCACACAGCTCTCACAGCCCACACAGCTCTCACAGCCCACACAGCTCTCACAGTCCACACAGCTCTCACCGCCCACAGAGCTCTCACAGCTCTCACAGCCCACACAGCTCACAGCCCACACAGCTCACAGTCCACACAGCCCACACAGTTCACACAGCCCACACAGTTCTCACAGTTCACACAGCTCACATCCCACACAGCTCTCACAGATCTCACAGTCTATACAGCTCTCACAGCCCACACAGCTCCCACAGCCCACACAGCTCTCACAGCTCTCACAGCCCACACAGCTCTCACAGCCCACACAGCTCTCACAGCTCACACAGCCCTCACAACTCACACAGCTCACATCCCACACAGCTCCCACAGCTCTCACAGTCCATACAGCTCTCACAGCCTACACAGCTGTCACAGCCCGCACAGCTCTCACAGCCCACACAGCTCTCACAGCTCTCACAGCCCACACAGCCCACACCGCTCTCACAGCCCACACAGCTCTCACAGCTCACACATCCCTCACAACCCACACAGCTCACATCCCACACAGCTCTCACAGCCCACACAGCTCTCAAAGGCTCTCACAGCCCACACAGCTCTCACAGCCCACACAGCTCTCACAGCTCACACAGCCCTCACAGCCCACACAGCCCTCACAGCCCACACAGCTCTCACAGCCCACAGAGCCCTCACAGCCCACGCAGCTCTCACAGCCCACGCAGATCTTACAGCCCACACAGCTCTCACAGCCCACACAGCTCTCACAGCCCACACATCTCTCACAGCCCACAGAGCCCTCACAGCCCACACAGCTCTCACAGCCCACACAGCTCTCACAGCCCACACAGCTCTCACAGCCCACACAGCTCTCTTAGCCCACACAGCTCTCACAGCCCACACAGCCCTCACAGCCCACACAGCTCTCACAGACCACACAGCTCTCACAGCCCACACAGCCCTCACAGCTCACACAGCCCTCACAGCTCCCACAGCCCTCACAGCCCACACAGCTCTCACAGGCCTCACAGCCCTCACAGCCCACACAGCTCTCACAGCCCACACAGCTCTCACGGCCCACACAGCTCTCACAGCCCACACAGCTCTCACAGCCCACACAGCTCTCACCGCCCACAGAGCTCTCACAGCTCACACAGCCCACACAGCTCACAGCCCACACAGCTCACAGCCCACACAGCCCACACAGTTCTCACAGCTCACACAGCTCATATCCCACACAGCTCTCACAGCTCTCACAGTCTATACAGCTCTCACAGCCCACACAGCTCTCACAGCCCACACAGCTCTCACATCTCTCACAGCCCACACAGCTCTCACATCTCTCACAGCCCACACAGCTCTCACAGCCCACACAGCTCTCACAGCTCAGACAGCCCTCACAGCTCACACAGCTCACATCCCACACAGCTCCCACAGCTCTCACAGTCCATACAGCTCTCACAGCCCACACAGCTGTCAAAGCCCGCACAGCTCTCACAGCCCACACAGCTCTCACAGCTCTCACAGCCCACACAGCTCTCACAGCCCACACAGCTCCCACAGCTCACACATCCCTCACAGCCCACACAGCTCACATCCCACACAGCTCTCACAGCCCACACAGCTCTCAAAGGCTCTCACAGCCCACACAGCTCTCACAGCCCACACAGCTCTCACAGCTCACACAGCCCTCACAGCCCACACAGCCCTCACAGCCCACACAGCTCTCACAGCCCACAGAGCCCTCACAGCCCACGCAGCTCTCACAGCCCACGCAGATCTCACAGCCCACACAGCTCTCACAGCCCACACAGCTCTCACAGCCCACACAGCTTTCAAAGCCCACACAGCCCTCACAGCCCACACAGCTCTCACAGCCCACACAGCCCTCACAGCTCACACAACCCTCACAGCCCACACAACTCACATCCCACAGAGCTCTCACAGCGCTCACAGCCCATACAGCTCTCACAGCCCTCACAGCCCACACAGCTCTCACAGCACACACAGCTCTCACAGCCCACACAGCTCTCACAGCCCACACAGCTCACACAGCACACACAGCCCTCACAGCCCACACAGCTCTCACAGCCCACACGGCTCTCACAGCCCACACAGCCATCACAGCTCACACAGCCCTCACAGCCCACACAGCTCACATCCCACAGAGCTCTCACAGCTCTCACAGCCCATACAGCTCTCACAGCCCTCACAGCCCACACAGCTCTCACAGCACACACAGCTCTCACAGCCCACACAGCTCTCACAGGCCTCACAGCCCTCACAGCCCTCACAGCCCTCACAGCCCTCACAGCCCACAAAACTCCCACAGCCCACACAGCTCTCACAGCCCACACAGCCTACACAGCTCTCACAGCCCACACAGATCTCACAGCCCACACAGCTCTCACAGCTCTCACAGCCCACACATCCCACACTCTAACAGCCCAAACAGCTCTCACAGCCCGCACAGCTTTCACAGATCTCACAGATCTCACAGCCCACACAGCTCTCACAACCCACACAGCTCTCACAGCTCACACAGCCCTCAGATCCCACATAGCTCATATCCCACACAGCTTCCACAGCTCTCACAGCCCACACAGCTCTCACAGCCCACAGAGCTCTCACAGCTCTCACAGCCCACACAGCTCACAGCCCAGGCAGCTCACAGCACAGGCAGCTCACAGCCCACACAGCTCTCACAGCCCACACAGCTCTCACAGCTCACACAGCTCACATCCCACACAGCTCTCACAGCTCTCACAGCCCATACAGCTCTCACATCCCACACAGCTCTCACAGCCCACACAGCTCTCACAGCTCTCACAGCCCACACAGCCCACACTCTCACAGCCCACATAGCTCTCACAGCCCACACATCTCTCACAACCCACACAGCTCACAGCCCACACAGCTTTCACAGCTCACACAGCCCTCACAGACCACACAGCTCTCACAGCCAACACAGCCCTCACAGCCCTCACAGCCCACACAGCTAACATCCCACAGAGCTCTCACAGCTCTCAGAGCCCATACAGCTCTCACAGCCCTCACAGCCCACGCAGCTCTCACAGGCCTCACAGCCCTCACAGCCCACACAGCTCTCACAGCCCACACAGCTCTCACAGCCCACACAGCTCTCACCGCCCACAGAGCTCTCACAGCTCTCACAGCCCACACAGCTCTAAGCCCACACAGCTCACAGCCCACACAGCCCACACAGTTCTCGCAGCTCACACAGCTCACATCCCATACAGCTCTCACAGTTCTCACAGTCTATACAGCTCTCACAGTCTATACAGCTCTCACAGCTCACACAGCTCTCACAGCCCACACAGCTCTCACAGCCCACACAGCTCTCACAGCCCACACAGCCCTCACAACTCACACAGCTCACATCCCACACAGCTCCCACAGCTCTCACAGTCCATACAGCTCTCACAGCCCACACAGCTGTCACAGCCCGCACAGCTCTCACAGCCCACACAACTCTCACAGCTCACACAGCCCACACAGCTCTCACAGCCCACACAGCTCTCATAGCTCACACATCCCTCACAACCCACACAGCTCACATCCCACACAGCTCTCACAGCCCACACAGCTCTCAAAGGATCTCACAGCCCACACAGCTCTCACAGCCCACACAGCTCTCACAGCTCACACAGCCCTCACAGCCCACGCAGCCCTCACAGCCCACACAGCTCTCACAGCCCACAGAGCCGTCACAGCCCACGCAGCTCTCACAGCCCACGCAGATCTCACAGCCCACACAGCTCTCACAGCCCACACAGCTCTCACAGCCCACACAGCCCTCACAGCCCACACAGCCCTCACAGCCCACACAGCTCTCACAGCCCACAGAGCCCTCACAGCCCACGCAGCTCTCACAGCCCACACAGCTCTTACAGCCCACCCAGCTCTCACAGCCCACAGAGCTCTCACAGCCCACACAGCTCTCACAGCCCACAGGGCTCTCACCGCCCACAGAGCTCTCACAGCTCTCACAGCCCACACAGCTCACAGCCCACACAGCCCACACAGTTCACACAGCACACATCCCACACAGCTCTCACAGTTCTCACAGTCTATACAGCTCTCACAACCCACACAGCTCTCCCAGCCCACACAGCTCTCACAGCTCTCACAGCCCACACAGCTCTCACAGCCCACACAGCTCTCACGGCCCACACAGCTCTCATGGCCCACACAGCTCTCACAGCCCACACAGCTCTCACAGCCCACACAGCTCTCACCGCCCACAGAGCTCTCACAGCTCTCACAGCCCACACAGCTCACAGCCCACACAGCTCACAGCCCACACAGTTCTCACAGCTCACACAGCTCACATCCCATACAGCTCTCACAGTTCTCACAGTCTATACAGCTCTCACAGCCCACACAGCTCTCACAGCCCACACAGCTCTCGCAGCTCTCACAGCCCACACAGCTCTCACAGCCCACACAGCCCTCACAACTCACACAGCTCACATCCCACACAGCTCCCACAGCTCTCACAGTCCATACAGCTCTCACAGCCCACACAGCTGTCACAGCCCGCACAGCTCTCACAGCCCACACAACTCTCACAGCTCTCACAGCCCACACAGCCCACACAGCTCTCACAGCCCACACAGCTCTCATAGCTCACACATCCCTCACAACCCACACAGCTCACATCCCACACAGCTCTCACAGCCCACACAGCTCTCAAAGGATCTCACAGCCCACACAGCTCTCACAGCCCACACAGCTCTCACAGCTCACACAGCCCTCACAGCCCACGCAGCCCTCACAGCCCACACAGCTCTCACAGCCCACAGAGCCGTCACAGCCCACGCAGCTCTCACAGCCCACGCAGATCTCACAGCCCACACAGCTCTCACAGCCCACACAGCTCTCACAGCCCACACAGCCCTCACAGCCCACACAGCCCTCACAGCCCACACAGCCCTCACAGCCCACACAGCTCTCACAGCCCACAGAGCCCTCACAGCCCACACAGCTCACAGCCCACACAGCCCACACAGTTCTCACAGCTCACACAGCTCACATCCCACACAGCTCTCACAGTTCTCACAGTCTATACAGCTCTCACAACCCACACAGCTCTCCCAGCCCACACAGCTCTCACAGCTCTCACAGCCCACACAGCTCTCACAGCCCACACAGCTCTCACAGCCCACACAGCTCTCATGGCCCACACAGCTCTCACAGCCCACACAGCTCTCACAGCCCACACAGCTCTCACCGCCCACACAGCTCTCACAGCTCTCACAGCCCACACAGCTCACAGCCCACACAGCTCACAGCCCACACAGCCCACACAGTTCTCACAGCTCACACAGCTCACATCCCATACAGCTCTCACAGTTCTCACAGTCTATACAGCTCTCACAGCCCACACAGCTCTCACAGCCCACACAGCTCTCGCAGCTCTCACAGCCCACACAGCTCTCACAGCCCACACAGCTCTCACAGCTCACACAGCCCTCACAACTCACACAGCTCACATCCCACACAGCTCCCACAGCTCTCACAGTCCATACAGCTCTCACAGCCCACACAGCTGTTACAGCCCGCACAGCTCTCACAGCCCACACAGCTCTCACAGCTCTCACAGCCCACACAGCCCTCACAGCCCACGCAGCTCTCACAGCCCACGCAGATCTCACAGCCCACACAGCTCTTACAACCCACACAGCTCTCACAGCCCACACAGCTCTCACAGCCCACACAGCTCTCACAGCCCACAGAGCCCTCACAGCCCACACAGCTCGCACAGCCCACACAGCTCTCACAGCCCACACAGCTCTCTTAGCCCACATAGCTCTCACAGCCCACACAGCCCTCACAGCCCACACAGCTCTCACAGACCACACAGCTCTCACAGCCCACAGCCCTCACAGCTCACACAGCCCTCACAGCCCACACAGCTAACATCCCACAGAGCTCTCACAGCTCTCACAGCCCATACAGCTCTCACAGCCCTCACAGCCCACACAGCTCTCACAGGCCTCACAGCCCTCACAGCCCACACAGCTCTCACAGCCCACACAGCTCTCACAGCCCACACAGCTCTCACAGCCCACACAGCTCTCACGGCCCACACAGCTCTCACAGCCCACACAGCTCTCACAGCCCACACAGCTCTCACCGCCCACAGAGCTCTCA
This sequence comes from Lissotriton helveticus, assembly GCF_964261635.1. Taxonomy (NCBI): domain Eukaryota; kingdom Metazoa; phylum Chordata; class Amphibia; order Caudata; family Salamandridae; genus Lissotriton; species Lissotriton helveticus. The sequence goes on along the minus strand of NC_136069.1, from coordinate 1,070,148,261 downwards.
CAGCTCTCACAGCCCACACAGCTCACAGCCCACACAGCCCACACAGTTCTCACAGCTCACACAGCTCATATCCCACACAGCTCTCACAGTCTATACAGCTCTCACAGCCCACACAGCTCTCACAGCCCACACAGCTCTCACAGCTCTCACAGCCCACACAGCTCTCACAGCCCACACAGCTCTCACAGCTCACACAGCCCTCACAGCTCACACAGCTCACATCCCACACAGCTCCCACAGCTCTCACAGTCCATACAGCTCTCACAGCCCACACAGCTGTCAAAGCCCGCACAGCTCTCACAGCCCACACAGCTCTCACAGCTCTCACAGCCCACACAGCCCACACAGCTCTCACAGCCCACACAGCTCTCACAGCTCACACATCCTTCACAGCCCACACAGCTCACATCCCACACAGCTCTCACAGCCCACACAGCTCTCAAAGGCTCTCACAGCCCACACAGCTCTCACAGCCCACACAGCTCTCACAGCTCACACAGCCCTCACAGCCCACACAGCCCTCACAGCCCACATAGCTCTCACAGCCCATAGAGCCCTCACAGCCCACGCAGCTCTCACAGCCCACGCAGATCTCACAGCCCACACAGCTCTCACAGCCCACACAGCTCTCACAGCCCACACAGCCCACACAGCTCTCACAGCCCACAGAGTCCTCACAGCCCACGCAGCTCTCACAGCCCACGCAGATCTCACAGCCCACACAGCTCTCACAGCCCACAGAGTCCTCACAGCCCACGCAGCTCTCACAGCTGTCACAGATCTCACAGCCCACACAGCTCTCACAACTCACACAGCTCTCACAGCTCACACAGCCCCCAGATCCCACACAGCTCATATCCCACACAGCTTTCACAGCTCTCACAGCCCATACAGCTCTCACAGCCCACACAGCTCTCACAGCCCACAGAGCTCTCACAGCTCTCACAGCCCACACAGCTCACAGCCCAGGCAGCTCACAGCCCACACAGCTCTCACAGCCCACACAGCTCTCACAGCTCACACAGCTCACATCCCACACAGCTCTAACAGCTCTCACAGCCCATACAGCTCTCACATCCCACACAGCTCTCACAGCCCACACAGCTCTCACAGCCCACACAGCTCTCACAGCCCACACAGCTCTCACAGCCCACACAGCTTTCACAGCTCACACAGCCCTCACAGACCACACAGCTCTCACAGCCCACACAGCCCTCACAGCCCACACAGCTCTCACAGCCCACACAGCTCTCACAGCCCACACAGCTCACACAGCACACACAACCCTCACAGCCCACACAACTCACATCCCACAGAGCTCTCACAGCTCTCACAGCCCATACAGCTCTCACAGCCCTCACAGCCCACACAGCTCTCACAGCACATACAGCTCTCACAGCCCACACATCCCTCACAGCCCACACAGCTCACATCCCACACAGCTCTCACAGCCCACACAGCTCTCAAAGGCTCTCACAGCCCACACAGCTCTCACAGCCCACACAGCTCTCACAGCTCACACAGCCCTCACAGCCCACACAGCCCTCACAGCCCACACAGCTCTCACAGCCCACAGAGCCCTCACAGCCCACACAGCTCTCACAGCCCACACAGCTCTCACAGCTCACACAGCTCACACAGCCCACACAGCTCTCACATCCCACAGAGCCCTCACAGCCCACACAGCTCTCACAGCCCACACAGCTCTCACAGGCCACACAGCTCTCACAGCCCACACAGCTCTCTTAGCCCACACAGCTCTCACATCCCACACAACCCTCACAGCCCACACAGCTCTCACAGCCCACACAGCCCTCACAGCTCACACAGCCCTCACAGCCCACACAGCTAACATCCGACAGAGCTCTCACAGCTCTCACAGCCCATACAGCTCTCACAGCCCTCACAGCCCACACAGCTTCCACAGGCCTCACAGCCCTCACAGCCCACACAGCTCTCACAGCCCACACAGCTCTCACAGCCCACACAGCTCTCACAGCCCACACAGCTCTCACCGCCCACAGAGCTCTCACAGCTCTCACAGCCCACACAGCTCACAGCCCACACAGCTCACAGTCCACACAGCCCACACAGTTCACACAGCCCACACAGTTCTCACAGCTCACACAGCTCACATCCCACACAGCTCTCACAGATCTCACAGTCTATACAGCTCTCACAGCCCACACAGCTCTCACAGCCCACACAGCTCTCACAGCTCTCACAGCCCACACAGCTCTCATAGCCCACACAGCTCTCACAGCTCACACAGCCCTCACAACTCACACAGCTCACATCCCACACAGCTCCCACAGCTCTCACAGTCCATACAGCTCTCACAGCCCACACAGCTGTCACAGCCCGCACAGCTCTCACAGCCCACACAGCTCTCAGAGCTCTCACAGCTCTCACAGCTCTCACAGCCCACACAGCCACACAGCTCTCACAGCCCACACAGCTCTCACAGCTCACACATCCCTCACAACCCACACAGCTCACATCCCACACAGCTCTCACAGCCCACACAGCTCTCAAAGGCTCTCACAGCCCACACAGCTCTCACAGCCCACACAGCTCTCACAGCTCACACAGCCCTCACAGCCCACACAGCCCTCACAGCCCACACAGCTCTCACAGCCCACAGAGCCCTCACAGCCCACGCAGCTCTCACAGCCCACGCAGATCTCACAGCCCACACAGCTCTCACAGCCCACACAGCTCTCACAGCCCACACAGCTCTCACAGCCCACAGAGCCCTCACAGCCCACACAGCTCTCACAGCCCACACAGCTCTCACATCCCACACAGCCCTCACAGCCCACACAGCTCTCACAGCCCACACAGCCCTCACAGCTCACACAGCCCTCACAGCCCACACAGCTAACATCCGACAGAGCTCTCACAGCTCTCACAGCCCATACAGCTCTCACAGCCCTCACAGCCCACACAGCTCTCACAGGCCTCACAGCCCACACAGCTCTCACAGCCCACACAGCTCTCACAGCCCACACAGCTCTCACAGCCCACACAGCTCTCACCGCCCACAGAGCTCTCACAGCTCTCACAGCCCACACAGCTCACAGCCCACACAGCTCACAGTCCACATAGCCCACACAGTTCACACAGCCCACACAGTTCTCACAGTTCACACAGCTCACATCCCACACAGCTCTCACAGATCTCACAGTCTATACAGCTCTCACAGCCCACACAGCTCTCACAGCCCACACAGCTCTCACAGCTCTCACAGCCCACACAGCTCTCACAGCCCACACAGCTCTCACAGCTCACACAGCCCTCACAACTCACACAGCTCACATCCCACACAGCTCCCACAGCTCTCACAGTCCATACAGCTCTCACAGCCTACACAGCTGTCACAGCCCGCACAGCTCTCACAGCCCACACAGCTCTCACAGCTCTCACAGCCCACACAGCCCACACAGCTCTCACAGCCCACAGAGCCCTCACAGCCCACACAGCTCTCACAGCCCACACAGCTCTCACAGCTCACACAGCTCACACAGCCCACACAGCTCTCACATCCCACAGAGCCCTCACAGCCCACACAGCTCTCACAGCCCACACAGCTCTCACAGGCCACACAGCTCTCACAGCCCACACAGCTCTCTTAGCCCACACAGCTCTCACATCCCACACAGCCCTCACAGCCCACACAGCTCTCACAGCCCACACAGCCCTCACAGCTCACACAGCCCTCACAGCCCACACAGCTAACATCCGACAGAGCTCTCACAGCTCTCACAGCCCATACAGCTCTCACAGCCCTCACAGCCCACACAGCTTCCACAGGCCTCACAGCCCTCACAGCCCACACAGCTCTCACAGCCCACACAGCTCTCACAGCCCACACAGCTCTCACAGCCCACACAGCTCTCACCGCCCACAGAGCTCTCACAGCTCTCACAGCCCACACAGCTCACAGCCCACACAGCTCACAGTCCACACAGCCCACACAGTTCACACAGCCCACACAGTTCTCACAGCTCACACAGCTCACATCCCACACAGCTCTCACAGATCTCACAGTCTATACAGCTCTCACAGCCCACACAGCTCTCACAGCCCACACAGCTCTCACAGCTCTCACAGCCCACACAGCTCTCATAGCCCACACAGCTCTCACAGCTCACACAGCCCTCACAACTCACACAGCTCACATCCCACACAGCTCCCACAGCTCTCACAGTCCATACAGCTCTCACAGCCCACACAGCTGTCACAGCCCGCACAGCTCTCACAGCCCACACAGCTCTCACAGCTCTCACAGCTCTCACAGCCCACACAGCCACACAGCTCTCACAGCCCACACAGCTCTCACAGCTCACACATCCCTCACAACCCACACAGCTCACATCCCACACAGCTCTCACAGCCCACACAGCTCTCAAAGGCTCTCACAGCCCACACAGCTCTCACAGCCCACACAGCTCTCACAGCTCACACAGCCCTCACAGCCCACACAGCCCTCACAGCCCACACAGCTCTCACAGCCCACAGAGCCCTCACAGCCCACGCAGCTCTCACAGCCCACGCAGATCTCACAGCCCACACAGCTCTCACAGCCCACACAGCTCTCACAGCCCACACAGCTCTCACAGCCCACAGAGCCCTCACAGCCCACACAGCTCTCACAGCCCACACAGCTCTCACATCCCACACAGCCCTCACAGCCCACACAGCTCTCACAGCCCACACAGCCCTCACAGCTCACACAGCCCTCACAGCCCACACAGCTAACATCCGACAGAGCTCTCACAGCTCTCACAGCCCATACAGCTCTCACAGCCCTCACAGCCCACACAGCTCTCACAGGCCTCACAGCCCACACAGCTCTCACAGCCCACACAGCTCTCACAGCCCACACAGCTCTCACAGCCCACACAGCTCTCACCGCCCACAGAGCTCTCACAGCTCTCACAGCCCACACAGCTCACAGCCCACACAGCTCACAGTCCACATAGCCCACACAGTTCACACAGCCCACACAGTTCTCACAGTTCACACAGCTCACATCCCACACAGCTCTCACAGATCTCACAGTCTATACAGCTCTCACAGCCCACACAGCTCTCACAGCCCACACAGCTCTCACAGCTCTCACAGCCCACACAGCTCTCACAGCCCACACAGCTCTCACAGCTCACACAGCCCTCACAACTCACACAGCTCACATCCCACACAGCTCCCACAGCTCTCACAGTCCATACAGCTCTCACAGCCTACACAGCTGTCACAGCCCGCACAGCTCTCACAGCCCACACAGCTCTCACAGCTCTCACAGCCCACACAGCCCACACAGCTCTCACAGCCCACACAGCTCTCACAGCTCACACATCCCTCACAACCCACACAGCTCACATCCCACACAGCTCTCACAGCCCACACAGCTCTCAAAGGCTCTCACAGCCCACACAGCTCTCACAGCCCACACAGCTCTCACAGCTCACACAGCCCTCACAGCCCACACAGCCCTCACAGCCCACACAGCTCTCACAGCCCACAGAGCCCTCACAGCCCACGCAGCTCTCACAGCCCACGCAGATCTTACAGCCCACACAGCTCTCACAGCCCACACAGCTCTCACAGCCCACACAGCTCTCACAGCCCACAGAGCCCTCACAGCCCACACAGCTCTCACAGCCCACACAGCTCTCACAGCCCACACAGCTCTCACAGCCCACACAGCTCTCTTAGCCCACACAGCTCTCACAGCCCACACAGCCCTCACAGCCCACACAGCTCTCACAGACCACACAGCTCTCACAGCCCACACAGCCCTCACAGCTCACACAGCCCTCACAGCTCCCACAGCCCTCACAGCCCACACAGCTCTCACAGGCCTCACAGCCCTCACAGCCCACACAGCTCTCACAGCCCACACAGCTCTCACGGCCCACACAGCTCTCACAGCCCACACAGCTCTCACAGCCCACACAGCTCTCACCGCCCACAGAGCTCTCACAGCTCACACAGCCCACACAGCTCACAGCCCACACAGCTCACAGCCCACACAGCCCACACAGTTCTCACAGCTCACACAGCTCACATCCCATACAGCTCTCACAGTTCTCACAGTCTATACAGCTCTCACAGCCCACACAGCTCTCACAGCCCACACAGCTCTCGCAGCTCTCACAGCCCACACAGCTCTCACAGCCCACACAGCCCTCACAACTCACACAGCTCACATCCCACACAGCTCCCACAGCTCTCACAGTCCATACAGCTCTCACAGCCCACACAGCTGTCACAGCCCGCACAGCTCTCACAGCCCACACAACTCTCACAGCTCTCACAGCCCACACAGCTCTCACAGCCCACACAGCTCTCATAGCTCACACATCCCTCACAACCCACACAGCTCACATCCCACACAGCTCTCACAGCCCACACAGCTCTCAAAGGATCTCACAGCCCACACAGCTCTCACAGCCCACACAGCTCTCACAGCTCACACAGCCCTCACAGCCCACGCAGCCCTCACAGCCCACACAGCTCTCACAGCCCACAGAGCCGTCACAGCCCACGCAGCTCTCACATCTCTCACAGCCCACACAGCTCTCACAGCCCACACAGCTCTCACAGCTCAGACAGCCCTCACAGCTCACACAGCTCACATCCCACACAGCTCCCACAGCTCTCACAGTCCATACAGCTCTCACAGCCCACACAGCTGTCAAAGCCCGCACAGCTCTCACAGCCCACACAGCTCTCACAGCTCTCACAGCCCACACAGCTCTCACAGCCCACACAGCTCTCACAGCTCACACATCCCTCACAGCCCACACAGCTCACATCCCACACAGCTCTCACAGCCCACACAGCTCTCAAAGGCTCTCACAGCCCACACAGCTCTCACAGCCCACACAGCTCTCACAGCTCACACAGCCCTCACAGCCCACACAGCCCTCACAGCCCACACAGCTCTCACAGCCCACAGAGCCCTCACAGCCCATGCAGCTCTCACAGCCCACGCAGATCTCACAGCCCACACAGCTCTCACAGCCCACACAGCTCTCACAGCCCACACAGCTTTCAAAGCCCACACAGCCCTCACAGCCCACACAGCTCTCACAGCCCACACAGCCCTCACAGCTCACACAACCCTCACAGCCCACACAACTCACATCCCACAGAGCTCTCACAGCGCTCACAGCCCATACAGCTCTCACAGCCCTCACAGCCCACACAGCTCTCACAGCACACACAGCTCTCACAGCCCACACAGCTCTCACAGCCCACACAGCTCACACAGCACACACAGCCCTCACAGCCCACACAGCTCTCACAGCCCACACGGATCTCACAGCCCACACAGCCATCACAGCTCACACAGCCCTCACAGCCCACACAGCTCACATCCCACAGAGCTCTCACAGCTCTCACAGCCCATACAGCTCTCACAGCCCTCACAGCCCACACAGCTCTCACAGCACACACAGCTCTCACAGCCCACACAGCTCTCACAGGCCTCACATGCCTCACAGCCCTCACAGCCCTCACAGCCCTCACAGCCCTCACAGCCCACAAAACTCCCACAGCCCACACAGCTCTCACAGCCCACACAGCCCACACAGCTCTCACAGCCCACACAGATCTCACAGCCCACACAGCTCTCACAGCTCTCACAGCCCACACATCCCACACTCTAACAGCCCAAACAGCTCTCACAGCCCGCACAGCTCTCACAGATCTCACAGATCTCACAGCCCACACAGCTCTCACAACCCACACAGCTCTCACAGCTCACACAGCCCTCAGATCCCACATAGCTCATATCCCACACAGCTTCCACAGCTCTCACAGCCCACACAGCTCTCACAGCCCACACAGCTCTCACAGCCCACAGAGCTCTCACAGCTCTCACAGCCCACACAGCTCACAGCCCAGGCAGCTCACAGCCCACACAGCTCTCACAGCCCACACAGCTCTCACAGCTCACACAGCTCACATCCCACACAGCTCTCACAGCTCTCACAGCCCATACAGCTCTCACATCCCACACAGCTCTCACAGCCCACACAGCTCTCACAGCTCTCACAGCCCACACAGCCCACACTCTCACAGCCCACATAGCTCTCACAGCCCACACATCTCTCACAACCCACACAGCTCACAGCCCACACAGCTTTCACAGCTCACACAGCCCTCACAGACCACACAGCTCTCACAGCCAACACAGCCCTCACAGCCCTCACAGCCCACACAGCTAACATCCCACAGAGCTCTCACAGCTCTCACAGCCCATACAGCTCTCACAGCCCTCACAGCCCACACAGCTCTCACAGGCCTCACAGCCCTCACAGCCCACACAGCTCTCACAGCCCACACAGCTCTCACAGCCCACACAGCTCTCACCGCCCACAGAGCTCTCACAGCTCTCACAGCCCACACAGCTCTAAGCCCACACAGCTCACAGCCCACACAGCCCACACAGTTCTCGCAGCTCACACAGCTCACATCCCATACAGCTCTCACAGTTCTCACAGTCTATACAGCTCTCACAGTCTATACAGCTCTCACAGCTCACACAGCTCTCACAGCCCACACAGCTCTCACAGCTCTCACAGCCCACACAGCTCTCACAGCCCACACAGCCCTCACAACTCACACAGCTCACATCCCACACAGCTCCCACAGCTCTCACAGTCCATACAGCTCTCACAGCCCACACAGCTGTCACAGCCCGCACAGCTCTCACAGCCCACACAACTCTCACAGCTCTCACAGCCCACACAGCCCACACAGCTCTCACAGCCCACACAGCTCTCATAGCTCACACATCCCTCACAACCCACACAGCTCACATCCCACACAGCTCTCACAGCCCACACAGCTCTCAAAGGATCTCACAGCCCACACAGCTCTCACAGCCCACACAGCTCTCACAGCTCACACAGCCCTCACAGCCCACGCAGCCCTCACAGCCCACACAGCTCTCACAGCCCACAGAGCCGTCACAGCCCACGAAGTTCTCACAGCCCACGCAGATCTCACAGCCCACACAGCTCTCACAGCCCACACAGCTCTCACAGCCCACACAGCCCTCACAGCCCACACAGCCCTCACAGCCCACACAGCTCTCACAGCCCACAGAGCCCTCACAGCCCACGCAGCTCTCACAGCCCACACATCTCTTACAGCCCACCCAGCTCTCACAGCCCACAGAGCTCTCACAGCCCACACAGCTCTCACAGCCCACAGGGCTCTCACCGCCCACAGAGCTCTCACAGCTCTCACAGCCCACACAGCTCACAGCCCACACAGCCCACACAGTTCTCACAGCTCACACAGCTCACATCCCACACAGCTCTCACAGTTCTCACAGTCTATACAGCTCTCACAACCCACACAGCTCTCCCAGCCCACACAGCTCTCACAGCTCTCACAGCCCACACAGCTCTCACAGCCCACACAGCTCTCACAGCCCACACAGCTCTCATGGCCCACACAGCTCTCACAGCCCACACAGCTCTCACAGCCCACACAGCTCTCACCGCCCACAGAGCTCTCACAGCTCTCACAGCCCACACAGCTCACAGCCCACACAGCTCACAGCCCACACAGCCCACACAGTTCTCACAGCTCACACAGCTCACATCCCATACAGCTCTCACAGTTCTCACAGTCTATACAGCTCTCACAGCCCACACAGCTCTCACAGCCCACACAGCTCTCGCAGCTCTCACAGCCCACACAGCTCTCACAGCCCACACAGCCCTCACAACTCACACAGCTCACATCCCACACAGCTCCCACAGCTCTCACAGTCCATACAGCTCTCACAGCCCACACAGCTGTCACAGCCCGCACAGCTCTCACAGCCCACACAACTCTCACAGCTCTCACAGCCCACACAGCCCACACAGCTCTCACAGCCCACACAGCTCTCATAGCTCACACATCCCTCACAACCCACACAGCTCACATCCCACACAGCTCTCACAGCCCACACAGCTCTCAAAGGATCTCACAGCCCACACAGCTCTCACAGCCCACACAGCTCTCACAGCTCACACAGCCCTCACAGCCCACGCAGCCCTCACAGCCCACACAGCTCTCACAGCCCACAGAGCCGTCACAGCCCACGCAGCTCTCACAGCCCACACAGCTCACACAGCACACACAGCCCTCACAGCCCACACAGCTCTCACAGCCCACACGGATCTCACAGCCCACACAGCCATCACAGCTCACACAGCCCTCACAGCCCACACAGCTCACATCCCACAGAGCTCTCACAGCTCTCACAGCCCATACAGCTCTCACAGCCCTCACAGCCCACACAGCTCTCACAGCACACACAGCTCTCACAGCCCACACAGCTCTCACAGGCCTCACATGCCTCACAGCCCTCACAGCCCTCACAGCCCTCACAGCCCTCACAGCCCACAAAACTCCCACAGCCCACACAGCTCTCACAGCCCACACAGCCCACACAGCTCTCACAGCCCACACAGATCTCACAGCCCACACAGCTCTCACAGCTCTCACAGCCCACACATCCCACACTCTAACAGCCCAAACAGCTCTCACAGCCCGCACAGCTCTCACAGATCTCACAGATCTCACAGCCCACACAGCTCTCACAACCCACACAGCTCTCACAGCTCACACAGCCCTCAGATCCCACATAGCTCATATCCCACACAGCTTCCACAGCTCTCACAGCCCACACAGCTCTCACAGCCCACACAGCTCTCACAGCCCACAGAGCTCTCACAGCTCTCACAGCCCACACAGCTCACAGCCCAGGCAGCTCACAGCCCACACAGCTCTCACAGCCCACACAGCTCTCACAGCTCACACAGCTCACATCCCACACAGCTCTCACAGCTCTCACAGCCCATACAGCTCTCACATCCCACACAGCTCTCACAGCCCACACAGCTCTCACAGCTCTCACAGCCTACACAGCCCACACTCTCACAGCCCACATAGCTCTCACAGCCCACACATCTCTCACAACCCACACAGCTCACAGCCCACACAGCTTTCACAGCTCACACAGCCCTCACAGACCACACAGCTCTCACAGCCAACACAGCCCTCACAGCCCTCACAGCCCACACAGCTAACATCCCACAGAGCTCTCACAGCTCTCACAGCCCATACAGCTCTCACAGCCCTCACAGCCCACACAGCTCTCACAGGCCTCACAGCCCTCACAGCCCACACAGCTCTCACAGCCCACACAGCTCTCACAGCCCACACAGCTCTCACCGCCCACAGAGCTCTCACAGCTCTCACAGCCCACACAGCTCTAAGCCCACACAGCTCACAGCCCACACAGCCCACACAGTTCTCGCAGCTCACACAGCTCACATCCCATACAGCTCTCACAGTTCTCACAGTCTATACAGCTCTCACAGTCTATACAGCTCTCACAGCTCACACAGCTCTCACAGCCCACACAGCTCTCACAGCTCTCACAGCCCACACAGCTCTCACAGCCCACACAGCCCTCACAACTCACACAGCTCACATCCCACACAGCTCCCACAGCTCTCACAGTCCATACAGCTCTCACAGCCCACACAGCTGTCACAGCCCGCACAGCTCTCACAGCCCACACAACTCTCACAGCTCTCACAGCCCACACAGCCCACACAGCTCTCACAGCCCACACAGCTCTCATAGCTCACACATCCCTCACAACCCACACAGCTCACATCCCACACAGCTCTCACAGCCCACACAGCTCTCAAAGGATCTCACAGCCCACACAGCTCTCACAGCCCACACAGCTCTCACAGCTCACACAGCCCTCACAGCCCACGCAGCCCTCACAGCCCACACAGCTCTCACAGCCCACAGAGCCGTCACAGCCCACGAAGCTCTCACAGCCCACGCAGATCTCACAGCCCACACAGCTCTCACAGCCCACACAGCTCTCACAGCCCACACAGCCCTCACAGCCCACACAGCCCTCACAGCCCACACAGCTCTCACAGCCCACAGAGCCCTCACAGCCCACGCAGCTCTCACAGCCCACACATCTCTTACAGCCCACCCAGCTCTCACAGCCCACAGAGCTCTCACAGCCCACACAGCTCTCACAGCCCACAGGGCTCTCACCGCCCACAGAGCTCTCACAGCTCTCACAGCCCACACAGCTCACAGCCCACACAGCCCACACAGTTCTCACAGCTCACACAGCTCACATCCCACACAGCTCTCACAGTTCTCACAGTCTATACAGCTCTCACAACCCACACAGCTCTCCCAGCCCACACAGCTCTCACAGCTCTCACAGCCCACACAGCTCTCACAGCCCACACAGCTCTCACAGCCCACACAGCTCTCATGGCCCACACAGCTCTCACAGCCCACACAGCTCTCACAGCCCACACAGCTCTCACCGCCCACAGAGCTCTCACAGCTCTCACAGCCCACACAGCTCACAGCCCACACAGCTCACAGCCCACACAGCCCACACAGTTCTCACAGCTCACACAGCTCACATCCCATACAGCTCTCACAGTTCTCACAGTCTATACAGCTCTCACAGCCCACACAGCTCTCACAGCCCACACAGCTCTCGCAGCTCTCACAGCCCACACAGCTCTCACAGCCCACACAGCCCTCACAACTCACACAGCTCACATCCCACACAGCTCCCACAGCTCTCACAGTCCATACAGCTCTCACAGCCCACACAGCTGTCACAGCCCGCACAGCTCTCACAGCCCACACAACTCTCACAGCTCTCACAGCCCACACAGCCCACACAGCTCTCACAGCCCACACAGCTCTCATAGCTCACACATCCCTCACAACCCACACAGCTCACATCCCACACAGCTCTCACAGCCCACACAGCTCTCAAAGGATCTCACAGCCCACACAGCTCTCACAGCCCACACAGCTCTCACAGCTCACACAGCCCTCACAGCCCACGCAGCCCTCACAGCCCACACAGCTCTCACAGCCCACAGAGCCGTCACAGCCCACGCAGCTCTCACAGCCCACGCAGATCTCACAGCCCACACAGCTCTCACAGCCCACACAGCTCTCACAGCCCACACAGCCCTCACAGCCCACACAGCCCTCACAGCCCACACAGCTTTCACAGCCCACAGAGCCCTCACAGCCCACGCAGCTCTCACAGCCCACACAGCTCTTACAGCCCACCCAGCTCTCACAGCCCACAGAGCTCTCACAGCCCACACAGCTCTCACAGCCCACAGGGCTCTCACCGCCCACAGAGCTCTCACAGCTCTCACAGCCCACACAGCTCACAGCCCACACAGCCCACACAGTTCTCACAGCTCATACAGCTCACATCCCACACAGCTCTCACAGTTCTCACAGTCTATACAGCTCTCACAACCCACACAGCTCTCCCAGCCCACACAGCTCTCACAGCTCTCACAGCCCACACAGCTCTCACAGCCCACACAGCTCTCACAGCCCACACAGCTCTCATGGCCCACACAGCTCTCACAGCCCACACAGCTCTCACAGCCCACACAGCTCTCACAGGCCTCACAGCCCTCACAGCCCTCACAGCCCTCACAGCCCACAAAACTCCCACAGCCCACACAGCTCTCACAGCCCACACAGCCCACACAGCTCTCACAGCCCACACAGATCTCACAGCCCACACAGCTCTCACAGCTCTCACAGCCCACACATCCCACACTCTAACAGCCCAAACAGCTCTCACAGCCCGCACAGCTCTCACAGATCTCACAGATCTCACAGCCCACACAGCTCTCACAACCCACACAGCTCTCACAGCTCACACAGCCCTCAGATCCCACATAGCTCATATCCCACACAGCTTCCACAGCTCTCACAGCCCACAGAGCTCTCACAGCCCACACAGCTCTCACAGCCCACAGAGCTCTCACAGCTCTCACAGCCCACACAGCTCACAGCCCAGGCAGCTCACAGCCCACACAGCTCTCACAGCCCACACAGCTCTCACAGCTCACACAGCTCACATCCCACACAGCTCTCACAGCTCTCACAGCCCATACAGCTCTCACATCCCACACAGCTCTCACAGCCCACACAGCTCTCACAGCTCTCACAGCCCACACAGCCCACACTCTCACAGCCCACATAGCTCTCACAGCCCACACATCTCTCACAACCCACACAGCTCACAGCCCACACAGCTTTCACAGCTCACACAGCCCTCACAGACCACACAGCTCTCACAGCCAACACAGCCCTCACAGCCCTCACAGCCCACACAGCTAACATCCCACAGAGCTCTCACAGCTCTCACAGCCCATACAGCTCTCACAGCCCTCACAGCCCACACAGCTCTCACAGGCCTCACAGCCCTCACAGCCCACACAGCTCTCACAGCCCACACAGCTCTCACAGCCCACACAGCTCTCACCGCCCACAGAGCTCTCACAGCTCTCACAGCCCACACAGCTCTAAGCCCACACAGCTCACAGCCCACACAGCCCACACAGTTCTCGCAGCTCACACAGCTCACATCCCATACAGCTCTCACAGTTCTCACAGTCTATACAGCTCTCACAGTCTATACAGCTCTCACAGCTCACACAGCTCTCACAGCCCACACAGCTCTCACAGCTCTCACAGCCCACACAGCTCTCACAGCCCACACAGCCCTCACAACTCACACAGCTCACATCCCACACAGCTCCCACAGCTCTCACAGTCCATACAGCTCTCACAGCCCACACAGCTGTCACAGCCCGCACAGCTCTCACAGCCCACACAACTCTCACAGCTCTCACAGCCCACACAGCCCACACAGCTCTCACAGCCCACACAGCTCTCATAGCTCACACATCCCTCACAACCCACACAGCTCACATCCCACACAGCTCTCACAGCCCACACAGCTCTCAAAGGATCTCACAGCCCACACAGCTCTCACAGCCCACACAGCTCTCACAGCTCACACAGCCCTCACAGCCCACGCAGCCCTCACAGCCCACACAGCTCTCACAGCCCACAGAGCCGTCACAGCCCACGCAGCTCTCACAGCCCACGCAGATCTCACAGCCCACACAGCTCTCACAGCCCACACAGCTCTCACAGCCCACACAGCCCTCACAGCCCACACAGCCCTCACAGCCCACACAGCTCTCACAGCCCACAGAGCCCTCACAGCCCACGCAGCTCTCACAGCCCACACAGCTCTTACAGCCCACCCAGCTCTCACAGCCCACAGAGCTCTCACAGCCCACACAGCTCTCACAGCCCACAGGGCTCTCACCGCCCACAGAGCTCTCACAGCTCTCACAGCCCACACAGCTCACAGCCCACACAGCCCACACAGTTCTCACAGCTCACACAGCTCACATCCCACACAGCTCTCACAGTTCTCACAGTCTATACAGCTCTCACAACCCACACAGCTCTCCCAGCCCACACAGCTCTCACAGCTCTCACAGCCCACACAGCTCTCACAGCCCACACAGCTCTCACAGCCCACACAGCTCTCATGGCCCACACAGCTCTCACAGCTCACACAGCTCTCACAGCCCACACAGCTCTCACCACCCACAGAGCTCTCACAGCTCTCACAGCCCACACAGCTCACAGCCCACACAGCTCACAGCCCACACAGCCCACACAGTTCTCACAGCTCACACAGCTCACATCCCATACAGCTCTCACAGTTCTCACAGTCTATACAGCTCTCACAGCCCACACAGCTCTCACAGCCCACACAGCTCTCGCAGCTCTCACAGCCCACACAGCTCTCACAGCCCACACAGCCCTCACAACTCACACAGCTCACATCCCACACAGCTCCCACAGCTCTCACAGTCCATACAGCTCTCACAGCCCACACAGCTGTCACAGCCCGCACAGCTCTCACAGCCCACACAACTCTCACAGCTCTCACAGCCCACACAGCCCACACAGCTCTCACAGCCCACACAGCTCTCATAGCTCACACATCCCTCACAACCCACACAGCTCACATCCCACACAGCTCTCACAGCCCACACAGCTCTCAAAGGATCTCACAGCCCACACAGCTCTCACAGCCCACACAGCTCTCACAGCTCACACAGCCCTCACAGCCCACGCAGCCCTCACAGCCCACACAGCTCTCACAGCCCACAGAGCCGTCACAGCCCACGCAGCTCTCACAGCCCACGCAGATCTCACAGCCCACACAGCTCTCACAGCCCACACAGCTCTCACAGCCCACACAGCCCTCACAGCCCACACAGCCCTCACAGCCCACACAGCTCTCACAGCCCACAGAGCCCTCACAGCCCACGCAGCTCTCACAGCCCACACAGCTCTTACAGCCCACCCAGCTCTCACAGCCCACAGAGCTCTCACAGCCCACACAGCTCTCACAGCCCACAGGGCTCTCACCGCCCACAGAGCTCTCACAGCTCTCACAGCCCACACAGCTCACAGCCCACACAGCCCACACAGTTCTCACAGCTCACACAGCTCACATCCCACACAGCTCTCACAGTTCTCACAGTCTATACAGCTCTCACAACCCACACAGCTCTCCCAGCCTACACAGCTCTCACAGCTCTCACAGCCCACACAGCTCTCACAGCCCACACAGCTCTCACAGCCCACACAGCTCTCATGGCCCACACAGCTCTCACAGCCCACACAGCTCTCACAGCCCACACAGCTCTCACCGCCCACAGAGCTCTCACAGCTCTCACAGCCCACACAGCTCACAGCCCACACAGCTCACAGCCCACACAGCCCACACAGTTCTCACAGCTCACACAGCTCACATCCCATACAGCTCTCACAGTTCTCACAGTCTATACAGCTCTCACAGCCCACACAGCTCTCACAGCCCACACAGCTCTCGCAGCTCTCACAGCCCACACAGCTCTCACAGCCCACACAGCTCTCACAGCTCACACAGCCCTCACAACTCACACAGCTCACATCCCACACAGCTCCCACAGCTCTCACAGTCCATACAGCTCTCACAGCCCACACAGCTGTTACAGCCCGCACAGCTCTCACAGCCCACACAGCTCTCACAGCCCACACAGCCCTCACAGCCCACGCAGCTCTCACAGCCCACGCAGATCTCACAGCCCACGCAGCTCTTACAACCCACACAGCTCTCACAGCCCACACAGCTCTCACAGCCCACACAGCTCTCACAGCCCACAGAGCCCTCACAGCCCACACAGCTCGCACAGCCCACACAGCTCTCACAGCCCACACAGCTCTCTTAGCCCACATAGCTCTCACAGCCCACACAGCCCTCACAGCCCACACAGCTCTCACAGACCACACAGCTCTCACAGCCCACAGCCCTCACAGCTCACACAGCCCTCACAGCCCACACAGCTAACATCCCACAGAGCTCTCACAGCTCTCACAGCCCATACAGCTCTCACAGCCCTCACAGCCCACACAGCTCTCACAGGCCTCAGAGCCCTCACAGCCCACACAGCTCTCACAGCCCACACAGCTCTCACAGCCCACACAGCTCTCACAGCCCACACAGCTCTCACGGCCCACACAGCTCTCACAGCCCACACAGCTCTCACAGCCCACACAGCTCTCACCGCCCACAGAGCTCTCACAGCTCTCACAGCCCACACAGCTCACAGCCCACACAGCCCACACAGTTCTCACAGCTCACACAGCTCATATCCCACACAGCTCTCACAGTCTATACAGCTCTCACAGCCCACACAGCTCTCACAGCCCACACAGCTCTCACAGCTCTCACAGCCCACACAGCTCTCACAGCCCACACAGCTCTCACAGCTCACACAGCCCTCACAGCTCACACAGCTCACATCCCACACAGCTCCCACAGCTCTCACAGTCCATACAGCTCTCACAGCCCACACAGCTGTCAAAGCCCGCACAGCTCTCACAGCCCACACAGCTCTCACAGCTCTCACAGCCCACACAGCCCACACAGCTCTCACAGCCCACACAGCTCTCACAGCTCACACATCCCTCACAGCCCACACAGCTCACATCCCACACAGCTCTCACAGCCCACACAGCTCTCAAAGGCTCTCACAGCCCACACAGCTCTCACAGCCCACACAGCTCTCACAGCTCACACAGCCCTCACAGCCCACACAGCCCTCACAGCCCACATAGCTCTCACAGCCCATAGAGCCCTCACAGCCCACGCAGCTCTCACAGCCCACGCAGATCTCACAGCCCACACAGCTCTCACAGCCCACACAGCTCTCACAGCCCACACAGCCCACACAGCTCTCACAGCCCACAGAGCCCTCACAGCCCACGCAGCTCTCACAGCCCACGCAGATCTCACAGCCCACACAGCTCTCACAGCCCACACAGCTCTCACAGCACACACAGCTCTCACAGCCCACACAGCCCTCACAGCCCACACAGCTCTCACAGCCCACACAGCCCACACAGCTCTCACAGCCCACACAGATCTCACAGCCCGCACAGCTCTCACAGCTCTCACAGCCCACACATCCCACACTCTAACAGCCCGAACAGCTCTCACAGCCCGCACAGCTCTCACAGCTGTCACAGATCTCACAGCCCACACAGCTCTCACAACTCACACAGCTCTCACAGCTCACACAGCCCCCAGATCCCACACAGCTCATATCCCACACAGCTTTCACAGCTCTCACAGCCCATACAGCTCTCACAGCCCACACAGCTCTCACAGCCCACAGAGCTCTCACAGCTCTCACAGCCCACACAGCTCACAGCCCAGGCAGCTCACAGCCCACACAGCTCTCACAGCCCACACAGCTCTCACAGCTCACACAGCTCACATCCCACACAGCTCTAACAGCTCTCACAGCCCATACAGCTCTCACATCCCACACAGCTCTCACAGCCCACACAGCTCTCACAGCCCACACAGCTCTCACAGCCCACACAGCTCTCACAGCTCACACAGCTTTCACAGCTCACACATCCCTCACAGACCACACAGCTCTCACAGCCCACACAGCCCTCACAGCCCACACAGCTCTCACAGCCCACACAGCTCTCACAGCCCACACAGCCCTCACAGCTCACACAACCCTCACAGCCCACACAACTCACATCCCACAGAGCTCTCACAGCTCTCACAGCCCATACAGCTCTCACAGCCCTCACAGCCCACACAGCTCTCACAGCACACACAGCTCTCACAGCCCACACAGCTCTCACAGCCCACACAGCTCACACAGCACACACAACCCTCACAGCCCACACAACTCACATCCCACAGAGCTCTCACAGCTCTCACAGCCCATACAGCTCTCACAGCCCTCACAGCCCACACAGCTCTCACAGCACACACAGCTCTCACAGCCCACACATCCCTCACAGCCCACACAGCTCACATCCCACACAGCTCTCACAGCCCACACAGCTCTCAAAGGCTCTCACAGCCCACACAGCTCTCACAGCCCACACAGCTCTCACAGCTCTCACAGCCCACACAGCCCTCACAGCCCACGCAGCTCTCACAGCCCACGCAGATCTCACAGCCCACACAGCTCTTACAACCCACACAGCTCTCACAGCCCACACAGCTCTCACAGCCCACACAGCTCTCACAGCCCACAGAGCCCTCACAGCCCACACAGCTCGCACAGCCCACACAGCTCTCACAGCCCACACAGCTCTCTTAGCCCACACAGCTCTCACAGCCCACACAGCCCTCACAGCCCACACAGCTCTCACAGACCACACAGCTCTCACAGCTCACAGCCCTCACAGCTCACACAGCCCTCACAGCCCACACAGCTAACATCCCACAGAGCTCTCACAGCTCTCACAGCCCATACAGCTCTCACAGCCCTCACAGCCCACACAGCTCTCACAGGCCTCACAGCCCTCACAGCCCACACAGCTCTCACAGCCCACACAGCTCTCACAGCCCACACAGCTCTCACAGCCCACACAGCTCTCACGGCCCACACAGCTCTCACAGCCCACACAGCTCTCACAGCCCACACAGCTCTCACCGCCCACAGAGCTCTCACAGCTCTCACAGCCCACACAGCTCACAGCCCACACAGCCCACACAGTTCTCACAGCTCACACAGCTCATATCCCACACAGCTCTCACAGTCTATACAGCTCTCACAGCCCACACAGCTCTCACAGCCCACACAGCTCTCACAGCTCTCACAGCCCACACAGCTCTCACAGCCCACACAGCTCACATCCCATACAGCTCTCACAGCCCACACAGCTGTCAAAGCCCGCACAGCTCACAGCCCACACAGCTCTCACAGGCCTCACAGCTTTCACAGCCCACACAGCTCTCACAGCTCTCACAGCCCACACAGCCCACACAGCTCTCACAGCCAACACAGCTCTCACAGCTCACACATCCCTCACAGCCCACACAGCTCACATCCCACACAGCTCTCACAGCCCACACAGCTCTCAAAGGCTCTCACAGCCCACACAGCTCTCACAGCCCACACAGCTCTCACAGCTCACACAGCCCTCACAGCCCACACAGCCCTCACAGCCCACATAGCTCTCACAGCCCACAGAGCCCTCACAGCCCACGCAGCTCTCACAGCCCACGCAGATCTCACAGCCCACACAGCTCTCACAGCCCACACAGCTCTCACAGCCCACACAGCCCACACAGCTCTCACTGCCCACAGAGCCCTCACAGCCCAAGCAGCTCTCACAGCCCACGCAGATCTCACAGCCCACACAGCTCTCACAGCCCACACAGCTCTCACAGCACACACAGCTCTCACAGCCCACACAGCCCTCACAGCCCACACAGCTCTCACAGCCCACACAGCCCACACAGCTCTCACAGCCCACAAAGATCTCACAGCCCACACATCCCACACTCTAACAGCCCAAACAGCTCTCACAGCCCGCACAGCTCTCACAGCTGTCACAGATCTCACAGCCCACACAGCTCTCACAACTCACACAGCTCTCACAGCTCACACAGCCCCCAGATCCCACACAGCTCATATCCCACACAGCTTTCACAGCTCTCACAGCCCATACAGCTCTCACAGCCCACACAGCTCTCACAGCCCACAGAGCTCTCACAGCTCTCACAGCCCACACAGCTCACAGCCCAGGCAGCTCACAGCCCACACAGCTCTCACAGCCCACACAGCTCTCACAGCTCACACAGCTCACATCCCACACAGCTCTAACAGCTCTCACAGCCCATACAGCTCTCACATCCCACACAGCTCTCACAGCCCACACAGCTCTCACAGCTCTCACAGCCCACACAGAGCACACTCTCACAGCCCACACAGCTCTCACAGCCCACACAGCTCTCACAGCCCACACAGCTCTCACAGCCCACACAGCTTTCACAGCTCACACAGCCCTCACAGACCACACAGCTCTCACAGCCCACACAACCCTCACAGCCCACACAGCTCTCACAGCCCACACAGCTCTCACAGCCCACACAGCCCTCACAGCTCACACAACCCTCACAGCCCACACAACTCACATCCCACAGAGCTCTCACAGCTCTCACAGCCCATACAGCTCTCACAGCCCTCACAGCCCACACAGCTCTCACAGCACACACAGCTCTCACAGCCCACACAGCTCTCACAGCCCACACAGCTCACACAGCACACACAACCCTCACAGCCCACACAACTCACATCCCACAGAGCTCTCACAGCTCTCACAGCCCATACAGCTCTCACAACCCTCACAGCCCAAACAGCTCTCACAGCACACACAGCTCTCACAGCCCACACATCCCTCACAGCCCACACAGCTCACATCCCACACAGCTCTCACAGCCCACACAGCTCTCAAAGGCTCTCACAGCCCACACAGCTCTCACAGCCCACACAGCTCTCACAGCTCACACATCCCTCACAGCCCACACAGCCCTCACAGCCCACACAGCTCTCACAGCCCACAGAGCCCTCACAACCCACGCAGCTCTCACAGCCCACGCAGATCTCACAGCCCACACAGCTCTCACAGCCCACACAGCTCTCACAGCCCACACAGCTCTCGAAGCCCACACAGCCCTCACAGCCCACACAGCTCTCACAGCCCACACAGCTCTCAGAGCCCACACAGCCCTCGCAGCTCACACAACCCTCACAGCCCACACAACTCACATCCCACTGAGCTCTCACAGCTCTCACAGCCCATACAGCTCTCACAGCCCTCACAGCCCACACAGCTCTCACAGCACACACAGCTCTCACAGCCCACACAGCTCTCACAGCCCACACAGCTCACACAGCACACACAGCCCTCACAGCCCACACAGCTCTCACAGCCCACACGGCTCTCACAGCCCACACAGCCCTCACAGCTCACACAGCCCTCACAGCCCACACAGCTCACATCCCACAGAGCTCTCACAGCTCTCACAGCCCATACAGCTCTCACAGCCCTCATAGCCCACACAGCTCTCACAGCACACACAGCTCTCACAGCCCACACAGCTCTCACAGGCCTCACAGCCCTCACAGCCCACACAGCCCTCACAGCCCTCACAGCCCTCACAGCCCACAAAACTCTCACAGCCCACACAGCTCTCACAGCCCACACAGCCCACACAGCTCTCACAGCCCACACAGATCTCACAGCCCACACAGCTCTCACACCTCTCACAGCCCACACATCCCACACTCTAACAGCCCAAACAGCTCTCACAGCCCGCACAGCTCTCACAGCTCTCACAGATCTCACAGATCTCACAGCCCACACAGCTCTCACAACCCACACAGCTCTCACAGCTCACACAGCCCTCAGATCCCACACAGCTCATATCCCACACAGCTTCCACAGCTCTCACAGCCCATACAGCTCTCACAGCCCACACAGCTCTCACAGCCCACAGAGCTCTCACAGCTCTCACAGCCCACACAGCTCACAGCCCAGGCAGCTCACAGCCCACACAGCTCTCACAGCCCACACAGCTCCCACAGCTCACACAGCTCACATCCCACACAGCTCTCACAGCTCTCACAGCCCACACAGCTCTCACAGCCCACACAGCTCTCACAGCTCTCACAGCCCACACAGCCCACACTCTCACAGCCCACACAGCTCTCACAGCCCACACATCTCTCACAGCCCACACAGCTCTCACAGCCCACACAGCTTTCACAGCTCACACAGCCCTCACAGACCACACAGCTCTCACAGCCAACACAGCCCTCACAGCTCACACAACCCTCACAGCCCACACAGCTAACATCCCACAGAGCTCTCACAGCTCTCACAGCCCATACAGCTCTCACAGCCCTCACAGCCCACACAGCTCTCACAGGCCTCACAGCCCTCACAGCCCACACAGCTCTCACAGCCCAAACAGCTCTCACAGCCCACACAGCTCTCACAGCCCACACAGCTCTCACCGCCCACAGAGCTCTCACAGCTCTCACAGCCCACACAGCTCTAAGCCCACACAGCTCACAGCCCACACAGCCCACACAGTTCTCGCAGCTCACACAGCTCACATCCCATACAGCTCTCACAGTTCTCACAGTCTATACAGCTCTCACAGTCTATACAGCTCTCACAGCCCACACAGCTCTCACAGCCCACACAGCTCTCACAGCTCTCACAGCCCACACAGCTCTCACAGCCCACACAGCCCTCACAACTCACACAGCTCACATCCCACACAGCTCCCACAGCTCTCACAGTCCATACAGCTCTCACAGCCCACACAGCTGTCACAGCCCGCACAGCTCTCACAGCCCACACAGCTCTCACAGCTCTCACAGCCCACACAGCCCACACAGCTCTCACAGCCCACACAGCTCTGATAGCTCATACATCCCTCACAGCCCACACAGCCCTCACAGCCCACACAGCCCTCACAGCCCACACAGCTCTCACAGCCCACAGAGCCGTCACAGCCCACGCAGCTCTCACAGCCCACGCAGATCTCACAGCCCACACAGCTCTCACAGCCCACACAGCTCTCACAGCCCACACAGCCCTCACAGCCCACACAGCCCTCACAGCCCACACAGCTCTCACAGCCCACAGAGCCCTCACAGCCCACGCAGCTCTCACAGCCCACACAGCTCTTACAGCCCACCCAGCTCTCACAGCCCACACAGCTCTCACAGCCCACACAGCTCTCACAGCCCACAGAGCTCTCACAGCTCTCACAGCCCACACAGCTCACAGCCCAGGCAGCTCACAGCCCACACAGCTCTCACAGCCCACACAGCTCCCACAGCTCACACAGCTCACATCCCACACAGCTCTCACAGCTCTCACAGCCCACACAGCTCTCACAGCTCTCACAGCTCTCACAGCCCACACAGCCCACACTCTCACAGCCCACACAGCTCTCACAGCCCACACATCTCTCACAGCCCACACAGCTCTCACAGCCCACACAGCTTTCACAGCTCACACAGCCCTCACAGACCACACAGCTCTCACAGCCAACACAGCCCTCACAGCTCACACAGCCCTCACAGCCCACACAGCTAACATCCCACAGAGCTCTCACAGCTCTCACAGCCCATACAGCTCTCACAGCCCTCACAGCCCACACAGCTCTCACAGGCCTCACAGCCCTCACAGCCCACACAGCTCTCACAGCCCAAACAGCTCTCACAGCCCACACAGCTCTCACAGCCCACACAGCTCTCACCGCCCACAGAGCTCTCACAGCTCTCACAGCCCACACAGCTCTAAGCCCACACAGCTCACAGCCCACACAGCCCACACAGTTCTCGCAGCTCACACAGCTCACATCCCATACAGCTCTCACAGTTCTCACAGTCTATACAGCTCTCACAGTCTATACAGCTCTCACAGCCCACACAGCTCTCACAGCCCACACAGCTCTCACAGCTCTCACAGCCCACACAGCACTCACAGCCCACACAGCCCTCACAACTCACACAGCTCACATCCCACACAGCTCCCACAGCTCTCACAGTCCATACAGCTCTCACAGCCCACACAGCTGTCACAGCCCGCACAGCTCTCACAGCCCACACAGCTCTCACAGCTCTCACAGCCCACACAGCCCACACAGCTCTCACAGCCCACACAGCTCTGATAGCTCACACATCCCTCACAGCCCACACAGCCCTCACAGCCCACACAGCCCTCACAGCCCACACAGCTCTCACAGCCCACAGAGCCGTCACAGCCCACGCAGCTCTCACAGCCCACGCAGATCTCACAGCCCACACAGCTCTCACAGCCCACACAGCTCTCACAGCCCACACAGCCCTCACAGCCCACACAGCCCTCACAGCCCACACAGCTCTCACAGCCCACACAGCCCTCACAGCCCACGCAGCTCTCACAGCCCACACAGCTCTTACAGCCCACCCAGCTCTCACAGCCCACACAGCTCTCACAGCCCACACAGCTCTCACAGCCCACAGAGCTCTCACAGCCAACACAGCTCTCAAAGCCCACACGGCTCTCACCGCCCACAGAGCTCTCACAGCTCTCACAGCCCACACAGCTCACAGCCCACACAGCTCACAGCCCACACAGCCCACACAGTTCTCACAGCTCACACAGCTCACATCCCACACAGCTCTCACAGTTCTCACAGTCTATACAGCTCTCACAGCCCACATAGCTCTCCCAGCCCACACAGCTCTCACAGCTCTCACAGCCCACACAGCTCTCACAGCCCATACAGCTCTCACAGCCCACACAGCTCTCATGGCCCACACAGCTCTCACAGCCCACACAGCTCTCACCGCCCACAGAACTCTCACAGCTCTCACAGCCCACACAGCTCACAGCCCACACAGCTCACAGCCCACACAGTTCTCACAGCTCACACAGCTCACATCCCATACAGCTCTCACAGTTCTCACAGTCTACACAGCTCTCACAGCCCACACAGCTCTCACAGCCCACACAGCTCTCGCAGCTCTCACAGCCCACACAGCTCTCACAGCCCACACAGCTCTCACAGCTCACACAGCCCTCACAACTCACACAGCTCACATCCCACACAGCTCCCACAGCTCTCACAGTCCATACAGCTCTCACAGCCCACACAGCTGTCACAGCCCGCACAGCTCTCACAGCCCACACAGCTCTCACAGCTCTCACAGCCCACACAGCCCTCACAGCCCACGCAGCTCTCACAGCCCACGCAGATCTCACAGCCCACACAGCTCTTACAACCCACACAGCTCTCACAGCCCACACAGCTCTCACAGCCCACACAGCTCTCACAGCCCACAGAGCCCTCACAGCCCACACAGCTCGCACAGCCCACACATCTCTCACAGCCCACACAGCTCTCTTAGCCCACACAGCTCTCACAGCCCACACAGCCCTCACAGCCCACACAGCTCTCACAGACCACACAGCTCTCACAGCCCACACAGCCCTCACAGCTCACACAGCCCTCACAGCCCACACAGCTAACATCCCACAGAGCTCTCACAGCTCTCACAGCCCATACAGCTCTCACAGCCCTCACAGCCCACACAGCTCTCACAGGCCTCACAGCCCACACAGCTCTCACAGCCCACACAGCTCTCACAGCCCACACAGCTCTCACAGCCCACACAGCTCTCACGGCCCACACAGCTCTCACAGCCCACACAGCTCTCACAGCCCACACAGCTCTCACCGCCCACAGAGCTCTCACAGCTCTCACAGCCCACACAGCTCACAGCCCACACAGCCCACACAGTTCTCACAGCTCACACAGCTCATATCCCACACAGCTCTCACAGCTCTCACAGTCTATACAGCTCTCACAGCCCACACAGCTCTCACAGCCCACACAGCTCTCACAGCTCTCACAGCTCACACAGCTCTCACAGCCCACACAGCTCTCACAGCTCACACAGCCCTCACAGCTCACACAACTCACATCCCACACAGCTCCCACAGCTCTCACAGTCCATACAGCTCTCACAGCCCACACAGCTGTCAAAGCCCGCACAGCTCTCACAGCCCACACAGCTCGCACAGCTCTCACAGCCCACACAGCCCACACAGCTCTCACAGCCCACACAGCTCTCACAGCTCACACATCCCTCACAGCCCACACAGCTCACATCCCACACAGCTCTCACAGCCCACATAGCTCTCAACGGCTCTCACAGCCCACACAGCTCTCACAGCCCACACAGCTCTCACAGCTCACACAGCCCTCACAGCCCACACAGCCCTCACAGCCCACACAGCTCTCACAGCCCACAGAGCCCTCACAGCCCACGCAGCTCTCACAGCCCACGCAGATCTCACAGCCCACACAGCTCTCACAGCCCACACAGCTCTCACAACCCACACAGCCCACACAGCTCTCACAGCCCACAGAGCCCTCACAGCCCACACAGCTCTCACAGCCCACGCAGATCTCACAGCCCACACAGCTCTCACAGCCCACACAGCCCTCACAGCCCACACAGCTCTCACAGCCCACACAGCCCACACAGCTCTCACAGCCCACACAGATCTCACAGCCCGCACAGCTCTCACAGCTCTCACAGCCCACACATCCCACACTCTAACAGCCCAAACATCTCTCACAGCCCGCACAGCTCTCACAGCTGTCACAGATCTCACAGCCCACAGAGCTCTCACAACCCACACAGCTCTCACAGCTCACACAGCCCTCAGATCCCACACAGCTCATATCCCACACAGCTTTCACAGCTCTCACAGCCCATACAGCTCTCACAGCCCACACAGCTCTCACAGCCCACAGAGCTCTCACAGCTCTCACAGCCCACACAGCTCACAGCCCAAGCAGCTCACAGCCCACACAGCTCTCACAGCCCACACAGCTCTCACAGCTCACACAGCTCACATCCCACACAGCTCTCACAGCTCTCACAGCCCATACAGCTCTCACATCCCACACAGCTCTCACAGCCCACACAGCTCTCACAGCTCTCACAGCCCACACAGCCCACACTCTCACAGCCCACACAGCTCTCACAGCCCACACAGCTCTCACAGCCCACACAGCTCTCACAGCCCACACAGCTCGCACAGCTCTCACAGCCCACACAGCCCACACAGCTCTCACAGCCCACACAGCTCTCACAGCTCACACATCCCTCACAGCCCACACAGCTCACATCCCACACAGCTCTCACAGCCCACACAGCTCTCAACGGCTCTCACAGCCCACACAGCTCTCACAGCCCACACAGCTCTCACAGCTCACACAGCCCTCACAGCCCACACAGCCCTCACAGCCCACACAGCTCTCACAGCTCTCACAGCCCACACAGCCCACACTCTCACAGCCCACACAGCTCTCACAGCCCACACAGCTCTCACAGCCCACACAGCTCTCACAGCCCACACAGCTTTCACAGCTCACACAGCCCTCACAGCCCACACAGCCCTCACAGCTCACACAGCCCTCACAGCCCACACAGCTAACATCCCACAGAGCTCTCACAGCTCTCACAGCCCACACAGCTCTAAGCCCACACAGCTCACAGCCCACACAGCCCACACAGTTCTCGCAGCTCACACAGCTCACATCCCATACAGCTCTCACAGTCTCACAGTCTATACAGCTCTCACAGCCCACACAGCTCTCACAGTCCACACAGCTCTCACAGCTCTCACAGCCCACACAGCTCTCACAGCCCACACAGCTCTCACAGCTCACACAGCCCTCACAACTCACACAGCTCACATCCCACACAGCTCCCACAGCTCTCACAGTCCATACAGCTCTCACAGCCCACACAGCTGTCACAGCCCGCACAGCTCTCACAGCCCACACAGCTCTCACAGCTCTCACAGCTCACACAGCCCTCACAGCTCACACAGCTCACATCCCACACAGCTCCCACAGCTCTCACAGTCCATACAGCTCTCACAGCCCACACAGCTGTCAAAGCCCGCACAGCTCTCACAGCCCACACAGCTCGCACAGCTCTCACAGCCCACACAGCCCACACAGCTCTCACAGCCCACACAGCTCTCACAGCTCAAACATCCCTCACAGCCCACACAGCTCACATCCCACACAGCTCTCACAGCCCACACAGCTCTCAACGGCTCTCACAGCCCACACAGCTCTCGCAGCCCACACAGCTCTCACAGCTCACACAGCCCTCACAGCCCACACAGCCCTCACAGCCCACACAGCTCTCACAGCCCACAGAGCCCTCACAGCCCACGCAGCTCTCACAGCCCACGCAGATCTCACAGCCCACACAGCTCTCACAGCCCACACAGCTCTCACAGCCCACACAGCCCACACAGCTCTCACAGCCCACAGAGCCCTCACAGCCCACACAGCTCTCACAGCCCACGCAGATCTCACAGCCCACACAGCTCTCACAGCCCACACAGCCCTCACAGCCCACACAGCTCTCACAGCCCACACAGCCCACACAGCTCTCACAGCCCACACAGATATCACAGCCCGCACAGCTCTCACAGCTCTAACAGCCCACACATCCCACACTCTAACAGCCCAAACATCTCTCACAGCCCGCACAGCTCTCACAGCTGTCACAGATCTCACAGCCCACAGAGCTCTCACAACCCACACAGCTCTCACAGCTCACACAGCCCTCAGATCCCACACAGCTCATATCCCACACAGCTTTCACAGCTCTCACAGCCCATACAGCTCTCACAGCCCACACAGCTCTCACAGCCCACATAGCTCTCACAGCTCTCACAGCCCACACAGCTCACAGCCCAAGCAGCTCACAGCCCACACAGCTCTCACAGCCCACACAGCTCTCACAGCTCACACAGCTCACATCCCACACAGCTCTCACAGCTCTCACAGCCCATACAGCTCTCACAGCTCTCACAGCCCACACAGCCCACACTCTCACAGCCCACACAGCTCTCACAGCCCACACAGCTCTCACAGCCCACACAGCTCTCACAGCCCACACAGCTTTCACAGCTCACACAGCCCTCACAGCCCACACAGCCCTCACAGCTCACACAGCCCTCACAGCCCACACAGCTAACATCCCACAGAGCTCTCACAGCTCTCACAGCCCACACAGCTCTAAGCCCACACAGCTTACAGCCCACACAGCCCACACAGTTCTCGCAGCTCACACAGCTCACATCCCATACAGCTCTCACAGTTCTCACAGTCTATACAGCTCTCACAGCCCACACAGCTCTCACAGTCCACACAGCTCTCACAGCTCTCACAGCCCACACAGCTCTCACAGCCCACACAGCTCTCACAGCTCACACAGCCCTCACAACTCAAACAGCTCACATCCCACACAGCTCCCACAGCTCTCACAGTCCATACAGCTCTCACAGCCCACACAGCTGTCACAGCCCGCACAGCTCTCACAGCCCACACAGCTCTCACAGCTCTCACAGCCCACACAGCCCACACAGCTCTCACAGCCCACACAGCTCTCACAGCTCACACATCCCTCACAACCCACACAGCTCACATCCCACACAGCTCTGACAGCCCACACAGCTCTCACAGCTCACACAGCCCTCACAGCCCACACAGCCCTCACAGCCCACACAGCTCTCACAGCCCACAGAGCTGTCACAGCCCACACAGCTCTCACAGCCCACGCAGATCTCACAGCCCGCACAGCTCTCACAGCCCACACAGCTCTCACAGCCCACACAGCCCTCACAGCCCACACAGCCCTCACAGCCCACACAGCTCTCACAGCCCACAGAGCCCTCACAGCCCACGCAGCTCTCACAGCCCACGCAGATCTCACAGCCCACACAGCTCTTACAGCCCACCCAGCTCTCACAGCCCACACAGCTCTCACAGCCCACACAGCTCTAACAGCCCACAGAGCTCTCACAGCCCACACAGCTCTCATAGCCCACACAGCCCACACAGTTCTCACAGCTCACACAGCTCACATCCCATACAGCTCTCACAGTTCTCACAGTCTATACAGCTCTCACAGCCCACACAGCTCTCACAGCCCACACAGCCCTCACAGCTCACACAGCCCCCACAGCCCACACAGCTAACATCCCACAGAGCTCTCACAGCTCTCACAGCCCATACAGCTCTCACAGCCCTCACAGCCCACACAGCTCTCACAGGCCTCACAGCCCTCACAGCCAACACAGCTCTCACAGCCCATACAGCTCCCACAGCCCACACAGCTCTCACAGCCCACACAGCTCTCACCGCCCACAGAGCTCTCACAGCTCTCACAGCCCACACAGCTCACAGCCCACACAGCTCACAGCCAACACAGCCCACACAGTTCACACAGCCCACACAGTTCTCACAGCTCACACAGCTCACATCCCACACAGCTCTCACAGATCTCACAGTCTATACAGCTCTCACAGCCCACACAGCTCTCACAGCCCACACAGCTCTCACAGCTCACACAGCCCTCACAACTCACACAGCTCACATCCCACACAGCTCCCACAGCTCTCACAGTCCATACAGCTCTCACAGCCCACACAGCTGTCACAGCCCGCACAGCTCTCACAGCCCACACAGCTCTCACAGCTCTCACAGCCCACACAGACCACACAGCTCTCACAGCCCACACAGCTCTCACAGCTCACACATCCCTCACAACCCACACAGCTCACATCCCACACAGCTCTCACAGCCCACACAGCTCTCAAAGGCTCTCACAGCCCACACAGCTCTCACAGCCCACACAGCTCTCACAGCTCACACAGCTCTCACAGCTCACACAGCCCTCACAGCCCACACAGCCCTCACAGCCCACACAGCTCTCACAGCCCACAGAGCCCTCACAGCCCACGCAGCTCTCACAGCCCACGCAGATCTCACAGCCCACACAGCTCTCACAGCCCACACAGCTCTCACAGCCCACACAGCTCTCACAGCCCACACAGCTCTTACAGCCCACACAGCCCCCACAGCCCACACAGCTAACATCCCACAGAGCTCTCACAGCTCTCACAGCCCATACAGCTCTCACAGCCCTCACAGCCCACACAGCTCTCACAGGCCTCACAGCCCTCACAGCCAACACAGCTCTCACAGCCCATACAGCTCTCACAGCCCACACAGCTCTCACAGCCCACACAGCTCTCACCGCCCACAGAGCTCTCACAGCTCTCACAGCCCACACAGCTCACAGCCCACACAGCTCACAGCCAACACAGCCCACACAGTTCACACAGCCCACACAGTTCTCACAGCTCACACAGCTCACATCCCACACAGCTCTCACAGATCTCACAGTCTATACAGCTCTCACAGCCCACACAGCTCTCACAGCCCACACAGCTCTCACAGCTCACACAGCCCTCACAACTCACACAGCTCACATCCCACACAGCTCCCACAGCTCTCACAGTCCATACAGCTCTCACAGCCCACACAGCTGTCACAGCCCGCACAGCTCTCACAGCCCACACAGCTCTCACAGCTCTCACAGCCCACACAGACCACACAGCTCTCACAGCCCACACAGCTCTCACAGCTCACACATCCCTCACAACCCACACAGCTCACATCCCACACAGCTCTCACAGCCCACACAGCTCTCAAAGGCTCTCACAGCCCACACAGCTCTCACAGCCCACACAGCTCTCACAGCTCACACAGCCCTCACAGCCCACACAGCCCTCACAGCCCACACAGCTCTCACAGCCCACAGAGCCCTCACAGCCCACGCAGCTCTCACAGCCCACGCAGATCTCACAGCCCACACAGCTCTCACAGCCCACACAGCTCTCACAGCCCACACAGCTCTCACAGCCCACACAGCTCTCACAGCCCACAGAGCCCTCACAGCCCACACAGCTCTCACAGCCCACACAGCTCTCACAGCCCACACAGCTCTCACAGCCCACACAGCTCTCTTAGCCCACACAGCTCTCACAGCCCACACAGCCGTCACAGCCCACACAGCTCTCACAGACCACACAGCTCTCACAGCCCACACAGCCCTCACAGCTCACACAGCCCTCACAGCCCACACAGCTAACATCCCACAGAGCTCTCACAGCTCTCACAGCCCATACAGCTCCCACAGCCCTCACAGCCCACACAGCTCTCACAGGCCTCACAGCCCTCACAGCCCACACAGCTCTCACAGCCCACACAGCTCTCACGGCCCACACAGCTCTCACAGCCCACACAGCTCTCACAGCCCACACAGCTCTCACCGCCCACAGAGCTCTCACAGCTCTCACAGCCCACACAGCTCACAGCCCACACAGCTCACAGCCCACACAGCCCACACAGTTCTCACAGCTCACACAGCTCATATCCCACACAGCTCTCACAGCTCTCACAGTCTATACAGCTCTCACAGCCCACACAGCTCTCACAGCCCACACAGCTCTCACAGCTCTCACAGCCCACACAGCTCTCACAGCCCACACAGCTCTTACAGCTCACACAGCCCTCACAGCTCACACAGCTCACATCCCACACAGCTCCCACAGCTCTCACAGTCCATACAGCTCTCACAGCCCACACAGCTGTCAAAGCCCGCACAGCTCTCACAGCCCACACAGCTCTCACAGCTCTCACAGCCCACACAGCCCACACAGCCCACACAGCTCTCACAGCCCACACAGCTCTCACAGCTCACACTTCCCTCACAGCCCACACAGCTCACATCCCACACAGCTCTCACAGCCCACACAGCTCTCAAAGGCTCTCACAGCCCACACAGCTCTCACAGCCCACACAGCTCTCACAGCTCACACAGCCCTCGCAGCCAACACAGCCCTCACAGCCCACACAGCTCTCACAGCCCACAGAGCCCTCACAGCCCACGCAGCTCTCACAGCCCACGCAGATCTCACAGCCCACACAGCTCTCACAGCCCACACAGCTCTCACAGCCCACACAGCTCTCAAAGCCCACACAGCCCTCACAGCCCACACAGCTCTCACAGCCCACACAGCTCTCACAGCCCACACAGCCCTCACAGCTCACACAACCCTCACAGCCCACACAACTCACATCCCACAGAGCTCTCACAGCTCTCACAGCCCATACAGCTCTCACAGCCCTCACAGCCCACACAGCTCTCACAGCACACACAGCTCTCACAGCCCACACAGCTCTCACAGCCCACACAGCTCACACAGCACACACAGCCCTCACAGCCCACACAGCTCTCACAGCCCACACGGCTCTCAGAGCCCACACAGCCCTCACAGCTCACACAGCCCTCACAGCCCACACAGCTCACATCTCACAGAGCTCTCACAGCTCTCACAGCCCATACAGCTCTCACAGCCCTCACAGCCCACACAGCTCTCACAGCACACAGCTCTCACAGCCCACACAGCTCTCACAGCCCTCACAGCCCACACAGCCCACACAGCCCTCACAGCCCTCACAGCCCTCACAGCCCACAAAACTCTCACAGCCCACAAAGCTCTCAGCCCACACAGCCCACACAGCTCTCACAGCCCACACAGATCTCACAGCCCACACAGCTCTCACAGCTCTCACAGCCCACACATCCCACACTCTAACAGCCCAAACAGCTCTCACAGCCCGCACAGCTCTCACAGCTGTCACAGATCTCACAGCCCACACAGCTCTCACAACCCACACAGCTCTCACAGCTCACACAGTCCTCAGATCCCACACAGCTCATATCCCACACAGCTTTCACAGCTCTCACAGCCCATACAGCTCTCACAGCCCACACAGCTCTCACAGCCCACAGAGCTCTCGCAGCTCTCACAGCCCACACAGCTCGCAGCCCAGGCAGCTCACAGCCCACTCAGCTCTCGCAGCCCACACAGCTCTCACAGCCCACACAGCTCTCACAGCTCACACAGCTCACATCCCACACAGCTCTCACAGCCCATACAGCTCTCACATCCCACACAGCTCTCACAGCCCACACAGCTCTCACAGCTCTCACAGCCCACACAGCCCACACTCTCACAGCCCACACAGCTCTCACAGCCCACACAGCTCTCACAGCCCACACAGCTCTCACAGCCCACACAGCTTTCACAGCTCACACAGCCCTCACAGACCACACAGCTCTCACAGCCCACACAGCCCTCACAGCTCACACAGCCCTCACAGCCCACACAGCTAACATCCCACAGAGCTCTCACAGCTCTCACAGCCCATACAGCTCTCACAGCCCTCACAGCCCACACAGCTCTCACAGGCCTCACAGCCCTCACAGCCCACACAGCTCTCACAGCCCACACAGCTCTCACAGCCCACACAGCTCTCACAGCCCACACAGCTCTCACCGCCCACAGAGCTCTCACAGCTCTCACAGCCCACACAGCTCTAAGCCCACACAGCTCACAGCCCACACAGTTCTCGCAGCTCACACAGCTCACATCCCATACAGCTCTCACAGTTCTCACAGTCTACACAGCTCTCACAGCCCACACAGCTCTCACAGCCCACACAGCTCTCACAGCTCTCACAGCCCACACAGCTCTCACAGCCCACACAGCTCTCACAGCTCACACAGCCCTCACAACTCACACAGCTCACATCCCACACAGCTCCCACAGCTCTCACAGTCCATACAGCTCTCACAGCCCACACAGCTGTCACAGCCCGCACAGCTCTCACAGCCCACACAGCTCTCACAGCTCTCACAGCCCACACAGCCCACAGAGCTCTCACAGCCCACACAGCTCTCATAGCTCACACATCCCTCACAACCCACACAGCTCACATCCCACACAGCTCTCACAGCCCACACAGCTCTCAAAGGATCTCACAGCCCACACAGCTCTCACAGCCCACACAGCTCTCACAGCTCACACAGCCCTCACATTCCACACAGCCCTCACAGCCCACACAGCTCTCACAGCCCACAGAGCCGTCACAGCCCACGCAGCTCTCACAGCCCACGCAGATCTCACAGCCCACACAGCTCTCACAGCCCACACAGCTCTCACAGCCCACACAGCCCTCACAGCCCACACAGCCCTCACAGCCCACACAGCTCTCACAGCCCACAGAGCCCTCACAGCCCACGCAGCTCTCACAGCCCACACAGATCTCACAGCCCACACAGCTCTTACAGCCCACCCAGCTCTCACAGCCCACACAGCTCTCACAGCCCACACAGCTCTCACAGCCCACAGAGCTCTCACAGCCCACACAGCTCTCACAGCCCACACAGCTCTCACCGCCCACAGAGCTCTCACAGCTCTCACAGCCCGCACAGCTCACAGCCCACACAGCTCACAGCCCACACAGCCCACACAGTTCTCACAGCTCACACAGCTCACATCCCACACAGCTCTCACAGTTCTCACAGTCTATACAGCTCTCACAGCCCACACAGCTCTCACAGCCCACACAGCTCTCACAGCTCTCACAGCCCACACAGCTCTCACAGCCCACACAGCTCTCACAGCCCACACAGATCTCATGGCCCACACAGCTCTCACAGCCCACACAGCTCTCACAGCCCACACAGCTCTCACCGCCCACAGAGCTCTCACAGCTCTCACAGCCCACACAGCTCACAGCCCACACAGCTCACAGCCCACACAGCCCACACAGTTCTCACAGCTCACACAGCTCACATCCCATACAGCTCTCACAGTTCTCACAGTCTATACAGCTCTCACAGCCCACACAGCTCTCACAGCCCACACAGCTCTCGCAGCTCTCACAGCCCACACAGCTCTCACAGCCCACACAGCTCTCACAGCTCACACAGCCCTCACAACTCACACAGCTCACATCCCACACAGCTCCCACAGCTCTCACAGTCCATACAGCTCTCACAGCCCACACAGCTGTCACAGCCCGCACAGCTCTCACAGCCCACACAGCTCTCACAGCTCTCACAGCCCACACAGCCCTCACAGCCCACGCAGCTCTCACAGCCCACACAGATCTCACAGCCCACACAGCTCTTACAACCCACACAGCTCTCACAGCCCACACAGCTCTCACAGCCCACACAGCTCTCACAGCCCACACAGCTCTCACAGCCCACACAGCTCTCTTAGCCCACACAGCTCTCACAGCCCACACAGCCCTCACAGCCCACACAGCTCTCACAGACCACACAGCTCTCACAGCCCACACATCCCGCACAGCTCACACAGCCCTCACAGCCCACACAGCTAACATCCCACAGAGCTCTCACAGCTCTCATAGCCCATACAGCTCTCACAGCCCTCACAGCCCACACAGCTCTCACATGCCTCACAGCCCTCACAGCCCACACAGCTCTCACAGCCCACACAGCTCTCACAGCCCATACAGCTCTCACGGCCCACACAGCTCTCACAGCCCACACAGCTCTCACAGCCCACACAGCTCTCACCGCCCACAGAGCTCTCACAGCTCTCACAGCCCACACAGCTCACAGCCCACACAGCCCACACAGTTCTCACAGCTCACACAGCTCATATCTCACACAGCTCTCACAGCTCTCACAGTCTATACAGCTCTCACAGCCCACACAGCTCTCACAGCCCACACAGCTCTCACAGCTCTCACAGCCCACACAGCTCTCACAGCCCACACAGCTCTCACAGCTCACACAGCCCTCACAGCTCACACAGCTCACATCCCACACAGCTCCCACAGCTCTCACAGTCCATACAGCTCTCACAGCCCACACAGCTGTCAAAGCCCGCACAGCTCTCACAGCCCACACAGCTCTCACAGCTCTCACAGCCCACACAGCCCACACAGCTCTCA
This sequence comes from Lissotriton helveticus, assembly GCF_964261635.1. Classification (NCBI taxonomy): domain Eukaryota; kingdom Metazoa; phylum Chordata; class Amphibia; order Caudata; family Salamandridae; genus Lissotriton; species Lissotriton helveticus. Next base: position 1,070,110,739 of record NC_136069.1, on the reverse strand, counting down.
CAGCCCACACAGCTCTCACAGCTCACACATCCCTCACAGCCCACACAGCTCACATCCCACACAGCTCTCACAGCACACACAGCTCTCAAAGGCTCTCACAGCCCACACAGCTCTCACAGCCCACACAGCTCTCACAGCTCACACAGCCCTCACAGCCCACACAGCCCTCACATCCCACACAGCTCTCACAGCCCACAGAGCCCTCACAGCCCACGCAGCTCTCACAGCCCACACAGATCTCACAGCCCACACAGCTCTCACAGCCCACACAGCTCTCACAGCCCACACAGCCCACACAGCTCTCACAGCCCACAGAGCCCTCACAGCCCACGCAGCTCTCACAGCCCACGCAGATCTCACAGCCCACACAGCTCTCACAGCCCACACAGCTCTCACAGCACACACAGCTCTCACAGCCCACACAGCCCTCACAGCCCACACAGCTCTCACAGCCCACACAGCCCACACAGCTCTCACAGCCCACACAGCTCTCACAGCTCTCACAGTCTATACAGCTCTCACAGCCCACACAGCTCTCACAGCCCACACAGCTCTCACAGCTCTCACAGCCCACACAGCTCTCACAGCCCACACAGCTCTCACAGCTCACACAGCCCTCACAGCTCACACAGCTCACATCCCACACAGCTCCCACAGCTCTCACAGTCCATACAGCTCTCACAGCCCACACAGCTGTCAAAGCCCGCACAGCTCTCACAGCCCACACAGCTCTCACAGCTCTCACAGCCCACACAGCCCACACAGCTCTCACAGCCCACACAGCTCTCACAGCTCACACATCCCTCACAGCCCACACAGCTCACATCCCACACAGCTCTCACAGCACACACAGCTCTCAAAGGCTCTCACAGCCCACACAGCTCTCACAGCCCACACAGCTCTCACAGCTCACACAGCCCTCACAGCCCACACAGCCCTCACATCCCACACAGCTCTCACAGCCCACAGAGCCCTCACAGCCCAAGCAGCTCTCACAGCCCACGCAGATCTCACAGCCCACACAGCTCTCACAGCCCACACAGCTCTCACAGCCCACACAGCCCACACAGCTCTCACAGCCCACAGAGCCCTCACAGCCCATGCAGCTCTCACAGCCCACGCAGATCTCACAGCCCACACAGCTCTCACAGCCCACACAGCTCTCACAGCACACACAGCTCTCACAGCCCACACAGCCCTCACAGCCCACACAGCTCTCACAGCCCACACAGCCCACACAGCTCTCACAGCCCACACAGATCTCACAGCCCACACAGCTCTCACAGCTCTCACAGCCCACACATCCCACACCCTAACAGCCCAAACAGCTCTCACAGCCCGCACAGCTCTCACAGCTGTCACAGATCTCACAGCCCACACAGCTCTCACAACCCACACAGCTCTCACAGCTCACACAGACCTCAGATCCCACACAGCTCATATCCCACACAGCTTTCACAGCTCTCACAGCCCATGCAGCTCTCACAGCCCACACAGCTCTCACAGCCCACACAGCTCTCACAGCTCACACAGCCCTCACAGCCCACACAGCCCTCACAGCCCACACAGCTCTCACAGCCCACAGAGCCGTCACAGCCCACGCAGCTCTCACAGCCCACGCAGATCTCACAGCCCACACAGCTCTCACAGCCCACACAGCTCTCACAGCCCACACAGCCCTCACAGCCCACACAGCCCTCACAGCCCACACAGCTCTCACAGCCCACAGAGCCCTCACAGCCCACGCAGCTCTCACAGCCCACACAGATCTCACAGCCCACACAGCTCTTACAGCCCACCCAGCTCTCACAGCCCACACAGCTCTCACAGCCCACACAGCTCTCACAGCCCACACAGCTCTCACAGCCCACACAGCTCTCACCGCCCACAGAGCTCTCACAGCTCTCACAGCCCGCACAGCTCACAGCCCACACAGCTCACAGCCCACACAGCCCACACAGTTCTCACAGCTCACACAGCTCACATCCCACACAGCTCTCACAGTTCTCACAGTCTATACAGCTCTCACAGCCCACACAGCTCTCACAGCCCACACAGCTCTCACAGCTCTCACAGCCCACACAGCTCTCACAGCCCACACAGCTCTCACAGCCCACACAGATCTCATGGCCCACACAGCTCTCACGGCCCACACAGCTCTCACAGCCCACACAGCTCTCACCGCCCACAGAGCTCTCACAGCTCTCACAGCCCACACAGCTCACAGCCCACACAGCTCACAGCCCACACAGCCCACACAGTTCTCACAGCTCACACAGCTCACATCCCATACAGCTCTCACAGTTCTCACAGTCTATACAGCTCTCACAGCCCACACAGCTCTCACAGCCCACACAGCTCTCGCAGCTCTCACAGCCCACACAGCTCTCACAGCTCACACAGCCCTCACAACTCACACAGCTCACATCCCACACAGCTCCCACAGCTCTCACAGTCCATACAGCTCTCACAGCCCACACAGCTGTCACAGCCCGCACAGCTCTCACAGCCCACACAGCTCTCACAGCTCTCACAGCCCACACAGCCCTCACAGCCCACGCAGCTCTCACAGCCCACACAGATCTCACAGCCCACACAGCTCTTACAACCCACACAGCTCTCACAGCCCACACAGCTCTCACAGCCCACACAGCTCTCACAGCCCACAGAGCCCTCACAGCCCACACAGCTCTCACAGCCCACACAGCTCTCACAGCCCACACAGCTCTCTTAGCCCACACAGCTCTCACAGCCCACACAGCCCTCACAGCCCACACAGCTCTCACAGACCACACAGCTCTCACAGCCCACACATCCCGCACAGCTCGCACAGCCCTCACAGCCCACACAGCTAACATCCCACAGAGCTCTCACAGCTCTCATAGCCCATACAGCTCTCACAGCCCTCACAGCCCACACAGCTCTCACATGCCTCACAGCCCTCACAGCCCACACAGCTCTCACAGCCCACACAGCTCTCACAGCCCACACAGCTCTCACAGCCCACACAGCTCTCACGGCCCACACAGCTCTCACAGCCCACACAGCTCTCACAGCCCACACAGCTCTCACCGCCCACAGAGCTCTCACAGCTCTCACAGCCCACACAGCTCACAGCCCACACAGCCCACACAGTTCTCACAGCTCACACAGCTCATATCCCACACAGCTCTCACAGCTCTCACAGTCTATACAGCTCTCACAGCCCACACAGCTCTCACAGCCCACACAGCTCTCACAGCTCTCACAGCCCACACAGCTCTCACAGCCCACACAGCTCTCACAGCTCACACAGCCCTCACAGCTCACACAGCTCACATCCCACACAGCTCCCACAGCTCTCACAGTCCATACAGCTCTCACAGCCCACACAGCTGTCAAAGCCCGCACAGCTCTCACAGCCCACACAGCTCTCACAGCTCTCACAGCCCACACAGCCCACACAGCTCTCACAGCCCACACAGCTCTCACAGCTCACACATCCCTCACAGCCCACACAGCTCACATCCCACACAGCTCTCACAGCACACACAGCTCTCAAAGGCTCTCACAGCCCACACAGCTCTCACAGCCCACACAGCTCTCACAGCTCACACAGCCCTCACAGCCCACACAGCCCTCACATCCCACACAGCTCTCACAGCCCACAGAGCCCTCACAGCCCACGCAGCTCTCACAGCCCACGCAGATCTCACAGCCCACACAGCTCTCACAGCCCACACAGCTCTCACAGCCCACACAGCCCACACAGCTCTCACAGCCCACAGAGCCCTCACAGCCCACGCAGCTCTCACAGCCCATGCAGATCTCACAGCCCACACAGCTCTCACAGCCCACACAGCTCTCACAGCACACACAGCTCTCACAGCCCACACAGCCCTCACAGCCCACACAGCTCTCACAGCCCACACAGCCCACACAGCTCTCACAGCCCACACAGCTCTCACAGCTCTCACAGTCTATACAGCTCTCACAGCCCACACAGCTCTCACAGCCCACACAGATCTCACAGCTCTCACAGCCCACACAGCTCTCACAGCCCACACAGCTCTCACAGCTCACACAGCCCTCACAGCTCACACAGCTCACATCCCACACAGCTCCCACAGCTCTCACAGTCCATACAGCTCTCACAGCCCACACAGCTGTCAAAGCCCGCACAGCTCTCACAGCCCACACAGCTCTCACAGCTCTCACAGCCCACACAGCTCTCACAGCCCACACAGCTCTCACAGCTCACACATCCCTCACAGCCCACACAGCTCACATCCCACACAGCTCTCACAGCACACACAGCTCTCAAAGGCTCTCACAGCCCACACAGCTCTCACAGCCCACACAGCTCTCACAGCTCACACAGCCCTCACAGCCCACACAGCCCTCACATCCCACACAGCTCTCACAGCCCACAGAGCCCTCACAGCCCAAGCAGCTCTCACAGCCCACGCAGATCTCACAGCCCACACAGCTCTCACAGCCCACACAGCTCTCACAGCCCACACAGCCCACACAGCTCTCACAGCCCACAGAGCCCTCACAGCCCACGCAGCTCTCACAGCCCATGCAGATCTCACAGCCCACACAGCTCTCACAGCCCACACAGCTCTCACAGCACACACAGCTCTCACAGCCCACACAGCCCTCACAGCCCACACAGCTCTCACAGCCCACACAGCCCACACAGCTCTCACAGCCCACACAGATCTCACAGCCCACACAGCTCTCACAGCTCTCACAGCCCACACATCCCACACCCTAACAGCCCAAACAGCTCTCACAGCCCGCACAGCTCTCACAGTTGTCACAGATCTCACAGCCCACACAGCTCTCACAACCCACACAGCTCTCACAGCTCACACAGACCTCAGATCCCACACAGCTCATATCCCACACAGCTTTCACAGCTCTCACAGCCCATGCAGCTCTCACAGCCCACACAGCTCTCACAGCCCACAGAGCTCTCACAGCTCTCACAGCCCACACAGCTCACAGCCCAGGCAGCTCACAGCCCACACAGCTCTCACAGCCCACACAGCTCTCACAGCTCCCACAGCTCACATCCCACACAGCTCTCACAGCTCCCACAGCTCACATCCCACACAGCTCTCACAGCTCTCACAGCCCATACAGCTCTCACATCCCACACAGCTCTCACAGCCCACACAGCTCTCACAGCTCTCACAGCCCACACAGCCCACACTCTCACAGCCCACACAGCTCTCACAGCCCACACAGCTCTCACAGCCCACACAGCTCTCACAGCCCACACAGCTTTCACAGCTCACACAGCCCTCACAGACCACACAGCTCTCACAGCCCACACAGCCCTCACAGCTCACACAGCCCTCACAGCCCACACAGCTAACATCCCACAGAGCTCTCACAGCTCTCACAGCCCATACAGCTCTCACAGCCCTCACAGCCCACACAGCTCTCACAGGCCTCACAGCCCTCACAGCCCACACAGCTCTCACAGCCCACACAGCTCTCACAGCCCACACAGCTCTCACAGCCCACACAGCTCTCACCGCCCACAGAGCTCTCACAGCTCTCACAGCCCACACAGCTCTAAGCCCACACAGCTCACAGCCCACACAGTTCTCGCAGCTCACACAGCTCACATCCCATACAGCTCTCACAGTTCTCACAGTCTATACAGCTCTCACAGCCCACACAGCTCTCACAGCCCACACAGCTCTCACAGCTCTCACAGCCCACACAGCTCTCACAGCCCACACAGCTCTCACAGCTCACACAGCCCTCACAACTCACACAGCTCACACCCCACACAGCTCCCACAGCTCTCACAGTCCATACAGCTCTCACAGCCCACACAGCTGTCACAGCCCGCACAGCTCTCACAGCCCACACAGCTCTCACAGCTCTCACAGCCCACACAGCCCACACAGCTCTCACAGCCCACACAGCTCTCACAGCTCACACATCCCTCACAACCCACACAGCTCACATCCCACACAGCTCTGACAGCCCACACAGCTCTCAAAGGATCTCACAGCCCACACAGCTCTCACAGCCCACACAGCTCTCACAGCCCTCACAGCCCACACAGCCCTCACAGCCCACACAGTTCTCACAGCCCACAGAGCCGTCACAGCCCACACAGCTCTCACAGCCCACGCAGATCTCACAGCCCACACAGCTCTCACAGCCCACACAGCTCTTACAGCCCACACAGCCCTCACAGCCCACACAGCCCTCACAGTCCACACAGCTCTCACAGCCCACAGAGCCCTCACAGCCCACGCAGCTCTCACAGCCCACGCAGATCTCACAGCCCGCACAGCTCTTACAGCCCACCCAGCTCTCACAGCCCACACAGCTCTCACAGCCCACACAGCTCTCACCACCCACAGAGCTCTCACAGCTCTCACAGCCCACACAGCTCACAGCCCACACAGCTCACAGCCCACACAGCCCACACAGCCCTCACAGCTCACACAGCTCACATCCCATACAGCTCTCACAGTTCTCACAGTCTATACAGCTCTCACAGCCCACACAGCTCTCACAGCCCACACAGCTCTCACAGCTCTCACAGCCCACACAGCTCTCACAGCCCACACAGCTCTCATGGCCCACACAGCTCTCACAGCCCACACAGCTCTCACAGCCCACACAGCTCTCACCGCCCACAGAGCTCTCACAGCTCTCACAGCCCACACAGCTCACAGCCCCACAGCTCACAGCCCACACAGCCCACACAGTTCTCACAGCTCACACAGCTCACATCCCATACAGCTCTCACAGTTCTCACAGTCTATACAGCTCTCACAGCCCACACAGCTCTCACAGCCCACACACCTCTCACAGCTCTCACAGCCCACAAAGCTCTCACAGCTCACACAGCCCTCACAACTCACACAGCTCACATCCCACACAGCTCCCACAGCTCTCACAGTCCATACAGCTCTCACAGCCCACACAGCTGTCACAGCCCACACAGCTCTCACAGCCCACACAGCTCTAACAGCTCTCACAGCCCACACAGCCCTCACAGCCCACGCAGCTCTCACAGCCCACGCAGATCTCACAGCCCACACAGCTCTTACAACCCACACAGCTCTCACAGCCCACACAGCTCTCACAGCCCACACAGCTCTCACGGCCCACAGAGCCCTCACAGCCCACACAGCTCTCACAGCCCACACAGCTCTCACAGCCCACACAGCTCTCTTAGCCCACACAGCTCTCACAGCCCACACAGCCCTCACAGCCCACACAGCTCTCACAGACCACACAGCTCTCACAGCCCACACAGCCCTCACAGCTCACACAGCCCTCACAGCCCACACAGCTAACATCCCACAGAGCTCTCACAGCCCATACAGCTCTCACAGCCCTCACAGCCCACACAGCTCTCACAGGACTCACAGCCCTCACAGCCCACACAGCTCTCACAGCCCACACAGCTCTCACAGCCCACACAGCTCTCACGGCCCACACAGCTCTCACAGCTCTCACGGCCCACACAGCTCTCACAGCCCACACAGCTCTCACAGCCCACACAGCTCTCACCGCCCACAGAGCTCTCACAGCTGTCACAGCCCACACAGCTCACAGCCCACACAGCCCACACAGTTCTCACAGCTCACACAGCTCATATCCCACACAGCTCTCACAGCTCCCACAGTCTATACAGCTCTCACAGCCCACACAGCTCTCACAGCCCACACAGCTCTCACAGCTCTCACAGCCCACACAGCTCTCACAGCTCACACAGCCCTCACAACTCACACAGCTCACACCCCACACAGCTCCCACAGCTCTCACAGTCCATACAGCTCTCACAGCCCACACAGCTGTCACAGCCCGCACAGCTCTCACAGCCCACACAGCTCTCACAGCTCTCACAGCCCACACAGCCCACACAGCTCTCACAGCCCACACAGCTCTCACAGCTCACACATCCCTCACAACCCACACAGCTCACATCCCACACAGCTCTGACAGCCCACACAGCTCTCAAAGGATCTCACAGCCCACACAGCTCTCACAGCCCACACAGCTCTCACAGCCCTCACAGCCCACACAGCCCTCACAGCCCACACAGTTCTCACAGCCCACAGAGCCGTCACAGCCCACACAGCTCTCACAGCCCACGCAGATCTCACAGCCCACACAGCTCTCACAGCCCACACAGCTCTTACAGCCCACACAGCCCTCACAGCCCACACAGCCCTCACAGCCCACACAGCTCTCACAGCCCACAGAGCCCTCACAGCCCACGCAGCTCTCACAGCCCACGCAGCTCTCACAGCCCACGCAGATCTCACAGCCCACACAGCTCTTACAGCCCACCCAGCTCTCACAGCCCACACAGCTCTCACAGCCCACACAGCTCTAACAGCCCACAGAGCTCTCACAGCCCACACAGCTCTCACAGCCCACACAGCTCTCACCGCCCACAGAGCTCTCACAGCTCTCACAGACCACACAGCTCACAGCCCACACAGCTCACAGCCCACACAGCCCTCACAGCCCTCACAGCTCACACAGCTCACATCCCATACAGCTCTCACAGTTCTCACAGTCTATACAGCTCTCACAGCCCACACAGCTCTCACAGCCCACACAGCTCTCACAGCTCTCACAGCCCACACAGCTCTCACAGCCCACACAGCTCTCATGGCCCACACAGCTCTCACAGCCCACACAGCTCTCACAGCCCACACAGCTCTCACCGCCCACAGAGCTCTCACAGCTCTCACAGCCCACACAGCTCACAGCCCCACAGCTCACAGCCCACACAGCCCACACAGTTCTCACAGCTCACACAGCTCACATCCCATACAGCTCTCACAGTTCTCACAGTCTATACAGCTCTCACAGCCCACACAGCTCTCACAGCCCACACACCTCTCACAGCTCTCACAGCCCACAAAGCTCTCACAGCTCACACAGCCCTCACAACTCACACAGCTCACATCCCACACAGCTCCCACAGCTCTCACAGTCCATACAGCTCTCACAGCCCACACAGCTGTCACAGCCCACACAGCTCTCACAGCCCACACAGCTCTAACAGCTCTCACAGCCCACACAGCCCTCACAGCCCACGCAGCTCTCACAGCCCACGCAGATCTCACAGCCCACACAGCTCTTACAACCCACACAGCTCTCACAGCCCACACAGCTCTCACAGCCCACACAGCTCTCACGGCCCACAGAGCCCTCACAGCCCACACAGCTCTCACAGCCCACACAGCTCTCACAGCCCACACAGCTCTCTTAGCCCACACAGCCCTCACAGCCCACACAGCTCTCACAGACCACACAGCTCTCACAGCCCACACAGCCCTCACAGCTCACACAGCCCTCACAGCCCACACAGCTAACATCCCACAGAGCTCTCACAGCCCATACAGCTCTCACAGCCCTCACAGCCCACACAGCTCTCACAGGACTCACAGCCCTCACAGCCCACACAGCTCTCACAGCCCACACAGCTCTCACAGCCCACACAGCTCTCACGGCCCACACAGCTCTCACAGCTCTCACGGCCCACACAGCTCTCACAGCCCACACAGCTCTCACAGCCCACACAGCTCTCACCGCCCACAGAGCTCTCACAGCTGTCACAGCCCACACAGCTCACAGCCCACACAGCCCACACAGTTCTCACAGCTCACACAGCTCATATCCCACACAGCTCTCACAGCTCCCACAGTCTATACAGCTCTCACAGCCCACACAGCTCTCACAGCCCACACAGCTCTCACAGCTCTCACAGCCCACACAGCTCTCACAGCTCACACAGCTCTCACAGCTCACACAGCCCTCACAGCTCACACAGCTCACATCCCACACAGCTTCCACAGCTCTCACAGTCCATACAGCTCTCACAGCCCACACAGCTGTCAAATCCCGCACAGCTCTCACAGCCCACACAGCTCTCACAGCTCTCACAGCCCACACAGCCCACACAGCTCTCACAGCCCACACAGCTCTCACAGCTCACACATCCCTCACAGCCCACACAGCTCACATCCCACACAGCTCTCACAGCCCACACAGCTCTCAAAGGCTCTCACAGCCCACACAGCTCTCACAGCCCACACAGCTCTCACAGCTCACACAGCCCTCACAGCCCACACAGCCCTCACAGCCCACACAGCTCTCACAGCCCACAGAGCCCTCACAGCCCACGCAGCTCTCACAGCCCACGCAGATCTCACAGCCCACACAGCTCTCACAGCCCACACAGCTCTCACAGCCTACACAGCCCACACAGCTCTCACAGCCCACAGAGCCCTCACAGCCCATGCAGCTCTCACAGCCCATGCAGATCTCACAGCCCACACAGCTCTCACAGCCCACACAGCTCTCACAGCACACACAGCTCTCACAGCCCACACAGCCCTCACAGCCCACACAGCTCTCACAACCCACACAGATCTCACAGCCCACACAGCCCTCACAGCTCACACAACATTCACAGCCCACCCAACTCACATCCCACAGAGCTCTCACAGCTCTCACAGCCCATACAGCTCTCACAGCCCTCACAGCCCACACAGCTCTCACAGCACACACAGCTCTCACAGCCCACCCAGCTCTCACAGCCCACACAGCTCACACAGCCCTCACAGCCCACCCAGCTCTCACAGCCCAAACGGCTCTCACAGCCCACACAGCCCTCACAGCTCACACAGCCCTCACAGCCCACACAGCTCACATCCCACAGAGCTCTCAAGGCTCTCACAGCCCATACAGCTCTCACAGCCCTCACAGCCCACACAGCTCTCACAGCACACACAGCTCTCACAGCCCACACAGCTCTCACAGGCCTCACAGCCCTCACAGCCCACACAGCCCTCACAGCCCTCACAGCCCACAAAACTCTCACAGCCCACACAGCTCTCACAGCCCACACATCTCTCACAGCCCACACAGATCTCACAGCCCACACAGCTCTCACAGCTCTCACAGCCCACACATCCCACACTCTAACAGCCCGCACAGCTCTCACAGCCCACACAGCTCTCACAGCTGTCACAGCTCTCACAGCCCACACAGCTCTCACAACCCACACAGCTCTCACAGCTCAGACAGCCCTCAGATCCCACACAGCTTATATCCCACACAGCTTTCACAGCTCTCACAGCCCATACAGTTCTCACAGCCCACACAGCTATCACAGCCCACAGAGCTCTCACAGCTCTCACAGCCCACACAGCTCACAGCCCAGGCAGCTCACATCCCACACAGCTCTCACAGCTCTCACAGCTCACACAGCTCACATCCCACACAGCTCTCACAGCTCTCACAGCCCATACAGCTCTCACATCCCACACAGCTCTCACAGCCCACACAGCTCTCACAGCTCTCACAGCCCACACAGCCCACACTCTCACAGCCCACACAGCTCTCACAGCCCACACAGCTCTCACAGCCCACACAGCTCTCACAGCCCACACAGCTTTCACAGCTCACACAGCCCTCACAGCCCACACAGCTCACATCCCACAGAGCTCTCACAGCCCACACAGCTCTCACAGCCCTCACAGCCCACACAGCTCTCAAAGCATACACAGCTCTCACAGCCCACACAGCTCTCACAGGCCTCACAGCCCTCACAGCCTACACAGCCCTCACAGCCCTTACAGCCCACAAAACTTTCACAACCCCACATCTCTCACAGCCCACACAGCCCACACAGCTCTCACAGCCCACACAGCTCTCACAGCCCACACAGCTCTCACAGCTCTCACAGCCCACACAGCCCACACTCTCACAGCCCACACAGCTGTCACAGCTCTCACAGCCCACACAGCCCACACAGCTCTCACAACCCACACAGCTCTCACAGCTCACACAGCCCTCACAGCCCACACAGCTCACATCCCACACAGTTCTTACAGCTCCCACAGCCCATACAGCTCACACAGCCCTCACAGCTCACACAGCTCACATCCCACACAGCTCCCACAGCTCTCACAGTCCATACAGCTCTCACAGCCCACACAGCTGTCACAGCCCGCACAGCTCTCACAGCCCACACAGCTCTCACAGCTCTCACAGCCCACACAGCCCACACAGCTCTCACAGCCCACACAGCTCTCACAGCTCACACATCCCTCACAGCCCACACAGCTCACATCCCACACAGCTCTCTCAGCCCACACAGCTCTCAAAGGCTCTCACAGCCCACACAGCTCTCACAGCCCACACAGCTCTCACAGCTCACACAGCCCTCACAGCCCACACAGCCCTCACAGACCACACAGCTCTCACAGCCCACAGAGCCCTCACAGCCCACGCAGCTCTCACAGCCCACGCAGATCTCAGAGCCCACACAGCTCTCACAGCCCACACAGCTCTCACAGCCCACACAGCTCTCACAGCCCACACAGCCCTCACAGCCCACACAGCTCTCACAGCCCACACAGCTCTCACAGCCCACACAGCCCTCACAGCTCACACAACCCTCACAGCCCACACAACTCACATCCCACAGATCTCTCACAGCTCTCACAGCCCATACAGCTCTCACAGCCCTCACAGCCCACACAGTTCTCACAGCACACACAGCTCTCACAGCCCACACAGCTCTCACAGCCCACACAGCTCTCACAGCTCACACAGTCCTCACAGCCCACACAGCCCTCACAGCCCACACAGCTCTCACAGCCCACAGAGCCCTCACAGCCCACGCAGCTCTCACAGCCCACGCAGATCTCACAGCCCACACAGCTCTCACAGCCCACACAGCTCTCACAGCACACACAGCTCTCACAGCCCACACAGCCCTCACAGCCCACACAGCTCTCACAACCCACACAGATCTCACAGCCCACACAGCCCTCACAGCTCACACAACATTCACAGCCCACCCAACTCACATCCCACAGAGCTCTCACAGCTCTCACAGCCCATACAGCTCTCACAGCCCTCACAGCCCACACAGCTCTCACAGCACACACAGCTCTCACAGCCCACCCAGCTCTCACAGCCCACACAGCTCACACAGCCCTCACAGCCCACCCAGCTCTCACAGCCCAAACGGCTCTCACAGCCCACACAGCCCTCACAGCTCACACAGCCCTCACAGCCCACACAGCTCACATCCCACAGAGCTCTCAAGGCTCTCACAGCCCATACAGCTCTCACAGCCCTCACAGCCCACACAGCTCTCACAGCACACACAGCTCTCACAGCCCACACAGCTCTCACAGGCCTCACAGCCCTCACAGCCCACACAGCCCTCACAGCCCTCACAGCCCTCACAGCCCACAAAACTCTCACAGCCCACACAGCTCTCACAGCCCACACATCTCTCACAGCCCACACAGATCTCACAGCCCACACAGCTCTCACAGCTCTCACAGCCCACACATCCCACACTCTAACAGCCCGCACAGCTCTCACAGCCCACACAGCTCTCACAGCTGTCACAGCTCTCACAGCCCACACAGCTCTCACAACCCACACAGCTCTCACAGCTCAGACAGCCCTCAGATCCCACACAGCTTATATCCCACACAGCTTTCACAGCTCTCACAGCCCATACAGTTCTCACAGCCCACACAGCTCTCACAGCCCACAGAGCTCTCACAGCTCTCACAGCCCACACAGCTCACAGCCCAGGCAGCTCACATCCCACACAGCTCTCACAGCTCTCACAGCTCACACAGCTCACATCCCACACAGCTCTCACAGCTCTCACAGCCCATACAGCTCTCACATCCCACACAGCTCTCACAGCCCACACAGCTCTCACAGCTCTCACAGCCCACACAGCCCACACTCTCACAGCCCACACAGCTCTCACAGCCCACACAGCTCTCACAGCCCACAAAGCTCTCACAGCCCACACAGCTTTCACAGCTCACACAGCCCTCACAGCCCACACAGCTCACATCCCACAGAGCTCTCACATCTCTCACAGCCCACACAGCTCTCACAGCCCTCACAGCCCACACAGCTCTCAAAGCATACACAGCTCTCACAGCCCACACAGCTCTCACAGGCCTCACAGCCCTCACAGCCTACACAGCCCTCACAACCCTTACAGCCCACAAAACTTTCACAACCCCACATCTCTCACAGCCCACACAGCCCACACAGCTCTCACAGCCCACACAGCTCTCACAGCCCACACAGCTCTCACAGCTCTCACAGCCCACACAGCCCACACTCTCACAGCCCACACAGCTGTCACAGCTCTCACAGCCCACACAGCCCACACAGCTCTCACAACCCACACAGCTCTCACAGCTCACACAGCCCTCACAGCCCACACAGCTCACATCCCACACAGTTCTTACAGCTCCCACAGCCCATACAGCTCACACAGCCCTTACAGCTCACACAGCTCACATCCCACACAGCTCCCACAGCTCTCACAGTCCATACAGCTCTCACAGCCCACACAGCTGTCACAGCCCGCACAGCTCTCACAGCCCACACAGCTCTCACAGCTCTCACAGCCCACACAGCCCACACAGCTCTCACAGCCCACACAGCTCTCACAGCTCACACATCCCTCACAGCCCACACAGCTCACATCCCACACAGCTCTCTCAGCCCACACAGCTCTCAAAGGCTCTCACAGCCCACACAGCTCTCACAGCCCACACAGCTCTCACAGCTCACACAGCCCTCACAGCCCACACAGCCCTCACAGACCACACAGCTCTCACAGCCCACAGAGCCCTCACAGCCCACGCAGCTCTCACAGCCCACGCAGATCTCAGAGCCCACACAGCTCTCACAGCCCACACAGCTCTCACAGCCCACACAGCTCTCACAGCCCACACAGCCCTCACAGCCCACACAGCTCTCACAGCCCACACAGCTCTCACAGCCCACACAGCCCTCACAGCTCACACAACCCTCACAGCCCACACAACTCACATCCCACAGATCTCTCACAGCTCTCACAGCCCATACAGCTCTCACAGCCCTCACAGCCCACACAGTTCTCACAGCACACACAGCTCTCACAGCCCACACAGCTCTCACAGCCCACACAGCTCTCACAGCTCACACAGTCCTCACAGCCCACACAGCCCTCACAGCCCACACAGCTCTCACAGCCCACAGAGCCCTCACAGCCCACGCAGCTCTCACAGCCCACGCAGATCTCACAGCCCACACAGCTCTCACAGCCCACACAGCTCTCACAGCCCACACAGCTCTCACAGCCCACACAGCCCTCACAGCCCACACAGCTCTCACAGCCCACACAGCTCTCACAGCCCACACAGCCCTCACAACTCACATCCCACAGATCTCTCACAGCTCTCACAGCCCATACAGCTCTCACAGCCCTCACAGCCCACACAGTTCTCACAGCACACACAGCTCTCACAGCCCACACAGCTCTCACAGCCCACACAGCTCACACAGCCCACACAGCCCTCACAGCCCACACAGCTCACACAGCCCTCACAGCCCACACAGCTCGCATCCCACAGAGCTCTCACAGCTCTCAAAGCCCATACAGCTTTTACAGCCCTCACAGCCCTCACAGCTCTCACAGCACACACAGCTCTCACAGCCCCCACAGCTCTCACAGACCTCACAGCCCTCACAGCCCACACAGCCCTCACAGCCCTCACAGCCCACAAAACTCTCACAGCCCACACAGCTCTCACAGCCCACACAGCCCACGCAGATCTCACAGCCCACACAGCTCTCACAGCCCACACAGCTCTCACAGCCCACACAGCCCTCACAGCCCACACAGCTCTCACAGCCCACACATCTCTCACAGCCCACACAGCCCTCACAGCTCACACAACATTCACAGCCCACACAACTCACATCCCACAGAGCTCTCACAGCTCTCACAGCCCATACAGCTCTCACAGCCCTCACAGCCCACACAGCTCTCACAGCACACACAGCTCTCACAGCCCACACAGCTCTCACAGCCCACACAGCTCACACAGCCCACACAGCCCTCACAGCCCACACAGCTCTCACAGCCCACACGGCTCTCACAGCCCACACAGCCCTCACAGCTCACACAGCCCTCACAGCCCACACAGCTCACATCCCACAGAGCTCTCACAGCTCTCACAGCCCATACAGCTCTCACAGCCCTCACAGCCCACACAGCTCTCTCAGCACACACAGCTCTCACAGCCCACACAGCTCTCACAGGCCTCACAGCCCTCACAGCCCACACAGCCCTCACAGCCCTCACAGCCCTCACAGCCCACAAAACTCTCACAGCCCACACAGCTCTCACAGCCCACACAGCCCACACAGCTCTCACAGCCCACACAGATCTCACAGCCCACACAGCTCTCACAGCTCTCACAGCCCACACAGCTCTCACAGCCCGCACAGCTCTCACAGCTCTCACAGCTCTCACAGCCCACACAACTCTCACAACCCACACAGCCCTCAGATCCCACACAGCTCATATCCCACACAGCTTTCACAGCTCTCACAGCCCATACAGCTCTCACAGCCCACACAGCTCTCACAGCCCACAGAACTCTCACAGCTCTCACAGCCCACACAGCTCTCACAGCTCACACAGCTCTCACAGCTCTCACAGCTCTCACAGCCCATACAGCTCTCACATCCCACACAGCTCTCACAGCCCACACAGCTCCCACAGCTCTCACAGCCCACACAGCCCACACTCTCACAGCCCACACAGCTCTCACAGCCCACACAGCTCTCACAGCCCACACAGCTCTCACAGCCCACGCAGCTTTCACAGCTCACACAGCCCTCACAGCCCACACAGCTCACATCCCACAGAGCTCTCACAGCTCTCACAGCCCACACAGCTCTCACAGCCCTCACAGCCCACACAGCTCTCACAGCATACACAGCTCTCACAGCCCACACAGCTCTCACAGGCCTCACAGCCCTCACAGCCCTCACAGCCCACAAAACTTTCACAACCCCACAGCTCTGACAGCCCACACAGCTCTGACAGCCCACACAGCTCTCACAGCCCACACAGCTCTCACAGCTCTCACAGCCCACACAGCCCACACTCTCACAGCCCACACAGCTGTCACAGCTCTCACAGCCCACACAGCCCACACAGCTCTAACAACCCACACAGCTCTCACAGCTCACACAGCCCTCACAGCCCACACAAGCTCACATCCCACACAGTTCTTAGAGCTCTCACAGCCCATACAGCTCACACAGCCCTCACAGCTCACACAGCTCACATCCCACACAGCTCCCACAGCACTCACAGTCCATACAGCTCTCACAGCCCACACAGCTGTCACAACCCGCACAGCTCTCACAGCCCACACAGCTCTCACAGCTCTCACAGCCCACTCAGCCCACACAGCTCTCACAGCCCACACAGCTCTCACAGCTCACACATCCCTCACAGCCCACACAGCTCACATCCCACACAGCTCTCACAGCCCACACAGCTCTCAAAGGCTCTCACAGCCCACACAGCTCTCACAGCCCACACAGCTCTCACAGCTCACACAGCCCTCACAGCCCACACAGCCCTCACAGCCCACACAGCTCTCACAGCCCACAGAGCCCTCACAGTCCACGCAGCTCTCACAGCCCACGCAGATCTCACAGCCCACACAGCTCTCACAGCCCACACAGCTCTCACAGCCCACACAGCTCTCACAGCCCACACAGCCCTCACAGCCCACACAGCTCTCACAGCCCTCACAGCTCACACAACCCTCACAGCCCACACAACTCACAACCCACAGAGCTCTCACAGCTCTCACAGCCCATACAGCTCTCACAGCCCTCACAGCCCACACAGTTCTCACAGCACACACAGCTCTCACAGCCCACACAGCTCTCACAGCCCACACAGCTCACACAGCCCACACAGCCCTCACAGCCCACAGAGCTCTCACAGCCCACACGGCTCTCACAGCCCACACGGCTCTCACAGCTCACACAGCCCTCACAGCCCACACAGCTCACATCCCACAGAGCTTTCACAGCTCTCACAGCCCATACAGCTCTCACAGCCCTCACATCCCACACAGCTCTCACAGCACACACAGCTCTCACAGCCCCCACAGCTCTCACAGACCTCACAGCCCTCACAGCCCTCACAGCCCACAAAACTCTCACAGCCCACACAGCTCTCACAGCCCACACAGCCCACACAGCTCTCACAGCCCACACAGCTCTCACAGCCCACACAGCTCTTTCACAGCTCTCACAGCCCACACATCCCACACTCTAACAGCCCACACAGCTCTCACACCCCGCACAGCTCTCACAGCCCACACAACTCTCACAACCCACACAGCTCTCACAGCCCTCAGATCCCACACAGCTCATATCCCACACAGCTTTCACAGCTCTCACAGCCCATACATCTCTCAGAGCCCACACAGCTCTCACAGCCCACAGAGCTCTCACAGCTCTCACAGCCCACACAGCTCACATCCCAGGCAGCTCACAGCCCACACAGCTCTCACAGCCCACACAGCTCTCACAGCTTACACAGCTCACATCCCACACAGCTCTCACAGCTTTCACAGCCCACACAGCTCTCACAGCCCACACAGCTCTCACAGCCCACACAGCTCTCACAGCTCTCACAGCCCACACAGCCCACACTCTCACAGCCCACACAGCTCTCACAGCCCACACAGTTCTCACAGCCCACACAGTTCTCACAGCCCACACAGCTCTCACAACCCACACAGCTTTCACAGCTCACACAGCCCTCACAGCCCACACAGCTCACATCCCACAGAGCTCTCACAGCTCTCACAGCCCATACAGCTCTCACAGCCCTCACAGTCCGCACAGCTCTCACAGCACACACAGCTCTCACAGCCCACACAGCTCTCACAGGCCTCACAGCCCTCACAGCCCACACAGCCCTCACAGCCCACAAAACTTTCACAACCCCACTGCTCTCACAGCCCACACAGCTCTCACATCCCATACAGCTCTCACAGCCCACACAGCTCTCGCAGCTCTCACAGCCCACACAGCCCACACTCTCACAGCCCACACAGCTGTCACAGCCCACACAGCCCACACAGCTCTCACAACCCACACAGCTCTCACAGCTCACACAGCCCTCACAGCCCACACAGCTCACATCCCACACAGTTCTTACAGCTCTCACAGCCCATACAGCTCTCACAGCCCACACAGCTCTCACAGCCCACATAGCTCTCACAGGCCTCACAGCCCTCACAGCCCACACAGCTCTCAAAGCCCACACAGCTCTCACAGCCCACAAAGCTCTCACAGCCCACACAGCCCACACAGCTCTCACAGCCCACATAGCTCTCACAGCCCACAGAGCTCTCACAGCTCTCACAGCCCACACAGCTCACAGCCCACACAGCTCACAGCCCACACAGCTCTCACAGCCCACACAGCTCTCACAGCTCACACAGCCCACACAGCTCTCACAGCCCACACAGCTCTCACAGACAACACAGCTCTCACAGCCCACACAGCTCTCACAGCCCACACAGCTCTCACAGCCCACACAGCCCTCACAGCCCACACAGCCCTCATAGCTCACACAGCCCTCGCAGCCCACACAGCTCACACAGCCCACACAGCTCGCACAGCCCACACAGCCCTCACAGCCCTCACAGCCTACACAGCTCACATCCCACACAGCTCTCACAGCCCATACAGCTCTCACAGCCCACACAGCTCTCACAGCCCACAGAGCTCTAACAGCCCACGCAGCTCACAGTCCACACAGCTCTCACAGGCCTCACAGCCCTCACAGCCCACACTCTCACAGCCCACACAGTTCTCACAGCTCTCACATCCCACACAGCCCACACGCCCACAGCCCACACAGCTCTCACAGCCCATACAGCTCTCACAGCTCACACAGCCCTCACAGCCCACACAGCTCACATCCCACACAGCTCTCACAGCTCTCACAGCACATATAGCTCTCACAGCCCATACAGCTCTCACAGCCCGTACAGCTGTCACAGCCCACACCGCTCTCACAGCTCACACAGCTCTCACAGCCCACACGGCTCTCACAGCCCACACAGCCCTCACAGCTCACAGAGCCCTCACAGCCCACACAGCTCACATCCCACAGAGCTCTCACAGCTCTCACAGCCCATACAGCTCTCACAGCCCTCACAGCCCACACAGCTCTCACAGCACACACAGCTCTCACAGCCCCCACAGCTCTCACATACCTCACAGCCCTCACAGCCCACACAGCCCTCACAGCCCTCACAGCCCACAAAACTCTCACAGCCCACACAGCTCTCACAGCCCACACAGCCCACACAGCTCTCACAGCCCACACAGCTCTCACAGCCCACACAGCTCTTTCACAGCTCTCACAGCCCACACATCCCACACTCTAACAGCCCACATAGCTCTCACAGCCCGCACAGCTCTCACAGCCCACACAACTCTCACAACCCACACAGCTCTCACAGCTCACACAGCCCTCAGATCCCACACAGCTCATATCCCACACAGCCTTCACAGCTCTCACAGCCCATACATCTCTCAGAGCCCACACAGCTCTCACAGCCCACAGAGCTCTCACAGCTCTCACAGCCCACACAGCTCACAGCCCAGGCAGCTCACAGCCCACACAGCTCTCACAGCCCACACAGCTCTCACAGCCCACACAGCTCTCACAGCCCACACAGCTCTCACAGCTCTCACAGCCCACACAGCCCACACTCTCACAGCCCACACAGCTCTCACAGCCCACACAGTTCTCACAGCCCACACAGCTCTCACAACCCACACAGCTTTCACAGCTCACACAGCCCTCACAGCCCACACAGCTCACATCCCACAGAGCTCTAACAGCTCTCACAGCCCATACAGCTCTCACAGCCCTCACAGTCCACACAGCTCTCACAGCACGCACAGCTCTCACAGCCCACACAGCTCTCACAGGCCTCACAGCCCTCACAGCCCCCACAGCCCTCACAGCCCACAAAACTTTCACAACCCCACTGCTCTCACAGCCCACACAGCCCACACAGCTCTCACAGCCCACACAGCTCTCACAGCCCACACAGTTCTCACAGCCCACACAGTTCTCACAGCCCACACAGCTCTCACAACCCACACAGCTTTCACAGCTCACACAGCCCTCACAGCCCACACAGCTCACATCCCACAGAGCTCTCACAGCTCTCACAGCCCATACAGCTCTCACAGCCCTCACAGTCCGCACAGCTCTCACAGCACACACAGCTCTCACAGCCCACACAGCTCTCACAGGCCTCACAGCCCTCACAGCCCACACAGCCCTCACAGCCCACAAAACTTTCACAACCCCACTGCTCTCACAGCCCACACAGCTCTCACATCCCATACAGCTCTCACAGCCCACACAGCTCTCGCAGCTCTCACAGCCCACACAGCCCACACTCTCACAGCCCACACAGCTGTCACAGCCCACACAGCCCACACAGCTCTCACAACCCACACAGCTCTCACAGCTCACACAGCCCTCACAGCCCACACAGCTCACATCCCACACAGTTCTTACAGCTCTCACAGCCCATACAGCTCTCACAGCCCACACAGCTCTCACAGCCCACATAGCTCTCACAGGCCTCACAGCCCTCACAGCCCACACAGCTCTCAAAGCCCACACAGCTCTCACAGCCCACAAAGCTCTCACAGCCCACACAGCCCACACAGCTCTCACAGCCCACATAGCTCTCACAGCCCACAGAGCTCTCACAGCTCTCACAGCCCACACAGCTCACAGCCCACACAGCTCACAGCCCACACAGCTCTCACAGCCCACACAGCTCTCACAGCTCACACAGCCCACACAGCTCTCACAGCCCACACAGCTCTCACAGACAACACAGCTCTCACAGCCCACACAGCTCTCACAGCCCACACAGCTCTCACAGCCCACACAGCCCTCACAGCCCACACAGCCCTCATAGCTCACACAGCCCTCGCAGCCCACACAGCTCACACAGCCCACACAGCTCGCACAGCCCACACAGCCCTCACAGCCCTCACAGCCTACACAGCTCACATCCCACACAGCTCTCACAGCCCATACAGCTCTCACAGCCCACACAGCTCTCACAGCCCACAGAGCTCTAACAGCCCACGCAGCTCACAGTCCACACAGCTCTCACAGGCCTCACAGCCCTCACAGCCCACACTCTCACAGCCCACACAGTTCTCACAGCTCTCACATCCCACACAGCCCACACGCCCACAGCCCACACAGCTCTCACAGCCCATACAGCTCTCACAGCTCACACAGCCCTCACAGCCCACACAGCTCACATCCCACACAGCTCTCACAGCTCTCACAGCACATATAGCTCTCACAGCCCATACAGCTCTCACAGCCCGTACAGCTGTCACAGCCCACACCGCTCTCACAGCTCACACAGCTCTCACAGCCCACACGGCTCTCACAGCCCACACAGCCCTCACAGCTCACAGAGCCCTCACAGCCCACACAGCTCACATCCCACAGAGCTCTCACAGCTCTCACAGCCCATACAGCTCTCACAGCCCTCACAGCCCACACAGCTCTCACAGCACACACAGCTCTCACAGCCCCCACAGCTCTCACATACCTCACAGCCCTCACAGCCCACACAGCCCTCACAGCCCTCACAGCCCACAAAACTCCCACAGCCCACACAGCTCTCACAGCCCACACAGCCCACACAGCTCTCACAGCCCACACAGCTCTCACAGCCCACACAGCTCTTTCACAGCTCTCACAGCCCACACATCCCACACTCTAACAGCCCACATAGCTCTCACAGCCCGCACAGCTCTCACAGCCCACACAACTCTCACAACCCACACAGCTCTCACAGCTCACACAGCCCTCAGATCCCACACAGCTCATATCCCACACAGCCTTCACAGCTCTCACAGCCCATACATCTCTCAGAGCCCACACAGCTCTCACAGCCCACAGAGCTCTCACAGCTCTCACAGCCCACACAGCTCACAGCCCAGGCAGCTCACAGCCCACACAGCTCTCACAGCCCACACAGCTCTCACAGCCCACACAGCTCTCACAGCCCACACAGCTCTCACAGCTCTCACAGCCCACACAGCCCACACTCTCACAGCCCACACAGCTCTCACAGCCCACACAGTTCTCACAGCCCACACAGCTCTCACAACCCACACAGCTTTCACAGCTCACACAGCCCTCACAGCCCACACAGCTCACATCCCACAGAGCTCTAACAGCTCTCACAGCCCATACAGCTCTCACAGCCCTCACAGTCCACACAGCTCTCACAGCACGCACAGCTCTCACAGCCCACACAGCTCTCACAGGCCTCACAGCCCTCACAGCCCCCACAGCCCTCACAGCCCACAAAACTTTCACAACCCCACTGCTCTCACAGCCCACACAGCCCACACAGCTCTCACAGCCCACACAGCTCTCACAGCCCACACAGCTCTCGCAGCTCTCACAGCCCACACAGCCCACACTCTCACAGCCCACACAGCTGTCACAGCTGTCACAGCCCTCACAGCCCACACAGCTCACATCCCACACAGTTCTTACAGCTCTCACAGCACATACAGGTCTCACAGCCCACACAGCTCTCACAGCTCTCACAGCCCACATAGCTCTCACAGGCCTCACAGCCCTCACAGCCCACACAGCTCTCACAGCCCACACAGCTCTCACAGCCCACAAAGCTCTCACAGCCCACACAGCCCACACAGCTCTCACAGCTTACACAGCTCTCACAGCCCACAGAGCTCTCACAGCTCTCACAGCCCACACAGCTCACAGCCCACACAGCTCACAGCCCACACAGCTCTCACAGCCCACACAGCTCTCACAGCCCACACAGCTCTCACAGCTCACACAGCCCACACAGCCCTCGCAGCCCACACAGCTCACACAGCCCACACAGCTCGCACAGCCCACACAGCCCTCACAGCCCTCACAGCCTACACAGCTCACATCCCACACAGCTCTCACAGCTCTCACAGCCCATACAGCTCTCACAGCCCACACAGCTCTCACAGCCCACAGAGCTCTCACAGCCCACACAGCTCACAGTCCACACAGCTCTCACAGGCCTCACAGCCCTCACAGCCCACACTCTCACAGCCCACACAGTTCTCACAGCTCTCACATCCCACACAGCCCACACTCCCACAGCCCACACAGCTCTCACAGCCCATACAGCTCTCACAGCTCACACAGCCCTCACAGCCCACACAGCTCACATCCCACACAGCTCTCACAGCTCTCACAGCACATATAGCTCTCACAGCCCATACAGCTCTCACAGCCCGTACAGCTGTCACAGCCCACACCGCTCTCACAGCTCACACAGCTCTCACAGCTCTCACAGCTCTCACAGCCCACACAGCCCACACTCACAGCCCACACAGCTCTTACAGCCCACACAGCTCTCACAGCCCATACAGCTCTCACAGCTCACACAGCCCTAACAGCCCACACAGCTCACATCCCACACAGCTCTCACAGCTCTCACAGCACATATAGCTCTCACAGCTCTCACAGCCCATACAGCTCTCACAGCCCATACAGCTGTCACAGCCCACACAGCTCTCACAGCCCACACAGCTCTCACAGTCCACACAGCTCTCACAGCTCTCATAGCCCACACAGCCCACACTCTCACAGCCCACACAGCTCTCAGAGCCCGCACAGCTCTTACAGCCCACACAGCTCTCACAGCCCACACAGCCCTCACAGCACACACAAGCCCAATGAAACCATTAGCAATATCTCTATACCAGCATTAAATTCAAGCATGAGAAACACTTTAAAAAGAAGTCTACCGTATAAGGTAAAAGGTACAAACTGTAAGCACACACAGCTAACATTAAGGAAAAAGATGAAAATATAATTCCTTAATTCACATACACACTCAGTGTGATGCTTGTCAAAAATGTTAAAGCCAGTCATTCCAGCAAAAAACATTTAGCTTGTTAACTCGTTTTAGGCACAGAGAGTGAGATGACACACACACAAACAGACAGATGGTGTAGGCAGAGATTGAGATGACACACACATACAAACAGAGAGATGGAGGAAGGAGAGAGTGAGATGAGGCATGCAAAGAGGAGATAGTGCAGGCAAAGAGTGATATGAGACACACAAAGAGAGATGTGAACTAGTGTTTATAATGTTTAGTTAATGTGTTTGCTATGTGTTATGTTAGTAGTAGTCTATAATATGTCACATTTTTGTTTTCAACAGATTGTAAATATCTACAGAGTCATAATAGATTATGCCTACGAAAGACCGCCAAAAGAGACTTTCAATCTTCAGAAAAAGAAAAAATGCTCCTGGTAAGCAAACAAAGGAATTTTTAAGGAAATTGTTAAAATGCAGAAAAAGTCAAGAAAGTGTTTCTACGAAAAAAACCAAGTTGTAACTAGAAAGAAAAAGCAGAGGTCACCAAAAAATGGTATAATGGTACAAGGAGATCATAGTGTGTCTGGTAATCGTAGGAGAAGTCAGTTTATTGACATTCGTAGACGAATGTTTCGTAACAGAGTAGTTTTCAATTTATCAAAAAATCTTAAGAAATATAATAGGAAAACAACTTTTTACAAGAAAAAGAAAAGAATAGAAAAGTTTGTTGATCAGGCTTTTGAAGTGAAGAGAAAGCTGTATATTTTAGTAATCAATAGAGTTCGTACACTAGATAAGGCAATCAATGATTTGAAATCAAAATGTAAGTGGAAAAGAGTAATCAATCAAACTAATTTTTGTGATGTTTTTTCGGGAGAATGGAAGCATAGTTCAAGTAGTGAGCCATTTTTTAATGAAGAGAGTTACTTTCAGGATAATGATTTGGTGCATGCAGTTGACACCAGTGGTCAAGCATATGAGGTGAAGGACGGTTGTCCAGTTGAAAAAGAAAAAATTGTGCCTAGAAATGCAGATGAGGTGTTAGCTGATGAAGTTTTAGGGAGACGTGCTAAGGGTCCGATGTATACTTGGAATTGTAGTAGTATTTGTAGTGTGCGACAGGATTCTATTAATTTGTTTTGCAATTTCTTACGTACATATAGTAAGAAAAGTCTAGAACAAAAGTTTAAGATGTTACAAGACTTAGATCCTTGCAGAGTGAGGGAAAAAACAGGTTTGCATGGTCATTCATTGGC
This sequence comes from Lissotriton helveticus, assembly GCF_964261635.1. Classification (NCBI taxonomy): domain Eukaryota; kingdom Metazoa; phylum Chordata; class Amphibia; order Caudata; family Salamandridae; genus Lissotriton; species Lissotriton helveticus. The sequence goes on along the minus strand of NC_136069.1, from coordinate 1,070,084,660 downwards.
TTGTCTTTCTAGAAAAGTATGTCAGAGTACTTTTCACCATTTTAGGATGTTAGCAGTGCATCAAACTAAAGTGAGGAAAATAGTGAGAAGGTTGTATTATGAAAAAAGTCCAGCACTTAGGCTAAAACAGTTAAACAGTGCTCTTTTGCATGGATCTGAATTAGATGTGAAGAAATAGAGTTGTGTTACTTTGGTGAAAAAGAGGACACTGCCGTAAATGATAGAGTAATAGAAAGTAATGTGGAAGAGAATGCACAGATTGTAAGTACTCAAAATTTTTATCATGAAATTACAAAGTTTAAGATCATTTGAATTGAAAGGCCAAATTTTTCTTGTGTGTGTTGTCGACGAACTCATTATAAGAATCAGACTCGGTTAGTCGATTTATATGTTAAAAGTGAAATGGAAAATAATAATGAATGGAAGGATTTTGCAACTTATTTGTTGGTTGAGAATTGTTTTGATTTGGGTTCTGATCTGCGTATTTGTAAATATTGTTATAATAAATTAAATGAAAACAGAATGCCTGCTAGAGCTGAACATAATAATCTTGAGTTGGTAAAGATTCCGTCTGAATTGATGGGTTTAAATACCTATGAGTGTATTCTGATTCAATGTGTGCATCCTTTTCACGCTATTGTTCGCTTGGAGCCTAAGACAGGGAAATTGCCTCCTTCAGATTTACAGAGAGGATTAAAGGGAAGAGTTGTTTGTTTGCCTTTAGATTTAAAGAAAAATATTGACACCATTGGCGTTGAAAAAGTGGAAGAGGAACCTCTAGTTATTCTAGTTAATGGCGTTCCTACAAAGAGTAAGAAAATCTGGCAAGAATTTGTGGATGTTAGGAAAGTCAAAAAGGCAACGTTGTATTTAGTAAAAAACAATCAGTACTACAAAAATGTATATGTAGGAGAAGAGGAAACAGCTGTAGAAGAGGACAGTGATTCATCAGCTGGACAGATTGAAAAAGTAGATGTGTCTAGAAGTGAACAGATTTATGAGCATTATAGTGTTTATCCTTTGCATTCCAAAGAAGTAATGGGGAATGCTATTGAGTTGTTTCAAATGAAAGAAGCCAAAGGAAGTCCCATAAGTGTATGGGAAGAAAGCTTGGAAGCTCGTTGTTTTCCTCAATTGTTTCCAACAGGTCAAGGTGGAAGATATGATGACCGACCTGTTCGAATTCCTGCGTCGGAATACCGGACTTTAAGAATATATGCAGAAGATCCAAGATTTTGTCAATGCATTCCATATTTGTTTCATCTTCTGTTTGAGAGTGACTTCTCTGGACTATCTTATGCTGTGACCCATATACTGAAATCTGGAGTACATCTTCAAAATGTTTTGGCAAGGGACTTTATGGATAAAGTCCAAGTGGAAGACAGTATTTTGGAATCTCACCTAATCAATCTCATGGCATGTCAGCGTGGTACGAATGAGTATTGGTACCGTCGTCATGGGGAATTGAAATGTATGCTAAGAAACTTAGGAACTCCTACATGGTTCCTCACTCTTAGCTGTGCTGAGTATGCCTGGGAAGACTTACTTGAATTTCTTCGAGAGGCAAATGGAAACATAGAAAATATAGAATTCAAGACACCTGGAGAACTGTGCTCTTTGGATCCAGTTAATGTTTGTAGGTATTTTAATCATCGATTTGAAGCTATGATGTCTTTCATCACAAGCAAAAAAAATCCTCCACTTGGAGAGGTTTTGGATTTCTTTTGGAGAAAGGAGTATCAAGCAAGAGGTGCTCCTCACATACATATGCTGTTATGGATCAAAGATGCTCCCAAATTTGGAACAGATTCGGATGACACAGTGATGAGTTTCATTGAACAATATTCCACATATGTTGTTCCGAAAAGTACAGAAGAAGGCAATTTACAACATCAAGTCTTACGCTTTCAAACCCATCGCTGTGGAAAGTACTGTCGTCGAAAGTTCAAATCCAAGGAGAAGTTCTACACAAAATGTCGTTTTGGATTTCCACGGAAAGGAAGGGTGAACAATTTTATGTCTTCACTGCGACATACTGTGACAAGAAAGTCACCGAAAAATACGTACAACTTGAAAAGAAATGAAGAGTCCAAATACATAAATGACTACAACCCAGTCATTTTGTCCATGTGGAATGCTAACATGGATATTCAATATGTTGCTGACAACTCTATTGCTGTGGCTCGATATGTAACGTCTTACATCACAAAATCAGAAAAGACGGAACTGATGGAAATGTGGGAGGATATTTCGCATGAAAAGAGCCTAAGTCAGAAATTATACAGTTACAGTCTAAAGATGTTGTCGCATCGAGAAATTGGAGCATATGAATGTTCAGATCGGTTATCATCAGCAAGTCTGTACGGCAAATCGAGATCCATCATTTGGGTAAGTCTAGGTCTTGCTGCAACACGAAACCGAGTTTTGAAGTCTGCACAAGAAATTGAATATTTGGCGGAGTTTCAACCAAATAGAACAGATATTTTGAAGACAAACATGTTGGATACATACTATTTAAATAGAAGTACACACCTTTGTCTCTATGAAGTTCTGCAAACCTATACTTTTAAGAGGAACATCACAGAAGATATCAATAAAGGAGTATATGCTTTAATTGGATGTGAAGGATGTCTGGTGAAACAAAGAAAAGGACATTTGATTAATCATCGTAAATTGAGTTGCGAATCAGCTGATAAAAGGGAATTTTACTATTTAGCTCTTTTGCAACTCTTTAAGACATGGCGTTCAGAAGAGGAACTACTTGGAGATTTTCTCAGTTTTGAAGATTCTTTCAATGCAACCAAGGATACCATAGAATGTCCTGTTTTTTCAAATTATCTGCAGATGTTGAACAATGAAACACAGCAAGAAGCTATCATTGCAGCAGAGATTGCTAGAGACAGTTCTCAAGACAGTCAGAGTTCTGCTTCATTGAGTCAGGATCCACTAGGAGGACCAATTATCCAAAATGAAGCTGCCACTGCCATGGAAGAGGTGGAAAGAGCCATGGAACAAGCTCAGGAGGATGTAGTTAATTTAGAAGATTTGGAAAATCAACTAAACGTGGAGCAGAAAAAATATATGATGAAGTCACAGAACAGATTGAGCATGGTTTACGTCATGATAAAAAAGAGTGCTCATGTATGTCATTTGAACCTGTCCGACTGTATGTGAGTGGAGAAGCCAGAACTGGGAAAGGTTTTCTGATTAAATCAATTGTAAGTTATCTGCAGAAAAGAAAAGAGTCATCACCGTCTTGTGTTGTTACTGCTCCAACTGGGTTGGCAGCACATAACATTAAAGGGATTACTTTACATCGTTTATTGATGCTGCCAGTAGAGCATGATAATAAATTACAATACCACAAGCTATCTGTAGAAGCTTGTTGTGAAGTTGGTAGAGTCCTGAAGAAAATAAAACTTCTTATCATTGATGAGGTAAGCATGGTTTCAAATGTGATGCTTGCTTTTGTGCATTTAAGAATGCAACAAATTCTTAAAACAGAGTATGATGTGTTATTTGGAGGCAAACACATCATTGTCTTTGGAGATCTACTGCAGCTAACTCCAGTGAAAGGACAACCAGTGTTTAAGATGCTTACGCATGAAGATACAAGAAAGTGCCTAGGAAGCATTGGAAATGTGAATATCTGGTTATATTTTAAATATGCAGAACTGCTTCAAAACATGCGACAGGCAAAGGATGAAGATTATAAAAATATTCTACAAGATGTAAGAATTGGAAAAGTAACTGAACATGGCAAAGAAGCTTTACAGTCACGATTAATTTCAAATTTGTTTCAAAAGGAAAATATTCTCCCAGAGATTATTTATCAGAAAGTTGCTGAAAACAAAACTGTAATATGCTTGATGCCAACTCTTCGAGAATGTTCAGTCTTCAACAACAAAATGTTAGAGTTAGAACATCAAGAGATTGTGAAACTGGAAGCTATTGATAAAATAGAGCACGAAGGAGTTACTATTGTTTTATCAGAAAAGTTGAAATCAAAGTTGAATTCTTTAGAGAAGACAATTTCTAAAACTGCTGGTTTTGAAAAGACTCTATATGTATGTTTAAATTGTCGTATAATTTTACGACGGAATTTAAATGTGGAAAGAGGTTTAGTAAAAAGGAGTAATGGGTCATGTTGTTGATTTTGTGAATTACCGAAATAGAGATGGAATTGAATTTATAAAAATTAAATTTGATGCTATTGAAGAAGTACAACAAATCAGTCGTTGTTGTGCCCGATTTTTGCTTGTGAAAGATTTATATGCCCGCAGAAAACAGTTTCCTGTTTCTTTGGCAAATGCAATGACTATTCGTAAATCTCAAGGTTTAAGTGTAGATAGTGCTTTGGTGAATATTGGAAGTTCTGTCTTCAAGGAGGGTATGGCATATGTTGCTTTATCTCGAGTCAGAACTTTATCTGGATTGTACTTGATTGATTTTGATGAGACAAAGATTAGTGCAGTTCTAAATTGTGAAAAGGAATATAATAGGTTAAGAAGAGAGTATGCTCCAAATTTACCTCAATATCCTCTATTTGAAAAGCATGTAGTAGGCCGAAAAAGAAGAAATGAGAAAAATTGTAACAAGGCTGTAGCAAAAAAAAGAAAACTAGATGAACCAGTAATTGTAAGCAGAAACAAAGAGGATTCTGTTGAAAATATTGTTGGATTTCAGTTTGAGAACAGTTCTGGTGTCAACTGCTATGCTAATGTAGTGGTTAATGTTGTTTTTTTTCTCCAAAGTTTGCAAGAACAGATTGTTGAAAATCGGAATCAATTTTTTTGTTGTTTGTTGAATACTGTGTTTGAGAAATGTAGCAGTGTTAGAACAAATATAGAAAGTGTTTCTGATATTCGAAATTATTTAGACATATGTTCTGGTATAACTCAATTTTCTCAGGATATTCAGCAAGATTGTCAGGAATTTCTAATGTACATGCTTGTTGTATTGCAAGAGGAAGGTATAGATGTTGAAAATATTTTTGGCCTTTCTTATAAATGGCAACATGTCTGCGATAATTGTTCCTTTTCAAGTAGTACAACAGTAGATACCGAAAGATTTATATATTTGACTTTACCAGACTGCAAATCAGTGTCTTTTAATAATCTAGTTAGAGCAGCTGATCAAAACATGGTTTGTACCCAATGTAACTGTGCAATGCTATCAACATTATTTTTACAACATTATGGACAGTACGTAATTTTAATGTTCCAACGATGTAGACCTGATGGAACTAAATTAACAACTTTAATTAAAAATGTTGTGGCTTCTCAAATATCAATTTCAGGAAGAACCTTTGTAACAGTAGCAATTATTTTCCATGATGGTCCTTCAACAACATCTGGACATTATACAGCTTATTTAAAATGTCAAAATGGTTGGACTTATTGTAATGATACTGTTTTGACTTTCAAAAAACGTTTGCCTTTTGACTTAAAAAATTCTTACCTAGTGTTTTTACAACCTACATTTTAGGAAAAGTAATTGGCCTAGAAAGATTGGAGCAATTAATAAAGTTAGTCATCAGGATACTATATGATGTTCAGATTCTGATAGTTTACAGGTTGTTTAAGGTTTTATGGACATGATACAGATCCTTGGGTGGAGATATAAATATTGTTAGGTGTTACGAAAGACGTTGGAGCTTTTCATGCAGAAGGTCGGGAAATGGAAGGTCAAGAATATTATTAAGTATTTTCCAAAACAAGGAATTTTTACGTACTATTTGGCCATGTGGGAAAGTACATCAATGAAAAATGAGTTTCTCGGGTAAATGTTGATAATATATGTTTTTACATAATTTTGTAATGATACTCAATTGATTTTCAAACAACGTTTGCCTTTTGACTTAACAAATTCGTATCTAGTGTTTTTAGAACCCAAATTTTAGTGAAAGTAATTGGACAATGAAGATTGGAGCAGTTAATAAAAGTAAGTGTGTTGTTCAAAATTAGTTTGTGAGTGAAAGTGATCAAGATAATTAGTAAACTGGTAGTTGTCACAGAGGTAGTATAAGTGTATCACATAGTGAGTGATATCAGTATTATAGGAAATGTTTATCAAGAGTAAGTCAGAGGTGTAAATATAATTTTTGTTAGATGATGAAATAGATGTTGGACTTTTCATTCCGAAAGTCGGGTAAATGGAAGTTTAAAACTACTAATAAGTAATTTCCCAAAAAATAGACTTTCTGTATACCATTTGGCCATGTGGAAAGGTATGTAAATGAGGATTACGTATTTCGGGTAAATGTGGTTAATATATGTTTCTATATCACTTTAGTTTGAGAGTATAATAATGAGATACTGTATCTTAGAAATTGCTGTTTGGAAGAAAACATTTAAGATATGTTTTTTCTACGTTTTATGTTTTTTTTAAACACAATCATTTTGATTGTGTTGTTTTTTTGCCCGCTGTGATATGATGAGTAGTATTGAACTCACTGTTTTTAGTGAAATCAATATATTCTGAGAACAGCAAAAATAAACCATATAACATGTTGTACAAGTTAATTTGCATTTTGTATTGTGAAATATATATTATAACTGATTTCTTTACTCTCTTCTACAGATATTATATTTATAAGGTAAGTACGACTAATAAAAAATACATTTTCATTACTTTTTTATTTCTGTTTCTCTCTATCCTTCCCTTACTGCCTCTCTCTTAACCTCACTGCTTTCATCCTTTCAGTTTTTCACTCCCTTTCTCTTATGTTCACTCCCTTTAACTCATCAACATTTTGTCACTGACTTTTTTTGCTCCTTCACTCAGTCCCCTTCTCTCACTCTTTCCTTCACTCCCTCTATTTCCTCACTCTTTTACTCTTCTTGTCTCATGCTCATTCACCTTTATTCATCCTCTATCACCTCTGTTTCATCAAACTTACTGTCATTCTTTTACCCTACATCACCCCTGTCCCTTTATTTTGCTTCCCTTACTTATCCTTATTCCCTATACTTCACTCCCCTTCTTCTTAGTCTTCTCACCCACTCATGTTAAGTCAGTCCCTCTGTTTCACTCCCCTTCACCTCTCGTTCCTTCCTTTGCTCACTCACTAATTCCCCTTCTGTCACTCACCTAACTGCACTTCAAACACACCTTCATAAAACTCCCTGTGTCTTCTTACTTTCTCTGTACTCTTCCATCACTCCCTCTCTCTTAGACTCACTGTTGTTAACACACCTGCACTAATTTCCCCTTCCCTCTCCCTCATTTCCCTTCCCTAACTCCTCTTTCCTTTTTCTCCTGTTTTGTCTCTTGTATTGTGAATAATGTATTATAACTGATTTGTTTTTTCGTTTCAACAGATATTTCATTTATAAGGTAAGTACGACTGACCCCAAAAACTTTTTTATTTCTCTTTTTGTCTATCCTTCCATCGCTCCCTGTCTCTTAGCGTGACTCTCTTCATCACCTCATTCTGTCACTCCTTTTCCCTCACCTACACTACCTCATTTTCCGTTCTTTGATCCCTCACTGAGTGTCCTTCTATCACTCCATCATTCACTCCCTGTGTGTAGTCAATCACTCACTCCCATTGTCTCACACTCACTCGACTTTATCCATCGTCTATCATTTGTCTTTCTTCAACTTCACTGTCCTTCTCTCATTCACCTCACCCTTGTTTCATTAGGCTGCTTCCGTCAGTACCCTTTATTTCTATCCTTCACTCCCCTTCTACTTTCTTGTTTCCCTCACTTACCTTTTCTCAGTTCATCTGATTTACCCCCTTCACCTCTCTTTCCTTCTTTTGCTCCCTTACTCATTAACCTTACCTCACTCACCTTACTCCACTTCACTTACTCCTTCTTTCACTCCCTTTGAACTCTGACATCCTCACTTCTCTTTCTTCACTGTCTCTCTGTTAGCCTTACTTCCTCTGTCCCTTCACTGTCTCACTGCCCTTCCCTTACACTCACTCTGTTTAACTCACCCACACTCCATCACTTGTCTTTCTTTGCTCCCTCACTCAGTCCCCTTCTCTCACTCTTTCCTTCACTCCCTCTGTGTCCTCACTCCCCTTGTCTCATGCTCATTCGCCATCTCTCTTTTGACTGTGCTATGTCTTCCTTTGCTTGTTCCATGTTTCTGTGTGTGTGCCATCTTACCCTCTGTCTGCACAATATATGCATGTGAGTGTGTCATCTTACCCTTTGCTTGCACCATCTCACCCTCTACTTGTTCTATCTCACTCTCTGCCTGCACCATTTTACTCTCTACCCGTGGCATGTGTCCCTCTGCATGTGCCATCTATCTTTCTTGACTCTTAATCTCCTTCCTTCTTTCTTGTATTGTGAAATATACATTGTATGCATTATAATTTAATTGTTTCTTGTGTTTTACAGATATTATATTTTTTTTTAAATAATTTCTTTAAGTTTTTTATATCTTAGAAGGTAAGTATAAGAAATAAAAAACTTTTTTCGCATCAGTGTCTAAGTTTTCATTATTTATAAGGTAAGTATGAGAATCAAAAATAAGTTTGTTATCACTCTCTTATTGTGACAGACTAACTGCCTCACTCTTTCTCAGTCCCTTGCTTCCTCTCTCTCTACATGTGTCTCCCTTACAGTTAATCTTCTTTGCTCTCTCTTTCTACCACTCCTCCTCTTTACCTCAGTCACTTTCCCTCTTTCTTTATTTTGTTAGGTTTGATCTTATTCTCCTTCCTTCACTCTGTTATCCATTTCTTACCTGTTAGTAAACCTTCATTTATTGGCACTGCACTTCCTCCAGTGCACTTCCTTCTCTCTGTTTCTCACACCTCTTCCCTTTTGTGTTCACTTTTGTTTATTTATTTATTTATTTTTTGCAGAGTTTTATATAGCGCAAACTAGACCCGAACCGAATCAGGTATCGAGGGATCAAAGAACGGAAAATGAGGTAGTGTACGTTACATGAGGACGGAGACACATTCATTTTTAGGCACGGGGAGATTAAGTGATTTGCCCAGAATCACAGGAGGTTTTGGCGTCGTTACCGAGACTCGAACCCAGATCCCCAGGTCTGAGGTCGAGCGCCCTAGCCGTTAGGCCAACTCCTCTCCCCTCTCTTTACACTTCTTTGTTTTGAAAACAGTGCCACAGGCCCTTAAATATTCGTTAGTTACCACCGAATACTATACGGCCTCAAGGCCCATAGGAATCAATGGCAATTACCGTATCGGTAAATAACGATTCGGTAAAATGACTGAATTATACAGATTCGGTAATTTCAAAAGACAAATTACATACAACCCATTTACCTACTCTTAAATATTGAAGTGGTATGATTTGGGACGCGATGTAGGTAGGCATTTACCGGTCGGTAACGGCTGAATTTGGCCGTTACTGACCGGTAAATGCCTTTTCCTATGTAGGAGGCATTTATTTACAGATTTGGTATTTTTACCGATTCTGCATTTACCGAATCAGTAAAATTACCGAATCGGTAAATACAGACTCGGTAAAAATACCAAATCTGTAAATTCTAATGTAGGTAGCACTGTTGATAGTGCTAGAGGCATCTAAGAGTTCGTTATTTACCACTCAATACAATTGGGTGGTAAATAAAGAATTCCAGTGTACATGCACATCTGTGCATGTACACATGTGCCATGTGGCACACATACATTCCCTAAGGGCATGTATGTGTGTCACATTGCACACAAGTCAAAAACAGGGGTGCTACAGGGTGTCAAGTGACACCCTGTTCCCCCTGGCAGGATTCGGTATTTTCCGATTCAGTAATTACCGAATCGGTATTTGCCATTGATTCCTATGGGCTTCAAGGCCCATAGGAATCAATGGCAAACACAGATTCGGTAATTATCGAATCGGTAATTACCGAATTTTACCGAATCGGTAATTAATTCGGTAAAAATACCTATATCCCCATTGCCAGTTCTTAAATACCGAATCGGTATGATTCGGTATTTAAGAAGTGGTAATCTGGGATTACCTACATTGGGCCCTCGGTATTTCTGAGTAGGTAAATCGAGGTTACGTACATCTGGCCCATTGAGTTGTAACATATTTATATACATATATTACATTTCAGTGCTTTGGAAGTAGTACAGTATACTATAGATAAACACCTTATAGGTTTATGCTGTACCACATTCTTATAGTTTTGCACTTTGACATTTACTATGACAAACTTTTACATACAAACATAGAAATGTAGTTCTTTCTTTAACCAGTAGAGGTAGTTCTAAAAAGAACTGGGTTTTTTTTGGTTTTGTTTTGCTTGGAAAACGTAGAAAAATGAACTTTTTACACAAAATAATTGTTCAACAGAAACAAACTATGAAATTGAAAGAAAAAAATTATTTGGTGTATCTGTGGTTCCTGTTCTTCTGTAAAATTACTTCAATGGACTGTTGTCCGAAGGCTACTAATTTACTGTAATTTACGCATTGCATCATTAAATTTTTCAGTTCTAGCTGAATGTTCGCCACCATTGAAGATGGCATTGGTGGTACTCCGGTTCTTGCTGTAGATGTACTAGGAGAAGAGTCCTCCTCCTGAGATCTTTGCACCACAGCTCTACTCCAATTGTTGGGGTGCATATTTTTTACATGGCATTCCATGGTGTGGGTTCCAAATGAATATTTCTTATTTGGATTTCCTCTTGATAACACTGTGTCACAGATCTTGCTGGTGACCAGTGGTGCATTTACCTTCTTTTGATGTTCTGGAAAACTGAAAAATTTCCAGACTATGGACTCCTTCTTCTTACTTGGGTGAGGGTCCTCTTCAACAAACTCTTCATTAGAAGAATGGTCAGACTCTGGATGTTCAGCCATTTGTAAGTATTTTTATGTAGCTAGGAGCTGTAGAAAAAAGGTGTTGCTTCTCTGAAAGCCAAAGAAGAATGATGAACATGGGAGGGGTTTTTCAACAATTGGAGTAGGAAGTATTATAAACCAATTAAATCTTTTGGTTTAAGGTCACATGGTTGGACGTAAGCTTACGGAGCGCTTAAGTTGTGTTTACGGGGCGCTTACGTAAGCTTACGTTGCGTTTACGGGCACTTACGTCATCTTACGGAGCATTTATGTAGTACGCACCCTCGCGAGATTTATAATTGCTTAAATAAAGTTATATATGGTCTTTAAAAGTTTAAATTAACATGTTCTTTATTATCCCAGATAATGTGTACCTTTACATTGTGCAATGAATAAGTAGATATAACGATTTAAAGTTTATAAAACTTTCAGGGGGTAAGTGCTCGGAGATTTTACGGTGCGCGGACGGAGCTCTTACATTGCGTGCACGTGCGACGCACCCTCGCGAGATTTGTTACTACTTTAAAAAGTAATATACTGTTGTTAAAAGTTTGAAAAAACCATTTTTTACATTAAAGCAAATATTGTCTACCTTTAAAATCAACGTTAAAAACGTAGATATTATGTTTTAGAAATTTTTAAAAATTTGTCAGGGTAAGAGCTCAGAGCGTTTACGGTGTGCTTTCGGAGCGCTCACGGTGCGCGGACCCTGTAATTATATAAAAAAAAACTTGAAAATAAAAATATATATATTCACTGAAAAAACTATAGGTTTGAAGCCTTACATAGTTAGGTATTAGCAATTAAAAAACCTTGCAAATTCACAGAAAAAAACATAGGTTTCAGGTCATATATAGTTAGGTATTAGCATTTAAAAAACCTTGGAAATTCACTGAAAAAACCATAGGTTTCAGGTCGTATATAGTTAGGAATTAGCATTTAAAAAACAGTGAAAAGTCACTGAAAAAACCATAGGTTTCAAGTCATATATAGTTAGGTATTAGCATTTAAAAAACCATTGAAATTGCTCCTATATAGTTAGTTGGACTAACTATATTTCGCGCACCCGCAATCCACTGCTGATGATGTCACATATTACATCATTCATGACATGGTCAGTGACATCACTGATGACATCACTGATGACATCTCAAATGACATCACTGATGACATCACTGATGACATCTCAATTGACATCACTGATGACATCATTCATGTGATAATACGATGCACCTCCTCACACTCTAATCTAACCTTTGATACACTCAGTCTTAAATACAAACTACCATTCGTGAAACCATTGACACACCAATAACAGTTACTACATACGCACTCTCTGATTCCTAGGTCTACACACACATCCACTCATTCACCCATACAATCACTCATACATACAGTCACTCATCGATACAATACTATCATATGCACTTATACACCTATAGAGACACTCACACACTTTCACTCATCCATGGAGTTTCTCACACACCTAGTCAGTCATGCAAAGAATGAATCACACTCCCATTTCCTCATCTATACAGTTATACACACAACACCTTACTTATTCAAACATATACTAACACATACTTACTCTCTCACACAATCACTGATACAAGTACACATTGATCCATACAGCCACTTGCATAATCACTGGCTCTCATGTATAGTCATTTATATATACCAACTCTCACATGCACTGTTTTACATATGTACTTACTTGGACATGTAGCACTGAGATATACATTCACTCACCAACACACCAAGGCACACAGTAAACCGCCCATACAGCTGTTTCCATATGCACTCTTGAACTCATACACCTAGTGAATCAACTGCTCACACATCTATGCACAGAGTCACACACCTCCCAGTCACCCACACACACTCAGCCTCACATACAAATACTTGGGCAACCAATCAATGACCCATATAGCCACTCATATAGCTACTGATCAACACATACAGCATCTTACACAACAACAGACATACTGATGCACACATTCAGACAGTTTAGTCACTAACCCATGCATTCAGTAAGACACATTTAATCACTCACTCATACAGTCAGTCACACGCCTACTAAATCCTTCATCCAGACACTTATACATCTACTCATTTTTCAATATGTAAAACATATTTAAACTTTACAGAAACACACAGTCACTGGATGATGTCATCAGTGATGTCATCAGTTATGTCATTTAAAATGTCCTCAGTGATGTCATCAGTGATGTCACTGACCATGTCATGAATGATGTAATATGTGACATCATCAGCAGTGGATTGCGGGTGCGCGAAATATAGTTAGTCCAACTAACTATATAGGAGCAATTTCAATGTTTTTTTAAAATGCTAATACCTACCTATATATGACCTGAAACCTATGTTTTTTCAGTGAATATATATATATATATATATATATATATATATATATATATATATATATATATATATATATATATATATATATATATATATACTGAAAATAAACAGGTTTCAGGAACATTATAGATAGAAATTAGCATTGAAAAACCCTTACATATTCGGAAAAAAATACATATATATACAAAAAAAACAGGTTTCAGGGACGCTATAGATAGAAATTAGCATTTAAAAAACCTCAGATATGATCTGAAAAAAGGCAGGTTAAAAGGAGGTTATAACTAGACTAGTCAATAACTAGCCTGACATTTCACTCATACAAAACCAGAGAAATTCAGGCGTTATTGCTAGGTCAACTAACTGTAACTCACGCACTTGCAATGCACTGCTGATGACATCACATATTACATCACTCATGACGTGGTCAGTGACATCACTCATGACATCACTAATAACAACTCAAATGACATTACTGATGACATCATCCAGTGACTGTGTTTCTAAAAAGTTTAAGAATTATATCTATATCCATCTATCCATCTATCCATCTATCTATCTATCTATCTATCTATCTATCTATCTATCTATCTATCTATCTATCTATCTATCTATCTATCTATATCTTTATATAGATATATATATTCATTGAAAAACAGAAGTTTCAGGGATGTTATAGTTAGTTGGACATTTCACTGGTACAAAATCAGTGAAATTCGGCCGTTATAGTTAGTTCAGCTAACTATAACTCCCCGCAGTGCTCTGCTGATGACGTCACATATTACATCATTCATGACATGGTCAGTGACATCACTGATGACATCACTGATGTCATCTCAAATTACATCACTGATGAGATCACTGATGACATCATCCAGGACTAAGTGTTTCTATAAAGTTTAAATATGTTTTATATATATATATATATGCCAAGGTGTATTGAAGAATGAGTGAGTGCATAAGTATCTGGATTGAGGATTTAGTAGATGCTTGACTGTATAAGTGAGTGATTAAATAAATGTGTCTTACTGAAGGCATGGGTTAGTGACTAAACTGTGTAAATGTCTATATCAGTGTGTCTGTTGTTGTGTAAGCTGCAGCATGGGTTGGTGAGTAGCTACATGAGTGTCTATATGGGTTATTGATTGGTTGCCTGAGTATCTGTATGGATGCCTGAGTGTGTGTGTGGGTGGGTGGGGGATGTGGGACTTTGTGCATAGATGTGTGAGCTGGTGATTCACTGGGTGTATGGGTTCAAGACTGTGTCTGTGAAGGGTTGTATGGGTGAGTGAGTGCGCATATGGCTGTGTTGGTGAATGAATGGATGTGGTATATGTGTGAGTAAATGCATATGTGAAAGGCAGTATATGTGAGTGTTGGAGTATATAAATTACTATGTGAGAGTGAGTGATAATGAGAGTGGCTGTATGGATGAGTGTGTGCTTGTGTCAGTGATTGTATAAGAGAGTAAGTATGTGTTAGTATCTGTATGAATAGGTGAGGTGGTGTGTGTATACCTGTATAGGTGAGTAAATGGGAGTGTGATTGATTCTTGACATGAGTACCTAGGTGTGTAAGCAACTTTATGGGTGGGAGTGTGAGTGTCTGTATAGGTGTGTGAGTGCATAGACTAGACAGTCGACAATTCGGACTCCAATTGTGTTAATCCATAAGACCTTCCTCAGGACAACACAGTGTGCATATAATGGTGACCCTTAACAAGGAGGTCCAACCGTGACCTTAGATATTCCGCAAGCGTTCAAATGACTTTCATATGTCGTTCTGATGTATATCGGAATTTTGATCTTTCAAAGGACTAACTTTTAAATGTTTTCGTTCTTTTTTGTTGATTGGTCAATCGTCCTCTTTTCTAGTGCATGTAATGCTTCTGATTTGTTCGCACAGTCATTTGGTGTAGTGTACCGGAGCCTCAGCGTCACGTAATTGCTAGCCTAATTACGTGACGTGAGGCTCGAAACTTCGACTGTCTAGTTCATTT
Organism: Lissotriton helveticus; assembly: GCF_964261635.1. NCBI lineage: Eukaryota > Metazoa > Chordata > Amphibia > Caudata > Salamandridae > Lissotriton > Lissotriton helveticus. The sequence goes on along the minus strand of NC_136069.1, from coordinate 1,070,069,502 downwards.
CTTTGTTTGTGAAAATATCTATAGGTGATTTTTTAGTTAAAGAAGTTAAATATCACCTTCTGTTTTTATCCAGGATCGGACTTGTTTCAGATGAAATATAGGAAAAACTATGAAATTCCTTGCTCATTTGTAAATGCATTGTAATCAACGTAATTTGTTGATATGTACCCACAAATCAAATAATTATATAAATAAGAAATACTTTTTTACTAAATGATTTTTCCGTGTTGTTATTCATCTCTATTTTTGACTGTATCCTTTGATTAGTCGTGTTGTTATTTATCAGAAAATTACGAACTGATTTAAACTGTGACAGAAATGTAATCAATTGATGAGATTTTGTAAGTATTAATAACAAAAATCTGAACCTGATCAACATTTGCTAAATAAATTCCCTTTCTGGCACTATAAACTACATTGCATTGAAATTTGCCCAAGCCTGCAAGGGTCTATTGGGTTGACTCACCCCCTCTCCTCTCTTTAAATAGTAGTCACGTTTGAAGAGTGGTGGAGAAAAGGTGCTGGGCCTCTGACCAGCACTCAGGAATTCCGCTGCGTAGGACTTACAGGAGGTACCAGGAGGGTTTGTTGGCCCCCAAACTCCCTCAGGACTAAATTGGACTCCATCCCTCATCCTGTAGTCTGCCAGGAGGTTCGTTTGCAGAGTGGTGGAGAAAGGGGGGCATGGCCTCCGAAGACGTCTTAGCAACCCCAATGTGTGGGACTTACTGGAGATAACAAATGGGGTAGTTGGTCGCCAAGGCCATCCTTGGGGGCGAACTTCCCCTCCTACTACCTCCAGTAAGTCCTACACAGCCACATTGGTAAGTAATCATATCAGGCCTCTCCCCCTTTGCCCACCACTCTACAAACACACTCCCTAGCACACTCTTGGGTGGGGATTGAAGTCCCCTTTGCTGCTGTGGGTCCTTTAGGGTCCAACTAGCCTACCTCTTACCTCAAGTAAGCACCACGCAGTGGGATTGCTGAGAGGTAGGCAAAGGCCACGGCCCCCTTCTTCACCAGTCTGCAAAGACGCCCCCTGGCATGTTGTTAGTTGGGGAGTTAATTCCCCCTGAATACTGAGGGTCCCTGGGTGCCAATTAGCCCACCAGGTACCTCCAATATGCACCACAGAGCTGGACTGCAGAGAGGTGGTCCAAGGCCACGCCCCCTTTTTACACTACTCTGCAAACACAATTCTTGGCGCACTGCTGCTCAGGGGATGAAGTCCACTTGTGTCATCAGGTCCTCAGGACACAAGAGGACCTCATTGCCCCACCAAATGTGCACCAAGAAGCGCCAATGCAGCTGCGCGGCCCCCTTTCTCAGGCCATTTATGGCCCCGGGGTCCCCATTCCCTGGGGCCGGCCTTTTAAAAAAATATATATTATTAAAGGGGAGGGGGCCGCGTGGCCTCTGTTATTGGGAGCGTGGGGGAGCCCCAATGCCACCACGGTCCCACCAGCTCCCCGCCTCCTGCTGGAGCCGGCATTGCTTTTGAGCAAGGGGAGCTGCTAACATGCAACTCCCCTTGCTCAAAAGCAATCCTGCTTTCCTTCATTGAAGCAAAGCAGAGTTTGCTATGGCAGGGCAGGAGCCGTGCTCCCACCCTACCATAGCAAACAGCAATGTCCCGGAGGTGGGCACCCCGGGACATTGTTGCAGGAGCCGGCCCTGGGGGGTGTCAAAAGGTGCTCACATCAGTTCCACGGGAGCTGAATATGTACCCAAAGCCTCTCCATCAATGCCCGAGTTCACTAAATAGATTCAATAATCTCTGAGCAACAGCAGTGGGGAAAGGGGAAGTGGATAAATAGAGGGAGACTGCCTTGAAGAGGAGATAGTCAGTATTTCTTCTTTCATTAGCTCTATCTCTTCTGTTGAATTGGGGTCTGTTGTTCCTGCAGAAGAGAGAAAGATTGGACAAGCACTCTATTTACACTTCTCCTAAATATATTTGTGACTAGCAGTTAAACATTGACTTACAATCTAGTAAGCTCATTACCCAATACTTCTCAAGGCTTGCTTCTCTCTGTAACATTTGCTTGGTGTTTATGTAAACAATTCAAGAGCGATAGTTAAATGATATAATAGTCAAGAAATGTTCTGAATACTTGCTTTGCTCTTTTGGAATTATTAACAAGTCTATTCATTTCTGTGTTGATACACTGCTGCAAGATTACAAATAGTTCCTAGAAGCATAAGAAGAGTAATTGTTCTTACCAGGATGGAAGAGTTCACCCTGTAGTTTAATTCAAAGGAAAAAATGAAACACTTTACCTCATTCTTCAGAGAGTATTAGATTGGGACTGAATTTTGTAAAGAACACTCCGAATACTAGAGTTTCCTTTCAGGTTGTGACTAGAGAAAAATACCAATTTCCTCACTGGAGCTCGAGTTAAATAACTAAGTCTTACATGCAGTAGCATTACAGGACTTTAGCAAGCTTTTCGAATATGCACATACAAGCGCCGCCAAGACACTATCCAAATTTTCAGTCAGGAACTGGAATTTCAGAGAAAACTGCTGCGCAGAGGTGAGACGCGACCGGCGCCTCACGAACTACAGTTGAAGTGCAGCGTTCAAAAGCTGCACACGTGCAATTGGGTCTTCAGCCGTCTCGCACTTGGAAAAGCTAGACTGCCGACTCTTCTTCCATTGAACGAACAGGATGATTCCAGAGTTTAAGGCTAGAAATCTAAGAATAGAGTTCAAACAAAGACTTAATGCTGGCATAGTGGCAGAATGGTATCTTCTCCTGTGAAGGTATTTACAAGCTTGCTTGTAAAATGTCCGGTCGGGATCCGCAAGCGTGTATGGCCTGGGGAGGCATGCAGGAAGAGTACAGGAGTGCTCTGGGCTCTCTCCCGCTGTTCCACGTTGGATGCGCTAAGTCCCCGAGCGGCCCGTACCTGCCCAGCAGTACCGGAGCTGCCCCTTTTAAGCTTATGACTGTAGTCTCTGGTGTTGGGGCCAAGTGGGGGCACGAGTTCACCGTGCAGATTACGAATCACATTATTCCTTGCAATACGAACTGCTTGATTCTTGCATTATGAATCACATTATTCTTGCATTACAAACTGCCTGATTCTTGCAGTATGAACTGCCTTATTTTTTCATTACGAACTGCATTATTCTTGTGTTAAGAATCGCATTATTCTTGCATTACGAGGTGCATTATTTCTGAGTTACGAACTGCATTAGTAAATCCATTAAGGACTGTGTTATTACTGCATTATGAACTGCATAGCATTGCATTTGGACTGCATTAGATCATTGTGAACTGCTCAATTATACTGCAAAAACCTACAAGTGATTACTGGCGGTAATAACCAGCAAAGTGAAAGATTATGAATACGCATATGTTGGATTTCTATCATTTGGTCTCATCATATTCCATTTGATAAAGATACGGCTATTTTTATAAAAAAAACAGTGTGGTGTTTATTTGTGGTGTTAGCACTGTGTTACTGGGAGTGTGGTTGCAAATACTTTACACATTGCCTTGGAGATACCCTGGCTGCTCGTGCCAAGCTAACGGGGTGGTATCCCTCCTTTTCCTGACTAGAAGCAAGGGTCCCTATTTGGACTAAGGTACCTACCTCAGCCAACTAGAGATCCCCAGTTCTAACAGGACCAATAAGCCTGGGTTGAAAGTTGTGGTTCCCCTTTAAATGCAGATTACGAGCAGACAACCAAACTTGGTCTCCTTCTACGTATGTTGGCCCTATTCTTCTCTTCTTGTCAGCATACTTTTTATATGAAGCCTTAGCTTTCAGTAAATTTCCTTGCTCAACTAGATATATGTGGGGCAAATCTTTACACATCTCCTTGACCACTGGTACTGACTCATCACTCTTTCCAAGCATAACAATTGGATGTCTACCCGAGTTCAAATAAAACGGGGTAAAACCTGTGGAGTCATGTACCAGGTTGTTTAAGCAAATTCTGCAGTCCAGAGTAAGTCTGACCAGTCTCATTCATGTTCTAACAGATAGAGTTGAAGATACTGATCAAGCTCTTGCTTGACTCTTTCTGTTTGTCAACCAGTTTCTGGGTGATAACTGGTAGAGAAACGAGTATTAATTCCCAAACTATTCACAAACGCTTTCCAAAATTTCGACTCAAACTGAAAACCCCTGTCAGAAATTATGACCTTCGGAATTCCATGACATTTTACAATGTGTTGATTAAATAAATGATCTAGTTGGGAAGCTGTTGGAATGTTTCTTAGGGGAATAAAATGACTAATTTTAGAAAGGAATCAACAAAAACCAAAATTGTGTTGTAACCTTGGCTGGCTGGGAGATCTACAATTAAATCCATGGACACAGTCTGCCACAGATGGGGGGTATTCAGTAAGGGTTGCAACAACCCTTGTGGTGCCTGTCTACTTGGTTTTCCTTTTATGCAACTCTCACACGTTGCCACATGCTGTCTTATGTGAGCGATCATGGCCGGCCACCAAAAATGCCTCCTAACTAAGTTTATGGTCTTTTTTGTTCCTTTGTGCCCAGCCATAGGATCATCATGACAATTTCTTAATGCCTTTTGTTGTAAATTCTCTGTAGGTAAGTATAAGGCATCTTGATGGTAGAGAAGATTTATTTATGACCTTTCTTTTTGGATCTTCCTTAACCCAATATTCAATCTCTTTTGCCGATGAAACCTCACATATTTTCTCAGTGAACTCTGTATATTGAATGGCACAAACACATTTCTCAGGTGGAATGATGGGCTCAGCTTGTGGAATCTTGACTTTGTCATTCAAATTCATTTTTCACAGAGCATCTGCCTTACCATTGGTGGCTCCTTACTTGTACAATGATGACAAAATTGAAATCCGAAAAATACAAGGACCACCTTAACGGAGTTAAGAATTGAAGATCACGGTGATCTGTATAGACTGTCACCATATGTTTGGCCCCAAGAAGATAATGTCGCCCATCAGAAAAAGTGTCCTTGACTGGGTATTCGTGGAGTCCATATTTGGCAGAAAAGGCAGTATTCCATTTATCTCCTTCGGCTACCCGGACAAGGTGGTAGGCTCCCCTGAGATCTAACTTGGTGAAAACCTTCGCTCCCTAAACTTGATCCAACATTTCAGAAATTAAAGGCAGTGGATATCAATTTTTGATGGTGGCCTGGTTTAGGGCTCTGTAATCGATCCACATGTGTAGACTTCCATCCTTCTTAGGAATAAAAAATAATGGAGATGACACTGGAGACTGAGAAGGCCTGATAAATCTGTTCTTTTGGTATTCTTCTAAGTACGTCATAAGTTTTTGATTCTCTGATCCCGTAAGGGCTTATATACGACTGCAGGGAAGGTTTACTCCTGGTTCCAACTGTATCTTGCAATCATATTCACGATGGTGTGGTACATTTTCAGCATTCTTTTGTCAAAAACATGGGCCAAATCTTGGTATTCTTCTGGGACTTCTTTTAAATCCAATACACAAATCATGTTAGTGAGTTGGGCTAAATTTGAAGCTGGCGACCCCTCAGATTTGGATGTCTTGTTATGAAAGCAGTGTTCTTTGCAATATTCAGATGTCATCTCCACAGTTCTTTTCTCCCAGTCAATCCTCAGGTTGTGTTCTGTTAACCAAGACAAACCTAGGATTAACTGAAACAGAGGAGCGCCTATTAGGTTGAATCTTAAAAATTCTTGATGTGCATTCAACCCCAACAATTCAATTGTTTCAGCTTCTTCAGTAATCGGTCCAGAAGTTAAATCTGTTCCATCTACAGCTCTGACTACCTCTACATTCTTCTTTTCGATGAACATATTCCCACTTCTCCAGCATATTTTAAATCACAAAAATTGCCAGTGGCACCAAAATCAATCATTACCGATACTTCTTTTATCACCGAAGGACCAAACCTGGCAGTGAATGAATGAAGCAATTAGATGCAGAGTCTTTGCTACTTGTTGATATTCAGGAGTCATCTTAACATCTTTTCCCACCAGAGCAGCTCCCTCTACTGGTGGGATCTGTGTTTTACTGACTGATTGGATTTAGACTTTTTGGGGCAATCTTTCACTAAATTACCTGATTTTCCACAGTAGATACACACATTTATTTACCTTCTTTTTTCTTCCTCCTCTTTGGAGAGGGTGCCTGTAATGGATCCAATTTGCATGGGCTCTTCACCTAAATGAGATTCGGTTTTATTACCTTCAGACTTCATTCTATCGAATCGAGGAGCAAAAGGACGAAAATCTCTTCTCTTCTCGGACTTCCTTTCAAATTGCAGATGATCAATCTGTAGAACCAAGCCGATTAACTCAGAAATTTCCTGTGGGTGTTTCTGAATTTGAGCCAAGGCACACTTAAGCTCATCCTCGAGTCCTCAATAGAAAATTGCGGCTCATTTACTTTCTGGCCACTCTGTTTTGACAATTAACTTATTGAACTGTGCTTTGTAGGCAATGAGATCATGATTCCCCTGTTTTAATAATAATAATAATAATAATACAAAGATTTATAGAGCGCCTGGTTACACCAGCTGGTGTGTCCCCGTGCTGTAGTGAGAGGCCACCGAGCCGCATGAAGAGCAAGGGCCATGAGTTAGAGCTTACCTAGGCCCGCACCAAAAAGATGAGTTTTCAGGTCCTTCCTGAACTTGGTTTCCGCTGCCTCCAACCTAAGGCTCAGAGGCAGCTTGTTCCAGTTGAGAGGGGCCAGGCACCGAAATGATCTGCCCCCCATTCTAGACTTGTGTATCCTAGGGACTTTCAGCAGACCCGAACCACAGGATCTCAACTGCCTAGTGGGCACATAGTGAGAAATCAGATCAGCCAGATATGCCGGACTCTTACCCTGCGAGATGCTGTGACACACACAGAGTGCCTTAAACATCACCCTCTCTCTGACAGGAAGCCAATGGAGCGATTTTAGGGCCTTCTTTGTCGATGCTCTTCTGGGTAGCATGAGGATCAGCCTCGCTGGTGCATTCTGCACACATTGGAGCCTGTTTAGGCATGCCCCTGTCGCTCCCAGGTACAGCGCATTGCCATAGTCCAGGCGGGAAGTCACAAGGGCATGCACCACAGTCTTCCTAGCAGAAATGGGCAGCAGGTCCAATGTCTTACGAAGGCCTTTCAGGACCCCAAAGCAGGTCCCTGCCACTCGTCTGGATTGATCCTTAAGATCAAGTTTGTGGTCCAACCAAACACTGAGGTTCTTTACTAGTTTACTTGGAATGAGGGTGGAGCCTGGGGTCTGGGGCCACCATGCCGACAACCAGACAGATGGTGCCTGACCAACCAGCAGTACCACAGTCTTGTTACCATTCAGCTTAAGGCAGTTATTGGACATCCAGGCTGCAAGATCGTACAAGCATGCCTTGAAATTTATTCCGCTGAGTCAGGATCCTGCGCGAGGGACAGCAATAGCTGTGTGTCGTCGGCATAGGACACAACCCTGATCCCATAGTTCTCTGCAATATTAGCAAGGGGGGCAACGTACAGATTAAAAAGGGTTGGACTAAGAGCCGAACCCTGCGGCACCCCTTGCAGAAGCTTATTGCTCTTCGAGTAGTGAGATCCCTGTCTCACCTGGAAGCTTCGTTCAGCCAGAAACGAGCCCAGCCACTGCAAGGCAAGACCAGAGACACCGCCCATCCTGAGACACTGTAGCAAGGTGTGATGAGCCACAGTGTCAAAGGCGGCACTGAGGTCCAGCAGGATCAGGGCCACAGTTTGCCCATCATCCACCCTCTGCCTAATAGTTTCCACGGCATATAGCAGAGCAGTCTCCGTGGAATGCCCAGCCCGAAAACCCGACTGTGAGGAGAGAAGGAGATGGCATTTCTCCACATGCGTCGTCAGGAGATTGTTAACTACTTTCTCCGCCACTTTGGCAAAGTATGGGAGAAGAGAGATGGGACGCAGGTTCTCCAATTGCTCAAGGCTGACGTGAGGTTTAACTCCAGTACCTCATTGTCCGTAACTTGATTTGCCGATCTTCTGTCAAAAACTCTTAAAATTTTTGTCTTAAATCAACCAAAATCATATAGGATCGGGTCATTGCGAGAGATAAGAGGCATGGACCACGAGGCAGCACCACCACTCAAATAAGACAGCATGAAAGCAACCTTTGACTGATCTTCTGCAATTATAACTGGTCTGCACAAAAAATGTAACGAGCAATGTGTTAAAAATACATGTGCTTTATGCGGATCTCCTTTAAATCTTTCAGGGTTGGCCAAGGGAGTAACGGAAGACACAGAATTAATTACTTGTGAGGTGGCTTCGGAGGTTGATGAGGTTCCTGACCTCTTGAAGGGTTCTGCACTACGAAACATTGAGGATTTCCCTGTCACTAGTTCCTCCATTCTTTGTTTAAATATTTGAGTTTCCTGTTGGGATCTTTTTATTTCCTCGCTTAGGTTTTTTTTGCCTCTTCTGCAAACTTTCAAGAACTCCCGCTAAAGTTTTTAAATCTAAACCCTACGCCATCTTTAGCTCAGGTGGAAACAATAAAAAAGCGGCACTTCAATCTGTCAGAAGGTGCTCACATCAGTTCCCCGGGAGCGGAAGATGTACCAAAGCCCCTCCACCAATGCCCGAGTTCACCTAATAGAATCAGTAATCTCTGAGCAACAGCAGGGGGGAAAGGGGAAGTGGATAAAGAGAGAGAGACTGCCTTGAAGAGGAGATAGTCAGTACTTCTTCTTTTGTTAGCTCTATCTCTTCTATTGAATTTGGGTCTGTTGTTTCTGCAGAGGAGAGAAAGATTGTACAAGCACCCTAAATACACTTCTCCTAAATATGTTTATGTGACTAGCAGTCAAACATTAACTTACCATCTAGTAAGCTCATTAACTAAAACTTCTCAAGGCTTGCTTCTCTCTGTAACATTCACTTGGTGTTTATGTAAACAATTCAATAGCGATAGTTAAATGATATAACAGTCAAGAAATGTTCTGAATACTTGGTTTGCTCTTCTGGAATTATCAACAAATCTCTTATTTTCTGTGTTGATACACTGCTGCGAGATTACAAATAGTTCCTTGAAGCATAAGAAGAGTTATTGTTCTTACCAGGATGGAAGAGTTCACTCGGTAGTTTAATCCAAAGGAAACAATGAAACACTACGAATACTAGAGTTTCTTTTCAGGTTGTGACTAGAGGAAAATACTAATTTCCTCACTCGAGCTCGAGTTAAATAACTAAGTCTTACATGCAGTAGCGTTATAAGACTGTATCAAGTTTTTTGAATACGCACATATAAGCACCGCCAAGACACTATCCAAATTTTCAGTCAGGAACTGGAATTTCAGAGAAAACAGCTGAGCAGAGGTGAGACGTGACCAGCGCCTTACGAACTACAGTTGAAGTGCAGCATTCAAATGCTGCGCACACGCAATTGGGTCTTCAGTAGTCTTGTGCTTGGAAAAGCTAGACCGCTGACTCTACTTCCTCTGAGAATGGGTTGATTCCAGAGTTCAAGGCTAGAGATGTACGAATAGAGTTCAAACAAAGACTTATATCTTATCCTGTGAAGGTATTTACACGCTTTCTTGTAAAACTCATTCCTACTGACTTGAACCTTCTCTAAGCATGTGTTGGCCACTACATTCCTGACAGGGGGTGGCGGTCCCCATGGCCATCGAGGGCTCCGGGAAGGTGGACGCACGGGCCCACTCCCTTCATTTTCAAAACCCCGGGCAGGTGATGGTCCTCGCAGCATGTGGGGGGCTTGAGCCCCTCACACATTTTTTTTAAAACATAGCCCCGGGGAGCCAGCGATACCCGGGGCTGGGGGGGCCATGAGGCTTCCACCCTAAGTATAAAAAAGCCCCAGAGAGGTGGAGGCCCCTGTGGGACTCCGCCACATAATCAGGCCCATCAGGCGGATTCACGACCCCAGCACAAATTTGGCCGATTTCTTTTTTTTTAAATTGCTTTTTTTTTGCCCTGGGGGTACTTATGGGACACCCTGAGCAGGCCTAGGGGGTCAGGGTGTTTATACCCTGCCCCCTTTTCATGTTTTTAAATCTTGTTTCACCCTTTTTCTTGTAACTCGATTACCGAGCCACAAGAGGGCTGCCGATACTTCCTGTTTTGGAGTGCTGGCAGCCAGAGTGAAGCTCATGCCCGGGAGCGTTCGCGTTCAGATATCAATATTTTCTTTTTTAAATTACTCAGGAACTACTCAACAGATTTACACCCTTTTAAAAAAAGGGCACACTCTAAACCAAGACCTACCTTTTTGTCAAATTCGGTGTAATTCCATTCAGCTGGTCGGGCTGTAGCCTGTAATAAAGTTTCCTATGAAAAATAACATTGAGAAAATGCCCTTTGGGACACCCCTTTTTTCTCGGCCCTCCCTTGACGAATCACCCTGAAACTTTCAACACACAAACTGAGCAGTCCGGCCCTATTTTTTGGGAAAATTTCACAAAGATTCGTAAAACGAGTAGTGAGTGTGTGTTTTTCTGTATGGGTGAGTAAGTGGCTGTGTGATTGAGTAGGTATGTGATTAGCTCTGTGGGTGACTGATGGTGTGTGAGTGACTGTATGAGTGGATGAGTGGATATATCAGTGGCTGTATTGGTGAGTGACTGCTGTATGATTATCTGTATGGGTGAGTGAGTGGATGTGTATGTAGACCTATGAATCAGTGAGTGGGTATGTGCGTCCTGCTATTGGTGTGTCAATGGTTTCAAGAATGGTACTCTGAAATTTGGAGTGGGTGTATGACAGATTATATCGGGGTGTGAGTAGGTGCATCAGAGATTATTTGGATAATGTCTCAGTGATGTCATCAATGATATCATTTGAGATGTCATCAGTGATATCATCAGTGATGCCACTGATCATGTCATGAGTGATGTAATATGTGACGTCATCAGCAGTGCATTGCGGGGCGCAAGTTATAGCTAGCTCAGCTAACTCTAACAGCTGAATTTCTCTGGTTTTGTATGAGTGAAATATCAGCCTAACAATAACGTTCCTATAACCTCTTAGAGACCAATCGGTGATAATGCGCTATATAGGTATAATAAATAAATAACCTGTGGTTTTTTCAGTGAATATCTAAGGTTTTTTAAAGGTTTTTTAAATGTTAATTTTGAACTATAATGTCCCTGACACCTGTGGTTTTTTCAGGTAATTTCTACGCTTTTTTTAAATGCTAATTCCTAACTCTAACGTCCCTGAGACCTGTGGGTTTTACATATACAACAAATATTTTTAAAATATATTTTAGGGTTTTTGTATAACTTTTTAATATAATTTATATTTATATATGTGGTAAATAGTTTTGTTTTTTAAATATAATAATGGGCTGCAAGATGCTACCTTGCCATGATACAGGGGCAATTTTCAATGCCAATACCTCATTGAACACTGGGGCCAACACATTGGCTAACATATCCATATTGGCACAGAATAAGGCATTAGGAAGCCCATTTGGGCCAGGAGCACCATTTGACTGAAGGAAGCATAATATATAGGCTATTTCATTATTGCTTAGACAATTAAGATCATTCTTCAAATTAGGACTGCTGATTTGCTCTATATATGACTCAATAGGTTTCACAATATTATGTGTATGGACCAAGTCATTACCCAGGCTCATGCCACTATCTCTGTATTTGTTTTTTGATTTTGTCACCATTATGACCCAAGTCTTGCTTATTCACAACTAGATCACCCATGCCATACAGGTTAGTAATAACATGAACCCATTCAACTATCATAAAATTAATACTGTGAGCCCTGTTGCCTCCCCTCTCAAGTTCATCAATAATTTCTCAAAACATTTTTACATTATTTTGTCTAGAGGCATGAAGTAATCTGTGCCATAGCACTGATTGGTAACATAATTTAGCCAACCACACTTCTCGCCTATAAGATCTTCTTAGAGCCGTCATTTTATCCTTATGGACATAGTAAGAATGGTGGTATCTATGAGAGAAGGCATCCGATACAGCTCTATTGAGTTATTGTTTTAATTTAAAAAACTGAAATGTGTACCATTTATTCAGGGAGGTTGATGATAGATTTATTTTCTTTCGATTTTGTACTAGGAATTTTGCCACCAGGGATGATGTAATATAATTCCATTTATCGATCATTGAACCTACCCCCCACCTGGCACTGGTTGCTATGCTTCATTATTGTTGCTTCAGTGGCCTGTATTATTTCTTCATGTTTATCCGAATGCCATAACAGTCTCTTCAGATTTATGAAGAATGCCCAATATTGAGAAGCTCATTTGAAAATGTAAAATGTCAACATCATCAGACCTGCATGAGGAGGAGGACCAGACCCTTTTTGGAGGAAGAAGATGAGCTACCACAAAGAGGAAGGATAGTGTGGTGTGGGAATTTTTTTCGATTCCTGAGGGCCATAAGAAAAATGAATGTGCAGAAAGGGGCCTGCAACATATGCAAGAAGGTGCTTCTCAGGGATCCGAGAAGAAATATTCTTGTGGACGTCTTCAATATACAAACATGAAAACCGTCTTGCATGAAAACTGTCTTGCATGAACACTGTCTTGAAAGAGCAAAACTTGCAAGAATGAATGCAAGTGAAGGTGGCCAGGATGCGCAGGCTTCAACATCAAGACCTGCCAACAGGCTGCAGGCCATTTCTCCCACTCTCCCTGATTTTGCCAAAGCTGGACTTTTCTGCCCGAAATGTAGTACTGTCTTGAGTGTGGGAGAACAGGTTGTCCAAACCATGCAGGACACCTTTAACAACCAACATTGTTAATTTTTTTCCCCAATTAGGCACACCCAAAAAAACTACAAAATGGTTAGAAAAAAACTAAAAATATAAAATAGTTTTTAAGAAAGAAAAAAAGGTTCTTATGGAACCACCTATTCTGGTTTAAAAAAGAAAAAGTATATCTTGTGTAATGGATCATCAACTGGTAGAGCCTGCATGATTGGATGAGTGCATGCGTAGTGTGTCACTGATTGGATGAGCGCTTGGGTACAGCCTGAGTAAATGGATGAGTGCATCTGTACTGCCTGAGTGAATGGATGAGTGCAAGGCTAGTGCCTGGGTGATTGAAGAAGTGCATGGGTAGTGCCTGAGTGAATGGTTGCGTGCAACTGTAGTGCCTTAGAGAATGGATGAGTACATGGGTAGTACCTCAGTGAAACGTTGAGTGCAGGGGTAGTGTCTGAGTGATTGGATGAGTGCATGGGTAATGCCTGGGTGATTTTATGAGTGCATGGGTAGGGAGTGAGTGATTGGATGCAAGCTTGCGTAACACCTGAGTGAATGGATCAGTGCGAGAACAGTGCTTAAATGATTGGATGAGTGCATGGGTAGTGTCTGCGTGATTGGATGAGTGCATACATAGTGACTGGGTTATTGGATGAGTGCAAGTATAGTGCCTGGAATAAATCAAAAGTTCGTGGTTAGTGCCTGAGTGACTTAAAGCAAACCCGTTTGTGCATGCAAAAATGGTTGTACATCTGGGCCATACACTTTTGTTTCATCGTCCTTGGACAACAGGCCCAATGTGCACAATTGTGCTGTTTTTGAAAACACTTCTGGTTGCTTTGCATAACATAATGATTCTAAAGGAACCACTGGAGTGACCACTCTAGTATATAATACCCCTATTCCCCTAAGCCTTTAGAGGAGCACACTTCCAAGCTGACACGGGGTCCTGCATGCTGAATCTTCGACACGTAGAGGTCTGACATCCCTTGGGGGTGTCCTTCTCGAAGCAGAGACGGGGTCCTTCATTCTCTCCCATCAGGTAATAGGGTTGGCTCTTCCCTAGGGGATTCTTGGCTATATATTTTCACATATTCATACATGCCTCACCGACATATATAGGCTAGGTCCATTTAGGCAAATTAGATAGGGTGTGCATTGTAGGAGAAATCAAATGCTATCTGAACTACATATGTTCCAATTTTTACCACCATGGCAGAAATGTATCTACAGTTCACTCTGTTTGTGCTTGCAATCCCTATTGCTTGCTTCCGTCTACTGATTGTTCTAGCACATACGTTTTGCACTAGACTGACGCTTGATTAATACATACTTATGGAAAATGTCCCCATCGTTCATTCTGTGTATTTTGTGAGAAGCGCAAGCACGAGTGACAGAGCAAAGAGTACTGTACTGTTTTCCATGATCCCTTAGGGGTAAAGGTTGTCATGTTCAGTGGTTGCCATATACTATTTACACCATTGTAGGATACAGGGGGAGATGGTGGCACTGTAAAGCTAGCTGGTCATATCCTGTGGGTGTGTCTGGAATCAGTCTAGACACCAAGACCACAGTTTAGGTCATCCACAAATGCGCAGGTCCTGGGTATTCCTGCAAACTAAACAGCATGGTGCTGCCAACGTTGCTTTGATTCCTATATTAACATTCACAATCTGAGTAGTTCAGTCGTGCTCTCTTAGAGAGCCCTACTCTCATTTTTCCAGAGATGTTTGGAGTGGGATGGGAGATCCACCTCAGCTGAGCAGGTATACCCTGTGTATTGGCTGAAGATTTAAACAAGCTTGTAGGACCAAATAGTTCCCACATTGGGCAAAACCCTAGCTCTTAAACCCTTAGACATTTCCTTTTCACAATGTCTACCCCTATGAGTAGTGGTTCAGGTTCAGGGAAAGATGAGTTTGCAAATGCTCTTAACATTGCAGAAAATTGCAGACATGCAGTAACTGGAATTGTAAGAACATGGTGTCCCTGCAGGGGGTGGTTGTGTTATCATCATGATTGAGGTACACAATGTGTTTGGATCAGAGGTATTCTATTCTTGGCTCAAATTCCCACCTGCAGACCCACAGACTAAATTGTTTCAGGCATACATCATAGATGACCCACTGGAAGAATACATTCCATACGAGGACATTGAAGTCCTGTTAATTTACCAGCAACATAGAACCTAGTTTAAAGGCACCCTCCCACATACAACAGCAGACGTGAGGTTCGGTCCACTTAGCATAGAAGGAGCAACATGGCCGGTCTTAGCTACATACCCTCGACAGCCTGAGATAGACACACTACCTGTAGACGAAGTCTGTACGTTATACAGGGACATATTCCAACTATACAGAAACATTCTTCAGTTCGTTATGCAAACACTCACAGTCCAACTTACGAGAACTGCACCAGCCGGTCCAAATTTGACAACACCTACAATTAGCCCACAAACACTAAAAGCAGTCATGAGGGCAATTCCCTCCAAACGGGAACAGATTCCGTTCTGGTTAGCACAAAAAATTGAACAGCTGGAAGCAGTATTGACCCATACCGGCCCGCAGGAAAAACACAGAATGTTAACTATTTGTTTGCCAATGGGGATGGTTCCCTCCATTGAAGATTATACCACTTGGGGAAAAACCTTTGCTGCCATCTACATCAGAATTCATGGCACTCCTTTAATAGCAGTCATTCTAGATGTATTGAAACAGATACAGAATGAGTACGGGGCAGAACCTGCCCAGGACTTGGGGGTAAAACTGATGGGTAACTTTGCTCAAGTCTCTGCAATAAGGCTGAGCAACATAAAAGGGGAATCAGCAGCGGTGGCTGTACACCAAGTGTTGAGGGAAATTGCTCATATTCATCAGGAGCGAGAACTACCAAAGATTATCGAAGAAACCTATGCCGCATTAGGTAGAGATAATCTGCGAGCCAGACCAGAGAAACCGTAAGTGGCGAGTGGTGCTGAAAAGGATAACTTGAAGCAAGCACCCAATTCTGTTAGAAAGAAGTGGGATAACAAACAATTCAAAAAGAATAATAAAAATAATAATTCACCATCAAAGGGTGGGTCTCCTCAACTGGAACCCTCCAGAAAGAGGTATAACCTTAGGAATCATGATAACATTAGGAAACCTGACAGGTATCAGTACACCGATACACGTTCATTTTGTTCCTTTCAGGGTTCATCAAAAAACTTGGTGAGGGAAGGACGGCCAAAACAAAAAACAAACTGAAGAATGAGCAAAGAGAAAAAGGGAAACACATTTCACCTCAGATCACAATATCAAACAGGAAGAACAACCTAAAGCAAAGTCTCAATTCAAAAAGAAGAAAGTAGCCAACTTAAAAATTTGACATGCCCAGGTTGCTGAGGACTCAGCATCTGAATGGGGAATGTGCTCTGACGATGTTAGACAGTACGGCAGAAGTAACAATAGCTGACCAGAACCTGAAGGACCTTCTGGTGACAGCAGTATTGAATGAACATATCACAGTAGAAACACCTGATACAAGAATTAGTGTCCCACATCAGTTATCCTAAATTACGCTCCAAATGGAGGGGGACATACCTAGAAAAGTGGAAGGTCTCTTTTGGGAGAACTTGACATTTGGATACAATATCCTGTTGGCAGAGAAAATTGGCCACCAGAATTTATGGTGGATTGCCCAAAAGGGGAAAGCGTAATTTTGCCTGCTTTCTCCGACCTTGTTCTAGGATCATTAGAACATTCATACACGGAGGAGTGGGCACTAGCACGAGCTCCGCATTATACCGCAATCATGTAGGGTGGGAAGTTAAGTCATCTTCTAGTTCTGTCACACTGCTTATTCATTCTGACCTTCTGAATTACTGGGAAGGCTGGCCACTCTCTGGAGGTCTAGTGTAGGATATGTCAAATTCTTAACTATTCAGAACTAATCCTGCAAGACCTAACAAAATCACAAGAGGAAAAATCTTCTAAAGACTCAGTAATCCAAGTAAGAGTTTGGTAACTTGGTCTTTGAATATTCCTCTCTCGTGTCAGTTCAAGTCTCTTAAACCACTATTAACATCAAGGAATTAAATCTTACTTTTCATTTGAACTTGACGTCTTCTCCTTAGCGTCAGAGAGCTTTACCTCATTTGTGGAGCCTGGACACAACGAAATGCTGATTTTCTGTGGTTTTGGGTTAAAGGAAAAAAAATATCTTCTGAAAACTCTGATTTTCGGTGAGACACTTATCTCCTGAAAAGGCAGGGGAATAACCCCTGGTGTGCACACCGCTCCACGGAGAAGGCCGAGTAAAAAACAACAAGAAATATGCGACTACAAAATCTCCTCAGAGCAGGAGCGTGAGAGGAACACTACTCCTTGTCCCAACACGTCAATTGAAGTGTGCCTCTTCTAAAGCGTGCGTGCTGGAAGAACACTGCAGAGCGTGAGGGAATTCAAACAACAAGAGTGCTGATGAGAATTACGTGAAGGGCGCCATTTTGAGTCTGAGTCAAAGCTGATGGAGGCAAGTTCTAGTAATAGTCTCCGTAGGAGTAACATAGAATGAGACCGCTGCTGTAGCCAATGAGGATTTGAAGCAAAACATAGCTTCTTCTTTCTAGGTATGTGGTTTTGGACACTAGCTAGCATGTTCCTGACACAAATATCTGATTAAGGTGGTAGCCCATTGGAAGGGTGTCAATGTTTGGAGGGGGGAAATTGCTAAGCAGGATAGATACACCGAGGATATAAGATTTCTCTTTATTGATGTTGAAGCTTGACACTTATTCAAACTCTTCTAGAGCCTCTATTAAAGGGATTAAAAAGGAAGAGTGAATATGAAGAGGGTATTGTCTGTAAATAAATGTACTTTATCCATTTAAAAACTGAATGATATGCCTGTTATCATCAGTTTTTAGCTGATTCCTTATTGCTAGAGTTTCTACAACCAAGGCTAAGAGAAGTGGGGAAATAGGACACCCCTACCTAGTGCTCTTGCCAATGTAATGGGATCTCTGGATTGCCCACTTATTTGGATAACCCCAGTAGGGGAGGTATATTCTGCCATAATTTTATCCTCATATTGGGCTCGAGATGGAGTTTATTTAATATCGCTCTCAAAAAGTCCCAGATCACTCAGTCGAAAGTCTACTCTACATCAAGAGAGAGTAGTAGGGTTGGAATGTTGTGTCCCAGACCATTTCTACAAAGTGAACGAGGTGCCAGATAATGTCTGATTCCTGTCTATTACACACAAAACCAACTTGATTAGGGCCAATCAGTCCTGGGAGAAGGTCTAGGCGCTTCACTAATATTTTTGTATAAAGTTCTGTGTCTGTAATCAGAAGAGCAATCAGGCAATGCACAAGTAGATACATTTTTGTCACTGGGAATAATGGTTATTTCAGCTTTGTACATTAATATGGGTAGGGCTAGAGTTCTGTGAAAAAGAATGAAACAAGGAGATTAGAGAATCTTGTAAGGGGTGGAGAAGGTTCTGTAGAACGCTAATGTGAGACTGACTGTAGAACTCTAGAGTAAGGCTGTCTGATCCTGGAGACTTTCCTGTGGGAATTGCTTTAGTTTGGCAGCATCTATAGGAGCTTCAAGGAGGTTTCTATAATAGGGAGTGATGAGTTGCCACTCACATCAGCACAAGTAGTTCTGTATTTCATTTGGGTTCTCAATTTTTGAGTTGTAAATGGTCTACTAACATTTATGAAAGGTGTATCGCTTTTCTTTCTTCCCAACTGCATAGGCACTCCTTCTCTGATTTGACTTGTGGGAGAAAGGATTTTGGTTCATGTGTACAAAAGGATTTTTGCTGTAGGAAACAGCCCAATTCTGCTAATCAGGTCATTTTTTTACCACAGAAATGCTTTTTCACGAGTACAAAACACAAACTGCAATTCGGCAACATGTTACTGAATCGTTATTTATGCTTAGTGTTTGAGTATTTCTAACAGGCACATTTAAGGCATCCTTTCGAAATATTGAATTTCCGCGCTATGTATGAATGTTTTACAACTGAATTATGGTTGCAAAACATTCACTTTTTATTGACCACTCAAGGGTGGTGGTAACAATTTGCAAATGGGAAAGTGTCACCATGGGACCCCTTCCCCTTTGTTAATGTTGAAAGAAATACGTTTTAAGAGAAGGCAGTTGTTCTGACCACTGCCTACTCTTGAAGAATATTAAACACATGATTAATTTTTCTTTTGAAACACATCTCATTTTTCTTTAAGGAAAACGGACTGCAATAATAAAGATTGGTTTATTACAAAGCAATGACGGACATGGCGGTCTGCTGACCCCAGAGGTCCCCCATCCCGCTGATGGCTGCAATTCCTAATGAGCCACAATTAGCAAATCATATGACATGGGAATACTTTTGTGGTTCGACAGATGTACAAATCAGTCACAGTACAAAAATTCCTGTTCTGTAAGCTTTAACGCATCCTGCCTCATTCATATTAATAATGTAGGATTCTGTTTGCAAATCCTACTGAAACAGCTGCTTAAGCAGAGATGAAGACATTTCAGTCCTATCCCTGAAAGGGAAAGTTGCATCAATAAAGTAAAAGCTGACCCTCACTGACAGTTTCCCCTTTATAAACCCAATGCCAATTCCTATGTGGAATTGGTATGACATTGATGATTTACAATCACAAATGTGAGTGCAAGTGATAATAAACGTTTGTTATTTGCATTGATGGGGGAATCCTATTCCTCATCCTCAATACAAATTGCATGTAGTTGCAAAATGCACAAACACACAAAGACATTTGCAAACCACAATGTACCTTCTCCACATTACGACTTACTGCTTTGTAGTTGTAAAGCTTGTGGTTTTGCTATTTGCAGGTTTTGCTACCACATATGATGTGCTGTGCTGTGATATGTGACAGAAAGATGAATAAGATCATACTTAATATTGTAGTCCATATAGGCAGACATAATTTAGAGTATATATCTCGAGAGCTACATGTGAGAGGATGTGATATTATTAGCATGATTTTTTCCAGGTTAAGTACACGTGATTTAAAGAAGAGCTTGAATTCAACAAAGGAGTTTGCTCTGAGCTGCAATGGGGAAACTCAGTTAGAAGGATTTGAACTGTGAGGTGCTCCACGAAGGTTTTGGTATTGCCAGAAGATGAAGACTGGCAGAGCCTCCTAGAGAATATGAAGTAACTTACAAAATGGAGCGTGGTGTGGTCCCTGGGCAAGGTTATTAAATGATTACATGTCACTAAGGACGAGGTGCTTAAGTCCTGGGTTTTAAGTTAACAGCCTAATGTATTCTGGGAGATGACGTATTGTACCCTTTCAAATAATGCAACAGAACTAACATATCTTGAAACAATGGTTTGTAAAAAAAAGTTCCCAAGCAATTACCAGTGACTGATACCTTTGTTAACATGCCCTTGACCACCTTAGGTTATTTTACTCTGAGAGAACAGCTTAGGACTGCAGTATTTCATCCTCTCTGGTAATGTTATGAACAGAATGGTGGAGGTAAAGAAGTGGGGTGGTGTTTCCAGTATAAAGCCCTCATACTGATTGGAGACTGTTCCACTTTGTCTCCTGGGAAGGGTGTGCTCTGGGGCATGTATGAGAAACCTATGTGTACAGAGACATTCACACTTTGCCATATCCTTCTCTGAGGTGAGTTATGTGTGCTGGTTTTGACTGTGAGCAACTTTGTGGTGTCAGAGCCTAATACCTGCCTGAGATTAAAGAGGCTCCTCTTGGTAGACGTGAGTGAGTGCCTGATTTATGAGTGGCTAATCTGGATGTTCCCAGATGCTGGCAACATGCATTCTTGGGTGAAGGGGCAGCAGACCCCGCTGAACAAGCGGCTGTGAAGCTGGCAGTAGTGTGGTGGGGTGCCTGGGATCTAATCCAAGCAGACAAAATGGGTTTCTATCTGCAGGTATGGCAGTATAAAACAGCGATCATTTGAGATGTCATCAGTTACTTCATCAGTGATGTCACTGACCATGTCATGAGTGATGTAATATGTGACATCATCAGCAGTGCATTGCAGGGGTGCGAGTTATAGCGGCTGAATTTCTCTGGTTTTCAATGAGTGAAATGTCAGCCTAACTAAAAAGTCCCTGAAACCTGTGTTTTTTTCAGTGAATATCTAAGGGTTTTTAGATGCTAATCCCTAACTATAATGCCCCTGAAACCTCTGTTTTTTCAGTGAATTTCTAAGGTTTTTAAATGCTAACTCCTAACTATAATGTCCCTAAAAACCTCAGATTTTTTAGTGATTTTTTAAGGTTTTTTAAATGCTAATACTAACTATAACGTCCCTGAAACCTGTGATTTTATCAGTGAATTTGTAAGGTTTTTAAATGCTAATTTCTAACTATGCCTACATAGGTAAGACATGTACAGAAAGAGGAAGAAAGGTGCAGAAAGAAGTAGAAGTACAGAAAGAAGCATCCGAGGTGCTTACCACAGACTCATACAAAGTAGCCTAATCACTAACCCTTCTGCCAAGATATCTTAAACCTCCCTTTTCTCTAGGAGGTTCGCTATTCGTCACTGCTCAGAAAGTTATGCCTACCAAATGTAAAACAGCAATCCTAACCATATCACTGTTGTAAGCCTGACGAAATTTGTGAAGGTATGCATGCATGTGTCTCTGCTTTTACCAACCTAGTGGCATGTTACATAGAAATAAACATACAAATACTTGAATATCTATATTTCAAACAGCATACTCTGTAATTTGTGATACGAAAAGGTGTATGTATTTATTTCTGAACATAATACAGGCCACATGGGTAGTCAATAGTATATTTGAGGGGCCCTAAAACACCTATATACGTAAGACATCTCTGCCTGTGCAACCAAATGACAGTTCAGAAGAGAGAACATTTAACCACCTATAAGAGAAAGTACCCGCTTTTTAAGCTACCATCATCAGATGCATAACACATGTGAGAATACATATACAAGTAGACATATATCTCAGTCACAAGAACACACAGACCTTTAAACTTTATAGCTTGTATGTCCCTTTTGAGTACAGAAAGAGGCGAGAGAAGGACAGAAAGAGGCGAGAGAAGGACAGAAAGAAGCAAGAGAAGTGCAGAATAAAACAGAAGAGGTACAGAAAGAGTAACAAATGTGCAGAAAGAGGCACCTGAAGCGCAGAAAGAGGCAAGAGGGTTACAGAAAGAGGCAAGAGAGGTGCAGAAAGAGGGACGACAAGTGCAGAAAAAGAGACAACAGGGGTACAGGAAGAAGCAAGAGAGGTGCAGAAAGAAGCAAGAGAAGTGCAGTAAGAAGCAACAGAGGTGCAGAAAGAGGCAAGAGAAGTACATAAAGAGGCAAGAGGGGTGCAGAAAGAAGCAAGAGAAATACAGAAAGAGGCAAAAGAGGTAGAGAAAGAAGCAACAAGAGTACATAAAGACGCTAGAGAGGTGCAGGAAGAGTCAACAGAAGTGCAGAAAGAAGCAACAGAGGTGCAGAAGGAGGCAAGAGAACTGCAGAAAGAGGTAATAGAGTTACAGAAACAGGCAAAAGAGGTGCAGAAAGAAGGAACAGTGGTGAAGACAGAGGCAAGAGAGGTGCAGAAGGAGTTATGAGGGTATAGAAAGAGGCAAGAGGGGTGCAGAAAGAGGCAAGAGAAATGTAGAAAGAAGTAAGAGAGGTACAGAAAGAGGCAAGAGAGGTGCTCAAAGAGGGAAGAAGGTGTCAGAAAAAGGCATGACATGTGCAGAAAGAAGCAATAGAGGTGCAGAAAGAAGCAAGAGAAGTACAGAATGAAGAACCAGAGGTGCAGAAAGAGGCAAAAGGGGTGCAGAAATAAGCAAGAGGTGTAGAAAGAAGCAAGGGAAGTACAGAAAGAAGCAAGTGAGGTATAGAAAGAACCACCAGAGGTGCAGAAAGAGGCAAGAGAAGTGCAGAAAAAAGCAACATAAATGCAGAAAGAGGCTAGAGAAGTACAGAAAGAGGCAAGAGAGGTGCAGAAACAGGCAACAGAGGTACAGAAAGAGGAAAGAGGGTACAGAAAGAGGGAAGAGAGGTGTATAAAGAAGCAATATAGGTACAGAAAGCACAGAAGTACAGAAAGAAGCAACAGAGGTGAGGAAAGAGGCAAAAGGGGTTCAGAAAGAAGCAAGAGAGGTACAGAAAGAAGCAAGGGAAGTGCAGAAAGAAGCAAGTGAGGTACAGAAAGAGGCAAGAGAAGTGCAGAAAGAGGCAAGAGAAGTGCAGAAAGATGCATGAGAAGTACAGAAAGAGGGACGAGGGTGCAGAAAGAGGTAGGATAATTACAGAAAGAAGCAACAGAGGTACAGAGGCAAGAGAGGTGCAGAAAAAAGAAGCAAGAGAGGTACAGAAAAAGCATGAATGGTACAGAAAGAAGGGAGGGGCTGAAAGCAGTAGAGATGAACAGAAAAATGCAGGAGAAGTGCAGAAAAGGAAGAAAGATGCACAAAGAAGCAATAGGAATGCAGAAAGAAAATAGAGAGACGCAGAAAGAAGTAGGATTGGTTTGTGCACCATTAGTATCAATGTAACATCAACATTTAACAATAAGTAACAGCTGACCATTCCAAGTTTACAAAGGGCCTTCCACCATGCTGTAACACTTGTTGCTGCATTTTTGGTAACTTTTGAGCTGTTTGACCTAGAAACAAGGTTTTTTTGTTCAAATCTGCAGATTATGCAGCAGATGATGGATGGATTATGTGGCAAATGCGGAATTATGCAAAATTTGGTGCAACCGAACAGTCGCATAATTCCAGTGGCCCTGCTCATACCTCCGACTTGGTACAGAAGTACTCCTCAGTGCTTCCTTCTTTTTTTGTCTCATATAGTTTAGCTTCTATGGAAACGATGAAGACTAAATCTGAGGTTGCCACTCCACAACACAGACTACCATACCACATAATTACTTTCCATAACACATAATCCCCCTCTACATATTTCCTATACACTAAATACCACATACTTTCTATCCACATAATATCACTGCACAAAATGCTGCATAATTCTACTACATACAACGTTCATCCACTCCACTCCGAAAAACGCCAATAGCCATACCTTTCACAAATGCGAGACCTATTACATTGCAAATGCTTCTTTAACTAGTAGCCGTGTTTGTAGAGTGGTGGACAAAGGGGGCTGGGCCTCCGACCAGCGCTCAGTGATTCTGCAGCATAGCACTTACAGGAGGTACCAGGAGGGCTTTTTGGCCCCCAAAGTCCCTCAGGAGTAGAGTGGACTTCATCCCCCAACCAGTAATGTGCCGGGAGGTGCATTTGCAGAGTGGTGGAGAAAGGGGCCGTGGCCTCTGAAGATCTCTTAGCAATCGCACTGTGTGGGACTTTCTGGAGGTAACATTAGGGGTAGTTCACCCCCAAGGACACCCTTGGGGGCCAAATACCCCTCCTATTACCTCAATTAGGTCCCGCACAGCAGGATTGCTAAGTTCCATAGCAGGCAACACTCCCTTTGCCCACCACTCTGCAAAAGCACTTCCCGGCACACTCTTGGTTCAGATTTTTAGTCCCCTTCACTGCTGGGGGTCCTGAGGGGCCAACTTGCTTACCTCCAGTAACCCCACACAGTGGGATTGCTGAGAGATGGACACAGGCTATGCCCCCTTTCTCAACCACTCTGTAAATGCCCCTTCTGGCATGCTCTTGGTTGAGGGATGAAGTCCCCTTCCTTTCTGAGGGTCCTTGGGGGCCAATTATCCCTCTTGTTACCTCTAGTAAGCCCCACACAGCTGGATTGCTGATAGTGGTCAGAGGCCATGCCCCCTTCTTACACTACTCTGCAAACACGCCTTCTGGCGCATTGCTGCTTGGGGGATGAATTCCACTTTAGTCTTGAGGTCCTCAGGACACGAGGGGACATAATCACCCTACCAACAGTGCAGGAAGAGGCGCGTTTGCAGAGAGTTGTGAAAGGGGGGTGGCTTCCTACCACCTATAAGCAATTCCACTGTCTGGGGCTTACTGGAGGTACCTGGTAGCCTAGTTGGCCCCTAAGGACACTTAGGATTAAAGGGGACTCAGTCCCCCAACCCAGAGCACGCCAGGAAGTACGCTTGTAGAGTGGTGCAGGAAATGGGCAGGGTCTCCGGAGAGTTGCCGGTTTATTTTGTTTGTTTTTTAAAAATAAAAAATTCTTGAAAAGGGAGGGGGTACCACCTCCCCCCTCTCGAGGCCGATTATGGCCATGGGGCCCCCAGGGACCTAATCTCCCGGGGCTAGGCCTTGGTTCTTTTTTAAGGTGAAGGGGGCCGTGCAGCCCCCCTCTCCAGCCTGATTTCAGCCCCCGGGAACCCCATCCCCCAGGGTCCAACAAAAACTTTATTTATGGAAAGGGGCATGCGGCCCCCCTTCCCTTGGGTACTTTTGGCCCTTGGGGATCCCATCCCTGGGGCCTGCCCAGCCTTTCTTTTTATTTCAAATTTGGCCCCGGGGTCCCTATCCCCTGCCTCTGGTTGCTGACCGCAAGTGGAGCCCCAATGCCCTCGAGGTCCCTGCCGGAGCCCCACCTCCTGTGGAAGCTGGCATTCCTTTTGGGCAAAGGGAGCTGCTGACATGCAGCTCCCTTTGCCCAAAAGCAATTTTGCTTCACTTCATGGAAGGGAGAGCAGTTTTCCTGCTCTCACATCCATGAAGCAAAGCAGAAGTTTGATATGGCAGGGCCGGAGCAGTGCTCCCACCGTGATATAGCAAACTGCAATGCTCCAGGGGTGGGAACCCTGGGACATTGCTGGAGCTGGCTCTTTGGGGGGATGGCGGTCCCCGGGGCTAAGGAGAGATCCTGGAGTGGGACTGCATGGCCTGCCTCCCAACACGTTTAAAGCCCCAGCAAGATGGTGGTCTGTGGGGATATGGGTCTGCTACGGAACCCCTTTTTTTAATTAATTAATGCCCCGGGGAGGTGGTGGTCCCGGGACAGTGTGGGGGGCAGGAGCACCTCCCACACTTAATTTCAAAGTGAAGCCCTGGGGTGGTTGTGGTCCCGGGGGCCTGGCCCACCCGTAATGCCCCCGGGACCTGGCTCACCCAGGGGCTTAAATAAATGAAGCACGGGAGACTGTGTTTCATATTTTAAACATTTTTGGGGTGCATTTCACACACCCTACGTGAATCCCGCCCGTTTGTTTTTTTAAAAAAATGCTTTTTTTGGCCCTTAGGGTCCCTGGGCAGGCCTAGGGGGTCAGGGTGTTTTCTTCCCTGCCCCCTTTTCTTGATTTTAATACTTTTGGTTCAACCGAGTCACAAGATGGCAGCCAACACTTCCTGGTTTGAAGTTTTGGCAGCCAATCAGAGTCAAGCTCGTGCACAGGAGGGTTCGCGGATCCACTGCATTCACCAGATACTAATATTTATTTATATATGAATTTCTCAGTAACTACTGAACGGATTTACACCATTTAAAGCAAAGAGTGCACTCTGGTCCAAGAGCTACCTTTCTGCCAAATTTGGAGAATTCCGTTCAGCACTTCGGGCTGTAGCTGTGACAAAAAATGTCCAATGGAAATGAACGTGGAGAAAACGCGTTTAGGGCCCCCCCTTTTTTCTCAGCCCCCGCTTGACGAATCACCCCGAAACGTTCAAGACATCAAGAATCCACCGCATTCACCAGATACTAATATTTCTTTATATATGAATTTCTCAGTAACTACTGAACGGATTTACACCATTTAAAGCAAAGAGTGCACTCTGATCCAAGAGCTACCTTTCTGTCAAATTTGGAGTAATTATGTTCAGCAGTTGGGGCTGTTTCCTATTGAAATTAACATGGAGAAAACACATTTTGGAACCCAACTTCTTTCTCAGCCCCCGCTGTACGAATCTCCCTGCAACGTTCATGACAGAAGCTGACCAGAGTGCCCCATTCGTTTTGAAAATCTTGTGAAGATTCGTCAAAAGATGCCAAAGATATTGGCAGAAGAAAAAACGCTTTTTGAATATAAACAAGGTCCTAACTATAACTACCTACTGGCAACGGGGACTGGTTTTGTATATACAAATCAGGAGCATGACCCACTCGCAGACACCAGCCCATTGGGGAGATGCTAACAAGTGAAACACAGTGTCTGCTGCAGGAAGGGCGTCAGAGTGGGGTGACATCCTACTCTGACCATTCTGGAGTATGAGCGGAATCTCAACAGGAGATCAAAAACGCGCAATACGCTTACTATCAAAGATTGCATGACCAAGAACATACTGCCACCACGTTAAATTAAAATAAAATTTCGTGTAACATCGAGAAATAACAAGATCCACTGAAATTCCATGTGAATATGCCGCAGTACAGAGCATTAGGGACTTGTATTCTTAACTGCTGGTCATGTGACTTTTTAATATAAAAGAGCGGACACAATGCACTTTGCTTTTTAATCTGTTTCCTACCTGTGACCAAGGCTATTGCCGAAAGCGTAAGGGATGAAATCAGTGTGCAGCTCCAAACCGCTGTGATTAAAGCTCCGCTTCCAGAAAAGGGCCTCTGTGTGTTTCTTGTCTGGACGATGACGATGGACGGGCTGCCCCATGCTCGTTGTTTTCAAAGAGGCCTCCCTGTAGGGTCGGTGGCTCTTTGTACTTGGGAACTGGTTTTGTGTGGGTATATATATATATATATATATACCCACACAATATATATATATATATAGCCCTAGGATTCATCCCATCAAGAAATATCTGCCATGTAAAACTGAATTTGCTGTGTATGCACTAGTATGCAGCTGCAATTTATTGTATATAGGCAGCACTTAACTTGCGGTGCATAAAAGAATTCTGCAACATACACGTGCTATTGTCAATAACGACCCCAGTTACCCTGTGGCATGGCACTTTAAGGAACACCATCAAAGTAGCCTCAAACACCTCAAATATTATGTGTTGGACACAGTGCCTGTTGACAAGAGAGGTGGAAATAGGGAAGCCAGACTCCGGCGCTTGGATTCCAGATACATTCTAGAACTGGATACCAAGCAGCCAGGGGGTTTAAATACCAGCGAAGACATTTATACCTACCTATGATAATCTTCACTGAATATATATTTAAATATTTAAATATTTATTGTAGTATTTATTTTATTATTTATGTGGTTATTTATCATGAGAGTCTGTTCAGACTGACTACCGGTTTAGATAGGTTCTTCTCCCCTTGTACATTTACATATTTTACTTATTCGGTAGCATAGAGATGGCCTCCAGGAACGTGCAATAAGTTTTATTCTTCAGTAACACAATGTCAATAGGGCTTCATTTTCACCTATGAGTCACTATTTTCATCTTGTGCTAGATTAGAATGAAATGTTGAATCATTTTTATAACATCAGGAGTTTTTAGCTAATTTATTGGGATTTTAGGTTGAAATGATTTTACAACAATTTTTATATTGTGTATTCATTTGAGAATCAACCTTATGACCTTCTCAATTATTAGCCTATTGACTTGATCTCCTTTGCAGTTTGCATTTTTTCTTGTCATTTTGTTTGCAATTATGAAATAATTTTTGCAAGGTACTAGAAAACAGGCATTAGCCTGTACCAGTTTGGCTGCTAGCAACGTTTTTGCACACATGGATTTCTTTTGCACTCATTCAGCACTTTATTGCACATATTACAAGGGACTCGCACATCAGGATGATGGGGGATATATACCATGCACTTAGCCATTTTTAATCACATAGAGCAGCGCAATTGACTTTAATCCATAGCTAGGATATAAACACATGCATGAATTAGGGATTATGCCAATGTATTTATACAAAAACGTATCCCTCTATTGATATATATATATATATATTTTTATCATGTGTGTTATAAATTAATGTATTTTACAGTGATTTAATATCCTATTTGAATCCCTATACTCAATTCAATTCAAAACTTTATTCGGAAACATGTAAATCATGTCCATAAAAGTACATACATACAATACATGTTAAAAGAAAATGCACTTTAACAATCGCAATCAGCTACAAATACAGTAAGATACATATAACAATCAAATGACACACTTAAAAATTTTCCAATAAATAAAATGTTATAAGAAATTTGATATTTGTTTTTAAAAAATCATGCTTTTCCTATAGCTAATGGCCCTAAGTAAATAACTAGCCGTATAAAAACAGATGTCAGGGTGATGCAAGTTAAAAAGTAATTTCATTGCCGCTTTAACAGTTCTTACTCCAAATGTAATAAATAAAGGTTTTAAAAAGAATTTACGACATTCGCTATACAGGTTACATATAAGTAGAAAGTGCTCTGTGCTTTGTTCTGAAATATTGTCGCACCGACATGGACCTGTAGGGCGCATCTTAATCTCAGGGAATGCAACCAATAGGTGGACCGTACCCATCCTCATCCTGGTGAGAACAAACCGGTGTTGCCCTTTGGTCACCTGGGGGAGGTAAGGATGTAGGCCCACAAATTCGTTCAAATGGTTATAACGTATACAGGTGGAAAGTTTAAGATCATCCGTAGCTCGTCTTTCTGCACAATGATTTAAGAAAATTGATTTCAGACTCTCCTTAGAGAGATCCGAGGCAGAACAGTGATCTAATGTAACGTTAAGCCCAAATACACTAGAGAAAGATTCAATTGTGTATTTAATCCATGGGATTTTGAGAAAATAGTCTAGACGTAAACAATCCTCAATGATGGCCCTATTAAATGAGGTTTCGTCTTTCATCCAGACCGAACGCCACAACATCAAAGGTCTCAATAGTAATAGATCGTTTATATGGTGTAGTCCTAGTTCTTTATGGACCAAACTATTAGCGGTAGAGGTCGGGAGACACAGTAATTTTTTCAGAAACATATTCTCTTCTACCTGTAGAGATTCTACCCTGGATACCCCCCATACCCCTGCTCCGTAGAGGGCAGCCGAGAGACACCTAGCTTCAAAGATCTTAAGCATTTCTTTAGGCCTTCTACTACCTAATTTACTTGCAAATGCAAATATTCCATTGGCACTCCTGATCATTTTGTCGCGCACCACCTTGTGCTCGACATCCCAGTGACCATTTTTGGAAAAGTTAACTCCCAGGTAGCAAAAGTTTTCCACAGACTGCACCACTTGGCCGTCAATGAGATACCTATAGGGCTTTTTAATTTTCACCTTACTAGCTCCGCACTCCATCACAAATGTCTTGCTTTTGTTAATGACCAGCTTTCTTTTCTCAATAAAGGCCACAAATTTATCCATCAAAAGCTGTAGACCCCGGGGAGTCCTAGAGAGCAACACAGCGTCGTCCGCATAGAGTAACACGGGGATGGTGCTTGTGTTTACTCTAGGTGCGCCAGCTGGTGCCCTCTGTAAGATCGAGTCTATTTCATTAATAAACAGAGTGAAAAGCAAGGGTGCCAATACACACCCTTGTCTGATACCTCTCCTGACCCTGAATTTGTCTGTGCATTCGCCCGAAGGCCCGTACCGGACACTCGAGCTAAGCCTCTCGTATAAACGGGCCAGAAAATATATAATTTCCCTGGGTGCTCCCATTTCTAGCAAAGTAGTCCATAGTATGGCGTGATCCACCAGGTCAAAAGCGCTGCTCAAATCAGCGAAACAGAGGTAAAGTGAACCATTTTTTGCTCGGGTGTATTTCCCAATCAGTAGCTCCAAATTTAAGCATTGTTCAATGCAACCTCTTCCTTTCCTGAACCCATATTGGCAGTCTGTCATTATTTGATTAGACTCTGCCCATTCTTCCAATCGGACGAGGAGTACACGGCTCATAATCTTGACGGACGAATCCAACAATGAGATTGGCCGGTAGTTTTTGACGTTTCCTCGGTCCCCTTTCTTATGAATTGGAACTATTATAGATTCAGACCAGGTGCACGGAATAGTATAGCGAACAGCAGCGTTAAAAACTTTGGCTAGTACTGGCCCCCAAGTCTCAGGCGCAAATTTGTATACATCAACTGGGACACCGTCGGGTCCCTGGGCCTTACCGCCCTTACTAGCCCTGATACTACTTAGGACCTCCTGTAAGGTGATATCTGGGTTAAGTACTGGCCAAGAGCAACTTATCGGCAACGTTACCGTGTCAGGATTAAAAATGGCAGAAAAATGCTGTACCCATGATTCCTTACCCACGTTTGAGGTTAGCATGGGAAGTTTATCATCTCTTAAAAAGGGGCTGTTTACTACTGCCCAAAAAAGCGTACAATTATTCGATACAGCCGCTAGATCAAATCGCTCCCAAGCTTCCTCACGTAATTCAACTTTCCTTTGCTTAAGAGCTAAATTATAGTCAGATCTAAGCTTAGCTACAACTGTTTTGTCTCTAGGTTTGATGGATAATGCCTTTTTTAATGTCTTCAATGCCACAGTACATGCATTGTTAAACCATCCCCTAGCTTTATTATTAAAATTTCCAGCAGACCTAGTAAACTTACTACTAATAAAAACATTGATTTTTGTAAAGTGGGAAATACAGGCCTTCATATTTGGTTTCTCGTCAATAATTGATGTAATATCATTTAAGCAGCAGGAGATAATGCAATTAGAAGTTACTTCAGCCTTATCCCCTGCCCACCTTATTCTGAATCCATTCGGCCTATGTACTTCAATGTTTAAAATAGGACTACTATCTGGAATTATACAAACTTCCCAAAACCTAGTTTCAATAACAAGACAGTTATGGTCACTAACCATGTGGTCTACAACCTTGACATCAGAACTAAAATCAGCTAATTCGGAAGACATGCAAATAAAATCAATCACAGTGTTCGCCCCTCTCCCCACAAAGGTTGGCAAACTATCACCCTTCCCGTCCTGCTCAATCTCTAAGATCTCCAAGTCGTAGGCGAGTAGGAAGGAGTTCAAAGTTTCTCCATATGTGTTGTGTTGGAAGTGTGTAGCTGGCTCTCCAACACGATTCAAAGTACCACACAACTTTTGGTTAGAGAGAGGGCAAACAGAAATATTAAAATCTCCAACATATATGAATTCAAAAACTGTATTGGAGGCTTTCATCAATTGTTTGATTGCGACGTCTAATTCTAAAATAACCGTATATCTGCTGGCATCAAAAACATTATTATAATCCCTATACTCATATTGTACAGGATTTTACGCATTACGCTATAAAATCGAATAAAGCATTTTCTGAATCTGAATCTGAATATGTAGTATGTTTATTATGTCTATTGCTGCTATCAACTTGCACTTGCACTTTAAATAGAGGTAATCCTGTCCTAGGTGCTGACATGTGAGCAAGGCCATTTCTCCCGGCCGAAATGCGTCATGGCGACATGGTGATTGCTGATTAAAATCCCTGCAATGAATATGGGTCTACTCTTGCCTTTTTTTGAATGGATGTGAAGCGGTGGACAAGCTTGTAAATATATAGTATACAAGTGTTGCCCAAAACGTGTTTCTAGGAAGCAAGAATAAACATTTAATTTTGCCTGCAGTTCCAGTGGTTCGTGGTTCTTTTCGTGGCAGAAGCAGTGTGAATCGGCGCTGTGAGCTGACGAGGAATCTGGATGATTTTTTCATATATATATATATATATATAAAAAAAATTGGAGGGAACAAGATGGAGAATGAGAGTATTTAAATAACGCAGGATTCCTTGCATGTCATGTGATCAAGACCGGGGTGACCCGGTCGAAACGCGTAATGTTGGGCGAAATGGAGGAATAAAGCACTTTATTATCACCTGAAACCTGAGTGGTGGTCCGTTCCTGTCAGAACGTCGCTGGCAAAGTATTGCAGTATTCGAGATGGACAGGATTTGGTGTTTCATATAATTTTGGCGGTGTTGCTGTTACCGCATTAACGGACCCTCTTCACTGCTTTGGGCTGAGTTTTGGCAGCAGGCATCGCGTTCCGCGATTATTACTTGACCCGGAAGGAGTTTCATAATCTCAGCCCCCCCGCACTGCAGCAATCAGGATGCTTGTGGCCACGCTGAAGAACGGTGAAACCGGGAGTGAGAACTGAGTTGTTTTCCTGGCGTCGGAGGACTCCGGGAACGTCGAGGTTTCCACGAGAGGTGAGCCGTTCAGTATATGCGTGGGGAGCCAAAGTTTTTGCTAAAATTGCTGGCGGGTGTGAAGATATCAGGAAGTGGAAGCCCCTAAAGGACAACACAGTGTTTTATTTAAGGGGTCTTTTGGACATTTGAACTGTGCTAATACACTCCAGATAAACGCTATGGTGTCCGCAACAAACGTGCTACGGAACTGCGAGGAAGTAGCGGATGCACTTTTTGCCAATATGCCGGTGCCGGCGAGCACTGGCCAGCAAAGTACTGTTTACAACACCGACAGTAAAGATGTTAAAAGTATGCTCAAACAACTGGAGAAATTGCAACGAAATGAGCTCACTAAGTGGTGGGAAAAGAAATCTTTAGAAAAATACAAGGAAGCAGGCAGAGTACCTAGGGGGTGCGAGTTCTATGCTGAAATCGACAGACATGACGTCGTGACCCAGATTGACCAACTCAATTTAGAATTGGATGCCCTTGATTTAAAAGATCTTGTTAATAAGGGCAGAGAGGACATTAAAAAACGCTTGGATAAACATGATAACGTGATTATTAACCGTAAAGTAACGAAGTTTGCACACGATAAACGCAACTATGAAACTGGTCGCATATTCACGTTCGCGAAACGCTTCGATGGGGTCAAAAGACAAGCCATGAGCGGTAAAGTACAACATGCGCAAGTGAACACAAATCCAAGCACCACTTTGTCCTCCGATTCTGAAGCAAGTTCAATTGTTAGTAGTGTTGCATCGGATACTAGCGAGATGAACAAACAACAACATGTGTCACTTAATTACAGTCCTTCAGAGGAGTTGGGGTTTATCACAGAGGACCGTCGGCAAACACTAAGGCCGAGATTACCCCAAGCTCCAAATGCAACAGGAGGAACCAACAGCGTAAACAGAGGCGAAAAGCGCGGCGGTTACAACAAAAAGAAAAGAGGAAGGGGGAACCAGAATGTGGAGTGAACAGTATAGCGGGTGCGAATACTGTCATTAATATGACCATCTTGGAGTTAAATGTTGCAGAATTACAACTTTTGTCTCTGGGACTTTCATTTTGCCCGAAGTCTGGTTTCAAATACTTTCAGTCGCGTGTTGATGTATTTAAGTTCATCAGAAATCTAAAGTTATTAAAATTCCACAAGCTTAAAAATGCAAATACACAAGCTTTGTCTATTAATGCTGATAACCAACCTAGGATGCGTTTTCAGGTATCTGATGTTCCTGTATTACGAGCTGTTAATGAATTAGCAGAAATAAATGATGCTGTACCCTCCAACACACAAAAAGATCTTTTGGGTATGGGTATTTCCTGTACTACTAAAGCAGCACTCACACATTTCCGCCCACAGTCAACCTTTATCCCCGTGATGGCCAGGGATGCCATAGATATTTTTGGGTACTGTATTATTGGGGACCTCAAAGCTCTCCACAAAACATGCCTGCGGAAAAACAAACGCAGGCAGTATATAGAGCAGCAATATTCACGCCTTATGAAGAAAATCAGCAAAGATAACAATGTTATTGTAAATAAAGCTGATAAGGGCGGGAATATAGTCCTTTGGCCACAAACAATGTACATGGAGGAGGCTATGAAGCAGCTTAATGATATATGCTGTTACAAAAAAGTAGCTTTCTCTGTACTATTAATGGTTAAGGATCAGGTTTTCAAAGAATTGGCTCAGTGGAAACGTGATGGCTTAATTAGTAAGGAAGAGCACAATTTTCTAAAAAATGATTTCCCGATAACACCAACTCTTTATTTACTTCCTAAAGTCCACAGAGAAATTACTCCAGTTCCTGGGCGCCCCATAATTTCTGCACTGGGTAGTTTACTGGAAGATATGTCTAAATATGTGGATTTTTTCCTCCACGAATATGTAGAAAATCTCCCTTCTTACATTAGGGGTACTGGTCACTTTTTAGATAAACTAAATGAGATCAAGTGGGAGGATGACTATTGCTTTTTAGTAATGGACATCTGTTCCCTTTATACCAGTATCAACCATCAAGATGGTCTAAATGCTATCAGTCACTTCTTGTCAGAAAGGGATGTTTGTTTCTACCAGCATAACAAAATGCTGCTTAGGATGAGAGAACTTTGTTTAACTAACAATTTTTTCCTTTTCAATAAGGAGTTGTTCCAACACCTGAGGGGTGTGGCGATGGGGGCGTGCTTCTTCCCCAGCTATGCATGCTTGCATGTTGGTTGGTGGGAGAAGCACGTCCTCATGCGCACCCATGTTGACATTGTTTCTAAGCATGCCATCAAATGGTGGAGGTTTATCGATGATGTTTGTGTTGTTTGGAAAGGCTCACATGAATCAGCATTGAAATGTGTGACTGATATCAATGATAATACCCTAAATCTACAATTCACGGCTCACGTTAGCAATTTTAAGGTGGAATTCCTAGATGTGGAGATTTATGTGGAAGATAACACCGTACAAACCAGATTACATATAAAGGCCACTGCTGGCAATTCAATTTTGCATGCCAGCAGTGCCCATCCTAGGCACCTTATTAAAAGTATCACCTATGGGGAGTTTTTACATATCAAAAGGATATGCAGCAAGAAAGAAGATTTGGAGAAATGTTTGTCTGAATCTACAGATAGATTTAAAACTTGAAGCTATGATTTAAGGGATCTACAATCAGCATTGGTTAAAATAAAGGAACATGGTATTGAACCCAGCACCAGCAGTGCAGTTGTGAATACTATAGACCCAGATGTAAAATTAAAACCAGTGGTGAGGTTAATCACCACATTCAGTAGCCAAGAGAAACAAGTCAGAAGTATAGTTAACAAACATTGGCCTATTCTTAGGACTGACATGACGCTGGCTCCGGAATTGGAATCACAACCTGTAATAACTTTTAGGAGAGCGCCCTCGATGAGGGACGCTCTTGTAATAACTAGCCCAGAAGTAAGCAGTACGGGCAATTGGTTGACAAACAGAAAAGGTTTCTATAAATGTAGTTTGTGCAGATCCTGTAAGTTTGGGGTAAATAAACAGGAGTTTGAGGATGCTTTTTCCTCCGTGCCCTATAAAATACAAGGTCTTTACTCATGTAAAACAGACTTTGCAGTCTATGTACTTGAATGTACATGTCAACTTAAATATGTTGGCAAAACTACACTCTATGTTTTTAACCGTATCTTGCAGCACCGACGGGCAGTTGTGAATTCGGATCCCACATATCCAGTTTCCCGACATTTTAAATTGGTGCACCAGAATAACCTCCAAGATCTTCGTTACTTTGTAATTGACGCAGTTCCTAAATCCATCAGAGGAGGGAACAGGGAAAAGAAATTGCGTCAATTAGAAAGTAGTACATCATACGGTTAGATACTAAGATGCCCAATGGGATAACACAGGGGAAGACCTTTATAACTTTCTGTAATGTGGTGTCAACTCTGAAAGAAACTGTGAGTAATTCTGATTCTGATTCTAAAATGTGATGTTATGGAGTCCATGTTCTTTTATGGTCATACTTATATGCATTACTTATATCCTCTATCCACTGCTGCTAACATCAGGATGATGAACTGAATGTCATTCCAAGCTTATAATTATCCTGATGTATGTCTCTTAACAATAATTTTATGTATGTAATCTGTGTGAGCATCTATATATTTATATTTTTTTAGTGTGTACAGATTGGGTATTTATTGAATTTTAGATAGACTTTTATTGTGATTTTTATTGGTTTAACTGGGTTCCTGGTTTTACTGGTTTTTGTCGGGTAGTAGTGTAGTATTGAAATTGTTGATGACCATCATGTTTGCACACTATTTAAATATATTTAATTCCACACTATTTATATCTCCTGATCTTGGCACTGGTTTTCCACAGATATCTGTTTACAATGTAATACTTTATGCACTTTTTGAAATCTTTATAATAAGATTGGCATTCGTTAGTCTCAATTTTAGTTTAGTTATGTCGTATCTGCTAGGTTTTTGACAGAACGATACACTTCATGCACTTTGGTGATATGCTCCATTCTCCACTGCCTCCATTTAATAGATGAATTTGTGATGGACTATGGTAATTATAATGTGGGCACTTGCCCTGTATTTTCACATTTGTGTAATCTTTTTAGACATATTGGATGAAGTGCACATTCTCTCTTCATTATGGAATGGGGTTCAGAAGTTTTTGAATAATGCTTTTTAAACTTCTGTTTTTGCATTGTTTTGCTGTTATTACAAAGTTTTTCCGTTTATTGTAGGATACTTTGTATTCATAAATTTGTGTCCAAAATATCGCATTAATATGATGTAACTAATAGGCGAATTTTTAAAGTTACCCCATATCCT
This sequence comes from Lissotriton helveticus, assembly GCF_964261635.1. Classification (NCBI taxonomy): domain Eukaryota; kingdom Metazoa; phylum Chordata; class Amphibia; order Caudata; family Salamandridae; genus Lissotriton; species Lissotriton helveticus. The sequence continues at coordinate 1,070,032,483 of NC_136069.1, read as the reverse complement.
TATAGCCTTTTTTCCCATTCTATGATAAAAATTTTGGAGGGAACAAGATGGAGAATGAGAGTATTTAAATAACACGGGATTCCTTGCACGTCATGTGATCAAGACCGGGGTGACCCGGTCGAAACGCGTCATGTTGGGAGAAATGGAGGAATAAAGCACTTTATTTTCACCTGAAACCTGAGTGGTGGTCCGTTCCTGTCAAAACGTCGCTGGCAAAGTATTGCAGTATTCGAGATGGACAAGATTTGGTGTTTCATATATATATATATATATATATATATATATATATATATATATATATATATATATATATATATATATATATTCACTGACAAAAACATAAGTTTTAGGCCTTATATAGTTAGGAATCAGCATTTAAAAAACCTTTGATATTCACTGAAAAAACCATAGGTTTCAGGCCTTATACAGTTAGGAATTAGCATTTAAAAAAACCTTTGAAATTCACTGAAAAAAACATAGGTTTCAGGAGTTATATAGTTAGGAATTAGTTTTAAAAAACCTTTGAAATTCACTCAAAAAACGATAAGTTTTACTGGTGTTATAGTTAGCTGGACATTTTACTCATACAAAACCAATGAAAGAGCTCCTATATAGTTAGTTGGACTAACTATATTTGGCGCACCCGCAATCCACTGCTGATGATGTAACATATTACATCATTCATGACATGGTCAGTGACATCACTGATGACATCACTGATGACATCTCACATGACATCACTGATGACATCACTGATGACATCTCATTTGACATCACTGATGACATCACTGATTACATCATTCATGTGATAATACGATGCACCTCCTCACACTCTAATATAACCTTTGGTACACCCAGTGTTAAATACAGACTACCATTCTTGAAACCATTGACACACCAATACCAGTTACTACATAGGCACTCACTGATTCCTAGGTCTACACACACATCCACTCATTCACCCATACAATCACTCATACATACAGTCACTCATCAATGCAACACTATCATATGCACTCATACACCTATGCGGACACTCACACACTGCCACTCATCCATGGAGTTACTCACACACCTAGTCAGTCATGTAAAGAATCAATCACACTTCCATTTCCTCATCTATATAGTTATACACACAACACCTTACTTATTCAAAGATATACTAAAACATACTTACTCTCTTATACAATCACTGATACAAGTACACATTGATCTGCACAGAGTCACACACCTCCCAGCCAGCCACACACTCACTCAGTCTCCCATACAAATACTTGGGCAACCAATCAATAACCAATATAGCCACTCATATAGCTACTGATCAACACATGCAGCAGCTTACACAACAACAGACATACTGATGCACACATTCACACAGTTTAGTCACTAACCTATGCATTCAGTAAGACACATTTAATCACTCACTCATACAGTCAGTCACGCACCTACTAAATCCTTCATCCAGACACTTATACATCCACTCATTCTTCAATATGTAAAACATATTTAAACTTTACAGAAAAACACAGTCACTGGATGATGTCATCAGTGATGTCATCAGTGATGTCAAATGAGATGTCATTTGAGATGTCATCAGTGATGTCATCAGTGATGTCATTTGAGATGTCATCAGTGATGTCATCAGTAATGTCACTGACCATGTCATGAATGATGTAATATGTGACATCATCAGCAGTGGATTGCGGGTGCGCCAAATATAGTTAGTCCAACTAACTATATAGGAGCAATTTCATTGGTTTTGTATGAGTAAAATGTCCAGCTAACTATAACACCACTAAAACTTATAGTTTTTTGAGTGAATTTCAAAGATTTTTTAAAAACTAATTCCTAACTATATAACTCCTGAAACCTATGTTTTTTTCAGTGAATTTCAAAGGTTTTTTAAATGCTAATTCCTAACTATATAAGGCCTGAAACCTATGGTTTTTTCAGTGAATTTCAAAGGTTTTTTAAATGCTGATTCCTAACTATATAAGGCCTGAAACCTATGGTTTTTTCAGTGAATTTGCAAAGTTTTTTAAATGCTAATTCCTAACTAAATAAGGCCTGAAACCTATGGTTTTTTCAGTGAATTTTCAAGGTTTTTTAAATTCTAATTTCTAATTATACAAAGCCTAAAACCTATGTTTTTTTCAGTGAATTTCAAAGGTTTTTTAAATGCTAATTCCTAACTATATAAGGCCTGAAACCTATGGTTTTTTCAGTGAATTTCAAAGGTTTTTTAAATGCTGATTCCTAACTATATAAGGCCTGAAACCTATGGTTTTTTCAGTGAATTTGCAAAGTTTTTTAAATGCTAATTCCTAACTAAATAAGGCCTGAAACCTATGGTTTTTTCAGTGAATTTTCAAGGTTTTTTAAATTCTAATTTCTAATTATACAAAGCCTAAAACCTATGGTTTTTTCAGTGAATTTCAAAGGTTTTTTAAATGCTAATTCCTAACTATATAAGGCCTGAAACCTATGTTTTTTTCAGTGAATTTGCAAAGTTTTTTAAATGCTAATTCCTAACTAAATAAGGCCTGAAACCTATGGTTTTTTCAGTGAATTTGCAAGGTTTTTAAAATGCTAATTCTATTAGCGGATAACGTTTAAATATGTTAATATCCTTGTGGGACCAAAAAAATTGAGACAAATCACGGCAGACGTGTTTCAGCAGAACACCCTTTGACTGGGCCTACATACAATTAATGGTGGCTTATTTTCCATATGTATAGGTTAAAACTCCATCCTTCATTTCCATGACTCCCAGCTACTAGAACGCCAGCACAATCATTATCCTGGGAGCCATTTTGCAACCATCATCCGGCAATACATCTGAGTGCATGATTACTCCGTGAGTTCACACTGGATCAACAAAGGATTTCAATACCCCACATTATCATGAACTCAAGTCCAGTTTTCATTGAAATGTACTATTTTGTGAGTCCCACAATAATTCCCAAACTACAAAATTCATGTTTAACCATGCTAATCTACACAGACCTAATTGTTATATTTCATTACGCCCTATGCATATTATTTATATTAGTCACACAGAAGCAGTTACTGCATTCCATTCCATTAATTCTTTTCAAAAGTGCACCTTAAATATCAACGATACAATTCAAGATAGGGTAGTCGCTGTGTTTCATTGTACTACTCCAAGAGAAAGTGCAACATGCTTTTCCACAAGGGTAGGTGATGAATAATTCCATTTCGCTCAAATGTCATATTGTACTTATTTTTCTTGTGTATGGGTTGTTTAGTAAACAACAGTGTATTCTGTCTAAAAAGTGTTTGTCAGCAGGCTTGTGAGAAGAATTCCCCCCCACCCCCACACACACACACACACTCAAATATGTATTTTTCAAGTTATTTCGGTTTGTGCGCAGGACGTCAGAAAGCTCCACAACTGTGCGTGTTACCCTTCGCCGGCGGCCGGTATGCATGCCAATGTGGCTGGTAACATTTATTAGCACAGCAGCGCCTCGATACCCGGGTGTTTAACCGCTATGTGAAGCGTTCCTTGCTGTTCTTTGCCCACCTGAGCTCTCCCTAATTGTTGTATTTTGGCAGATAAGGTGCGTTTACCTCGCCCCCGTCCTCCTTAGAGGGGCAGTTACTTTCCCGCCTTGCCTTCTGCTTTTATGGGGAGTTCTCGTGATTAAAACAGGCCTCCCCGGAGAGCAGCGGCGCAGCCACACTGCACACCGCTCCCCCGCGCATTCATCAACCTGACACAGCACACATGGCAGGCTGCATCCGGCCTCGCAGCTTCCACCAGGCTGGGGAGGCGGAGCCCATTAAAACCCCTCTTCCTCGACGCTGCATTAACAGACTCATTCGCAGCTTTACAGCCCTGAGTCTGTGTGGGAGCAGCGCTGCCAGACATGCCTGCAAACAGCTGGAGCTAGCAAGCTTGTACGGGGAGGAACTTGACATTCACCAGTGGCGGGTTTAAGAAAGTGATTTTTGCCGAAGTTAATAGCCATTCATATAGCTGGGTGAGTGAGCTTACACTGCAGATAGCTATATCTTTATCTCTCTGCCTGTGTTTGTGGTGTGTATTCCTGTAGGAAGTGGTAAGGAGTTGCATTACCGTACACTTCTGCCTTTCATCCTTCTCACTCCGGTCAATAGGTTAATGCACATACGGGAGAGAGCTAAGCAAGCACCCTGATGCTCAGGGGCTGGAACACTGCGTGGGCTGCCTGAAACTGAATTCCTTCAGCAGCTGGTAACGTATATCAACTAGAACTAGTTCCAGTGCTTGGCTCGTGAGAAAGAAACGGCAATGGTGAATTATAGACTGCCTCTCGGGGTAATTAACGTCACCCTGCCCCCTGACAGGCTCATAATTGCAGAGCAGACAATAAACAGTGATTCAAGGGCGCTGCAGATATATTTAACACATAAGGAAGATCCAATAAAGAAGAACAAAGGAGTGAGACACTGTGAAAATCTCGTCCTAGGCAGGCCTACAGGGTGTGACTGGGATGATTTTGGATGCATGTATGACCTATCTTAAAAAGTTGGAACCATATTGCACTATGAATCACACAGGGGTACTGTTACACTGCCCTGGGTTGAGAGATGGGGGTTAAAGTGCATCTGACCACACATGTATAAGAAATAAAGCATATATAAGAAACTGAAGCAGGCAATTGCTATGTGACCAAGTTCAGATTCATGATTAGAGACACTGGCAAATGTACACATGTGAGGAGTGACACTTTAAATGAATAACAATGGAAAAAGACTCACTTGTGGCTCCTTCAGTGCTACATTCTTGGACAGCAGGAGCAGGTTCTGAAATACAGAAGTAATCTGGTTAAGCCACAGAGGGTAAAGGATGACACCTTCAATCAAAAGCATAAATGGTTCCTGAATGTATTACCATATGTAAGCAGCACCAAGTATTTTGAAATTGAGGCCTACGTCGCCCAGCATTAAAATAAACACCGTTTCTCAAAGAATATCTCGATTTCAGTGTATGTTGATCACGTGGTAATACATTTATACCTTTTATAAAAAAAACACATCAACACTATGTCACAGTCCCTGGAAGCTTAGGACATCCCTTCATTCCTGCCAAAGACTGTCGCTTTGAGAAGATATAGCTAGTCCCACCTTCGAAATCACTATAGCACATCAAGTAGGCAATCCCAACTTATGCAGCTTGGGACTTCTCTGCTTTCCTTAGCCACTAACATTACTGTGTTCCAAAAAAGAGAAGATCATGGAGCAAACCACAATATTGGACTCCATGGACATCATTCAACTGTCCTTATTTACGTCTGTGTGCAAAAGGTGTTACATTTGTGTAATCTCACCCAATTCTCAAAATTCCAAGGTTTATTAAATGTGTTAGTTTCTTTTACAGAAGCCAAAAGACACCCTGAAGCCCCTTCCACACCACAGCTTGGTGTATGTGGAACCAAACCTGTTGGAAATGGCCCTTCTTAGAGGATTTTCCTAAAATGTTTTGCTTTTTCCTCCTGGTTTTTGCTGATTCTCTGTGCATGGCCTTAGGACTCTGGGCACTTTCCCACTGTACTGCAGTGGGAAAGTGCACATGCCCTCCTACACATGCCAGGATGGGCACTCACATAATTGGTTTAGGTGCGGTACCTAAGAGTGCCCTGAAAAAATGGTACACCATATACCCGGGGCTAAAAGTGGGACGAGGCACTGAGTGTGCGACCCACCCGATTGGCCTGTCAAACATGTAACAAGTCTGCTAATGCAGGCCTGTGGGGACGCACTGGCGCTTGTGCTTAGGTTTGTATTGGGTTGTCTTATAAAGTGCACATATCAGTGTTAGAAATAGGATCTCTCGTTGGCTAAGGCTTGCACCAAAGCCAGGCAGAGACCACCACTCTAGTCAGGGCTGGGGAGTTACACGCCAAAGATAACCCCTGCTCACCCCCTTTGTAGCTTGGCACGAGCAGTCAAGCTTATCCCGAAGGCAATGTGTAAAGTGTTTTCACAACACACACACACAACAGCAACACACTAGGCACACCACAAAAGGAACTCCACACAAGGTTATATATAAAAATTGCCTTTGTATTACCATAAACACATTAGATAGTAATCACACAATTTACACTGTGCCAACTGGCACTGGGCATTATCTATAGGGGATTATATACACCTGACAGGGCCACTGGGGCCACCGTCATAACCATCACAAATCACCAATTGTAAATGTAGCACAAATAATAAATGTAGATCACAACGAGTAACTACCTGTAAAAGTTAGGAACTTAGCATGAGGTTCTGCAATGTAAACCACCCTATGCAATAATCATCACACTAGGCATAACTCACACCATGAAACATAATCTCACTAGCATCAACCCTAAGAGGCAAAACAACCTCCTAATCAGAAAACACTTTTAGTGGTATAAAACAGGGTGCATTAATACATTACGCATACATCACATTGGGTATCATGTAATTACCGTCATGAACACAGTATGCCCCAAGCAGGGCGCAATACCTGTACACTGGCCCCAGGCCAACTGGCCTCTCCCAGGGCTCCAACGCCCTATGTCCAACAGTCAGGTGCGCAATCTGCGCAGGCCTAAACGTGGCAGCTGCCCAGTACTTGCTGGGCAGCTGAAAAATGAGCCCTGGCACCACTGTGCCCTCAGAGCTCCTCACTGGGACTCTAGCAGAAAATAAATGGTCCCAAGTGTTGCAGCTGCCGGCCTCCACTGCGCAGCTGTGGCGGCAACAACCTGCCCTGGCACTCTCCGGGCCTAGGGTGCCCCAAACAATGCCCCACAAGCAATGAGGGCGGGCACTCGACATGCACTCTGGAGGGGGGCCCTGTGGATAAAGAGTCTCCTACCTGGTGCAGCTGCCTGCGCCCTTGCGGTACAGCTGATGTTGCAAAATGAGCCCAGGCACGGCAGTGCCTTGTTAAGTCCCCTTCTAGGACTTCTGAACAATGTGCACAGTTGCTGCAATTTGCCGCGCAGCTGGGGGTGGGTGGGGAGAGCACGCCCTGCCCCCACTATTCCATGGAAGCACCAGACCACCGGTCCCACTTCAGCCCACACTCACCGGGGACAACTCTGCGGGGCTCCGCTTCTCTTTTGAGCTTCTCCTCTCCTGGAGGGACTCCGTTGGCAGCACGTCTTCTGAGGCGAGGGCAGGCACCGACCATGTGCCTCGGGCCCCTCCACCTCTATTAGCATACGACTGCAGCACTTGCGGGGCTCTCCTCAGTGCATGGGAGCCCGGCAATCAAACAAGTTGCTTCCCGACCCGGCCAGCACGTCCCAGTGCGGGGTGGGCTCCCGCCTGGGTTTCTCAATGCTGCGCTTCCCAAGACACCGGCTCACTTCTCCTTTGGGCACCGGAGCGCGGGGTGGGCTCCCGTTGGCATCCAGCTTCTTCTTTTCATGCGGCTCAGCCCATGTCACAACACAGGTTGCTTGGTTTATTTATTTATTTTAGCAATTTGTAAAGCGCGGCGTATACCCGTAGGTGTCTTGGCGCTGTAACTCATCTTATTGTCTCTGTCAGAACATTGTCAAGTTTTAAAGAGGCATGCTGAGGAAGAAAACCATTGGTCAAACAACCAGGTCTTCACGAGTTTTCTGAATTGCCACAGTGACGATGTTGACCTTATTACCATCGGCAGAGGGTTCCAGAGTTTGGCCGCGGTGTTGGTAAAACATCTATCTCCCCAAGTGACCGTCCTCGTCCGGAACACTTTAAGTTGGTACAAATGTTCGGATCTAAGGGATCTCATAGGATGATATAAGGTGAGCCTCTGTCTGAGAAACACCGGTCCAAGACCTTGTAATGCCTTGTAAGTGAGGCATAAGGTTTTGAATTTAATCCGGTTTCTCACTGTGAGCCAGTGGTAACTCCTTATTACATGCTTAACGGATTTGAATTTAGGGGTGCCTGACAGCAGCCTTGCTGCTGCATTCTGAATAAGTTGTAATTTGGACACCACCTTAGATGGAGCATTCACAAATAAACCGTTACAGTAATCCATTGATGATAGTATCAAGGCGCTGACCACAGTTTTCTTCTCACTATCTGGGAGAAATGGTATGATTTTTCTAAGGAGTCTGAGTTTATGAAATGCCACCGATGTTACCTGATTAGCATGATTGGTGAAATTCAGCTTTTCGTCAAAGATTATCCCTAGGTTTCTAACCTTATGAACCGGGATCGGTGTGGTTCCTAATGACGAAGGCCACCAAACGGAAGACCATATTGGAGATAATTTTCCAAAGATGATTACCTCGGTCTTCTCAGAGTTTAGACGTAGGCAGTTATCTGCCATCCACTCCTTAATTGCCAGCATGCCTTTCTGGAATCGGGCTGCCACCTCTTCCCCATCGTTCTTGATGGCCAACACCAACTGGGTGTCATCGGCATATGTGGTGAGGCTCATCTGGTAGCTTTTAATAACCCTAGCTAAGTCCGACACATATATATTGAAAAGTGTCGGACTTAGAGATGAGCCTTGGGGAACACCACATGGAAGAGCTAGATCCCTAGATTTAAAGGGCCCTAGCGTTACTGCCTGTGATCTGCCTGACAGAAATGAGGCAAGCAAGGCCTTAGCCCTGGAATGAACTCCCAGTTCTTCGACACGGCCAATCAGAATAGAGTGATTGACCGTGTCGAAGGCTGCAGATAGATCAAGCAGGACCAGCAACGCTGTCCCTCCCTGATCCCTAATGGTCCTAATGTCGTCTGCAGCCTTGATGAGTGCAGTCTCAGTCCCATGCATTTTACGAAACCCAAACTGTGAATCATCAAGTAAGGTGTTTTGTTCCATGTATAGGGACAGTTGCTTATTCATCGCTTTCTCAGCTACTTTAGCTAAGAACGGCAGGCCAGCAATAGGTCTATAATTTTTTAGCATGGTTTTGTCAAGACCAGCTTTTTTAAGAAGTGGCTTCAATAAGGTGTTTTTTAATCTTTCCGGGAAAACCCCTGATGTAAACATCTTATTACAGACCTGTGTTGTCACTCCACTAATAAGATCGACTATTGGGGGAAAGATTTTGGGAGGACATGGGTCTAGGGCTGAGCCAGTTTTTATCAGCCTGATGATATCAGCTGTCTCCTCATCTTGTATCTCTTTAAATTGGGGGAATGAGCATGTATAGGTTTTAGCTACAGCTATACATTTCGATTTTGTTATTGAAAACTCAGCATAAATATCGTGTACCTTGGAAAAGAAAAAGTTGGCCAGGGCTTCACAGAATTCCTGCGAGTGAGGAGGAGCTAGGTCATCCGATTTCCCCGCTAATGTTTTAACCACCTCATATAGTTGCCTGGATGAATTTTTAGAGTACTCAATTTGTTCCTCAAAGTATTTCCTTTTCCCTTCGTGAATCATTCTCTTATAGACAGCTAATGTTTCTTTATATTTAAGTTTGCCATCGCTATCATAGTTCTTTCGCCACTTTCTTTCATGGTTCCTGCAGCACTGCTTTTGCTTTCTTAAGTCTTCAGTGAACCATGGGGCTGAAGGCACCATTCTGTTTTTTGAGATGATTTTAACCGGAACATGGACTTCCACCGCATTATCCAACCAAGTGCAGTACTGATCCACTGTGATATTAGGGTCTTCCGATATAACGGGACAGGTTTTAATCAGGGTGTTTCTAAAGACCTCATAATTAATGTCCTTCCAGACTTTAAATGATTCCTGTATTAAAGGTTTTTTGGACTAAAAGTCTGGATAATAGGAATATGAAATATAATTGCATAATGGTCAGACCACGTAAGGGGTAGTACATCTTGAATTACTAACTCCTTAATATTAGAAAATAGGCCGTCCAGGATATGCCCGGCCTCATGGGTGGGCACAGTAATGAACTGATTTAAACCCAGCGATTCACAGTCAGCCAATAGGGCTGCCGTTTCCGAATCCTCCATTTTATCTAAATGAAAATTTAGGTCTCCCAAGGCTATAAAGGTGTCATTAATGACCAATGGTTCCAGGAAAGACATAAATGAGGACAGGAAATCTGATCGTGTACCCGGCGGTCTATAAATGAGGACTCCTTTAAGATTATATTTGGGAGACAACTGAATAGTATAATGTAAGGCCTCACATGTTAGAGATGATATAGGAAGCATTCTAACCGGAAAAATATCCCGAGAAATAATTGCCAGGCCTCCTCCTTTTTTCCCTTGTCTGTCTAACCGATGTACCGTATAATTCTGTGGTACTGCCACCACTAGATCCGGGCCTGATGCTTTATCCAACCAAGTCTCTGTGATAAAAAGGATATCTATTTTCATATCCAAAATTAAATCTGCTATCTCCTGCCTGTGACTGGCCAGAGATCGGGCATTGATAAGTGATATAATAACTTTTTCAGTTTTAACTTTATGTGTGTTTAATGTCCTTACTTTGGGTGTAAATAATGGGATGGACCACTTACAATTGGGACAGATATTTGTTCTTTCACCGAAGGAATCTAGGTTGTGTTGTAAACTTGCCTTGTCAACTGCTGGCTTTAACTGCATAATCTCGCTTGGAGCGTATACAATCCTCCTTGTGGTGCCTGCCCCAGGGGGTATGGCGCTGGGCGCGAATCCGGCGCGGACGGGCGCAGGCGGGCTTGCCTTTGGCGCGCCTTTGGCGCACCGCCGGCGCGCCCGCTGCGCCCGCCCGCTGCGCGGACGGAATGACCATCCCCTTTTATCCAGTACTAATGAGGGTGGGCGGCGGCCAGCTACTGGTACGCTACCCTTCTTACCCCCAATATGGCGCCTACTCCACCTGTCCTCCCGGCGTCAGCAAGTAGTCTACAGCGCTAAGAGCAGCGTGTAAAGCGGCGTTTGTACCAGGCAGGTTCTTGTTAAAATTAGCACACAAGTTTTAAATAAAAACGCAAATCAAAAAATAATGCACACTTTTAAAACGTGACAGCGAACCCCTGGCTATTTTGCCTCAGGGGAGAGACCTTCAATTAGTCAGCGCGTCCGTACTACATTGGTGCTTTATAGACACAGAGGGGGGGCGGCGGCCAGCTACTGGTACGCTACCCTTCTTACCCCCAATATGGCGCCTACTCCACCTGTCCTCCCGGCGTCAGCAAGTAGTCTGCATCGCTAAGAGCAGCGTGTAAAGCGGCGTTTGTACCAGGCAGGTTCTTGTTAAAATTAGCACACAAGTTTTAAATAAAAACGCAAATCAAAAAATAATGCACACTTTTAAAACGTGACAGCGAACCCCCGGCTATTTTGCCTCAGGGGAGAGACCTTCAATTAGTCAGCGCGTCCGTGCTACATTGGTGCTTTATAGACACAGAGGGCGGGCGGCGGCCAGCTACTGGTACGCTACCCTTCTTACCCCCAATATGGCGCCTACTCCACCTGTCCTCCCGGCGTCAGCAAGTAGTCTGCAGCGCTAAGAGCAGCGTGTAAAGCGGCGTTTGTACCAGGCAGGTTCTTGTTAAAATTAGCACACAAGTTTTAAATAAAAACGCAAATCAAAAAAATAATGCACACTTTTAAAACGTGACAGCGAACCCCCGGCTATTTTGCCTCAGGGGAGAGACCTTCAATTCCTGTTTCTTACGGGTCGCAGCAGTGATTTTGTGGCACCCGAGAAATAAATAAAAAAGCGTGGGTGGAATGTAGGCCCCCGCCGTGAGAAAACAACTGCAGGGGGATCCCCACGTGGGGGATGTCCTTTTAAAAATGGTTGCAGTCCCGTGCTGCAGCTCATAAATGGGAGCGCTGCTCCTCTAAAGAAAGGCACCACAATAAAGCGCTCTTCAGGGAAGGAGGATGAAGTGCTTCCCAGAATGAAAATCAAAGCGCTCACCAGGCCATAAAGATATAGCGCTTCCCAGGCGCTGGAGTCATAAAGTCCAGAGAAAGTCTTTTCGGAAGGAAGGGGCAAAGGCTGGGCCCAGGCAGGCCAGCTCACAGGGCCCTCCAGCAGGGAGGCAGTCTGCAGATGCGGTTCCTCCTGGTGCCCAGCAGCAGCAGCAGGCCCCCGCAAGTCAGGAACACAGAGAGAACAGTTTTCATGGGGTTACAGCCCCTTCTTATACACAGATTTCATTTGACACCCAGCACAGGGCTGGGGGAAACCAGATGCAACTGGTTTGGGAGAGCTTTGGAGCACTTTGCTGTGCTCAGCTCCTCTCCCCTTTGTCAGGTGGGGGCTAGGTGCTCAGACGCACCACAGGGAGCGGAGCCAGCATTGTGGAGGGAAGGCACAGCCCAATTCAGGTCCCAGGTGCAACTCCTCCCTCCCATCTACATGCATGTTAGATCTGGGGGTCTATAGTTGGCAATGGTTATCACCTTTGTCCAAATAGGGACCCTTACTTCTAAGTCAGGACAAGGCGATTACTCTCCTTCATAACCCCTGCTCACCCCCTTGGTAGCTTGGCACGAGCAGACAGTCTTATCTCAGAGGCAGTGTGTTAAGCATTTGTGAATATACCCAGTAATACAGTGATAATACTACAGATGGACACAACACAGGTTTTATTAAAATAAGTATTCTTTATATAGACTTAAACACAAGACCACAAACGACAAAAATCCACAATACTGTACTAAAGGTTACTTAAAAAATGATAAAAGTCTCTTAATTCAAGTTGATGGTAAATGCGACAAAGTTCTCAACAAAGTTCTTGGATGCGACACGCAAAGTGAACAAAATGCTCGCAAAAGGGGAGCTGCGTTGGTTCCGTAACCCGGGGGAACGGTTGCGTCCTTCCTCAATGCTTGCGCAGAGTAGGGGACTCATCGTGAGCCTAACCGGTGCGGAAGTGATGCGTAGATTCTCGTCATGTTGCGGTGCGCACGATGGCGCTTTGATGCGATGCAATGCCGATGCGATGATCCAGTTGCTATGTGAGAAGATGGCGCCCTTGAGGCGGCGATTCGATGACGATGCGATGACGCCCTGGCAGCCTTGCGACGACTCTGTACTTTGGAGCCGCGACAGGCCCTGCAATGCGCTTCTCCGGCGATGCGATGACAGCTCTCTTGATGCGTCGCGCTTCTCCGGCGATGCGACAGCAGACAGCTTCGATGAACACACGCTTCCAGGGAGATGCGACGAACTCTCGCTTCTCCGTTGTTGCGATGATTTCAGCTGAGGCGGCGACGCGCTTCTTCTCGATGCGTCGCGCTTCCAGCTCCCAGCGGCACGCAAGTGACTGGAGTCAGAATTCCCAGCAAGGAAATTCAGGAGGGAGCTGGAGGTGAAGTTTTTTGGCCCTGAGACTTCAGCAGGAGGCAAGCACAGTTCAAGCCCTTGGAGAATATTCTGTAGATGAAAGTCCTTACAAAGTTCCTTCTCCTTTCCATTGGCAATGAAGCAACCACTGCAGGCCAACCCAGCAAACAGCACACTGGCAGAGGGGCAGTCCAAACTTCTGCAACTTCCTTGGTTCTTCTCCTTGGCAGAAAGGTTTCTTGTTCCAGAAGTGATCTAAAGTCTGTGGGACTGGGTCCCAATATTTATACCAAAAAATCCTTTGTTCTCTGAAGGCAGAGAGGCATCTGCCTAGTTTAAACCTGTTCCTGAGCACTGTGTTTACATGACTCTTCTCTTCCTTTCACTGTGCAGGGCAGAAACATCAGACGCCCCACAGGAGGTGGAGCCAGCACAGGGGAGGGAAGATGCAGCTCTGGAGTACTCTGTTGACAGGATTCCCCTTCTCCTTTCACTGTGCAGGTCAGAGACGTCAGACAAGCCACAGGGGGTCAAGCCAGCATTGTGGAGGGAAGGCCCAGCCCTATTCAGGTCCCAGGTGCACTCTCCCCCTCCCATCTGGAGGTAAATCTCCCTATTCACCACTGGGCTGTCCCAGACTGTCTCCTGGAATTTCCCCAGCCCTGTCACACACAAACCTAGACAAGGAATACACAAGTCAGCAGAGGCGGGCTCAAATGGCTAGGCAAGCAAATACCTACTTTCTAAAAGTGGTATTTGCAACCACAGAATATTAAAATAAACTTTACTAAAAGATGTATTTTATTATTCTGAGTTCAGGCATACTAAACTCGAATTTATACCATGTTCCCTGAGTCAGTTAGGATTGTAGGGATGTAACAATCTTCACTGCCATTCTAGTCTATAAGAACAGGTAGCCTTCAATAGTGAAAAACGAAAATGGCTGTAATTCACTACTAGAACATGCTACACACATCAGAGCATGTCCTACCTTATACTTACAATGCACCCTGCCCTTGGGCCTACCATAGGGGTGTCTAATATGAAGCAAAGGGAAGTTTTAGGGACTGGCAAGTGGGTGCACTTGGCCAAGTCGACATGGGAGTCACAGACTACACCCAGGCCTTGCAATGGCAGGCCTGAGACACATTTTACAAGCTGCTTCTGTGGGTGGCACAACCAGTGCTGCAAGCCCACCAGCAGCATTTGCTCTACAAGCCCTGGGCACACATGGTGCACTGTACTAGGGCCTGACAGTAGATCAAATAAGCCAATCATGGAATCCAATCAGTATATCAATTTAACATAAGGAGCACTTGCACTGTGGCACTGATTAGCAGTGGCACAGGGCCCAAAACATACAACCAGCAAAAAAATGTCAAAACAGAGGAGGCAATCCGTCAAAAATGGAAGGGAGACTCACGCCAATGATGTCAGGTCTAACACGTGTCCCCGCCAGCTGAAATGTGGGGAGAACTACCCTTCCCCTTGGGAGTTCTCTTCACCAAGGCTGAAAAATATGGGCAGACCATCAGCGTTGGCGTGTTCTGTACCAGGGCGGTGTTCCACCGTAAAGTCCATACCCTGTAGGGAGATGGACCACCTCAACAACTTTGGGTTCTCACCCCTCATCTGCATCAGCCATCTGAGGGGCCTGTGGTCGTTCCGAACCCGGAAGTGAGTCCCAAACAAGTATGGTCTCAACTTCTTCAGCGCCCAAACCACAGCAAATGCCTCACGTTCAATTGCACTCCACCTCTGTTCCCGTGGAAGTAACCTCCTACTGAGGAAGGCTCCAGGTTGGTCAAAGCCCTCTTCAGTAATCTGTGATAGAACAGCCCCCACACCATTCTCTGAAGCTTCTGTCTGTACAATAAATTCTTTTGAGAGGTTGGGTGCCTGAACCACAGGTGCTGTGCACATGGCAGTCTTCAGGGTATCAAAAGCTTTCTGACAGGTGTCCGTCCAGTTCACTTTCTTGGACTGCTTCCCGGAAGTCAGCTCAGTCAAAGGTGCAACAATGTTGCCATACCCTTTGACAAACCTCCTGTAGTACCCCGTGAGTCCTAAAAAGGCTCTCACCTGTGTCTGAGTCTTTGGGGGTTCCCATGCCAGGATGGTATCAATCTTGGGTTGTAGGGGCGTCAACTGGCCGCTTCCTACCTGGTGACCCAAGTACACAATGGAGCCCTGCCCGATCTGACACTTACTTGCCTTGATCGTGAGGCCTGCCTTGAGCAGTGCCCTCAACACTTCCCAGAGGTGTTGCAAGTGTTCCTCCCAACTGATTGGCGCTGAACACTGCAATGTAATCCAGGTAGGCGGCACTGAAATCCTCCAGTCCAGCCAACACCTGGTTGACCAACCTCTGAATGGTGGCAGAGGCATTCTTCATTCCAAAGGGCATAACCCGATATTGGTAGTGCCCATCTGGTGTGGAGAATGCTGACCTCTCCTTAGCCCCATCGGTCAAGGTGATCTGCCAGTACCCAGACGTCAAATCAAACGTGCTGAGGTACCGTGCAGCTTCTAGCCGATCAATGAGCTCATCAGCTCTGGGGATGGGGTGTGCGTCAGTCCTGGTGATTGAATTGAGCCCTCTGTTTGTCCACACAGAACCGGAGTTCAGGTGTGGCACCCGGCGAGGCAGCCTTTGGGACCAAGACCACTGGGCTGGCCCAAGGACTTAGAGAACCGCAGCCTTAGGGCCCGGTGGCGCAGGATACGCCTAAAATCCCCGGGATCACCTGCCTTGTCAAATACAGAGACACGGACTCTTCGTCTGGCGTAGAAGATGATATTTATTAGCTGCAGCTAGTACAGTGGTCTTATAAGTCGTCAGTATAATGAGTTTCAAAAGAGACTGCCACTTAACTCCGTGGCGCACAGGTTTATATATGATACAATACAATGCAAAAATGCAATCATACAAGAGCAGGAGACATAAACAAACGTCATAGACAATGCTTTAAGCCCAAAGTAACTCAAGTTTCCTGGTTGTGTTTGCTACTCGACCCCTTGAGTAAATTATCGAGTGAATCCACACAATTCGATTTACAAGCAGAGAAAACACAGCTGTCTGTGTTTCAAGAATAGTAGTGAAACAGGAGAATACATGAGACATGTAGCGAAGGACAGCAGATAAGATAACTTGGAGGAAAGAATGGTGTGAGCCAACAAATAGTCCGGACGGGGATTTAATCAGCTCAGACAGGAATTAGTGTATTCGGCCAGACCCTGACACTCGTTAGTAAACATAAGCCAAGAAGCCACCTGACACGTGAAATGCAGAAAACGACAAAAACATCGCGTTCGCCGCGCTGCCTGAGTGAGGGCAACACAAGATGGCGGCGATTACAAAATGCAGGCTGAGCACGAACGAATTCATAATTTACAGAACCTCAGACCCTCCTTTTGCCATTACTCAGGCAAGAACAAACCTACTCATGTTAATCTGAGTCGGAATCAGCATCGATGTTCATAAAGTCCTCAAGCTGTTGCTGCACCATCATCCTAATATTCTCTATCCTCTGAGTTACAGGACGTGGAACGCATAAAGTAGCCAGTAGGCCACACACTGCAGGACCACATTGAACGCACAGGCAACAAGAAAATATGATGGCCAAAATTGCTCCCAGGAATGTCAAAATCTTCCATCCCCATGTTGACAATATTCTCCAAAACCATCCCATAAAAGACCAATCCCCTTCGTCCTGATGAATCGACTCGGAGATGGTATGCAATTTGGAAATGGCTTGATATGCTGCCGGAGCATCGTCTGGAATATAAATGCAGCAACTAGATCCGATCAATCTACAGACACCTCCTCGGTCTGCTAGGATCACATCTAACGCAATTCTATTTTGCAACGTCATAAGACGATCAGCCTGAAGTTCTGCTGTAATGTTACCTATTGCGCCTGCAGTAACATTAATGGTGGTCTCGACCACACAAACCAATTGCCTGATGTGTCTGCTGTTAACCATCGGGCCCTAAAAGGGAAGAAATCCTTTAAGGAAATCCCCTCCTTCTTGGGCTACCGTGTCCTTGGCATCAAATATACCTCGACTATATCTAATTCTATGGTGGTCTGACTGAGCCGAATATGTAGGGGGAAGAAGGAAGGCTACATAACAAGTTCCAGAAAAGTTGGAAGGGAGCCAGGTGTAAGCTCTATCTTTATAAACAAAATATGTTCCTTTGAATGGAACCAATGGAGGAAAATCAGGGGACAAGAAAATGTAGGTGTGTAAACAACTTTGCTTATTATCAGTTTTCTTACTGTTGACTTGGAGACAAAGATTACCTTGATGGGGTACAGTCCATACAGGGGAAGACTCACCCTTTTTAGACCAAGACTAGAAACATAGTGGGTAACATTCCACCCTTCATAAGCTCTCTTCTCATCTAACGAAATGTTGCCCTTTTCTACAATCTTAGCCATCACTACTATACCTTTGATCAAAGAGCTGTGGCTGAAATCCAATCCAGTCCCAGAAGTTTTTACAGGATTTCTAAGTTTGTTGTGGTATGCGGCCAAAAACATAGTCAAATAAGCCCAAGCTGAACCTTCATATGAGAAAGGGAGGACCAAATAAGGCATTCCCTTCTGTGTATCATGTGGCATAAGACCGCACACCCAACAGTCAGTCATATTAATAGCCAATTGGTGTTGGTGCAACAACTGGATAAACGTATTATTCATATATTCAGCTCTCCTTATCTGTTCATGAGGGGGTAGAGTATGCATTTTATGTGAAAAGACAGAAAGACGAGCGGTCAAAGAAGTTGTAGAATTAGCAACATTTCTCGGGTGAAAAACATGGACAATCCAACCTATGCAAGCTAATAGAATGCACAAAATCATAAAAATACACAAAGTGACGCCAAATCGACTACGCAATGATTTACAATATTTCAATCTCATTTCTTGATTCCTATTTTCCCTACCTATTGTTGTTGTACCATCCATCTTTATCTAAAAAAAAATGTTGCTCACGGCCATCTTCTTCAATCACTCAGCTATGTACGTCTGTATATCCTGAGGCACTAGCCACTTACTAAAAGAACAAAAACCAGGGTTACAGTCTGAGTCTCCTACCGTGACCCTGCGACGGAGACGGATGGCACATCTAATACTAAATATCATACAAAAAACAAGGAGGCAAGAGATCAGTACATATATATAAAAAAATGTCTTTGAATGATAAAAAGTGTTCAAAATATTCAGTTCTTCTGGTCAGCTCTCGACCTTAGGTTGTAGCGAGTTTTGCTCGGTACTGTCTGGTCCTTAAATAACGTTTTTGGATCCGTAGTGTCTATTCGAAGGTGCGTAGGCACAGCAGCTTGAAGAATGCCGTCATCTGCTTTCTCAGACTGAGTTCCATAGATTTGAGCATCACTGAAGGGAACAAAACAAGGGACGGCTGCAGTATCCGATTCTCTCATACCACTGCGATTCCACTGGTCAAAGGGTAATGGCAATGGCACTTTTTTACAGTGCACGCCATGTACCCAATTTCGCTTGCCGACCACTTTCACAGCCGTGCGGGTGACGAGCAAAACTTGCGTAGGTGTAGACCAGCGAGGCTCCAGATTCTTAGTCCGTTGAAAGTTCTTAATGCAGACCCAGTCACCGGGCAAAATGGTGTGACCTGGGTCCGTGGAGGCCTCTGGCAAAGCACTTTGTACCTGTTGATGAATAACACTTAATTTAGTAGTCAAATTATGTAAATAATCAATTAACAGAGGATATGGTATGTCAGAATATCTCTTGGGGCAAGGGACACCCCAAACATTAGCTGGGCGTCCAAATACCACTTCATATGGGCTAAGTCCCATACGAGAGTGTACAGTAGTTCTGGTTGACAAAAGAGCTAGGGGCAAGGCATCAGGCCAAGCAAGACCTGTACTGGCTTGAATCTTAGCTAGTTTAAGTTTGAGTGTACCATTACAACACTCAACCAAACCTGCTGACTGTGGATGGTTTGCCGCATGGAATTTTTGTCTGATACCCAGACCAGAACATACTTTCTGCATAATTTGACCCACAAATTCACTTCCATTGTCACTCCAGACAATTCGCGGCAAACCAAATCTGGGGAAGAACTCTTTAAGTCGCACCTTGGCAGTTGACAGAGCCGTGTTATCTTTCAGGGGGTAGGCCTCTATCCAGCGGGAAAAGGCACATACCACCACCAGAACATACTTAAGGTTGTTGCATCGATCCATATAAATGTAATCGATCTGCAACACTTTAAAAGGATATGACGGGGGAGAAAAATGACCTGCCGGAGTTGGGGTACCTTTTCCTGGGTTATGCATTAGACAAACAATGCAATGCTTAACCACGTTCTCTGCACATTTTGGAATTCCTTCATTCTGCCATACAGGAGCCAAGAGTTTACAAATGCCTTTCACACTAATGTGAGCTGGACCATGAGCCATAGTTACAACCGGCAATACATAAGCGTCCGGTAATAACCATCGCTGATGTTCCGAAAATTCCATCCAACAACCCGCCAAGTCCAACATTCCCTTACTTTCTTTCCACGTTCTTAATTCTTTCCCAGTTGCTTCTCCTTGAATCGTTTTCACACTCTCAATCGTGTCTTCACACATTCCAACTTCCCTAACCCAATTTGCAGGACCTGCCACATACATTCGACTAGCTGTATCTCTAGCTGTAGTTCTTGCTACTTCGTCTGCGAACACATTTCCATTACCCACATCATCTGTAACTTTCTTATTTGCGCTGCATTTTATGATTGCTATCTGTGAAGGTAAGGTAAGTGACTGAAGAAGATCAGTCACTAATTGACCATGCTGGATCTTTGTCCGTGAGAGGTAAATAATCCTCTCTCCCTCCATAACCTGCCAAAACTATGAGCAACACCAAAAACATACTGGTTGTCTGTGTACACATTCACTCTCTTTCCCTTTGCCAACACACATGCTCTAGTCAAGGCTATTAATTCAGCTTGCTTGGGCTGAATTATGTCCAATACGTGCCGTCTCAACAATTGTGCATAAGGTGGTGACAGCATAAGCAGACGTAGTCTCACCATTTGGAAGCTTGAAACAAGAACCGTCCATCCATAGGGTCCCATCCGGATCCTTGAGCGGAGTGTCCTTCAAATCAATCCTACCCTTCGTTTCTTCTTCGGTCCGAAGAAAACAATCATGTTTTTCCTGAACGTCTTTCTCATCTGGCAGTGGCAACAGTGTAGCTGGATTTAACGTGTTACATCTTTTGATGTACACATGACTCGCTAAAAGATGCTGTGTTCTAGTTCTGTTCAACAAGGTATCCACTGCATGTGGAACCATAACAATGAGTGTGTTATCAAACACTAATCCAGCAGATTGTCTGATAGAAATCGCTGCAGCTGCTGTAGCTCTAAGACAACTGGGCAAAGCTTTAGCTACTGGGTCTAGTGTAGCAGAGAAATAGGCACATGGCCTCTGCTTATCTCCAAATAACTGTGTCAAAACTGAAAATGCGCAACCCTCTCTCTCGTGAACGTACAGCGTAAAGGACTTGCTATAATCTGGGGTACCCAACACTGGAGCAGAACATAGAGCACGTAGGTCAACAAAGCTTTTCTGACATTCATCCCTCCAAGGGAGCGGATGTGGCGTATCTTTCAACGTTAATGCCAACAATGGTTTAGCCAAAAGTGAAAAATTAGGAATCCATTGTCTACAGTAGGAAGTGATACCCAAAAAGGCACGTACTTCTCTCTGCGTGGTGGGTACAGACATCTGTCCAATAGCATGAATACGTTCTGGGGTCAATCGCCTTCCCTCCTTCGACAAGAGATGACCGAGATAGGTAACCTCTTGGCGGGCATATTGCAACTTAGAGGGAGATACCTTATGATGTAGAGCAGACAAATGATGCAACAATGCAACAGTCACTTCCTTACACACATCTTCCGTATCAGCAGCCACCAACAAATCATCCACATACTGAATAGGTGTAGCACCAGGAGGCAAAGAAAAAGCATCAAGTTGTGATTTAAGAGCCTTGCTATAGATAGAGGGGCTTTCACAATAGCCTTGGGGAGCTCTCTTAAACCTAAATCTTCGGCCACCGAGAGAGAAACCAAAGATATCCCTACTTTCTTCAGCAATAGGAATACTAAAGAAAGCATTCTTGAGGTCAATAACCGAAAATCAAGCTGCCGAAGCAGGAATCATCGTCAACAAAGCTGTTTTTTTTTTTTAAGTTCAAGAGGATTTTATTGAGAAAAAAGAAGTTATACAAATAGTAAAACCAAATACAATATAAGTGATACATTCGGCCACAAGTTGAAAAAATACAAACAGGAGCTCAACTTGGGAAGTGAGAAAAATATCTGTGAATCAGATTAAAAAAGAAATCGATGAGAAATAGAGGATCTGAACCAATATAGGCCTTCCGCAAGTAAAAGCAAACCGTATCACTTTCTGATTTGAAAATGGGGACAAGGGAGGAAACAGAAGAAGAGAAAGATAAGTAGAAAAGCAGAGAAGATAGTAGCAGAAAAGATGAAAGGGAAGAGAGGACAGGAAAGCAGAAAGAAGAAAAAGAAGGATTCCCACAGAACTAACCCAATCTAGAACAAAGAACAGATAATAATTAGACAGACAAATCAACAGGGAACTGAGGGACCAACCCTTTCGAGGAGAGTTCCATATAATCATCCAAGGCTGTCCAAACCCCTTTAGAAATGGAAGGCGTAAGGTGTGCTAGATCGACCGAGGTGTGGGCACTGCGTAAAAAGGATATCCACGCCCACCACGTATGGTAAGAGACAGACGAAAAGGATTTCCATTCCATAAGAATGATTTTAACCGTAACAGTCAAGAGAAGATCTAGTAACTGTAATTCCAAAGGGTCCAAAGGGAGAGGGGTAGGAGAAGCCAAGGGGCCTAATAAGACTAAGGGAAAGGAGAGATGAAGTTCAATGTTAAAAATAAGAGATAAGTGTTTCTGAATGAGGTCCCAAAAAGGTTTAAGTAAGGAGCAGTGATAAAACATATGGGGAAAATCACCAGCCACCAAACCGCAACTCCAGCAGAGATCATCGTCTTTAAGGTTGAGCGAATGAAGACGTACAGGCGTCCAGTGGAGGAGATTGATCGAGAAAAACTTGGATTGCATAAGGGAGGGAGCTATTTTATTACGGAGAGCTAATTTACCAATGGATTGCCAAGCTTCGGATGAGATATGGTCCGTGATGTTATGATCAAAATGACGGGACCATTTTTGTTGTACAACCGTCTGATCAGGAAGCGAAGCAGAGGACAGAAATTTATATATTTTAGAGGCAACATGACCAGATTTGATCCAGATGTGGAAAAGCGAAATGGTGGAGGAGGAGGGGTGAAGACGGACTTTAGAGACGGCAACCTTGATTTTAAGAAAGGTATAAAAGTCGATATTTGTCAAAGAGTGTTTGTGAGCCAAGGAAGAGAACGGTAAGGGGTCACCAGAGTCACTATACAGATGTTGAACAAGAGAGATACCCTTTGCTGCCCAATATGCCATGAGGGTGGGAGAAATATTAAGCTTGATTTTGGAGTTTCTCCAAATAGAAGACCATCTAGTTTTATGCAGAGGAATGGCCGCCTTCCTATCTAATTTCTTGACCGCAGCAATTGTATCAATAATAATAGAGCGGGAAAACAAAATATGCAAAGACGATGTAGTACAAAAAGAGGCAATAGGTAAAGGTGATGCCAAATCCTGTTCTATGAGCAACCAAGAGGGAATATGACGAGGTGGAGGAGCGAACCACAACGCACCCTGAGAGGCCAAGAAAGCTGTTTGGTACTTCTCCCAATCAGGAAAGTTACATCCTCCCATATCACAGGGTCGACGCAAATATTTGTATGCTAAACGAGCTCGTTTACCATTCCATAGGAATTTAGATGTTAGAGCATCAATTTCTCGAAAGAAGGAATCAGACAATTTAAGCGGGAGCATGGAGGAAACAAAATTAATAATCGGCGTGATCATCATTTTTAGAGTTTGTAGGCGACCCCACCATGAGATATGTTTTGGAGACCATGTATCCAAAAGACTACGCACTTTGAGGAGAGTCTGAGATTCATTATAAGCCACAGTAGCATGAAGAGTAGAACAGAAATAAATTCCCAGATATTTGAGATGTTTATATTGCCACTTAAAACCAGCCAAACCCATATGAGCAGGAAAACAATAGGCATTTAAAGGGAACATCTCCGTCTTATCCTTATTGAGGGTGTAACCCGAGACCGTTGAAAACAAGGAGATGGTGTCAGAGATAGCAGGTATGGCCACGGCGATATCGTCCGAGAAAATTAGAACATCGTCCGCGTAAGCGGCAGTTTTAAGACAATGAGGGCCAAAAGAAAAACCTTTTATATCAGGGTGTAAGTCAATTAACCGAAGAAGAGGATCAATAGATAATAAAAATAAGAGAGGGGACAAGGGACATCCTTGTCTCGTACCCTGACGAAGATTAAAAAACGAAGACGTAGCACCATTAACTCTAATATTAGCTTTAGGTTGGGAATATAGGGACATTACCATATTAATGAAAGAGTCTCCGAGGTTATGCGCGCATAAAACAGCTCGGAGGAATGGCCAAGAAACCTTGTCGAAGGCCTTTTCCGCATCAAGGGCCAAGGCCGCAGCAGGGAGATGCGATCGCTTGGCAGCACCGATAATATGACAAAAAGTGCATATATTATCCCTTGCAAGACGACCTTTTACAAAACCAGTTTGGGAGGGATGCACCAGATGGGGAATAAAGGCTTCTAACCTTTTAGCTAGGATTTTAGCAAAAATCTTTGCTTCCATGTTTAGGAGGGAAATAGGACGGAAGTTTTTAGGATCCGAATGATCTTTCCCCTCCTTCGGAATTACAACAATAGTGGCTTCAGCAACCGAACCAGAAACAGATCCATCCTGAACAAAAGAATTAAAGACCGATTGTAACTTAGGGACAAGCGAAGGAAGAAATGTTTTATAAAATAATATTGGATAGCCATCAGGGCCAGGGGCTTTACCAGAACGTGTGGCCTTAATCGCAGCCACTATTTCTTCAGAAGAAATAGGGTCATTTAGAATAGAGCGATCTTCCTCAGAGACTGACTGAATCGGAATTGATTTTAAAAAATCTTGACATTGGTCAAAAGAGGATTGGTTAGAAGGAGTATATAATTTATTATAGAAGTCGCGAAAAACTTCAAGGATGTCTTCTGTTTGGAATTTTTTAGAGCCGGTGTGGTCCGTAATAGAAGAGATTTGCGAGGATTTAAAAGAACAATCTTGAAATTTTAAGGTAGCAGCCAGAAGTTTCCCAGCCCTATTCTTTAATAGTAGCTTCTTGGACTTTTGTGCTTGGACACCAATATGAGCCCTTTTAGTAACAATTGTATTATATTTGTACTTTAGGCATTTTAATTGTTGTAAACAAGACGGATCCTTAGTATGCCGGAAGGAGGCTTCAAGAGTTTTGATTTCAGAAGATAAATCTGTAAGTTCTTTTTTAATCGATGAGTTACGCTTGGACATACATTTGATAACCTGCCCCCGGAACGTGCATTTAAAAGAGTCCCATAAAACAATCGGGGAAGAGACAGATCCCTCATTTTCACGGAAAAAAGTATCTATAGCTGTAGAAAATTCAGCAACCTGGGAAGAGTCATGTAGTACTTCAGTATTTAGTCTCCATGAACGAGAACGTGGTTTAGGGGCAAAGGATGATAGCGTGAAACTGACCGCAGCATGATCAGAGACCACTATAGGGTGTATAAGCGGAGCGGAAGAAGATGAGACAAGAGAGGAGTGAACTAGGAGATAGTCAATACGAGAGAAGGAAGAGTGAGGCGAAGAGAAGAAAGAAAAATCACTACCAGTAGGATTATGAAGACGCCAGATATCCTGAAGATGGGAGATGGAACACATGTTAAGCATTTGTTTGTGGGATTTTGGAGGACGAAACTGAAATGAAGAATTCCTATCTAAGAGAGGGTCCATTGGTAAATTAAAATCGCCACCAACAATGAGATTACCAGCATGTGGGGTGTTATTCAATGTGGTGGTAATGGATTTCCAAAAAGTGGGGTCATCAGCGTTCGGAGCATAGATATTCATAACATATAAATCGTGCTGACCATCCGACAATTTAGATAACAGCCACCGACCCTCAGAATCATGATTAGAAGACATTATTGATAAACCAGAGTTCCTCGAGATTAAAGTAACAACCCCATTCCGTTTGCCAGAGGCATCAGAACAAGCAACATCCGACACCCAATCCTTCTTCAAAAACAAGGCTTCGCTATTAGTGATCTTGGACTCTTGAAAAAGAACCAAATCTGCAGAGAGAGACTTACAATAATCCAAAATTTTTGACCTCTTCACCGGATGATTCAACCCCTTAACATTGAGGGATAACACATTTAAGCCTGGCATGTAGAAAGAGAGGGGTAAACAGAAGACGACACTGATAATAGATAAAGAAAATACGCCATAAAGACAAGGGACCAACCATGAAACAAAAGAAATACGGTGGGAGCGTGCATGTGGGAGAACCAGGAGAAAAAAAGAGAAAGAAGAGATGACAAGAGAATAGAAAGGAGAAAGAAAAGAAGTAGGAGGGAAGGTCTAAAAAAGACCCATATCATGCAAGGGAGAACGTGGAGAAAGCGAGCAAGGGACCCGTACAAGGAGCAACAGTGGGTAAAAACAGTAGCCCAATTCTAAAATATAACAGCTGATAGCAGGAAAAACAGAACTGGTAACAAGGAACAAGTACTATCGGAAGACATCGTTACAATGTAAAGAATAAAATTGATAAAGAAAGAGTGCTACATTGCAGTGTAGGTAAAAAACACCACCTAGCGAACGAGCTAATTAGAATACGTCACAATAATAGAATAAATAACAACAAAAACTCATATGAGAAAAAGCCTAAACAGTATATAAAATTGAAGTGAATAAAATATATATCGTAAAAGATAACCACATATTTAAAGAACAAACTCTAACAGCATACGTCAGTACTATGAAGTTGAATTATAGAAGTAAGAAAATAGCGATGTATGAGAAAGGAACTGTCAAAAAACAGCACCGTAAATGAATAAAAGAGAGAGAGAATAGAAATAGAGGAACAAGAGAAATAAATATCAAACCTAATACTGAAGAAAACTACACCAAATATAATATACCAATATCTTAGCAGTAGATATATGTATAATGAATAAGATTAGTAAAATAAGTAATAACACAGTAAATATATAAGGTACATCCTAAACAGTAGATAAATGCAAGGCATATAATATACTCATAGTAAAAGATAACATCATAAATGAGGAAAAGGCATACCTGTATAGGATAAGAATAAGAAAGTCAGATATAGAAGGAAAAAAGTAGAAATGTAAGGGAGCAGATATGGAGAGAAAGAGGGGAAATGGTATATAAAAAGAAAGAGAAAAAAAACCCGTACTAGAGAAAAGAAAGAAAGGTTAGAGAAGTGAGTAGGAGGAACAGAAAAGGACGACAGCTAAGAACTAACAGAGCGAGAAAGTGGATAGGAGTAGAATACAGGAGAAGAAAACAGTGGAAAGACAAAAAGCGTTCACACAGAAAAAGAAAAACATACGGAGAAGAGAGATAAAACCGAGAGCAACATGAAGAAAAAGAAGAGCAGAAGTAGCACGAACAAAGCAAGAAGGAGAGACCGGCAAAGAAGCCAGCTGGAGAGAGATTAGAAAGCATGCAGTCAGAAAAATACAACCAGAAACAAACAATAAACAGCTCAAGTTCCCAAAGAACCAGGAGTCTGCGAAGTTGCTCTTTGGATTTCCATCTCTATCTCGTAAAAGTCAATATAACATTAGCCTATCAGGAAGAACAGGAAGAGAAAAACATAAGAATATAGAAAGCCACCCTAAAGGAAACCGAAGGAGACAGTTCAAGTGCCCGAGGCACCAGGATCCTGTGAAGTCGCCCTCTGAATCTCCATCTGTATCTCCATCTGATTATCCAGGAAGGTAGCTAAGTCCGTCGGCTCATCGAAGATTCTGGAACGTCCTTTGTAGGAGATGCGGAATTTGGAAGGACCAGCAAAGGAAAAGGGAATGTTCATCTCAGAGAGACGTTTTCTCAGATTAAGGAAGCCCTTCCTTCTTATGACTGTGTCCCTGGCAAAGTCTTGAGAGATTGAAATCCGATGACCTTCCCAAACAACATTTTTAGTCTTACGCATGTGAGCAAGAATTTGTTCCGTATGTTGATGACGCAGTGGCTTAAAAATTATTGCTCTCGGCTGGGTGGCAGACTTAGAACGAAAAGTAGGAACACAATGTGCTCTTTCTATCTCAAAGTCTCTCTGAAATGAGATTTGTAAAGTATCAGGAAGCCAATGGTACAAAAACTCAATCATAGAGGAAGATGATTTCTCTGCATCTTCCGGCAGGCCAGAAATGCGTAGGTTAGATCTACGATTACGGTCCTCCTGCTCAGTGAGATCTTTACGCAAAGCCGCCATTGAACGCTCCAAGTGGCTGAGAGACTTGGTTTGCTTCTGTATAGTATCCTCAGAGGAACTTATACGTGACTCAGTGGCCGACACTCGAAGAGAAAGGGCTTTGAAGTCATTCCTAATGGCGGACACCTCTACTTGCAGTAAGTCCGTATTAGTTTTTGTAGATTGGGCAATATCATGCACCTCATTAAGGCGCGCTAATATCGCGTCAAGAGTAGATGTGGTGTCTGACTGAACAGTCTCAGGTGTAGGGGACAATGACTTAAGGCGTTTAAGCGAAGCGCCAGCATCCTTTGGGTCCTTATGAGTTGTGGACCGGCCCATACTTGCAGCCATGAGAGACAGACTCTGTGAAAAAAAATACACAGCCACTTGAGAAAAAAAAAACTGCGTAGTTGCACCCTCAAAAAAGAAATACAACACGCCAGACGGTAGGAGCGCTAAATCAATGACATTGGCGGACTTATATGACGAGCAGGCATCAAAATGAATGGCAGAGCCTCTTATAAATCAAGAGGTCACAGCAAGAACATTGTGAGGAAAAAGCAGTTCCAGTCACAGAGAGCAGTGCTGAAGAAAGAGAGAGCCTGCAACACAGTATCTAGCCACGTAGCACAAAGAGCATAAAAAGGGAAAAAAAAGATGTTACCAGTTCAGCGCCGTTAGGAATAGTTGCCAGAGTACCCCCACATCGGCAATAGTGTAGCAAAACAGCACATTTGATGATAAGGCGCCGGCTCCGTCACCAGCGGTAAGATGGCGGCCACCTGTGAGGAGATCCAGCGTCAGTGCAGCTGACCGGGGAAAAACATGCAGCCGTCCGGCCGAAATCGCCGAAAAAGGTATCCGTCAACTCACGTCACCTTCCGGCCCCCGGAAAATGTCATTCTAGTGAAAAAGGGCATTCGGGAAGCGGCTGGTAACCTCCGACAGCTCCCGCTCGCTTAAGAGCTCAAGCGCGGCACGCCATGTTCCAGCGGCGCGCAAGCCACGCCCCCTCATCGTCAACAAAGCTGTAATGTCCGGAACAACAGGAAACTGTGGCACAACAATTTTATTGACCTCTCTAAGGTCAATAACAAATTGATAGACAGGAGGCTGCGAAGGATCAGTTATTTTAAGGATAAGAAGAACGGGACTGTTACAAACATTGCCTCTCCTCTCTTCAACCACACCTTTCTGAATGAAATCATCGACAATAGCCAAAAGTGCTCTTTCTCCATCACTGGAGATACGGTATTGGGGAATGCGTGGCATCTTCACATTCTCTTTAATAGTAACAACATACGGTGGGATCGCAAGACAACCCACGTCATTTGGGCCTGTAGCCCAAAGACTTTCAGGAAGAGAAAGCAACTCAGATGGGAATTCGTCCTGAGACAGATACACGGAAGATGTCATTTTCTTTCCCAATGTAAGATGCACACCCGAAGGGGAACAGTACAATGTTGCATGTAATCTTTTTAACAAATCCAAACCCAGCAAGTTCTCACCGCAACCAGTTGTCAGAATAAGCGGAGCATTCAAATCATAAGGACCAATTGAAACAGGCAAGGGACAAGAAACCGGATTACGAACTGGGGTGCCAGAAAATCCTACAGAAGTATTTATTAAGCCAGACAAAGGTGCCACAGGGAGTTTAGCATGCATAATAGACCTTCTCATTGCACCAGTATCCAAAAGAAACAGTTCTGAAACACCCATAGTATTGATCGTGAAATATGGCCCATTTTGATCTACTGGAATCGACACAACTCCCTCACTTCGTCCATGGCTGTCCTATTCAATCTGAAAATCATCAGCCCTGTCTTCACAATAATCGTCATTATAATACTGCGTGGACTGAACTCTCGTGGAGCAGATATCCCATTATTACGCTGTAATAAAACCGGACAACTATTCTTGAAATGTCCCTCTTCTCTACAATACGCACATTGATTAGTACCCAACGGAAGACGTGGCGTGAAATACTCGGGTTTCTGAAACACCTTCTGAAACAGCGGGGGTTAAGAAAACTGAGGCTGTGCAGAACGTGGAGGATAAGCTTGCTGTAAAAGAACCTTCATTTTCAAATCTTTATTTTTCTTCTCTTGTTTCTCTTTCTCCTCCTTATCTCTATTCTCATAATATTGTGCAGTAGCCAGTATTTTAGCAGGGGAAGAGACAGCCCATGCACTTTCAGAACTCTTTAGTTTATTGGACAATTCAGGAAGCAAGTTGTATACAAACTTATCCACAAACAACCGCTGGCCACCCTCTGCACTCAAATCCTGACCACTATGATCAATAAACGTCTCCTCAAAACGGGTGAAGAAATCCGAAACGCTTTTATCTTTCCTGTGCTTGCATGCGGCCAGCTTATCCCAATTAACTCGCACCACGGGCATCATAGTTTTCATTAATTCAATTATTCTGCCTGGTAGGGCCGTAATCAGATCATCGGGTTGCGCACCACCCACTTGACCTGCATCAGCAGGTCTAATAGCAGCCCAATCACCGCCTTACTCAGCATTATGATTCTCCCTACGGATCCGTGCCCACAATGCTTGTGGAACAACATTCCCAAACAACATATCAATATCGGCCAAATTCATAATACAAGCGTCAACTGTTTGAGACAACTCCTTATAATATCCAGCCGGATTTTTACGCGGGTTCGGAAGAGTTTGTTTAAGCGTCAATACACCAGACCTTTTCCAGGGTTCGTGAACCCATATACGCTGAAAATGAGCAGGGACAGCAGGCAGACCAACTACTGCGTCCCTCCATACGGGAGGAACTTCACGCATCGGATAATTCTTAACGCCTTTGGTTTTGGTAGGATCAGTCTCGGAAAGAGACAAAGATAAAAAACATTGTTCGAAACGCAATGAGTTTATTCACCGCGTATGCGGCTCGTGGCCCTACAATAAAGCCTTTATCGAAATTGGCTTGTAACTTCAATAGCTCAGAAGGAACTATATCTAACCCCATATCTTCCCAACCTTTAATAAGAGTCTGACACATGACATTAAAAACATATCTCTGTGTGGGCTCTACCCATTGGTGAAAAGAACTCATAATATCTTCTGTACTATAGTCCAGTCCTCTCTCGATCCATTTACGAGCGAGGGAACCCAAAACTACTTTCTCGTCCAGGAGAGGAAGTTGACAATGGGATTGTCATCTAGAAAAAGCTGGAGACAGATTCAAAGATCTGAGAAGAGGAGAAAAGTAATTGGAGACAGCATCAGCTAATCTCTTATGCGACGTAGGGGAATCCCTCGAGAGAATGGGAAGCAATACAGAAGTAGAAGGTAATGGAGACTGAAATGTAGTCGGCTGAGGAACAAAAGTGGGAATTGGTAGAGGTGGGGGCTGAATTGTAGGCTGTAAAGACGGAGCGAAAACAGGCAGGGAAACATTAACGGGCTGAGCCGGTTGCTGAATAATCGGCAATTGAGCAACCACTGGTTGAGCAATAGGAGGGGGCAACAAAGGTGCAGTAGGATTTTGGGCATAGGGCGGAGGTGAATTCAATAAACAAGACATTAAGGAATCTTCTTCTAATTCCTTACTCTTATCTGAAGAGGAAGTAGGCAACACCGGATAGCATCTATCTATCGCCATGCGATGCTGTCTTTCTGATATTTCATTCGCACCATCTGTTTCATTATTTTTAAACTGTTGAGCGGCCTCTATAATGGACATGTATTGTGCCTTCTTATCCTTTTTCGCTTGCTTAATTTCCTTTTGTTTGGCTTCTTTACGCCAAAGGTGGAAAGAGTCAAACATTGCCGGCCGGGCTTTTAGTTTAAACAGGATCGTTTCCAAATTATCTAGTATGGCGGAGTCAAAACTACCATTTGGGGGCCATCTCAAAACAGACACAATTTTACGTGTATCGGACCCACGTCTCATTAAAGGTAATGGGACCAATGCCATGTTTAGAATAGAGCTCATAAGTGGGAGTTCCAACTGGAGGAATTGGACATGAATCTTCCAACTGGGAATCCCTCGTACAACCTAAACAACAAATTCTTTTAAACTTACTCAATCCAGGCATTGTTACTTCTCTAGACTATTCGCAAACAACAAGGGGTATAAATCAATGAAACAGTACAAACGTACTCACCCCTTGGCTTCAGTTATTGCAATGACTGAATCGAAAACCCAAAAACAGAACAAAGCAAGGAATTGTGGGAGCGACCCACCAAATACTTAACTAAGGATCGCCCTACACCAGCGAAGGTCCGTCTATCGTCTCGCTTTACCAAACATCATCAGAAGGGTCCAAGGCAGGGCGACAGTCAGGGCAGCAGTCTTCAGTAGCCGTCGGAAAGGAGTAGCCGCGCTGTCAAAGACCTTCGGTCCACTTGCGACATACAGGGGTCGATCACAAGGTGCGCGTCCTCCAGAATTTTCTTGCGGGGCTCCTCACGTCCCTCGGGCTTAACCGCTACCTCTGAAGTCGCCCTACGTTGGGCGCCAGTTGGAGAACCGCAGCCTTAGGGCCCGGTGGTGCAGGGTACGCCTAAAATCCCCGGGATTCACCTGCCTTGTCAAATACAGAGACACGGACTCTTCGTCTGGTGTAGAGGATGATATTTATTAGCTGCAGCTAGTACAGTGGTCTTAGAAGTCGTCAGTATAACGAGGTTCAAAAGAGACTGCCACTTAACTCCGTGGCACACAGGTTTATATATGATACAATACAATGCAAAAATGCAATCATACAAGAGCAGGAGACATAAACAAACGTTATAGACAATGCTTTAAGCCCAAAGTAACTCAAGTTTCCCGGTTGTGTTTGTTACTCGACCCCTTGAGTAAATTATGGAGTGAATCCACACAATTCGATTTACAAGCAGAGAAAACACAGCTGTATGTGTTTCAAGAGTAGTCGTGAAACAGGAGAAAACATGAGACATGTAGCGAAGGACAGCAGATAAGATAACCTGGAGGAAAGAATGGTGTGAGCCAACAAATAGTCCGGACGGGGATTTAATCAGCTCAGACAGGAATTAGTGTATTCGGCCAGACCCTGACACTTGTTAGTAAACATAAGTGAAGAAGCCACCTGACACGTGAAATGCAGAAAACAACAAAAACATCGCGTTCGCCGCGCTGCCTGAATGAGGGCAACACAAGATGGCGGCGATTACAAAATGAAGGCTGAGCACGAACGAATTCGTAATTTACAGAACCTCAGACTGTTGGAAGACTCAATGACCCCTAAAGCAAACATCTTGGAGATTTCCTCCTTAATGTAAGCCCTAACCTTGTCAGTCACTCTGTAAGCCTTGTGCTTCACAGGAGGACTGTCACCAGTGTCCACATCATGGACGCACCAATCTGTGACACCAGGAACCAAGGAAAATAGATCAGAGAATTGTCCCAACAGTTGGTGACAATCTTGCTGCTGTTCAGGGGTCAGTGTTGCAGAGAGGCTGACACAATCCACTGACCCATCTTGCTCTGCTGCAGACAGGAGTAACGAAGAGGCTCGGTCTCCTCCTCCATTTCATCATCTGTCGCTAGGAGCATGCCCACTTCGGACCTTTCTAAGTGGGGCTTCAGGCGGTTAACATGAAGGACCCTCAAAGGGTTCCTTGGAGACCGCAAGGTCACCAGGTTGGTGACATCACTCTTGCGCTCCACCACCTCATATGGACCAGTCCACCTGTCTTGGAGCGCACAAGGCTCCACAGGGGCCATGACCCAAACTTTCTGTCCAGGCTGAAGCTCAATCAGAGTGGCATTCTGATCGTACCACCGCTTCATCTCTTCCTGGCTGGCTTCCAGATTCGCCTGAGCGAGATCCCTGAAACGCCTGGTTTGGTTTCTGAAGGCCAGCATGTAGCTATATACATCCTGGGGAGGTTTCCTAGGAGATTGCTCCCAGCCTTCCTTTACCAAACTCAAAGGTCCTCTTACCGGGTGACCATACAAAAGCTCAAAGGGGCTGAACCCTAGAGACTTCTGCGGCACCTCTCAGTAGGCAAACAGAAGGCGTGGCAAGAGGACGTCCCACTTACGCCTCATTGGTTCTTCAAGACCCATGATCCTGCCCTTAAGGGTCCGGTTAAATCTTTCAACCAGCCCATTACCTTGTGGGTGGTAAGGAGTGGTGAACTTGTAGGTAACACCACACTCCTTCCACAGAGACTTCATATAATTGGAAATGAAGTTTGTACCTCGGTCAGACACAACCTCTCTGGGGAACCCCACACGGGAGAAAATCCCCATCAATGCACGTCCCACCACGGGGGCCGTCACTGTCCTGAGTGGAATGGCTTCCGGGTACCGGGTAGCATGGTCCACTAAGACCAGGATAAACCTGTTGCCCATGGCTGTATTGGGGTCCAGTGGCCCCACAATGTCAATGCCCACCCGTTCAAAGGGGGTACTGACTACGGGAAAAGGTTGGAGAGGGGCCTTGTGCCTCCTTCCACTTTTCCCACGTCCTACAATGAGTATCTGAACTCTTTCTCATCTGGGGATAATACAAGTGGGAGACACGCCTTTCAAGGGTCTTGTTCTGCCCCAGATGACCAGCTAACGGAACATCATGAGCCAAACCCAGTAGGAAGGCTCTGAAGCGCTGGAGTACCACCAGCACACGGGCTGACCCAGGCTCAGCAACCTTAGGCTCGCTATACAGGAGATCATTCTCCCAGTAGATCCAATGTGATCCAGACTGGTCACCTGCTGCCTGGTTTGTGGCCTGTTGCCTCAAACCTACAAGAGAAGGGCACTTCTTTTGCTCTTCACAAAATTCTTCCCTGGAGGGACCCCCTTCTTGCTGCCAGTGGGTCAGCTCAGGTAGGTTCCCAAGTTCAGAAACGTGCTCACTAGTGGGTTTCATGGCATCCCCCTCAGGGTCTACCTCCTCCTGGACCGTGGAGGCCCTGACCTCTTCTCTTTAAGGCAGATCCCTGGGCCATATTTTCAGGCTCCAGGGTCTCTTGAACACCCTTAGCTGCCATAGACTGAGTGGTCACACATGCCCACTCAGGCAGACCCAACATCTCCAAATGCGCCTTCCTCTCCACCTTAGCCCAAGGGGAGCTTTCTAAATCATTGCCTAACAGACAATCAACAGGCATGGAAGGCCTCACAGCTACTTGAAGAGTACCAGAGACCCCCCCCCCCCCACTGAAAGGGAACCTGAGCCACCTTGCAATGGCTCTCTGTGTTGTCAGCGGCAACAACTGGGAAGAATGCATGAGGGACTACCTGCTCCTCAGAGAACAAGTGACACTTGAAAGCTGTCACACTCGCTCCTGTGTCTCTGAGAGCCTCCACTCTATGGCCATTGATGGTCACCCACTGCCTGTATTTATTAGTGTTATCAGGTAGCTGAGCTCTAGGGACCATCTCAAAATCTCCTAATGAGACAAGGGACCTTTCTGCCGGACCCCACCCACCTTGGGCACCCATCTCCTCCCCACCCAGGGCTGCACTGGCCATCTGACGGGGTGGTGCACGGGGTGGCACATACTGTCCTTTCTGAGGACACTGGGGATCATACCAACGGTGTCCCACCTGCTTACACTGAAAGCAGGTAACAGGCCCACTATGAACAGGTTGACTTCTTTTCAGGGGGAGGCTGGGAACCCATACCCTGGTTCCCTTGGGAATTACTTTGGAGACCTTTTTGGAACTCCCTCTGTTTACCCTTGTCCCCCCCACTCTTTTGCTGGGGACCCTGCCCACCTTTGGCGGAGTCTCCCACAAGACCCTTGTGGACCCTGGTACTGACCCAGTGGTCTGCCT
Source organism: Lissotriton helveticus (assembly GCF_964261635.1). NCBI lineage: Eukaryota > Metazoa > Chordata > Amphibia > Caudata > Salamandridae > Lissotriton > Lissotriton helveticus. Next base: position 1,069,996,996 of record NC_136069.1, on the reverse strand, counting down.
CCTCAGCAAGCTTTCTAGGATTAGTCAACTTGCTATCAACAAGGTGCTGGCGTAGCTCTGGAAAACAATTAGCAGATGAGTGCTCCCTGGCAATCAAATCATATAGAGCTGAAAAATTATCAACATTGCTACCCCTCACCCAACCATCCATGGCTCTGCAAAAGAAAGACACATATTCTACCCAAATGGTTCCCTCCAGTTTCTTACAATACCTAAACCTCTGTCTATAGAGCTCGGGAGTTAACCCATACCTTGCCATCAGTGCTTCCTTCATGTGGTTATAAGACATCCTATGCTCCCTGGGCAGGTCTAATAAAGTGTCCCTACCTTCAGTGACAAAGCGGCCCCACAACCCCGCTCCCCAATCCTTCTCAGGGACCCGGTGGGTCAACATTGCTATCTCATAGGCTGCAAACCACTGACCAATATCTTCACCTTTGTGAAAATCTTTGATGACATCCTTGGGAATATGTACCCTGCCTTCTGAAGGCACAGATGGTGCGCTGCCACCAGAGAAATTGATCTCTAAGCCCTTGGCCTTGATCTCTAACTCCCTCAACATTCTCTCATGCTCCATTCTCATTCTCTCTCTTTCCAAAGACAACCTGTTATTCTCTGCTTCTCTCTGACCCTCCATCTTAAGCTTAGCCAACTCCAGCTTCAGTGCTCTATTTCTCTCCCTGTCTTCCAGTTGTCTGGGGGACAGGTCTTTGGAAGAGATGCTGCTGCCAGGTGGGGTTGGCACCCCTCCCCAGGCTGGAAATTCTTGCCCATCAATTTGCCCATCTGCATCCCCAACAAGCTCCACAACAAGATCAGGGACATTTCTGGCTTCTACCCAGGCCCTCAGCACCTTTTGGTAGTCTTCCTTTTTAGAAATGCCTGGTGTAGCAACTTTCAATTTCGTGCAGAGATACTTGAGCTGTTTCACAGTGTAGGTTTCCAACCTCTCTTCCTCAAAATCAAGATCCATAGATGCAACAGATGCTGGTTTACTCGTGGTAGTAAGAATTGGGAGTCTTTAGAGAAAATAACAGTTCCAAGGAAAAAGGATTCTATCAAAAAAAAGTATGTGGTCGCGTTTGGTCTGCACTCACTAGTAGTGTACACCAATTACTGTATATGAAACACAAATGCAAAGTCCAAATCCTCACTGCTGACCAACAATGTTATTTCTGTGGGTCTCTAGTTGGCAATGGTTATCACCTTTGTCCAAATAGGGACCCTTACTTCTAAGTCAGGACAAGGCGATTACTTTCCTTCATAACCCCTGCTCACCCCCTTGGTAGCTTGGCACGAGCAGACAGTCTTATCTCAGAGGCAGTGTGTTAAGCATTTGTGAATATACCCAGTAATACAGTGATAATACTACAGATGGACACAACACAGGTTTTATAAAAATAAGTATTCTTTATATAGACTTAAACACAAGACCACAAACGACAAAAATCCACAATACTGTACTAAAGGTTACTTAAAAGATGATAAAAGTCTCTTAATTCAAGTTGATGGTAAATGCGACAAAGTTCTCAACAAAGTTCTTGGATGCGACACGCAAAGTGAACAACAGGCTCGCAAAAGGGGAGCTGCGTCGGTTCCGTGACCCGGGGGAACGATTGCGTCCTTCCTCAATGCTTGCGCAGAGTAGGGGACTCGTCGTGAGCGTTACCGGTGCGGAGGTGATGCGTAGATTCTCGTCCTGTTGCGGTGCGCAAGATGGCGCCTTGATGCGATGCAATGTCGATGCGATGATCCAGTTGCGATGTGAGAAGATGGCGCCCTTGATGCGGCGATGCGATGACAATGCGATGACGCCCTGGCAGCCTTGCGACGACTCTGTACTTTGGAGCCACGACAGGCCCTGCGATGCGCTTCTCCGGCGATGCGATGACAACTCTCTTGATGCGTCGCGCTTCTCATGGCGATGCGACAGCAGACAGCTTTGATGAACACACGCTTCCAGGGAGATGCGACGAACTCTCGCTTCTCCGGCGTTGCGATGATTTCAGCTCCGGCGGCGACACGCTTCTTCTCGATGCGTCGCTCTTTCAGCTCCCAGCGGCACGCAAGTGACTGGAGTCAGAATTCCGAGCAAGGAAATTCAGGAGGGAGCTGGAGGTGAAGTCTTTTGGCCCTGAGACTTCAGCAGGAGGCAAGCACAGTTCAAGCCCTTGGAGAATATTCTGTAGATGAAAGTCCTTACAAAGTTCCTTCTCCTTTCCCTTGGCAATGAAGCAACCACTGCAGGCCAACCCAGCAAACAGCACACTGGCAGAGGGGCAGTCCAAACTTCTGCAGCTTCCTTGGTTCTTCTCTTTGGAAGAAAGGTTTCTTGTTCCATAAGTGATCTAAAGTCTGTGGGACTCGGTCCCAATATTTATACCAACAAATCCTTTGTTCTCTGAAGGCAGAAAGGCCTCTGCCTAGTTTAAACCAGTTCCTGAGCACTGTGTTTACATGACTCTTCTCTTCCTTTCACTGTGCAAGGCAGAAACATCAGACGCCCCAGAGGAGGTGGAGCCAGCACAGGGGAGGGATGATGCAGCTCTGGAGTACTCTGTTGACAGGATTCCCCTTCTCCTTTCACTGTGCAGGGCAGAGACATCAAACAAGCAACAGGGGGTGGAGCCAGCATTGTGGAGGGAAGGCCCAGCCCTATTCAGGTCCCAGGTGCACTCTCCCCCTCCCATCTGGAGGTAAATCTCCCTATTCACCACTGGGCTGTCCCAGACTGTCTGCTGGAATTTCCCCAGCCCTGTCACACACAAACCCAGACAAGGAATACACAAGTCAGCAGAGGCGGGCTCAAATGGTTAGGCAAGCAAATGCCTACTTTCTAAAAGTGGTATTTGCAACCACAGAATATTAAAATAAACTTTACTAAAAGATGTATCTTACTATTCTGAGTTCAGGCATACTAAACTCGAATTTCTACCATGTTCCCTGAGTCAGTTAGGATTGTAGGGATGTAACAATCTTCACTGCCATTCTAGTCTATGAGAACAGGTAGCCTTCAATAGTGAAAAACGAAAATGGCTGTAATACACTCCTAGAACATGCTACACACATCAGAGCATGTCCTACCTTATACTTACAATGCACCCTGCCCTTGGGCCTACCATAGGGGTGTCTAATATGAAGCAAAGGGAAGTTTTAGGGACTGGCAAGTGGGTGCACTTGGCCAAGTCGACATGGTAGTCACAGACTACACACAGGCCTTGCAATGGCAGGCCTGAGACACATTTTACAAGCTGCTTCTGTGGGTGGCACAACCAGTGCTGCAAGCCCACCAGCAGCATTTGCTCTACAAGCCTGGGCACACATGGTGCACTGTACTAGGGGCTGAAAGTAGATCAAATAAGCCAATCATGGAATCCAATCAGTATATTAATTTAACATAGGGAGCACTTGCACTGTGGCACTGATTAGCAGTGGCACAGGGCCCAAAACATACGCCCAGCAAAAATATGTCAAAACAGAGAAGGCAATCCGTCAAATATGGAAGGGAGACTCACGCCAACGATGTCAGGTCTAACAATGCAGATCTCCCTATTCACCACCGGGCAGACACATCCTGGCTCCTGGAGCCAAGCACACCATCCAGCCCCTGTCAATCACAAGCCAGACTGCACTCCACATCAGACAGGCAGACACACTGCGCACAGAAATGCCAACTTCTAAAAGTGGCACCTCTCCACCAGTCACAATAAATCTGCGCACACCATTGAGCAGCATTTATTCTCATGAGTTTGCACATACTAAACTCGCCCCTGCACTCCTCTCATACCAGCAACAACCATGAACACACATATCCCCCATGCATTCCTATGGAAGGCAGGCCAACCTCACCACATGCACTCAGAGTGCACACGCACTTTACACTGGGACACAGTGCTAAAGTGCGCAGAAGCCAAAAACTACTTCTATCAGGTCACATTGAAAGGCAAAAAGTTTAGGGGTGAACCTGCCACAAGGGCCTAGCCCAACAATCACCCCAACAGGGGTCTCTCTGTGGTAGAACAACTCCAAAGTTGTATAAGCCCCGGCTGGAAGAGTGCCAAAACACTAAAAACTAAAACAGCCAGGTCTTTAGAGATGTTATTAACTGTTTAAAATTAGTGCATGGGCATAATTGCAAAGGAAGCTGATTCCAGTGCTGGGGGCTAAATGTGAGAATGAACGGCCCCCATACCCGGTGATACGAATACGCCAGGGACATAGTAAGCGTTTCCCACTCGATCTTACCAGTGCCAGTTTGCCCCACAGATAGGACGGCCCACTTCCATTCAAACCTTTATGGACAAAGCAGAGGAGTTTGAACATGCCACATTTTTTTATAGGCAGCCAGTGAAGGATTTTGAGAATGGGTACTGAGGGCGAGCATGGCGTAAGATGACTAGTTATCAGGGCTGCAGGGTTTTGAAAATCCTTGTGTTTGGAAAACAGTCCTTCGTTCACGGCAACTATTAAAGTATTCCCATAGTTAAGGTGACTAATTATGAGGGCCTGGACTAGGGATTTCATAGCCTGCAACAACAGCCACCGGAAGACCTTCCTGAGAAGAAGCATGACTCCAAAACTGTTTCCCACAATTGCATTCACATGTTTCCTCATAGAGAGGTTTTCATCAACCAGAATCCCTAAATTACTTACTGACACTCCAGGGATAGGAGCCAGGCCAAAACTCTGCGGCCACCAGTTCTTTGACCTCACGGAGTTGGCTTTTCCAAAGCGCACAGGCTCAGTTTTGCTTGTGTTTAGCTGGACTGCATCCAAGAGGTAATCTTCTCCATACAATTAGAGAATCTTTCTTTGGTAGAGTCCAGATTAGGTCCCATTGTGATGACAACTCGGGTGTCATCTGCATGGGAGATGACCTCAAACCCAAATGACTTTATCTCTTGGGCCAATGGGGTCAGATATGTTGAAAAGTGTGGGACTCAAAGGAGACGTTTGCAGTAGTTCCCAGTTGAAGGCTATGGTATGAGAGCAAAAGGAACTTAGCTGTACCGCAAGAGAGCACTCACTCAAGAAATTTCTCAACCACCTTAAAGGCTTCCCCCAAACACCTATCTCCTCCAGTCTTTAAATCAGGACTGAATGGGAGATAACGTCGAAAGCAGCAGAAAGGTCTAATAGCACCAGCATCGCTAAGTGCCCTTCATCTAAGGAAAGTCTTATCTAAGACTTTCGCCAGTGCCGTTTCCTTGCTAAAAGCAGCTCGAAAGCCAGAGTGGGAGGGATCAAGCAGGGAATACCTTTCCAGAAAAGCTGCTAGTTAGGAATTCACCAGTGTTTCCATTACCTTACCAATAAAAGGAAGTATTGATATAGTCTGAAGTTTGCTAATACTTTAGGATCAGCTGAGGATTTTTTAAAAATAGATTGGGCACTCATGATTTCCACTTGTGCGGGACTTTTTCCAGGCTAAAGGAGAGGTTAAATAGCTGAGTGAGGGACAGAAGGAGAACTGGTGCCACCATATAGGGAGGTGCTAAGTCCTCTGGTGATCCCGACTTAATTCCATTTAGCAGTATTTTGATTTGGCATGGGGACACTATATGAAACTCCTCCAAGAGAGCAGGGTGAGATGTTTCTGTGGGGGTACAAACTACAATAGTTGCCTGTGTAGTCTTTTTTACAAAAGAACTGTAAATTCTGACAATTATTTCGTCAAAATAATTGGCAAGCTCCTGAGTAAGGGCCCGCAAGACTTCAACAGGTTCAGCTCAGGTTATAGGATTAGTACATTCTTAAAGTATCTTGTACAATGCTTTAGCAGAATTACCTGCTTTGTTAATTCTCTTCACAATGTGAACCCTTCTTGCTGTTCTTAAAATGTTGTGGTAAATTCTTAAAGCCATATTATAAATTAGTTTGTCTTCAAGAGATTATGAGGTCCTCAGTTTGCGTTCCAATTTCCTGCACACAAATGTTTTCTTCTTTAAACAGTCCGTAAACCATGGGGCCAACCTGGGTTTTGATTTAGAAAGTTCTGATTTAAAGGGGAAAATTTTATCAAATGTTTGAAAAATGGCACTCTCAAAAAGGGAGAAGATAATGAGTTGTAAAGGGGGAAAGCACCACTTTCCTCCAAGACGTGAATGACCTCCATGTTTCTGTTCTTACATTGTGGGGCCTTCCCATACCAAGTTAAAACAGAGGGGTTAGAGCATAGGCATTTCTAACTTGTTGCACAACTTTGAACAGACCAACTTTGCGCAGGCCTTCCACCACCAATGGAGCCACTGGTAGGTGAAAGGCAGGGCAGGTACACATGGTGTTCTATGCCCAGGTAGTGAAGAAGCCCCATGTGGGATTTCCCTACTGAGGAGGTCAGCTATGCCCATGGGACAACACCAGGGTGCTGCTGATTCTCTTTTAGTGGCCCTTAGGGCCCGGGGCACTTTCCTACTGTACATTTAGTGTGGAAATGTGAGCGCCCTTCCTACAGATGTTAGGGAGTGGTTCTGAAAGGGTGTTTCTAAAAATAGGTCAGGTCTGCCATAGCAGGCCTGGACGTGCAAGCATCTGCACCCATGATGTTTTAAATATGTATTCAGCCTGCCATTGCAGTCTGGTGTGTGGGCACCAGTGGTGTTTTCAAACATGTGTCAAGCCTGCCTTTGCAGGGCTGTGTTTGCGAAATTGCACTTATGTTCAGGCTGCCCTTTCTAAACTAATGGTCAAGTCTGAGGGTACCATTCATTAACATTGGCGCATCCCTTGGGTAAGTCCTGAGGGGTGAAGCATATGGTAGGTGAAAGGCAGGGTGGGTACACAGGTGGGTACCCTACCAAGATAGTGAAGAATACTCATGTGTGCTTTAACCACTTATGAGGTTTGCTCTTCCCATACGTCAACAAGGGGGAATAGGTGAAATTACTTCAGGCTGCAATAAAACATTGCAGGGGAGTAGCCCCATCATGTTTCCTATCATTGGATTCACAATGATAAACCCACTCCTGTGGTTAAGGTGGTTTTGTTATTAAGAGCTTAGAAATGCCTCTGCTAGAAAGTGGCTATTTCTCTGTTCTAAAACTTTGTGTGCCTTTCAGCTTGATTCCAGTCCACACTGGAGGCTGGGGAAGCACGTCTGAATTTCCCAGTGATAGCTATAAACCTTGGGCATGCAACTGGAATTACAGACCTCTGCCATTTGACGGCCTAAGTGAATAGATTAGAGGGAGATGTTTTGACACTTGGCCTCTGGGAGCCAGTTCATGGCCCCACTATAGATTGAGATCTCCATTTCACTGTCTCATAGCAACCAGGACTGGAATTTAGGGGATGCATCTATGGTTTAAAGGGAAATCCCTCTGAACCACTCCGACTTCAAAAGATCACTGCACTATAACAACTGCTGCCATATTTCAGCAGGGTAGAGATACACATGTGGACATGGGACCAAAGAACCTGTATCTGTGTGGTGCACACCGCCAGAGGAATCTGTTGTGTAGAAGGTGGATTACTGACATTAAAAGGGACCATGTGCCTTTCCTGAATAGTGGCTTGCCTAGGCTGACTACCTGCTGCTGTTTCGCACCCTGAAGTGTGTTCCCTGTTCTCTTGTGGAGGTCTCAGGGACATCAAAGACCTCCTGCGAGGAGGCACGTGGTGGTTCAAGATGGCTACTTCGTGAGGCGCTCCGTGGCACCGAGATCCGCTAGGAATTGAAGAGTTCCTTTCCAGCATGCGGTGCCATCTCTTCAGCATAGCTCCTTGCCCCGTAAGACACAGGGCACACTGAGGCAAGTTTTCGGACCAGTTTATGGTCTTCTTGGGTGCCTTTTTACCTCTGTAAGCTGAACCTCACTGAACCTCACTTCTACATCCTCTCAACATTGTCTTGACCCGAATTGTGGTTCGTATACCACTTTCTTAGTATATGGTTTAGTCCCCCCCCCAGAGGACCACTGTGTATTTTGTGCTATGTACTGAACTTCAATGCAAATCCAACCGCGACTTACACGTACACTTGTAGGGAGCACAATGTTGTGCTTCCACACTGTACATGCTCTCTGTGGGGGTCCTACTCACTCACCTTGGTGGATCCCTGGGTCCCCATCACTTTTACGTCCTCTCGACATTGTCTTTACCTGAGTCATTGTTCTTATACGACTTTCTTAATATATGGTTTGGTCCTCCCCTGGGGTCCACTGTGTATTCTGTGCTATTTCCTGTGGTTCTTTGCAAAGTATTGTGTGCATTGGGCATATCTCCGAGTAGGAGATATTCATATGTGCTAGAGAGTATTATATAATAAATAGATATTTTTGTAAATACCTTGTGTGGTTCTTTTTCACTTAATCTATACTATAAGATTGCATTCTGGTAAAACAAGCTGCTTTACTTTCCTTCTGGACTAAGCCTGAAGGCTGCTCTCCACAGATACCACTAAGACAGATTTCTAACGTTGTCTAAGACCTTCTAAACCACCATAAGGGTTGTCTGAAATGGTGCAAGGGGCCCCCTTACATAAGTGTACATGATATACCAGGCCAGATTCTCACAGTTTGTGTTTCCACATTATTGAACAGTAAGAAATGCACTCTGGTGTGGGTCATCTTCTTTCCCATTGTTATTAAGATTAGTGTAATGCCTGTGAAATGCAGCGGTGTAAGGATGTGGATTACGATTGCAGTGCCCACTTCTAAATCAGGTTGAGGTAGAAAGATATGGGTACATTTATCAAGTTTTCACACAGCACAATGCAGCGCAGCAAGCCATCCTGTACATTAGACGGTGCATTCCTGCTCTCTGACTGTGCTGGAGCACAAACTGCTACCTAGCTCCAAAGCAGGCACCCTTGCAACATGATGCAACGGTGTCTGTGTTGCGAGCAGGATTGCTTTTGTGCAGGAAGGGACACATTTCTGCACAAAACAATCCCCCAATGCTTTTTCCTCTTTCTATGTGTGTTGCAGAATATTTCTCGTTGTTTCGCCTTCCACGGGAAGGCGTAGCAGTTTGCAATCCCAAGCAGTGGCAAATATTCATGCCCACGTAGCATATTCTCAACCTAGTCTGCATTTCAACCTGGATAGAGAACATGCCCAGGCTCTCATTCCCTGGCTGAGGGCCAAACCAAGGCACTCAGACCAATCACAACCCTGCATTGCAGCATTGTGATTGACCACGGGGAGCCTGGGTGCTTCCTGCTTCCTGTTTGCACCAGAGAAACCAGGAAGAGGACAGAGAGGACGAAGGAGAGGCGGCGGCCACCCAGCCGGCTGGCCAGCAGGTAGGTAAGTGAATTCCTCCCTTCCTTTCTTCTTCCCTCGCCGCCCTACTGCTTCTTCCCGGGAGTAGACACCACTGTTCCCAGGTCTTCCACTAACGGTAAATCTGGGAAGGTGCCAAAATTCATGGGTGGATACGAGGAAACACTCAGGCTCCACCCATGGAACGCCTCCCTGGGGCAGAGTAAGTGGTAGTGATAGTGACCTGCCTTGTGTTACTCCACATGTATCAAGCCACGCAGGGCCACGCAAGGTGGCCTTGCATGACTTGGTAAATGTCAGTCTAGGTTTTGTGTTGCCCTTGTGCAACCTTAAATGGCCGCCCTGGTAGATATTCAGCGTAGACAATATGGAGTTATAATTTTCATAGCCTTATACATTGTAGTGGAGCTCATTTAGTACTCCTGGTAAAGTGTCAACAACTTATCCCCTGCGAGAGACTGACTGCTGCTGATTACACTGTGAGCCCTAATAAGAACTTATTCTACTGCATATATCCAGAAGATACTTTAAGGATCAGGGCTATTAAGCAATCTCCACTGTACCCGAATCAGTATCTAAAATATGCTTTGCTGATGTGCTTATCGAAATAGAAATAAACAAAAGTGTTAAAAATATATTGTATTTTAGAGATTTACATGGATAAAAACGTTATAATCGACATTGCATATACTGCTGCGCCTACATACTGTTGTGTGGTACCAGGGTGAGGTAGTACTTATTTAGGCTAAAGTAAAATACTGCGAAAGTACTTAGACAGCTTGTCGCTCGTTACGCTTTTGCTTGCAAACTTATTATTTCTCTTGGGATACATGGTAGCCCTCGCCAGCAAGATAAACAATGACAAATGTTATTTACCACCTCTCATAGTACTGCATTTTTAGACAACAGCACTTTCCCTTATGAAACGCATAGGTCATCTATTTATACAATTGGAAATGTAGAACTACAAGCCCCAGAATGCACAGTGCTAATGACTTTAAACTCATAAACCACTTATGTTAACTTCTCCAGCACATATAATTGTTAAGGACGGGCTGCTAGGGATTGCACCAATCAACTACTCCCTAACCAATTAGGTTCAGATAATTACTTTGTCTATTTTTGTTCCTTTTAATGAGGGGAAGTCTTCCACAAATGCAGTTTAACTGCAGGGACGGATAGTCCATCAGTCCCTGTAGTTGTACCTGCCCCGGCCCTGCTTATATGCACTTTGATTTCATAGATTAATTTATTTACAGGACTTTTTTAGCTATCTGCATGGCAGGCTTGTGTTTTTAATATATTAGGGTAAAGATTAGCCCCTGTTTAGTTACTTTTATCCAATGTAGGTTAGTGCTTGGTATCCCGATTACAATACATAGGATGGAAAGTTGAAGAAAGCAAAGGGCCTGTCGTGTGAGGATTAGTACCTGTTTTAGTTGTATGACAAATCGCCATTTTATCCACTTTTTTATGTATTTTTTAAATTGTGCGATTTTGTTTATGGTTTTAATTGACTAATAAACACATTTCTATTTTCTATTTTCGACTTTAAACCCGGATTGCATACTTCGCAATGATGATGCAACTTGCAGTTTGTCTAAATATTCTGAGCAGTGATGTTAAGGTGAGGCGAGAGCAGGCAAACATGGCAGTGTGGGAACTGTCAAACTGGTAGCTTGCGGTTACCGGAAGAGACTAGTTAGGATGGCTTTAAAGAGAGCTTGGTGTACTCCAAGAGAAACTCTATTGAGTCCCAAAGTCCGAGAAAAAAATATGCCATTGACATGTGTCCTTACATATGACCCCAGAGCCAATCGGGTGAAGAAAATTGTACCAAAAACTGGAATCGTATTGAGCAACTAGGACTTCCCCAACCACTGTTTGCTTTTAAAAAGGGTAAAAATATCAGGAAACAGTTGGTGAAAGCATTGAGAGAACCCGTTATGCCAAAAACAGACCTTAGAAGTCTTTTATGTTTACCCCCATTAGTAGGACACTTTTGTTGCCAACATTGTGTGGCATGCAGACTCACTGAAGATTCCAAATGTGTGGACATTGATGTACAGAGACACTTTCAAAAGGGCTTCTCTAACTGTAATTCAAAAAATTTGCTTTATTGCATAAAATGTGTTTGCAATAAATGTTATATAGGTCAGACAACACAACCTATAAAAAAGAGAATCCTTCAACATAGATCCCGAATTAAATATAATGTACAAGGGGCTCCTTTAGTACACCATTTCAAAGCTCTTAATCACACTGAGAATGACTTCACGTGGTCGGTATTATGCAATATCGACAACACAGGAGCTTGTGATATTCAAAATAAACTCAATAGGTTAGAAGCAAGATTGATCGCTAAATATCATACAGCCACACTAGGTCAAAAAGATGAAATCTGGGCTTTGTTGCAATAAGTGATTCATGAGTAACAAGATGATTCCCTGTACAGCCTGTTGGTTTGTCCATCATGTTTTAAGAACTGAAGATGTGATTTGAGACATGTACCTGCATTGACAGTGTTTAAGCACAAATTTAACATATTATATCTGATATAGATTGTAACGAGTGGCGGTGCCAGTATTACGTTAATATTAGGTGATTTTTAGTTTTGATTTTTATTATTATTATTATGATTTTCATTTCGTGCCGAGTCTTATAGTTAAAAATTGACTATACATAATACATCATTAGTGCGCTTTCCAGAACAGTGGTTTTACTTAATACATAGACCTCTCCCCAGTCCAGGAATATTAGCCGGATATGGCGCTTTCAGTGACACAAGCAATCCTGTAGAAATGAGGCTGCTTTTTACCTAGTCCTCTTTCTAGTAGTATGTAAACCATTTTATACACATGAGAAGTACCGCGTTAGTTCCCTTTAAAAAGGTTTGAAGTACGGCCGGCTTCAAGGTCACGTGATATTTGCACACCCGGGAAGTCACAGCCGCGGGAGATCGTAGGAGTGAGAAGATCGTAGGAGTGAGGAGATTATAATCTGACCAAGGTAGGCGTTTGTAATGATCTACTGAGTGCCGATTTGAGCATGTTGACTCGGTTTGTTTATAGTTAAAAGACGGCCGCTCTCCGATTTTGTCTTCCGCTTGCAGGAGAAGCCGATAGAATTTTTCACCTCCGTACAAGCGTTTGGAGAGAAACAGAGTGTAGAGGAAAAGGCGCACCCGACACTCATGTAAGTGACGTTATCATGCTGGGTTGAGAGCACGTAATCTGGTTGGTAACTGCAGTATATAGCAGTGTATATAGCAGGCAATAATGACAGCACTATTTTGTTTGTAGTTTTCGATGATTTTCAGTTGTAGTTTTGCCAAGATTGGTGAGTGTTTCATTTCATTCTACCTCACGGATAACAGATACACCGCAGGCTTAAATTAATGCATAGCACTCCAGGATATGCTCAAGGTTTACAATGGCACCATGAGGGACATAAGGTTACACATTTGTCATTATTTGGATGCGTTAAGGTTTTTCTTGCCCCCCGCCACTCCAGGTATTTTTGGTCTTTATTTATTTTTTTTTATTTTTTTTTTTTTTTTTAAATATCTTTATTCAGACAAAATTTTTCCCCCCCCACATTTTTCTTTTACATCCGATGTGTTTACAACATTACATAGTCATTTGCAACAAATACAGATTTGTATTAATAAACAAGTAAACAAAACAAAGGATAAAAAAAATGAAAAAATAAACAAAACAAAAGGGAAGAGAACCAAAATACATATTTAAGACAACCGTGAAGAGAGGCAGCCAAGACCACCAAACTTCAAAATAATACGTCCTACGTTCTCTCCATAAACCTTATAGAGTTAACAAATTTCTCCACTACTATCAGAGACAGATTTCCTGCATTTCCATTTCTCAATAGGTAGCCATATCTTACCCCCCAGAGCTTTTGCCTTCCTTCCTCTTCTATCGTATATGGCCCTCTCCAGGTTGTATGTAGATAGTAGTCTTGCTACCCACATCTGAAATGACGGTGCTGATTTCTCCTTCCATGCTTTAGCTACAATTATCCTAAATACTGCAGTGACCATGAATAAAAATTCTGGATAGGTTGTATTTACATCTAGGCTTACCCCCAAGATTATCAGCTCCTCAGTTAATTTTGTTTGTATTCCCAGTGATTTATCCAGAAACTCTTCTATCGCCAGTTTTAGAGTATACAATTGTGGACAGTTTGCAAACATATGTGTTATATTAGCCTCTGTAGAGTTACACCTTGGACACGTTATTCCAGAGGAGCCGCCCCAACTGGCTATTCTGGCTGGTGTGAAATATAATGAATAAACTGTTTTATAATGTTGAGTTTGAAGTGTCGCTGAGCATAAAATAGTTCGACCATAATCTAAAGAAGTTTGTAAGTCTTCCGGTCGAGCCTTTACCTGTTCTCTCCATTTATTACTGTATTTTTCTCTATCGTCTATCTTATAGACTTGGAGCTCTGCATACAGCTGTCTTATTGAGCATGCAAGGCTGCTTCCCAGGTATTCCATTATCCTACAGCTCTTCATCCCTCCTACACCCCCTATTTTTGTGTGAAAGTAACTCCTCACTTGAAGGTATTTAAAGAAATTATTCCCAGCTATGTTATATCTTTGCTGTATATTTTGGAATGTTAGAATTGCCCCCTCTGCATCCATTAGGTCCCCCAGTTTCTTAATCCCTTTTACATCCCATTCCCTCATAACTGTGTCACGGAAGATTTCCATTGGAAGATCGTTGTTCTTATAAAGCCTTAAATACCTGTTGTACCTTCCCAGTCCCAGTCTTTTCCTTATTGCTTTCCAAACTTTATAGATCGCACTCAGGGTCTTAAATTTTGTATGCTTGAAGTATGCGAAGTCCACTGTTGTTACTAAGGCGTTTTCTGCCGCTTTACCTAAGAGGGCTTCATATACATTAGCCGGACCCTTTCTTCCCTCCTCCTCCTCCTGAGCACTTCCACCTAATAGTCCTTTGGAGTATTGTAGAGCTGTTGCCCAGTAATAAAATCTAAAGTCAGGTGCTCCCCAACCTCCCCTTTCTCGTGAAAGAGTTAAAAAACGGTATGCCCTACGTGTCTTCCCCTGTGCCCAAATTAGTTTATTAATTACTGATTCTATTTTATTAAACCATATCCCTTCAATAAAAAGTGGAATTGCCCTAAACAAATATAAAAATTTCGGAAAAGTAACCATTTTAACAAAATTAATTCTACCCATGAGAGTCAAGTGTAAGTTATTGACCCTCTCCAAATTGGTTTTGACTTTGTCTAGTAATGGTTCCATATTTATCTCTACTAACTTTCCCAAATCCGCTGTCACCTTAATACCCAGGTATTTTGTATCTGAGACAACTCTTACATCTACAAATGTAGTATGTCTATTCTGAACTATTTGTGTTTTTCCCTTATTTATTGAATATCCCGACACCTCTCCAAATTTTCTTGCCTCCTGTTCTATCTCGGCCAATGACTCCTCTGGTGTAGGTGTTATAACAGCCACGTCGTCTGCGTAAGCAAATATTTTATACTTCTTTCCATGCAATAAAACTGGCTTAATCCACCTATTTTTTGTAAGCCTTCTCAGATAGGGATCTAAATAAATTGCGAATAATAGAGGTGAAGCTGGACATCCCTGCCTAGTTCCCCGTCTGATCTGTACTGCGTTGGAATATGATCTATTAATGCGTATCCTAGCACTAGGATGTTTATATAGTGCCTGGATTGCGGTTATATACCCTCGACCAATACCAGCCCACTCCATAGCCTTCCATAGGTAGACCCAAGAGACCCTGTCAAAAGCCTTCTCAGCATCCAAAAAGATAGCCGCGACAGGGTCCCCTGAGGCTGCTTCAGCATCCAGAATGGTAATCAGCTGTCTAATATGTTCGGTAGTTCCTTTCCCGGGTATAAACCCATGCTGCATAGGGAACACCACCCTCTCTATCACCTTACTCAATCTATTAGCCAATGCCTTAGAGAATATTTTTGCATCGGCATTGAGCAGAGTGATAGGTCTGTAAGAACCCGGCTCAGTGGGGGGTTTATCTTTTTTTTAATATGACAATTATATCAGCGCCCGCCCAAGATTGAGGAACTATTCTACCTCCCTGTGCCAAGCAGCAGATTGACCAAATATCTTTAGCTAATGCCTCCCAAAAAGTTTTATAAAACTCTACCGGGATCTGATCCTGGCCTGTTGCTTTGCCAGAGGGTAAGCTGAATATTGCGTCCCTTATCTCCTGCACCGTTAGCTGCATATCCAATTTGTCCCTTTCTTCTATGCTCAATCCCTCTTGTAAGCTTTCCCTTAGATATTCCAGGCTTTTCAACTCTATCTCTCCCTCATTTTTATCCTGCTCATAAAGCCTCTCATAAAATCTTCTGAACACCTCCTGTACCTCTTCAACTTTATTAACGATTACCCCATTGTCGTCCTTAATTTCTTTAATCTCGCCTGCAGCTAACGTATTTTTGGTCTTTAAAAGATCAATTTAGTTTACAAATTGAATGCCACCATAGTGTAAATAAATATATATATATGTAGATACATGTGTATAGGTGTACATAAGATGTGGTCTGTGTCGAGATTTACAAGTATTTCTTGACTTCTTAGGTTAAATTGAATGTTCTTGCACTCGACTGATGAGGCCAACTATGAATAGTGGCTGAAACGCGTCGACAGACAGAAATTTGGAGACACCACAATAAATTGAAATAATATAGAACAAGTTGAGATTACCTACAAAATGAGGGGTTTAAATTGATAAATCTGTTAGGTGACTCCAGGGTGGTGATCTAATTGGGAAGGGATTGCACATTGTGGAATATAAAGTGAAGTGCATCCTGCTTTGAAATAAGGGCGAAGAGAGCAACAAGATAGGAATTTGGTCTGTGTTTGTGGTTTATGTATAAAATGTAAATATATGTATATATATTGTGTTATGTATATATATGGTGTTGAAATGTTTTGTGTATATGTTTTTCAGAATATAAAAAAAAGAGACAACTTCAATCAAAGATACGTATGAAATAAATACAGTTCAAAGAACCTTTAATTCAGTACATATATATTTTTGGGCCATTGACTATGGATATTTGAAATTGATACAAGTTATTTTATATAGATTTATATCGACAGGAAGATTGAAAATAGGATTCTCTTCGACATACTGTTTAGTATTTCTATCTATCCCGAGGCATTGTTTATTAATTGCATTTGCAACTGCAGAAGTCATCATCTTTTTACAAGGACAGGCAACATAAGGCTTATATCTTTCAAAGAAATACTATTCCGCGATTTCCTTGAATACACAACAGTTTACAATACCTTCGTATAAAATGTGTTGAAAAGCATAAAGCTGTACGTACTTTATACGATTTAAAAACCAAGCACCGAAAAATGTGATGTGGAAATGATGTTGATGAAAGAACTTTGGGCTATATGTATCAAGCACAAATGCGTTTGCATTTTTGCTAAATGGTAGGTATGAAGCAAATCTGGGTGCAAAATAAGGAATCGCAAAATTTGCGATTCCTTATTTTGCGATTGCATTTACGGAATAACAAATTTTGCAATTCCTTAAATGCAATGTAACGAGCGCCAAAAAAGTGCAATTTCGCCTTAAGGAATCGCAAATTACCACCAACTTCAAGTTGGTGGTAATTTGCGATTTCTTAGAAAAATTCACTTTTTTGCATTCTTCAAAGTGCCATGTAACGCACATACATGCCCTTAGGGCATGTATGTGTGCCACATGTGCACCCATGCTTATTTCAGGGTTGCAACAGGGTGTCTTTTTGACACCCTTGCACCCTTGAAATTGCATTCTCAATTTGCGATTCGCTAATGGCTAATCGCAAATTGGGAATGTCTTTCCATTCATCCCTATGGGCCTCTAGGCCCATAGCAATGAATGGGGAGGTATTCCTTACTTGCAAATCGCAATTTGAGATTCGCAATTAAGGGATATGTAGGATTCGCAAAATTTATTGCAAATCCTACATACATAGCATTCTGCGATTCTGAAATAGCGATTCGCAAAAAATCGCTATTTGAGAATCGCAAAATGACTTTTTGATACATATGGCCCTTTAACTTTAGCATGTACTCGTTTTAGGCCAAACAATAGCACATTCTCTCAGAGAAGGTACACATACATTTCAAGTCACAATTTCAGACGTTGTTTACGATGTGATTCCTATTGCCATTTATATCCTTAGAGTACGGATTGGGCCCATCTCTTTTAACCATTTTTTTGACCAGCCTCTTTGCCCACTAGCTTGAGACTATGTATTTCACATCTTGAAAAGTTGAAAACATATAATAAAAACTATGAAGAGATGTCAGATAGACCTATTTTGAAAGCTTATATGGGCATGATACTGCCTTAATTCCAATACGGAGCCGAATTGTTATGCTTAAGTGGCAAAAGAGGGGGGGGATGCTAAAAGGGAAAATGTGTACAATTCTTCTGTCCCTGCCCAGATCTTCTATGATTCAGGCAGTAAAAATAGAAACCTGCATAGTATCTTGGGAGATAATGATTCTAGCAACACCTGGGGTGCGGGCGGAGCAAAAAATATCACAATGGTGTAAAAGTGAGATTTTGAGGACTGAATTAAAATGGGCAGAGAGAGTTAGGGAAACGTTAACTAAGGTTTGCAGGAAATTGAAAGTTAAATTGTGCCCTCATAATCTACAAATTGATATCACAAAACGAGAACTTAAGGTAATAGGGAAATACATTTCTCAAGACCAGGATCGACAGTATTTGGTGTGGAAAGAATCAGTACACTTTATAATTAAGGCATGGCAGGCCGATCAACAGTTCCTGTACATAGACATACTACCTAATTGATGGCTTTGAAATTAAAATTTAAGGTTTCGAATAGGAATGATTCCTGGTTATGAGAACAAAGAGATAAAAGGGGCTGTGATGGATCCTGAACGGAAATGTTTCAGCAACCTAGGCATAAAATGTGATATTTTGCATATACTTTTAGATTGCTTAAATGTCATTGATGCATTGGAATTGTTTCTACGTCCAGTTGTTAAAAAAATATGGTATTAAAAGTCGTGTCCATGCAGCCGACTTGTTAGCTGAAAGGCACTCCCTGGACATAGCATGTGCAATAGGAAAGTTTATGCTAGAAGTTAAAAATGTTTTCAAGAGTCTATAGAATTAGAAATTTTACACGTAATTTTTTTATGATGAATTGTATGAAAATTTAATTTTTAAGGAATTAAGATGTTATGTCATTTTCATCTATTATATATTTAATAGGATGGTATTTATGTAAGATCAAAATGTTTTTATGTGTTAAAGGGCCAATGGTCTGAAAAAGATTTTTTTTGATTGACCGACATTTTGACCTAGTCCAGAGGAATATTTCCCTTTCACGTGGTGCTGCTGGCTGCCAGGGTGTATTATTTACGCCTTGAATGGATTGCTTGCAATGAAGTGCATATGAACTATTTCATAAGTACAGGACTCTCTACTGAATCCTCAGTGCCATTCCATACACCCCCACCTTCCCCTCGACTCTACTCCTACTGGATCCCTCACCTGCTCTCTTCCCCTTGTGTGACACTCCTCATTTCACCAGCATCTCCCTATCATTCGTCCTTCCTGCCCCTCACTCTTTACCCTGTGTGCTCCTTGTCCCTCCCGCTAGCTACCTTCTCTTGCTCCACCCTCCCAATCTTCCCTCTTTACCCTTTGTGATCCTTGTATGTCCACCACCAACTCTTCTTGTTACTCATTTTCTTGCATAGAAATAAGACTGTACAGAAGGCAAGTGAACCTTCAATATAGACAGTCTATAGTTTCTAAAAATCTCTCTTGCTTTAAAGTACTTAAACTGCATGCATAAGCACCTTAAATACAGACCTCCTGGTTTTGTAGTAGCTTGTTGCCCTTTGGATGCCATTATGCCTGATCATCCTCCAACAGGTGATGGTTACAATGCAGAGGGTGGGACAATCAGCCCACTTCTGTACTGCAACCTAAATCTAAGCCCTGTGGCTCTTCTCCGAGACCATGGCACCACCACAGTTCTTGGCTGGAAGATATCCCCCAACAATGGGCTCTACTCCCAGGCCCATGTGTACCTTACGGAACAATCAATATTTCAATGGTGTTGCAAGCATGAGAGCTAAACCTCCTGGCCAGGAGTCAAAAAACTGCTAGTCTGGAAGATTTCAAGCTCAGATAGATATAGAGTTTGGCGGACTATCAGGTCAGGTCCACTTAGTTACCTTACCAAGATACTGCCTTCTCTATCAACTCTCAGTTGGCTTTTAGTCCTGCATCACTTTCCTGAGCTTAGGCAATGGCCCATACAAAGAGCAGCTCCAAAGCTCTCTTATATTATTTAACATTACTGAAGAGATAAATTCCCTCTTGAAAAGTTTGGGATACACTGTTAATGAAAATTAGAATTCTGTATCAAAATGTTGAGATTCTCTTTGCCAATCAGCATGCCTAAAATGCAGCCACTAACTATTGTTTTCCTTATTGTAGCCTTTCTGGCTGAGACAAGAAGGAAACACTGATTATTTGCATGTGATGAGTGAGATAGAAGAGACATGTGCTAATTGTCCTGCTGCCCATATGTTATCATATTAAGCAGCTGTAAAATGTACTTGTCTTCATTAGGTGCCCTCTCCTTTGCTTCTGGCTCATAATTGCAGAGCAGACAATAAACAGTGGTTCAAGGACGCTGCAGATATATTTAACACATACTGAAGATCCAATACAGAAGAACAAAGGTGTGAGACACTTCGAAAATCTTGTCTTAGGCAGGCCTTCAGGGTATGACTGGGATGATTTTGAATGCATCTATGACCTATCTTAAAACGTTGGAACCATGTTTCACTATGAATCACACATGGGTGCTGTTCCCCTGCCCCGGGTTGAGAGATGGGGGTTAAGTGCATCTGACAATAAAGCATGTATTTGAAATAAAGCATATATAAGAAACTGAAGCAGGCAATTGCTATGTGACCAAGTTAACATTCATGATTAGAGACACTGGCAAATGTACACATGTGAGGAGTGACACTTTAAATGTATAAGAATAGAATAAGACTCACTTGTGGCTCCTTGAGTGCTACATTCTTGGACAGCAGGAGCAGGTTCTGAAATACAGAAGTAATCTGGTTAAGCCACAGAGGGTAAAGGATGACACCTTCAATCAAAGGCATCAATGGTTCCTGAATGTATTACCATATGTAAGCAGCACCAACTATTTTGAAATTGAGGCCTACGTCGCCCAGCATTAAAATAAACACAGTTTCTCAAAGAATATCTCGATTTCAGTGTTTGTTAATCAAGCGGTAACACATTTATACATTTTATAAAAAACCCACATCAGCACTATGTCACAGTCCCTGGAAGCTTAGGACATCCCTTCATTCCTGCCAAAGATTGTCGCTTTGAGAAGATATAGCTAGTCCCACCTTCGAAAATCACTATAGCACATCAAGTAAGCAATCCCACCTTGTGCAGCTTGGGACTTCTCTGCTTTCCTTAGCCACTAACATTACTGCGTTCCAAAAAGAGAAGATCAAGGAACAAACCACAATATTGGACTTCATGGACACCATTTAACTGTCCTTAATTAGGGCTGTGTGAAAAAGTTGTTACATTTGTGTAATCTCACCCAATTCTCAAAATGCCAAGGTTTATTAAATGTGTTAGTTTATTTTACAGAAGCCAAGAGACACCCTGAAGCCCCTTCCCCACCACAGCTTGGTGTATGTGGAACCAAACCAGTTTGAAATGGCCCTTCTTAGAGTATTTTCCTAAAACGTTTTGCTTTTTCGTCCTGGTTTTTGCTGATTCTCTGTGCATGGCCTCCGGACTCTGGGCGCTTACCCACTGAACTGCAGTGGAAAAATGCACATGCCCCTCCTACACATGCCAAGAGGGGCACTCACATAATTGGTTTAGGTGCTGTACCTATAAGTGCCCTGAAAAAACGGTACACCATATACCGGATGTTAAAAGTGGGACGAGGCACTGAGTGTGTGACCCACCTGATTGGCCTATCGAACATGTAATACGCCTGCTAATGCAGGGCAGTGGGGACGCACTGGCACTTGTGCTTAGGTTTGTATGGGTGCACATATCACCCCAACAGGGGTCTCTCTGCGCTATAGCAACTCCAAAGTTGTATAATCCCCGACTAGAAGAGTGCCAAAATACTAAAAACTAAAACAGCCAGGTCTTTAGAGATTTTTTTAATTGTTTAAAATCAGTGCATGGGCGCAATTGCAGAGGAAGCGGATTCCAGTGCTGGGGGCTAAATGTGGGAATGAGCGCCCACCATACCTGGTGATACGAATACACCAGGGACATAGTAAGAATTTCCCACTCGATCTTAACAGTGCCAGTTTATCCTACAGATAGTACGGCCCACTTCCATACAAAGCTTAATGGACAAAGCAGTAGAGTTTGAACCCGGCCTATTTTTTTAAAGGCAGCCATGGAAAGGGTTCTGAGAATGGGTACTGAGGGCGAGCGAGGCGTAGGATGACTAATTAACCGTGCTGCAGGGTTTTTAACCACCTCGTGTTTGGAAAACAGTCCTTCGTTCATGGCAACAATTAAAGCATTCCCATAAATAAGGCGACTAATTATGAGGAGCTATCAATATGAAAGGGGAAAATAATTTATTCGTTTTTCAATTTTTCAATCTTTGGTGATGGTACTATATCTAAAGGTGGTGAGAACGGCTCTCTTTGCAAATGGCAAAGGGGGAGCACTATGTGTTTTTAAAATACCCCTCACACACTAAGAATCCCTTAGTGTCATGCTTCATCATAGGGGTCTTCCCGTCCCTCTACGGGGCGGGGCGTACGGCGACCTATGAGCTACGCGGGAGCACATTTGTTTTTTGACGATAGGTTATATGTGATGTGTGGACAGTGAAAAGTGAATAGGATAAAGTGTAGGGACCTGATCCCACAGAGCTGCTGAGGGGTAGGATTGAGGCAGACTATTGCCAGTGGTCACTATATCGCTTGAAAAACCCTAAGATGCAGGCTCATGGGGCACGCTATATTTGAAATAACTAGACAACAATAGGTCACCTATTTTTCATGCTTCATAGAGGGCCTACTCAAGCCCAGAAGCAAAACCAAGTAGCCGATTTTTGCTACTAGGTTTTAGGACTTTAGGCATACTACATTTTACTAGAATTGAGTACTGTTAGTAGGGACCAATAAAGGTCCTGAGGAGTAAGCAGGAGGGGACTGCTTACGAAACATATCATGTCGACCAAGTAGATAACGTAATTCGGCCTACTTTAAAAAAACCCTTCTAATGTTCTCAGCCGGAGAAGTCAATAAATACATTTTTTTCTACCAGCCAGAGAATTTTTAATTTTTACTATTTTTCACTTATATAGGTCCCTACACTTTATCCTAATCACTTTTCACTGTCCACACATCACACATAGCCTATCGTCAAAAAACGAATGTGCTCCCGCGTAGCTCTTAGGTGGCAGCACGCCCCGACCCGTAGAGGGACGGGAAGACCCCTATGATGAAGCATCACACTAAGGGATTCTTAGTGTGTGAGGGGTATTTTAAAAACACATAGTGCTCCCCCTTTGCCATTTGCAAAGAGAGCCGTTCTCACCACCTTTAGATATAGTACCATCACCAAAAATTGAAAAATTGAAAAACTAATAAATTACTCACCCCTTTCATATTGATAGAATCTCATTGGTTATGTATACAATTTAGGAGGGTGATTCTATCACCACTGCCTCTACACTTCCTCAATTGTTTTTCTGGACTAATTATGAGGGCCTGGACTACGCATTTCCTAGCCTGCAACAATAGCCACCAGAAGACCTTCCTGAGGAGAAGCATGATTCCAAAACATTTTCCCACAATGGCATTCACATGTTTCCTCATAGAGAGGTTTTCATCAACCAGAATTCCAAAATAACTTACTGACACTCTAGGGGTAGGAGCCGGGTCCAAACTATGCGGCCACCAGTTCTCTGACCACACAAAGTGAGCTTTTCCAAACTGCACAAGCTCAGTTTTGCTAGTGTTTAGCAGGACTGCATCCAAGAGGCAATCTTATCCATACAATTACAGAATCTTTATTTGGTAGGGTCCAGATTAGGTCCCATTGAGAGGACAACTTGGGTGTCATCTGCATGAGAGATGACCTCAAACACAAATTACTTTATCACTTGGACCAATGGGGTCAGATATGTTGAAAAGTGTGGGCCTCAAAGGAGACATTTGCAGCAGTACCCAGTTTATGGCTATGGTATGAGAGCAAAAGGACCTTAGCTGTACCTCAAGGCAGCGCTCACTCAAGAAATTTCTCAACCACCTTAAAGGCTTCCCCCAAACACCTATCTCCTCCAGTCTTTAAATCAGGACTGAATGGGAGATAGCGTTGAAAGCTCCAGAAAGGTCTAACAGCACCAGCATCGCTCAGTGCCCTTCATTTAAGGAAAGTCTTATCGAAGACTTTCACCAGTGCCGTTTCCGTGCTGAAGCGATACCAAAGGGGAAGATGGATGGAGTGCTTGTGCAAATCAAACACTCACCCCCAGTCAACTGATCTGGGTTTAATCCATCATCATTCTTTAGCTCACTCCACCACCCCAGTTCAGACATGACCATATGCAAATCAGTCTGACCCTGTGCCTCATGGGAACAGTCCATCCCGAACTGCCAAGCCATGTTTTCCCTGGTTAACGCTCCGTCCATCATCCACTTTGGTATCGCTTTGTTTCCCCCAAGTTGGCAGGGTATGTCCAGACGTGGGTCCCTTGCTCACTCTACCACTGGATTCAAGATAGCCTGGCTGAGGAGGATTATGAATTCGAAACCAGTCCCAGGATGCTTGTTTCCGGTCCAAGGAAGACATGGCTTGGCAGTTCGGGCTGGACTGTTCCCTAAGTGGATAGATTAGAGGGAGAGGTTTTGACACTTGGCCTCTGGGAGCCAGTGCATGATCCCACTTAAGGATGAGATCTGCATTTCACTGTCTCATGGCAAACAGGACTGGAATTTAGGGGGGGCATCTATAGTTTAAAGGGAAACCCTCTGAACCACCCCGACTTCAAAAGCACACTGAAGTATAACGACTGGTGCCATATTTCAGCAGGGTAGAGATACACTTGTGGAGACATGGGATCAAAGAACCTGGATCTGTGTGGTGCACACTGCCAGAGGAATCTGTTGTGTCGAAGGAGGATTACTGACATTGAAAGGGACCATGTGCCTTTCCTGAATAGTGGCTAGCCTAGGCTGACTACCTGCTGCTGTTTGGCATCCCTAAGTGTGTTCCCTGTTCTCTTGTGGAAGTCTCAGGGACATCAAAGACCTCCTGCAAGGGACCCACACCATTTACCTGTGATACCTGGAGAGCGGTGCCCACTTAAGTGCCCATATTGTCTGATGGATTCCCAACTGGTATTGAGGCATGAGCTTGGAACCAAGAAATGTGCCTGGAGACCAGACCGCTTTGTGCAATGCCCCAAAAGTTCTGACCGCATCTAAAAATAGGGGCCCCTGCATCAAGGGGACCTCAACAGGCATAAACGTTTTGTTGGTGCTGAGCGGAATCACTGGTTGCGAGATCCAGCGTGGCCTGCTTCCTCAATCATGCTGCATCTCTCTCGTGCGACACACCGTCTGCATGCTCATTACATTCATTGTCCTATTCACAGGTTGCGACGGAGATGAGGGCATGTCTATAGTAGTGCCTCATTCTACCTTGTGCAGCATTGCTTTACTTGCGCCTGTGTGTGTGATTGGAATTTCCTTGGGTGCCCCGTAACCAGGTGGAACTGGCTTTATGCCTCATTTTCAGGGAGGTACGGACGTTTGTGACTCTTCATTTAGTGTGAGCGGTACTGTCATACCAAAGTGCACTGGATGTGGTGCCTCACTTCCAGGGAGGTACTGAATTGACAACTTTTCATTGCGTGTGATTTGAACTGTCTGGTGTGACATGGAGCAATGCACACCACACTTTGGACCTCACTTCCAGGCAGCTACTGAGTTTGTGACTCTTCACCGTGTGTGACCGGGAACTGTCTGGGGCAGCTCATATCACCACGCACCAGATATTCTGCCAGGATTGCCTGTGTTAGACTCTGAACAACGTGTGTCTGGCAGGGTACCTCCTTCTTCCGAGAGGCCCCCATGTTCCATGCCCCATACCCCCATACTCCATTGATTGTTCCTTTTGGGTTCCCAGTACAGCGGACCAACTGCCCTCTCTCTACCTAGCCCCTGACGACATTGTGTCCCAGGTAGTTTTGTCAGGGTGGTGAGAGTGACTGACTAGGCTGAAAGAACACTTCCAAGAAGCTATTGGAAGGTGGTCAAGAGACTGTGTGCCCACCTCCTGTGATTTGAAGAACTGGGCTGTTGCCGTAAAGTCCCTTATAGATACCTTTAGAGTGACCGAGTATTGCCTGCTCCACATCCTGTGGTTAAAGTTCCCGAGTGTTGGCCTGACCGCCATTTGACGGCTGCCTCCTAATTTGTCCTGCTACCTACCCCCAGCTTCTTTAATGGTTTGTGCACCATTAGTACCAATGTAACACCCACATTTAGCAATAAGTAACAGGTGACCATTCCAAGTTTGCAAAGGGCCTTCCACCACGCTGTAACACTTGTTGCATCATTTTTGGTAACGTTCGAGCATTTTGAGCTAGAGACAATGTTTTTTTGTTCAAATCTGCAGATTATGCAGCAGATGATGGATTATGTGGCCAATGCGTAAATTGTCTAATTATGCAAAAATTGGTGCAGCTGAACAGTCGCATAATTTCACTGGCCCTGCTCATACCTACGACTAGGTCCAGAAGTGCTCCTCAGTGGTTCCTTCTTTTTTGTGTCTCATTGAGTTTATAGTTTAGCTTCTATGGAAACGAGGAAGACTACACCTGAGGTTACCAATACACAGCACAGACTACCATATCAAATAATTCCTCTCCATAACACATAATCCCACTCTACATAATTCCTATACACTAAATACCACATACTTTCTATCCACAAAATATCACTGCACAAAATACCACATAATTCCACTACATACAACGTACATCCCCTCCACTCAGAAAAATATTAGT
This sequence comes from Lissotriton helveticus, assembly GCF_964261635.1. Taxonomy (NCBI): domain Eukaryota; kingdom Metazoa; phylum Chordata; class Amphibia; order Caudata; family Salamandridae; genus Lissotriton; species Lissotriton helveticus. The sequence continues at coordinate 1,069,970,642 of NC_136069.1, read as the reverse complement.
AAAAAACGGTTACATTTACAACGCCAATAGCGCTAACTTTCGCAAATTCAAGACCTATTACATTGCAAATGCTTCTTTAACTAGTAGTCATCTATGCAGAGTGGTGGACAAAGGCGGCTGGGCCTTCAACCAGCGCGCAGGAATTAAACTGCATACCACTTACAGGAGGTACCAGAAGGGCTTCTTGGTCCCCAAAGTCCCGCAGGAGTAAAGTGGACTTCATCCCCCAACAAGGAGTGTGCCAGGAGGCACATTTGCAAAGTGGTGGGGAAAGAGGCTGTGGCCTCCGAAGACCTCTTAGCAATCCCACTCTGAGGGACTTACTGGCGCTAACAGGAAGGGTAGTTGGCCCCAAGGATATCCTTGGGGACCAACTACCCCTTCCATTACCTCCAGTAAGTCCAACACAGCAGTATTGCTAAGTTCTCATAGCAGGCCACGCCCCCTTTGTCAACCACTCTGCGAAATCGCTCCCTGCACACTATTGGATGGGGATTAAAGTCCCCTTCACTGCTGGGGATCCTTAGGGGACAACTAGCCTACCTGTTACCTCCAATAAGCCTCACACAGTGGGATTGCTGAGAGGTGGACACAGGCTATGCCCCCTTTCTCCATCACTCTGCAAACGCACCTCCTGGCATGCTCTTGGTTGAGGGATGAAGTCGCCTTCCTACCTTCCTAAGGGTTCCTGGGAGCCAACTAGCCCTCTTGTTACCTCTAGTAGGCTCCACACAGCTGGATTGCTGAGAATGGTCAGAGGCCACGCCCCCTTTTTACAACACTCTGCAAACGCGCCTCCTGGTGCCCTGCTGCTTGGGGATGAAGTCCACTTTAGTTCTAAGGTCCTCAGGACCCAAGGGGACCTCATCACACCATCAGCAGTGCGCCCAGAGGCGAGTTTGCAAAGTGTTGTAAAAGGTGGCGTGACTTCCTACCACCTCGCAGCAATGTCAATGTGCGGGGCTTACTGAGGTGCCTGGTGGCCTAGTTGGCCCCTAAGGACCCTTAGGATCAAAGGGGACCTAATCCCCCAACCCAGAGCATACCAGGAGGCGCACTTGCAGAGTGGTACAAGTCCTCCAGTGAGTTGCCGATTTATTTGATTTTTTTTTTAATTTTAGCAAGAGAGGTTGTGTGCCCTGCCTTACCTTGACCCTGTTGGCCCCGAGGGACCCCATCACCCAGGGCTTGAGTTATTTCTTTTTAAAATAAAAATAACTGAAAAGGGAGGGGGCACATGCCCCCCTCTTGAGGCCGATTACGGCCCTGGGGCCCCAGGGACCACATTTCCCGGGGCAAGGCCATTGTTTGTTTTTTAAAGGGGAGGGGGCCATGGAGCCCCCCTCCCCAGGTGGACTTTGACCCCAGGGACCCCATTCCCCAGGGTCCAGCAAAAATAATATTTATGGAAGGGGGGCGCGTAGCCCTCTTTCCCTTGGGCACTTTTGGCTCCAGGGATCCCATCCCCAGGGCCTGCCCAGCCTTTCTTTTTCTTTAAATTTTGAGACGGGCCATGTGGCCCCCTTCCTGAGGCCAATTTTGGCCCCAGGGACCGCATCCCCCGGAGCCGGACTTACGTTTCCAAAATATTTTCTTTTAAAGGAAGGGGTGCCAAGTGGCCCCCCTCCCAAGCTGTTTTTGGCCCCTGGGACCCCATCCCCTCGGGTTTGGCCTCTGGTTGGGGACCGCGAGAGGAACCCCATTGCCCCCACGGTCTCTGCCAGATCCTCGCCTCCTGCAGGATCCAGCATTGCTTTTGGGCAAAGGGAGCTGCTGATATGCGGCTCCCTTTGCCCGAAACAATTCTGCTTCGCTTTATGTAAACAACGCTTTCATGAAGTGAAGCAGAAGTTTGCTGTGGCAGGGCATGAGCAGTGCTCCCTCCCTGCCATAGCAAACTGCAAGGTTCCCGGGGGTGGGCACCCCGGGACATTGCTGGGGCCGGCCTTGAGGGGATAGCGGTCCCTAGGGCCAAGGAGGGCTCCAGGAGCACCTCCCACACTTAATTTAAAGAATTTAAGCCCCAGTGAGTTGGCGGTCCCCATGGCTGAGGGTCCCCGTAGGACCCCTGCATCACAATTTTGTAACGCCCCTGGAACCTGGCCCACCGGGGGCTTAATTAAACTAAGCGCAGGAGACTGCACTTCATTTTTTTTTTAATAGATGGCATTCGCACACTCTGCGTGAATCCCTCCCCAATTTGTTTTTAAAAAGATGCTTATTTGGGCCCTCAGAGTCCCTGTGGGACGCCCTGAGCAGGCCTAGGAAACAGGGTGTTTCTACCCTGCCCCCTTTTTCCTGATTTTAATACTTGTTAGATATTGTATCTTGTGGCTCGGTTAAAACAAGTCACAAGATGGCTGCCCACACTTCCTGCTTTGAAGTGTTGGCAGCCAATCAGAGTCAAGCTCATGTTCAGGAGGGTGTGCGAATCTACCGCATTCACCAGATACTAATATTTTTTTATATATGAATTTTTCAGTAAATACTGAACGGATTTACACCATTTAAAGCAAAGAGTGCATTCTGGTCCGAGAGCTACCATTCTGCAAAATTTAGAGTAATTGCGTTCAGCAGTTTGGGCTGTAGCTCCAACAAAATTAACATGAAGAAAACACGTTTTGGGACCCATGTATATATATATATATATATATATTACCTACTGGCGGTCGCCAGTAGGTATATATAGTTAGGATTTTTTCTCTATGGGATTTTTGAAAATTATATATATATATATATTCACAGAAAAAACCATAGGTTATAGACCATATATAGTTAGGAATTAGCATTTACAAAACCTTGAAAATTCACTGAAAAAACCATAGGTTATAGACCATATATAGTTAGGAATTAGCATTTAGAAAACCTTATTTTACTCACACAAAACCATTGAAATTCCATATATAGTTAGTTGCACTAACTATATATCGCGCACCCGCAATCCACTGCTGATGATGTCACATATTACATCATTCATGACATGGTCAGTGACATCACTGATGACATCACTGATGACATCTCAAATGACATCACTGATGACATCACTGATGACGTCTCATTTGGATTCATTCTTGTGCTAATACGATAAACCTCTTCAGACTCTAATATAACCTTAGATACACTAAGTGTATACAGACACTCACACACTGCCACTCATCCATGGAGTTACTCACACACCCAGTCAGTCATGCAAAGAAACAATCTCACCTCCATTTCTTCAACTATACAGTTATACACACCTTACTTATTGAAACATATACTAACACATATTTACTCTCTTATACAATCCCTGATACAAGTTCACAATGATCGATACAACCACTCACTCAGTGGCTCTCATGCACAGTTATTTATATATGCCAACTCTCACATGTACTGTGTTTTACATATGTACTTACTATGACATGTAGCATTGAGATATCCATTCACTCATCAATACACTCATGCACACAGTCAACTGCCCATGTAGCTGTTTCCACATGCACTCTTGAACTCATACACCTAGTGAATAAACTGCTCACACATCTATGCACAGAGTCACACACCTTCCAGCCACCCCCACACAAACTCAATCTCCCATAGAAATACTTGGGCAACCAATTAATAACACATATAGCCTCTCGTATAGCTAATGATCAACACATGCAGCAGTTTACATCACAACAGACATAATGATGCACAAATTAAGACAGTTTAGTCACTAACCCATGCATTCAGTGAGACACATTTAATCACTCACTCATACAGTCAGTCACGCACCTACTAAATCCTTCATCCAGACACTTATACATCCACTCATTCTTCAATATCTAAGACATATTTTAACTTTACAGAAACATACAGTCACTGGATGTTGTCATCAGTGATGTCATTTGAGATGTCATCAGTGATGTCATCAGTGATGTCACTGACCATGTCATGAATGATGTAATATGTGACATCATCAGCAGTGGATTGCGGGTGCGCGATATATAGTTAGTGCAACTAACTATATATGGAATTTCAATGGTTTTGTGTGAGTAAAATAAGGTTTTCTAAATGCTAATTCCTAACTATATATGGTCTATAACCTATGGTTTTTTCAGTGAATTTTCAAGGTTTTGTAAATGCTAATTCCTAACTATATATGGTCTATAACCTATGGTTTTTTCTGTGAATTTCATTGGTTTTTTAACAGCTAATATCTGTAGCTGTAAAATGTATTCTTCTTTAAATCCAAAAATATATTTTATATGTTTATGAATAATTTTTTTTTTAAATATTTTTTTTTCTTCGTTCCCGCTTCGCGAATCGGGAAGCTTCCCGTTAGCTGACCTTGATGCCGCGAAATAGACCGCGAGCCGGTAAACGTTTCTTTACCGCAAGTGCCGCGTTAGAAAACAACATCGTGACGCCTCCCGTCCGCATGACGTTTCACGTTGTCGCGTGATACGTCATATGACGTGCTACGTTAGCGAACTGGTACGCGAAGCGAGTCGCAAAGCGCAGGTTTCTGGAAGCAAACCGGGAGGCCCTGCAAAGCGCTTAACGTAAACACAGCAAGTCATGTGACTTGGTAATAACACTTTTCATTGGTTCATTTCACTTTTGGTTTCCTAATGATGTAAGACTAGGTCATATAATCTAAAATGAACACTTTTGATTGGTTGAGAACTCTTGTTTTTCCCAAATGATGAAAATCCCTCCTTCTTTCCTCACTCTGACTTTCATCATTGTGAGAGAAAGACCCTTTGTGATCACTGAGCAATGGCTTCTTTAGTAGCTTCAGCTGGTGCTTCCCCACCACCTCCACCACATCCAAGGAAGAGTGGACCACCTGCTCAAGTTGTAATTCAACAAGAAGAAGAAGAAGAGGAACAGGAGGACGAGCACGAAGAGAGGCAGTTTTTGCCTGAGCAGCCCAGGACGTCTCACCGGAAAGAAAACTTCATTTGGCAATTTTTTAAAATTCCCAAAGGTCAGAAAAAAGTAAATGCAAGATACGTAACTTGCCTTATATGTCAAGATAGACTGTCCAGAGGGACCGACAAAAAATACAGTTTCAGAAACTACACAATGCATCGCCATATGACTAGGTGGCATCCTAACAACTACAGTGCTGCACAGTTTCGGAACGACCTAGATAATCTCCCTATTATGGCCAGAAGATCTGTTGTACCGGAAGTAACGGGACCAGAGAGCAGGGAGATGGTGCCAAATATACAAATGAGATTTGGTGATGTAAAACACATCTGCGCATTTTGCGATGGATTCATTTCCTACGGAGAAAAAAGCATCACTCTGATCAACAGAGCTATTGACTATCATATGCAAGTTTGTCCGAAACGCCCAAAATAATAAATACTTCTTTTTTTTGTTTTGTTGCTCCTGTTGAGCCCTTTACAATGAATCGTTTTCATTGCCCCCTCCAAGAAAAACCCAAAAAAATATAAAACTGTTCCGAAAAATTCAAAAACAGTAAAAAAATGTTCAGAAAAATAAAAAAAAAAGTTCTTTTCAGAACTACCTCCCCGTTATTAAAAAATTGGTACAATATTTGGAACTGTGCCAACCTCTATTTCTCTTAGTTCGCTTCCCAGTTCGCTCGCGGGTACGCGAACCGGAAGCGACCCAAAAACAGTAAGTATAAGGGAAGGAAACAGACACTTATGTTAAAAGAAAGACAGCTATAAGGGAGTAAACTAGAGATACCATTACCCGTAATCCACTGCTGATGATGTCACATATTACATCATTCATGACATGCTCAGTGACATCATCAGCAGAGGATTGCGGGTTTTTTGGCAACATGCCTTATCCACGGTTTAATAACGCTGCCTTTTGCTTTATATAAGTTTTCAAATTGTATGAAATATATACCAATAGGTCGTTATGAACCTTTAGGTAGTGCTTTTCTTCATGAGGTCTGGTCGCTTCCATACACATACAGATGTTTCAAAGATGATCAAGAAGTTTATCTGAATGGAGAGGAATGCACTGAGACGCCAGATCATTCACTAATGTGTAGGCACATACAGTTACACGGTTCATGCAACAAACACCGACCAAATATGGCTTGCGTGTTGCAAGGCACGCCAGTTCCTGCTATCATCCCCACGTTCAAGTTGTTGGAAAATGGTAGTTATTTGATGCTCAATAATGAAGATTGTTCTGAGTTAATTAAAAGTATTCCTTTTATCGTAACAGTAAGTGAACGGGTTATTTGCTGCAGAAATGTTCTATTTCCTCCCACACATGAACATAGGGAGTTTTCAATCTGGCCACAAATACCAACCTTGAGACACGTTTCAACGGCATGGCAAGAATAAGAGCTCTTTTGTCTCAGAGAGAGGTGGCCTTGAGTTCGGCCCGTGAAACTTTCGTACTTCACATAGCGAACACCCATACAGAGGTGCAAAACCTTTTTCAATTAACATTTGCCTTTCAATTTCAGCAACATGTTTCCGACTATCTTTAACGCATCCTCCACAAAGTCCCTGGTGCACTTTTTTAAAGTTGTTACCAGTGGTCTCGTGACTTCATTTGAGAAAATCTTTGGAGTCATCCCTGCTTCCTTTCATTGTATTTTCTGCACTCTGGTTCGTGGATTGGCATTTTTACTTGCATTACCAGCGGACGCTCTTGTGCTTTTTTACATTTTTAAATATGGATGTCCCTCCTATGCAACCTCCGACCCTGCAGCTGCTGACACTGTTCCGCAATCGCATGCTAGAATATTATGGCACAATGCCGTTGGCGATATTAAGCACGGCATATGGATTATCTTTTCGGTTCTCCTACTTCACCTGTGTCCAGCCTGTATTTCACTGCCTGACCTGTGATTTCGATTGGGCCATTGATTTGTGTCTCTGCGGGCCGGTTTCTCCTGACGTCGACTTTAATCAGCTGATGACTCCTATCATTACTCACGAGTTGGTTTGTCCTGGCGAAAGGATTATGGCTGTGGCATTGATGCATGGACTACTTGGTCCCTGGAATTTACTGGCGGCAGCACAGTCTTTCTTGGAAGAGAGCTTTCTTGAAAACCCACCGAGCTGTCCTCTGATGGTGATAGAGGATCCGGTGCTGGGAGAGCACGTATGTTCTTTTCCGCTTTTAAATTGGATGGCTGAACTGTTTTCGGATGAAGACGGTGACTTCCTATTGGAGGCTGTTGCAGCTTATTTTGCATACACAGTTATGTCATAGACCTTTTTCATGTTTGATATGCTGAGTACTAGCATTTCATTGACAATTCATTGACTTATTTGTCAAGTTTTTATTATTTACCTTGCCTATTGGCTTAAGACTCGATAAAGTACTTGGCTGTTTTATTTTTCTTTAGCATTAAATTTTCCTAGTTTTTAATGCTTTACCTTGCGGACCGTCCACATATAAACTTGCAATCTGCTCTCATGAGATGGCACTTCTATTATCTTATTCAGTTCGTTTCCGGATCATGAGGAGGTGTCATCTAGGTCCTGGATATCTTTACACCGTGTTAAGTTAGCATGGGCTCATTACCGGTTTAAACGCCATTTTTCCTTTTTTGCAACTTCTGCACACGACACTTAGTTGTTGCTTTAGCTTTCCACCTAGTAGTTCATCGTGGTTTACATGAGAATAATATGTTATTGGTCTACTATCTGCTTTACTTGTTAAACTATATCTGTACAGCGAGTGCTAAAGTTTCAAGAACAACACGATACAGAATTGTTATGAGGTCTGATCTCCACGACTTCATACTCATAACATAAGTGCAACTTCTGCCAATTCTGGGCATGAGGCGGGTTTTATATTGCTTTGCCGAACACACATACACAACAGTTGATGCGGTTCACATGAAGAGAGAGCTGGTGTATGCTGATGTGATTCCTTCCAATCTAAGACACTAAAGTATGGGCACGCCCTAAACCAACACAAAGAGACCTTCTTAGCAAATAATATAATATGTGTATTAGGGAGGGTGAGATATAAGCAGCCGCGGGCCGTGGAGGGAGTTACGATGGGGCAGGGAGGCAGGGAGGGGGAGAAGCAGGGTGGAGCCCTCTCTACCTTGCCCCTCCCCCTCCCCGCCTCCCTGCCCCACCGTAACTCCCTCCACGGCCCGCGGCTGCTTATAAGTGTTGCTAACTCTTATTCATTTACAGCATGTTAACATACTGTCACCATTCGCTTTTTATGTACTAGTAACTATGCTGGTAATTTTGCTACTGATAATATGTGTACTTGTATTCTCCACCCTGCTTCTCCCCCTCCCCGCCTCCCTGCCTCACCGTAACTCCCTCCACGGCCCGCGGCTGCTTATAAGTGTTGCTAACTCTTATTCATTTACAGCATGTTAACATACTATCACCATTCACTTTTTATGTACTAGTAACTATGCTGGTAATTTTGCTACTGATAATATGTGTACTTTTATTATCTAAGGTACTACGCCTGAGAAGACGGCATTAGTAAATAAACATTTCAAATACACATCTGTTCTTCTTAACTCCATGTTCTGGTTTCTAAGAAATCTATAACGACCGACTGTTCATGAGTTCCACGTATCCTGAGGTACTATAAGTTCATATTCTGGATTGTCTAAACATTGAGAGTTTGTTATATCCAATGTGACACTGTACCTAGCTTGCTAAGGAGTTTTTGATTACTAACGTGAGTTTTGGGACACCCTAATTCGGCGAGGTTCCAATCCTCTGTCCACAGTTCTGTGTGAGAACAGAAACCCTGCGACAGGGGCACCCCCGACCCTTGCTGGAGCTTCATCACACTTGCGATACAACTCCAGCAATGCGCCACCTTTACGGCACAGATACATCACGCATCTGTGCTGTTTTTGCCCCATGATGCGCCGCATTGTAAATGCAGCACACCATAGGTGACGGAACAGCGGCACAGAATGACTAACACATCCCTGGTGATGCGCCAGTCATCATAAATGTATCCCTATGCTTCTTATCTTGTTAGAGATGAACCGCCATATATATCATCAAAGTTTTTTGCATTTCCTAAATAGCGAACTTTAAGGAATAAATAGCGATTCTTTACCATTCCTAGTTTGCGATGAGCTATTTGCTAATTAGCCGAATGTAGCCCAATGAAGCCCAATGTAGCCCAATGTAGCCCAAAGATGGCCGCCAGACACACAAAAAAACAAATGTAGCCCAAATATCAGCCAGATGTAGCCCAACTATAGCCCAGTGACAGAATGACCAATCAGCTTCGCAAACCTCCGTTACGCGAAGCGGAGCGCTGTTACTGATATATATCTTTTTTTGAACGTTAATTTCTCAAAATCCACTGGAGCACATATATTGAGACCTAGCAAAGGCACATCGGGCTACCAGTCCCTAATATTTTGCCAAGTTTCGTGCAAATCCATTCAGCCGTTCAATTATTATTATTATTATTTTTTTTTGCCCCGCGGGGCCCTTTTAAAACCTCCACATCAAACCTAGGGGGTCAGCGAGGATCTACTATGCCCCCTTATAGTTATTTCCCCCTTTGTTTTGACCTCCTCTTGTCTCTCGATCCTACCGAGAGACAAGATGGCGGCCGCTACGGACTGTTTGGAATGTTGACAGACGCCGGAGAACCAATCAGCTTCGCTTCACAAAGCTCCGTTGCGCGAAAAGTCCGCGAACCAGAGCGCTGCCCGGTCCGCTGTTACAGATATATATCTTTTTTTAAACGTTAATTTCTCAAAATCCACTGGAGCACATATATTGAGACCTACAAAAGGCACATCGGGCTACCAGTCCCTACAATTTTGCCAAGTTTCGTGCAAATCCATTCAGCCGTTCGGGCTAAAAGTGAGGCCAACCGCCCTATGGAAAACTCAATGTTAAAAACACGTTTTGGGACCCCCCTTTTTTCTCGGCCCCCACTGGACGAACCCCCCCCCAAATTTTCAAGGGCTGCTCAGAAACAAAATGTGCCATTTTCCTGAAAATTTCAGCCAATTCCGTCCACAAACGCCAAAGTTATTAGACATAGAATTTTCAAAAAACCCATAGAGAAAAAATCCTAACTATATATACCTACCGCCAGTAGGTAATATATATATATATATATATATATATATATATATATATATATTTTCCGCCGGTAGGTAGTTGTATATATATATATATATATATATATATATATATATATATATATATATATATGCACGAAAACTCCAAACACCACCTCCAATCCCTACTCGGATCGGCGAAGCAAGCAGGAGACGGACCACCAAGATGAATTACAGGTTTCTTTATTGCATTTTCAGCTGGGTAGAAGGGCAACATATATTACCTACTGGCGGTCGCCAGTAGGTAGTTATAGTTAGGACCTAGCTACCATAGGAAGTCCGCAACATTCTATTGGGAATAACTCTGGCGCCGGCTGAGGAATTTGTGTGTAATTTTCCAAATTTTGGCCAGCTCCGCTGCGCTCCTTCCCTGGAAGTTTCGGGGGGATTCGTGAAGTGGGGGCTGAGAAAAAAGGGGGTCCCAAAACGTGTTTTCCCCATGTTAATTTCCATAGGACGGTCTGACAAGTCTACAGCCCGAACCGCTGAATGGAATTACGCAAAACTTGGCAAAATTGTAGGGACTGGTACGCAGATGTGCCTTTGCTATATTTGGTGGAAATTGCTCCAGTGTTTTTTTTTAAATTAACTTAAAAAACACATATATATCTATAGGCGCGCTCCGAGCGCTCACCGGTACGCGTACCGGGGAGCGCACCCGACACGCTACGGGACTGCGCGAGCGGAAAGCTGATTGGCTGTCGGGTGTCTGTCAACATTCTAAACAGTCAGGAGAGTCCGCCATCTTGTGTCTCGGTAGAATCGAGACACAAGAGGTGAAAAAGAAAGGGGGAAATAATTAAAAGGGGGCAGAGTAGACACCCCCTGACCCACTAGGTTTTCTGAGGGGGGCCTAGAAGGACCCTGAAAGGCAAAAAAACTTTTCTTTTGTTTTTTAATTTTCGCGGGGTCAGCGCTAGGTGCGTTCCCAGGTGCGCTCTCCGGTACGCGCACCCTGAGCGCACCAAGGGGAAAACAGTGAAAGAAAATTGTTTTAAAAAAGAATTGGGGTGAGGGGCACTCTACCCTGCTCTCTTTTCAAGTTTTGAAGAATTACATTTCACTCTTTTCTGAAACTACACAAAATGGTGGCGATAGGGTGTATCAGAGACAGATAGTGAGAGAAAGGAGGCAGGAGATGAAGAAGAGATATTAAATATACATTGGTAAAAATACAGTGGGAGAAGGGCAGTAAATATGAGTAAATTTACTATGTAACATAAAAATTGTGCACTCTATACTATAAGTATTTCATTATACTACAATCACTTCGATTTTACCTCATAAATTAGAAATAGAAATGAATAATATGTCAACTAATTTTGAATTTGTAATTAATAATTTATTGTTCAGATTTCTCATAATTTAATAGAACTTGTAGCATGTCCTCATCTGGTATTTCATCTTCATTTATATATTTAATCTCCTCATAAAAATTGTTCATTAATGTTTGTTGGCATTCTATTTCATCCAAACATTCAATTAATTCTTCATCTAGAGATTGATTCAAAAAATCTTTTAAGTCATCTTCAATATCCATGACATTTTCATTTTCAAGATGTGTTGTTGTAATTTACCCCCATTCTCTCCGTCCTCTTAGTCTCTCACTCCTCTTCTATCACACTCACTCCCTATAACTGAGCCATACTCCCACACTCACCTTCTTTCAGACCTTCTCCTTTACTTTTCTTCCTCTCTCTTCCCTTCCTTCACTCCTTCACTGTTTTCCCTTCCCTTTCTCTCCTTACTCCACTTCACTAATTCCTTCTCTTACTCCCTGTGTACTCTTACTTCTACACTCCCCTTCTCTCACTCTCTCTCTGTTACCGCCATTCTCTCCATCCTTTTAGTCTCTCAATCCTCTTCTGTCACGCTCACTCCCTATAACTGAGCCATACTCTCCTTTACTTTCCTTCCTCTCACTTCCCTTCATTTACTCCTTCACTGTTTTCCCTTCCCTTACTCTCTTTACTCCACTTCACTAATCCCTTCTCTTTCTCCCTCTGTCCTCTTACTTCCACACTCCCCTTCCCTCATTCTCTCTCTGTTAGCCTCATTCTCTCCGTCCCCTTAGTCTCTCACTCCTCTTCTGTCACGCTCACTGCCTATAATTCAGCCATCCTCCCACACTCACCTTCTTTCAGACCTTCTCCTTTACTTTCCTTCCTCTCTCTTTCCTTCCTTTGCTCCTTCACTCTTTTCTCTTCCCTTACTTTCTTATTCTAATTTACTAACTGCTTCTCTTACTCCCTCTGTCCTCTTACTTCTACACTCCCCTTCCCTCATTCTCACTCTGTTAGCCTCATTCTCTCCGTCCCTTTAGTCTCTCACTCCTCTTCTGTCACACTCACTGCCTATAACTCAGCCATACTCCCACACTCACCTTCTTTGAAACCTTCTCCTTTACTTCCCTTCCTCTCTCTTCCCATCCTTTGCTCCTTCACTCTTTTCCCTTCCCTTACTCCCCTTACTCCACTTCAGTAACTCCTTCTCTCAATCCCTCTGTCCTCTAACTCACTCACTCCCCTTTTCTCACTCTCTCTCTGTTACCCACATTCTCTCCGTCCTCTTAGTCTCTCACTCCTTTTCTATCACGATCACTCCCTATAACTGAGCCATACTCCCACACTCACCTTCTTTCAGACCTTCTCCTTTACTTTCCTTCCTCTCACGTCCCTTCCTTGACTCCTTAACTGTTTTCCCTTCCCTTACTCTCCTTACTCCACTTCACTAATTCCTTCTCTTACAGCCTCTGTCCTCTTACTTCTACACTCCCCTTCCCTCATTCTCTCTCTGTTAGCCTCATTCTCTCTGACCCCTTAGTCTGTCACTCTTCTTCTATCACGCTCACTGCCTATAACACAGCCACACTCCCTCATTATGTTTCTTTCCTCCCTCACTCAGTCTTCTACTCTCACTTTTTCTTTCACTTCCTCTATCTCTTCACTCCCTTACTCACCTTGTCTCACACTCACTTGCCTTTATCCAGTCTGTATCTCCACTCTTTCCTCAACATCACTGCTCTTTTCTTACCCTTCCACACTCCCTATCCTTTACTACATTTTCTTCACTTATCCTCATTCCCCATGTTCACTCTCCTTCTCCTCACTCACCTCCCACACTCACCTTCTTTCAGTCCCCCTACTTCACTTCTCTTCCTCTCTCGTCCCTTTCTTTGCTTCCTCACTCATTTTCCTCTCCTCTCTCACTGCACTCCACTTCAGTTACTCTTTTTGATTTTTTTAAGAATACAGCTCTTTTTTTAGAGTAGTTCTAAAAAGAACTGTTTTTTTCTTCTTTTTTTGTTTTTTTCTCAACAAAACATGGAATGTCAAACTGCTCAACAGGAGCAAAAAAAGAATCAAAATTAGGGATGGGGACGGCAGTGGTGGTTCTCTCTTGTTCGGACAATGCTCATAATACTTTGTTCACCATAACAAAGTAGTTCACCACAATCTTTACAGTTGTTTGTGATGCCATGAAAAACAGGCTGAATATTTGGAATCAGCTGTTCTGGTCGCCCCCTCACCGATACAGTTCTCCTCCAGTTGAAGTAGAGGCACCATCCCTTGGAGCCTCTCGTGCCAGAGCCCTGACACTCTGCTGGGCATAGTTCTGAGGATGTTTTCGTTGAACGTGGTGAATCATAGTTGAATTTCCGAAACTGTACTTCCTTGTGGGGTCTCCTCGGGAAAGTACAGTAATGCAAATTTTGAACTCCACCTTTGGAGCATTTACTTTCTTTTTATCAGCAGGTATTGAGAACAATTTCCATATGAAGTGCTCCTTTACTCTAGGCTGAGGAGCCTCTTCCTCTATGAACCCATCTGAGTCCTCACTGCTACTGGTGGGTCTAGCACCCATGATAATTCCGGATCACTGACATTATATCGACCACAAAAATATCGAGATACAAAAATATCGAGGATAAAATATCGAGGGACAAAATATCGACTGCCAATCTTCAAACAGGTAAGTACTAAAATATCGACTCCAAAATATCGAGTTACAAAAATATAGACTGTCAAAATAGCGATTTTTTTAAATGTCTTTAAATTAAGTTAAAACTAATATAATAATAAATATATTTAATATAAACTTAGTAAAAATTATTAAATAAATGTAATATTAATAAATAATTAATATAAATAAAAAAATTATATCACAAAAATAATACATATATATATATATATATAAACATATTATTAAATAAACATATATAATATTTTTACCGTAGCATAGCAAAATGGTTAAAATTTATTGTTACAACTCAACAGTAGCAAAAGCGTTGGATAGCGTAGGGGTAAAATTTAGTATTCCCACTCCAGTGGGTGCAACAGTAGAGAAAGCGCTGGATAGCGTAGGGGTAAAAATTACTATTCCAACTCCAATGAGTGCAACAGTAGGGAAAGCGTTGGATAGCGTAGGGGTAACAATTACTATTCCCACTCCAGTGGGAGCAACAGTAGGGAAAGCGTTGGATAGCGTAGGGGTAAAAATTACTATTCCCACTCCAGTGGGTGCAACAGTAGGGAAAGCGTTGGATAGCGTAGGGGTTAAAATTACTATTCCTACTCCAGTGGGTGCAACAGTAGGGAAAGCGCTGGATAGCATAGGGGTTAAAATTACTATTCCCACTCCAGTGGGTGCAACAGTAGGGGCAGCGTTGGATAGCGTAGGGGTTAAAATTACTATTCCCACTCCAGTGGGTGCAACAGTAGGGAAAGCGCTGGATAGCGTAGGGGTTAAAATTACTATTCCCACTCCAGTGGGTGCAACAGTAGGGAAAGCGCTGGATAGCGTAGGGGTAAAGATTACTATTCCCACTCCAGTGGGTGCAACAGTAGGGAAAGCGCTGGATAGCGTAGGGGTTAAAATTACTATTCCCACTCCAGTGGATGCAACAGTAGGGAAAGCGCTGGATAGCGTAGGGGTAAAGATTACTATTCCCACTCCAGTGGGTGCAACAGTAGGGAAAACGCTGGATAGCGTACGGTTTAAAATTACTATCCCCACTCCAGTGGGTGCAACAGTAGAGAAAGCGCTGGATAGCGTAGGGGTAAAAATTACTATTCCCCCTCCAGTGGGTGCAACAGTAGGGAAAGCGCTGGATAGCCTAGGGGTTAAAATTACTATCCCCACTCCAGTGGGAGCAACAGTAGAGAAAGCGTTGGATAGCGTAGGGGTAAACATTACTATCCCCACTCCAGTGGGAGCAACAGTAGAGAAAGCGTTGGATAGCGTAGGGCTAAAATTTAGTATTCCCACTCCAGTGGGTGCAACAGTAGAGAAAGTGCTGGATAGCGTAGCGGTTAAAATTACTATTCCCACTCCAGTGGGTGCAACAGTAGGGAAAGCGTTGGATAGCGTAGGGGTAAAAATTACAATTCCAACTCCAATGAGTGCAACAGTAGGGAAAGCGTTGGATAGCGTAGGGGTAACAACTACTATTCCCACTCCATTGGGAGCAACAGTAGGGAAAGCGTTGGATAGCGTAGGGGTAAAAAATACTATTCCCACTCCAGTGGGTGCAACAGTAGGGAAAGCGTTGGATAGCGTAGGGGTTAAAATTACTATTCCCACTCCAGTGGGTGCAACAGTAGGGAAAGCGCTGGATAGCATAGGGGTTAAAATTACTATTCCCACTCCAGTGGGTGCAACAGTAGGGAAAGCGCTGGATAGCGTAGGGGTAAAGATTACTATTCCCACTCCAGTGGGTGCAACAGTAGGGAAAGCGCTGGATAGCGTAGGGGTTAAAATTACTATCCCCACTCCAGTGGGTGCAACAGTAGGGAAAGCGCTGAATAGCGTAGGGGTTAAAATTACTATTCCCACTCCAGTGGGTGCAACAGTAGGGAAAGCGCTGGATAGCGTAGGGATTAAATGTACTATTCCCACTCCAGTGGTTGCAACAGTAGGAAAACGATGGATAGCATAGTGGTAAAAATTACTATTCCCACTCCAGTAAGTGCAACTGTAGCAAAAGGAAAAAAATCATAAATAAATATAATTAATAGAAATATTATTACCAATTAAATGTAATGTCCAATAACAATTACTTTTATTTACCAATTCAATTTTATTTAATGGACAATTATTAATTAATTAACAATTTTAATTAATTAACATAATTGATTAATTATTATTAATTTACTTCCCACCCTATCCCCCTATAAACTCACAACCCACTACAGAAATTAATTTACTAAATATTAATCATTAATCAATTAAATATTTATAATTAATTACCAATTATATTTTAATTAATTACCAATTAATAATTAATTAACAATTATTATTAATTTACATAATTAATTAATTAAAATTAAATTACTTCCCACCCTATTCCCCTATAAACCCACAACCCGCTACAAAAAATAATTTATTAGAAAATAATAATTAATCAATTATTATTAATTACCAATTATATTTGAATTAATTAACAATTAATAATTAATTAACAATTATAATTATTTTACATATTTAATTAATTATATTTAAATTACTTCCCACCCTATTCCCCTATAAACCCACAACCCGCTACAGATTTATATTACACAATTGTTACAAATTATTAAAAACTTACCTTATTTTCGATATTTTTGTTGTCTATATTCTATCTAGTCGATATTATGTCTAGTCTATATTTTTGATTCAATATTTTGGCTATTAATATAGATAGTAATCGATATTTTTGTAGTCTATATTATGCCTGGTCGATATTTTGTCTAGTCTATATTTTTACCTCGATATTATGTCCAGTCGATATTTTTGCATCGATATTATGTCTGTTTACCGATAATTCCAAAAAGAGTGAGCAGCAAAAAACAGGTCTTTCAGTCACAAAAGTGAAAGAAGAAGTGAAGGAAATGGGTGAGGTTTTCATTCTTTGTAAAAAAAAACTGTTAGCAACCAATGAAAAGTGTTAATTTAAGGTCACATGACTTGACGCGCTCACGCTGCGCGCACCGGAGCGCTTCCGGGGGCGCTTACACGGCGCGAACGTAGGCGCTTCCGGGGGCGCTTACGCGGCGCGCCTGAGTGGCGTTTTGGTAGCTTTACGGAAATGCAAAATCATTTTCATTCTGAAAATCAAAATTACTACTTTTATAAGCATGGTACTGAATGTCTTGCATTATTATTTACTTTTCATACATATTTTTTTTACGAACGCAGAAATAGCGCTCTCGCTGCGCTCTCGGGAGAGCTTACCGGTGCGCGCACCCTGAGCGCCCCAAGTCAAAATGATACGGGTAAGCTTACCGGTGCGCACACCCTGAGCGCACCCGGAAAAAATGATTAAAAATTGAAAAAATAATTTACAAAAAAAATTAAGAATAATTAATACTTATACAAAACAGCTAATAAAAAAAACCCACTAAAAATCGTAGGTTACAAACTCGATATACAAAGGAATTAGCTTTTTAAAAAAACTTTGAAATTCACTGAAATAACCAGAGGTTTCACATTTGTTATAGTTAGGAATTAGCATTTAAAAAACCTTTGAAATTCACTGAAAAAACCATAGGTTTCACACCAGTTATAGTTACCTGAATATTTTACTCATACAAAACCATTGAAATTCCCACGTTATAGTTAGTTGGACTCACTATAACTCGCGCGCCCGCAATCCACTGCTGATGATGTCACATATTACATCATTCATGACATGGTCAGTGACATCACTGATGACATCACTGATGTCATCTTGTGAAACCTCTGATTTTTTTCAGTGAATATATATATATATATCCTCCAATAAATCATCCCTTGTCGAAAGGACACATGGAATGCAGTCCAAAAAGATTTCCAAAAGCATTTATTATTCCTTCAAAATCACAAAAACACGGGTTAATCCACAGTCCCAAACCAACGCGTTTTGGTCTCCATGAGAGATATATATATAGTTGAGTGCTTGTTATGGGGAGGCGAGGGGATATCATTTATGATATATATCCAGATTGGACATGGACAGTATGGTTCTTCTCCAACAGAGCGTTCATGTTTGCAAGAGGTGCTATATCTATTCAGAATAGATTATAACTTATTCAAGAAAATGATAGGGTTATGTATCTGTAAGTCTTGTTTTGGGCTTCTAAATGGAACTTCCTACAATGATATGTATGGAAAATTAAACAGGTTTTCTGCTGTGCTCACTCTCAGTAGGGGTACACATTAATCCACCAAAGTCATTTTGTACGTTTTTGGTGTGCAGTGCAATTGGCACAGCCGTATTTCTGTTTCAAGGCTCTATTCTCCATAATTGCAATTGAAAAATACTACCAGACCCTGTAATTGCCCAGAACGTTTTTCTCCTCTGTAGAACTTGCTGCTATTTTGCTTGTTTGCACTGCCATAGAATGTTTTAATCTTCTTAGAGCTGACGCTGATAATCTTGTATGCCACTTAGTCTGCTGTTACTAAAGCTGCTTTTGCTCACTTTTAAAAACTTTGTTTTACTGTTACGACGTGTTTTAACCGGGGAATTGTTTTAACTGGGGAATTGTTTGGAGAGGGTGGGGTAATCGAACCCTGACTTGAGAGGACCGTTTCACCGCCATTTTCCTCGACGGGTGGTCTAGTTGTTTTTACCCTGGCCTCATTGAAACGGGACGCTGCGCGAGCTCACAGCTGGCGCGCCAGAGGCCTGTCTGCGCCCTTCAGAGTCCCGGTGGCGACCGGCGCTCGGAATGCTGCCAGTGTAGCATCAGGGAAGGCAAATTTGATCACCTAAGGCAGAGACAGTCAGTCTCCACTCCATCGGCAGGAGCATGAACTGTAGGCCCTACCTCCCTGTGCAGTGGAAGACTGGCCGCCTGATTTGCAAGCACTGTAAGTGGAGGCCCCCTCACAATTCTGGGAAACGTAGCACAAACTTTAACATGGGCACTTACAGCACTAAGCAGGACGGTGCTGGTAATTACCTGAAGGCCTGGCTGCATAATGCGCGCTCGGTAAATAAACATGAACTTCAACTTCATAATCTTTAGTTGATTCTACCCCGGATCTGCTGGTCCTAACGGAGACGTGGCTGACCGAAGCATCCAATCCCACTATTGCTAATGCGATCCCCCCTAGTTACCTTATTCTGAGGAAAGATCGACTTGAGGGGGGAGGGGGGGCTGTGATTTTTCGTCCTCCTGGGCCAGCTGGAAAAATCTTAGAATCGCTCAGTCATGTTATCTCACTCATAGCAGCAAAATATAGCCATTGCCTAGTCCTGGAGCACTTTAATATACACATGGACAATACATCTGATCCAGAGTCAGTAAAGTTGCGAGAATGCATGGATAAACATAAACCCGTATGTCTGTCTCCCCACCCATGAAAAGGGGCATATTTTAGATCAGATTTTTTCTTCTAAAGGGATTGAAATGGATGCTCACCTTCGTTTAGTCTGTTCGGACCACTGCCTGTTAGGTTTTAGAGTCTCTAGGGAGCTAGTCAGGCATCATTCCTTAGGCCAGGACCGTGCAAATAGTTATAGGCACTTCCACTTGATATCCCCAGAGGCTATGCAGAAAGCATTGAGTCATCACCCTATTCCCTTGAGTGGGAATCTAGAGGAGGATGTGCTCGCGCCCTGGAGCACTGGCTCCAACTTCACGCCTTATAAATTGCTCCCCCAACTGTGAGGCCAGTCAAAACTAACCGTATCTCCGCCCCTTGGTTTACGGCAATCCTCAAGATAAGTAAAAGTGTGTGTGAACGCCTCGAAAGAAAATGGCGGGCGAACTATAATTCAACAGACAAAGGCATCTACAAGCGGGCTTTGAGAGAGCACTATAGGAATGTCCGCGAGGGAAAGAAACATTTATTTTCCACCAAAATCGATGAGGCTAGCAATAAAAGTAGAGAACTTTTTAATATCGTAAAAAATGTTGAATCTCCAAAGGCCACTGTTAGCCTGTCAGCTCCTACTGGCGAATGGACTAATCTATTGGCATGTTTCTTCCACGCCAAAATCCAAATTATCCTGGATTCTTTTGATACGCAGTCACCAGCACAGGCCGCAGCCACTGCCTTATCTCCCGGTGCGAGGCGTTGCACCGATCCATCTTGGACGCAATTTCCTGCCATCACTTTGGAAAAATCACTCTCACTCATGAAGGCTCTTAAGTCCAGTTCACCCTCTGACCCTTGAGCGGCTAAAGTACTGTCAGCCACTGCAGATGTACTCAATCCTGCAGTAAATTGTATTTTGACTACCGCTCTTCGCCAGGGCCTCATGCCTCAGTCATGGAAACATGCAAAAATCCTCCCGCTTCTGAAAAAAACATTGGCTGACCCTGGAGCAGCCTGCAATTACAGGCCCATTTCTTAACAGCCTTTTTTCTCCAAGGTTTTGGAGAAATATGTTAACACCATCACCACAGAGTACATGGAGGCTAACCATCTGCTTCATTCTAGCCAGTCGGGTTTCAGGGCTAACTTCAGCAAGGAAACTGCATTAATAGAAGTTGTTGCAGCTATTAAAGCCACATTAGACAAAGGAAGCAATGCGGTACTGGTGTTGTTGGACCTCTCTGCGGCCTTCAACACCGTATCTCATAACAGACTTCTGCACAGACTAGAGGAGAGCGGTGTCGGAGGAACCGTATTCAGTTGGTTCACCTCCTTTCTGAGAAATCATAAACAAACTATTTGGATCCCTTCATTCACCGGTGACATACCTCTCATGAATTTTGGTGTCCCTCAGAGCTCAATTCTGAGCCCTATTCTATTTAATCTGTGTATGCCCGCTCTCGCACTTCTTGCCAAGAAGCATAGTGCGAAAATATTATCATATACGGACTACACTCAATTGTTGTTCAAATGTGAGAAGGGGGCAGAGTTTAATGGCAATGCTATTAAAAATTGTTTATCTGAGGTATTCTTCTGGTTCAGAGAAAACCAATTTAAATGTAACTCTGAGTCAGAGGTTATTTTCTTTGGTTCCAGCCCTTGCAATGCATGGCTTAATTGGTGGCCACAAGACATGTCGCCCCCTCAGCACCTGTTACTATGGTAAAAAATCTAGGTTTCAAACTGGATGCTACCCTCTCGATGAAGGCCCAGATCCAATCAGTGGCTGGAAACTGTTTTGGGGTTCTGAGAATGTTGCAAAACTTTCTCCCCCTGCTTCCTGTCTCACATAGAAAGATGGTTGTTCAGGCCTTGGTGGTCGCAAGGCTATATAACGTCAACTCTCTTTACTTGGGCCTTCAGGCGTATCTGGTTAGCCGTCTTCAGATGATTCAGAACCCGGCGGCAAGAGCCATTTTTCTGGCTGGCCCGAGGACACATACGACCCATCTGCTATCTTCCTTACACTTGCTTCCGGTTCAGAAACGTATTCACTTTAAGGCATTGGTTCTCGTCTTCAAAGCCTTTTATAAGATAGGGCCCCCTACCTCAGTGAAACATCAACACTATACCCCTCAACACACTCTGAGGTCATCGGCTCAGCTTTTGAGCGCCACGCCTAAGGTCCGGCTGTCTCAGATCGGAGGTAGATCCTTCCAAGTGGCAGCCTCTCGTTTATGGAACATTCTTGCTCTTAGTCTCAGAAAGGTGCAAGAACTCCACATGTTTAGGCCAAAACTAAAGACCTGGCTCTTTCAACTATAAGTTTTCAGTCTGTTTCTTCTGCACGGAGGTGTTTCTTTCTGTTAGCTGTTATGTGGTTTTTTGTTGTCAGCGCCAGGACACTCCTGGGAGTAGCCGTGAGCTTTATCAATAACATATTACATAACAACATATATTATGCTGTATCTAATTCCTTAACTTGTACTATAAATGTATTCTTTTTTGGGCGTGTGGCAGTATGAAAATATATATCTTTAAAGGAGGGTCAATGTCTGTCTAATGTGTTCTTTCAGAATGTCTCTATTCTCAGCGTAAGTTGTGCTCTGAATTGAAAATGACCTTTGTGTGTGTGCTCAAGGTGCTTAGTTATGGATTTATTAATTCATGGTTTACTCTTTGCAGAGGGACTGGCAGACACTGTTAACGTTCTGCAGTCACTTGTAGTGACCAGCTGCACAAAGAACTACAATAATAAAAAACTGTACAATGTGCCACTATTAGAAACATTTCAGCTGCTTGTTTCATTAAATGATGTTATGTTTTAGCGTGTTTTTGTTGTTGTTTTTATTTGCAAACTATACCCATGCTTCAATATGGAGGCATCGTTTGTGTAAAAAAGTAGGATCTGCTTTTATGTTTACCCCCACATTTTGCCTGGAGCTAAGCTGTTATTGACTAGTCTGACTGGGATCTTGGTAATCCGGACACCAGTCTCTCTGATGTCTCCCTCAAATTGTAATGTTCAGTACTTAGGTACAATCCAGATTGGATACTGGGTTACGCTTTTAAGTCTCTAGTATTTGGTACTAAGATACCCATGGCATAGGTACCCCAGAGGTCCCCCATGGGCTGAAGCATGTATTATGCCACCCAAGGGAGACCATTCAAACTGTAACTACCGACCTTGCATTGCAGCCTGTGTAAGCTGGTGCTACCACCACTTACAAAAGATATAGGTTTCCTATATCTATGATGATTGCATTTAAAACCTATAAGTCTCTCCTATAGGAGGATTTTACATTCCTGAAGTTAGGGTGCTTGGTTCTAAGTGTGAGGGTGCTCCTGCATGAGCTGGACACCCCTACAGCCTACGGAGTCCATTCCCCTGGGTTGTAAATGACTCAGCAATATACCATATAGAGGGCACCGGGTAATTACGCAATGACCATCTTGAAATTGGCTGCAACGAAACATATCATGTTTGGTATCAAACATGTTGGAATCGTACCCCCACACCATAAATGGTATGAGGTATGATTCCGAAGCACTGGAAGAGCTCTCCGTCAGGTGCTCATGGTACCCGATGCCAAAGTCCTAGACCCGGACAGCACAAATTGGTTGCCGTCAACCAGAAACACGATTCTGCCCTCCTGCTGCTGAGCCATTCTTGAGATGGGGAAGGCAGACCAATAGGCATCCTGTCACAGGAAGTGTGTCCACCTCCCAGACAGGATTTAGTGTATTGGGACCGAGTGGATGTGCTTGCCAGGACCACAAAGTCTGCAAGAGGGGCACACTTGGTGCCTCTGTGCATAGTCCAGTTAAAACCAGCTCTGGGAGCTGTTGGATCCGGCTCTGGCATGAAACTGGACAAAAGACATGGCAGTAGCCTCCCTCCTGTCCAGACCCTCCCCTGGGAGGGTACCCTGAATTGTCCCAACCCTTTCCTGAGGGTACTTATGGGCTTAACCGTGGGTGGGTCCTTAGATTCATCTTGGGTCAAGATTTAGTTCAGACACCACTTCTTCTTCTACCATGTGGGCACTCTTGACTTCGCTGGACTTCGTATGGGGCCAACTTTGTCTCGCTTCCAGTCTGCTGCATCGTCTGTGACTGTGCACCATACAGGAACCTTCCAAGGCCTGTGGGCATCAAAGATACCTGAAGGAATCTCCCTTTAAGTGAATGAGTCCATTCTTTGCATTCGCAGGCACTGCAAATAAGCTGACAGGTCTGCTGATCCTGAGCTCCTCCAGGCTCCGAAATGTTCTGCAACACAGGTGGTGGTTCTCCACAGCTCTTGAGGCCTGCTGTCTCACCAAGTTTGAGGTCTGTATCTCTTGTCGGAGGCGCAGGAACCGAACCCCTGTGGAATGTATTGACTTGCAGTTGCAATGGCTTGTTGGCTTCCTCCCTCCAAGAACTTCGGGCTCCAAGTGGCCCAACCTCAAGCACCTCCAGTGACCAAAGTCTTTATCCACATCGCATCGTTTGCACCGTGGCCTGCATCTTTTGGTGAGCTGCTCGAGGTCCTCTTGTAACTCCAGTGCCTCCGGCCTGTGGGCCCTGTTGAGGGTTACCTTTGTTTCCTTTGGGCTCTACTGATTGCTCAGGGTCTGCCCTAACTCCCCTGCTTGTGGTGAGTCCCCTGGACCTTGCTGGTCTTGACATTGCACCTTCTTCAACTTCTGCATTCGTTGCATTTGCCAAGGCTTGTTGGTGCTTCTGCCGGACACCGACCCCTCAGCACTCAGCATCCTATGTGGGACACCTTGTGCATAGCTCCTGGTATTCCTCAGCATCACCTGGTCCTCACAGCTGCAGAATCAATGTCCTCTTCAACTTTCCTGCAACTCCCAACATTGGTGGTGATTCGTCTTCCAGATCTCCTGGTCACTTATGAGTGACATAGACTCTGTCCCCCCTGCTTGCAAGTACCTTTCAACTAGAATCCACCTTTGCATTCCACTGGCCATTTTCTCCCTATTCAGCAGCAGCACTTTCCTGAAGTCCTCCATTGGGTTCGACAGTGGTTTCCGACACCACTTCACACCCATGCACCCGGCTTCCCTTGTGTAGGTAATGTGGGTACTAGGGTGTCCATGGGGCAGTGGCTCTCCAACATTGTGTCGTCCACTGGGTTTCATCAGGGTCCACTGGGAAGGGTCCTTAATCTTTAAAACTCCAACTGCGACTTACACGTTGATTTGTACGGAGCACGCAGTCATGTTCCCACACTGCACACGCTCTCTGTGAGGTTCCTAGTCACTGACCTTGGGTGGTTCTTGGGTCCCCAGCACTTCTACGTCCTTTCAACATTGTCTTGACGGGAGTCGTGGTTCTTATACCACTTTCTTAGTATATGGATTGCCCCCCCCCCCCCCCGGGGACCACTCTGTATTTCGTGCTATTTACTTGATTTCATTACAAGAACGGAGGCTACATAATGCATAATCTTTTAATGCAGTCTCCAATAAAAAGGTTCCATAAAAGAACATTAAAAATACATAAAGTGCATGAGCCAACATCAATCTGCCTCTTTTAAATGCGGCTCTGAGCAGATAAGTGTCTTCATTTATACCTCCTTTAAGCCTTTGATTAATCTTGTTTTTCATATTTATGGATGATTTGGGCTAATTATGGATGATTTGGGCTAACCCCCCCTTTAATCTCCCTGCTCCCTGCCTCCACACCGATTTCCAATTCATGGAAATCTTCTTCTCTTTCCTCTCCGGTTGATTCCTGTGTTGTCTATTTTTCCACATGTAACTTAATTTATGTATGTTTTAAACTGGTTCCCTTTACAGCGCCAGTAAGTATTATCTCTATTTCATTTATTTTTAACTGTTTTGCTTTCAGGCCTCATCTTGCCTCCTACGCGAACCTCTTGTTATCATTCGGGATTTACTCCCGGTTCTATGCGCTTATTAAAGCTTTCGCAAAATGTTCTGTCCCCGATGAACGCCGCGGCTCAATTAACCTTGGCAACCGTGACGTCGCGCTCTCACGTTGCCATGGTCCTTTCTTCTTCTTCGTTCCTCACTCCGGCCTCTAACTAAACCGAGGCTCGGGTTTCTATGCCAACCAACAACAGCAGCTGATTGCGTACATAAACGAGTGTCAGTTACTCGTCTGACTCCACGATCAGCTGCTGCCTCTTTCTCTAACCGCAAGTTTACTTGTTTTTCTAGCTTCTGCAAAAAAGATACTCGCCTTGCCCCTGCTTCTATTACAGCGCATAGCGCTTTATAAGCTGGTCTTCCCTGCTTTGACCCTGCTTTTACTACAGCGCATAGTGCTTTATAAGCTGGTCTTCTCTGGTTTTCTGCTTCTTTTATTACAGCACTTAGCGCTTTATAATTTTTCAGTTTAAATCTTTTTAGATCCCTTTATTTTTTCTACTTTATTCCCTGCGCCATGTCTGACTCAGCATCAGATGACACTTCTGCCCCTACAGCTATTCTGGAGTATGAAGCTTTTAAGAAGCTCTTACATAATAAAATGCAAAGCTGTATGCTCGATACCCTAAAGAAGATCATGTCCTCAAAAAGATCACTCCCCTCTGAGGAGGAAGAGTTCGCTGAAACTCTTAATAATGACATTTCTAAAGTATTTAACCCCTAAGAGCACTATGGGAGGTCACAGCACCTCACTGAATCCGGGAGGTCTTAGCACCTCAACTTCAAATGGAGGTCCTCGCACCTCAAACTCCCTCGGTGTCCCTCGCGGCACAACATATTCGGGTGTCCTTCGCGGCACACAATATCCGGGTGTCCTTGGCAGCACAAAATATCTGAGTACTCATGATCTTACGTGAGACAATGAATTCAATGATGATAATTTGTCAGGTACCCCTGACGAAAACATCCTTGATTTGGATGAGGACGATGATCAAGACCTTTTTAACCCTGTTGAGCCTCCTTCATCCTCAAAGGATAGTATTCTCGACTCCCTAGGAGAAGAAATATTCTCTCCCCTAAACCTTAAGCATCCCAGAAGGTCTGAGTGATGGCCTCAAGACCACGTGGCAAAATTCATCAATAAGTGGTTGAGGTACCGATTGGAGCGTGATACACGTAATATCCTCAGAGCAGAGTGCTCCAGACCTTCCATTGATGACAAAACATGCCAAACTCCAAACTTGGACCCAGAGTTGATCAAGTTTCTTTTCAAACTTGGAAGGGATCCACGTCAAGGCATGGAAAGATCCCTTAAGGGGTGTCAAGATCATCTCCATGACGTCCTAGGCACACTAGCCACGATCATCGACGCAGCGGAGGAGAGCCATATTAACGGGACTCCCCTTAATACGAACTTGATCAAGGGCTGGAGCCAGAGGGCTCTAATTTTGCTTGGCAATGCTAATGCTAGCTTAAATGCTGAGATGGAGAGTTGTCTTAACAGAAATAAACCCAAAACTCTCCGACATGGCTGACAAAGAGACCTCTCAGAACCCTAAAGGTTTACTCTTCGGAGAAGATCTCATAAAATTTCTTGGCAAATATGGCACAACTTTTACGGCCTTGGATAAGGCCCAACAAAACATGTGTAAGGTCTTTAATAAAAACCTTTTTGGCCAGGCCAGAAGAAGGGGCCTCTCTTCTGGCCGATTTAACCAAAGGCCCTTCACAAGATCACAAGGTTTCGGAAGAGGCTTTCAGCAATTCAACAACTCACAGTTTTATCCCCAGAGAGGGAGAGGTATGCGCTCCAGAGGATTCAGATCCCGTGGACTCTCCATCAACAACAACCCACCAAGTGAGTACTCTATCCCTTCCTACCTCTCCTTCTTTCCCCAAAAAAGTTGGGAGGGAGACTCAAATTCTTTTTTCAGAATTGGAGACTGATCACTCAAGATCCATGGGTTTTAAATACCATCAAGGGTTTCAGAATAGACTTTACAAAAACTCCTAGGTGCCTTTCCGCTCCCTTCGGAACAACAAAGAATAATAGAGGAAGAGATTTCCTCCATGCTCCAAAAAGGAGCAAATATAGAAGTCTCTCTGGAAGAACTCAGATTCATAAGCACCCTCTTCCTTGTAGAGAAAAAGGACAAGGGTTAGATACCCGTGATAAATTTAAGACATCTAAACTTCTGAAAAGTTTTGGTCTACAGACATTTCAAGATGGAGGGTATCTACCTTCTGAGAGATCGTCTTCTAGAGGGAGACTGGTTAGTGAATTTGGACCTAAAGGATGCTTATTTCACCATTCCTATGGCCAAAATCCACCAACCCTTTCTTCAGTTCAAGACAGTTATGGATCTTCTAGAAAGCCTGGGCTTCATCATCAACAAAGAAAAATCTTTCTTGACTCCTTCCAGATCTCTCGAGTTTCTGGGCTTCACCATAGATACCTCCAAATGTCTTCTCCTGCTCCCGTCCAAGAAGATAGCCAAAATCAGGAAGGAAATTCATCATGTTTTGAAGCAACAAGACTTTCCCCTGAGAGAACTGGCCAGACTACTTGGTCTCCTCTCCTCCTCTATTCATGTGATTTTTCCCGGTGCCCTAAATTATCGGGCCCTCCAAAGGGTGAAAACGTGGGTCCTAAGGTCCGGCCTTTGGTACGAAGATCGCATTTCCCTAGATCGAGAAGCCCAGTCGGAACTGGCTTGGTGGCTCGAGAATTGGACGCGTGACACGGCAAAGCGATCTTTAGTAGCCTATATAAACTGTCTGGGCGGCACCAAATCTGCGGATCTATCGAATTTGGCCCCAAAACTTTGGATGTTCTGTCTGGAACAGAAAATCGCTCTGAAGGCGGAATACCATCCAGGGAAATCAAACATCTCCTCGGACTGGAACTCCAGATTCCTGCTGGATCACAGCGATTGGAAACTCAACGTTTCCGAGTTCAGGTCTCTAGACAAGATTTGGGGTCCCTTGGAAATAGATCTATTCGCGAGCAGACTGACATTTCAACTGGAAAAATTCTTCAGCTGGATGCCAGATCCCGGGGCTCCAGCAGTGAACACCTTTCTCCAATCTTGAAAAGGTCTCAGTGCCTACGCCTTTCCCCCCTTTGCCATGATCCAAAGGGTTCTAGAGAAAGTGAGATACGAACAATGCTCCCTTGTTCTAATAATTCCCTTCTGGCTCTCCCAAGCTTGGTTTCTCGCCACTCTGGAGCTGGCATGCGACCCCCCCCCTTTCTAATCCCTTCCCTAGAATATCTCCTAAAAGAAGTAGATGGCGGAATTCACCCCCTAATCCAGACAGGGAATTTGAACCTTCTTGCTTGGAAAGTGTCAGGAGATCCAATGAAGTCTCAGGACTTTCGTCTACAGTTGAAACTCTCCTCAGAGAGTCATGGTCTCCAGGTACACACTACAGATACAACAATATTTGGAGAGGCCGGGTTCGTTGGTGCCCGGAAAGGAACCTGGATTCCCTTAAGGCACCTATTGTTGACCTAGTTAATTTTCTTTGTGAACAATGATCAGTGCTAAAGTGCATATGCTCTCTATGCAAATTGTTATTGTAATTGGTTGTCCATGATTGGCATATTTGTATCACCAAGAAGTCCCTAATAAAGGGCACTGAGTGTGCCAGGGCTGGTGATACAAATGCTACTAGTGGGCCTGCAGCACAGATTGTGCCACCCACATGAGTATCCCAAAAATGGTGGTTCAGGCCTGATACCCCAGTGCCTAAGTGCAGTCTGTGAACTGCCATGTCCTCCTGGTCAGTGTCCCCACTGACAAGGCCTAACCCTTCTCTTTCTGTACACATTGGTCACCCCTATGGAAGGCCCAAGGTCCCCATTGGGCTGGGTGCAGTGTATGTGAAAGGTAGAGCATGTACTAGTGCAGGTGACATGCTCTGGTAGTGAATTACAGCCATTTTCGTTTTTCACTATTGTAATGCTATCTTGCCCATAGGCTATCATGGGGAATGCTGTGTACAGTGGTTACCTACATATCTACCCATAGTAGCAAGACGGGACATAAAAGTCTGGTATCCCTGAACTCAGAATTTAATAACACATCTTTTGGGAAAGGTGTTTTTAACTCCTGTGTTTGAAAGTGGCACTTTTAGAAAGTGGCTGCTTTCTTGTCTGACCTTTCTGTGTGCCTTTGGCTGTTTGTGAATTGACTGTCTGGTTTGTGAGTGACAAGGCTGGGGGATTCCAGGAGACAGAATGAGTCCGCCCAGTGGTGAATAGAGAGATCTGCATCTATATGGGAGGGAGGAGTTGCACCTGGGACCTGAATAGGAGTGTGCCTGCCCCCCCACCGTGCTGGCTCCACCCCCTCTGGTGCGTCTGATGTCTCTGCCCTGCACTGTGAAAGGAGAGAAGGAATCATGTCAACAAAGTGCTCTAGGGCTGTTGTTTCCCTCCAAAATGCTGGCTCCACCTCCAGTGGGGCATCTGATGTTTCTGCTCTGCACTGTGAAAGGAAAGAAGGAGTCATGTAAACAGAAAGCTCCGAACTGGTTTGGACCGGGCTCAGAGCCCTCCCGCACAAAGGGAACAAAAATTTGTAGGGCTATAGGTACAGGACCACTGACTACAGAAAATTAGATCATCCTGGAATCAAGAAGGAACCTCTGCCAAGGAGAAAGCTGGAAGACTGAAGAAGGAAGACTGTCCTGCTGTTGCTTCGCTGGACTGAACTGCAGTTGCTTTGCTGTCAAAGAGAGGGGAAGGACTTTGCTTTGTGCTGTGACCCCTTGCTTGAAGGAATCTCCAAGGGCCTGAAGTAGATCTGGCTCCCTGTTAAGAAGTCCAAGGAACAAAAGGACTTCAGCCCCAGCTTCCATTTACGGAGAGAGTTCTGTCCTTCCCAGAGTGCATGAGCCAGTTGTGGTGCCTCTGGAAGCTGAACCTGTGTTGGGAAGCTGGAAACCAAGATTTTAAGAACTTTCTGCAAAGTTTAACGCATCGCTCGCTTGCAGAGCTCATCCCCTTCAGTGCGAGGAAATTCCCGCCGCCGCGAAGGCCGAGATCCTCGCAGCGTCTGTTGCCGCTGCCAGAGTCGTCGCATCTTTCGATTGCGGGACGCACCGGTCCGGTGCGGGAAGATTACCATCGCTGCGAGTATCGCTGCGATTGCAGAGTCTGTTGTAACTGGGTGAGATCGTCGCACCGCTTGCTTGCGGACCGTATCACGTCGCTGCAAGAGTCGTCGCAGAACCATCGCATTGAGGGGCCGCGAGAGGAGAAGATCGACGCTGCACTGTGCATCGCCGCCGCACCTGAGATCGTCACTGTTCCGAAGCTCATCGCATCGTACCTTTTGTGAACCGCTTCCACCGAAACCTGCGCACCGTAATCCACGAAAGGTATCGTGTTGAAAGTTAGGCTGAAACCGTCAACATTATCGGCGCCCTCTTGCTCTCCTTGACCTTTTGTGCGCGTAAAACAGCCGCCATTTTGAACACCATGGCTTCCCTGCTCCCGCCGAGAGCCAGCGCGCCTCTCTCCCACTCCTAACTTCGCCGGCGTCCCCCGCATACTGACAACCCCCCTGCCTGCACCTGCCGCGAATCATAAAACCCCTCTTCAGCGCAGCTCTGCCCCAGGCCCTCATCCTGTTCCCAACGCGACACCTCCTTGCCTCCCTTTCATGATCTCCGGCCCTTTGATGCAAACCCCTTTTCCCCGTGTGCCCGTTTGTCTTCCCCGTTCCCAGGCCGACACCTAGCTCTGCCGATACCAATCCCTTGCCCCTCCCCATACAATAGAAAGCTTCCCTCCTCAAAGGACCCCCGAGATGATCAAAGCCCCCCATCCCACGAGATCCGATCGAAACCCACACACTCCGTGAATCGGCGGAATATCCAGCTGCGCGATGATCATCACCTGTTGTGAACGAGGCGGGGACTTCCACTGTAACCTTGCGTGGGAACGGGCTGGGAAAGGGGGGATTCTGAGGATGTCTTTCCGTACATCAAAGTATCGACGAGAATGTGTTACATGTAATAAAGAGATAAACTTGTGTATAAGAGGCCAGGCCTCAGGGATGCAGTTAGAGCACCTCAGAACAATACCTTCTGTCCGTTTCATTGTGTTCTCCTCCGGAGAGAATAAAAACCTTGTTTCCTGCCTTCCAGTCTCCAGCGCCTGCCTCTTCAATAGTTTAACTTCTTTGTGGGTTCAAGAGGCGACACCGCCGGGCAATAATTAAGGATCTTATATTCTGGTTGGTAGTGCCCCCCAGTTAGTTTCCACAATTGGCGCCCAACGTGGGGCCCATCAGCGACCCATGGATCCAGTGGGAGAGGTCCTGACGACAAAGTGAACGACTGCAACGATCGGGAACGCGTCTGTCCGATAGACCCTCGTCTGACAGCCGATCATCCGAACTTCACTGGTTCCGAACAGACCTCTCTCGAGTGATCTACGGTCCTGACTGGGAACCATCAGGAGTGCCGCGAGGATAACGGAGAAGAGAGGACGATCGGGCGCTGGATTCGGAAGACAGGAAACTGTCCATGCGGTCCGGGTAAGGTCGTGTAACCACGACAAGTCGCGAAATTTGTTTGATTGCCTGTTTGTTTAAAAAATACTAGTATTGCTCTTTTTTTGTTTATTTGGAGATTCACTGTCTGCAAACGGAGAAGCAACGGTCTCTCTCTTTGCAAACAGTGGAGGATAGGTAGGGCAGCAGCCGTGCTTATTTTTTTCTCCCCCACTCAATAATCACTTGAAACTGAACTGTTGTTCACAAACTATTGTTTCCTGGAGATTCCCTGTCTGCAAACAGGGAAGAGACCACCCTTTTTGCAGATAGTGAAAAAGGTAGGTAACGCAGATCTTTGCGGACCTACTCATTCTCCCCATTGTTATTTATCGGTCTTTTGTTATCTTGATCTATGAGGGATTCACTGTCTGCAAACGGAGAAACAACGGGCTCTCTCTTTGCAAACAGTGGAGGATAGGTAGGGCAGCAGCCGTGCTTATTTTTTCCCTCCCACTCAATAATCTCTTGAAATTGAACTGTTGTTCGCAAACTATTGTTTCCTGGAGATTCCCTGTCTGCAAACAGGGAAGAGACCACCCTTTTTGCAGATAGTGAAAAGGGTAGGTAACGCAAATCTTTGCGGACCTGCTCATTCTCCCCATTGTTATTTATTGGTCTTTGGTTTTTTGATCCATGAGGTATTCACTGCCTGCAAACAACGTAGAATAGAAATATTCTGTCCAGTCTTTGCACCTAGTGATAAGATAGGCAGTGCTGACTTTTTAGTCCCTCGTTACGAGCCGTCATGTCTGTCTTCTCCCCACTGATTAGTAGCCTGTTTAGCCCGGACCGCTTATTAGAGATGGACCATCCAGCCCCACTGGAAGGCACCCCTAATAAGGACATGTTCATGAAGCATGGATTGACCGCTATTGCCTATAGTAAACTATGGCATAAATATACAAAACAGGGTCAAGAAAGTCAATGGCCCCTGATAGGATCCTTCGATGATGATAAAATAAAAACGCTAGAAACTGCCCTGGGTAAAAACAAGACAACACCTACTATGCTTGATAGCTTCGGCATGTGGCGAAAAGAAACTGAACAGCGTAAAAAGAAAACTGAGAGTAGGTTGGAAAAAGAGCTGCAAAAAGCAGCCCACCTAGCTGCTCAGAAACTAAAAAAGGAGATAGAGGAAAGAGAGAAAGCTAAACAGAAACTAGAAAGGGAAACGCCAAGCCAGTGTCCGGTTAGAACCCCCTCCATGCTCTACCCTGATTTACCCTCGAAACGACAAGCCAATGAGGACC
This sequence comes from Lissotriton helveticus, assembly GCF_964261635.1. Taxonomy (NCBI): domain Eukaryota; kingdom Metazoa; phylum Chordata; class Amphibia; order Caudata; family Salamandridae; genus Lissotriton; species Lissotriton helveticus. Next base: position 1,069,937,578 of record NC_136069.1, on the reverse strand, counting down.
TGCTGTTAGGTCCTCCTATCATCTACATGCCCCCTCCATATGCCCCTTCTCAACCCTTGGCGCAGCACGCGCCACCCCCAGGTACAAACAAAGGTACCGCCACAGCGTCGGCCCCAATGGCCTCTGTGCCGGCCGAACCCCTTGTATTAAAACCCGCATCAACAACGACGTTAGACGACCATGAGACTCGAGGGGCTGGCCCTGCAAGAACAAACAGGCTAGACAAAGATGAGCGAGCGGGGATCGACAAAATAGCAAGGACACTGGTAGAAAGGAAGGATGATGAAGAGTACATCACAGATATGTTCAGCTCGTATACAGGGAGTCACAGACGACATTTTACCGTACGACTGTGTTATCATGTCTTGAATGCATACGAGGACCGATATCGAGAAAAAGGTCCCGAGAGCCTAAGGACTCTGTACCGGAAGGTCGATATCGGGGATGAGGGCGAGTGTGATGTGTCGGACCTCCTTACGCGTACGCTTGAGGTTTTCCGCCACCTCACTGAACGAAAGCCGGGAGCTAAATCCGCAGCCCCCGTAGTGACCGAACCACCAACCGAGCAATCTAACACCATGATGCCGATACGTGAGGCTGCCCCTTACTGGGTTCCTCCTCGGGGTACAGGGACTCACGATGATGCAAACAACCAAGATGCGAAGGGAAGGGTAGTATACAACTGGGTCTACCAGCCATGGGACCGGCAAGAGATACTGACATTCCGGAAATCTCTACCCGACCTACGTAAAAACCCCACTGCCTTCTATACTGAATTGGGTACAGCCCTGGGTTCAACTATCATGACCCTGGCTGACATCGACTTGTTCTTCGGGTTATGTCTACCAGCTGATGTGTGGAAGCAAATCCGGAAAGTCGACCACCTTGAGCTGTTCGGACATACCTGGTCACAACTCGATGAACTGGACAAACAACGGGGACCAGGACAAAAGCCGTTGAAATCCATTCTAGACCTCCCAGAAAAAATCGTAGAGAAATTAAAAACCCAAATCCCAGAAAAGAAAGTGGACTGGTCGATAGTAACAGCCTGTCGCCAAAAACCCCAGGAGGACGTATCGGAGTACTTCTCCCGGTTTGAAACGGTGTTCTCCGATTACAGCGGCCAGGACATGACCACTGCAACCGGACACCATCTGTTTGTCCAGAATTATGTTAAGGGCCTATCATTGGAAATCTCCCAGAAACTACAGGCCAGCGAGAGTAGTTGGGCAGCCTCCAAACCTACAGCGATTCTCCAAATGGCCCAATATTATGAGCATCAGAAAAATGAAAACGATAGGGCGACAGAGAGAAAGAAGAAAGACTTAAAAGAGAGGGTGATGATTGCCAAACTGCAAGGGGTGACTATAGGACGAGACCAATACCGGGGAAACTACCAGACAAACGTCCCTAAGACTACATTTCCCCAGGACCGCACTCTGACTCCCTACAGTGGACGCACAGACCTTAGAGAAGACCAGTGCGCTTTCTGCAAAGGGACTGGCCATTGGAAATCCCAGTGCCCAGTTCTTCTGGAAATGATCAGAAACAGAGACCCCCGGGATGTAGCAAACGGACCGAGACCTAAGGGACCACCACGAGGGCCCCCAAATGACGCAACGAACGACAGATCAAGCAGACCAAATACGTTCGATCGACCCAGACAGAACCAATATCAACAATCTGACTATGACAACACTCACACCTTTGCATAGGACAGCCAAGGGCGAGGGAGGGATCCAGTCGAGCTCTATGTTGACCAGCAGGGCCCTTATGTCACTGCTAAGGTCCTGGGTACCAAGTCTCCATTTCTGGTAGACACTGGCGCAACACGTAGTGCGTTATCTAAACGACTGATTCCAAGGGCACCCTTGTCTGGCTCACTCATAACATCGACAGGTTTCGATGGAACGCCCTCCACCAACCCTTTGTCTGCCCCGATTCTTTTTGACGTAGAAAACAACACCACCGACACCACGTTCTTGCTTTCCTCCAATAGCCCTGACGCCATTATGGGACTTGACTTACTGAAACACTTCCGAGCGACGATTAGGTGTTCTCAAGATGGAGTTCGAGTGTTTCTTTACGACAACCCCGTTCTGCTTAGACATTGTTCCCCCCGGCACATGTTTTCCATCACCGACGTTGACGCGTCCCTGCTTGACACTCTACCTCCGTATCTGTGGGCCAAAGCGGATTCGGACGTAGGGCGTATGTTAATTGACCCAGTGCACATTACTGTCCGACCAGACGCAACACTCCCAAAACTCCCACAATATCGGATATCGCCAGAGGGCGAGAAGGCATTGGTAATGATTATCCAGTCACTGATAGACGCAGGAGTGGTAGAGGAAGTGGTTAGCAACGTTTGCAACAGCCCTATCTTGCCCATTATCAAGAAGCAGGGAGAGGGAGATGAGAAAGCATACCGTTTCATCATCGACCTCCGAGAGATCAACAAAGTGGTGGTACCCCAGTACCCTGTGGTCTCAGACATCACCACCATCCTGACCTTGATTCCATCCACTGCCACCACCTTTTCCGTCATCGACCTCAAGAACGCATTCTTCTCCATCCCCATCCACCCAGACAGCCGGTATCTCTTCGGCTTTACCCTAAAATCCCGCTCATATAGGTTTTGCCGAGCTCCTCAAGGCTACACGGAGAGCCCTAGCATCTACAGCCAGGCCCTCAAAAGACAACTAGACCAAGTCCGGTTACCCGACGGGGTGGTGTTGGTACAATATGTCGATGACATCCTTTTGGCAGCCGACACCACCCCTCTAGCGGTTACCGCCACCATTCAACTCTTGCACTTCCTGGCGGAAAATGGCCACAAGGTCTCCAAGAAGAAGTTGCAATTCTGCCTACCCCAGGTCACTTACCTGGGCCACCTTCTGTCCAAAGATGGAAGGAAACTCACCCCTGATCGAATCCAAACCATTCTAGATACCCCTGTCCCTAAAACCCAGAAGCAGGTTCGCTCCCTATTGGGCCTCACCTCCTTCTGCCGACAATGGTTGCCAAACTTCAGCCTCGTTGTAAAACCACTGCTTTCTCTGCTAAACAAAGACGTCCCTTTCCCACTCCCTTGGACTCCTGAGTGTCAAACTTCCTTCACAGAACTACGAGATGCCCTTTGCTCAGCCCCTGTCCTGGGTACCCCTGATTACAGAAAGCCCTTCTCCCTTTACACTCACGAAAGGGAGGGGTGCGCTTTATCTGTCCTGACCCAGGCCATCGGTCCTAAGCAACGACCGTGCGCTTACTTCTCTGCCACTCTTGACCCTGTCGCCAGAGCCTTGCCTGCCTGCCTTCGAGCTGTAGCTGCTGCTGCAGTCTCTATCCGACAGAGTGAGGGGATTGTACTCTCGAATTCCCTCACGGTACTGGTACCCCATGCAGTCGACACCCTCCTGAACCAAACCAAGACGCAACATCTGACGAGTGCACGACTGACTGGATACGAACTAACCTTGCTTGCCCCCCATATCACCCTGAAAAGATGCACCACACTGAACCCAGCAACTCTGTTACCCTTGCCAGAGAACGATCCCAATGTGCACCCCGTACATGACTGCGTGACTCTTACGGACGAACAGACCAGGAGTAGGGTCGATCTCAGAGACACAGCTTTCCCTGACCCCGACGGGGAGTTGTGGGTGGACGGTTCTTGCATCAAACTCTCCGATGGTACCACTTCCGCTGCCTATGCAGTCACCACGGCTCGAACTGTTGTAGAAACAGCCCGCATCACCCAGCGATCTGCCCAGGCAGCGGAACTGATTGCTTTGACGCGAGCCTGCATCCTGGCAACAGGAACCACAGCGAACATTTACACCGACAGCCAGTATGCCTTCGGGGTGGTTCACCATTTTGGGCTCCTCTGGAGGGAGAGAGGATACTTGACCTCACATGGCACACCCATTTTGCACGGAGATTTAGTCTCCGCCTTAATCGAAGCTGTCCTCCTCCCCAACAGACTTGCCGTTATCAAATGCCAGGCACACAAGAAAGTGACAGACATTATTGGACAGGGAAATGCACTAGCTGACATCACCGCCCGAACGACAGCTGAAAATAGAACAACAACACATATGTACGTGACCAGGTCACAAGCAGAAAACTGGACTGACGCCAAGGACACAATTAGAGACATACAAACGACTAGCACACAACACGAATTGACTGAATGGACACGGGTAGGATTGAAAGACGATGAAGGCTGCTGGCGGACAAAAGACACGAACAGATGGTTGCTACCTGATTCGTACTTGATTCCCATATTAACCATGGCACACTCCCCTGCCCACATAGGATCAGCCCCCATGATTGAACTTGTCTCCAGGGTTTGGCACAATGACAAGATCCCAGATTCCGCCAAACGCCTGGTCCAACAATGCTTAATATGCCTGCAACACAACCCCGGGAAAGGAACTGTAGTACCCCGGGGGGGATTTGGGGTCCCAAACCACCCATTTGAAGTCCTGCAGATGGACTACATCCAGCTAGACAGATGCCAAGGCCTGAAATATGTACTTGTCGTGGTGTGCGCATTTAGCAAATGGGTGGAAGCATATCCAACCCGTGACAACACCGCTATGGCCACTGCAAAGGTCCTGTTAAAGGAGTTTTTCCCCCGTTATGGCCTCTGTCGTGTTTTATGGAGTGATAATGGCCCCCACTTTGTAGCCAACGTTATCCAGCTCATCCTAAATGGGCTGGGTATTAAACAGAAATTCCACGCAGTCTTCCACCCTCAATCTGCAGGGCTTGTCGAACGACACAATGCCACACTCAAGCTTAAACTGGCCAAAATAGTGGCTACGACGGGCCTGAAATGGCCAGACGCCCTCCCACTGGCATTGCTATCGATGCGCTCCACCCCCACCCGACATCACCTAACCCCTTATGAAGTTGTCTTCGGTCGACCCATGAGCGTCTGGTCTGCCCCGAAACCAACTTCCATTCATGACGTTCCGGATGTCCTAATGTCTGATTATCTGTACAAATTGACTGAAACTTTGTCTGTCCTTCATCAGCAGGTGCAGCAGGCCATCCCCGATGCTTCCAGGGGTCCGGGTCACGCCATCCAGCCGGGGGACTTCGTGCTGATCCGAAATTTTCAGCGATCAAAGAGTTTGGAACCCCGGTGGACGGGCCCCTGGCAAGTGCTGATCACCACTCGGACCGCACTTCGAGTGGAGGGGAAGAAACATTGGCTGCACGCCCATCACTGCAAAAAGGTCTCCCCAGCCCTGGCCACGACAGATACCGTCAACACCCAAGAAGAGCTCCTGAACCAGGACCGACCATCGTTGAACTGCTATCCTGACATAGAGACACTTGAACTTTCAAAACATCCTGACCCCACTGTGCCATCTCGAGAAGGGTATTTCCTGCGGCGAAAGGAGGGAGCTTCGGCTAAGTAGGCCACGGACTAGGTTAAAGAATCTCAGAACGGTGACCCAAACTACCAAGGGTTACCTGGAGAGAAGCTAAAACTAAGTCTGTGGTCCTGCCCACTACCGAGCACCTTGAAGACGAAGATGATGGAAGCGCCAGATAAGAAGATGATGGAAGCGCCAAACAAGAAGCCGACTGAGACAACAGGAAATACCCACTACAGAAATCCGAGAACAGACAGACTCCATAGCTCAAAGACAATTGCACTCTTCATCGTAATCCTCCTCTGTTTTCTCCTCATGACTACGCTCTGGATTATGGAAGAACACGCACCTGCTCACGAAACATTCCTAACCACTGCTCAGCCTACCACCATGAAGGAACATCATCTAATTTCGCTCTCTCCTCAACTAAGAGAGAGGCGAAAGGAGTTTTGGAACAACTCTTTCGTGCAGCTACTTCACCAGCACAATCTTGCCACCAACGCCACCAACTGCTGGATCTGTGGGTTGCTACCCCATGCCACTGGACATTCGATACCATTCATCCCTTCACCCTTCTCCGTCCACGGCTCCTGCCTTGCCTGGCTGATCCTCCTGCAAGAGAGCTATACGGGAAATGCCACCTCCAGCAGAACTGCAGCACATTCTTCTCATGGGGCCGGGCGAAACAAGACAAAGACACACTTCTGCCCGCTGACCCCCAGCGACTCGATCCAAATGGACATCCCGGCCAAAGAACGAATCGAAATGCAGGTGTTCAACAATCCGACCAGACCCACCTTCTCCTATCTGCGGAAACGAACGGCTGCCACTCTGACTGTGGCCCTGACGGTCATCAACGTCACAGGCCACATGTGTGTAGAAGGACTTGGGACACAGCTGGTGGGTCGCAGCGCTTGCCGCTTTACCAGCACTCTGGATTCCACGGATCCGCCTTCCTTTGTGTCATCTCCAAACATGTATTTCATCTGCGGCACGAAGGCCTACACCTGGCTCCCCAAAGGCTGGGGGGGCACTTGCTACATCTCCTTCGTCCTTCCTCCAACTTATGTGGCTCCAGCGAATCACCACAGGCAAAAACGAGCCAAAGACGTTGAGCAAGCCGACTCAACAGGGGCACAATTCCTCGATGCTATGAAAGGACTCGTCCCCCTCTGGGGCCCGATGGCAAACAGCCGTGCCATCCGACATTTGACTCAGGCAGTCGAGACAACCATGAACATCACAGCGGGCATCTTTGCCAACAACACTGCCGAGCTCCAAGCGGTCCGTTTGGTGGCTCTGCAGAACCGCCTCGTTCTAGATGTGGTTCTGGCGGACCGTGGAGGAGCATGCCGCATTATTGGGGCCAGCTGTTGTACATACATACCGGACAACTCACCCTCAGTGTACAAAGCCATCGAACATCTTCACAGACTCTCTTCGGAAGTTCACCAAGAGCAAGAAGAATGGTCGCTTGGTGGTTGGTTCTGGGACACCGTCAAAAGCTGGGGCTGGAGACTGCTCACCATTATCCTGATTCCCGTAGTTGTAATATGTGGCCTATGCTTAGGAATTCAATGTTTGCCACCTATGTGTTCTTTATGTGCGAGTTGTATTTTTCCCAAAACTGTGGACATTGGAAGCGAACATATGAGAGCATTGTATGATACCGAAGTTAGGAATTTGATGAAAATTGACATTGAGTAAGCAAGTTGGCTAGATATGTTGAAAAGGGAGGACTGTTGAAAGTTAGGCTGAAACCGTCAACATTATCGGCGCCCTCTTGCTCTCCTTGACCTTTTGTGCGCGTAAAACAGCCGCCATTTTGAACACCATGGCTTCCCTGCTCCCGCCGAGAGCCAGCGCGCCTCTCTCCCACTCCTAACTTCGCCGGCGTCCCCCGCATACTGACAACCCCCCTGCCTGCACCTGCCGCGAATCATAAAACCCCTCTTCAGCGCAGCTCTGCCCCAGGCCCTCATCCTGTTCCCAACGCGACACCTCCTTGCCTCCCTTTCATGATCTCCGGCCCTTTGATGCAAACCCCTTTTCCCCGTGTGCCCGTTTGTCTTCCCCGTTCCCAGGCCGACACCTAGCTCTGCCGATACCAATCCCTTGCCCCTCCCCATACAATAGAAAGCTTCCCTCCTCAAAGGACCCCCGAGATGATCAAAGCCCCCCATCCCACGAGATCCGATCGAAACCCACACACTCCGTGAATCGGCGGAATATCCAGCTGCGCGATGATCATCACCTGTTGTGAACGAGGCGGGGACTTCCACTGTAACCTTGCGTGGGAACGGGCTGGGAAAGGGGGGATTCTGAGGATGTCTTTCCGTACATCAAAGTATCGACGAGAATGTGTTACATGTAATAAAGAGATAAACTTGTGTATAAGAGGCCAGGCCTCAGGGATGCAGTTAGAGCACCTCAGAACGATACCTTCTGTCCGTTTCGTTGTGTTCTCCTCCGGAGAGAATAAAAACCTTGTTTCCTGCCTTCCAGTCTCCAGCGCCTGCCTCTTCAATAGTTTAACTTCTTTGTGGGTTCAAGAGGCGACACCGCCGGGCAATAATTAAGGATCTTATATTCTGGTTGGTAGTGCCCCCCAGTTAGTTTCCACAATCGCATCCCTCCCCATACAGAGTGGAGTAACCACAACACGCCAGCTGCGTCCAGCGGGGTTGTCACATCGCCTCCCCAGGGTCTCAGGTGTGAAGCATCGCTTGCTTTTCCACGCTGCAGCTTTCACTTAGAACTTTTATCGCATCTAAAGGTACTGTTGGCTAAAACGTGACGCAACTGTGTATTATTTTAACACAACCTTAAGAACTCTTTTGAAACCATATTCTTAAACTGTGTATGTTGGATTTTTGTTGTTTTGGTCTTGTGTAGTTTAGATTAAATACCTTTATTTTTCTAAATGGTTGTGGAGTCAGTTTGTGGTGTTTTCACTGTGTTACTGTGAGTGTTGGTACAAATACTTTGCACATTGCCTTTGATAAGCCTGACTGCTCGTGCCAAGCTACCAAGGGGGTGAGCAGGGGTTATCTAAAGAGTGTATCATTCTTACCCTGACTAGTAGCAAGAGTCCCTATCTGGACAGTGGTACCTACCTCTGCCCACTAGAGACCCCCAGTTCTAACAGCCGGATAACACTCTCCTAGACAGAAAATACCTTTTGATCAAACTTGCTACCCTTTTATTTCTCATTTCTTGTCGAAGGGTCTCCGACGTCAAAGCTTTAGAGGTCTCTAATAGGTCCTATAACATGTTTGGTGTTAAATTTGAGATTTACAGAAGAACTAAGACTATGTCTGATTCAATTTTCTACGCTCGCTTTGACTCTTGCCCTTAACTTTGTGTTGTTGATTGCTTGAGAGAGTATGATCACAGAATGTCTATTTTTTGACCCCCTGATGTCAACCAATTACTCATTTCCTTTGTTAAACCACATAAAACTATATCTTCAACCTCTATTGCTAGATGGGTTAAGACCGCTATGAACTTAGCAGGCGTTGATTTAAGTACATTTCAAGCTCATTCTCTTATGTTATGTTATATGCATTTGTAGAGCGCTCGATTACCCTTGGGTGTCCTGGTGCTTAGTACAGGCCTACCTGGAAAGCTAGATGGAATGCTACTGTGAGAAGAGCCATGATTTCAGGCCCTTCCTGAATATAATGAAACTCAGAGCGGTTTTGAGGGAAAGGGGGAACTCATTCTATCCCTTGGCGGCACAATGAGTAAAACTCCTGCCTCCCCAACTTAATTTTTTAGCCATGGAGACATGCACTTGTTTAGCACTGGTGGATCGTAACATTCTACCGGGGATGTACCAATGAAATTTTTGCCTAAGAAACTTCGGACCGATTCCATTGATGGCTTTGAATACTATACAAAGAGCCTTGAACCGAGCTCTCTGTTTTATTGGGAGCCAGTGTAGCTTCTTAAGCTCTCCTCTAACGGAGACAAATTTAGGTGTACCGGACAGTAGCCTAGCCGCTGCGTTTCTGCAGCCGATACAGATGCTGTTTTTGTATATTCAGATATAGGCTGTTACAGTAGTCCAGATGCAATGTAATAAGGGCCACGACAACTGTCTTAATGTTACGCTCGGATAGGAAGAACTTAATTTTCCTTATGATTCCTAGAATCATAAAGCAGGAAGAGGAAACAAAGCTCACTTGATACCCCATGGCAAGTTTATTATCCATTAGTACCCCAAATGTTTGGCTTTCTTAGTAGGAGTAGGGCAAAGGCCCAGGTCGCCTGGCCACCATTCCGGTGTCCATACCAGTGGATTGTTCCCAGACTTTAAAACCTCCGTCTTGTTAGAGTTCAGCTTCAGACAATTGGAGGACATCCAATCGGATATGGCACTCATACACTTGTAGAAACGATCTCCAGTCTCTTTCTCCCCTCCCCTCCCCTCCCCTCATCAGTGACAACACAATTTGTGTGTCCTCAGCGTAGGAGGTGAGCTGGAAGCCAAATGATCTAATCACTCCTGCTAGAGGTGCCACATATATGTTAAAAAGCGTTGGGCTTAATGAGGTGCCCTGAGGCACCCCACAGGGAAGTGCGAAAGGTTTGGATGAGTTGTCGTCCAGTTCTACAGTTTGAATTATGTCAGTTAAGAAAGACTGAAGAAGTTTCCATGCTGAGGCTTCGAACCCTATCTCAGACAATTGGTCCATCAATAACCTATGATGGACTGTGTCGAAGGCTGGGGACAGGTCCAATAGGATCAGAACATTACTACCTCCTCCATTTACGGCCTCTCTGATTTCTTCGGTAGATTTCAAGAAAGCCAGCTCAGTGCTATGATCAGCCCTGAAGGCACTGCCAGACACAGTGCGACAAGGACAGCGATACCTTGAGTTCACAAAATACATTTACAATTAAGTGATGTGCACGGAGATACAATCCTCAGTATCATGATCAGCCCTGAACCCATATTGAGAAGGGTCCAGGGAATTATTATACTGGAGAAACTCACTGAGTTGGGTGTTCATTACCTTCACCAGAATCTTAGCTGGAAGAGGGAGCTGCGAAATGGGCCTGTAGTTGTTAGTATCTTTCGGGTCCAAGTTCTGTTTCTTCAGAAGAGGAAGCATGGAGGATTGTTTCCAAATTTTAGAAAATACACCAGATTTAAGGACCATATTCAGCAAAGGGGTCAGGGCCTTTCCTATCGTTTCAGGAATTTGTTTAATGATCCAGGCAGGGCATGGATCATTGGGGGCTCCTGAGCGTATCGAGGTTAATACCTTAACAGTCTCTGATGCCTCCACTGGTGAGAAATGATCAAGTACAGATAAAGAGGTGCTATGGCCAGCAAATCCCTCTGGTCTGGTGGTAAGTTGGATGACATCCTCAAAGCGGCTGACTGGTCCAATGCTAGCACATTTGCTCGACATTATTGCAAGCCTATCGAGCATATGTCTGATATAGTCTTACAAAGCTACCAACATGCATAATGTAGCCTCTGTTCTTGTAATGAAATTGCGATTCTCCTATTACCATGACTAGAGAATCTGGATTTCATTAAAGACATGGAGGCTGACATTATCCCACCCATCCCACCCTGGGATATCTTCTATTGCATTTATTTGCTCTTCTGTTTACAGTTCTAGCATAATAATTTGTAATATTCAGTATTGTAATTTTTACATTGCTTTTTTGCTTTGTATTTCCTCCAAGATTTACTTCTCTTTGTTTTCAGGTAATCCTTCCTAACTACGAGCTCTTTGGATCTATCTTCACTTCTCTCTTCACATTCTACACCTGAGGGTCCTCTGGAAGTTCTTTGGACATTTTGAAGTCTATTTGTATTACATGGACTTATTCTTCTTTGTATTTCCACATTTAAAAGAGGCAGATTGATGTTGGCTCATGCCCTTTATGTATTTTCAATGTTCTTTTATGGAACATTTTTATTGTGAGACCGCATTAAAAGATTATGCAAAATGTCAGCCTCCGTGTCTTTAATGAAATCCAGATTCTCTAGTCATGGTAATAGGAGAATCACAATTTCTATGCAAAATATTGTGTGCACTGTGCATATTTCTGGGTAAGAGATAAGTATTATGTAAAAAATACATATTTTTATAAATACCGTGTGTGATCGTTTTTCACCTAATATATACATGTAAGATTGTGTTCTGGTAAAACAAGCTGCTTTACACTCATTCTGGACTAAGCCTGAAGGCTGCTCTCCACAGCTACCAATTAAAGAGCTTTTATGGTTGTTTAAGACCTAAATCACCATAAGGGTTGTCTGGACTGGTGCAAGGTGTCCACTTAGATAAGTGTACATCATATTCCAGGCCAGATTCTCAGTTTGTGTTTCCACATTATTGAAGAGTAAGAAATGCACCCTGGTGCGGATCATGTGCGTTCCAATTGTGATTAAGTTTAGTGTAATGCCTGCGAAATGAAGCGGTGTAAGGATGTGGCTTACAATTGCAGTGCCCACTTCTAAATCAAGTAGAGAGATAGGGGTACATTTATCAAGTTTTCACACAATGCAAACGGCACATTCCTGCTCTCTGACTGTGCTGGCACACAAACTGCCGCCTAGCTCTTAAGCAGGCACCCTTGCACCATGGTGCAAGGGTGTCTGTGTTGTAGGCAGGATTGTTTTTGTGCAGGAAGGGACAACTTCCTGCACAAAAATAATCCTCTGACGCTTTCTCCTCTTTCTATCTGTATTGCAGAATATTTCTCATCGTTTTGCCTCCCATGGGAAGGCGCAGCAGTTTGCATTTCCAAGCAGTGGAAAATATTCATGTGCACATTACATATTCTCCTCCCAGTCTACATTACAGCCTGGACAGAGAACATGCCCCAGGCTCCCATTGCCTGGCTGAATGCCGAAAACACAAATCACAACACTGCATTGCTGCGTTGTGCTTGGCCACGGGGAGCCTAGGAGCCCGGGTGCTTCCTGTTTTCACCAGAGAAACCAGGAAGAGGATGCAGAGGACAAAAGAGAGGCAGCGGCCAGTCAGCCGGCCTGCCGGCAGGTAGGTAAGTGTATTGCTCCCCTTCTTCTCCCCTCACCGCCCTACTGCTGCTTCCTGGGAGTAGCCACCACTCTTCCCAGGTCTTCCACTAACGGTAAATCTGGGAAGGTGCCAAAATTCATGGGTGGATACCTAGGAACACCAAGGCTCCACCCATGGAATTCCTCCCTGGGGCAGAGTAAGTGGTAGTTAGAGTGACCTGCCTTGTGTTACTCCACATATACAAAGCCACGCAGAGCCACGCAAGGTGGCCTTGCGTGGCTTGGTAAATGTCAGTCTAGGTTTTGGGTTGCCCTTGCACAACCGTACATGGCCGCCCTGGTACATATTCTGCATAGTTTGAGTCAAATGTCCACACAGACTATGTAGTAATAATTTTCAAAGCCTCATACGTATTGGAGCTCATATAGTCCTCCTGGCAAAGTGGCAACACCCCAAACCCCTGCCCTATCCCCTGCGGGAGACTGACTGCTCCTGATTACACTCTGAGCCATAATAAGAACTGTTACTACTGCATATATCCATAGGAGAATTTAAAGACCAGTGCTATTAAGCAATCTCCACTGTACCAAATCAGTATCAAAAATATGCTGTGCTGATGTGCTTATCGAAATAGAAATAAACAAAAGTGTTAAAAATACATTGTATTGGAGCGCTCAAATGGATACAAAAGTTATAATCGATATCGCAGATATTGCAGAGCCTACATACTGGTCTGTGGCACCAGGGTGAGTTAGTGCTTATTTGGGCTAAAGTAAAATACTGCAAAAGTACTTAGACAGTTTGTCGCTCATTACGCCTTTGCTTGCATACTTATTAAACCTCTTGGGATACATGGCAGGCCTTGCCAGCAAGATAAACAATGACAAATGTTATTTGTCACCTCTCACAGTACTGCATTTTTAGACAACAACTCTTTCCCTTATGAAACGCATTGGTCATTCATTCCTACAATTGGAAATGTAGAACTACGGGCCCCAGAATGCACAGTGCTAATGACTTTAAACCCGGATTGTCCTACTTCCCCATGATGATGCAACTTGCAGTTTATCTAAATATTCTGAGCAGTGATGTTAAGGTGAGGCGAGGGCAGGTAAACATGGCAGTGTGGGAACTGTCCAACTGCAGGAGTGATTATCTTTTAACAAGGACTGGTAACATAAGGCTTATATCTTTCAAAGAAATACTATTCTGTGATTTCCTTGAATCCACAACAGCTTACACTACCTTCATATAAAAGGTGTTGAAAAAGTAAAGCTAATAAAACCAAGCACCGAAAAATGTGATGTGGAAATGATGATGATTAAAGAACTCTAACTTTAGCATCTACTCCTTTTAGGCCAAACATTGGCACCTTCTCCCAGAGTAGAAACACATACATTCCATGTCACAATTTCAGATATTGTTTACAATGTGTTTCCTATTGCCGTTTATATCCTTAGGGTGCGGTTTGGGCCCATCTCTTTCAACCATTTTTTTGACCAGCTTTTTTGCCCACTAGCTTGAGACTTTGTCTTTCACATCTTGAAAAGTTGAAAACATTTAATAAAAAATATGGAGTAATGTTTGAAAGACCTGTTTTGAAAGCTTATGTGGGCATGATACTGCCTTAATTCCAATACGGAGCCAAATTGTTATGCTTAAGTGGCAAAAGAGGGTGGGCCACTGAACCTGGAAAATGTGTAAAAAGTCTACAATCCCTACCCAGATCTTTTATGATTCAGGCAGAAACTGGCATGGAATCTTGGGAGATAATGGAACGTGTGGCACTAATAAGATTCTGGCATGCCTGGGGTGAGGGTAGGTGAAAAAAAATATCACAATGGTGTGAAAGTGAGATTTTGCGGAGTGAATTGAAATGGGCAGAGAGAGTTAGGGAAAGAACGATTTGCAGGGAATTGAAAGTTAAATTGTGCCCTCATAATCTATAAATTAATATAGCAAATCGAGAACTTAAGATAATAGAGAGAGAAATTTCTCAAAAACAGGATGAACAGTATTTAGTGGGTGGGGAAAGAATCTGTGCGCTTTATGATTAAGCCATGGCAGGCCGAGCAACAGTTCCTGTACATAGACATACTACCTAATTGATGGCTTAGAAATAAAATTTTAAGGTTTCGAATAGGAATTAATCCTGGTTATGAGAACAGAGATAAAAGGGGCTGTGATGGATCCTGAAAGGAAATGTACCTGCTACCTAGGCATAAAATGTGATATTTTGCATATACTTTTAGATTGCTTAAATGTCCTTGATGCATGAAAATTGTTTCTACGTCCAGTTTTTAATAAATATGGTATTAAAAATCGTACACAGGGAGCCAACTTGTTAGCTGAAATGCACCCCCTGGACATAGCATGTACAATAGGAAAGTTTATGCTAGAAGTTAGGAACGTTTCCAAGAGTCTATAGAATGAGACATTTTATTTTTTTAAGTTTGAGTTTATTAAGAAATAAAAAGACAAAACAAAACATAAAGTGAAAAAACAGATAAAATAATAAGGCATCAGGTTATACAATAAGAAAAATGCGGTAAAATATCACAAAGTAGATAAGAAATGTAAAAACAATCAAAATTATGTACAGAGAAAAAGCAACATATGCATAGCAATTAGTAAAGAAATTGTAAAAGATACATAATATGATCAGAACAATAAATAAGTAAATACGTAACAGTCAATAAATGACATGAAGACAAGGCAATGGGAGAATCAGGGTGGTTTTCGTACTTCAACAACTCTAGCATTGGAGGAAGGGATTGAAGGGTTAGAAGAGGATAAGTAATTTACTAAAGGAAGCCAAAGGAGATCCCGTTTAATTGCCAGGGAGATGGGGAAACATAGTTAGTATCAAGTCGGTGATGAAAACAAACCGCGTTCCACCAAGCGCGAAAGGTAACATTAGTGGCTTGTTTCCAATTAGAGGTAATAAGGTGAAAAGCAATAGCTATCAACAAATCAAGGAGTAAATAATGTTGACGAGATTGGGAAAAAATAGGGGAAAGGGAACCTAGAAAAATACGAGAAAGGGAGAAGGGGTCTTGAAAATGAAAAAGCTTTTGGAGTTGAAGCCAAACCAGTTTCCAAAATTGGAGAATGGGGGGACAATCAAATAACATGTGTTTCAGATCTGCAGAGGGACAGGGGCATGACCAACAAGTAGGGGGAGTATCAGGGGAAAAAGTTGACAAAGTTAATGGCGTAAATAACATTTGGTTATATATGAAATAAAGAGTCTGGGTGGTGTTAGCAGCTCTAGAGGTTTTATGTATTTTAGACCAAATCGTATCCCAAAAAGGGACCGGCCAATCCTGCAATATGTCACGTTCCCAAGCTAATTCAATCTCAGTCTTGCACCTATCTAAGGAGGAATGGAAGGACTTATACAAAAAAGATGCGGGGGAGATGAATCCAGTGCAGAAGAAATAGATTGATGAATGATAGGGATGTCATTAGAAATTGGTAGGGACTGAAGGTATTGAGCAAGAACGGGTAATAATAAATTATATTGTGAACGAGCACTGGAAGGGAGAGCAAAATGGGATTGTCAATCCAAAAAAGAGAGAGGATGGTTGTTGGAGATGAGTTGTGAAATCCAACGCAGGCCTTTGGAGTGCCAAGTTTTCCAGAAAAAGGATCGATTACGAAGCTTGAGCTGTTTGTTATACCAAATAGGTTGAGCGTGGGTCGAAGTGAGACAGGGATAAGAAGAGGATAAGAAAGGAAGAATAAGCTTACGAGAGTGAGAAATAAAAGCATTACGGATACAGGATAAAAAAGATTTAAAAGACAGGATTTCGCGGAAGTCAAAGGGGGAAATAAAAATGGATTCTATGTTCAGCCAAAGAGGGGGTTAATAGGGGAGATCGGATGGGAGCCAACGAGCTGCTTGTTTCAAGGAACAAGCACGGTGATAAGCTCTAAAATCAGGGAAACGAACTCCGGCATGAGCTTTGTCTTTCTTTAAGGAAGCAAGAGCAATGCGAGAGCGTTTACCGTTCCATTAGAATTTTACTAAAGTAGAATCAATCTTTTTAAAATAATAATCAGGAATAAGAACAGGAATCATGGAGATAGTATATAGTATAAGGGACGATAACGTCATTTTTATAGAGCTCAGGCGCCCCCACCAGGTTAAAAAGAGGGGGTTCCATCGAGTAATAGCAGAATCCAATTTCGTAGAAATACAATCAAAATTTATTTTAAGAGTGGCAGACAAGTGGGGGGCAAACCAAACACCCAAATATTTAATTTGGGATGGTCGCCACGAGAAACCAGAGTGATCAAAGAGATGGTTCTGACAAAGAGGGTTCAGAGGAAGAATTTCACATTTATCAGCGTTGAGACGATACCAGGAAACAGAGGAGAAGGAAGAAACTTGCTGAAGAAAAGAAGGAAGAGAAGAAAGCGGGTCCGAACAATAGAAGAGGATGTCATCGGCATAAACCAAGAGTTTAATTTATTGAAGACCAAAATGGAAACCAGAAATGGAATCATCTCGTCGAATCTTAGTAAGAAAAGGTTCTAAAGCCAAGACAAATAAAAGAGGGGACAACGGACAACCTTGTCGAACCCCCCTTTGAAGATCAAAATAGTCTGAAACTGCACCATTGACGAAGATCGATGCTTGGGGACCAGAATACAATAGAGAGATAATAGAAATAAATTTGGGTAGAAATCCTGCCCATTTAAGAGCCTGGAACATGAAATCCCAACTGATCCTGTCAAAAGATTTCTCAGCATCTAAAGAGATAGCAGCTAAGGGAAGGTCTAACGAGGACGCCCTACTGAGAATATTAAAAAAGAGTTGCCCGAAGATAAGCGGCCTTTAACAATACCGGATTGCCCAGGTCCTATTAAGTCAGGGAGAAAAGGATCCATTCTAGAGGCCAGAATCTTGGCCAGAAATTTGTAATCGGTGTTAACCAGGGAAATGGGTCGATAATTCTTACATAAAGAGTGGTCTTTATCGTCCTTAGGGATTAAACATATTAATGCCTGTTGAAACGTGCCGCACAACAGTCCCGAAGCAAGAAAAGATTGAAATAAAAGTAAAAGCTTAGGCAAAAGAAGAGAGGCGAAATGGCCGTAGAATTCAATAGTGAATCCATCAGGACCAGGTGCAGAACTAGCAGGCCCGGACTGGCCGTTGTGGGCACCGGGCAATCCCCCGGTCGGCCGCAAGGGTGGGGGCCGGTTTTGGGCCCTGGGGGCCGTTTTTGTTGCAGAGCCGTTTTTGCAGCATAGCTGCAAAATCGGCCCTGTAACAAAATCGGCTGAAAAGCGGCCCTGGCAAAGCGCTCGCCCCCCTCCCGCCCGTGGGGTGGGGGGGCCGGCCGAGCACTTTGCCAGGGCCGGTTTTGGTTCCCAGTCCGGCCCTGAGAACTAGGTGAAGGGATAGATTGAAAATAGGAAAGGAAATCATTTGAAGGAGGGATGATTTCTTTTTTTTTTTTATTGAGATTTTCTTATCAGCGGACAGACATATTAGTTATACAAGCAAGAAAAAAAAGAAAACACACATGAACAAAAAATAAGCACCAGAAGACAATCAATCATAGTACATTATCCAGATGAAATTCGACTAGACATGCATTTACTTGCTAAGCTACAATACAAAATATAACATACTCAAATCCAATTAGCAATTGGTGCCCAAATTTTTTAACCCAACATTTTCTTTCTCTTGCCCTTAGATTTATAAACCGCTGTCTCAGGATGATATATGGACAATAATCTGGATTGCCAATTAGTAAACGTAGGGGGCTCCACGTCTATCCATTGTGTTGTGATACAGAGTCGAAAGACAGACATACAAATAAAAATAATCCCTGCCTCGGCCTCTTTCCCCGATCTAAGTAAGGTTTCTTGGGAGCCTAAAATCACCAATTCAACAGCTAATTGTACTTCAATATCTAGGCTATGTTTCAAAAAATATTCAATATCCCGAATAAAATAATACAATTTAGGACACAAGAAAAACATATGAGGTGCATCCGCTGCCACTAACCCACATCGATTGCACTTATTGCCTCTCGGAGAATGCCGTTTTGCCATTTTTTCCAGAGTATAATATAAATTAAAAATAGACATAAAGTGCTGACTCTTCAAGGGACCATTAAATAAAACATTCATTAATAACTCAATTATTCTATCCAACTTAATTGAGGGCGACTCTAATTTATTTTGCCACCTAATCTCCCATACCGATAAGTCATCCTCTATTTTCTCTAAGAGCAATTGATATAACTGCCCCAGCTTCGATCTTCTTTTAATAGCTTCCAGAAGTTCTATCCTGTTAGATGCAATCATATCGTGTGCTTTCTTCTGCTCCAAAAAACTACGGACCTGCAGAAATTTAAAGAAGTCCGAGCGGGGTACTTTATATTTAAACTGTAAATAATCAAAGGTGACTATCTGCTCCCCTTGAAAAAGATCTCCCAGCCTGCAAATTCCAGCCCGCTCCCATTTCCTCAAAACCTGGTCTCTGAATACCAGTGGGAATAGGGAACAATTGTGAAGAGGTGTGTAAAAATTTAAGTTGTGACATAACCTCATTCTCCTCTTTATGTTCCTCCAAATTTCGAATGCTGCTATCACTATTTTAAACCTTGTTTTCTTGTAATAACTTGATTCGATTATACAAACTAAACATTGCTTCGCCTGTATGCCCATCACCATCTCATATATAGACGGTGTGGCAAAATCTTCTGTTGGATCTTCCTGAAAAAATAGAGGACCCATATATTTCAGAAGAGTTACCCAGTGATACAAACGAAAGTTAGGCACACTCCAGCCGCCTTTCAACCTCGATAGCATGCACCATTAAAGTGCTCTCCTCGATCGATAATAACTCCATAGGAACCTAGAGCACATTCTTTCAATTCGAGAAAAAAACACAGTTGGGATAAGTAAAGGAATAGTGCGAAAAATATATAAAAATTTCAGGAAGATAAGCATCTTTAAGATATTAGAACGCCCGTATAATGATAAGTGTAGATTATTAATCCTTTCTAATGTCCGATTTGCCGAAGCAATAGTTGGATCTAAATTTAGATGTACTATATCTTCTACCTTAGGAGAGATGTTGATACCCAAATAAACTGCATCTGTTTCAAAAGTCATATCACTGGGTCGGCCTGCTTCTGAATGAATCAATTGGGTTTTATTGACGTTTAATTTATACCCTGAATACTTCCCAAAATTTTCCGCAGCTAAAATTATTCCGGGGAGGGCAGTTCTTATATAGGATGTAGTGATCGCGATATCATCTGCGTATGCCAATACCTTATATGACTTATTATGTATCACAACCGGGTCTATTTTGGGATCATTTTCCAGGTACTTTAGAAATGGTTCTATATATAGGGCAAATAACAAGGGGGAACAAGGACATCCTTGTCTCGTTCCCCTAGCTATTGTAATATTACCGGATAACATACCAGAGATACGGATAGCAGCCCTTGGCCGTGCGTATAGAGACTGCACCGAGGTGATGAATTCTTGTGGGAATCCTTTCCATGCCAGTACTGTCCACAAAAAACGCCATGTGACCCTTTCTGCATCTAACAGGGCCACCGCTACAGGGGAATTTGTTACCTGTGACCAGTCTAGCATGGAAACGATCCTTTTAACATGGTCTGTAGTGTATCTATGTTCAATAAACCTGTGTTGGTTTTTTGAGACCAGTCTCGGCATAAGATCATTGAGCCTGTTGGCAAGCAGCTTAGAATAGATCTTACTATCAGTGTTTAATAGAGAAATAGGTCGGTAAGACCCCATTTCCGTTTCTGTTTTACCTTTCTTAAGAAATACTACAATAGTTGCCTCCAGCCAGGAGTCGGGAGGATTACCTATGAAAGCCTGTTGAAAGACTTCCAGGAATTCAGTTTTAAGTATATTCCTAAAGGTTCGATAAAATTCGAACGGGATATTGTCAGGCCCCATAGTTTTGCCTAAAGCCAGACCTAATAAAGCAAGCTCAATTTCTTCCCATACTATGGGAGCAGACAATAGGACTTTCTGCACATCCGAAAGTTCTTGAGATGGTATGTCCTTCAGGAAATCTAATTCATCCTGCACCGACGGTGCTACCTCCGTTACACCATACAGAGATTGATAAAAACTACGGAAGGCTTCTAGAACCCCCTCCTTTGTGTCTTGTAATAAACCATTTAGATCAATAATTTTAGCAATGTCGTTAAAGACGGCCTTCTGCCTAAGTCTAGTTGCCAAAATCTGACCTGTCCTCTCACTGAATTCATATAAATCCTCTCTATGCTGTAGATATTTCTGCGCTATTTGGTCGGCTAGATTAGCGTAAGCTGACGCCCTTTTTATCATAAGATCTCTCTGAGCAATACTTGGGTCCAGACCCTGCCTGATAGTTTCAGCTAGCTTTCGCTCCGCTAGTATAACTTCGTCGAAATCCTTTTTATGTTTAGCCCGTGTTTTATTTCATTTAGTATTCGAAAACCATAAGGTTTCTCCCCTTACGACAGATTTGAAAGTTTCCCAGACCACTTTAATTGAAGCTGTTCCTTTACTAAATGCAAAAAATTCCTGTATTTTCCTGGTCATGAACGGAACATATTCGTCATCCAGCAAAAGGCTCCTTTCAAAAGTCCAGGCTTGATTCCCTGTAATATGTTGGGGGCCTATCATCAGGTCAATAAGTTAAGGATTGTGGTCAGAGATAATTTTTGGCTGAACATGAATATCTATTCTACCTAAAAGTGAGGAAGAAAGAAAAAGATAATCTAGCCGAACAAATTTTGTGTGAGGAAAAGAGAAAAAAGTAAAGCCTGGATCCCCTGCATGTACAAGATTCCAAACATCAAATAGCCCATGGTCCAGACACAAACCATGTAATGATGAAAATACCTGCTTCTTCCTACCTGAATAAGGAGTGCTCTTTCTTATATCAACCTGAGCGTCAATGTGAATATTCAGGTCACCACATAGTAGCAATGGTTGAGGCCATTGTGCTAATTCAATATTAAGATAATTCTTAAGTTCCGAGTCATCCAAATTGGGACCGTAGACATTACAGATAGTAAACCTAAAAGAGCCAAACTTCAGCTCGCCTATTACCCAACGGCCCCATTTATCTTCTGCATTTTTCACACAAAGACCCAGGCCTCGTCTCATAAAAATAGCTACCCCTCTTTTAACCCCAGTTTGCCTGGAACAGGAAATCAGCTCCAGACCTAAAGTCTTTAAGCATCCCCTATTAGCCCAAGAAATATGAGTTTCCTGTAAGCATAACAAGTCAATATGCAATATCTGTATGAGTCTAGCTAACATTTGTTGTTTTTTTGGTTCATTAAGTCCACATACATTCAGAGTACACACTTTTACTCTCCTATCCATTTTCAAAAGGGAGAAACAACTTTCGGAGACTCATTACATCACAAGAGAAGCAAAATAAAAAAAACTCAATGTATTCATTCTAATTTTTATAAGAACCTGCATTACTTAATTGCCTCTGCACACAACACCACAGTACCAATTGTGTCTTTACTGCCGCTGATTTTACACCCCCCAACACCCACACCCAATCCCCACCACCAAAACCCTCAGCCTCCCACCCATCCCCTTAACCCTTCCCCGCCAACCCCATCAACCCACCCAACCCACCATATGAGGCCATGGGGCTATAAGTCCCTGTTACAATAGAGTGCCGTGTCCCCCCACTCCAGGGTAGGGAAGAGAAAGCCCGACCTTCACAAAAATATTCATCATTTGAAAAAGTTCACATTAACACTCTAAATTAACTACAAGGATCCCAAGTATTCTTTCGCCTCAATCTCTGATAGAAAAAATGTCATCTGTCCCTTAGCAATAACCTTAAGTTTTGCAGGATTCTGCAGGAAAGCAGAGGCCTCTTTGCTCTGGAACCCAGGTATAAGCTGTCGGAGATGCCATCGTTTGCTGACTGTAGACTGACAAAAATCAGGCCTGACAAAAAAATGACAGTCTTTAGCAGAACCGCTTTTATCTGGTCTGGCACGAGAGTATATAGCTTCCCGTGCTAAGAAATTATTAAAAGAGACAAGGATGGCTCTCGGATAATCTTCTTCTCCTTGCCGAGGTTTCCTAATTACAAACGGAAACCTATGTGCACGTTGAACTTCCTTTGACCAGTCCCAGAGAGTCAGTTCAGGAAAGGCTTCAGTTAGCAATTCACAGATGAATTTCCGGGGGTCTGCTCTCTCTTTCTTCTCCGGAATACCTAGAAAGCGGAGGTTATTCCTCCTTGCCTGGTTCTCTAACTCGGAGAGTTTATGGCTGAGATCATCCCGGTGTGCTTTAACAACATTCAATTCCAATTTATATAACGCGGCATCATCCTCTAGTACAGAAATTCTGGCTTCTGCTTCTGTGACTCTTACAGCCGTATCAGAGCAGATTTTTATCACACGGCGTACTGCATTCTTGACTTTACTGCATGTGGCTTGAGTACGTGCGTTTTCCACTTTAATTTCAGCCCTGTGATTCATCATTGTGGTATAGATAGTCGCCAGAGTAATCTCTTGTTGTAGATTAGAATCTTCTGCATTCGTCTCACTGTCCGCCAGTACGGTTTCACTTGATGTGGGGTCTCCTATTGGCGCTTCGTCTATGTTTACTGAGGTTACTTCATCCATTTTAGAATTATTGCACCGAGACCCTCTCTTCTTAACTCTTTTGACTGTGGACGCACTGACATTAGGGGAAACCGGGTTCGATGTTGAGTCATTCTTAGAGCTGCTCCCCTCACCATATTCGGCCCAGTCCTTACTTAAATTCGTACTTTCGTCTGAAGAGGGGTCAGACAATGAGTAAAAATTATCACCTGCCTCCTGAGACCCATGTGCAGAAGCACCCTCTGTTATTGCCATTAAGTCTATCTCAGTGACCAAGCTGTCCAAACTGCCAGTCTGAGGACCCATGGGCAAGCTGGCCAGAACACCATCTCCATCCAGAACTCCATCTCCCACAATCCTCTTCTCTGCAATAGAAAAAACCTGGACCGGAGTTCCCAGCTCCCCAGCAGCTGTAGAGTGACTGATTCAAAAGTCCCAGGGGGTTCTAGTTCTAATTCAGTGATTCGAGAGAAAGGGTCTTCAACATTTGGTGAATTCACTGTTGAACCCGACTGCTGTACTATAGATTCAATCCCGACTACTGTCTCAGTTTCAATGCCGGACTGCAGAGTAATATTTTTCGACAGCTGCCTCTCAAATAACTCTGGAAGGGTGTTTCTTGACTTGGTAGTGGCAAGTTTAGTCTTAATTTTCTTGCAAATCTCACCTCCGTCTTCTGCTCCCCCACCGACGTCGCCACTACTCTCCTCCACTGCTGACTGTTCCTTTGATTTGCCGCTCCGGGTGTTGATTTTCGGCGGCATTTCTTTTCGAGCAGCCTGGGCTACACGCCCGCGGACAACACCAAACTGGATTCCAGTGAAGAAGGCAGGAAGCCGCCAGAGTGGAGCTCTGCGTCGGAAAAGAAGGAAGCCGGCAGCCATCCGTCCACAGCCTGCCGCGCACCAGAGTGATTCACACAGGTGTATGTGGGGAGCAAGTAAGATCAAACGGCTATCATCCTGCTTCTTAGCGCCGTATATACCCAGCATCCATTGAAGCTGTCTGTGGATTTACTTTTTTACACCTCCCAAGATAGGTCCATATTCTGCTTTTCCAAACGTGAAAACGGGGGTTTTCTAATTCCAGTCCGGGGTCCGCAAAATAGTTTTCTCTCCCCGAAGCTCGGAGTGAAGGACTGGGCTGCTTACGTGACCCACGCCACAGCCGCCATCTTGCCTCTGAAGGAGGGATGATTTCTGGAGTGTAGAGTTTTATAAAATTTGACAAATTCATTCAGAAAATCTTTGTCCTTGTATAAAGAATTACCAGAAGAGGTTCGGATTGATTACATTTTTGTACGTTCCTTCCGAATTTTCAAATAATTGGCAAGCAATTTCCCCATTTTATTCTGACCGCCGTAATAACGTGAGTTACATTTTTAATAAAAGATTAGAGGCAGCATCTGTGGTAAATTTATTAAACGATATTTTAGCTTCAATGAGATCTTTAAGAGAGGACTCGGTGTTAGATGAAAGGTAAGTAAGTTCAAGTTGCTTAATTTTAGTAAGAAATTGGGCTGATTTAGCCTCCATGAGTTTTTTCTTATGAGATACAAAATTTATAATAAAACCTCTAGAGGCCGCTTTGAAAGAGTCTCACACCATAACATAGGGGGTGTCAGGGGTTTGGTTTAGTGGAAAAAATTCAGTGGCAAACTTAGTAAATTGTGTAAAGAAAACGGGGTCAAGGAGTAAGGAGGTATTGAATCTCCATCTGCCGGAATGAGGGGAAAAGGGGAGGAGGTCGATATCAACAAAAACAGGGGCATGATCGGAAATTAAAATGGAACCAATGTCAGAGTGTATGCAATGTTGGGCTAAAGACTTGCTGAGAAAAAGATAATCAATTCGGGACTGTGAGTGATGGGATGGAGAATAAAAACTATATTCCCGAAGGTCGGGATTACACAATCTCCAGATATCTACTAAAGCGTGGTGACGAACAGTATTAGTAAATTGGGAATGCATCTTAGACGGTGAAAATTTAACTTTGGAGTTTCTATCAAGGATAGGATCATAGGTTTGATTGCAGTCACCACCTAAAATATAGTCATCAGTAATTGTATTCAACTTATCAGAAATGGAAGGCCAGAAAGACTTGTCAACACCAGTGGGGGCATAAACATTGAATATAACAAGAGGAATTTTATCTATAATTAATTTAACAATGACCCAACGACCATTAACATCACATTCATGAGAAACTATAGAAATATTCAACTTTTTATGAAACAATATCACAACTCCATTTTTCTTACACGCGGCTGGAGAGAGAAAAACATGTCCCACCCAGCAGCGTTTAAGTTTCAAAGCTTCTGACTCTGAGAGATGGGATTCTTGAAGAAGGGCAACATCAGTTTTAAGTCTAGCGAGATGGGATAACACCCGTTGCCTTTTAATCGGATTAGTTAAACCTTGAACATTCCAAGTAGTAACACGGAAGGTTAATCAAAGAGAAAGTATAAAAAACAATAGCATGCTTACGTGGCAATGCAAAAAAGAGAGTGAAAAGGACAGAATAAGAATAAAGAGGAAGAAAAAAAAGTAAAGGAGGAAGGAAAGAGAGAGAGAAGAAAAGAAGTGAAAGAGAGAATAGAAAAACAGGAAAAAGAAAAAGGAGTGGATAAGGGAGAACTGTTGATGTAGGAAAGAAAGAAAAGAAAAAGATAAAGAACAAGAAGACAGTACAAGTCCAAAACAGATGACTGAAAAACATACTTACAAGAAAAAACGAGAACGGGGGTGACGACGCACAAAGGCGACGGCGACAACAACGAGAGCGGGCGCTCGACCTCCGCCATAATGATTCCAAATAAGGCACAAGAACAACGCAACACATCAAGAAAGGGGAAGAGGAAAGAACGCCTGTAAAAAAAAAAAACAGAAGAAGAGAAAAAGGCATATTGATACAGAAGGAAAACATGGGATAAGGACATTGCTGAACAAGGAATAAATATAACGAATACAGGGAAATAACAACAATCGAAACAAGAACAGCAACAGAATCAAACTGTTATGTGGTCCCAAAAAAAAGAACATTATGAAGCACAGATAGACCAACATGTGGAAGCACAAGGTGAGAAGAAAAACACAAAAATAGGATTAACTCTGTGAAGAAACAAGAAAACCATGAAAGGAACCAATCAAACATTTCCAGAGGTGTCCATAACAATTTGAATTTGAATTTAAAATTATTTATTTAGCGCGCTTTTACCGAGCGGTTTCATGGCGCTTTTGAGTTACGACCAGCAACAGCAGCAGGGGAGATTTAGGCAGCAAAAGCACGGGAAAAAAGAAAGGTTTTAAGGTTCTTTCGGAACTCTATATAGGAAGATAAAGTGCGGAGTCGCACCGGAAGAGAGTTCCAAAAGGCTGGGGCAAGGACCGCAAATTTTGCTCCACCAGCTTTTTTCTTTTTGAAACGGGGGGTGACCAGAAGTGCCATATGAGTGGAGCGAAGATCTCTGCCCGGCAAGTAAGGCTTGATGGCTGAGCATATGAACGCAGGGGCAGTGCCCATTCTGGCCTGAAAAGTGAGGCAGCCAAGTTTGAATAAGGCTCGCTCTCTCACACGCAGCCAGTGTAATGCCTGCAACAAAGGAGTAACACGATGAAATTTGGGCAGGCCATAGATCAGGCGAGCAGCCTGGTTCTGCACTAGTTGCAGGCGGTGAATGGCATAGGTCGGCGCGCCATTGTAGATTATGTTACCATAATCAAGGCGCGAGAGCACCATTGCCATCATGATGACTTTTAGAGCCGGGAGAGAGAAAAAGCGGGAGATCTTCCTGATTGTCCTAAGGGAAAAGAAACAAGAGGACACCACGGAACTAACTTGGGAGTGAACAGAAAGTTGTGAATTAAGAAAAATCCCGAGGGTTTTAACTTTGGGGACGGGAGTGGTGGAGCACCAAGTGATGAAGGCCAATAAGAGGGAGACCAGGGACTGCAACCACCTCCGGTCAAGACCAACTCTGTCTTGTCCGGGTTGAGTTTGAGGTGGTTGCAGTTCATCCAGTCCTGAATGAACAACATAACTGTTTGAACATTCAGGGCGGATGAAGGGGGGTGGGAAAGGTTAAAAATTAGCTGGAGGTCATCGGCGTAATTAAACACCGTGACCTCGAGCTGCTGCAACATAAAGATGAGGGGGTAGATATATAAATTAAACAAAAGAGGGGAGAGTGAAGAACCCTGGAGAACCCCACACTCAACCTTGCGGGAGGCAGCAATGAAACCAGTGAGATGGACCGCCTGGGCCCTCTCGCTCAGGAAGGACTCGAGCCAAGCGAAGGCTAAACCCTCTACGCCCGCCGCCCTGACACGGGTGAGGAGGATGGAGTGGTCCA
The DNA here is from genome assembly GCF_964261635.1 of Lissotriton helveticus. Taxonomy (NCBI): domain Eukaryota; kingdom Metazoa; phylum Chordata; class Amphibia; order Caudata; family Salamandridae; genus Lissotriton; species Lissotriton helveticus. Next base: position 1,069,910,181 of record NC_136069.1, on the reverse strand, counting down.
CCGTGTCAAAAGCGGCGGACAGATCTAAGAGAATGAGGGCTTGCGAGAGGTTGGTGTCGATGCCTTCACGTAGCCCATCCATCACTGAGATCACCACCTTCTCCGTAGAGTGGAGGGGCCGAAAGCCCGCCTGGCAAGGGGAGAGGCAGTGATTTGTTTCCACGTGAGTGCTCAGGGTCCTGGTGGCATGTGTTTCTAAAACCTTTCCCAGGTAAGGCAAGAGGGAGATGGAGCGATAATTGGAAGGGGATGAGGGATCGGCGCCAGCCTTTTTTAGAATTGGGATGACAGCCGCAAACTTGTGAAAATTAGGAACAACACCATTACTGAGTGAGTCGTTGAGGAGTGTGAGGGGCGGGATAGGACAGGCTAGAAAGATTTCTCTAAGAATGTGAGCAGGAGCAAAGTCCAGGGGGGAACCTGACTTCACCCGTTGGAGCAGTGGAAAGAGTGTGGCCTTGGTTAAGAGGGGAAAATTGGTTAATTTGGAAGTGGTGGAAGGGGGAGAGAAATTGATAAATGTAGGTAAAGGGAGAGGGATATTGGTTTTGATCTGTGCGACCTTCTCAATGAAGAACGCATTGAGCGAGTCGCATAAAGATTGGGAGGGGGGAATTGTAGCCGTAGCTCTGTCGGATGAGGCAAGTTCATGCACCGTGGCAAAAATTTCTTTAGATTGGGACTCCGCTGTCAGAATCCTATTAGAGTAGAACTCAGTTTTAGCGTCAAGAATGCCTTTTTTGTAGATCCGAAGAACAGATAGGTAGGTGGTTTTAAGCGCTGGACAGTATGCTTTTCTCCATGCACGCTCGGATCTCCGTGCAGCCAACTTCTTCTTCTTAAGATCTGAGGTGAACCATCGGTTGGCTGCATGGGCTCGCTTGACGGTGATTCGTCTCAAAGGAGCGAATTCATCGCCCGCGTGAGTCAGCCAGTTGTTGATGGAGGCCAGCTGAGCCGGGGCTGCAAGACCTAAAAGATCAGGGCTGGTTTTAGCCAGAGACGAGCTGAGGGACGGCATATCGGCCTTGCCCCATTTCCTAATCCAGATGTTCTTCGGGAGCACGGGTTTGGCCTCAGGGGCTAGGGCAAGGGCAAATGAAATAAGCGAATGGTCTGACCAAGGGCAGGGAGAAATAGTGGGGGGTGTGGTGGGAATGTTCAGGGTCCAGATCTGATCCAACGTGTGACCCTGTATGTGAGTGGAACTGTGAATGTGAGGGGTGAAATTAAGGCTGGTCATGAGATGCGTGAACTCCTTAGATAGGGAGCTTTCAGCAGGATCGTTTGGCCAGAAGTTAAGGTCCCCTAGGACTAGCACTGACGAGTTATTTATTGCCATAACAACAGATCCATGATGATGAAGAAATTCTTGCAGGGCCGCAGGATCCTCAAACATGGTAGTCTTGTCTTTATAGGTAACCTTGAAAAGACAAGTATGAAGCAGGCCATATCTGGCGTTAAGAGCTTGTAATTGAGGACGCATGTCCAAAAACTTTTTCCGGCAGTCAGCTGTGACTTTAGCTACATCCTGTGAAAGATAAAGCCTATGACCTTCCCACACAATTTGCTTTTTAGCTTTAGCCGCTGATAGAACTTGTAGAAGGTCAGTGTACTGTAGAAACAGCATGATAACACCTCGGGGTTTGCCGGTTGTTCTGGGACCAAGTCTGTGAGCTCTTTGAATATTGATAGTAGCTGAGGCAGGTAAATTCAGAATTTTTGGGAGAAAAGTTTGAAAGAAAGTAGTAGGATTTGACCCTTCTGAAAGTTCCGGAAGACCATAAAGGTGAAGATTGTTGATAGATTACGGTTTTCCAAATCTTCTGCTTGACGTTTGAGTTAGAGTATATCAGCTTCCTTTGAAGGGATACGTGAACAAGAGGTTTGAAGAGATTCAGTCGACTGCTCCACAATCAAGACACGAGAGTTTAATGAAGACCATTTGTCATGGGGAGTTTGAAGAGTTTTGGTGGTCATCTCCATGAAAGGCTTAAGTGCACGCACTTCCTCGAGAATGAGATCTATAGACGATGAGGTTGAGGCAGAATTTGGGGAAGGGGGATCTTTTTTCAAGCGCTTAGTAGAGACAGCCCTCACAGGAAGTTTACTCGTCGCTTGCATTTTGGCAGACGTATCAGGGTGCAAGTCTGATCTTGATATGATGTTTTCCTCCATATCCTGTATTGTGGAATCAGAATCTGAATGAGTGGGGATTTTACGAGCCGTAGAGAGCTTGAGATTACGCAACTTCCCCATAAGAAGCAAAAATAAGAATGGAGACTGAGGCTCAAAACAGTAATGTTATATCATGCGCCATAAACGTGATATTAATGCACTACAATGACCCAAAAATGAGGAGTAAATGTGCAGAAAGAATCAAAATGGTGGCCTGGGCATGGGCCGTATTGAGGAAGTGAAGCTTGTTCCAAGCTGTAATGCAGCGTCGTTGAAAATGGTGTAGAGCCCTAAAATAGAGTTCGGGAGAACAGTAATATAAAAAGTTTGAGCGTAAAAATTCCTTAACCAAGTCACACCATATCAATTGATGAAGAGGGAATCAAATGTGATCAAGGTTAGAAAGTCATATTCCAGTCAGGAGCAAACAGCGAGATGATTACCCATTAAAATGACTAAACAAGCACCACAGATGATGAAATACAGTGGTAATATGAAAATAGAGGAAAAATATCCAAAAAGTGATATAACTTTGCAAGCGCCTGTTTTAAAAAGAAAAGACCCCGAAAGAGTCTGCTGCCTCACGGTGGAAATAGCGCAAAATGCCTCAAAATGGCGGCCACATTAATCAAAAAGGAGCTATCATTCGTGCTGTATCTGAGACATTGAAAGAACGTTAATATCCAGCAGGGTTGGCATGAAAATAGAAGCGGAAATTCAACAAAACATATGCAAATGAGGCATACCGGCGTTGCTGAAGTAGCGAAGGAGCAATTATGAGAGACGCGAGCTCAGCGGCCATAAAATGGCGGCCGCCCGTGCCTCAAGCCAGGCGGTGACACCGGCAGCCCAAAGTCCTCGAAATAGGGCTCGAACACCGTTGAAGCCCCGTCAATTGCTGCAGCACATCTTCCGACAGCAGAAGAGAAGGATTTCCCGCTGCGTAGGTGTCGGGAAAGGTGCTGAAAGCGATGAAGAGGTCCGCTGCACTGCGGAGCTCACGCAGAGTCCGCCATCGCTCGTCGGCACTCAAGCCACGCCCCCCAGAATGAGACATTTTAAACATAATTTTTATGATGAATTGTATGAAAATTGAATTTTTAAGGAACTAGGATTTTATGTAATTTTACATCTATTTTATATTTATTAAGATGGTACTGATTTAAGATCAACATGGTTGTATGTGTTTAAGGGCCAATGGTCTAAATAATCAATTTCTTTTGATTGACTGGCATTTTGACCCAGTCCAGTGGCGCCTTCCCCTTTCACATGGTGCTGCTGGCTGCCAGGGTTGTATTATTTACGCCTCCAATGAATTGCTTGCAATGAAGTATATATGAATGATTTCATCAGTACAGGCCTTTCTACTGAATCCTCAGTGCTCATTCCTTACCCCCCACTTTCCCCTCCAGTCTTCTCCTGCTGGATCCCTCCCCTGATTTCTTCCTCTTGTGTGGTACTCCTCATTTTGCCAGCATCTCCCTATCATTCGTCCTTCCTGCCCCTCACTCTTTACCCTGGGTGCTCCTTGTCCCACCCGCTAGCTATCTTCTCTTGCTCCACCCTCCCAATCTTCCCTCTTTACCCTTTGGGCTCCTTGGTTTTCCACCGCCAACACTACTTGTTACTTCCTCCCTCATTTCCCTGTGTCATTCTCATGCACCCACTAACCATCTCTTCCTTACAGTAGTACATCCTTTCCTTCTTTGAAAATAAAGCTCCCTCGCCATCTAATCTTTATTTTGCAAAGAAACAAGACTGTGCTGACGACAAGTGAAACTTCAATATAGAGTCTATAGGTTCTTAAAATCTCCTTGGCTTTAAACTTATTAAACTGCATGTGGGAGCACAGCAAGTTATGGTACTTGCAGGCAGCGAGCGGCTACACTCAGCGTGAACGTAACCGCTCGCGCCTCTCTCATGCAAAGCGCTTCAGTCGGGGTCCACTTTCTCGTGAGGGTTTGAGCCGGATGGTTATAGTTTGAGGTACATGACATCGTGTTCATGATCATTAGCGGGGACGATCGCTCTCTTGCTCAATTAACTAAAGCCACAGTAGAACGATTTATTTTGTGTCATTTATTTTAAGGTAGTTAAAGTGGATCACAAACATTGCATTATGAATAGCACTTTTCACGGCCCTTCAGGGGCTATACCATCACTATGAACAGTATATTCAACCTCTTGGTCTTTTATATTTTACCACTTTTAAGGGCATTCTTTACTCACCATAAAAGTTTACGTTGCCACCAAGTGTACGACCAGTAACTTTGTGAAACTTAGCACTATTCCATTGCATGAGTGCGGTATTTATTTATTGATTTATCATCTTATGTGTGGATTGAGGGCCATTAAATGTTCCCATCTACCCCACAATCGGATTAGTAGGTGAACGTCTTGACAGTTTAGGCACGACCCACTAGGATAAGTGTTCCACCATTGTGGAGATGCGCTAGACTCACTTTGATCCTCAACACCCTTACCCTTCCTTTCCCAGCACTAGAGCACCTTTTTTCAAAAATACTTTTTTCAAAAATATGATTATGATTCTAGATGCGAGAGCAACTGCGTTGCCTAAACTAAAGTGATTAATGCTTTGAAAATAAATTGCATTCACTGCGGACCATGCAGAATTTGTGTTGTGAATGCTGCTATTTCTTTCGTATTAAAAAAAGTGTTGCCACTGTGACCAATTGTTTATTGTACTGCAATTTTCACCGGGTCTGGTAGCATTTCGGGTAACCCTATTGATACTTAATATAAACTGCATGTGTAAGCACCTTAAATACAGACCTACTGGATTTGCAAAAGCTTGTTGCCCTTTGGATATCATTTTGCCTGATCATCCTCCAACAGGTGATGGTTACAATACAGAGTGTGGGACAATCAGCCCATTGCTGCACTGCAGCCAAACTCCAACCCTTGTTGCTCTTCTCCCTGAGACCATGGCACCACAGCAGTTCTTGGCTGGAAGATATCCCCCAGCAATGGGCTCTACCACCAGGCCCATGGGCACCCTCCAAAACAATCAATATTTCAAGAATGAGAGCTAAATCTCCTTGCAGGAGTCAAAATATTGCTAATCTGGATGATTTCGAGCTCAGATAGATATAGAGTTTGGCGGACTATCAGGTCAGGTCCACTTAGGTACCGTACCAAGATGCTGCCTTCTCTATCAACTCTCAGTTGGCTTTTTTTCTCCTGCATCACTTTCCTGACCTTAGGCAACAGCCCATACAAAGAGCAGCTCGAAAGCTCTCTTATATTTTTTAACATTAGGGAAGAGATAAATTCACTCTTGATAAGTCTGAGATAAATTCCCTCTTGAAAAGTTTGGGATCCACTGTTAATGAAAATTAGAATTCTGTATCAAAATGCTGAGATTCTCTTTGCCAATCAGCATGCCTAAAATGCAGCCACTAACTACTGTTTTCCATATTGTAGCCATACTGGATGAGAAAAGAAGAAAACACTGTTTATTTGCCTGTGATGAGTGAGATAAAAGGGACATGTGCTAATTGGCCTGTTGCCCACATGCTATGATATTAGGCAGCTATGAAAGGGACTTGTACTCATTAAGTGCCCTCTCCTTTGCTTCTGGCTCATAATTGCAGAGCAGACAATAAACAGTGGTTAACGGACGCTGCAGATATATTTAACGCATACTGAAGATCCAAAAAAGAAGAACAAGGGTGTGAGATACTGCGAAATTCTCATCTTAGGCAGGCCTACAGGGTATGACTGGGATGATTTTGCATGCATCTGTGACCTATCTTAAACCGTTGGAACCATGTTTCACTAGGAATGACACATGGGTGCTGTTCCCCTACCCTGGGTTGGGAGATGGGGGTTAAGTGCATCTAACAATAAAGCATGTATACGAATTAAATCATATATAAGAAACTGATGCAGGCAAATGCTATGTGACCAAGTTCACATTCATGATTAGAGACAGTGGCAAATTAGCAAATGTAAGGAGTGACACTTTAAATCTATAAAAATAATATAACACTCACTTGGGGCTCCTTGAGTGCAACTTTCTTGGACAGCAGTAGCAGGTTCTGAAATACAGAAGTATTGTTGTTAAACCGCAGAGGGTAAAGGACGACACCTTCAATCAAAAGCATAAATGGTTTGTGAATGTATTACCATATGTAAGCAGCACCGGCCATTTTGAAATTGAGGCCTACATTGCCAAGTAAGGTTGAGAGATGGGGGTTAAGTGCATCTGACAATAAAGCATGTATAAGAAATAAAGCATATATAAGAAACTGAAGCAGGCAATTGCTATGTGACCAAGTTCACATTCATGATTAGAGACACTGGCAAATGTACACATGTGAGGAGTGGCACTTTAAATGTATAAGAATAGAATAAGGCTCACTTGTGGCTCCTTGAGTGCTCCTTTCTTGGACAGCAGGAGCAGGTTCTGAAATACAGAAGTAATCTGGTCAAGCCACAGAGGGTAAAAGATGACACCTTCACTCAAAGGCATACATGTTCCTGAATGTATTACCATATGTGAGCAGCACCAAACTATTTTGAAATTGAGGCCTACGTCGCCCAGCATTAAAATAAACACAGTTTCTCAAATTATATCTCAATTTCAGTGTATGTTAATCACATTGTGGTAATACATTTATACATTTTATAAAAACCACACATCAACACTATGTCACAGTCCCTGAAAGCTTAGGACATCCCTTCATTCTTGTCAAAGACAGTCTCTTTGAGAAGATATAGCTTGTCCCACCTTCGAAAATCACTATAGCACATCAACTAGGCAATCCCACCTTGTGCAGCTTGGGACATCTCCGCTTTCCTTAGCCACTAACATTACTGTGCTCCAAAAAGAGAAAATCACACAACAAACTACAATATTGGACTTCTTGGACAAAATTTAACTGTCCTTCTTATTTAGGTCTTTGTGAAAAATGTGTTACATTTGTGTACTCTCACCCAATTCTCAAATGGATAAGGTTTATTAAATGTTTTAATCTCTTTTTCAGAACCCAAGAGACACCCTGAAGCCCCTTCCCCACCACAGCTTGGTCTATGTAGAACCAAACCTGTTGGACATGGCCCTTCTTAGAGGATTTACCTAAAACTTTGGCTTTTCCCTACTAGTTTTTGCTGATTCTCTGTGCATGGCCTTAGGACTCTGGGCACTTTCCCACTGTACTGCAGTAGAAAGTGCACATGCCCCTCCTACATAGCCAGGAGGGGTGCTTACATATTTGGTTTAGGTTCAGTACCTATGAGTGCCCTGTAAAAATGGTACACCATATACCCGGGACTGATACAGCACTGGCTTATAGAGGGACGATGCACTGAGTGTGCCACCCACAGATTAACCTGTCTAACATGTAACACGCCTGCTATTGCAGGCCTGTGGGGATACACTGGCGCTTTTACTTAGATTTGTATTGGGGTTTCTTATAAAGTGCCCGCATCACCCCAACAGGGATCTCTCGGCACTATAGCAACTCCAAAGTTGTATAAGCCCCAATTGGAAGAGTGTGAAAACACATTAAAATCTAAAACAGCCAGGTCTTTAGAGATTTTTTGAATTGTTTAAAATGAGTGCATATACACAATTGCTCTTTTATATTGGTTAACATTTGGGAACAGATATATTCAATCTTGAATTTTTAAGATAAATTCCCTTTTGAAACGTTTTGGATCCACTGTTAATGAAAATTTGAATTCTGCATCAAAATGCTGAAATTGTCTTTGTCAATCAGCATGCTCAAAATGCAGCCACTAACTATTGTTTTCCATATTGTAGCCTTACTGACTGAGTCAAGAGGGAAACAGTGTTTATTTGCTTGTAACGTGTGAGATAAAAAGGACAGGCTAATTGTCCTGTTGCCCATATGATATGACATTTGGCAGCTATGAAAGGGACTTGTCCTCATTAAGTGCCCTCTCCTTTGCTTCTGGCTTATAATTGCAGACCAGACAATAAACAGTGGTTAATGGACGCTGCAGATATACTTAACAATTACTGAAGATCCAATAAAGAAGAACAAAGGTGTGAGATACTGCGAAATTCTCGTCTCAGGCAGGCCTTCAGGGTATCTCTTCAACTGGCTCGAGGGCGGTAGTGTGTGCTCGGCAGGGATCTGCCTTGCACGGTCACACGCCCTGGTTTACGGAGGCTGCCTCGTTTTTAAACGCTGGTATTTACCGGTTTTATTTTGCTACTCTGCTATTTGCACTTACCTTTCTGGCATTATGATCTCTTGCCCCCTGGGTGCTGGAGCAGTGAATCAGCTCCCGGTCATCCCCTATCCACTTCAGGGCCGGCGGGGTCCGTCCGTGCGAGCGGACCTGCCATCTTGGGGGGAGAGTAGGTGGACGCTCTAGTTCCTACTGACAACACCAGCGCAGGGCGCCATAAAAGATCCTGATGGTGCAAGCGCGCAGCGGACGCGCGCAGCGGGTGGGCTGGCGCGCCAAAGGCAAGCCCGTCTGCCCCCATCCGAGCCAAGGAAGCGCTCAGCGCCACCCACGCTACCCGTTTGGGCTTCGTGGGGGACCTTAGTTGGGATGTGGGCCTCATTCAATATTCCAGAGAGTTACTTCTTCACCTTAGTGAGCTTCATGCTGACAAAGGGACCTTTAGGCTCCTTGAATCAGCAGCCCCCCTTGGTGACTTCTTAAACAAGAGTTTACTAACATGTGCACTCCTCAATGTGAGATCTCTGCCTAAGCATAGTGCAGAAATTCAGCTGTTGTTGCTCTCTCATGAGCCCGACATGCTGTTTCTGACAGAAATTTGGACTAGCCCTGATTGTGAGGTCGATCTTGGTTGGGCTTGCCCACCAGGTTATAAAATCCACCACCAACCTAGACTTAATGAGAGGGGAGGGGGAGTCGGAGTCATCTTTAAAGATATCTGGAAGGTAGGGAACATTGATATGGATGTGGTTTCTGGGGTGGAACTTCTAGGACTGACTATAAAGAACGACTCTGAGTTAATCTTCACAGGGATCGTTTGTTATAGGCCTCCAGGGGCATTTAGCACTCAGCAGCAGCATTCCCTGCTAAATGCTCTTACTGCTATGGCAGCCACTCACCACAAATTGGTTATCCTGGGTGATTTTAATCTGTAGCCAAATGGTTCTCTCGACCCTGGGCTCCATAACCTGCTTAACTCTTGTGAAGGTCTTGGCCTCCACCAGTTGGTCGAGAAAGCCACTCAGAAGGCTGGGCATCTCCTTGACCTTATTTTCTCCAGACCTCTCCTCCTGCATATTGGCGAAATTTTGCCAATGGATTGGACGGATCACTCCATGATCAAATTCTTCGCTGAACTAAAGCCTCCACCAAGTCTGGTCTCCCGCCCCCGGACTGATTATACCAGCAGAGACTGGAGGGCTCTGACACGCTTGAGGAGCTCGGACCCTGCGTTCGAGGTTGGGGACTGCTTTTCCTCTGATTTGTCAGTCTCGGATAATTACGCCTCACTATGCCAAAATATCACATCTACGTTAGACTCCTGTGCCCCTTTGAAAACCCATAGGGCTAAAAGCAGAAACTCTGCCCCTTGGTTTAATACCACACTAAGCGCTCTCAAACTAATATGTAAACAGGCTGAGAAGAGATGGAGGCGAGGTTATTAGGAGTCTGATAGGCTGCTATGGAAAAAGAAAATCGGGGAGTATGACAATGAGATTAAAAGGGCAAAAGCTGATCATTTTTCCTCTGTAGTTTGTAATGCTTCCAATAGCTCCAGATGCATTTTCTGACCAGTCTTATCAATCCTGGCTGCTCCAAGAATGTAATTACACCCTCGCCTGAACTTTGTGAGAACCTGGCCGGGTTCTTTCGGGAAAAGATCCAGCTGATTATTGACAACCTTGTGGGTGGTCAGCAAGCAGCAGGGAACCCTGGCCTGGCGGCAGAATGCATTATAATGCACGAGGTGGGTGACTCAGAGGATGTTGTCACCGACCTTTGTGATCAAGCTCCTGAACAACTCCGTGGGTTTACATCCCTCAATGTAGAGGAGTTCTGCTGCTTGGCACAGGGCATTTCCTCTGGATCTCCCCTTGATCCAGTACCACATAAGATCTGGAAAGAGCACATGGAAGAGCTGTTTCCTGCTCTACGGCTGATTTGTAACCAGTCACTTATCAGTGATGTTGTTCCTCCACAATGGAAGCAAGCTTTAGTTTCTCCCTTGTTGAAGAAGTCCTCCCTTGAGCCTGAATGTTAAAAAAAGACAGACCTATCTCCTTGTTGCCGTTCCATGCTAAAATCGCAGAACGGGCTGTTAGTATGACTCTCTCTTCCTATCTTGAACATCACAATCTGTTGGAAGAGGTTCACTTTGGTTTTCAGCCGGCTCATGGGACCGAGACGACCTTGTTGACTCTCATGGACGAGCTTCAGAGGCGGGCAGACAGGGGACAGGCAGCTGCATTGATTCTGCTTGACCTGTCTGCCGCCTTTGATACGGTCAACCATAAGATTCTGCTGAGAAGGTTATGCGAGTGTGGGGTGAGGGGTTCCGCCTTGCGGTGGTTCCGTTCCTTTTTACAGGACAGACAGCAGGCGGTTTCCCTCCCCCTTCCAATCCGCCTTCTCCAACGTGTTGTATGGGGTGCCTCACAAATCAGCTATCAGCCCTATTCTTTTCAATGTGTACTTAAAACCTCTGATTGCTGTTATCAAGGCCTATAATATTGACATCATAAACTATGCGGACGACACTCAGTTGATTCTTTCATTTCAGGGTGAGGAGTCGACTACAGTAGAAGCGTTTCACAACTGTTTGCAGGACACGGCCCGCTAGCTGCAGGATAACTCGTTACAATTTAACGTAGGAAAGACTGAGGTGATCTTTTGCTCGGCAAACTGGATTTTCCTAGCAACTTTTGGCCTTCGGGCACTGTGTCCACAGTTGAGCCAATTGCTAGTGTCCGCAACCTGGGCATTATATTCGAAGATAAGCTTACTCTGGAAAGTCAGGTTACAGAAACTACCGCCTCTTGTTTTGCGATCATCAGATCCCTCCGAAAAATGTTCCCGCTACTACCTTCTCAGGTGCGTGCACAAGTAGCCAGATGCACAACTCCTAGTAGGTTTGACTATTGCAACGCTCTCCTGTTGGATTCCCCTAACTTCCTGTTGGACAGATTGCAAAGAATCCAGTCGGCAGCTGCCAAACTAGTATTAGGCTTGCCTAGAGGCTCCTCTACTTCTGCAGCCTTAGCTGAACTTCATTGGCTCCCCCTGAGACAGAGAGTGCTATTTAAGTCTCTCTGCCTTGTTTTTAAAGCCCTTCACGGGATAGGACCTGTGCGTATGCGCAAAAAATTCGACTGGTACATCCCGACAAGAACACTATGCTCCTCGTCGGCAAGATTAGTGAAGGTTCCTAGGTTTCGTGAGGTCAGATCGGGGGGGCAGATCATTTGGGGTGGCAGCTGCTAAATTGTGGAACAGTCTCCCCTGGGAAATCAGGAAACTCAGAGAGCTCCTTCCCTTTAGAAAAAGTATAAAAACTTGGCTGTTTCCCAGGACGTAGTGGCCGGTCCCAGTTTTTACTCGTTCCCCCCAATGAGTCACTTTTTTCAGCACCAGGATGCCTGCCAGGTGATAGCGCGCTTTATAAATTTCCATAAATAAATGACTGGGATGATGTTTCATGCATCTATGACCTATCTTATAACGTTGGAACCATGTTTCACTAGTGATAGAGCGCTTACAGCACTCTAAATTGTATGGGTGCATTATACTCATAGTTTAAACGCACTCACAATTTTTTTTATTGTTTGCAGTGTTTTATGCTTATTAAGATGCATTTAGTCACGCTATATAAGTATTGAATTGTAGTGTAGGGGTGCGACTCGCGGCTCGAGGTTTGCCGTTCCTGGGTCTGCGGGAGGACCGGAGGACAATCTGCCCACTGCCAAGACTATCTGCATCATTTTCTTTCCTTGTGGGGAATCGGCGGGTGCGACGGCCAGGGACTGCGAGTACCAGCATTCCCTCCCATTACCTGCAGCTGGTACTCTTCCCCGGCCGGCCCCGCCTCCTGCTTGCTGCCAGTGATAACATCTCGCCGCCCCCGCTTCGCAGGTGCGACTCGCGGCTCGAGGTTTGCCGTTCCTGGGTCTGCGGGAGGACCGGAGGACAATCTGCCCACTGCCAAGACTATCTGCATCATTTTCTTTCCTTGTGGGGAATCGGCGGGTGCGGCGGCCAGGGACTGCGAGTACCAGCATTCCCTCCCATTACCTGCAGCTGGTACTCTTCCCCGGCCGGCCCCGCCTCCTGCTTGCTGCCAGTGATAACCTCTCGCCGCCCCGCTTCGCGGGTGCGACTCGCGGCTCGAGGTTTGCCGTTCCTGGGTCTGCGGGAGGACCGGAGGACAATCTGCCCACTGCCAAGTCTATCTGCATCATTTTCTTTCCTTGTGGGGAATCGGCGGGTGCGGCGGCCAGGGACTGCGAGTACCAGCATTCCCTCCCATTACCTGCAGCTGGTACTCTTCCCCGGCCGGCCCCGCCTCCTGCTTGCTGCCAGTGATAACCTCTCGCCGCCCCCGCTTTGCGGGAGCGACTCGCGGCTCGAGGTTTGCCGTTCCTGGGTCTGCGGGAGGACCGGAGGACAATCTGCCCACTGCCAAGACTATCTGCATCATTTTCTTTCCTTGTGGGGAATCGGCGGGTGCGGCGGCCAGGGACTGCGAGTACCAGCATTCCCTCCCATTACCTGCAGCTGGTACTCTTCCCCGGCCGGCCCCGCCTCCTGCTTGCTGCCAGTGATAACCTCTCGCCGCCCCGCTTCGCGGGTGCGACTCGCGGCTCGAGGTTTGCCGTTCCTGGGTCTGCGGGAGGACCGGAGGACAATCTGCCCACTGCCAAGTCTATCTGCATCATTTTCTTTCCTTGTGGGGAATCGGCGGGTGCGGCGGCCAGGGACTGCGAGTACCAGCATTCCCTCCCATTACCTGCAGCTGGTACTCTTCCCCGGCCGGCCCCGCCTCCTGCTTGCTGCCAGTGATAACCTCTCGCCGCCCCCGCTTTGCGGGAGCGACTCGCGGCTCGAGGTTTGCCGTTCCTGGGTCTGCGGGAGGACCGGAGGACAATCTGCCCACTGCCAAGACTATCTGCATCATTTTCTTTCCTTGTGGGGAATCGGCGGGTGCGGCGGCCAGGGACTGCGAGTACCAGCATTCCCTCCCATTACCTGCAGCTGGTACTCTTCCCCGGCCGGCCCCGCCTTTTTGTCCTATTTAACCAGATCTTGATCCCGTCCCGCTGGACGCGCGCGGGCCAGAGCACGGGGCTAAGCCCGGGCAAAGGGCGGGCCCTCTGTGGCCCTCAGAGGCCCGAGGAGGACGGGACGGGCTCCGCCACTTGGTTTTTCCGGAGGAGGTAAAGCCCATTTTACATACTGTTCCGGTCAATAGTATTACCCCAACAAACTCTATTACCTTGTCCACATCCAAGCTATATCATGAACCAGAAAGGGGTTGCCACAAAACTTGCGCCTCGGCCGACTACCTGTCTGAGGTCGCAAGATAAGTACATAAATAACATAATGCTACCCTTACCTATAGAGGCGGATAAAAATAACTGCCACCAGCCTGTAGCCAGTCTATCTTGTAATCACTCTCCTCCTCAACCAAACAATACAATGTGTAGACTCTCACTGTTGGAGGTTTTAAACAGTTTGTGTAAGACCAGCTATGCCCCTGCAGGATCACCAGCCCCTCCAAATAATATTAATTTATTAACTACAAATGAGAGAATGCTAGAACCTTTCCCTATATTTTCCAAAACAAATATGCAATGTCGAGTATTCGCCCGGGCCACACCTAACAAAAGTAAAGAGGACGGGGATAAATACAACGAGATCCAATCGAAAGTACAATTAATACAATTTGAATCCCCAACCTCGAGTCCACCCCCCCATCATTCTTCCCCAAACTGGAGAGGTGGTAGATAAATTAGACGACCTTGCTCCCTCCTCCCAGAGTGCCCTATTGTCAATGATCGAACAACTGATCAAATCCACCATAGACCCCCTAATCGATAAAATAAACATCCTGGGGGATAGATTGACAGGGATTGAGGAAAAAATAAACTCTAATCTGTTAACCTCTACCCATGCTTCTACACCCCCCCATCCTTTGACAACTGTTACCTTAAATAAGCCCATACCTGCCATTCAAAATAATGTTACCCAAAATAAAGTTGCCCAAGTTTGAGTATCAGTTCCCACTAATCTTCCCCTAAACATTTCTAAAGCCTTTCTTAATTCCACTACACCGAAAAACTCTGTCCCCAGGGTAGAGCGAAACAGGGTTCTCAGAATGCATCTACCTCCAGAGGCAGCCCCATTTGTATGCATCCTCTCGGGAGTTCCGCAACTAAAAAAGGGTAAAATAGAGAGACAGGATGACCTGTTAAATAAGGTCCAGTTTTGGTTATCAAAAAATAGACCCCTGCCCCGTGACTGTGACGGTGGGATTGTGAGCGTGAGGAGAGTAGGTTGGCTGGGCCCCCTTCCGAAAAACATTATTGGTGACCTGATACTAATAAGATTCAGAAGCAGAAATATTGCCCCACTTCTTCGAACTTGGTAACCTAAAGAAGGGGATGGTCCCATATCCATCTGGGACCTACATGACTTCTATCCAAGCACATTGTATACCCGCGCCGCTAGGCCAACGACTGGGGATTGTACCAGCCTGGGTAGAGGATCTTGTTTACCGCTTGTTTGTAGTATTTCCGCCCCAAATAGATCTGAAATACCGTTTAGCATTTCTTAATCACTGTTACCCCTTGCACATTCCCTTTTGATGAAAAGGAAGAACTGATATCATGAACATTGTAAAGTATGCTATTGGTAGGAAGTTATATTCACAGGATGAGCAAATGTTTGTTTATTCTTTTATCTTGGAGATATCTGTGTTTCATATGTATGTACCTTATTTTTAATTATGAATGTATTTTAAAATTGTATGCTTTTATGATTTTATACAAAAATCGAATAAAGCTTTTTGAAATGAAATGAAATGAATTGTAGTGTGCACCTTCAAGCAGGATTTTACATGTTTTAGAGACACTTATAGTTCCTGTATGCATAATGGGCAGGATGACATTATACCCATATAATGTAACTGTGTGTTGTTTAAGTTGCCTGCACTGTAGGCCCAACATTGCAGGTTGTTGTTAGTTTTGTTCTCCTTGGTTGCTCAAGAATTAATTAAATGAATCCATTTGTATGCGAAGACAGTATGTTCTCATTCTACTGCAGGTGCAGGAATTCAACCCCGTTATTCTTAGATTTAAGGAGATACCCGGAATGTCTTTGAAGAAGACGAGAAGGCGAAAAGGGCGGACACCTTTCGTGTCTGGCTGGTCTGGGAATCAAGGCCATTGGAGAAGGAGCTGATCAACACAGCTCCTGTGGAAAAGTACAGAAATGTTGGGCCCGATTCACAGAACTAACTTAAGACAAAATCCTAAACTTACTACTTTTGGTATTCACAGAAGGCATTTAGTAGTAGTAAAGTTAGGATTTTGTCTTAAGTCTGTCTTAAGTCTTTCATAAGTCTGTCTTAAGTTTGTCTTAAGTTTGTCTTAAGTCAAACTTAAGACAAAATCCTAACGTTACTACTACTAAATGCCTTCTGTGAATACCAAAAGTAGTAAGTTTAGGAATTTGTCTTCAGTTAGTTCTGTGAATCGGCCAAGTTGCAATTAAACAGACTAACATGTGACGTATTGTAGGCAATAGATGGTCTTTTTGTATGATGCGCAGGGACAGAAAATCAGACTTCTTGCATTTTACAGAGGCGAAGGAGCATCTTAGAGCGAGCTCCATAGCCTTCAGCTATTAGATCCATTTGACGTGAGTACTTCTTAGGAAGTCAACACGTGCTGACACCTTTGGGGTATGAGGGGCAGAACCCTCAGTGAGAACAGTGTAGGGAAAGATAACTTTTGTTTTCCTTCCTCATGAAAAAGGATTTGGACTCAGCTTCAATTCTGTTTTGCATCTTGATTTGGGAGTTTATCACATTATGCCTTTAATGCCAAATGAATTATATTTGTAAACTCAGCTCTGTATTGATTTTCACGTACCTATATTCTCTGATAATAAAATGTGTTTATATTCAATTATTTTTGGCCATATAATAAAATTCATAAACGGAAATTCGGAGTCTGTGGTCTTTTAAGCATGACTACATTGTAAGTATGTTCTTGAATTGGTTACTCCCCTAAACCACTTTCAGCAGGCAAATAAAAGACCATCTGTGCTGAATTTAGTAGGGAAGGCTAGGACTAAATGGAGCGTAATCACTAGGAATCACACAGGGTGCTGTTCCCTTGCCCTGGGTTGGGAGACGGGGGTTAATTGCATCTGACAATAATACATATATAAGAAATAAAGCATATATAAGAAACTGAAGCAGGCAATTGCTATGTGACCAAGTTCACATTCATGATGAGAGACAGTGGCAATTTTACACATGTAAGGAGTGACACTTTAAATGTATAAGAATAGAATAAGACTCACTTGTGGCTCCTTGAGTGCTACTTTCTTGGACAGCAGGAGCAGGTTCTGAAATACAGAAATAATGTTGTTAAGACACAGAGGGTTAAGGAGGACACCTTCGATCAAAAGCATAAATGGTTCCTGAATGTATTACCATATGTGAGCAGCAGCAACCGTTTTGAAATTGAGGCCTACATTGCCCTGTATTATAATAAACACAGTTTCTCAAAGAATATCTCGATTTCAGTGTATGTTAATCACATTGTGTTGCATTTATACATTTTATAAAAAACCCACATCAACACTATGTCACAGTCCCTGAAACCTTAGGACATGCCTTCATTCCTGCCGAAGACAGTCTCTTTGAGAAGATTTTGCTAGTCCCACCTTCGAAAATCACTATAGCACATCAACTAGGCAATACCACCTTGTGCAGCTTGGGACGTCTCCGCTTTCCTAACATTATTGTGCTCCAAAAAGAGAAAATCACAGAAAAAACTATAATATTGGACTTCTTGGACAACATTTAACTGTCCTTCTTATTTAGGTCTTTGTGAAAAATGTGTTACATTTGTGTAATTTCACCCAATTCTCAAATGGATAAGATTTATTAAATGTTTTAGTCTCTTTTTCAGAAGCCAAGAGACGCCCTGAAGCGCCTTCCCCACCACAGTTGGGTCTATGTAGTACCAAACCTGTTGAACATGGCCCTTCTTAGAGGATTTTTCTAAAACTTTTGGTTTTTCCTCCTAGTTTTTGCTGATTATCCCTTGCATGGCCTTAGGACTCTTGGCACTTTCCCACTGTACTGTAGTGGGAAATTGCACATGCCCCTCCTACACATGCCAGGAGGGGCGCTTACATATTTGGTTTAGGTGCAGCACCTATGAGTGCCCTGTAAAAACAGTACAGCATATACCCGGGGTGGGTACAGCACTGCCTAATAGTGGGACAAGGCACTGAGTGTGCCACCCACCTGATTAGCCTATCAAACATGTAACACGCCTGCTATTGCAGGCCTGTGGGGACACACTGGCGCTTGTGCTTAGGTTTGTATTGGGGTTTCTTATAAAGTGCACGTATTACCCCAACTGGAGTCTCTCAGCACTATACCAACTCCAAAATTGTAAAAGCCCCAACAAGAAGAGTACGAAAAAACTGAAAACTAAAACAACCAGGTCTTTAGAGATATTTTAAATTGTTTCAAATCCGCGCAAATGCAAAAACAACAATTGATGGATGGAATGTTGCATGATGGCAGAACATTCACCCCCAGTCACAGATCTGGGTTTAATCCATCGTTATTTTCCTGGCTGAAGACGGCTGATAGCCAGAAACCGTCCTAGGATGCTTGATTCCGGTCCAGGGAAGACATGGCTTGGCAGTTCGGTCTGGACAGTTCCCATGAGGCACAGGGTCAAGACTGATTTGCATATGGCCATGTCTGAACTGGGGTGGCTTGGTGAGCAACATAACGATGGATTTAACCCAGATCTGTGACTGGGGGAGAATGTTTTGCCATTGTGCAACATTCCGTCCATCATCTTGTGTGTTTTGCTGTTCACCCTATATGGGAAGGGTATGCCCAGACGTGGGTCCCGTGCTCACTACGCCACTGGAGTCAAGCTATCCTGGCTGAAGACGTCTGATAGCCAGAAACCGGACCTAGGATGCTTGATTCCGGTCCAGGGAAGACATGGCTTGGCAGTTCGGTCTCGACTGTGCCCATGATACACAGGGTCAAGACTGATTTGCATATGGCCATGTCTGAACTGGGGTGGCTTGGTGTGCAAAATGAAGATTGATTAAACCCAGATCTGTGACTCGGGGAGAATGTTTTACCATTGTGCAACATTCAGTCCATCATCTTGCGTGTTTTGCTCTTCATTCATGGCAACCATTAAAGCATTCCCATAGTCCAGGCAACTAATTATGAGGGCCTGGGCTAGGGCTTTCCTAGTATGAAACAGTAGCCACGGAAGGCCTTCCTGAGTAGAAGAATGACTCCAAAACAGGCTCCCACAATTGCATTCACATGTTTCCTCATAGAGAGGTTTTCATCAACCAGAAATCCCAAATTTCTTACTGGTCTAATAGCACCAGCATCGCTCCCAGCCCTTCATCTAACAAAAGTCTCATCTAGGACTTTCTCTAGTGCCGTTTCCATGCTAAAAGCAGCTCGAAAGCCATAGTGGGAGGTATCAAGCAGGGAATACATTTCCAGAAAACCTGCTAGACAGTAATTCACCATTGTTTCCATTACCTTCCCAATAAACAAAATAATGATATAGGTCTGAAGTTTGCTAAAACTTTAGGATCAGCTGAGTGTTTTTTAAAAATAGGTTGGAGCCTTGCTGGTTTTCACTTGCGCTGGACTGTTTCCAAGCTAAAAGAGAGGTTAAATAGCTCAGTGAGGGACAGGAGGAGAGCTGGCTCCACCATATAGGGAGGTGCTAAGTCCTCTGGTGATCCCGACTTAATTCTATTTAATAGCATATTGATTTACCTGGGGACACCATGTGAAACTCCTCCAAGAGAGCTGGGCGAGATGTTTCTGTGGGGATAAAAACTACCCTAGTGGCCTGCATAGTCTCTTTTATAAAAGAGGTGTAAATTCTGACCATTTTATCATCAGAATAATTGGCAAGCTCGTGAGTAAGGTCCTGAGAGACTTTGACAGGTTCAGCTCAGACTATAGGATTAGTAAATTTCTTCAGTATCATGTACAGTTCTTTAGCAGAATTACCCACTTTGTTAAATCTCTTCACTATGTGGACTTTCCTTGCTGTTCTTACATTGTTGTGGTAAATTCTTAAACCCCTTTTATAGATTAGTTTGTCTTCAAGACATTTTAAGGTCCGCTATTTGCGATCCAATTTTCTGAACACAAATGTTTCCTTTTTTAAACAGTCCATACAACATGGGGCCAACCTGGGCTTTGATTTAGAAAGATTTGATTTAATGGGGGCAATATTATCAAATGTTTGAATAATGACGCTCTCAAGCACAGTTAAGACAATATTCATGTCTGTCTGATCAGATAGAGAATTAGGATAAAAAAGAGTTCTAAAGGTGGAAAGAGCCACTTTCCCCGAGGCGTGAATGACCTCTGTGTGTTTCTCCTGACATTGTGGGCCTTCCCATACCACGTTAAAAGAGAGGGGTTAGAGGTTAGGCATTTCTATCTTGTTAGTCAACTTTAAGCAGGCCTTCCACCACCACTGGAGCCACTGGTAGGTGAAAGGCAGAGCAGGTACACATGAGTGTTCCAAGCCCAGATAGTGAAGAACCGCCATGTGGGTTTTCCCTACCGAGGAGGTCAGCTCTCCCCATGTGACAACACCAGGGTGTTGGTGATTCACTTTTAGTGCTCTTAGGGCCCGGGGCACTTTCCCACAGTAAATTCAGTGTGGAAATATGAGCACCCTTCCTACAGATGTTAGGAAGCAGTTCTGAAAGGGTGTTTCTAAACATAGGTCAGGTCTGCCATTACACGCGTAAGCACTTTCACCCATGATGTTTTAAATATGTGTCCAGCCTGCCACTGCAGTCTGGTGTGTGCCCCCCAGTAGTGTTTTCAAACATGTATCAAGCCTGTCATTGCAGGTCTGTGTGTGAGCAATTGCACTTATGCTCAGGCTGCCCTTTCTAAACCATTGCCAATTCAGAGGGAACAATGCATTACCTTTAGAGCGTCCCTAGGGTAAATCCTGAGGGGTGAAGCATGTGGTAGGTGAAAGGCTGGGTGAGTACACAGGTGTGTACTCTACCCAGGTAGTGAAGAATACCCATGTGTGTTCTAACTACTTATGAGGTTTGGTCTTCCCATACATTAAGATGGGAGAATGGGAGAAATTACTTCAGGCTTTAATAATACATTGCAGTGGAGCAGCTTCATCATGTTTCCTATAATTGAATTCATAATGATAAACCCTTTCCTCTGGTAAAGGTGGTTTTATTATTAGTAGCTTAGAAATGCCTCTGCTAGAAAGTGGGTATTTCTCTGCTCTAAAAGTTTGTGTGCCTTTCAGCTTGAATCCAGTCCACACTGGAGGCTGGGGAAGCACGTCTGTGAATTTCCCAGTGATAGCTATAAACCTTGGGCATGCAACTTGAATAATAGCCCTTTTCCATTTGATGGCCTAAGCGGATAGATTGGAGGGAGAGGTTTTGACACTTGGCCTCTGGGAGCCAGTTCATGGCCCCACTAAAGATTAAGATCTGCATTCAACTGTCTTATGGCAAACAGGACTGGAATTTAGGGGAGACATCTATGGTTTAATGGGAAACCCTCTGAACCACTCCGACTTCAAAGGCACACTACAGTATAACGAATGGTGCCATATTTCAGCAGGATAAAGCTACACTGGTGGGGCCATGGGACCAGAGAACCTGGAGCAAGAGGAATCTGTTGTGTACAAGGAGGATTACTGACATTGAAAGGGACCACATGTCCTTCCTGAATAGTGGCTGTCCGGGCTGAACAACCAACTGGTAGAGAAGAACTGTGCCTGGAGACCAGATTGCTTTGTGCTGAGCCCCAAAAGTACTGACCGCATCTAAGAAGAGGGGCACCTGCATCATGGGGACCTCAGCATGCATAAGCGTCTTGTTGGTGCTGAGCAGATTCACTGGTTGCGAGATCCAGCGTGGCCCACTTCCTCAATCATGCTACATCTCTCTCATGTGACACACCAACTGCATGCTAATTACGTGTGGTGCCCTATTCACAGGTTGCGACCCTCAAAGATGAGGGCATGTCTATAGTAGTGCCTTATCTACCTCGTGCGGCATTGCTAGACTTGTGCCTGTGTGCGAGACTGGAATTTCCTTATGTGACCTGTAACAACATGGAACAGGCTTTGTGCCTCATTCTCAGGGAGGTACAGAAGTTAGTAAGTCTTCATTTTGTGTGACTGGTACCATCTGGTGCAACTCGTTCCAACGTGCACTGGATGTGGTGCCTCACTTCCACAGAGGTAATGAATTGACAATTCTTCTTTTGTGTGTGATCGGAACTGTCTGGTGGTACTCTGAGCAATGCACACCACACGTTGGGCCTCATTTCCAGGGAGCTACTGAGTTTGTGATTCTTCATCATGTGTGACCCCGAACTGTCTGGGGCAACTCGTATCACCACACACCAGATATTGTTCGAGGTTTGCCTGGGTGAAATTCTGAACAACATGTGTCTGACAGGGTGTCTCCTTCTTCCGAGAAGCCCCCCTGTTCCATGCTCCATTTCCCATTCAGTGATTGTTCCTTTTGAGTTTCCAATGCCCCAGACAAACTGCCCTCTCTCTCCCCAGCCCCTGACAACACTGTGTACCAGGTTTTTTTGCCCGGATCGGGTCAGGTGGTGAGAGTGGTTGACTGGGCTGAAGGAACATTTCCAAGAAGCTATCAGAAGGAGGGTCAAGAGACTGTGTGCCCACCTCCTGTGATTTCAAAATACACAAGATGAAGGACGGAATGTTGCACAATGGCAAAGCATTCCCCCCTAGTCACAGATCTGGGTTTAATCCATCGTTATTTTGTTCACCAAGCCACCCCAGTTCAGACTTGGCCACATGTAAATCAGTCTCGACCCTGTGCCTCATGGGAACAGTCCAGCCCGAACTGCCAAGCCAAGTCATCCCTGGACCGAAATCAAGCATCCTAGGACCGGTTTCTGGCTATCATCCACCCTTCAGCCAGGATAGCTTGACTCCAGTGGTCTAGTGAGCATGGGACCCATGTCTGGGCATACCCTTCCTGTTAGAACTGGGACCACCGGCCCACTTAGGGTAGCATGGCACAGAGTGGGAAGGCTAAATCCTGAAGGCAATTGTGACGTACTTGTGCAGCACACACTACAACACCTCAGCGCAAACCCACCAAAAATGAGAGCACACCGACTTAGTTAAAAAGAAAATAGAGATGCTTTATCCTTTTGCATTAAATAGGGTTGAAGTTTCAATAGTTAATAAATTAGGACTTCGGGCATTTCATTATTGGATTATCTGCATCAATTAGACAGTACATTGCATTGCATTACCTCGCAGTAGTTAAAAAAAATAGGTATATAAACACATTAAATAGGCAATTAGCAGGTAAGTACATTAAGCATAGATCAACAGGTGCAGGCAACAGTTTAAACCAAGCATGTAAGTGCCACCGTAGATCATTAGTAGTTCCCTAGTCGGGGTGCGCTGTCTTGACCCAGCTCCTGCACAAGACAGTGTTCACATATACTTAATTCCAGGGGACAGGTACTTACTCTCTTTATAGTATCTGGCCACGGGACCCTGGGGGTGAGAGGACCGACTTAGGGGCTCAGTTCCTTGTAACCCCGTTCATAGTAGTTCCCCCTTCTCTCTTGGGAACTCAGCTTCACCAACACCACCGTCAGTCAGGCCTTCCCCGATACCTTTGCATCCATCCGGCCCTGCTGATGACCTTCTTGGGTCGGGAAACTGAAGCACAAATGTTCCCCTTCCTCCCGCTCAGGCCTCACAACACGTCACCTGGGGCGGGGGTAGGGGCCTGCAGTGAAGCCGTGACGCCACTGTAAACGGAGGTCCCACCGCCTGTAGGCCTCCTCTCGCACTTCCTCCTGAGCTCAGGAACCCTTGGAGGGCAGTTGGACTGGCCTCCTGAAGGGCCGCGGTGGTTTCCCCTCTCCTGTGGAAGCTCTGACACGGAGACAGGGAGGTGACGCGCTAGGCGGGATTCTTGGTTGCTAGACGACCCCTTCCAGCTTCTCCCTCAGACCTCATGTTGTTCCTCTCCAGCACGGCCCAGCCCCACTCAGCACTCCGGCCAGCGGCGGTGAAGCAACCAAAAGACTCGGCGCTTCAGCGTTCAGGAGGGGGGGCTAATCAGAAAGGCGCTAGCAATAAGGTGCGCTGTCAGGACACCAAGCTGGCGGCAGTAACGCAGGGCAATAACAGCGCACTAGCGCCAAGTGGCAGCCAGGTGGCAAGGGCAAAGGTTGGGTCCCAACCTCACTTCAGAAGTTGCTGAGAGGGACCTCTACACAGCGTTCACCCTCCCCCTCCTGGACAGTCCAATGCCCCCTCAGCACACAGCGCCAACCCTCCTAGGTTCCCGGGGCCGGTTCAAGATCTCTCTCACCAGCTGAACAAAAGGAGCAGTCCGTTTTATACGTGGAAACACTGGGACGTTGTTCTCTCTGTTCTTCTTTAAGACAGGGCCAGATCAACAGGTAGGAGGGTAGCACCCTCAGACCAAACCGCAGCCCTTGGGAGCAGTCAGTTCAGCCTGTGACACAATCCCCCTGAGGCTGCAGTCCGCACTCCAGCCAACCCAGCAGTGTGACAAAATGGCCATCCAGTACCCTCCCTTATATAACCTGGGCCCAGGTCACTAGAGTGGTCTGGAAGGTTCTGGGACCCCCTATGGGCTAGAGCTCTGAGGAAATTTCTGACAGGCGACCATTTTATGAAGCTCACCTATACCACCATTTTAGAAAGGCGCACCTGTGCCTCAGCCCTGATTGGCAGTGGCGAGGCGCCCGGAGACCTAAGGTCACACAAAAAAAATTGGTGGGAAAAAATGTGAGGCAGAAAGAGAGAAAAAAAATAGGGGGAGACCACCCAAAGTCTGACAGGTCTAACACTTCCCACATAGGGTGAACAGCAAAATACACAAGATGATGGACGGAATGTTGCACAATGGCAAAACATTCACCCCCAGTCACAGATCTGGGTTTAATCCATCGTTATTTTGCTCACCAAGCCACCCCAGTAAAGACATGGCCATATGCAAATCAATCTTGACCCTGTGCCTCATGCGAACAGTCCAGCCTGAACTGCCAAGCAATGTCTTCCCTGGACCGGAATCCAGCATCCTAGGACCGCTTTCTGGCTATCAGCCGTTTTCATTCAGGATAGCTTGACTCCAGTGGCCTAATGAGCACAGGACCCACGTCTGGGCATACCCTTCCCACATAGGGTGAACAGCAAAACACACAAGATAATGGACGGAATGTTGCACAATGGCAAAACATTCACCTCCAGTCACAGATCTGGGTTTAATCCATTGTTATTTTGCTCACCAAGCCACCCCAGTTCAGACATGGCTATATGCAAATCAGTCTTGACCCTGTGCCTCATGGGAGCAGTCCAGCCCGAACTGCCAAGCCATGTCTTCCCTGGACCGGAATCAAGCGTCCTAGGACCAGTTTCTGGCTATCAGCCGTCCATCTGTGATTGGGCTGGTGCCGGAAGGTTCCTTGTAGATACCTTTTGAGTGACTATCTATTGCCCTCAACCTGCTTCTGCTTCGCATCCTGTGGGTGAAGTTCCTGAGTGTTGGCCAGACCACCATTTGACGACTGACTCCTAATTTGTCCTGCTACCTACCCCCAGCTTCTTCCATGGGACCCTAATTGTGACTTCTGCCACGTGAGGCCCACTAATCGGGAGGGGAGGGGTTATCTCCAATCTCTCGGAGTAGGGTAGTCAGGGTGAGTTGGAGGGTGGAGGGAGGCTTGGGCCACAGGGTCTGCAGTGTTCTATCAATTGACCTGCTAGATATCAGGGGCACTGTATTATGGTGCTGTGTGCATATGTGTGTGAGTGCATTCGGTACGGACCTGCCTGATATCTGCTGCACAGCGCATTGGTGCTGAGTGAGTGTGTGTGTGTGTGAGAGTCAGCATGCGGACCGCCTCTGAGTAACGACACTGGCAGGCAGTGTTGTTGTACTCATGGATTTCTTGCCAGAATAACACTAAGTTTGACATTAGCTTTACCCGTGTGGCTTGGCCCAGGGTGCTGCTTAAAAGTGTTAACATTCTTTGTATGTACATATTTCTGATATTGTTGTTAGCTGGGGTGCAACCTATAACTGTATGATATTGAATAATAAGAATTGAAATGGTGAGATCAGGTTTGGCAACATGTTGCACCACATAAGGGTGATGGGGTAGAATAGGATCTTTCTCATGTCAACACAGTAGGGACTAGTACTGCTACGAATATTTCCTAGTGTGATTTATGTCCAGAAATACAAAGTGAAGGGCACCGCATTATGGTGCTGTATGCGAATGTGTGTGAGTGCAATCTGTACGGACTGCCTGATATCTGTTGCACAGTGCGTTGGTGCCGAGTGAGTGTGTGTGTGTGTGTGTAAGAGTCTGCAGACCGCCTCTGAGTAATGACACTGGCCAGCGGTGTTCCTGTACACATGGATTTCTTGCCAGAAGAGCACTAAGGGGCTGATTACGATGTGTTAGGAAAGGGTTCTGACCATTGGTTTGAGCTGTTCCTAACACATCATAATCAGCCGTTCTGATTCCTTTCCAACTGATCCATTATGATGGTGTCGTTTGAAAGGAATCCGACCGGTCATTCCGACTGGGTTCCGACAGTCGGATTGACTTTGGTAATCCCAGGTGTGGCTCTTTCTGTCCGAGGGATTACAATGTTGGATTCTGACATCCTTTCTGTGCCGGATTTTCCGACACAGAACCCCTGTGGTGCCTGCCACAGGGTGCAGGGATGAACTGCACCTCTTCGTTTTACAATGAGAACATACATTCCAGTCGGAATGCATGTTCACATAGTAAAGAATAGGAGTGCGACCGAACAGGGTTCGTTGCATCCAAATTAGTCGGTTGGCACCACCAACAGGAGGTCCGTCGGTCCCAATACCGAAACGATGTTGGGCAGACTTAAATCCGACCGACATTGTAATTAGGTGTAAAGTTTGATAAATGGCTTTACCTGTGCAGCCTTGGCCCAGGTGCTGCTTCAAAGTGTTATAATTCCTTGTATGTACATATTTCTAATGTCGCTGTACCTGAGGTGCACCCTATAAATGTGTGGTATTGAATTCCAAGAATTGCCAGGGTGGGCCTAAGTTTGACAATGTGTTGCACTGCATAAGGGTGCTGGGGGGGTGAAGTACAATAGGATCTTTCCCAAGTGTGCATAGTTCTGATGTTATGTCAACAGAGTTGGGCTTAGTCCTGCAAGTAATATCTTCTAGTGTGATTTATGTCCAGAAATACATTATGTTTATGTTGTGTTGAATATTGTATGTTGAATACAAATGTTATTTACATACTTCGCACATGAAGTCTCTTTTGTGATGCTCACTGTAAATATTGTGAGTAATTGCTGTTCCAAACATATACACATTGCCTCTGTGATAAGCCTGACTGCTCAGTGCCAAGCTGCCCAAGGGTGAGCGGAGGTTATACAACAAGTGTGATTACCCACCCCTGATGGGAGTGGTAGCTTCTGTCTGGCTAGGGCATCGCCTCAGCTAACCAGAAAGTGCCAACTCCAACAAACCATTGCCCATTCAAATATTTAACCTATCTGCCCAGCCTGTGAGAAACAACTGCATACAATCTAGGGGTCCTCTCTGACTCACAGCTTTCATTTGATTTGCATATATATATATATATATATATAACACAATAAAATCTGCTCATTTCCATCTATATGCACTATCGGGACCCTGCCACATGTTGACAGTTGAACATTGTGTGACACTATAGCCTGGATGTGTAATCGGCAGACTGCAACACTGCACCATCGCATGGTCACACATTTGAGTCAGAAAATACTATAAAGACATTAATACATATGCTCGCACTCCAGTGCCAGTTATACAAATATTATAACAAATATCTAATAATTCCTTCCCTACCGCTATTCATGCTTGCTGTCGTGAAAGCCTATACAGCCTGATTCATGAAAACCGGAATCTGCGATTTCCCAATTGCGATTAATTGCGAATCGCATTTTAGAAATCGCAGATCGGCATTCATGATTGTTTGCGATTAAAAAAAGCGATTCGCACGCGGCCGCAAAAAGCGTTAGCGAGTGTCGAAAATCGCTGATTAATCGCTATTTTCGGCAACATCCGTGTAGGATTAGCGATATCGCTAATTGCAAAATCGCTAATACACGTGATCGGGAAAACGGGAAGTCGCTTTTCGAGCACAGTGATGACATCACAACCAGGAAGCCACCAGTTCCCACCCCCATTCACCACAGTGAGGCAGACCTCGAGGCAGCAACTGAGTGAGCTCCTGCAAGGACACCTGCCAACTTGGAATACCACACCCAATCTCATTGCAGCAATGGCAGACGAGGCTGTGCCATGGCCCAGCAACATCGGGCGCAAGAGAAAACTGAAGTTCTCCGAACAGGAGTTGGAGCACCTCATCGAAGGGGTGGTAGAGAACCACTCCAAACTGTTTGGAAAAGAGTCAAGGAGGGTGCCTGAGCAGGAGAAGCGGAGAATATGGGTCGGGATAGCGGCCACAGTGAACTCCGTGGGCGTGGCAGACAGGTCACTGGATAAACTAAAGAAGAGGTGATACGACCTCCGAGGTCGTGCCAAGGAGAGGGTTGCCGAGAGGCTGGGAGAGTCCCTAGCCACTGAAGGGGGAGGACCTACAGTCCCTCCAAACACCGCCATGGAGGACCGCGTCGAGGACACGTTGGAGTCCGAGGCGTGCATTGGGGTCATCAGATTGGACTCATCCCGCCCCACCCAAGAGAGCCAAGGTAAGTGGCATGCGACTGCGACCCTGTCCCCTATGAATGGCCATTACCCTATAGCCTCCCATAATGTTCCAAAGTCATGCCATCGGTGCACATTAGGTAATGCCCTAAAGCATTGTGGGACATGTAGTGTGGCCACAATGTACAAGTACCCCAATGCAGCCAGACAGGTTCCAAAGTACGCAATGCCACAGCCAGTCAGGGAATGTCATCCAGCATGCATGTAGCAACTGCACGTGTGACAGATACATGCAACTAATGGACGTCCACTTCCCCTCACAGGTGGCGCAGACAGCAGCGACAGTGACAGGCTGTTCATCGATGAGCAACCACAGGATGCGGAGGAGGTGCCGGCACAAACACATCCAGCACCAACAGGCGCTGCACCTACCCCTGCAGCCAGGCCCACAGTATCAGCGCCAGCACCAACAGGCACTGCACCTACCCCTGCAGCCAGGCCCACAGCATCAGCGCCAGCACCAACAGGCGCTGCACCAACCCCTGCAGCCAGGCCCACAGCATCAGCGCCAGCACCAACAGGCGCTGCACCAACCCCAGCAGCCAGGCCCGCAGCAGCTGGAGCCTCCACATCTGCTCCAGCGACAGCGGTGACACAGCGCCCACCCACTGTGGGCAGCCAGCAGAGCAGGCATGGCAGGGCTCGCCTGCAGAACAATGCACGCAGCGGCAGAAGGGGGATGGAAGTGCGATTGCCTAGCATGAGCATAGAGCGTAGAATGCTACGCATTCACCAGATGCAGGCATGCCGGCAAGGGGCCATACAGATGCAGCTGCATAATATTGGCCGCAATGTGGCAGGTGTGGGGGAGAGGATGGACCGCATGACGGCAGCCATGGCAGGTGTGGGGGAGAGGATGGACCGCATGACGGCAGCCATGGAGGCCAACACTGCTGCGCTAATATCACAGTGCAACACCGGGCGCCGACACCACCGGCAGCTACTGACGCGGCTGGCGTCATACACCAGGTCTAACTATGTGATCGGCAATGCGACATCCCAGCTATCGCGTCGGTCCCTGGCGCAGCAGCAGCAGCTAATCCAATGCTGCGAGGATGTGGCCAGAGTATTAGAACACCTCACCACTGCCGTTATTGCACTCCACCCCCCTGTACCTGGCACTGTCAGGGGGGACGATGCCAGCGAGGGCACCTCAAGTGTGAGCAGCCAGTCTGCCTCACAGGTAGCGGTGTTACGACGTAGCACCAGGCCCACTGCAGGGTCACGTGCGGTGGCAGAGGAGGAGCCGGAGAGGCGCTTGGGTGATTCGCGCCGGAGGCGCACCTGACTAACATGTACTTTTACAGGCACAGGCTGACACTATAAGCCTGCCCTGTGTTTTGGACGCAGCAGTATGGGGCAATACTGATTGCATAGGAAGGATGGCAACTTGCACTATTATTGTGAATCAAACAATAATATTTAATCTTGCATCATACATTGGCGTCATGTCATTATTTCCATTTGCATGCAATTGTGATTTGTTGGGTGAGGGGAGTGGGTGGACTAGAAACTGTTCATTGTGATGTGGTTGCGGCGTCTGTGGCCTTCAGCTGGGTTCTCCCCGCGTGCATGACGCCGATGTGCAGGTGGCCGGTCGTCCCCTTCCGACTCACTGCCAGAGATGTCTACAGGTATCCTGCGCTTGGTAGAAATGTTGTGTAGTATTGCGCAGACAGCCACAATGCGGCAGCACACATCAGGGCTGTAGTACATGGCCCCACCTGTCTTGTGCAGTATGCGGAATCTGCTCTTCAGCAGCCCAAAAGTCCTTTCAATGCAATTCCTTGTCCATATGTGCGCAACATTGTAACGCCGTTGCTGTGGTGTAGCAGGGTTGAGGTATGGGGTGAGGAGGTATTCACGGAGGGCGTAGCCACTGTCACCTGAATGAGAGGAGCAGAGGGTGAGTGCCTGTGCAGCGCAGCTACTTCATCGCAATGTGACATTGTGGACAAAGTGTACTTACCAAGTAGGTGTCCTTCCCCAAAGTCTCCCCTGGCCAGTCGTGTGTGGAGGCCGCTGTGCCGGAATATGAATGAGTCATGGGTACTCCCTGGGTACTGTGCCACTATGTCCGTGATGTATGTCTTAGCATTGCAGACCATCTGGATGTTGAGGGAGTGGTAGGACTTGCGATTGCGGTACATGTACTCCGTTGCAGCTGGTGGGCAGATGGCGATGTGGGTACAGTCAATGCATCCTATCACATGTGGGAAATGGGCAACATTGTAGAATTATAGCTTGGTCAAATCCAACTCCTGTTGGCTGGTGGGAAATTTGATGTGTTGGTGTAGCTGGGTCAGCATTGCGTCAAGGAAACTCCTTAGGCAGCGGGACATGGTGGGCTGGGATAACCCCCAGCAACCGCTACTATCCCCTGGAAGCTCCCAGAGGCCAGGAGGTGCAGGCTACACAATACCTGGACATGTGTAGGCACGGCATTGGTCCGCCTTGTTGGGTGCTGCATCAGGGTGTCAAGGTCCTGTATTAGCTGGATAATCATTTCCCCATTCAGGCGGTACTTTGCATACATTTGCTCTCTGGTTTGGCCCAGCAGGGTGACCCGCTGGCGGAATATCCTGTCCTGGATTCTGCGTCTCCTCCGTGCTGCTCGCTGTAGCCTTCGCCGCCTAACCACCATGTACATTCCTGGCATTGTGAGACTCCAAATGCTGCTGCTGATTCTCCTTATGTGTGTTTGGTCAGGCCTGCACCTGTTACTGATTGGCCAATGGTTTTTCAAAAACAAATTTCAATGGCTTTTATGGTTACCACCTGCTTTGGGTTGTCCTTAATTTGCGCCTCGCAAACAGCGATTTAGTTTTTTTTCGCTATTTGCGATTTTTCATGATTACCGATTGCGATTGTATAGCGAATTCGCTATTATTTTCGCAGTATCCGTGGTTTGTCGCATTTTCTGATTCGCTATTGCTCTCCTGCCGGGATTCTGCAAATCTATTTGCGGATTCGCTATTATGTGTTTGCGACTTCGCTATTGTCGTGATGAATGCTGATTGGGGAAATTGCGCCCGCAATAGCATTTTCGCAGCTATTGCGAGCGCAATTTAGCTTGATGAATAAGGCGGATAGTCTTCAAGCTAATAACCACAAGAGCACTACTCAGACCATAGGGATGAAAAACACAATGATTGTGACAGGTTCTGCAGCATGGAGCGCTGAGCACAAGGTAATCACAGAGGGAACCAACATCAACAAACATAAATGTCTTGCTCCCTGCCCACCTTCGTGTGCTCTCCCTGTGTGACCACTGGAAAAAGAGAAGCAGGGGTGTTAAGAGGATTAAATGTGCAGTACAGCTGCCTCCTATCCGATCACTTAGTGACCAGAAGAAAGAGCAGGGGCTGCTGTGGTGTTCAATATTTAATGACCAGATAATGCAATTCCACTAATTTAGTAATCAGAAATACACACAGATGACCCCTCTTCTCTCCCTCGGCCTACGCCAGCATTACTATGTGACAAGCAAACGAGCTCACATTAGGAGCTTCCTTCAGAAATTGTTGGTTGCCGTGGCAGATCAATCCAGCCAGGCAGAGAGGTTTGGTGCTGCATGGCTTTAATTAGTTCAATGGGAAAAAAGCCCAGCTAAACTCATCACACTCAAGTGATGTGCCTTGCATATGTCACAGGCTGCGAGTAGACTTTATGCAAGCTGATTGCCAGCCGACAGAGGGTCAGTGACATAGAATTCCATCACAAAGCAACCCTCATACATAGGCTGTAGTGCGAGGCCCTGTGTGGAATAGGTTAGGGCCAATGTTTTATGTTCTTCTAAGCTATATGGCTAGCATGTGGCAGGTTGGGAGGTCACGTGTGCGGGGAGGGGCGCGCATATTTAAAAAAAAAAAAAACTCACCTTCCCGCTGGGTCCTGCGCCACATATCTGCTCCTGCTCTTCCCCGGAAGCACAGCCAAGCCTTGCTGACCAATCACAATGCTGCATTGTGATGGGTAGGCACCCAGGCTCCCCTGACCAGTCACAACGCTGCAATGCAGCATTGTGATTGGGTTTGAACTTGTTCCAAATGGAGGCTGTAATGCAGCCTGAATGGAGAAAAGGGAAAGTGCGCAATGAATGTTTGGTCGGTCTTCTTGGGCCACCCAAACCAGTCATGTGCACTTGAGTGGGAAAACCACTCCACCCCTACCCTGCTCCATGCCCAACAAAGGAAACATAACATGATAATAACGGAAAGTTATTATCATCTTATGTTTCCTCTTCTCGCACTGCTTGAAAGCAGTGGGGCGACACTCATCCGCCATAGCGGAGGAGCCACTACTGCTGCAACAACATGAAAAAGAATGTACCTCAGGGAGACCTGCCCTGCCAGCCTACTCTTGTACTGTCATACTGCATTTGACCATAGTATTGCCAATGTGCTAACTACATCAAAACGTAAATGACTTACAGCAAATACAGTTGCAATCAGTCTTTGTGCATTTTTAAAATAATTTTTCTACTTACCAGGAGTCTTAGATGCGTTGGCGATAAGCTGTAGAACAAAACATACAGAAAATAGAAAGAGTTGTCATATTAAATGTAAAATATTCAGACTGTGAAAGATGCATATATTATTAAAATAACAGAATTAAAATTTACAATTTTGGAAACATTGATTGTGTAAAAATATGTGCCTAATATAGTATAACATGTTTAATTAAGTCTTATTGTTTTAGCAACAGCTCATGTATTTTGAACAGCAACCCTCTAAATAGTATACATAATTTAGTAATATGAAGAAGATAACTTACTATTGCATCCACAGTGAACAGGTTAATAAGTTAGGTCAATTGGCTAAATAGGAACAGTTAACATGTTAGGTTAGCTGCGTCAAATGGAGTATTTATCAATACTGAAGCAGTGGCACTAGCACCCACGTGTATGAAGGACCCATTGCATCCATTGTTGGCATTCTTTTACTACCGATCTGAGGTGTTGATGACCCACTTTTGTTCCTTACTTTAAACCCTTAGCACCCTTCCTACCCATTAGTTGGCTACCTGGTATTTGGACAAAATATTGAGTTTTTAATATCAGAATACAGAAAAATCTATGTACTCATGCGTAGAATATTAAATGCAATATTTATTGCATTGTAAGTTCCGCTTTTTGTCATTCTAAGATGGCAGAACTTTGACAACTGTTGTCGTTTTCACGAATGGTCCCTTTTCAGTTGCGATACCGGATACCACTGATGTGTTTGTATATATAAATAAAAAAGGTGCTGCTGCGTTTTGTGCGGAAATTGACAATGGCCAAGCACCGAAATGCGTCTTGCATGCCCGGAGTTCGTGAATAAAATCTTCTGAACTCTCACCCGCGAGTACTGTCATCTGTTACGGGTACGATTACCCGATGGAGTTGGGAATGGAATATATATATATATATATATATATATATATATATATATATATATATATATATATATATATACATATATTTTTTTCACTGAAAAAACCATAGGTTTCAAGCAGGTTATAGTTAGGAATTATCATTTGAAAAACCTTAGAAATTCACTGAAAAAAACATAGGTTTTAGGGGTGTTATAGTTAGCTGGACATTTCACTGATACAAAACCATTGAAATTCCTCTGTTATAGTTAGTTGTACTAACTCTAACTCTCGAGACCACAATCCACTGGTGATGGTGTCACATATTACATCCTTCATGACATGGTCAGTGACATCACTGATGACATCACTGATGACATCTCAAATTACAATACTTACAAAGAGAGAAAAAGTTATCCTGAGTGACTTTTCCTTTCCTTCTAAATACGGCCCCTTTATACGCAGCTCTTCACCTATATATATTACAACATTCATGACATGGTTAATGACATCACTGATGACATCTCATATGACATCACTTATGACATCACTGATGACAGCATCCAGTGAATGTGGTTTGGTTTGTTATTTAAATATGTATTATATATATAACAATCTGCATTGAAGAATGACTGGTTAAAAACAATCTGGATAAAGGGTTTAGTAGCAGTGTGATTGATTGTTTACTTGAGTAATTTATACTGTCTCATTTAGGGCCAGATGTAGGTATCCAAATACCGGTCGTAACGGCCGAAAATACCGATTTTCAGCCGTTACCGACCGGTATTTGGATACTGAGATGTAGGGCCCCCTAAAATACAGATTCGGTAATTTTACAGTTTCGGTAATTTTACAGATTCAGTAAAATTACCGATTCTGTAAAATTATCTAATCTGTATTATGAGATGTAGGAAGCACTGTAAAAGTGCTACAGGGCTTTAAGAATTTGTTATTTACCACCAACTAGAAGTTGGTGGTAAATAATGAAAAGCCTTGAAAAAGCATTTTTTTGCTTTTCAAACACTGCAATGTTGCAGACATACATGCCCTTAGGGCATGTATGTCTGCAACATGTGCACCCATACATGATTGAGGGGTGCAACAGGGTGTCAAAGTGACACCCTGCCACCCTTCAATGTTTCCCCCAATTACCGAATCGGTAATTACCGTCTCAAGGTTCAATTTTCAACTATATGAGGGTGCAAACACTGGCAGACACTGGTTAGTGTCTGCCAGGGATTGCCCGCACGACACTAACAGACATCGCTCCCTCGCGCCGCGGATCCAACTATAACCAAGGACCGCTACTCGCAACCCGGGATGACTCAATCCTAGTTGCTCTCCTTGCAACTCTTCGCCTAGCATTCTGCAAACCCGCGCCTTGTGCGCAAGTTGGTTATCAAACCAACCCCCGGAGCCCTGAGCGAGCTCTCACCATTGACAGTGGACCCGCACCGTCATATAGTTGAAAATTGAACCTTGAGGCGTTATTTTGTTTCACCCAGGCATAACAAATGTGTACAGTCCTGATGATGATCCCAATGTATTTTAGAGCGCCGGATCGAAACGTCGACCTTTTTAAAGTAGCCATACAGTGAAATCATTTTGTATTACTTTCTGTATGCACTACTCTGGAAAACACCTGTAACACTGATCTAAAAAGTGTCCAGTTAGCTCTTTTCTCTTTTGCCTGTGAAAAATGTCCTCTTCTCTAACAAAACTATCCGTTATTCTCTTCACTAAGCTCTGTTTGCTCTGAGTATGGCACAGAAGTGTGCCCTACAATTTTGAAATGCTGCTCATGTATTGAGATGTTACAAATTCTATGATTATTCTAAAAATAAACTCCCTGTCCGGCTGGACTTGGATAAATATATAGTATCCTTTTATGGTCTGTATATCATTGTTTCTCATCTCTTGAATTGCTTTGGACTGCTGTTCTTCTAAAATAATTGACTCATACCCTTGGTCCACAGCCACCATTAGGGTCCCCCTTGTTTTTTCTAGAAACCATAGGAATGAATGGCAATTACCGAATCGGTAAATACCGATTCGGTAATTACCGAATCTTACCGATTCGGTAATTTAAAAAGAGAAATTACCTACATCCCATTTACCTACTCTTAAATACCGAATCAGTATGATTCGGTATTTAAAAGTAGGTAAATTGAGATTACCTACATCTGGCCCTAAATATATTGAATAGTGACTAAACTGTGTGAATATTTGTATTACTTTGTCAGTTGTTCTGTAAACTGCTGCACCAGTTGGTTACTAGCTACGTGAAAGTCTACATTACATATTGATTACTTAACTAAGTATTTGTATGGGAGAGTGAATGTGTATGTGGTTCGGTGGAGGATGTCTGACTGTCCAAAGATGTGTGAATAGTTGATTCAGTAGATATATGACGTTAAGTGGTGATGACCAAATATATCTCTCAATGGTACATGTGCAATAAAGTACAAAAATAAAAGGCAGCGTACGTGACATTTATTGTATATAAAGAAGTATACACATGACTCAGTGAATGCATCAGTAACTGTATGGATAAGTGTATACTTGTAATAGTGATTTTATAACACTAACTATGAGTTACTATCTATATGAATAAATGAAGTGCTGTTTGTATAAGTGTTAGGGGTAGTGTTTTAGGGTTTAGGGTAGTGGTGTTTGTGTAGTGAACAGGTTTTGCTTGGGATAGATTTAGGGTTTAAGGTTGTGCATAGGTCTTTGTGTAGAGTAGGGGATCGTGTTGGTGGTAGATTTAGCATTTAGGGTAGTACACTGGTGTTTGTGTAGTGTGGGGGTCCTGCTGAAGGTAGTGTTTTAGGGTTTAGGATAGTGCAGTGGTGTTCGTCTACTGTAGGGGGTAGTGTTTTAGGGTTTAGAGTAGTGCAGTGGTGTTTATATAGTTTAGAGGTTCATGTTGGGGATAGTGTTATAGGGTTTACGGTAGTGTAGTGGTGTTTGTGAAGTGTACAGGTTGTGCTGGGGGCATGTATTAACATTACACTATGACCACCCTAAGCACAATTGTCAGTAGTAACCACCAGAAAATTCCAGGTGAAGTAATCAACAGAATGCCAGGAAAACGTTTATCAATATTAAATGCTTCTAATCAAGTAAAATCAAGTAAAATGCAAATCATTACATGCAGTGTGCCACAAATGGTATTACCACAACACTAAGTCTCCCCAACTTAGATTTAAAGTGCATAAACATGTTTTATGTGACAGACCCATAGGCCCATAGGCCCATAGGCCAAGGCTGCAGCTTCCACATGCTTCAACACCCTCCACATACTCAGCAAGACCTTCAAATAGCCCCACCCCCTGAATCAAGGAAGACCATCACCCAAGCACTCAACACCAGCAGGTTGGGCAACGGGAACCGCCCCTATGCAGGAATCAACAAATCTCTACTCCACAAACTTCAGACTGTCCAGAACACCACAGCCAGACTCATCCACAGCATCCCACGACAAGACCACATCACCCAGCATAAGCAAACACTCCACTTGCTCCCCGTCTAAAAAAGAGTGACCTTCAAGCTGCTCACACACACCTATAAAGCCCGGACTGCAATATCTCAATCTCCTTCTATACCCCCAAAAGAAACCTCCACTCCGCTGACCAGGCCTTGGCTGAAATCCCCTGCACCCACAGTACCAGACAGGGGGCACACTCCCTACATCATGGCCAAAACCTGGAATGAACTCCCCCTCAGCATCAGATGAACCCCCACGCTGATAGCATTCAGGAAGAGTTAAAATACCTGCCTTTTCGAATTACCAAAGCAGCACAAATCCCCTCCACATACTCTCCCAGCGCCTGGAAAGCCTCACAGGTGAGTAGTGCGCTCTATACATCCCTAATTGATTAATTGATATGCCACCACAGTGTGTGTTTGAGTGTTATCAACAGGCCCTGCCATTGCTTTGGCTGTCTGCAACTCTTAAGGGTAGTGAAATGAGCACTGCTACATTCTTTAATATACACAGAATCTCTGAGATTGGCTTGGTTTGGCTTTACCTCTGAGAGCTACTTTCAAGATGCTTGTGAGCTACCAGTAGCTCCTGCCCTACTAGTTGGAGACCCCTGGTATGTATAGTGAGTGGGGAGTTGTAGTCCTGAAGCATAAATATGAAGGTTATTACACCGCTACTTGCATAATACATAGCACTTTGAATCACTCCATTCCCTAAAGCCTGGCTCACTGCATGAGTACATGCTTACTGACTGTATGATCACATTAATATAAGTAAAGACACTCGGTGAATTCTTAATTGTTTGACTTTTACTTTAGTGAATGAATTACTACATGGTACTGAAAGAGTCATATTGAAATTGCAACAGCACTCACACTGTGTTTGCTGGAGTATATAGAAAGTGACTGTAGAATTGTAGGCCTCAAGCACAAATGTGAAAGTGGTTACACCACTACATGCATAATGCATAGGAGTTTGAAGCACTGCATACCCTTAACCCCTTGCATGCTGATGACGGCCCCCAGCCGTCATGCACTACAGTGCTTGTGTGCTGATGACAGCTGGGGGCCGTCATGACTGCACCCGTGCTGAAATCTTCAGCACAGGAGCAGAATCGCGGCAGCATGGAAGGGGTTAAGCCTGGCTTACTGCAAGAGGATATATACATATGTAACTGCAAACACATCACCCAACCAAATCATTCTCTCTCAATTTTGCCAAATGGACACTGATTCATAGTGTGATTCTACACAAATAACAGTATCCCTTGCAGTGTATAAAGAAAGATTAAAAATATTAGATAAATAAATGTATTAAAACTCGGAATAATGGAATTAAATAAATTAATAATCAGATATAAATTAGAATACTAAAGTTTAATAGAGAGTATCTCTGGCACGGGATGCAGGGAAAATAGGGGTTTAGGGTAATGAAGAATAATAAAAAAAGTTTTACAAAAAAAGGGAAGTTACTAGAATAATAAGTTGGAAAACAAAAAGGAGAATGAATGTTAATACTCGTATTAAAAAAAGTAACCTATATAAATTCTTTAATAATAAAAACGAGTTTAAATAAAGCATTTTAGAAGTTAAACGAAATTTTAAAAGTATGGAAAGAGGCATGGTTACATAAACTCGTGACGCACTAAAACAGTGGAAATGAGAACACCACTCAACTTAAAAACGTGACTTAAAAGTGAGAGGAGCAATAAATTGATACCATAGTGTTAAGTAACCAAAAAGTATATAAACCACACCTGAGGGATGATTAGTTTCGTTTCAGAGAATCAATATGGGTGAAGAAACTACGAGCAAGGTAATTATTCCGGGCTGCGGAAGGATCTTGAGAATATTTTTCATTTCCTCAGAGGGAAAATATTGTTAATGTATATTTAAAAATACATTAAACATTATCTTCCTTCTAGAGGAGTTAGATGAATTTCGACGAAAGAATGAAAGAATATTGAAGAGAGGTAAATTATCTGAATGGGTATATGTTTGATATTTTTAAAAAAGAAAGCAAAACTATTTAAATGATTGTAGAATGTGGTCTGATTAAATTTAAATGGAATATAATAACGAGTTGACGAATTAACCATTACAAAAAATATAGGTTAATTAAGGAATGACTACATGCAAAATAATGATTAGCAGCGATGCCATCAACTTCAATTTATCTTTCATTTCCACAGAGGGATCATATTGTTAATGTATTATTTTAATTTATTTATAACTTTATGATCCTTCAACTGGAGTTGGATGACTTTCAACCGAGAATTTCAAACATTAATAAATAATATTTTTTTAGTATGCAAGTATTTCTTAATGATTGAAAAATTTAGAATAAATAAACTATCGACAAAAAAACGAAATACTTTGAAATAAAGGAAAATACTATTTCTCTTCTACAGTGAAAATGGGATAAAAGTATTTATATTGAGTAATGCTTTGACTAATTTTCACTCATGAAGAACAGGAGGATTATCATCGAAAGCACTTTCTTTGAAAATAAATAATATAATTGTGTCTTCAAATGTTAATAATTTTTTCCATTTTTAAAAATAATTGTAAAATGTAATAAAGACAGGAAGTGGATATAAAAAAAGAAAGATGAAGTAGTGAGGGAGTGTTTGTCGTAACACTTCTATTCTACTTTATCTGAAAGTAAAAGAGCCCTAACATTAAAATAAAGATGATGGGGCAACACTTATATAATGTAAACATAAGGAATAAGTGCTTATGATAAAATAAAATAAAAATGTGGTCCAACGCGTGATACCAATGAATGAAAAAAAGATTTTGCATTTCACCCACGCGATGAATATAAAAGACTCAATACAAATATTTTGAAAACTTGCACGTTTTTCTTTCAAGGATTCTTTGAAGAATTATACATTTAACGAAAGGACAAAGTACTTCACACTAAAAGAGAAAAGTCAGCACAATAATGATACAATAGAAAATAGAATAATATTTTTAAATAGCTTCACAATCAACAAACTCATAAACAGAGTACACAGTTTAAGTTAAAAACACTCTACCACAACTAGATACTCTACCACAACTAGTTTTTGAAACGCATTGAAAAATAAAGTGTGTCACAAAATGTGCTACGTAAATGGTGAGGGTATTGTAACGTCACATAGAAAAAACAAGTTAATCAACATTAGGATCAAGAAGGTAGAGTTAACCACACAAAAGCCAATCAAATGTTTTTCAAAATCTGCGCAAGGAAAGGGATTGGTCGGTAATAAGTCTTCTTACAATGCTTCACAACCAATGAAAAAGAGGTGTAGAAATTTTCCGTTTTTAACATATGAGCAAATCAAATGACCTTGCAAGTGCATGCAGTGAGAGGCAATTATTAAAGATGACTTGCTTTCGCAAGACCCCGAAAGGCTTCTTCCAGAATAAGTACGCACTTCACTGCCAGACCCCATTTAATGATTATCCAGGCTCTCAAGCCTAAACACGTCAGAAATCATCTCTCCTCACTTTCTCTTCTTCCGTGTTCACCGTGAAAATGCATGTCTCCTTCTCCTTTAACTCCTTTCTTTTTCATAGTAATTGTTAATCATACACTATCCAGCAAATACCCCACAGATGCAACCCCCTGGATTTGCAATAGTAATTGTTACTCATACACTATCCAGCACATACCCTACAGATGCACCACCTTGGGATTGGAATATTGTTTTTTACTGATACACCATCCAGCACATTTCGTACAGATGCACCCCCCTGGAGTTAGACTAATAATTTTTACCCCTACACTAACATGCACTTACCCTACAGATGCACCCCACTGGACTTAGAATAGTAATTGTTACCCCTACACTAACCTGCACTTACCCTACAGATGCACCCTACTCTCTCTTTCAAAATCCAAACCAGATTTACAACACCCTTGCACCACTTTTGCATCACTTTTCCCATCTTAAAAGTGATGCAATATTAACGCAATGGACTTGTAAATCTACCCCTAGGCACATTACGAGTAAAACAAGTACACAACTCATTCAGTTCTTTATCGATCACAATTAGACAGTGTTGTTTCACGATTCACAATAAACTTCAATAAATACTTTGTGCCTATTTAAATGGAAGACGAGATTGTCAACATTACAAACCTTAGTGGCATATTTACGAAGACAGAGTTAAAATTGTCGTCGCTTTAGCGCCTGCAAAGTACAACAAAAACACTGAAAATGGACTACAAAATCTTTTGTTATCTTACAGGAAGATTTTTCAACATTTCTTTTTTCTATACAAGACTGGGAACCACCCCCTGGAGCTATAAAATAAATGGTTGTGGGGGGCTCCAAGGCCTCCCTTTCCAAAATTAAAACTGTGGGGACCTTAACGACCCCCCTCAAGCCCCGTGAACCACCACCTGGGGGATTTGTGTATTGTGGGAGGCAGACTGCATGGCCCTCCGCCTGGAGCCCTCGAAGGCCCTGGGGACCTCCAAGCCCCCAGAGCCAGCTCCTGCATTGTCCGTGGTGCCTACCCCCGGGACACTGCTGTTTGCTATGAGAGGGCGGGTGTCTCGTGGCTCCTGTCCTCCCATAGCAAACTTAGTTTGCATTTTGAAAGACAGAGCACTGAAATCTATTCTCACTTTCAAAATCCAAACCAGATTGCTTTTCCATATACAACTTAGCATCTCCCCATGTAGAAAAGCAATGCCGGCTTCCGAAGGACGCAGGGAGCCGGAGAGACCGTAGGGGCATTGTGGCTCCCCCCACGGTCCCCAACATTTTTTTATAAGCCCCGGGGGATGGGGTCCCCGGGGATATTAGAAATTACTGATAGGGGCTATTTTTTTACGGTAAAATTAAAAGTCGAGCACCCAGCGCCCATAGATATATAAATGACTTTAACTGTAATTTCCTCAGAAACTACTGAACAGATTGACACCATTTAAGCAAAAGGCACAAGTCTGAACTGAGGACTACCTCTTTGCCAAAGTTCGTGTAATTCCGTTCAGCCGTGCAGGCTGTAGCTGTGGCTAAAGGTCCTATGGAAAATTGCATGGGGAAAACACGTTTTGGGACCCCCTTTTTTCTCAAGCCCCCACTTGACGAATCACCCCCAACCTTTCAGGGAAGGAGCAGAACTGAGCTGGTCAAAAGTTTGGAAAGTTTTGCAAGGATTCATCAATCAGCACCAAAGTTATTGGGAATAGAATGTTGCTGATTTCCTATGCATAGTAGGTCCTAACTATAACTACCTACTGGCGACCGCCAGTATGTAATACACACACACACACACATACATATATATATTTTATGTTTTTGAACAGTACTAGCTGGAGATTTTGAGCTTCACTGCGATTTACAGGATTTGCTCAGGGAAGGAAGCACGGAGGATAACATTGCGGGGATTACCATGCCATTAAAAACCAATGCCCCAGGATCAACACATTTTAAACCCAAGTCAACGTTCAATCCTGTGCTCATTCATGATAGTATAGATGTTTTTAATGAACTGGTGACATCAGAAATCATGAGCCTACACAAGACGACGGTAACAAATGACAACAGAAACCGAAGCGGAACAATGCATATGGAAGTCTAATGAAGAAATTACAAAGTGAGAATAAGGTTATCATCAGACAAGCTGACAAGGGTGGTAACATCGTCCTATGGCCCAGGAGTTTGTATATGGAGGAGGCCTTGAAACACCTAACTGACAGGCAATGCTATGGCCGCAGTGATTGGCCAACGGCGAAGGCAGCATGGAACAGCTTCAACTCTAAACTATTAGCTTGGAAGAGCAGAGGTTTGCTGAATGTGGATGAGTTTAAATTATTAAAGACCAACTACCCTGGGATTCCGGTATTTTACCTAATCCCTAATGTGCACAAAGATCCAGCAAAACCACCAGGGAGGCCGATTATTTCGGCCAGACAGGGGACATTTGAGAACACTTCCCGGTATATCGATCATTTTCTCCAGGAACACGTGAGATCCTTGCCATCGTATTTGCGGGACACAGGGGATTTCCTGGAGAAGATACGACTAATGATTTGGCAGGAGGATTATTTGCTAATCACACTTGACGTTACTGCTCTTTACACGAGTATCAACCATGTGGATGGGATACGAGCAGTGGAACACTTTCTGCGCAGCAAACCAGCTCTAATGTTAGACCATAATGCAATGATTAGTGAGATGATCCAAGCATGTCTTACTAATAATTACTTTCTTTTTCAAAACCAGGTCTTTCAGCAGCTAAGAGGAGTGGCAATGAGGGCCTGCTTCTCTCCCAGCTACGCGTGCTTGCACATGGGGCTGTGGGAGGAGCAGGTCCTCAGGACCACATTTGAGGAGGTCATGTCAAATAACTTTATAGCCTGGTATAGGTATATTGATGACCTCTTTATAGTCTGGAGAGGGCCAGAAGTGGATGCAGAGAAATTTATCTCACACATTAACATCAACAACTTGAATCTGAATTCCACTGGTCAGATCAGTAGATCTGTGGTAAAGTTCCTAGATGTGGAGGTTTACATTAAGAGAGGAAAAATGGAGACAAGGTTGCACCGGAAGGGGACAGCGGGAAATACAGTCCTGCACGCCTCCAGCCACCATCCGGCCCATCTGATCCGAAGCATCCCCTATGGGGAGATGCTGAGGATCAGGAGGATCTGTAGTATGGAAGAGACATGCATCCAAGCCCAGAACAGTAGCAAAGAAAGATTTCTTGAAAGGGGATATTCGGTGTCAGTGGTGAATAAAGCCATCACCAAGGCCAACCAGCACCCAGGTCACCTAAGCCAAGAGGAGGAGTTGGGGGAGACCCAAAGCAGGGGTGATGTAGAACTAGAACAGCCTAGGCTAATTACAGCATATAGCCGGCAACATAAACAACTACAGAACATCATCCGGAGGAACTGGCCCATTGTCAAGGGGGACCCGTTATCGGTAGAACTCTATCAGACAAGCCGGCAATTACATTTAGCCGAGCACGGTCGATGAGTGATATGTTGGTTAAGAGTAGTCCTGAGGTTGTCAACAGCAGTGATTGGCTACAAACCAGTAAGGGTTTTATTAGATGTACTGTATGTAAGGCATGTAAATTGGGGAAGAATAGAACAACTTACATGACCCCATTTAGTGAGACACCGAAACCCATCACCAAGAAAATCACTTGTAAGTCGGAGTTCGTCGTATATGTGCTGGAGTGTGCGTGTGGCCTGCAATATGTGGGAAGTACCAAGTTGCAGGTCCACAAACGCATACTCCAGCACATACGGACGATCAACAACCATGATGAGGCTTACCCGGTGGCTAGGCATATCAACTCCTATCATGCAGGGGATCTTGGGAGCCTTAGCTACTTTGCAATAGACATGGTCCCACCACTCCGAAAGGGAGGGAACAGGGAGGCCCAATTGAGGTTATTGGAGACGAGATATATTATAGAATTAAACTCCAAGACACCTAATGGTTTGAACACCACTGAAGACTTACACACGTGCCTGTGATGGACTAAGTTGAGTGACAAGAGTCTAGTAGGCCTGTAAGATGTTTATAGACAACCCCATGAAGTAACCTCAGTAGGGGGGAGGCCAATATGTTGAGAAAGGGAGTCATCAAAACATGAGATTGATTTTTAGAAAGAAAAATGATAAGGTTATTCGTTTATGAGACACACAAGGTGACAGGAATATTTATTCTTGATTTCCTTTTTCTTTTACTTCGTTAAGATTGCACGATAGAGTGTTTCACCACATTGATGGGGCAATTGGAACGCAGTGATTTCTAGT
Source organism: Lissotriton helveticus (assembly GCF_964261635.1). NCBI lineage: Eukaryota > Metazoa > Chordata > Amphibia > Caudata > Salamandridae > Lissotriton > Lissotriton helveticus. The sequence continues at coordinate 1,069,865,312 of NC_136069.1, read as the reverse complement.
ATCGGTAGAGAGCCCACATGGGCTGTATTTGAACCGCTATCTCTAAACCCTAATGTTTACAATTGGTATAAGCACATTTGCACTTAGCCATATGCATTTTTTGCACTTACAGTAGCAGATTTGCACAATTATTGAATGAAATCGTAATATGAATGATGAATATTTAGATATGTGTATATATGTGTATATATATGTGTATATATATATGATTATTTATTTATTGTGATTTTACTCTATATATTCATTTGTGGATATTTGCACATATCATTAAGGTGTACGGCAAAGTGAATTTATAGTGGTATGCTTATTGAAAGTGACATTATGTGGTCTGTGAAAGCGGGGTTTTATTATTGTCTTGGGAGGGCAAATCTGTTTACAGGTAACATTGTTTGCGTAAATATTGTGTTCTACTCCTCCTTGGAATTGTACTGAAATCAGGCGGTAGTCTGTTGTTTATGTTCGTCATGTGATCAAGGGCTCAAGGGCCCGAAACGCGTCAAGTTGCGTTGCACAAATAAAAACTTGGCAAACTACCTGAATGGGTCCGGTTTCGTTTTTCCTGAAGACAGCAGAGGAAGCAACGAAGTTCTGTGAACAACCATAAATATGAATTCATTATTATATAATATTATATATATAGAAATATATATATATATAAATATATATATATATATATATATATATATATATATATATATATATATATATATATATATATATATATATATATATTTTTTTTTCAGCCAAACACTCCTCCATGCAAGAAAGAAGTCCGGGCCACTTTGGAGTTGCAAAGCGTATTTTAATTCAGAAGGCTTTCTCTCGACGCGTTTCGCAGGTGAGACCTGCTTTTTCACGAGAACGAGTGAACTGCATTACATTGCATAAATACAAAGTCACCTGGTATTGACGTCATACCAATAACGATAGAAAACAGACTCGCCGGTGAGCTACTGGGCTGAGTTCGTGTTGAGGTACTGTGTTTTAGGAGTGGAAAGCCCAAAAGCATTAAATAAAACATTGTTTCAAAGTGGAGCATAACATGAAAACAATCTAAACATTCCATTGTAAACGTGAGCACAGTTTATTGATGTTGTGCACGTTACGATTTATAACTGCATACTCTGCATCTAAGTTAAGTGATTGTTTATGGCTGCAAACACTGAGCAAACGGTCCTGTGCTTATACTTACGCAATGTGATGACTTGATGCATGATTTACAAGGGAATCCTATTACACCTGTATTGTATTTTATCCCCAAGATACATAAGAACCCTGTGCATCCGCCTGGCAGGCCGATTATCTCTGCCAGGGGAAGTTTATTGGAACATACTTCTGACTTTATTGACCATTTTTTACAGGGTTACGTGCAACAGTTGGGGTCTTATGTTCAGGACACAGGTGACTTTTTGTTGAAAATTAAGGATGTGGAATGGGTCACAGGTGATTGGCTAATCACCTTGGATGTATCATCCCTTTATACAAGTATCACACATGAGGATGGCATCAGAGCTGTTGACCATTACCTATCTAGAAGGGGACCTGATTTGTCTAATCATAATGCTATGCTACTTGACATGCTGAGGTTTTGTCTTGAAAATAATGTGTTTCTTTTTAATCACCAGTTGTATCGCCAGTTACAGGGCGTTGCAATGGGGGCCAGTTTCTCTCCAAGCTTCGCGTGTTTACACATGGGGGCTTGGGAGGAACTGGTCCTTGGGCATGAATATCGCCACAATATTCGCAACAATCTAGTAGCGTGGTTTCGTTATATCGACGACCTTCTGGTGATTTGGCGAGGTAGTGAGGAGGAAGCACTCAAATTCATTGAGGAGATTAATAACAATGAATTAAATCTGAGATTCACTGCAACTCTAAGTCAGGAGAGTGTAGCTTTTCTGGACACTGAACTGTATATTAGAGAAGGCCAGTTGGAATCCAGAATGTTTCGCAAGGCTACTGCGGGCAATAGCATATTGCACGCAGCAAGTGCACATCCCTGACATTTGATTTCAAGTATTCCCTACGGGGAGATGCTGCGATTAAGACGTATCTGCAGTAACCCCGTGGATTTGAAAATGGCTCAGGACCAGTGTATAATGCGCTTTTTGGAACGTGGCTATTCGAACCATACGTTACAGAAAGCAAAGGACAAGTCCATGGTACCCTCCCGTGATGATTTACTCACCCAAGTCAGTAGAAAACAGAAAGCAATCACTGACAATACATCAGCAGATGTACCATGGGATGATATTTGTTTCCGAGTAATCACGGGATACAATAGACAACATCACCAGATACGAAAAATCCTTAACAAGCACTGGCCTTTGGTTACCCATGATACTACCATAGGCAATGGTCTCCCCAAACAGGTCTCCCTTACTTTCAGTAGGGCCCCCTCATTGCGTGATCATTTGGTAGTCACCAACCCTGAACCCTTTGTTAAATCGACCTGGTGGCAAGAGAACAAGGGCTTTTACAGATGCAAGATCTGTAAAGCCTGTCTCCATGGTCGAAACACAAAAACTTACAAAGATGGCTTCACTGACATTGAGCACAGCATATCTCAGGTATTAACATGCAAAACCGAGTATGCTGTGTATATCTTGGAGTGTCCCTGCCTATTGAAATATGTTGGTAGCACAAAAAATGCTGTCCACTTACGAGTTCTCCAACATCTACGGGCCATTTCCAATGGGGACAATACCTATCCGGTGGCCCGGCACTTCAGGGAGTTTCACCAAAGCAATAACAGCGGTTTGAAATATTGGGTGATTGACTCCATTCTAAACAACAGAAGAGGGGGTGACAGAGATACAAAACTGAGAAAGTTAGAGACCAAGTATATCTTACTATTGAATACCAAGTCACCATCGGGTCTTAATGTCACGGAAGATTTATATACGTGTTTGCCTTAATCTAAGAACCACATTCATGTGTTACCAATACAGGGACCTTCCTCATTAAATCTCTTTCGCAGTGATCACCCGGCTGGGGACCACTGGATGGAAATCTAGTTAAATGCTTAGGAGGAACGAAATATGTTATTAAGGAAGAAATAGGTTTTTTCAAATCAAATGTGCTGCTATTTGTAGGAATGTGTTGTGTTGTTTTGATCACACGTTTTTAATATTTTGACTGTGTTAGGTCTTTATACCTAGTCAGCCTATCAATATTATTTACAATGTGAATTCACTTTTGATATTTTACAAGGATTTTAGAAACTTGCATGTTGTTTTGTGTTGAGGGCAGCTATAACACCAATGGATCATAGGAGATATAATATAGTAGAATATTCCCTCAGAAAAAGTAAAATGGATACGATGTATCTTCAGACATATGCTGCTCATCTTAAGGTCTCTCCAATCAACTAGTCGTTGGGACATAGATTTTTGATTGTCGGATTATGAAGACAGCAAGATTTAAGGATTTTGCACGAATTGCGGTATTTGCACATTGAACAGTTAATTTGCACATTGATTGCGGAATTTGCACACATGAATGAGTCTATTTGCACTACTCATTCGGTTATATATGCATTAGCACTTTATTAAAACATTACTATGTCATTGTAATTCGAACCCTATACAAAGGTACGGTTGATCAGATCCTTCCGTGGTGAGGCACAAGGGAGATTTACCTGATTTGATGAGTAACACGGGTATACAAAACAACCTTTGGATTCAAAAGTATTTAACTTTGAATTTAATCAGATGTGTGAGGAAATCGTTTATTCCATTTTACAATTTTATAGAGTTATATGTATATTAATGATCCTAATGTGCGTAACAATCTTCGGTGAACCCTCTTTTGAGTATTATACTATGACGAAGAATGCCAATTTTGTTGGATAATCAGTATTTTTTGGTTTAATTTTTAGCCTTATACCATGGTATTATACTGGTATACATACTTGAAATGTTATTCAATTATTAGTGCAAGTCATACGAATAGTATGTTTTCTATGTCCTTGTTGCACTTTAGACACGTGACATCATTACAATTTTCACTGGCACTTTAAAAGGTTGCACCCGTTTATCAAACATTGTCATGTGAACAAGGCTCGTGGAGCCGAAACGTCATTGACTTACCTGCACTGCAATAAATGGTAAAGGAGACTTCATTGGTCCGTGTCCGTGAGCTTTTTTATGCCCTGGCTGGTGTTATCCCGGAGCAAGGCGAGGCAACGGAGTACAGAATATATATATATATATATACATATATATATATATATTACCTACTGGCGGTCGCCAGTAGGTAGTTATAGTTAGGACCTAGTTTCCATAGGAAATCCGCAACATTCTATTGGAAATACCTTTAGCGCCGGTTGATGAATCTTCGCGAATTTCTCAAAGAAGATGGCCCGCTCCGCTCTGCTCCTTCCCTGAAAGTTTTGGGGGGATTCGTCAAGTTGGGGCTGAGAAAAAAGGTGGGTCCCAAAACGTGTTTTCCCCATGTTATTTTCCATAGGACGATTAGACACGGCTACAGCCCGAACGGCTGAACGGAATCACAAGAAATTTGGAAAAATAGTAGAGTCTGATTCGTAGATCACGCTTTTGCTCAAATGGTGTAAATCCATCCAGTAGTTCCTGAGAAAATCAAAAGAAAAAAAATCTATATATCTATAAGCGCGCACCGTGCGCGAATCGGGTGTGCGCGAGCGGAATACTGATTTGCTGTTAGACGTCTGTCAACATTCTAATTGGTGGAAACGAGAAAGTGTTGGCCGCCATTTTGTCACTCCGAGGCAGAAGAGAGCCCAAAACAAAAGTGGAGAACGTGAAAACGGGGCAGGGTAGAGACTCCCTGAACCCCTGGGCCTTCTCAGGGGGTCTCTGAAGGACCCCGAAGGCCTAAAAAAAAAATGCTTTTTTTTTTAAATCGCGGGGTGCGCGCATGTTGCGCGCACCCCGAGGCAGAAGAGAGTCAAAAACAAAAGTGGAGAACGTAAAAAGGGGCCAGGGTAGAGACTCCCTGACCCCCTAGGCCTTCTCAGGGGGTCCCTGAAGGACCCCGAAGGGCAAAAAGAACATTTTGTTTTAAATCGCGGGGTACGCGCACGTTGCACGCACCCCGAGGCAGAAGACAGTCAAAAACAAAAGTGGAGAACGTGAAAAGGGGGCAGGGTAGAGACTCCCTGACCCCCTAGGCCTTCTCAGGGGGTCCCTGAAGGACCCCGAAGGGCAAAAAAAACATTAGTATTCTTTTTTTTATCCCGAGGTGCGCACACCTTGCGCGCATGTCAAAACAAAATACAGTTAAATAACAAGTTTGAGAGTTTAGATGTTGATTAGCTCTAAAAAGAGCTGTTGTGTTCATTGAGTGTTTTTTGTACCTACAAGTAAGTACTGATGCAGAGTCTAAAGTTCAAGAGGAAGACTCTGTTTTCCTCATCTGTGAAATGTACACCGTCTCCTCTATAAATGCCTTACATGTTGTAACGCAAGTTGTTGTGGTATATAGAACCCATACCAAAGTCTCTGAGGAAAGCAGAAACAGACTTATTCACATGTTTCCTTGCTTTCTCAATCTGTGGACAATATTGGTTGGACCAGTTCCATTTTTGCCTTTGGCATATATTAGAATATACAAAGGCAGTTTGTGGAAAAAGTGACATCAATTGCCCAAAGGTGTTCTTTAAAAGCATTTCCAGACCTACCCCAGTCAAAGTGCCTAGGTCATTGCCACCACAGTGCACAATTATGAGGTCAGGGTGTGGGAGATGCAAAAAGGATTTTACCAATGGCATCAATTGGTGACATCTCAATCCTCTCTGGCCAATCCACATAATATCCACATTTGGTAAATCAAGGTTGAGAAAGCATCTATTTGCTGCATACCTTTCCCTCCAGAAAATATAGCTGTGTCCTACAATCCATACTCTAAGCATCTTGAAGGGAGATCTGGTTGTACTCAGATGGGCTCTGGAAATGAAATGGCAGTTTGAAAAGTAGGTGTTTAGAAAAAAATGTGGATGAGATTCAGTGCACTTGAAAAAAAAAATGATTGGTGGTTTCTGAAAATTCAACATTGAAAACTAGGGTGCATGCTACTGTTTTTTTAGGTCTCGACCTCTGCCAATGCGCTTGCGCATTGCAGATGTCGAGATCTAATGTAGGCGAAACAAACTCTTGAAACAAGCGAGGATTGTCCCCAATGCATGTGAGGTACTCAAGCGCAACGCTTCCCCAGCGCGCGCTTGGCCTCACTTCTCATTCACACCCCATATGGTCGTTCCCTCCCACTCGCTCGCACATCAAAGACTGCTGCTCCCCGCCCACCCCTCCCCCCCACAGCAATGCCGAGAGCTTGTTTATTTAATCCCCGCTTCCCGTCCCCCCCACAGCAATGCCGACACTGAGCCGTGCTCGGTGTTTCTCTTGTTTCACTCCCATCTCATTTGCATTCCGTGTTTTGTTTGCTATCTCTCGTTGACGTGATAGCTGCTTGAATCTGTTTCTGTGGGGTCTCACTGAACGGAGATGTGTGCAGGTGGGGATGATAAGTGTGTGTTGCAGAGAACACAAAGCAAATACAGCCATTTCTGTCCATTGATAGAGACGCATCCCTACTACTAGGAAATGTGTTTAAAAGGATCCGTATTTATTTTTACTGTTGAATGAGGGTCATTGAACATTGAATTACACACCTAAATCTTTTATCGGCAGTCCTTACATCCGTTTCTATCTTTCCGTTTCATTTGCCCGATATTATGTCAGCTGTTGATGGTTGTGCGTGTGTGTGTGTGGGGGGGTTGAAGTGAAGGAGTCGGGTGGTTCTGAGAAGGAAGTTCATTGGCATACGTTTGCTCAAACTGTTTGAAAATAGTTGTTGAGTTGAATTGCTTAATCTCCCTCCCCAACCAATTTATATCTTCCTTTCACCAAATATGTTAATCTCAGCTTGCACATAAGAGACTGACATGTTTCCTTTCACTGCTTTAACCCGCCTTCTGGGAAATGTATGTTGAAATGAAAGTGCTTTGTCCTGGCTCATCTCATTGTGACATTCATGGACGGGGAGCCTTTTCAATGAGGCTGTTATTGACGTAACTTGAGCCAACAGTCCCTTGAGTTGCTGTCTGTGCAACTATGAGCAAGAAGCAGTAAAAGCGGATGCAGCCTTTTTTAGTATGTTTATATTTCATGCCTTCATGAGAAGTAATGTTGGAGGATGTTGAAATCTGGAATTTTCTTTGCATCTCCTTGTTAAAAATATATGGGATAAAGCGCATTGTAACATTCCAACAACTGCTTATTTGAGATTATCTTCAGGTGTTCAATTGCGGCACAGCAGTTTTTCAATGCCTTATTTTATTTTAAGTGGTGTGCTAGTTGCAGGTGTGCACTTCTTATAATAACTGGTTTGCACAAACCTTGTTCTTGTTTAGTACCCGGTCACATTTAGCCTACACTGGTTTTGCATGAAGGCACACTTTCTAAAATGTAGACTTTGGTAAATCCGCCTAAATGCTTCAAGCTAAAATTATGTAGGCGTTTATTTGGTATTATTTATATGATCGTTTCCTTGTTCTCCCCTTGTTAGCTCTAATTTGCAATCCACTGCCAAAGCTGGCAGCAATGTACAAAGTAGAAACGTTCACAAGTACGAACTGTGACCACACTGACACACTCCAAGCCGCCGCCCTAACAGACGCCACTTCACTATCAACTCTCAGCAACACCACAGCACCACTCAGCACCACCACAGCATCACTCAGCACCACTACAGCACCACTCAGCACCACCACAGCACCACTCAGCACCACCACAGCACCACTCAGCGCCACCACATCATCACTCAGCACCAACACAGCATCACTCAGCGCCACCACAGCACTACTCAGCGCCACCACAGCACCACTCAGCACCACCACAGCACCACTCAGCACCACCACAGCATCACTCAGCGCAACCCCCGCATCACTCAGCACCACCACAGCATCACTCAGCGCCACCACAGCATCACTCAGCACCACCACAGCATCACTCAGCGCCACCACAGCACCACTCAGTGCCACCCCAGCATCACTCAGCGCCACCCCAGAACGCAATACATTTCCTAATAGGCTCCCTTAAGGACAGAAAGGCAGATTTACTTCTATTGCTCTCTGTTACGTGGGAAGTAAATATAAATGTTCTGATACTAGACGTTATGATCACATACTTTGAGAGACACTGTTACACAAGGATACTAGGCAGGACCATTAGCAAATAGAGGTCAACTGACTTCTGGATATTGCTGGCATATGTTATTCACAACTGTAAAGGCTATCTCGCCAATTGGCTAACACTGGGTCCTTTATGCTTGGGAGCAGAAAGATATGTAGACTCAAATACATTGTAATTTAAAATCCTCTTTAATGGTAAAGTTAGTTTTTAATTCACAAATTGGAAAATGTCACTTTTAGAAAGTTCGATTTTTGTTGTCTTAACCATTTGTGTCTTCTGCCAGAGTCCTGGGCTACATGACTGTGAATGGCTCTGCACTTGAGGTTTGCGTATTCTTCCGAGAAAGCTACACAAAAGGGGACCCGTTGTGGGCAGGATGGGCCATCCTGCAAGAATGGCCCAAGATGCAGCTGTTCTCTGCCAAACTTACACTTCAAAGGGCTTGCATTCAGCAGACATAAAGGAACCTAGCACTAGCCTTTTGTCAACTCAGACTTCTTAGTGCCGTGACAGGGGCAGGGGAGGAACTTTCCAGAACCAGCCGTGGTGGTAGCATTGGGAATCCCCCACATGAATGTCTGGCATCAGATATAAATATTGGAACTCATGAGCCACTCATGAGATCACTCCTAGACTTATACGCATTACAGAAGAAGTTCTTCCTTGCCCCCAGAAGACTGTCTGGCTGCTACCAGAGGACTGGCCGGCTGCTTGAGGATGCCTTGCTCTCTGAGAAAGTAGACTGAACCATCTTATTTCGCCCCAGGCTATCCTTAGTGACTCCAAGGGTCGGTGGCTGACCTCCTGTTCAGAGGTGCAGGGGCAAAACAGCTCCAGAGGCTTCCCTGCAACTGCCCAGCTGACCTGCTGCACTGGACCTGCCTGGACCTGCAACTTGATTTGCCAGTACCCTGCAGGCCTCTGCTGGAGTGAGTTCCAGCTACCCTAGGCATTTCTCCCCAAAGTAGTAAACATACAAAAAGGTGTAAGTTTACCCTTGTGAATAGGGCCCAAAGTATTTCCGCTCAGGCCCAAAATCTCAACCCTACTGTGAGGGTGAGGGCTTGGGGTTGATGATGGATATGGTAGCAGAATAACAGAGTTCCAGTTGAGAAATACACAAATATACTTATGTGAAGGTGTCAGTGAGTAGGATTCCACATTAAGTTAGTAAAATGCTTTTGAAGAATATTCTAGATCCAATGTACAGTAGTGTCAATGTGATCCCTTTTTCTTGGCAGCTCTTAACTTTTCATCACGCCACATATTTGTGTGGCAACTTCTACAGTGAAATCCTGATTTATTAATCTCCTGGCAATGGAAACTCCTGATGGACCGGCCATGATTTTGCTGGGCTATTGTGGCTTTCCTGCGGTTAGTGAGTTCTGCCACTTGAGGGTGGCACTCCTCTTCAGAACAAAGGCCACCAGCTACTTGTGCCTGATAATGCTGTAGCATAACTTTTTCAGAGAGCAATGTCTATAATGGCACTGGTCTTAAAGTCAGGTGATAAATGAGAACATGATGTATGTATGTCAACCTAGCAATGCCTTTTTTTAAACTCTTTTATTGGCAGTCACTTCACAAGGGACCCACGACTCTTGCAAACCCTCTAAATTCACAACACATCGTTACAAAAGATTGTCCCAATTTCCCTTGAACACCAGTTAAAAGTAAGAGAGGTCTAATGAAAAAGGAAGAACATTACATTCCACCTTCAGCTATATTCATAATTTCATAATTCCACTTACAGAGTGGACACTTTGGCTGAATTTCTGATGCTCGTAGCACAGTCTCTATGATGAAAGCACTACTGCCATTACTATCAGGATCTTAACTCACTACCTCTACTTGGTGCAATCAGGGGAGGCAAGCATCCATTTACTTTTTCACAGGTATGCATTTTTCCAGTCAACAATTATGATACTTAAGGATGGCAGACGGCTTGAAAGAAAACATGAACCTAAACTTAAAACTGACCAAAACCAACCACCCCTATCTTATTCATCAATAAAAGTGAACTCTGAAACTACCAATAGCATGCACATGAACACAAATGATTTTAGTGCTATTTTGTAAATGATACAATCAACAAAACTAACACTGACCTTAGCCACATGTGCACTTCTGGTACATGAATTGACTTCAGTAAATTCTCCCTAAGTTTCTCAGAAACTGAAAACAGCATCAGCAACCTAGGAAGTTCTTACACGGTGTAAGCAATCATCAACAAGCCTACTGACCAGAAGATCCAGTGAACTGAAAGAGATGCCATTGACCTAGAAAATAGGAACAGAAGAGAGAACATAAAAATCTTTGATGTGAAAGTGGAAAGTGAAAAAGATGCTAAATCAAGTGAAAAAGATGCTAACTAAAGTGAAGAATTCCTTGGATGATGCATCCTTACGTTTAGCTTCTACATACATTTGAGAATGTAAGACCTCACTTGGTTCCCATGCAATACCGTTAAAAACAGCAAACTTCTGCCAGCTACGAATCTCCCATAAAATTAAGATTACAGAATGGGGAAAAATCAGCAATTCTGCTTGCAAGCACAATAGATCCATTTATTCAAGTCTACTTAAAGGACAACGCTAAAAAGTAGAGAATCCTTGAATGTACACTTTACAAGAAAAAAAGATGGGCATATAACTAGAGTTCATTAGCCCTCACCTTATGTGAATAGATCTCAAAGGCAAATAAATTCACTACGAGTTAAAGATTCTTTTTTTCAAGAGAAGATGCTTCTATAGCACACATTTCAGCCACTTTCCTGTCCGATAACATGTCAAATGTAGCAACACTCCAGAAGTCTACATGATAAGGGATTGCCACAATTCCATGACTTATTTACTTCCGTTTGTAAATTAAGCGCAACCAACATCCATCACTGATATAATTTTCAACACAAATCGCTGTCAAGTATTCTTATAATTTAAAATGTATTCTGCTCCACTTTAGTAGCTATCTGTTATTGTCTTTCTCAACTCCATACTGCTTATTTCAAACACTGATAATATATGTCCGCTTTTTAATATAAGGCTGCCAAGACAACTAAAGTTGAACTATGATTTTTAAACTACATGGTGGAATTTCAGTCCCCACATTATTTGATTGATATTAACCAGTCTTTTGATCAATTTTTTCAATGATGTCCTCAGGTTTATATCTCAGGTGGTGGATGGACAAGGTGCAGGATGGATGGGCGAGGTAACATGTGGGAGTGATTGACCAGGTGCTGGTGTGAGACAGGGTAGGGAGAAGAGACCCTAAGTCAGACATGTCAACTCTTAGTGACAATTAACACTGGGTTTGTTCTTTTGGTATTTCTTGGTTGACTTCCTAAGTTTGTCTTTAATTATATTCCACCACTTCATTTATCAGTTCCCCTCTTTTTATACTACTTGAGATCAAGCAAGAATCATTACAACTACCTTATGTAACAAAATGTTTTCCTAATAACACACATCATTCTTTTAGGTCTACCATTAACAGAGTAGCTATTAGAAAAATAAGGCCCTCATTTACGGCCTGCTATACTAAGCCCTTGTGTTGTCCTTACATCAAGCAAGATGATGCAAGGCAAGACAAGGGTTTAAGTGAGATTTACTTAGTCACACAAAGCCACCTTGTGTGGCTGTGTGGCTTAGTAAATCCAGAGTAAGCCAAGGTGGCACAAATTGCTGCCTTGCGTAACTCTGTTCCATGGGCCGAGCATGGGCGTTCCAATGCATCTACCCATGGATTTCGATGTAATCCCATATTTACAAACATCAGTAAACCTGGAATTGGGTCAGAATGCTACCCAACAGAGGCGTAACGAGGAGAAAGAACTTCATTTTTCCTTGGTATTTCCTCTTTCTACGTGCATTCTGTAGCCCACGTAGAAAGAGGAAAACGCCGCTAAGGATCGTTTTTGTGCCGAAAGTTGCTGCCTATTGCACAAAAACAATCCTGCCTGTAATGCATTGACCCTTGCACCAAGGCACAAGGGTGCCTGCACTTGGAGTTAGCAGGAATGCATCATATCTTAGTAGACATGGTACATTCCTTATTTCTGCCTGTCATGCAGCACAGCAAGGTGTCTTGCTGGGTTGCATTGTGTAACTTTTTGATCAATCTGACCCTTCGCATCTGGCAGGCTGTACTTGTCTGCCAGGTAAGTAGTGGGATGTACTACCCTGACCTTGTAGACTACGGCCTGCCATAGTTTGAATTCCGTCCCAGACGGGCAGTGACTTCTGAGATCTCCATGACAGAGCACCTATTCAGAAGGTACTGAAGCTTTGCTGTGAGGATGCCATGTTCAATGAGCACCCACGGCTAAGATTTTTGTTTTCAAAAGCAAATTCCCACATCAATGGTTTGTTTTCTAAAATGAAAAAAGAAATATTCATCACGCTCTGTGAGTTTAATCCCGGTATGTGAGGTTTATTTATTTGTTTTTCCGTTTGGGACCACTAGGCTTTACCTGGAAGTCCCAAACAGGAAATCAAAAAGTGGGCATTCATCCTAAATTGGGAAAACTGTCATGGGTACTTTGACTGATGGTCCAATGTCAGTGGTGCTTCTGGCAAAGATTTCTACTTTTAAAGTTTACGGAGGTTCCTGTTAAAATGCTATATCATTAAGCAAACAAGAAACCGCATACACTATTTCCAAGTATACCTCAAACCAGATCTCCTTTTCATCACAGCGACTTTGTTAGGCAATGATGCAGCACCCATTCTACGTGAAGCGATATCCAATGGACACCTACATCTTTAGAAATCAAACAAATGGGAAGACTGGGGAGGATCTGAAGGTGCCCCTCGAAAATACACTATCTACAGCCTTTATTAGCAAATTCATCTTTTCAGGATGTGAAACACTGCTCTCATTTGCTGTTCTCGGCCTGTAACATGTTCAGCCTTATAACATGTTCAGCCTTACTCCTCCTCATATATTGTCCGTGTCCCACCCACACCAGGACAACACAGCACAGGAAGATGTGGACTCTGTAGAAGACATATCAATGGTACCTAGACAACTTTGCATCCAACTGTTACAACTGTTAACTGTTAATCTAGCTTGATGAAGTAAAGCTATGTGAGACATTCGACCTACTCACCAACACTGATGCATTTAGCTTTCAGCATATAGTCAGCAGACCTGTGTCTTGGCAGGCAACATCCTTGATAACATGATGGCCCCAAGAAGCCTGATATCAATAACCGGAAACATCCCTTCAAATATGGGATGATCACTACATTATTCAATTTATATTAAACTCTAGACTCCAGCCGATGTAAAATTTTGAAATAAATTAATTTCTAGAAAAACTTCGCCTTCTTTCTCTCAGACTTGAACATTTCAGTAAAAAATTTCCACCAGAGGTTAACTGAAACATTCAACCTAGTGAGTCCTCTCATAACTATTCAGCTGCAAACTCCCAAAACAAAGGCTTTATGGTTCCACTCTTCCAAAATTATAAATGACAGAAACTAGATGCCTGGAAAGATAAAGGAGGAAAACATACAACCCCAATGATGAAAAAGCATGTGAAAAGATCTCACTACGTTGGATGTATCATTGATGCTACATGCCATACGGGCAACACACCACCCCTGCACATTGCCTACCAAAGAGCTCTTCAAGAAAGTCAATAAATATTGCAACTGTATCAGTCCTCTCCTTCTATCAAATAGACAGAATGGCTTGAAAACCGAAGCATCACAGAATCAGCACAATCTCCACCTTAGACAACCTAAAAAAATCCACTTACCCCAATCAAGCGCTGCTTTACTATCACTTGATCTATTGTTATCATATGACCTGGTGGATCTATTATATCCCCTTTCTGAGGACAACAGGGCAAGCAGGGGTTACTGGGCCCAACTGTGGTGGTTCAGGCCCTTTACTCCCGAAGTCCCACTTTCCGACTTACTATGGATCCCACCCAGCTCGGACAAGTACCCCTTCTGCACTTGACCCTCAATGGTAGCTGTGGTCGAGCACTCAAGGCTCAAAGTGCAAACAGTACGAACAATAAATTCAGCCAAATACTTGCTTTTATAAGTAAAAGTTGTATTTAATTTCAAATTCCTCACATGCAACAAAAGTACGACATTCAGAAGCAACAATACAATCCTCATTGAGGTCCAGGCTCTAGTCATTGTCAGGTGAACCCCTGTCCCACCCTCCTTCGTATAAAGTCTTAGGGGTTATTCCCGATTCACTGGAGACTGCAGCAGGCAAACTATTAGGCCATACTCAAAAGTTCTCCAATTGACTCTTTAGATTTTAGTCAAAAGTGGCTATGGTGCTGAAGCACCATTAGCAGCGAATCCCCCTGGGCCCAACAGGCCCAGTTCATATTTCGTACAAATACTAGGAGTCAAGAGGGAAGTGCAGAACTTGGTCGCCCTCCACTCAGTAAATCAACAAAACCGAATGACCTAATTCTTTAGGCAATTTACATCCAGACCTGTGAACACATTTGGATTGTCAAATGATCCTTCCAGCGACACCTCTAACTCTAGAGATTGTTACCGTGTTCCAGTCTATTGCCAAAATAAAAGATAGCCATACTCTGATCAACACATTACGAAACAGCACAGGACATACATTCACTAGAAGGACAACATTTGAAAAAATGTGAATAGCTAGATGGCACCTCACGGGCGCACCACCAATGGGACCCCTGGTTGGTACTCACCAGGATGGCCCTGTTCTCATCATCGGTGCCACCTAGCTTAACGTAAACGTGTCCGAAACCCAAAGGAAAACAGACAGTGAATGGTGCAGTGTACACAAAACTTATATGTGACAAGGACTAACAACATTCAACATATAATGCAAAAAATACTGTGCAAACAAGATACAGAAACCTTTTACTCGCATTCTCTTGTTGCAAACAGTAAACACATATACATAAAAAGGAGAGATGCGAATACTACCTATCGATTCACACTCTGCTTATGGCCGACATGTTTCATTGCCTTGGTCTTTATCAGGCAATTTCTTCAGGGCAAAAAAATATTGAGCTGCCACTGCCAAAAACACTGTGCTTTGAGTGCCAGTTGGCCAGCTTTTCTCTCATACCATTCAAGAGAAACCACTTTCTAATATCAAGTCACAACTCCCAGTCGGTGAGTATGGTCCTTTCTCCCTTCAGTACTTTTATCAGTGGAGAATAGTCGTTCGGCGTCTTCTCAGCACTTCTGTTTTTGTGTTTTTGGCAGTGGCAGCTCAATATTTTTTTGCCCTGAAGAAATTGCCTGATAAAGACCAAGGCAATGAAACATGTTGGCCATAAGCAGAGTGTGAATCAATAGGTAGTATTCGCATCTCTCCTTTTTATGTATATGTGTTTAATGTTTGCAACAAGAGAATGCGAGTAAAAGGTTTCTGTATCTTGTTTGCACAGTAATTTTTGCGTTATATGTTGAATGTTGTTAGTCCTTGTCACATATAAGTTTTGTGTACACTGCACCATTCACTGTCTCTTTTCCTTTGGGTTTCGGACACGTTTACGTTAAGCTAGGTGGCTCCAGTTCATATTTCACCTGCTCTTGCAGCACTGAAGAGTTTGGTGATGCCTAGGGCGAATTCAACGTGCACCCACTAGTCCTACACAGTTTGGAGAAGAAGGTCTGTTTACGGCCCTTGAGGCAGCATCCAGCAGTGAAGGCTCTTTCTCCTGTGTAGAGCTGGCAGAGGTTCTCTCAAATGTTGGAGCAGCTCCCTGTTTTCAAAATTGTGGTACAGTAACCTTGCTCAATGGATGAAATCCTTTCTTCAGCTCCTAAATGTAGCTAGCTGGGATGCAAAGTCGTCTTTGGCATCTCCAGCAGTCCTCTATGGTGAGTCTGGGCAGTCCTTCACAGTGTACGTCCAACGCATGGATCGTAGCCTCAGTTTCTCCTTCGGGTAGTCACATGAATATTTTTACAGTGTTGGTACCGGCTTCCCCTCCTGTCATATGGTGTTGCTGCGGTATGTGATTATACAGACAAAAGCTCTTGGAGTGCAAGGGCCCCGGGCCAGATGGTCACAAGTCTTAGCCCCAATTGAAATGGTAACTTTACTGGTGGCCCCTTCTAGCATAACAGGTCACTGCAGGGTGGTGGTATGGGTGCAGCAAGGCACGCACAGTGCTCAAAACATGGCTCAGCCTATGGAGGCCCTCTCCTGGCTCACGTGGGTCACTGAAAACAATCCTACGTGCGGGCAATGACCCTGTTGGTGCACAGCCAAATCCTCACACATAGGTTCCCTGGGTGATGTTCAGTCACCGCCCAGGGAGACTAGCAGGCCGTGGCTCCCAGTCCTGGTCACAGGCAGAAGTCGTGCACACTTCCCGTTCTCACACAGCTGCTTTGACTTCTTGAAAGATTACAAACTTTTGGGGACTCAACTTCCCCTTAAAGTCCTTTTCAAGACACCAAATAAGATTTGGAATCTGAGTATTTGAAGTTTATGTTGAGGTTCTGCTTCTTTTGAAGTGGACATTTCTCTCTTTCCTCTTTCCTCGTGAAAGATGTCTTTCACAGCAGGCATGACTCAGAAGCTGATTGACCCACAGCACATGCCATGGGAGTGATGAGAGTTCACACCTTGATGTCAGCCACAGTGTTATGTGCATCAAAAAGTTAATCCCAGGCTCCCAGCCATACTCTTTATGATTCCCTTATCATCCCCATCTTCCTTCCTGAGATATTTCCAGGCCCCTTCCTTGTGATCTATCACTGAATCAAAGAGCAACCTCTCCCTCTCCTCCAGTGTGAGTCCCTCCTACCTCATAGGAACATAGCAATCCTCAAATCTGTCTGAGGAAGATTCCTCTTCTTGCGATAAACACAACACACGAGGGCTCTGTAATAAAGGTGTGTAGGGTTTCTTGGATTTATTCCTTTTGATGAAGTAAGTTGTTTATCTAATTTTTTGTGGTTGGGGTCTATTGCGCTATATTGATTGATTGAGATAGGCCTTTGTGAATGAATGCCATATTATTACCAATGAGGGAATTTCCTTGGAGTATGTGATAGAGGGTGCACCCACTGCCTCCAATGATACTGGGACCGCTCCCATAACTAATTTTAGAAATCACATAATTTGTATAATAGTTATGCCACCACAAATACCTTAAATGCAGGTTCTCTGATGTATGTATGTTTAATTTCTTAATTTGTGTTTGACTGAGGATATGCTATCAGTAGGCTAGGCACTGATGTGTTCCAATACATTATTATGGCAGGCTTACAGGAAGGGATATTGATACCCCCTTTCCGATCATGGCAATATCCCTAGTGGGAGTGTCCAGTACTCAATTATATACGCCATCCTTTGGACACAAAGTCCTTTTAACTGAGAGCACCACAGCTGAATTAAACACTTGACTAAATATGATAATCATGAATATACAATAAAACCCACCTTTGTTCTCTCTGAAAAGAAGGGTGGCAACCTTAACAGTAGTTTTTCTTTACTTTACCATTTAATGATATTATAGCGTGTGACTACAGAGGATACCCACTTCTCACAGAACATGGAGCTCTAGTACTCCAGAGTTAGGCTAAGAAGCTTATCTATCAGGCTCAAGCATGTATTCAACCTACACATTGTTTCTCTTGTTTGCAGTGCAATGTCACAAAAAAACATGTATCACTTATTTTAAGAGTTTAATATCACTTTGCATGTGATAGATCACTGTTGTGCCAAGTCTACACTATTCCATGAATTCTAATCTAATATTGTTTATATATTATTCTCATTTCAGGGATCACCATTATGTAAGTTGTCAAGGCAGGACCCACGGTTTGACAACACTGTCCTTTATCCTTACTGATTTAGTGCAGGTAATAGAGATAGGGATCTCCTTTTGCCCTGATTAATGCCCCTCACCAGTACTGGAATGCATGTTGGCAGAAACATGTTAGCTTAACATGGATGTATAAGTTATTGTGCTTGCTTGGGGGAGCTAGGTGGCGCACAGGTGGAATGGCCGCCATGGTGTGAGGCTCCCACAGACCGACTGTTAATATCCGGGCTTTATCCTTCTACTCAACCACATTTTGAGTGCAAAAGTGTGGTCTGCCATCCTGAAGCTCTGGGCATTGCGGTGGTACCTGAATATTGCTGAACACAGGAGAACGGAGCAGTTGCAGAGTGAACGTGCTGCACGCCGGGAGCAGTGTTGGCTGCCTACGGAGCAGGCAGGGGAGTGGCTGACTACACGAGCCCCTGGCTCACCTCGAGGTGACTAGGCCGGGACGGAGCCGCATGGAGAGCCCCTGAGGTGACGAGAGGTGCTTGCTGCATGCCGGTGGGCGCCCAAGGCGGCTCTGATGAGCGACGCATGCGGAGCGGTAAAGAGAGGATCAGCGGTGCTGTGCCAACGGTGTCCTGACCTGGCAGCTTGCTTGCGGAGGGAGCATAATTGGCGGCCGAGCTGCGCGGCCATATTGACAGCGAGTGACTCGGACCTGGCGCTGCTTGTTCTGAGACCCAGGGGCAAGGCATCCTAGTCAGCGCGCCATTCACTACTGCTCTGATTTCTTATCCCCGACCCATGGGAGTGGATGGGTACCATCGCAATCCCCTGCTCTGCAGTCTGCTTTGTAGGGAATCAGTGGGGTGAGAGCACTGCGGGCGGCGCGAGAGAGGAGTGGCTGCCCGTAGAGCTTACGCCCGGAGAAGGTGCCCTGTGATTTGCGATCTGAGGCGCATTGCGCTAAAGGCTTACACAGGTGTGGGAGCTGGCTGCTGATCATCCATAGCTCCGTGGGGAGAGAAGATTTATACTAAGCCCTGCCACAATTACTGTGCGGAGAACAGAGGGGGGACATGCTTAAACGGCGGAACCAAAAATACAGGGCCTAGAGACTGCCATTGCATACGATACTTAGAGGGCTGGTACAGTGGACGCTCTGCAGGGGGAGCGGGCGTGGGCCTGCTCTCCGATTTGAGGGGGGCAACTGTTGACTGGCGGTTTGGTGTACACCCTGCTGGAGGACTGTAAACAGGTGTGGAGACTTTATACTACCGGCCAGAAAGATACTGCTGAGAGGAATCTGGTATATTGATCTGCCGCCGCTGGCACGAGTAGTGTTGGAGGCGGAGACCGGCATCCTCTACAAACTCTTCCAAGGGGGCAGTGTGATGCAAATTAAATGAGGTGCTAAGAGGACGGCAGACTGGGGGCCATGTTCGCCTATCTGTGGTGGACTGACTGGTTGTGGTAGCCAACTTATACAGGTACGCTGGGAAGCGGATTGTGTCTGGCAGGGTATACCTGAACCTCATTTGCCTTCTGCTTGGTGTTGTTGTAGTGGGCTATACCAAGCGTATTGGTGGGGTTCACTTGTGATGCAAAAGCTGCATCGTCGAGAGAGAAGAGATCGGTTAGTGCCAGGCGCGGGAGCTAAAATGGGGAGGCCCGACGCCCGCTAGCCGCGCCTCAATTTTGAAAGCTCGAAAAAAAACGCCAAGCAACATACAGTGGAGGAAGACCCCTGAGATGGTGCCTCTCAGCAAGAGCCTCAACAGGGATCTGGGGACGACCTCAAATCGCTCCTAAATGAGGTCCGACAAGGCTTTTGAAATATGGCTGAGAAGATCGACACAGTCTCCACATGGATGGACGCCATTGTCCGGACAATAGAGGGGCACGAGACACGACTCAAAGAAGCGGAGCAACGTGTGTCAGATGTGGAGGACTCCACCACTAAATTGAAAAAGGCGACAACACAAACGGACAAGTTGCTTAGAGTTATCGCCGCAAAGAGTGAAGACATTGAAGCTCGCAGCCGGCGGAATAACATACGGATTTTAGAAGTGCCGGAGAGTACAAAGACTGGGAAACTGGAGGAGTACGTAAAACGATTACTGCAAGCGGTGGTGGGTACGGAACTGCTTTCCTCTCAATTTGTGGTTGAGCAAGCGCATCGCTCCTTGGGGCCACGGCCCCCCTGGCAATACCCCGAGACCTATAATTGCTCGCCTGTTGAATTACAGGGATGGAGATGTTGCCTTGCGAGTGGCCCGGGAGAAAAAACAATTAACATATGACGGTGTACCTATAACTATGTACCCTGATTTCAAGCTTCATGTGCAAGAAGAACGGCGTAGGTTTTTGGGAGTCAAACAAAAACTTAGGCAAGCCCAATTTGACTACGCATTGTTGTACCGGGCTTGCCTTCGGATTACTCACCAGAGGTCGCAAAATTTCTTCACTAATCTACAGCAGGTGGAAGATTATCCGAAGCACCTGAAGCAACAGAAGAGAGTGCCACTGGACACTGAAGACTTCCCCAGATCGCAGTCACCGGTGGAAGAATAACAGTTTAGGTGCATGCTTATGTTGAGCTGTAAGGCCACACTCCAGAAGTGAAGGTCGCAATGGCTTCATGAACTTGTAAGGAAGGCATGGGATTGAACACTATGTATGAATGCATTAAGGCAGTAATAATGTTGATAATCTGTGGGATGAGTGGACATGACACGCTGTCGGTCACACTCGAATCGGATCTGGGCACCACTGTGAGAGGGTGGTGTCTGGGCTGCCAAGAGGTGTTTTGTGTGTCACTTAGGCGTATTCCCCAATTGGGAGAGCCCCAATTCTAATGTTACGCCAATGTTTTTCTTCTAAATATCCCCATATGGGAGGACGAGGGGATGACCTATTTGGTGAAATGGAGATTTTCTGGGGGGGGAGGGGCAACGTCATACTGGCATGATTGGGATGCTTCAGTGGGAGGTGGGAAGTGGGGGGGCACTATAGCCTTTGCAAGTCAATGGGCGAGCTGCCGTTTTTTTCCTCCTATTCTTCATATGCCCGGGGCACAGCTATACTTTTCAGCAAATGCACAAAATTTGAAAAATAGGGGTTCTGGAGGATCCACAGGGGCGGTACAACATATTATGGGGATGGCTGGGTGGTGACATTGTCACAATAGTGAATTGCTAGGATGTATGTCGTTACTACGCATGCTTTTACAATGCATGCCTTTACCACGCAACTTTTACAACGCAAGTCGTTACAACGACTTGCGTTGGGGGGCGCTGGATAGTGAATAGTTTAATTTACTATTCCAACTCCAGTCCCCGTGGATAGTAGGGAAGGTTTTGGATAGTAAATTAAACTATTCCCTATCCTACAGCGCCCCCCCAGTGCAACTCGTTGTAACGACTTGCGTTGTAAAAGTTGCGTGGTAAAAGTTACATTGTAAACGCTGTTCCCCGAATTGCTATGGTCCCAACACTGACTGCCTAGAATTTTTTACAAACCTCTGGGGTAAAATTTTGTCTGCCGGCTCGACTCACATAATCTGGGGGGGTGACTTTAATGTTGCGTTACACCCGCACGCAGATAGATCCAATGCGGGTCCACAGCACTACACGAGGGCGCAGGATGTGTTGCAGGGAATCATGGCGGAGGGCGGGCTAATAGATAGTTGGAGGCACATGCACCCCTCACAACGTGAGGGTACACATTTTACATCCTACAAGGGTACCTGTGCGCGCATAGACTATTGCCTGATTACCAGAGAACTATGTCCAACAATTACAAGTGCTGTACATCTTGCTCGGACTTTCTCGGACCATTGCCCAGTTATGGTCTCCCTCTCACTTCCAGGATATGGTAGGCCTAGGCCGTGCTGGAGAATGCAACCTACGGCTCTTTTCGATTTGGTTTTCCGTACAGAGTTAGGGGAAGACATTAAAGACTTCTTTGTCCGCAACAAAGGCTCTGTGGATAGTGTTGAGATAATATGGAAGGCGTTCAAAGTTACGGTTCGTGGGTTCTGTATGTCTAGGAGTTTTGGGATACTGAGGGATTTAAAAAATACGCTACGTAAGTTGGATCGAGCATTGAAAGACATGGAGAAGCACATGACAAGGGGGAGGAGAGGCAAATACTTAAGGATTTTCGCAAAACACTGACTGAATACGAAGACACTGCACATAGGGAGGCGAAATTCCTGGGCAAGTATTGGACAGCGCGTAGGTATGGGGAGGGTGAAAGGCAAGGAAAGGTGCTGGCTACCTTAACGCGGATCCCTCGGTGTAATGCGCATGTTATAGAAATACAGGGGTTGGGGAGGCAAACACATAGAGACTCGAAGAGCATCCTGGAGGCATTCACTACACATTACTCTGCACTGTATGCGTCTCAAAGACGGGACACTGTAGAGCTGGAGGGGTTTCTGGGTGAGGTGGCACTCGGGTGGCTCGGGGACACCCAGCGGAAATTTTTAAGTCATCCATTCAAGCTTGACGAAATCAGGGAGGCTATTATGCAGCTCCAGAATGGGAAAGCGCCGGGGTCGGACGGCCTTCCGGCTGAGTTCCTTAAAGCATATATAGACATCATGGCTCCGGTGCTTAAGGAGGTGTATGAGGAGTCATTGGAGTCATTGGAAGTAGGTGCGCTACCGCCCTCGATGAGAGAGGCTATAATCACATTGTTGCTAAAACCTGGCAAGCCGCCTGAGTCTTGCGATTCCTATATGCCGTTATCCCTAATGAATAGTGATACGAAAATTCTGGTGAAAGTTTTGGCCAATAGGCTGTCCCTGTTGCTCGATAAGCTTGTATTGCCTGACCAGTCGGGCTTTGTGCCTGGTAGGGCCACGTCCCATAATCTTCGGACCCTCTTCTCGCTTATCCAGAATGTTGCGCACGACTTCCCGCTTGCCGCAGTCTTTTTAGATGCCATGAAGGCATTTGACTCGGTAGAGTGGGACTATTTGTTTGGGGTGATGCGGCGTATGGGCTTCCCTAAAATGTTCATGTCCTGGATCAAGCTGCTGTATTGCCTTCCCATGGCCAAGGTGTTAATAAATGGTTACCGTTCCCGACCACTTGTAATCTCTAGGGGCACCCGGCAGGGTTGCCCGTTATCCCCTATCCTTTTTGCCCTTTCAGTAGAGCTATTGGCTTGCCGGATTAGACAGCTGCATCAGGACAAGGCGTTCCGCTGCTGCTTGCGACTACTATTGGTGTCGATGTACGCTGACGATATTACGCTTTATGTCAGGGACCCACAACGAAATATCAATCCCATTTTACGTGACTTTGTGAGGTTTGGGTATTTGTCTGGTATAGGCATCAATTAGGGGATATCCCAGATCTTTCTGCTTACGTCAGTGGTCTCCAAGTTCCCGTTGGACTTCCCAATAGAGTGGTGTGAGTCAGAATTGCAGTACCTGGGTATACAAATCACAACTGACCGAGAAGAAACGGTGTGTGCAAACTACGGCACGGCCATAACATGCCTAACAGCAAATGTAACGCGTTGGATTTCGTTGCCTCTTTCACTAGCAGGTAGAGCTTCACTAATAAAAATGGTTGTCCTGCCTCAGTTCCTTTACTTGTTCCTCAATATTCCCTAGGCCCCGGGTTTTTAAATAAAAAACTTTGCGCACTGAGTTGCTCAGATTACTGTGGGGAGGGACACAGGCGAGGTTTAAGTGGTCAATCTTGCCAAGGCCATATGAGCAGGGAGGCTTCAATGTCCCTGATTTTGAATTATACTACTTGAGCGCGCAGGCACACTACATATACTATTGGATAAAGCCACCTCGTTATATGTTGCAAACAGCTGTGGTGGATTGGCTTGCTGAGCTAATACCGCTAACTGGTGTCATACATGGCCCCGTTAATACGCGGGTGGCACCCCCTACCACGGCCTCGTGTATGGTGACTGCCTGGCATCAAATCAGGGAAGTTATTGATCTACCTCTTCTTTATTCGTCGCGGCTCCCGCTCTCATATCACCCGGATCTCTCACTCCTACAGGAGAAGGGATTTTAGGGACTGTGCAAGCATGCTAACTTTACTACCTGGGGGGATCTCTTTCATGATGGACACTTCCGATCTCTAGAGCACCTTCTTCAGGGAGTGCCAACGACACCTCTGGATGTCTTTTTATATGTACGGTTTAGACAAGGGATGCTGTCTATACTCCTTGAGTTCCCCTGCGAGCCAAAAAACCTTCTCCCACTTCACCAGATGCTAGGGTTGGCTGATGGAAAGCATCTGGTGTCAGGATTATATAAAAGCATTTGAGAAAATAGACCGGTGCTCCACGATGAATCCCGGAAGCGATGGGGGGAGGAGTTGGGGCGGGAGATTACTGATGCACAGTGGCAGTACTGTTGTTCACAAACGGCACAGATTTCGGCTAGCAGTCGTTTGCGTGTTATACATTACAAATACCTGCATAGATTGTATTACACGCCGGTGAAGAAACTTAGGTTTAAATTGGCGGACACAGACAGGTGTCATAGATTTAAGCAATCGGGGGCGGGACTTCTTCACATGGCATGGGAGTGCCCGGCTATACAGGACTTCTGGGAGCAGGTGCTGTTGGCGCTGGATAGCATGACGGACACTGGCCTGGAGAGGGATCCGTTGCTCACCCTGTTGGGACGTACGGCGCAGATCGCGGTTTCCCACAGGAAATTAGTCGCTCTGTCGCTGCTTCTGGCTAAGCGTAGAGTGGCATGCGGGTGGGCCAGGGGAAGAGCCCCAAAGTTCAAGGAGTGGATTGCTGACCTACTCTACTGTCAGGAACAATATACCATATATGCGGAGTTGCTACCACTCACCTCTAGGCCCAAAGATATATGGGGGGCACCTCCAGGAATATATTCTCTCACACGAGGATACAGAGCCTACTGATGAATCTCTTATTATCATGTAAACACACCTGTTGATACAACCAGATAGACAATGTGCTTCAGAAAATGTGTACCACCTTATTTGCTATTGCTTTGTGTGTCATGCTGCACTCCTGCAGTGCTCACCTTGTGTTTTGTGTATTACCCTGGAAAAAAAAATGATAAATAATTGCTGGCAAAGTTGGTGACCATGGAATAGGTGGATCACTGAGACGATGTGCTGCTGATACACTGTGACAATGTATGTTTGTTATTTACTGTACGATGTACTTTGGAAACTACAAATAAAGGTGTTTTTTTTTAAGTTAAAACATTTTTTTATTGTACCTGCTTAACACCCCCTTTTGTGGATTTTAGCCATACCGAAAGTACCCATTATTAAATGTATTGCCATGGGTTTACCTTAAGGTATTTTTAGTTTACCTGGATCCCGTCATGTCCAGTTAGTTTTTATTGAGAACTCCCTCTTAATGAGTTCGAGTCCACCTTTGTAGTATCATCTTACCAGGGTGGGATAAGGTCACTGATGAAGCATGTCACAATTAGTGGGTGAGACCTGCTCATCCAATTTAATTGGCACTCTAGGATCAAGATAGATTGCTGTATGGCCTTAATGAGGGGGCCTGGGATAGGGGGAATTAAGGTCTTTTTAGGAATTATATTATAAGGGCTCTTAGTAGTCTTCTACTGTTGGCCATCACAATTGTGATGTGTTTATTTGGATTGTTGTGGAGGGTGTGCGGTGGCATACCTCCACCTCTCACATTGTGTTACGTGGGATTCCTCTCCTCCACATGTTTTCAACAGTCAGGCTTGGGCTTCCCAAAATTTAACCCATAGTCCTCAATGTAATGTATCATTGCAGGCACATTGGCACTCAGTGTGCATTTGCAGCACACTTACTGCACAGCACTGTCACTTCCTTGCATTGTACCATTACAGGTACAAATACATTCAACACACACATTCAATGCGCGCACACTGTTCAGCTTTGTAGCCTCTCTGCATTATACCAGTGTGTGCTTTCTGAAAACACACACTGCCAGCACACACACACACACACTGTCATCATCTGCGCTGCATAATATTTAACGCTTCATGGATTTTATTTCATGCTAGCAACAAATACGTACAGCTCGTGCTTCCATTGTGCAGGCACTGCCCAGCACTACATGTCTCATGTTTTGTATTCCCCTCACACAAACATACACTCAATACATCTATTACCCACACATACACTACACTCTACTGCTCTATCCCAGTAGAGCACAGTTCCCATGTAAACATGCATCAGCACGGAGTCACTACTCCTGTGTTACGCAACACTGCACATCTTCAAAATGTATGCCATGGGTGAGTTAAGCACACACCAGTGGAACTTTTAAAAAGGTGGGTGAGCCTGTAGACCTCACTCCAGTGACACAGGGTAAAAAGGTTAATTTCGCTACTACTGATCACACAGCATGCTGCCACCACTGCACTTGTGCTGCTGAACTAATGTAGATGGTGCACTTAAGTTCTTCCACCACTGGTTGCAGTATTATGCAGAATGCCTAGAAAGAGGAAAAAACGAGGAGAAATTAAAGTATTTCTCCTTGTTGCGCCTCCCCTGAGGAGGCATAGAATTCTGATGCAGTCACAGGTTTAGAAAATGTTGTAAATCTGGGAATGCATCAAGTTCCATGGATGCACCCACATCAACATACATTGAACACCCCTTTCAAGCAGAGTTATGCGTGAAAGGAGAACATATTTGTAAGACAATGAAAAGACAAGCAGGGTGTCTTTACATGACCTTGTAAATATGGGGAAGCCCATTGTGCTGCTAGTGTGTCAATAAATGTGACTCACCGGCGCCGCAATGGGCTTGTAAATAAGCCCCTCTGTACCTTAACTACAGTCCATATACCCTACCAATTACATGTTTGAATGTTTTTATTGCACAAAACACAGTGGTATAATATTTTGCAGGGACCCTTGAAACAGTTCTCTTTTTTCATTGAAATGACATAATGACAGGCTCCTCAGATCTTAAATATTGTTCATTATTTAATTAGTAATTAATTGTAATTTGTAGATTCATATAGCGCAGTTTATCACCCGTGAGGGTATCCAGGCACTGTCTATGGGCACGGGGAGATTAACTGATTTGCCCAGAACCACAGGATCTTGAGCAGATGCCTAGACTCAGACCTGGATCCCAAACTCCCCAGTCGGCATCTCTGGCCGATGCACCACATCCTCTCCCTCAACCTCTTCATGAAAGATAAAGTAAAACATATTCTTTTGCAGATGCCATCCTAAGAGGGAAGGGTATGCCCAGACGTGGTTCCCATGCTCACTACACCATTGGATTCAAGCTGGCCTGGCTGATGAAGGGTGATGCCCTTAAACCGGTCCCAGGATGCTTGTTTCCGGTCCAGCGAGGACCTGGCTTGGCACTTCGGGCTGGACTGTTCTCACAAGGAGCAGGGTCAAGACTGATTTGCATATGGCTGGGTCCAAACTGGCATGGTGTGGTGAGCAAAAGAATGATGTATTTAACCCAGATCCTTGTGCCTGGGGGTGAATGTTTGCATTGACCAGCATTCCGTCCATCAATTGTTTCTTTTGCATATGTCATCCTAAGTGGGTGATGAAGGTGATATCCTGAAACCGGTCATAGGATGCTTGTTTCCGGTCCAGGGAGGAACTGGCTTGGCAGTTTGGGCTGGACTGTTCCCGTTAGAATAAAACTGTCTTAGCTGTGTTGCTTATGTATTGTGAATCTTAAGTTAGCATTCGTGGCACCATTTTATGTTTGGCTGCTATTTTGAGCCATGATCGAAACTAATTTCTCCCTGTCCCTGCTGAAACAGCTTTGATAGTTTTAGTTTCTCTAAGGTTAAGCCTTGCTGTACTAATGAATACACTGTTCTTATTAGTGCATACCTTTCCCACTAGATAAAGGCCTGCTCCCACTAGTCCAGTGATGGGCGCAGGCAGAACGACCCAGGCATAGAGAAAGTGTGTGCCCGGTCTCAGGATCGAAACTTATCCTTCTGTACCGCCTTTGTGTAGCCGCCTCCATCTGGAAATTTCTAGTCAGGGCGTGCCTTCATTGGTTCTGAATCGTACATAATGTATCACCATGATTTCTGATGTCAGTCCTTCTGCAGCCATCCACAGAGACTGGGCAGACTGGGTTCCGCTCACGTGTACCTGAATAAATATACTTGGGTTGTATGACCGACTCTTCATTTTTATGGAAGGCTGAGAGGTGGTCGTGAGTGACCCGGGTGGCCCTAATCAAGTCACTTCCTTCAGTGGGCGCCCGAGCAGGACACCATAGGGTGACCCTTCACCTCCCGTGGAAGGGTGGAGAGGTCGGGTCATCGTCGGGTCGGACGTACGGATCAGAGATCCCTATACGAGGAGCATTGTTTGCTTGCAGCTGCCCCTTCTGTCCCGACAGATGGTGCCGCGCCCAGCGGTCATTCCGACTGGGGTCCTGAATGGCGAAACCCTTGGATCTGACCATTTGGTCTGAAGAGTCGGCATTGGAGAATAAATTAGTTTGACCTGTGTGCACCAGGTGAGTTCGTTTTGGTTCTTTGTGGATATGATACCATTTTGATATGTATTTGGTACGGTCTGAGGACCAATTTTGGTACAAAGTGTTTGTGAACACTTTGCCAGACAACATAACTAATTTAGCTTACTTTTGAAAATGCCTGGCTTTAGTAGGTTCTTGGTTTCTTGTTGTCGTTGTTGCCCTGCAGATGCTCGATTGGAAGAAAGTCAGCCAGCACCTCCAGAAGGCACTCCGAACTTTGATATGTATGTGAAGCATGGCCTTGGCCCTATTATGCTTAGTACACTATGGCACAAATATACGAGGGACAATGCTGAGTTGCAGTGGCCAAATTGTTTTTTTACAGAGAAGTTGTTTGCAAAAAGTAGACAGTCTATGTTTGATTCTCTTCGAACGTGGCAAAAGGAGGCTAAACAGAGACGATTAAAAGCAGAGAAAGAGGCCCGAAAAGGGAGAATGCAAACATTGACTCTTAAAGCTATAGTACATGATAATGGTAAAACAAGAGATAGTGATTGAACGCGAAGACAGGAGATTTTGCTTACAGATTGATAAATCTTATGTGACCCAGTAAGAAAATGATATGTTTGTGGAACAATTGTTAGATACTCGACCCCCACCCCCATATGCGCAGCAGAGGATATATCCTGCTCTTCCCTCACAGCTCAGCTACCAGTTTCTTCTGTCTCTACTGTTTCTGCTTCTGTTACTGTTTATTGGAATACCTCGGCCACTGCACCTCCTGTCCTCACTTTGCCTTCCCCGCCTGTGGCAACTATGACTGTTAGTACCCCTGCAACACCTATTGCCTCGGCGTCCCTTTTGCCAGAGACGCAGCCGGCAGCAACGTTAGTGCCTGTTACTTCTGTTTCCACTCCCACTGTGTACTTTCATCCCCCGACATTACAGAATAGTGGGACACCAGTACATGGGTTCGAGGATAACAACAGGATGAAGTTTAAAGAACGTATGTGTCCATATGTACGATCTGAGATGGGAGATGCAGAGAAAAAGGCTGCCCAGTGCGCTCGGAATCCCTTTTATGGAGTGGAAGATGTGTGGAGCGTGATGAAAGATTATGAGCCTTTTGACAACAGCATGCCCTTAAGCATATGTTGGCTACTTTGATCGGTCTTTGAGAGCAGTGCTTCAATGATGCGACACTGCAAATTCTATATCATATTAAGGATCATGTATATGTTACTTATATGGTGCCTGGTCAAGTTTTTGGTAATGTTGTGACGTTGGTTGCTTATCAGGGATAGACTGCTTGAGAAACGCCCCACCCCGTTATCTCAGTTCCCAATGCGAGAGGTTCATCCTATTTATCACCCTGAAATACCAGAGCTAAGGGATCAGCACAATGTTGTTACTAGACCAGGGTCAGCAGTCCGTTTACCAGAAAAATGGGTTTATACTCCACAGAAAAGGAATGATTTCTTGTCTCTTGAGGCTCAGTTACCTGATCCTAGGAAGAATCCAAATGTTTATTATGAAGAATTGACGGAAGCTGCCTCTTTAACAGTGATGACACTTGCTGATATTGAAACGTTCTTTGGTTTGCCAGTTCCGGTTGATATTTGGAGAAAAGTACACATGCGGGATCATGCTGCAGAGTTGGGTGGTACCTGGGATCAAATTAAAGTATGGGATCAGGAACGGAAGCCAGCTGATAAGCCTAGAGCAGAGATACTTGCTATGCCTGGCCATATCATTACATCTATGCAATCTCTTATTCCACCGAGGAAGGTTGATTGGGACAAGTTATCGGCTTGCCGTCAGAAGAAAGATGAAAGTGTGTCTGAATTTTTTCACTCGGTTTGAGCTGTGTTTCTAGATTATAGTGGACAGGATTTTTCGATCAAAGGTTGTGTGAGACTGTTTGTTAATAGATTGGTTTCCAATTTGCTTCGTGAGATTGTGACCCGGTTGCAGGCTTCCGAGAGCACCTGGTCCACATCTTCCCCTTCTGTTATTTTGAATATGGCGCAGTATTATGAACGTATGGAAAATTAGGCTAGGGAGAGGTCAGAGAAAAAGCACTAGGATTTGAAGACGAAGGTGTTGTTGCAGCAAACCAAACCAGTTTCCGGTGGTCCCTGATATTACCACTCTTTGGCCACTGATTCTTTCTTCTGCTACCTTCTTTTCCGTTATTGATTTGAAAAATGTGTTCTTCAGTATTACCATTCATCCTGACAGCAGGTATCTGTTTGGGTTTACAATAGCTGATAGAAGCTTAGATTCTGTCGCGCTCCTCAAAGCTATACAGAGAGTCCGAGTATCTATAGTCAGGCATTGAAAGATCAACTGGATGCCATGTCGCGCCCTCCAGGTAATGTATGCTTCAGTATGTTGATGACTTGCTCATCACCTCGGATACAGAACAAGGTTGCAGATACAGTACGGTTAAATTTAGCTCAACATGGCCATAAAGTATCCCTTTTCAAGTTTCAGTATTGACGACAGGAGGTCACCTCTTTAGGTCATCTACTGTCAAAGGAGGGCAGGAGATTGACCCTTGAGCGCATCAGTGTCATTGTTAAAATGCCCATCTCGCAAACTCTAAAAGATGTGCGCGCTGTCATAGGTATCACATCCTATTGCAGGAAGTGGATACCTAGCTATTTACTGCTAACCAAACCCCTGCTTGCTTTAACACTAAAAGATATGCATAAACCCCTGCCCTAGAAGCCTGAATGTCAGCAGTCTTTTGAGCAATTGAAAGCTGCGCCTTGTTTGGCTCAACTACTCGGCACCCCTGACTATGCTAAGCAGTTTGTGTTGTACGTCCATGAGATGGCTGGTTGAGCGCTTTCTGTTTTAACACAAAAATTTGGAGATAAGAAATGGCCTAGTGTGTATTTCTCTGCTGTACTTGACCTTGTCGCACAAGCCCTCCCAAGCTGTCTAAGCGTCGTCGCGGCCTTGGCTGTCTCAATAAGTCAATCGGCTGGACTCGTACTTGATACCGACCTCAGAATCATGGTACCCCATGCTGTAGATACACTTTTGAATGAGACAAAGACATAGCACCTCACAAGTGCACGTCTGACAGGTTATGAGCTAATGCTGTTCGCCAAAGATATTGAAATTAAACGGTGTGCCACTCTGAATTCAGCCACGTTACTACCCCTCCCTTCTGATAATGATGAGATTGACATTCATGATTGTATCTTCCGAACAAAAGATGAGACAAAAGGACAGGTAGACCTAACCGATGTTCCCTTATCGGACTCTCAAGGGGAACTATATGTTGATGGCTCTTGCTTTGAATTAACAGATGGCACTACAACTGCTCCGTACGCTATTACTATGCTGCGTACGGTATTTGAGACACCACTGTCAGTCGCCCAAGCTGCAGAGCTTGTTACCCTAATATGAGCCTGCGAGTTGAGTGAGGGATTGGTTGTTAATATTTATACTGACAGCCAGTACACCTTTGGAGTCGCCTTTAATTTCGGGCGACTCTGGGTAGAGTGAGGGTTCCTTACTTCCCATGGCACAAGAATCCAGCATGGTCATCTTACATATAGGCTTCTGTCCGCTTTGGCACTCCCTAAGAAATTTGGTAATAGTCAAGTGTAGCACCCATAGGAAATATGTAGGTAAAGGAAACGCTTTTGCAGATCAGA
This sequence comes from Lissotriton helveticus, assembly GCF_964261635.1. Classification (NCBI taxonomy): domain Eukaryota; kingdom Metazoa; phylum Chordata; class Amphibia; order Caudata; family Salamandridae; genus Lissotriton; species Lissotriton helveticus. The sequence continues at coordinate 1,069,833,262 of NC_136069.1, read as the reverse complement.
CAGCTAAGGGAACAGCCCAGAATAGAATGAAAAGCTGTTTGGAGCAGGTCCCACTAGGTGGGTCTGTGAGGTCACCATGTTTGAGGATACACTTGAGAAAGTTAAGGAAATACAAAGTGAGGCCACAGTGGAGGAATTAGAGGTGTGGCAACAAAGTACAGCACAACTGAACAATGAGGGATGTTGGATTGATAAGTCAGGGAAAAAGAGATGGATGTTACCAGATTCCTATGTTCTTCCTGTAGTCATGATGGCTCATGGCCCAGCTCACATCAGTGCTATGGGTATTTGCAAATTGTTAGACCCGGTATGGGGAAATGACAACATTTCAAAGACAGCTACACATTAATGAAGTACTGAATGGTGTGCATGATGCACAATTCTGGGAAGGGTAACCCCACGCCACCTGGTAATTTCGCACCACCCACTTTCCCTTTTGAGGTCCTTCAGCTAGATTACATCGCATTAGACAAAGTCCATAACTTGAAGCACATGTTGGTGGTTGTCTGTGCATTCAGTAAATGGGTTGAGACTTACTCTAGACAATACAGGCATTACGATTGCAAAGGTACTCTTGAAGGAGTTCTTTCCTCGTTTCGGCTTGCCCCATTTGATAAGGAGTGATAACGGCAGTCATTTCAATGCCAAGTCATTCCAGTTAATTTGTGATGGTTTGCACATAAACCAGAAGTTTCATGCTGCAAATCATCCACAGTCAGCAGGTTTGGTTGAGAAGTACAATGGTACTCTCAAACTGAAGTTGGCAAAGATTCAGGAGACAACAGGGTTACAGTGGCCTGATGCTTTACCAATAGCTCTTTTGTTGACAAGAACAACAGCAAATTCTAGAACAGGATTGTCATCCGACGAGGTAGTGTTTGGATGCCCGCAAATGTCTGGGGCACCCACTGTTACCAGACTACCTATGCCAGTTAACTGAAAATTTGCATTCTATTCACCAAAAGATCTGGAAGGCTCTGCCTGATATACCAGAGGGACCTGGACACAACATTCATCCAGGTGATTGGATTTTGGTGCAAAATGTTCAGCGGAAGAAGAGTTTGGAGCCGCGCTGGAAGGGACCTGAACAGGTCCTTCTAACCACCAGAACTGCAGTCAAAGTCGCTGGCTGAAAGAATTGGATTCACGCCAGCCACTGCCGTAGGATACCCTTGCCCTATGATCAGTGAGGGATGGCATAGGGGACACTGAGTGTGAGAAGGTACCTCAGTTCGTCCCCTTCAGCAATGCAAAATGAACGTGGACCCAAAAGAATGCAGAGAATGATGACGCGCTAAATGCAGCAGTCCCTCCAGAAATTGGTGGCATTAAGGAGTTGCTATTTGTTGACTCCTCTAAGCCTGGTACAATCTGCATCCTCGGCTGAGGAATAGTGCAACAAAGGAGAAGTCAGATTGGCCAGGGATGGACTGTGTAAGTTAGGGTGTACTTTGCTATAGTACCAACGGTGTTAGGTTAGGATGTGGTTAGATTGGTGCACTGTTCAGACATTGAACAGAATAGATCGAACGTGCTCCCTAGGAAGGGGGCACATTATCCTGTGCAACATGGGATTTATTGCAAGCTTAGGACTGAGCAAGCAACACCACCGGTGCTCAAGAGCGCCAACGTTGATTAACAAGAGGAGCCTGTACCAGTGAGGGTCTGACGGACACTGGGAACACTTACCTTTGCTATCAGTTTATTGCATTTCTCTTCTTGTTTCATAATGCATCCGTTTGGTCGACATGTTGAGGAGGACGAACAGCCGTTTGCATCACCGCTTTTAGCGCGGGGTTGGTCAACAAAGAGTAAAATAGTTTGCCTCTTAACTGTTGTGTTTACTCTAATGATAATACTTGGAATATTCTGGTTTCTAGAGGAGAAGTATCCTGTACACCCTTTGGTTAGGACAACGCCCACTCCCCTGAGCATGTTTTTGTCACTTTGGCTCCCCACAAAACAGCGCATAGGTTGTCCTACACTGATAATGTTTTTATACAAATGTTTCATCAAGCTCATAATGTGTCCAATACAACTAATTGTTGGGTTTGTGGATTGCTCCCCTCAGTTTCTCATAAGAGCGACAATTTGTTGTCCATGCCATTATCCTATATTGGTAGCTGTGAAGGTTGGTTTGAATTGTTCATTATGGTGCACTATAATTTCCAACTCTCTACTCTGGTTATGACACCTGCTGTTTCCCACACAGTAGTAGAGTATATACATTTTCATCACAGGTTTACTCCCATAGGACAGGCAGGACAAGGAACCTTTAGTACATTGTCCCCAAAATCCTGCATGACCACATATGAAAAAATGAAGAACGAAACATGGCTTTTAATGGAAATGGCTGATTTCCAAAGGTTCAACACCTTTGAGTATTTTTATTTTTTCTAAGTTTGTAATATTACTAAGGACAACCCAATACCGGTGTCCGTGCCCAACACAACAGCTAGTTTCTGTGTCAAGGGGACTGGGGATGTAAAAGTGGGGGAGAGTAAATGCAATTTCACCTACAGACTAAGAACAATTAATAGTCCGTCCTTGGTCCTACCCCATAATGTCTATTCTGTCTGTGGATCCCGAGCTCATGTCTTGCTTCCGAGGGGATGGTCAGGCAGATGTTATCTCTCTTTCCTCCTTCCCCTGCTCCATCCAGTTATCATAAAGATCATCAGCTGCAGCGTAGGAGTACATACTTGTCCCAAGTCAGAAGGGTTATTAACACAAAGGATATAGATCAGACAGATTCCACCACACAACAGTTTGGGGATGCCATAAAGGGTCTCCTACCCTTTTGGGGTCCCATGGCTAACAGACTCTAACTCCGTCAGTTAACAAGGGTTGTGGAGGGGGTTATTAATGCATCTGCTGGGATAAAAACAAACTTCACTGCTGAGCTCCAGGCTATGAGATTAGTCACTTTGCAGAGCAGGATGGTGTTAGATGTCATCCTTGCAGTTCGGGGAGGGGCTTGTCGCATCATTGGCAGCAGCTGTTGTGTTTACATACCTGACCACGCCCCTGGCGTGTATGCAGCCATACAAAAATTGCATAGACTTAAATCTGACATACATCAAGAGACAAGTACTTTGACCCTATCGGGGTTGGTTCTGGAATATGCTTACAACATGGGGTTAGCACATCCTCATCTTTTTGGTTGTGATTGCTAGTATTATTTTCACAGGTTGTCTCTGTATACAATGCCTCCCGGCCTGTTGCACCTACTGTGTTAATGCTCTCACCCCCAAACAGAAAATATCAGTTCATGATACTAATAATGTTGCGATTATGCTGCAAAAGGACATTGACAGCATGATGCAGATCGATGAGGGTATCTTTGAATACGGATTATGTACGCACCAGTTCATAGTGATGTTTCCTACCCTTGCAACATGTATCAGTTTTATTGGTAGTAACATAAAATTGTTAGCTTCTGCTAAAAGACGGGTCTGTTAGAATAAAAATGTCTTAGTTGTGTTGCTTATGTTTTATACATCTTAAGTTACCACTCGCTGCACCATTTTATGTTTGGCCGCCATTTTGAGCCATGATCGAAACTAATTTCCCTCTGTCCCTGCTGAAACAGCTTTGATAGTTTTGGTTTCTTTAAGATTGAGACTTGCCGTACTAATAAATACACTTTCCTTATTAGCGCATACCTTTCCCACTAGGTAGAGGTTTGCTCCCACTAGTCTAGCGATGGGCGCTGGCAGAATGACCTTGGCATAGATAAAATGTGTACCCAGTCTCAGGATATAAACGTATCCTTCTGTACCTCCTTTGAGTAGCTGCCTCCATCTGGAAATTTGCAGTTTGGGCGTGCCTTCATTGGTTCTGAATTGTACATAATGTATCATTGTGTTTTCTAATGTCAGTCCCTCTGCAGCAATCCACAGAGACTGGGCAGACTGGGCTCCACTTGAGTGTACCTGAATGAATATACTTGATTTGTATTCTCTACTGTCTGACCGACTCTTCGTTTGTATGAAAGGCTGAGAGGTGGTCGCGAGTGACCCGGGTGGCACTAATCAGGTCAACTCCTTCATTCCCAGGTTCAAGACTGATTTGCATATGGCTGGGTCCAAACTGGGGTGGTGTGGTGAGCTAAAGAATGATGGATTTAACCCAGATCCATGTGACTGGGGATGAATGTTTGCATTGTCCAGCATTCGGTCCATCAATTGTTTTTTTTGCATAAAGTAAAACAGGTACATTCAAATTACATTAAGAGCCAAGTGTTAGCTGAACACTGCATGGAAAGCTTAAAATATCTCACAACTTAGCCATTTCTCATTGTTTAAGTAGCAGCCTGTCTATTTATGAAAACGAGTCTAAACTTCAATATTCTGGATACAATCAGCAGCCGCTGTTGGCTGAACACTCAAATGTAGCTTCAAAAAACTCTGTTCCTAACATGCACAGTGTTGCCATCTAGCATATCATTTCAGATATTGCAGTGTTGTCATCAATGATGTCATAAAACATGACCTGCTGACTCTGCAGCCAGCACCCATTGTGGGAGCCGGCAGGAGTCGGACATGTTTTTTTTTTGTGGTGGCCCTGGTGTCCATCCGGGTTACCCATATCTTTAAAACAAGTTGAGGGATGCGGGGGCTCCTGGTTCGCTCGACCCCTGCTGTCTCCTCAGCCAGCATCCAGGAGACAGCAACAAGTATGCTCCTACCCTGCTGAGCAGATTTTCTCTCTGCTGCTGCAGCGGGAGAAAACATTATTCCCTGCCCGCGCTTGGGGGCAGAGAACTAAAGAAAATGTTTGCTCCCACCCGGCGGTAGCTTTACTGCCCGCATAGGAGGTGGGAGCCTTAATTACAGCCCAAAGGGATGGAGTCCCCAGGGCTGTATGGATCAAGGAGGGGGGTTTCCCTCCACCAGGTCTAAGGGAGCAGACAATCCCTGCCCTATATGTTTTTTCCCACCTTTTTGAGGGACCGGGGATTGAGTCCCCGAGTTCTAAAATGGCTATCGCCACATTTTCGTTGATATAGTGGCAAACAATCAGATTATATCTTTTGATCAATTGGATCTACGGATCCTCTTCAGTGTGGTATATACATACATTTTGAACCTTCTTTTCTCATAAGCGAATGAACTGATTTACACGAAAACACATAAATCACTCTATCCGGACCAAGATCTCTTGCCTTGCTATGCACAGTCTTGTCATCAATTATCTCATTTCAGATGCTGCAATCATGGTATCAATGATGTCATAGATCAAGTTATGAGTTATAAGTGGCCTAGTTTGGGTTGCCAGCTCCGGGGGCAACATTTTAAAAGAAAGTTTTGCGCCCCAAACCCGTGAACCGTTAACACAGGAAGTGGTAACGCTCCATGAGTTAGGGGGCGCAAAACTTTCTTTTAGAATTTTGCGCCTCTAAGAGATGCCCCTTCCTAACAGCGAGATTTGTACACGCTATTTTGTGTCACTGACCCGCAAAATAGCTTTGTACATGCCAGAACCCTTTTTTGCAATCGCAAATGGGCCGACTGCCTGTTTGCGACCACAAAAAACGGTTGTACATCTGGCCCTTAAAGACATATTTTTTTAAATAACACTATCATGTCTCTGAATCTTTCTTTTAACATTTTTCAGCCTACAAAATGCAATCATCAGAACAACCACAAGAGAGTCTTGAACTCCATCTGAAAAGCATAGAGCTCGGGTTTTGTCTCTTTGCAGTGAATTTTTATGTTTTTTAAAGTGTAAAGTAGGATGTCCATCGCTGTGTTCAGTGGGGGTGGACACCCAACCCCATGCCGCGCACACCGATGGACATCTTACTGTGCATTACAAATAAACATAATAATTCACTAAAAAAACCTAGGTTAAAGTGATGGTATAGTTAGAAATTCTTACTTTACCATGAAAATGTAAGAAATTCACTAGGAAAAAAAGGTTAATGGGAAGTTATATTTAGGTGAACATGTCAGTTAAAGCATACTGTGATTAAACTAGCAAAACCACTAAAATGTACCAGTTATGGTTATCTCGATTAACTATAACTCATTCCCTAAAGTAACTGTAACTTGCGCCCTGGCCATACACTCCTTTTACCCATGCATATAAAATCACTCATTACAAATTCATTGTCTACATTTATAACATCCCCAATCATATCTGCAATGGCATTGTTGTTGAAAATACTGTGCATAGAGGGAAAGCGAGTTATAGTTGTATAAGGGCACAATTTATAGTTTCTTTAAATTACTATTATTGGTAAATTTTAGTGGTTTTGTTAGTTTCAAATGGTTTCATTGTGTTTTGAGGTTTCATTGTCTTCCTTTCTAAAGGAAATGTCCTATGTTTTGCCAGCTTGATTCAATGATGATGGATGCCAGAAACCGGTCCCCAGAAGCTTGTTTCCTTTCCAGTAAAGAATTGGCTTGGTAGTTTGGTCTGCCCTGTTCCCATGATGCACTGGGCCAGGGTCAGACTAATTTGCATGTAGCCAGGTTCTGAGCTGGGATGGTGCAGTGAGCTAAAAAACGGTGATGGATCAAGCCCTGATCTTTTGACTGGGTAGGAGTGTTCTGCTTAATTCAGATACTCTGTCCATCACCACCCCCTTTATGAATCGTTTTGGCCACCACAAGTGTGGAAGGGTATGCTCAGATGTGAGTCCCTTGCTCACTGCACCATCAGGATTCAAGCAAGCCGGGCCGAAGACGGCTGTAATGCCAGAAACCGGTCCCCGGAAGCTTGTTTCCTTTCCAGTAAAGAATTGGCTTGGTAGTTTGGTCTGCCCTGTTCCCATGATGCACTGGGCCAGGGTCAGACTAATTTGCATGTAGCCAGGTTCTGAGCTGGGATGGTGCAGTGAGCTAAAAAACGGTGATGGATCAAGCCCTGATCTTTTGACTGGGTAGGAGTGTTCTGCTTAATTCAGATACTCTGTCCATCACCACCCCCTTTATGAATCGTTTTGGCCACCACAAGTGTGGAAGGGTATGCTCAGATGTGAGTCCCTTGCTCACTGCACCATCAGGATTCAAGCAAGCCGGGCCGAAGACGGCTGTAATGCCAGAAACCGGTCCCCGGAAGCTTGTTTCCTTTCCAGTAAAGAATTGGCTTGGTAGTTTGGTCTGCCCTGTTCCCATGATGCACTGGGCCAGGGTCAGACTAATTTGCATGTAGCCAGGTTCTGAGCTGGGATGGTGCAGTGAGCTAAAAAACGGTGATGGATCAAGCCCTGATCTTTTGACTGGGTAGGAGTGTTCTGCTTAATTCAGATACTCTGTCCATCACCACCCCCTTTATGAATCGTTTTGGCCACCACAAGTGTGGAAGGGTATGCTCAGATGTGAGTCCCTTGCTCACTGCACCATCAGGATTCAAGCAAGCCGGGCCGAAGACGGCTGTAATGCCAGAAACCGGTCCCCGGAAGCTTGTTTCCTTTCCAGTAAAGAATTGGCTTGGTAGTTTGGTCTGCCCTGTTCCCATGATGCACTGGGCCAGGGTCAGACTAATTTGCATGTAGCCAGGTTCTGAGCTGGGATGGTGCAGTGAGCTAAAAAACGGTGATGGATCAAGCCCTGATCTTTTGACTGGGTAGGAGTGTTCTGCTTAATTCAGATACTCTGTCCATCACCACCCCCTTTATGAATCGTTTTGGCCACCACAAGTGTGGAAGGGTATGCTCAGATGTGAGTCCCTTGCTCACTGCACCATCAGGATTCAAGCAAGCCGGGCCGAAGACGGCTGTAATGCCAGAAACCGGTCCCCGGAAGCTTGTTTCCTTTCCAGTAAAGAATTGGCTTGGTAGTTTGGTCTGCCCTGTTCCCATGATGCACTGGGCCAGGGTCAGACTAATTTGCATGTAGCCAGGTTCTGAGCTGGGATGGTGCAGTGAGCTAAAAAACGGTGATGGATCAAGCCCTGATCTTTTGACTGGGTAGGAGTGTTCTGCTTAATTCAGATACTCTGTCCATCACCACCCCCTTTATGAATCGTTTTGGCCACCACAAGTGTGGAAGGGTATGCTCAGATGTGAGTCCCTTGCTCACTGCACCATCAGGATTCAAGCAAGCCGGGCCGAAGACGGCTGTAATGCCAGAAACCGGTCCCCGGAAGCTTGTTTCCTTTCCAGTAAAGAATTGGCTTGGTAGTTTGGTCTGCCCTGTTCCCATGATGCACTGGGCCAGGGTCAGACTAATTTGCATGTAGCCAGGTTCTGAGCTGGGATGGTGCAGTGAGCTAAAAAACGGTGATGGATCAAGCCCTGATCTTTTGACTGGGTAGGAGTGTTCTGCTTAATTCAGATACTCTGTCCATCACCACCCCCTTTATGAATCGTTTTGGCCACCACAAGTGTGGAAGGGTATGCTCAGATGTGAGTCCCTTGCTCACTGCACCATCAGGATTCAAGCAAGCCGGGCCGAAGACGGCTGTAATGCCAGAAACCGGTCCCCGGAAGCTTGTTTCCTTTCCAGTAAAGAATTGGCTTGGTAGTTTGGTCTGCCCTGTTCCCATGATGCACTGGGCCAGGGTCAGACTAATTTGCATGTAGCCAGGTTCTGAGCTGGGATGGTGCAGTGAGCTAAAAAACGGTGATGGATCAAGCCCTGATCTTTTGACTGGGTAGGAGTGTTCTGCTTAATTCAGATACTCTGTCCATCACCACCCCCTTTATGAATCGTTTTGGCCACCACAAGTGTGGAAGGGTATGCTCAGATGTGAGTCCCTTGCTCACTGCACCATCAGGATTCAAGCAAGCCGGGCCGAAGACGGCTGTAATGCCAGAAACCGGTCCCCGGAAGCTTGTTTCCTTTCCAGTAAAGAATTGGCTTGGTAGTTTGGTCTGCCCTGTTCCCATGATGCACTGGGCCAGGGTCAGACTAATTTGCATGTAGCCAGGTTCTGAGCTGGGATGGTGCAGTGAGCTAAAAAACGGTGATGGATCAAGCCCTGATCTTTTGACTGGGTAGGAGTGTTCTGCTTAATTCAGATACTCTGTCCATCACCACCCCCTTTATGAATCGTTTTGGCCACCACAAGTGTGGAAGGGTATGCTCAGATGTGAGTCCCTTGCTCACTGCACCATCAGGATTCAAGCAAGCCGGGCCGAAGACGGCTGTAATGCCAGAAACCGGTCCCCGGAAGCTTGTTTCCTTTCCAGTAAAGAATTGGCTTGGTAGTTTGGTCTGCCCTGTTCCCATGATGCACTGGGCCAGGGTCAGACTAATTTGCATGTAGCCAGGTTCTGAGCTGGGATGGTGCAGTGAGCTAAAAAACGGTGATGGATCAAGCCCTGATCTTTTGACTGGGTAGGAGTGTTCTGCTTAATTCAGATACTCTGTCTATCACCACCCCCTTTATGAATCGTTTTGGCCACCACAAGTGTGGAAGGGTATGCTCAGATGTGAGTCCCTTGCTCACTGCACCATCAGGATTCAAGCAAGCCGGGCCGAAGACGGCTGTAATGCCAGAAACCGGTCCCCGGAAGCTTGTTTCCTTTCCAGTAAAGAATTGGCTTGGTAGTTTGGTCTGCCCTGTTCCCATGATGCACTGGGCCAGGGTCAGACTAATTTGCATGTAGCCAGGTTCTGAGCTGGGATGGTGCAGTGAGCTAAAAAACGGTGATGGATCAAGCCCTGATCTTTTGACTGGGTAGGAGTGTTCTGCTTAATTCAGATACTCTGTCCATCACTACCCCCTTTATGAATCGTTTTGGCCACCACAAGTGTGGAAGGGTATGCTCAGATGTGAGTCCCTTGCTCACTGCACCATCAGGATTCAAGCAAGCCGGGCCGAAGACGGCTGTAATGCCAGAAACCGGTCCCCGGAAGCTTGTTTCCTTTCCAGTAAAGAATTGGCTTGGTAGTTTGGTCTGCCCTGTTCCCATGATGCACTGGGCCAGGGTCAGACTAATTTGCATGTAGCCAGGTTCTGAGCTGGGATGGTGCAGTGAGCTAAAAAACGGTGATGGATCAAGCCCTGATCTTTTGACTGGGTAGGAGTGTTCTGCTTAATTCAGATACTCTGTCCATCACCACCCCCTTTATGAATCGTTTTGGCCACCACAAGTGTGGAAGGGTATGCTCAGATGTGAGTCCCTTGCTCACTGCACCATCAGGATTCAAGCAAGCCGGGCCGAAGACGGCTGTAATGCCAGAAACCGGTCCCCGGAAGCTTGTTTCCTTTCCAGTAAAGAATTGGCTTGGTAGTTTGGTCTGCCCTGTTCCCATGATGCACTGGGCCAGGGTCAGACTAATTTGCATGTAGCCAGGTTCTGAGCTGGGATGGTGCAGTGAGCTAAAAAACGGTGATGGATCAAGCCCTGATCTTTTGACTGGGTAGGAGTGTTCTGCTTAATTCAGATACTCTGTCCATCACCACCCCCTTTATGAATGGATTCAGGACTGCCACACTTTTGTCATAATTAAAACTGTTGGTGCTCTAATTGTTCTTTATAGCACTCTGGGAGACTGCACGGGGAATCAACTGAGAGGATGCTGTTGTTGTTGGGAGTACATCTTTTACTCAGGATATCACACTATATTCTCACATGTCTGAGGAAGATAGTGTCAATTTACAGAAAATAAGCTCTCCTTTTAGCTTCTGGAGCACATGAGAAAACAGTTTTCTCTCAAACATGGTTCATGAAATCCCAGCAGAGAGTCAGCACTTTTCACAGAGTAAAACCACCCAGAATGTACAGTTCCTAAAATTAGTATGTTACCACCAACAAATTATTTATACTGCAACTAAAATCTGTTATCACCCTTTGTATGAGCTCCATTTTGAGTCCTTCAAAACCTGCTATCCACTTCTAGGAATTTCAATGGGACTATTCCCCAGATTCCTGTAACGTCTAACACAACATGTTGTACATGTTGTGGCCAGCCAATAAAGGGAGGATTCCTTTTGCTCCCACATGCCCTTTGGGGTCTGGGTAAACCTAGCCTGCCTCTTTACATATTTTTAATTCATTTTCAAGACACGGGTCCCTGAGTGTTGTAATAGCAGGCAAAACATATGGTTCAGGATTGACTAGTCCACTTTAAATTGGTCAATCAGAGCACAGCTGGACACCAACTGTACAGATATCTATAACTTTTGATCCTTCATTTCTAAAAAACGAATTAACAGATGTACACCAAATCACAAAAAAGACACGTTCTGGACCAAGATCTAGGTTTCTGCCAAATTCGGTATAATTCAGTATGGCAGTTTTTGCGGCATTGTGCCCTGATAAAGTCTATGGACATTCTGCTAATTTATTACCTGTATTTGCAAACCTGACCTCTAACTACTTTTCTCCTTTAGACAACGTAGACTGACTGAACCCTCAGGTACTGGGTGCACTTGAAGTCAATGAACACATTTTAAAATGTGCATCCTCTCAGGCTGAGAAATGTGGGGAGGATATTTTATCATCTCTCCCCATTTTAAGGTTGGGCAGTGTTAATTTTCCTGACACCCAAGCGAATAGAACTCCATCCGCGAATGCAGACTCGCAAGGTATGTTACTGTCTGTACAAGCGTGTGATCAGGATAATTTAATCTCCCCTAATAGGCAGGAGATAGTCAGCTCAAATCAGCCTGATCCTCCACACACTCCTTTAGTGCAATGCAACACATCACTGCCCTGTAGGCTGGACCTCACTGTACCATCAACCATTATGGCTGGCTCCCGTCGTACAAAGAGTAGGCATGGTAGCCAAAACAACACTCTAATTTATGGCAGCCTTTTCTTAATATTGCCCATCTGCGGACCAAACTGGAGTCAAAAGAATAGGTTGACTTTATTGGGAAATATATCATTGTCTGCTTACAGGAATCCTGGATGCAAGACATTGCACACATAAATTGCTTTTTTTCCCTCCATACGCCAGCTAAAGCTTCCCGAGGTAGCCACGATAAAGGGGGTCTATTAACGTTGGTATCCACGACATTGAATGGGAGACTAGGAAAAGCATTGCTAGATTAACCCCATTTCCGGATAATTAATATTTTGCCGAGAAACAAATTGACTCTGGTTCTTGTAAAATGTTATCATAAACATTTTAATAATACTAACACTAGAGTCGCACAAGATCTGAAAACTGCACTATAAAAACATATTGAGGAGATAAATATGGATTTTGTGGTGTTGTGGGTAGGTGATTTTCATTGTAAATCATGTCCCCTTTCGAAACAATCAGCATGTCGCCTAGTAGCCGGTGATAATGATGATAGTTGTCTTTTTTATCATAACCCTTGGAGGGATGTTTTTAACTCACTATTTTCAAAATGTTCTCTTATCTTAACCAGTGATCTAATTGAAGTGGTAGGTCACGATTCAGTATCCTATGTTTGGAAAGGCAAAGGTACCTTAATTCATTTTATTGCTGTGTCCAACTATTTTGATACACAATCTGTGACTTTTAGCATACATAAAAACTGCTTTAGCGATCACTATCCTTCAACCTTGGAATTTAAGAGCCAATTGGATGATTCAATCACCCCCGCAAGTTTGCCTCCATTAACTTATGATGAAAACAAGGGGTTACTGTGGAAGTGGTGTACTGTAGATCCTGATTTGGCTCTAAATCTGATCATAAAAACCAATTTAAATCAAGTTTTAACTTGCCTGGAAGATAGTATAAATGCTAAAGCTATGATAACATCATTTGAGGCTATACCGGAGATAATAAAGGTAGCACTGACTAAGAAACAAAGAGAAGGACCACGGGGAAATAAAAGATGGTTTGATAGGCATTGCACATGCCTACACAATAATTTAAGTAAGACCTTAAAAGTCAGACCCCGAAATGTACTTGAGGTAAAAAAGTCGCAACTTGAATATAGGCAGGCACTAGAAAAATGTATGCGAGAAATTAGGCAAGATGCCTGGGAGCAACTCAATGTAGCATGCCGGAGTAGGACTCTAAACTTTTCTGGCTAACTGTAAACCAGGACTATTTTAATGACAACAGCAACAGAAGAATTGATGCCACAATCATGCCTGACACTTGGGTAAAACATTTCTCTGGCCTCTATAAAATTGGTAGTGACCCACACATTAGCACTCATCTCCAATATGGGGCATCAACCCTTGCACCACCGTCAATAGATGAAGTGGAAAGGGCCTTATCTCAAACCGTGAAGAACAAGGCCTTGGGCCCTGACGGTACCCTGTGGACCTGTCCATGGCCAAAACTCCACTGTGGCTTTCACTGTTAACAAACATTTTCATATTTTTATTGTCAACACAAAAGTAAAATATAAAGCCAATTTGTACAAACTAAATCATAATCACAAACGCAATTATAATAATCAAATCTTCTACATTACGTATAAGTTCAAGAGAAAAAGCATTCAGTTATATAGTAGCATACATTTTCCTTGTACCAAATGGCAGAGTAAATAAGCATCTCATTTATACATACATTTCAGATACTATAATTTGTCTTTTAAAACAATGATCCCCATATTAAATTAAATGTACGCATGGGTTGAACACCCTTCAACTTAGCCAGTGCTTCCTCCATATCATATTTGCCGGACTAGTTCCCACCAGTCCATTACTGTGGGAACTTTTGACGATATCCAGACCTGTGCTATTGTCAATATTGCACAAACAAGCAAAATAGTTAACAGATCTTCATTATCAGATCTTGTGTCCCTTCCCCCCATCAATATTTCCATCACTGTTAGTGGTGTTTCGATCCCCAATTTTTGCAGCAAAATTTGTTACACCTTCTGCCAAACTGGGGAGAGTTTTGGGCATGTGACAAACATATGTTGTATGTCTTCCGCATATAATTCACACCTGGGGCATTTTGTCCTATTGTTATCCTGATGAACATTTTGCTATTAGCTCCGGCATGTAATACAATAAACAGATTGTGCGAAACTGTTACATTAGCAGATTGGAGGTATGTACTACCCTAGCCATTTTGCCACATGCATGTGATATATTTTTAGCTGATACTGGCATGCCCATAACTCTAGTCCACCGAGCAGCTATTCTTGGAGTATCCTCCAATCTGGGACCACATAAGCTTTTATATGCTCTACTAATCAAATATTTATCATTAGAGTCATATAGACAGTCCCATATGTCTGAGTGAGATACATTCATCAGTCTTAAATGCTTAACAAAATAATTGCGAATCTGTACATATTTAAACTGCATATTATCTGTCAGCTTATACACAATCTGCATTTTACCAAAATTCATAAAGCCACCATGATCGTATAGGTCCCCCAGACGTGTTACCCCATAATTAATACAGCGTTTACCCACCGGATCATGAAATATGCTTGGCAACCCTGGATTGCACCAAAGGGGGAAATTACTGTTCATAAGCGTCAAGTCATACTTGAGAGAAATAGCACGCCATATAGTTATGCAATCTCGAATGGTCTTAAATTGAACCCTTTTGTAATAATTCGGGTCATTAGTTCTAAACAAAAACAAATTGCTCTCTGCTGCCAACATAAATTTATTATAATATGTACTCTTCTCGGGATGAATACAACTACGGAGGTGACCAAAAAAACCAAACCAAAAATAGATTCTAAAATCCGGGAAATCCATAACTAAAGGGGAGTTTTAACAGATCCAGGGCTTTTCTCGCTTTTTTATAGCCCCATATAAAACTGCCAAAAATCCCATCTAATCGTTTAAAAAAAGACAGAGTCAATCACAGTGGAACAGATCTAAAAAGATACAAACATTTTGGCAAAATCTTCATTTTTACAATATTTATGAGCCCTAGGATGCCAATAGGTAAACTATGTCAGCTCTTAAGTAATTTAGCCGTCGCTTTCAGCAAACTTTCGTAATTTAGAGGGGTTATTCTTTCACTCTGTGCCAACATCTTGACTCCCAAATATGTGGCACTCAAGCAAACCCCCTGTATCAGGAGCACTGATTTATAATACAGTAGAATCTGAGTTTTATTGACATTCAGTTTATACCCAGATATCATACCGAACTCTGGCGCTTCGTCTGTGATCACTTGCATAGCCCCCCAGGATCCGATGAGAACACCGCTATGTCATCAGCGTATGCTATGACTTTAAGGGACTTGTCCCCAAGCAAAAAGGGACAAATTAACTGCTGGTTTTGAAGGGTCAAAACAAAAGACTCTATATTTAGAGCAAATATAAGTAGTGATAAGGGACACCCCTGCCGGGTGCCCCGGAGAATTGGAAATGCAATTGATTGCCATTATTTTGGCACTAGGTTTGTCATATAAAGCTTTTATCCATGTAAGATATTGCCCTTTAATGCCAAAAGCACCAAGTGTGGCCCACAAAAAGTCCCACTCCACTCGGTCAAATGCTTTCCCAGCATCTAGCAATATCATACCGAGTGGGGTCGACTGTGTTTTTGCTACATCAAAAGCAGAGACAGCCATACTTACATGTGCAGTCGTGTCTCTCCCTTGGATGAAGCCATGCTGGTAAGGCGACACCGAGCTAGGAAGCACAGGAGATAATCGATTCGCCAGAATCTTTGTAAAAATGTTTGCGTCGGCATTGATGAGTGACATCGCCGATACGACCCGCACTCATCTGCTGGTTTGCTTTTTTTTAGAAAGAAAATAATTTGCGTATTTTCCATGAATCAGGAGCCCTGCCCTCTTTCCCAATAGATCTTATATCCTGACTAAATGGTATCAATAGTTCCTCCATAAACCATTTATAAAATTCCAAAGGAATGGTGTCATCTCCCGCTGCCTTACCCGATGGTAGGGAGGTAATTACTAGTTTTATTTCTTCAATTGTTATATCTCTGGCTAAAGAATTAGATGTTTCATTCTCCATTCTTAACAAGGGATTATCTTGAATGTAATTAAATATTTCCTCTTGCTTCGGCTGATTTTCCGGAGCATATAGCACTTGATAGTAGGCCACAAATTGTTCCAGTATCTGATTTGGGCGTTCGTATAGTTTATTGTTAATCCCCTTAATCTTCTTTATAGTTGTCTTAGCCCTGTTATCTGCTACTCTGAATGCTAACATTTTGCCTATCTTTTCCCCAGACTCATACTGCGAGAGACGATACTTGTTTAGTTTCACTATACTCCTCTCTCTAAATGTGTTTTTCAACGCCAATCTTAAATCCACTAGATTGTACCCCAGCTCATCTGTATTTTGAAGACCCTTGGTGACTGCCACAATGTGCTCATTTTCCATCTTCCGTATAGCTAGTATAGTTGCTTCCATTTTCGTTTTCCGCTCTTTATTTTGTCTCAAAGTAAATTGCTGAGTAAATCCTCTTATTATTGCTTTAAATGTATCCCATACTACCTTGGGGGAGGCTGTCCCTATACTGATTTGAAAGAACTCCTTAAGGTGTGTCCTAGTCAGAATCACAAATTCCTCCTCTGTCAATAGATATCTGGGAAAGAAGAAGGATCGAGTACTTTTATGCTCAAAGGAGATCTTGAATGTAAGAAGAACAGGATTGTGGTCTGACGTTACCCTCGGACATATTTCCATACTACTTGACCATAAGATACCGTCTGATGCCCAAGCCATATCAATTCTTGAATATAGCTTATGAGGGGCAGAGTAATACGTATAGCCTGCCTTATTAGGATAAAGAGTCCTCCAGACATCCTTAACTCCCTGCAAGCACCCTAGCTCCCATATAGCTTCCCGTGTTTTCCGGATCCTTTGAAAAGCCCCCCTCCTTGTAGTGTCTATTCCGTAGTCCATTATACAGTTAAAATCCCCCATCACCAACCGCTCCCTCTCCCAATTTAATAGTTCCAGAGTCACTGCCTCTATTATAGTAAGATCGTCTATGTTAGGACCGTATAGTGAACAGAAAACAAACATACATTTTACCGGCTATTTTTACTTGACCGATAGCCCATCTACCCCCACTGTCGGACAGCGTCCTACAAATTTCTACTTCAAATCGTTTGCTCTTCAAAATAGCTATACCCTGAATAGACACAGTTAGTGCCAGGCTAACTATCACTTCAAAACCAAAATGTCCCAAAAAGCCTCTATCTTTATACGAAAGGTGTGTTTCTGACAACATAACAATATGAGGGTTGTACATTCTTAGTTATTCTGCTACTAACTGCCTCTTGATCTTGCTATTGAGACCATCCACATTCCAAGCTAAGCAATTTATCATTGCCATCCCAGTATTAATTCTTCCCTGCCTTTTCTTTTATCTACCTCCATCAGCTTTTGTTTACTTTGCTGATTACTTTCCCTCTTACATATATGTTTGCTTTTTTCCTTTATCCCTACAATTGTGTTGACTTTTTCACACCCCCCTCCATCACCCACACCCCTGAACCCCCAACCCCCATTCCGCAATCTAAAGGAGGAATCATCCCCTTCTTACTGCTGTGGGTGATGTGGCAGCAAACTGGAAAACTGCAACCCCCATGGCCGCCAAGTGATATCGACCTCCTGATTCACTTAGCTGGAAAGGATAGCTCACACAGAAAAATCCCCTATATATAGTTACGTATTCCTTAAACAAAATAATAAAAAAGACACCCTTTTAGTACTAAACGAGTGTTTAAGCTAAGGTCACTGGCAAAAAAGTCGACCCATTTTCTTTTAGCCAGTTTGGAGCCTTATTATTTAAAGCCTTGATATTAAAGCTACTGATTCCTTCTCAGTTATAAACAGTCCCCTCATTCTGCCATTTTAATAATACCTCCTTCGCCTCAAGTTCAGACGTAAAAGATAGCGTTTGACAGCTCCGCTTGATCTTCAGGCGGGCTGACTACTGTAAGAAAGCTTGTGCCTCTATAGCTTTTAAGCGGTCGATTACCTGTCTCATCCGCCATCGCCAGTCCATAGTTGCCTTACAGAAATCAGAGCGAAAGAAGATCGAATAAGACCCAACTGCAATCGGTGTTCGGGGGCTCACTTTTGAAAAAACTGCTTATCTCAGCAATTAGATCCCTAAATATATCAGAAACGGTCTTGAATAGCGGTCATCCTTTCGGCGTTGCACCAGTGGGAGTCTATGAGCCCTCTAGATCTGGCAATCCCACTCCCAGTCCTTCAAGTCCGGGAAGGTTTTCTGCATCACTTGCACGATGGATGTTCTAAAATCTGAGCCCTCTTGCCCTTCAGGAATACCAAATCATTTTAGATTTTGCCTCCTTTGCCTATTTTCTAACTCTTCGAGTTTGAGTTTCAAGCTTGCTATATGATCGTCATGTTGCTGTGTTAAGTTCGTCATTTTACAAAAACAACAGTTGATGGACAGAATGCAGAACAATGTCATATATTCACCCCAGTACAGAGATCTGGGCCTAAATCCATTGTTTTTTTGCACTCCACACCACCCCAGTTCAGCATTGGCCATATGCAAATCAGCCTTGACCCTGTGCCTCTTGGGAACAGTCCAGCCCGAACTGCCAAGCTATGTCTTCCCTGGACCGGAATCAAGCATCCTAGGTCCGGTTTCTGGCTATCAGCTGTCATCTGCCAGGATAGCTTGACTCCAGAGGTGTGGAGAGCACGGGACTCACGTCTGAGCATACCCGTCCTACTCGGGGTGACAAATGCAAAAACAACAGTTGATGGACAGAATGCAGAACAATGTCATACATTCACCCCAGTACAGAGATCTGGGCCTAAATCCATTTTTTTTTGCACTCCACACCACCCCAGTTCAGACATGGCCATATGCAAATCCGCCTTGACCCTGTGCCTCATGGGAACAGTTCAGCCCGAACTACCAAGCCATGTCTTCCCTGGACCGGAATCAAGCATCCTAGTACCAGTTTCTGGCTATCAGCAGTCATCAGCCAGGATAGCTTGACTCCAGTGGTGTGGAGAGCACGGGACTCACGTCTGAGCATACCCGTCCCACCCGGGGTGACAAATGCAAAAACAACAGTTGATGGACAGAACTGGGTTGGGTTGGTGAGCAAAAAAATGATGGATTTAGGCCCAGATCTCTGTACTGGGGTGAATGTGTGACATTGTTCTGCATTCTGTCCATCAACTGTTGTTTTTGCATTTGTCACCCTGAGTGGGATGGGTATGCTCAGACGTGAGTCCCGTGCTCTCCACACCACTGGAGTCAAGCTATCCAGGCTGATGACGGCTGATAGATAGAAACTGGTCCTAGGATGCTTGATTCTGGTCCAGGGAAGACATGGCTTGGCAGTTCGGGCTGGACTGTTCCCATGAGGCACAGGGTCAAGGCTGATTTGCACATGGCCATGTCTGAACTGGGTTTGTTTGGTGAGCAAAAAAACTATTTATTTAGGCCCAGATCTCTGTACTGGGGTGAATGTATGACATTGTTCTGCATTCTGTCCATCAACTGTTGTTTCTGCATTTGTAACCCCGAGTGGGACGGGTATGCTCAGATGTGAGTCCCGTGCTCTCCACACCACTGGAGTCAAGCTATCCTGGCTGATGACGGCTGATAGCCAGAAACTGGTCCTAGGATGCTCGATTCCGATTCAGGGAAGACATGGCCTGACAGTTCGGGCTGGACTGTTCCCAAGAGGCACAGGGTCAAGGCTGATTTGCATATGGCCATGTCTGAACTGGGCTGGTGTGGTGAGCAAAAAAACGATGGATTTAGGCCCAGATCTCTGTACTGGGGTGACTGTATGACATTGTTCTGCATTCTGTCCCTCAACTGTTGTTTTGGCTTTTTTCACCCCGAGTGGGACGGGTATGCTCAGACGTGAGTCCCGTGCTCTCCGCACCACTGGAGATAAGCTATCCTGGCTGATGACGGCTGATAGCCAGAAACCGGTCCTAGGATGCTTGATTCCGGTCCAGGGAAGACATGGCTTGGCAGTTCGGGCTGGACTGTTCCCATGAGCCACAGGGTCAAGGCTGATTTACATATGGCCATGTCTGAACTGGGTTGGTGTGGTGAGCAAAAAATCGATGGATTTAGGCCCAGATCTCTGTACTGGGGTGAATGTATGACATTGTTCTGCATTCTGTCCATCAACTGTTGTTTTTGCAAGTTCGTCATTTTAACCGTAGCCTCCTCAGTAGGGTCCACTCTCTGCTGTAGCTCTGTTTTCTCGCCGGTCATTTCCCCAACTTTCCCTGTTACTTCCTTCAAGGATAGTTGGATACTAAGATTATCTGCCCTGATCTGACCAAAAAGCTCTCTTGTCTCTTCCCTCTGTTCTTTTAAAGCTTGTAATATCAGGGAGAGTATTGGAGTATCATTTTCTTCAGAAGATCTTTTTTGCAAGTCTTCCCCCGGACTTGACAAGTAGGGCTGTTGAAATGAGCCACGTGAACCAGATGCCGTAGGTGATTCCTTTTGACCTGAATCACAGTCTCCCTCAGGTGTTGTGCAGGGCTCTAAGTCCAGGTCAATTTCTGAGCAACTTTCCCCTCGTACTATCTCCACAGTCTCAGCAACACTGATGACACTTGTAGCTTTATCTGCCAGCCCTACGTCAGATAGCCTTGACATAACAGTTTTTATCCCTCCCTTTGATTTAACCCATCCCTGCATAGGACTGTTAGCAGGCAATCCCTTAGTTTGTATCTTTTCTTGCTGGCAGACCCTACACTAGATAAACTCTGGCTCCTGTGTGTATCTTTCAAAATGTTTACTTTCAGGCTCTTCCTCTTTTTTTTAATGATAATACCTGGGAGGCCGTTTGCTCTTCCCTTCTATTTGTCTGGAGTTGTAGCTCTGCATCAGCGTCATCAGAGACCTGATTTTCTTGGTCTTCCTCTCCTCTAGTTGCACCAGAGGGATTTCCCGAACAGTTGGATACTATGGCAGCTGCAGCCACTGTGGCGGTTGCAACCTTAGCAATAGCAGTAGTAAAGACTGCCCCATCTAAACCCACAGCTAAGACGGGGTGCTCCATAGCTGTATGCTCCACAGATAACGTATAACAATCGGCTGCCTCACCAGACTACTTCTCACTCTCATCACCCTGCTAGTAGATTTCAGTAGTATGCCCATTTAACACAACATCTGAGGGTAAAATTACTTTCTGTCGCTCTGCAGGCTTGGTTCTTGTTATTAATTCCCCTTAGTACTCTCCATGTGTCCACAGTATCCAAGATCTCGGCCCCCCTCTAGTTCGGCTTCAGTCACAGCAGAAATTATCAGTTCTGAGCCTCCTATAGCCTTCTGATGTACCGCTTCTTGATTGAACCCCTCATAAGTGTTATCGTTGTTTGCTTGCTCCAAACTAATTGAGTTGGTGTTTATTTCAACTAATTTAGTACTAGTGTAGAATCAGCGTCAATTTCTGCTTCTAATAACTCAACTGACTTTTTGAAGTGCAGGTATCACAAGACCGGCTTTCCTAGATTCGCTGCCTGTTTCATGTTCTCTCCCCCAGCGGCATCAGCCTTCCCTGCTTTTGCACCCCCTGGCGTCTCCACACTCACCGGCAGGCAACTCGTAGCACAAGTCCCTCTAGCTGGATTCTTCTGCAGGGCCATCTCAGACAGCAGAGGGGGTACCCGGACCCGCAAAACTGACCCTGTGTCAGTGCAGTTCAAAACACGCCGGGCTGCAAGTCTCGCTGCCTCGCAAGTAAGCAGCAGGCGAGATGTACTCCTGAGTCCGATCGTTACTAGCGTCTACATCCGGCGCTGTAGGCTGCAGGCTATTAGCAAGGCCGCCATCAGGTGAGTCAGCCGAGTTGAGTTTCTCGAGAGATGAGTTCCGGGCTTGCAAGTAGGCTCCGAAGGATCCAAGCATCAGCGCCCTCCCCTCTCACTGCACCTCCTATATTCAGCTTCCCGTTTTGTCTATACTTTTTCTTCTTTTTCTCACTCCGTTAGCCTTAGCGTTAGCGTTCCTCTCCCATTTAGCAAGCTAATAAAAAAAGCACAAGAGTCAAAAACTTCTCAGCAGCCACATCGAGTTACAGGCTTCTCAGAGACGGCGTCAATCTGCCATCTTGCTCCTCCGTTAACAAACATCTTCAAATGCTATGCGGCCCAGGGTCCCCCCAAATCGTGGAAAAACAGTGACCATAGTCCCCATCTTTAAAAAGGGAGACAGGTCCGACCTCAAATGCTACCGGGGAATATCTTTGATCGACAGTACCTGTAAAATATGGGCCTTGTAATATTGGAGAGACTGGAGGACTGGGTGTCGGAAAGTGGGAGCTTCTCTGACATCCAATATAGTTTCAGGAGTGGCCTAGGCACAATTGAACAGTGCCTCAAACTACACCTGGTCATAGATAAACACACCTTAGCCAAGCCTGGAGCTCTATAACTTGGATTCATGGACTTGACATCTGCCTTTGACTGAGTGCAGAGATGAAGGCTCTGGGAGAAAATGCTGACCATGGGCATCGATCCGCCCATCGTGCGCTTTCTGGCAGCCATGCATCAGGAAGTGATAGGGAGAGTATGATATGGGGCAGGTGGTGAACTCACTGCTCTGCTAAGGATGGACCATTGTGTACGTCAGGGATGCGTCCGTGCTCCATTTTTATTTTGTTCATATATAAATGACTTAGAGAGCCAAATCAAAAAAGGGAACGTGGGTGCACCACTGGTAGATCGCAGGTCACTACCAGCATTGCCATACACCGACGACTGCGTATTGATGTCTAGAACCGGGGTGGTGCTGCAGAGGCTTCTAAACAGTTTAACAGTTTCATGAAAGATCTTGGCCGCAAAACAAATGTTGCAAAGTTACACATCATCGTGGTGGGCAAATCCCCTAAGGTTTTAAAAACATGTTATATAATAAATGAAAAATTGTCTTATATGAAGACCTTTTCTTATTTAGGGATTTTGTTCGACCAAAATAGTTCTTGGCAACACTTGGATAAGGCCAAGATTAGAAGCTTTAATAAAAATGTGGAGGCCATCTTCATATTCACTAAGAAATTAGGCTCCAGGCACATCAAAGCGATTATTGATATCTATAAAGCCCGTACATGCGCTGTTACTCTGTACGGCAGTCTGGGGCCCCAGTAATACCAAGGTTTTACAGAGAGCAGAGAACACGTTTATGAAACGACTAATGACAGTACCTAAAAGCACCGCTGCCACCATTTGCCATAGTGAATTGGGTGTAATCCCATTGTCATTTCGTATACAACTAGCTCCTCTACTGCTATGTTATAACATCTGGGCAAAAGAAGAAGTCACCTTGAATGGTGCACTCGTTCCAGACTGTTTAAAATTGGATCATTTTTAAAAAATACCCTGGATTTCTTACATTAGCGAACAGCTTGAAAAACTGGGACTGCCAGATTGCTCTTAAAGTCCTGGCAATATAGCCAAAATATCGAGAGTCAGGCTGAAGAAAGAATTCTTAACCCACCTACACACGGCTACAGATAACCTGGAGAGATGTAAAAAAAGGGTTGTTGACCATTCAGTACTGAGTTGCACACCAGGCACTGCGCTGTACCTCTCCTTTTATTTTAGTCACCATAAAATGTGTTATCTGATAAGATTTAGGACGGGCACTTCCTACTTACTAGTGTCATGCCCATGAGATGCACATTGTGATGCTAATTTGGAACTGTGCCCACGTGACTCAAAGTCAGTTCAGTGCACCTTGCATTTCATGTTTTTTGTAAACTTTATACAGAATCGAGACGTGCCTTTTTGAAACCGCTTTTATAATTTTTAAATATTCGAAAGTGTTGGGCAGCATTACGTTATCTTCAACTGCCAAATGATGAATTCATTTGTTTGATGGTGTATACGTATATCTCCACGGCTGTTGGGCAACGGAACATTGTTGGAAAATGATTACCTTGTTAACTGACTACATCAACATGCCTATGACCTAAGACTTTCTATGTGGAAATATAATATGACATTGCTTAATTTTAGAAAGTGAAGTTAATATCCTTACGGAAATTGCACACAAATGTTTTTCTAGGTTTGGTATTAATCAGATTGTAATGATGTTTTTTTCATGAAATATAGCTCTCAGAGATTGGTTCCACACAAAAGTTTGGCATCTGATTACCTGTAACCAATACTGTTACAGATTAATCATTGATTGTTTGCATTTGATTTTACTATGAATTGTTTGCATCTCATTTTATGCAATGTGTTTTTTAATGATGCTCTCTTTTTTGGCTGGCACACAGCCAAATAAAGATTTTTTGACTGACTGAAGTCTATGGACATTGCATAGCCCCCACAGGTCATATCCCGAAACCCTTGACGGATCACATCCCGAAAACTTCCATGCATGGCAAAAAAAGCACTTTTTGGGAAACATTTGTGAAGGTTTGTCAAACTGCACCAAAGTTATTAGCAAACCAATGAAGGCATTCCCTATGGAAACACAATCCTAACTATAACTATCCAGTGGCAACCAACCACTGAGATATCAAGGTTCAATGCCAGGTTGACAACTAAGTAGGCCAAAAGCAGAGTGGTTTATAAACATCACCAGACCACCAAGATAGGAATATATGACCACATGAAGCATGTTACTCATTATGCATCTTTATATTCCATGTTAATTTTGTGTACTTAAATTGAAAAACATAAAACCTCATTATGATGTCGGGTGGAAAGTCATCCGACAACTCGTCAGATGCTTTCCACCCGACATCTGAGGTTTCCGTACGACCACCGTATCAAGATACTGGAGGTCAGATGGAAACCTGTGGGAGAAAAAAAAAGCCCGGCGGTCCAGCAGTCGGAAATGTAATCCACAAATGGCAGAAGAGCCAACCTTGGCTCTGCCATTAGGATTACAATTTCGCTTTCTGTCTTCTCTTTCATGGCGTTACGTCCACCATGAAAAGGCAGGTGGAAAGTCACATGTGGGGCCCCTTAGCTGCCCCACTTGTCTCCTGACCCTCTGCTATGGGGCCTGGGTGGGCCCCTGTGGTGCCTCCCTAAACATCCCTGCACAGTGTGGCATGTGCCTGTCACACGGTGCAGAGATGTTTAAACTCTGCATTTTTTCCATTGCGGCCTGTTTTGTGAGCGACAGCACAGGCCGCAGTGGAAAGAATACAGGATCTGACCTCCAAATCAGCAGTCAAGTTGTAATCTGGGAAGAAGGACCTCTGACTCTTTGTCCGCGACGATGCCGGTCAGATGCGCGTCCAACCGGCATTGTAATCGCGCCCATATTTTCTTCAAAGTGTAGCTAACAATAGTCAAGAATTATGTATTAGAATGTTTAGGTTTACCTTTCATGAACACACTGTTGATAAAACAACGCACTATGGTTAGGACCAGTGGATTTATATGGCACTGTTTCTGCAACACTTACCACATACCATATTTACGACATCAGTGGTCACACCATTTGCATAATTTGTAGATATTACAAAAAAATTGTTCTTAGCTCAACTGGATTAAAATAATTTAGCCAATGTACCACATAATGGGCCTTTTTGCTGTATAATAGAATGAAATTAGTGCATAAAGAAGCCATTAAGTTTATAGAGATACTTAACAAGCAAGAGCTAAATTTAAAACCCTTCTTGTACAGCAAGCGGCCATGAAATAACTTGCTTGAAATTAGATACGTTGGGCCTGATTTCAAGGTTGTTCAGAAGGGCTCCAAACGGGATTCGCAAAAAGCAAATCCGATTCGAAGCCCATGTTTCTGAATGATTCGTCCCTCTATCTGAAGGACCAAGTATGATGCGAGGAAGCTGTCCGCGCCAACCGAATCGGTTCAAAACCCGAATCAGTCAGATGGACTCATTCGGAACCGAAGTATGCAGCCCAATGGGGGCGACTTCCGACCGAGCGAGTACGATGACCGATTCTGACAGCCGTACTGACTCAGTTTTACAGAGATAAAATTACTGTGGGAATCGGAATTCGAAGGGCAGTGTCATGCCCCCCTCCAACCGGGGCCCACCGAATCGGTCGCAAGGGGGTACCCATGGGTACCCACTTTCCGTGCATGCACAGTGTGGTCGGCACCATGGGGTGCCCACCACAGGGTGCACGATCTTTCTCACCCAACCCTTTTTTTCAAAGGAAGTCTGTGTTTGCGTGTGGTACACAGGCTGCCATTGAATTTGAGCAAACTGAGTCCATAACTATATGGACACATCCAAATTGGTCGTTCAGATTCCCAGAGCGTGATTCGTACGGAAAGCTCTCGGGAACCGAGTCGTCTGGAGGGCTTCCAAACGAGATCAAAATCCGCCCCAAAGATGTAAAAATACCAGCAGATAATTATTGTTTTGTATACTTCTCTTTTCAGAAAGGAAACAGTTTGCAACACTTTTTTTCATTTCTGTAATTTCCGTCCTAAACAACTAAAAAACAGCATACCCAATGGAGAGTTATTATGTATTCTATGACAGAGTAGTACGGAAAAAAATAATTTTGAAAAAACAGGACGTGACAATATCCAGATTCATAGCAAGAGGTATAAGGAAGATATATGGAATAATGCAAGGGGGGAAGTTACAGCTAAAAGTAGAGATGAACTTTTATTTAAAGCTAACCCTAAATCTGAGACAAACTAGGTATATAGGTTTATTACCAACATTGAAGTGCATACTCAGATACAAAATATACTTAACACACATTGGAACCTATTAAAATTAGACCCACTTGTGGTTGATAAATTGGTCAATAACACTTCCAATAACCTTCTGTAGACTAAGGGCCAAATTATGAGAGACTGCCAGACTGCGGTGGTGGCCCTGTGGCTGCCGTATCTTAAGGCAGCCATTTGGACCGCCACTGCTGCGCAGACTGCACCATGGAACCGCTGTTTCCTGGGCGTGGCGCATCAGACAGGGTTATACAATATGCAAGGCGGGACTGCCAAGGTCCGCCAAGCATATTTGCAAGTCCCACCATGAAAAGGCTGGTGATAGGGAAACAAAGGAGGCCTTACAGGACCCCCCATGCCCCGCACCCATGGAGATTCATTCAGGGGGGCACAACATGTGCACCCCTGTTTGCATGCACCCCAAGTTCCAGCACAGCATGGACTTCACAGCCCATGCTCTGCTGGAACTGCTTTTGCATTCCCATTTTCCTGTTTTCAGGGCACCCCCTTGGGGAATGGCAAAAGAAAAGCCCACCAGACAGGAATTGAACTCGTAATCTGGCAGGCGGACCATGCACGGCTTTGGCGTAGCTGTGCCAATGCAAAGCCAGCCAAAGTCGTAATCAGGCCCTTAATTCTCTGAAAGATTAATTAATATCTAGTCATTTCATTCATAAAAAGAAATCAACTTTATGTGGCTCAAACAACCAACAGGTTTTGTGAAGTCATAAATGAAATTGCACCACAAATATGAGCATATTACCACACAAAGCCTAAGCAAATTATGAAAAGTTGAACTGAAAAATGGATAAAGCCATGTATGTGACTTGCCCTTGCTCTAAGCTAAATGTTCTTGTAAAAAATAAAATTTCAGAACCCATGCAAGAAATTCACAAGATCATAATTACACGCTAGCACAACATTTTAGTGAAATCCACAGTAGTGATGATAATGCACTGAAATACATTGTCAATAATTGTACTCTGATATCCATCTGAGGAGGCATAAAGTATGGTATGTTAACTATACTATGGATCTTTTTCAACGACTCATGTTTTCACTAACTTTTTTGTCGCACGTTCAGTTACATCGCATAAATTTACATTGTATTATGAGTTGTTGAAAAGTAGTAAAAGTAACATGCCAGTGAATGGCAGTGCTGACTGTACTTCTGAAGCAAAACGTTTCAAAAGACAGAGAGGTGTATCTAAATGAAAAATAACTCCTTTTAAAAGGTGTGTGGGTTTAAAGTTATAGGAGCAAAGGTTGGGGTTTGAATAAATGAACTTTTCATATGAATTCTGTTTTAGAATTTTAAATAAATGTTTATAAGAAATGTAAAAATGGAATGAGTTAGAAAAATTATAGCGGCAAAGGAAGAGATGTAATCTAATTATATTTTAAATTTTTTTAGGATTTGAATTAATAACTCTATTCTATTTTATCATATTCAATAGGCGTTTATCAAATATCTAAAAAGAAACAGAGTGGTTTATAAAAGATAAATAGACAAAGGTTGGAAAGTGGAAGTAACTGAATTTTATTTCGCTATAATATTTTTCAATAATCAAAGGTTCTTATTCTCTTATTTTTAATAATTGTAGTAAATACATGTTAAAAATTAAGAAAAGCTGTAATAAATTATATATTTTCAGTTTTCACACTTTTAAACAATGAAATAAGTACGTTTTCAAATTTATTATGGTAAATAAGGCTGTTTTATTTGAATTTTTATAACTTAATTCCTTTTTAGAATTTTAAATATGAGTTTACAATATATCTAAAAAGAAATGTAGAGAGTTATAAAAAGCTATAGGAACTAAGGGGCCGATTACGATCGTGGAACGATCGCCACCTCCAGCCCGACGGTGAGGTCTGCCGGTTCTGCAGACCGTGATTCTCTCACCACCAGATTACAATGGCGGTGGGCTCCAGATCACGACCGCGGCGGAGGCAAAGCCTGTTCACCGCGGAACCGCCACAGGCAATTGTTACGATTGCCCGGCGGAGCAGTCTGCATCCATAAAATGGTGGCGGTGCCTGGCAAGCACCGCCCGCCAAATTAGGATGAGGTCCCCAACCAGCTTTTACGGGGGGAGGTGTGGGTGCGCTGGGGGGGTACATTCCACTGCAGCAAGTGGCAGGCACAGTGTAGTGCCTGCCACGTAGTGCAGTGAAATGCACAACATGCTCTTTTTTACATTGCAGCAGTGCAGCTGTCAGCAGCCTCTGCCGTAATGTTAAAGGTGCAGAATCGGACAGCCGCAGTGGCGGTCCCATCCTAATCACGTATGTGAGACCACCGCATGCATGGCAGATGGTCCCGGTTTACACCACCATGGCGGACGGAGCCCAGTCCGTCCGCCATCGTAATCGCCCAAAAGGGTGGGAAGAAATGTCATTTTTATTTAGTTCTTTTATTTTTTTAAATAATAAAAGAATACTATTAACACATTTTTAATAGTATTAAATTGGATTTTTAGGGGAATTTTAAAAAAAGAATTTTATTTTTGAATTTTTAATAATACATCATATATATTAAAAAAGTAGAAAAGATTTAAAATATATTAACTGTTTAAATGTTTGTAAAAAGCAAAGGGATTCTATTTTAGAATTCTAATTATTTGGCAAGTATTATATTTTACAAATTTTAAGATTGTTTTGAATTGAAAAGTTTAATTTGAGATGTTTTAATATTAAAAAATAACACATTTAGAAATGTGTTAAAAACTATCTAAAGCACCAGGCTTAGAAATTATTTAATTTTAATATATTTTAAAAATAAAGAATTAAACAATAAAAAAAATAGTATTCTTATTTTTTTTTTTTTTAGATCAGCAATAGACATGCCAGATTGCATAACCAACTTAGCAACTTGTGGCATAAGCATAGATGTCAACCAGGTACAAGACAGTAATGATCTACCGAATGTGACAGGGTATCATGTTCAATCACGAGCATTTTATACACTCAGCTTTCCGTGTTGTTTGGGGGCAAGGCTTGCTCAGCCGATCGCAAATAATGTAACAGTGGTCCCCAGATGTCATTAGGTCTGGAGGCGGAGGGGAGTTCTTCCGCATAAAGCACCAAATTGTCCCGGCAGGCCGTCAGGTCACAAAGCTACCATACCGTCATTGGCTCAGCAGTGTTTTCCCACACCATCGATATGCATCGCTTAGTTATGAGCAGAGCAATTCTCACCAATTTACCTCTTGCGCCCTTCACCGAGGGCACAAGACCCAGCAGACACACCTGCGGTGAACATTGTAATTCAAGTGCAACCATTTTGGATAAAGTGCCTATCACACCCTCTTTGAACAGCGCCACTTTTCGGCATTCCCAAGATAGATGCCAGAAGTCAGCATCTATTGCGCAACACCCCTTACATGTGTTGGTATCTCGGAGTCCCTATTTCAAGAGCTTGTGTGGGGTATAGTATGCCTGGTGTATGTATTTAAAGTGGATCATTGGAAGATTACCGTTGAATGTGAGAGCGCCTGTGAGCTGACAGCAATGTTCCCAGTCTTTAGATGTTAGTGACGGGGACATGCGATCATTCCACTTCTCTAAGTTATTATTATGCGGCATCCGTTTCTCCTCTCTGGCAGAGGGGTATAGTTTGGTGAGAAGTTTATTTGCGTAGGGCTGAGTAGCAGGGCGTGAAGAGTTTGTAGTGTCGGAGGCTCCGCAGGGAAGGTACGGTTGTGGGCTTGCATCACCTTTTTGAGCCTGTGAAATTGGAATATGAATAGGGGTGTTTTGTTCTGTATGTAACTTAGGTCGCTGTCAGTCAGAAATATCCCGTCTGGAAACAGTTTCCTGCATCTTGACTAGCACTACCTGTTGTAAGACGCGCATGGCACACACTTCATGTGTCACTGGTAGGTTTGAGTGTTACGCTAGAGGCAAGAGGGGGGAATACAACAGCAGTTTCCCGGCCATGTGACCTAATGCCTGCCAAGCCCCTATTGTGGCATCTACAGTGTTGATTTCTGAGCAGGGAGTCTGTCGCCTAGAGTGTGTTAGCACGGAGCTCAGCGGGATGGGGTGAGCGTCTCCATCCTCCACCGCAACGTGTGGGTTGAATTTGTGTGCGCCAAGCCAATAGTAAGCGTATTATGTGTGAGCACACAAATAATACAAGTAAAAATCATGCACGCTAAACCAGCAATATTTTCAATCGAGAGTGAGAGTCTCCCAGTTCACATGGGCCTGTTTGCCCGCTCAAATGAGCTTAAGGAGCAGAGATCGTACAGTTTTAAAAAATTGTTGTGTTAGAGGGATTGGTATATTACTAAACAGATACAAAAATTGGGGCAGCACAACCATTTTAATTAGAGCAATGCGGTCGGCAAACGTCAATGGTAGTTTCACCCATTTGCCCACCTGCCACTCTAGCTTTACGTACACTGGGCCATAATTCTCACGTATGACCGTGTCCGGGTCCCTGCGTACCCACACCCCGAGATATTGCACAGGGGCCATGGCCCATTCCAGAGGGAAGTCAAGTTTGTGCGGTAGGGTGCACTCTGTCAGCGGGACCACCACCGATTTGGACCAGTTTATGTGTAATCCGGAGAACAGCCCAAAACTGACATATTCTCACAGGACCATGTAGGTCTGCAGTTCGCGGATAAATTATAGCATGTCATCCGCATATAAGTAAATGCCGATGGGCGATGGGCAAAGCGGATGGCGAAGCACGGTGTCGCTGTCTAACGATGCAGGCAAGGGGCTCCAGTGTTAGCTCAAAAAGAAGGGGTGAGAGGGGGCAGTCCTGGCGTGTCCCTCTAGTAATGCATATGGGGTCGGAGGTGCTATCCTCCGCTCTAACTCGTGCCGTAGGGTCAGAGTAGAGCAGGCATATCCAGTTAACAAACAAGGGGGGGGAAGCCCATACAACATAGGATTTAAAAAAGATAACTCCATTCTATGGAGTCAAAGGCCTTGGCGGCATCCAACATTACAGCCACCGCCTGCAAACGAGGATCAAGGAGATGAAACATGGCAAAAAGTGTCACCAGATTGTGCAAGGTGGATCTGATCGGGATAAAGCCGGATTGGTCCAGTAGAACCAGACCCTGCATAAACGGCTGTAAATGGATAGCCAAAATCTTAGCCAATATCTTGGCGTCTGTGTTAATTAGTGACAGCGGTCTATATGAGTGGCATCTATGGGAAGTTTGTCCTTTTTTGAGTAAGGCAATCGTCAGGGCTTCCTGAAGGGTGGGAGGCAGTTTGCCAGAGTCATATGCCTTGGCATACATCTCTAGTAAATGAGGGGCTAGAACCTCCACATATTCTTTGTAGAATTCGCTAGGGAAGCCATCAGGGCCGGGGGCCTTTTGTTTGGGAAGGACTTAATCGCTGCACAAACCTCTTCCACCGTGACCGGTTGACTATGAAATTCCCTTTGTCCATCCGAAAGCCAGGCAATGGCAATGTCTGCCAGGTATGCATCCAAGTCGCCGCCATCAGCCACCCCCTTGAAGTGTATAGGTATGCGTATGTGGTGTGGAATTGTGCTCAGATCTCCGGGGTAGTGTAGTGATCACATCCAGCATCCTCAGTGATCTTAGAGCTAACATGGTGGTGTTGGCGGTCTCTGATCTTGTGGGCCAAGTGGCGACCTGGACGTCCCCCCCTCCCCAAAGGCACGGGCAACATGTCGTCTGGCATTGTACTTAACCTCTCGTTTCGCTTGCTCAGTGTATTCCAGTGTGGCCTCCTTGACTGCCGCCAGCATCTGAGCACATGGCGAGGTCTCATAGGCGCTTTCAAGGTCGTGTAATGTGGTCTCAATCTTCGTGAGCTGTCCTCGCAGGTCTGATAGGATACCGGCAGCCGTGCTTATGCTCGTGCCCTGAATAGTGGGTTTAAAGGCCTCCCAAAGAGTCATTGCGCTGTCTACTGACCCCTTGTTGTGGGTGAAATATTGCGTGATGGCGTCTCGAACAGTCGTGACATATAGAGGATCAAGTAAGGCTTCCGAGCAAAGCGCCAGGTGAACGAACGGCGTGCAGTGTTTGGCAAATGAGGTGCAATATATACCAGATTATGATCAGACAGTGTGCGAGGTAATCCCTCCACCCAGGACACACAACCTCCCGCCACCTCACTCAGCAGCCAATAATCTAATCGGGACCAGCTGCCATGTGCTGTGTATACATGTGTGCCCTCACGCCTGTCCCAATTTTGTTGTTGACAGACATCTATCAACCCCTCTCCAGACATTCCCTCGTTAATGACCTGGGCCGTCCTAGGGGATTGTCCTCCCCTGCCACTGGCCTTGTCCTTGCTAGGGTCTAAACGTGTACTAAAATCCCCTCCACACAGTGTCACCGCTTCTGGCCATTCATGCAGTGTGGAGATGATGTGCTCAAAGGTGCTAGGGTGTTTGCCCCGTAAGTATTTACTATTGTGAATAGACTGCCCGCTAACTTTCCATGTACCATGGCATAGCGCCCAGCATCATCGGTACAGGCTGTGATCATGGTAAATGGGACATTCTTCTTGATCAGTGTAAGTACACCCCGTGAGTAGGAGGAGTAGGAGGAGGCCAGCCGATAGCCAGACCACTGCGACCCAACCCGTCCACCAGCCCGTGGGGCCAGGTGTGTTTCCTGTAGTAGGGCAATTGTAACCTCGTGGCGATCTAGATAAGCTAGGACCTGATGGATATTTTTCGGGTGAGTTGAGCCCTTGTACATTCCACATGAGACAGGTAATTAGAGAGTGAGCCGCGTGCAGGTCAAAAACAGCTTATACAGTGAACATGACACGTCAATGAAACATGAAAGGACATCCACAGTTATCTCAAGAGAAGCAATGAAAGCAGCCGCAGAACCAAACCCATCAAAACCCCCCTGCCCCCTATCACCCCAACCCACTTTAGCAGCCCCAACATGCCAAAGCCATCCTGAATCCCCCCAGATAATCCCCAAATGTAGCACCAAGGGAGAGAACAGTAATGGGGTTCACCCATATGGGAGCACTGGAGCGCAGAAACCCCTCCTGTGGTAGAGGGAGGTGGCCAAGCAAGAATAATAATGTCGTCTAGCCATTACCTTGTAGTGTCACAGTATAGTGATAGACCTGCCTATACATGAGTAGCATTTAAACAAAGAGTAAAGGGCGGTACGAACAGCATAATGTAGACTGCCAAGCATTGTTGCCCTATCACAGTACCAAGTTACAATGCAGTTGGCAGGCAGGGAGAGTCAAATTGGAGGGTGCCTTTGGGGGGGCAAAACATCCACACAACTCACGGGACTCTCAAGTGTCATTGTTTGTCAGGTATCTCACGAGATGTGCCGCCACCACCATCTGCGTCAGAGGAGGGGGCCCGGCTGTGTCGATTTAGAGTCTTCACATAGTCCATTGCTGACTTGGGGGTGCAAAGATCCGAGGTCTCTCGTTATCATCGATGCGCAGCCGTGCCAGGCAGAGCATGGCCTAATGGATCTGTGCCGCAATGAGAATTATTTTCACTGGCTGGTATTCCCGTCGGGCTTCCTGGAAAGCGGCCGTGAAATCAGGGTAGAAAGCAAGGGTGT
This sequence comes from Lissotriton helveticus, assembly GCF_964261635.1. Lineage (NCBI taxonomy): Eukaryota > Metazoa > Chordata > Amphibia > Caudata > Salamandridae > Lissotriton > Lissotriton helveticus. Next base: position 1,069,799,278 of record NC_136069.1, on the reverse strand, counting down.
TGCCCTTGTGCATTATATTGCCCTTCTCCCGGGCCATGCGGAGCATAGCATCCGGTCCCGGTAATTGAGTAAGGGGGCAATGATGGGGCATCGCGCCACGCCCAGCGGAGGGCGAGAAGCGAGAGACCTGTAAACCCGCTCCTCAATTAGTACCTGAAACACCAAACATGTCTCGGAGAAGGTTCTCTACATAGGTCTCAAGGTGGCCAGTGTTGGTGGACTCAGGTAGGCCAGTAAGGCGCACATTATTGCGGCGGGAACGTGCCTCTAAATCTTCATTACGGGCCTGTTTGACAGCCAGGACCCTCTCCACAGACGTCGCATTCGTAGTCACCTGCTGTAGACCGTCCTCAGCCTCCGAGATTCTTGTTTCGGCCTCACCCAGCCGCATGGCATGTTTGTCAAGCTTTTGCGACATGTGGTCCATGCGTAAGTTTAGATTGTCAATCTTCCCATCATAGATTGGAGACTCACTTGGACTGCAAGACGGGTTATGTCAATATTGGACAGTTGATCACCAGGCGCATCAATTTCGGAGTCAGAGACAGCCTTTTCAGAGGTTTTAGTGGACCTGCAGGGCTCAAAAGTGAGGCATGGTTGGCTGTGCTCAGATTTCCCCATGGCAATGACACTGAGGCAGGACAAGATTGAAGGAGAAGATCATGGCCACACCACAGACGTCTAGGCCACTGCGGTCAGTAATCAGGCAGTCAGTATTGAGGGAGCAGGAGTTAGGGCATAGCAATACAATGTGCCGGAGTGTGCACAGCAGCGCCGTCTAGATGGGGGTAGGGCAGCCTTTGGGGTGGGGGGCACAGCAGCGAAAGCGCAGTATCCAGCTAGTCTCAACACATCCCACCACTCGACCCCCACAGGAGACAGTGGCTGCCACTGGAAACGTGGATCACTTGAGCTGTTTCCGCACTCAGGCCCAACAATGATCCAAGTCTGGTAAGTGGACTGTCAGAAGTGGCCCCGCAGCAGCCACCAGAGAGAGTTGGCACAGAGCAACAGCGTTGATGTTCAAAGGTGGCGGGATAGGGCATCTTGCAAGCGGGCCCTCGTGATTGGTGATGTCTTACGGCAGGAGAAAGACCGGTGTCACCCCCGGTCACGGCATAGTAGGAAGGTGAGAGAGGAGAATACCGCCGTTTCCGACACATGAGGGGGGCGTGGAAGATGCTGCGTGACACACTGTTGGGGGGTATATTATTGTTTTTCTTGGATATGCTTTGTCCTGTCAAACTATTGGGAAGGAGGGTGGTGGTCGGGGGCGGGGCAGGGGATAGCGGGTGCTCTTATGTGACATGCTTGAAATGTTCATATGGTTTTCGAAAATGCAAATAAAAACAATAAAAAAAAAAAAAGAGAATACCGCTGTTTGTCAGTAAATATGGGCATGTCGGGTCACCAGTAGCATGCAGCAGAAGGGGGCATCGCTGGATATGCCAGTTCAAAAGGCACGTTTTGTATGCTTCAGGGAAGGCAGGTTCGGTGGGCAGTTACACCACTCTGCCGCGAGCAGTCGATACAGAGTGCCGCCAGCTGCAAATACAGCCGCTGATGCTTGTTTCCAGTCCAGGGAGGACCTGGCTTGGCAGTTCGGGCTGGACTGTTCCCATGGGGCACAGGGTCAAGACTGATTTGCATATGGCTGGGTTCAAACTGGAATGGCATGGTGAGCAAAAAAACGATGGATTTAGGCCCAGATCTCTGTACTGTGGTGAATGTATGAAATTGTTCTGCATTCTGTCCATCAACTGTTGTTTTTGTATTTGTCACCCCGAGTGGGACGGGTATGCTCAGACGTGATTCCCGTGCTCTCTATGCCACTGGAATCAAGCTATCCCGGCTGATGAGGGCTGAAAGCCCGAACCGCTACTAGAATGCTTGTTTCCAGTCCAGGGAGGACCTGGCTTGGCAGTTCGGGCTGGACTGTTCCCATAAGGCACAGGGTCAAGACTGATTTGCATATGGCTGGGTTCAAACTGGAATGGCATGGTGAGCAAAAAAACGATGGATTTAGGTCCAGATCTCTGTACTGGGGTGAATGTATGACATTGTTCTGCATTCTGTCCATCAACTGTTTTTGCATTTGTCACCCCGAGTGGGACGGGTATGCTCAGACGTGATTCCCGTGCTCTCTATGCCACTGGAATCAAGCTATCCTGGCTGATGAGGGCTGAAAGCCCGAACCGCTACTAGGATGCTTGTTTCCAGTCCAGGGAGGACCTGGCTTGGCAGTTCGGGCTGGACTGTTCCCATGGGGCACAGAGTCAAGACTGATTTGCATATGGCTAGGTTCAAATTGGATTGGCATGGTGAGCAAAAAAACGATGGATTTAGGCCCAGATCTCCGTACTGGGGTGAATGTATGACATTGTTCTGCATTCTGTCCATCAACTGTTGTTTTTGCATTACATTGTTTACTGCTGTCTTATTTGGGAATACTTTATGCCAATTTAGTCTGTATCAGAGATTGTTGAATATAGATTTAAGCAAATTGAATTATGCCCAGCTCATGATTATGGAATTTATTCTGTGTTTGTAAAGGCAGTCATTGGGATAGTAAGCCTCATAATAAACGTTTTATACCTATTTCAACGATCAGTTAGTCTGCTTTCAAAGCTTGTGATTATCGAACAAATCTGATGTCTCTGGTAATGCATACTGTGAAAGCCTACAATTCATTTTGTGCGTTTCAAATAATGGGGATATGGCGGGATACGCACCTTGGTGATCTCAACATAAGCCAAAATGCATCCTATTCTTCTGCTGCCTTTTTAAATGTCTCTTCAGTGCAATTTCTACCAAATCTCTCTATCGCTCTCTCTCTCTCTCTCTCTCTCTCTCTCTCTATATATATATATATATATATATATATATATATATATATATATATATATACATATATATATATATATATCCAAAACCAATCCCGCCTCAGCACAGAAACGAGTCTGACACTTGCTTGGTACCTATCCAGGTAAGTTTAATGCTGTCAGGATTCGCGATCTGATGCGCCTACCTAGTGGTAAAAAACTACAACTCCCATGATTCCCTGTGAGAGGGAGGTACTTAGGGGCTAGAGCAGATGCGTGTAATTCTGTTTCTGTTTCTGTTCCTGTTCCTGTTTTCTTCGCGTCCTGGATTTCCCTGTCTTCGCGTTGCACTGTACCTCGCTCTTCGGCTGGAGAGTGAAGGTACTTGGAAGTTCCTTCTTTCAGGCTTCGTGGAGTAGGGCGGTGAGTCACGCGGCTGCGCAATTACTGGCAAGGCATTACAGTGCGGGACGCGGTGTGTCGGTCGACCACGCGTTACCGTACACCGTGAAATTATTTTGCCTTCACATCGACCTGCGGAGCTCGGTGTGTTAGGTGCCCATGCGCTACCGTGTCTTTCTTTCTTTAAGGCCTCTTTATCATTAAGCGGAGCGCGGTGTGTCAGGAGGCCATGCACTGCCGTTTTCCATGCACCTTCGTTAAAGCCTTATTATTTACATAGCGGAGCGCGGTGTGTCAGGAGGCCATGCGCTGCCGTTACACTATCTTGTACAGTACTTTCTTATTAAAGGAGAGGAATCCAGGGCAGCGGAGTTCTGTGGTGAAGCACTACGAACCGCCGTGTGCCATGTTCATTCATTGTTTAAAGGTCCAGTGCTTTGTGATGAATTCCAATTACAATCAGACTGAGTAATTTGGTCTCCAAAGATCGGAAGACTTGCAATAACCTTTGGAGCTTAATTGAGTCTTGTGGGAACTAAGGATCAAAACCTTTAGTTGTACTCATCTATTTTTTTTCTTTGGTGAAGTGAACTACCTTCTGACAAGACTATAAGTTTTGCTTAAATTACCTCTTGGATGTTATTTGTGATGGATCCATGTATCCAATATGGTATGTGGCATTTTGGGAACATCTAAAAAGTATAATAGAATGCAATGACTGTGTATAATGAAACTTATGATTGTTTTCTATGTTCGCAGATATGATTCAGAAAACAGAATCTGTCTAAAACTTCTCTGATGTTAAGAGGTCCTTTTGATACCTTACAGGTACCACGTCTTATAGTGAGATCATTTGAGAGTAGCCTTTTTATGAAAGGATTGTGTATAACTGTTTTGCTTGTGTCATTCCAGATCCTTTTCCCCTGCAGTTCCCTTCCCCTTCCTTCCCTCGCCTGATGGTTCGAACACCCTGTTATTATACTTCAGGGTGTTAGTAACGTCAGGAGGTGGACCCCTATGAGTAACGACCGGATCCTGCGGAGCATAACCTGACATAATTACGCGCCCACGAATTGTGCTCCGCCCGATCCGGTGGTTAAGGGATCATAGTTTCTATGGAGGATGTCCTCCAGGCATTGGTATTAGTGCAACAGGAGTTGGTTTCCTCTAGGGAGGAAACCGCAGCTCTGAGGGACAAGGTGGATAAATTAGCTAGGAATCCTTTTGATGCCTCCACATCCGCTCCATAGATACAGGTCACAGTACCCCCTCCTATTCCCTTGGCCTGTCCTGAAAGATACTCCGGAGACCCTTCCAAAACACAGGTGTTTCTAACACAGATTATGTTGCACTTTTCTTGCAAACCAGAAACTTTTCCCACCAATCATTCTAGAGTTGCTTTTGCAATTTCTTATTCTTATTTAAACGGAGATTCAGCAAATTGGGCTGTTCCTCTAGTGAGGGGTAACGATGACATGTTATCAGACTGGGCGGCTTTTCGGGCCGAGTTCGAAAAGGTGTTTGATAGACAGGTCACCACCTTTAGTGCAGATAAAGAACTTTTAGAGCTCAAACAAGGACGGCAGGACCTGGTCACCTACCTCACTACCTTTAATAGGCTAGTGGCCGAAACAGCTTGGCCAGAGGAGAAGAGGATGTCGCTGTTTTATCAGGGCCTAAGAGAAGGGCTGAAAGATATAATAGCACAAATAGATCCCCAACCTGTCACCTGTGCCGACATGATAAACCTATCCCTAAGATTAGATGGGAGACTGACTGAGCGTGGAGGAGAAAGAAGGAAGTGGGAGAGAGGTTATTAACAGTCCGACTTCTCTCCACGCAAGGCTGATAACGCACTAGAAGCAGGTAGTGAACCCATGGAGATAGGAGCAGTTAGAGCTCCTTTGTCCAGGGCAGAACGTGAAAGCCGTAGAACATTAGGCCTGTGCATGTACTGTGAGAAAAAGGGGCATTTCGTTAAAGAATGTCCGGTTAAACCAAAGAATACAGGGAGTTGGTCCAGAAACAAGAGAGTGGCGGTGTCTTCCATGTTACCTGATAAACCTCCTAAAGAAGGTGAGGTAGCTAAGAATTGGAAACTTCCTTCTCTCTCAGTGATGGCCTTACAGGACAATGAATCACACATTTTGCTTCCTATGACTTTGGAGAACCATGATCAGGTTAATCAAGTACTGGTTATGTTAGATTCAGGGGCCACAGGCAATTTTATTGATAGTGGTCTAGTCACTAATTTGGCTCTGCAGAGGGTTCGTAGAGACAACCCTGAGGAAGTATGGGCAGTGGACGGCAAACCTTTAAAATCCGGTCTTATCACTGAACAAACAGAAAGATTGGTACTGTCTGTTCCGGTTTGTAACAGGAAACACAGCGAGGAATTAACTTTGAATATAATAGAGGCTTCACAGTATGAAATCATCTTGGGTATGCCGTGGTTATGCCATCACAATTCCACAGTACAATGGAGGACCAAGACTCTACAATTTTTAGATCCTGAGTGTCAGAGTCACATAGTACAGAAACCCGACACTCATGTGATTGCTTTGTTGAGCTCGTACAATATAGCCACTGCAGCAGAAAAGGAGGTGGTTTTGCCCCTGTGTTATTAGGAATACAGCGATGTATTCAGCAAAATCATGGCAGAACAGCTGCCTCCTCACAAGGAATATGATTGTCGCATTGATTTGATAGATGGGGCCACTGTTCCTACTTGTCGAGTATATGCATTGTCAGTACCTGAAACTAAACACTTGAAAGACTACCTGGAACACTATGTAAACAAAGGTTTCATAAGACCATCTCGTTCTCCTGCTGCCTCCTCTTTGTTTTTTATCTCAAAAGAAAATGGTGAATTGAGGGCTTGCGTAGACTACCGCAGGTTGAATAAGATCACCGTTCGCAACAGATACCCCTTACCCCTCATTACAGTTTTGCTGGACCAAGTAAGAAACGCCAGAATATACACAAGGCTTGATTTACGTGGAGCCTACCACTTGGTTCGCATTAGGGCAGGGGATGAATGGAAAATTGCATCTAAGACCCATTATGGCCTATATGAATACCTAGTGATTCCATTTGGACTTTGCAATGCCCCTGCAGCTTTCCAATTTTTCCTGAATGATGTTATTGTTATTGTTATTGTTAAATTAAATGTATTAAGCGCACGTACGCCCATAGGCTTCATGGCGCTGTTGGAGGATTTGCAAAGACATAACATATAACAGAGAGAGCTCAAATTAACTATGGGTAGGCTTGCCTAAAAAGCCAAGTTTTGAAAGCCTGTCTGAAAGCCAACAAGTCTTCATGAAGTCTCAATGACAGAGGCAGAGAGTTCCAAAGGGAGGAGGCCAGGAAGTGAAAAGAACCGCTCCCTGGCGTTGTTTCCTAATGCGAGGCACCACCAACAAGTTCTTTTGACCTGAGCGTAGAGTACGAGAGGGGGTGTAACTCACAAGCAGGCTGCTAATAAATCCAGCGCCCTTACCTTGTAGAGCCCTAAAGATAATGCATCCAGCTTTAAAAGTTGCTCTCTGCGCTACTGGCAACCAGTGGAGACTGGCCAGACCCGGCCTGATGGACTGCCATTTGGGACTCTTACAGATCAGCCTGGCCGCTTGGTTCTGAACCAGTTGAAGTCTTTTGAGCTGCCCAACTGGAAGACCCAGATACAAACTGTTGGAATAGTCCAGACGGGACAGCACGAGAGCGATGATAACTTGGATCAGAGCAGGGTGAGTTAGTAGGTGGGCAATCTTCTTGATCTTACGAAGTTGGAAGAAACTTGAAGATACCACAGTCCCTACCTGACTTTTAAGCGAAAGATCTTCGTTAAAAGTAACCCCTAGGCTTTTTACTGTTTGGGACTTGGTTGGAGGATTTCCCATTTCTGGAGGCCAAAAATGTGGCCCCCAGTACAGTTCACTCTTCCCAGGCAAAATCAATTCAGTTTTGCCTGGGTTGAGTTTCAGGTGATTTAGGCTCATCCATCTCTGGATGTGGACCATGGCCTCCCGAAATTCGGTGGCAGCACCAGGGGAGTCCAGACAGAAGATCAATTGCAGATCATCTGCATAGTTGAAAATTAAAGCTCTAAACTTTCTTAATGAAAACAAAAAAGGGCGTAAATACAAATTAAATAAAAGTGGGGACAGGGACGATCCCTGAGGGACTCCACATTCATTTTTAATTTTAGGGGCTGTAAAGGTTCCTAATCTCACTGCCTGGGTGCGATCCGAGATAAATGACTTCAACCATCTCAAGGCCGAGCCTCTAAGGCCCGCCTGTTCGACACGGTCGACCAAGATGGTGTGGTCGACCATGTCGAACGCGGCCGATAGGTCAAGAAGTACTAGTGCTTGATGGATGTCCTTGTCCGCGTTGCATCTAAGTACATTCTGAACCGCCAAGGTCACCATCTCGGTCGAATGCCCCGGTCGAAACCCAGCTTGGTTGGGTTCTAGGTATTCAGTGGTTTCAACGAAGCTAGAAAGACAGCTAGCAACATGTGCCTCCAGGATCTTTGAAAGGAATGGCAACAAGGAAATTGGGCGATAATTTGATGAGTCATGAGGATCCAAGCCAGGTTTTTTGATCAAGGGAATGAGTAGGGCGTGTTTAAACCCTACAGGTACCTTTCCCTGATCAAGTGAGTCAATAAGCAGAGGAAGGATCCCCTGAGGGATGGCATGCCCTATTTCTGTGAAGATGTAGGGTGGGCAGATGTCGTCGGGTGAGCCAGACTTGACACGTGCCAGGAGAGCAGAGAATGTTTTAAAGTCTATGGCAGGGAAGGCATCTAATGTAGCGGGATTGTTAAAAATATCATCCAAGGAAGATGGTATAGGAGAACTTGCAATGTTGCGTTATATAGTTAAAATTTTTTCTCTGAAATATTCATTCAGAGAGTCGCACAACTTCTGGGTAGGAGCTATTGAGGGAGCTGTCCTATCATCATCACAGAGCTCATTAACTATATTAAATACATCTTTAGTTTTGTTAGAAGAGGTTAAAAATTTTTGGGAGAAGTAATTGGTTTTGTGTTGGTGCAGAATTTTTTGGAACTCCTTCCTGGCAGCGCAATACACCTTCCTATCTTGTGAGGAGTAATTTTGTCTCCATTTCCGTTCCTTTTGTCGTACCCCTAATTTAAGGTTTTTCAGTTCTTGGGTAAACCATTTGTGGGCGTCATTCCCTCTAATGCTAGAGACCAGTACTAGGGGGGCTGAGACATCAGCAGCGTGGCGTAGCCAGTTTGACAATGCTCTCTCACCAGTGTTCAGGTCATCATACGGCAAAGGAACGGATTTACTTAGAGCATCAATGAATCCCAGAAGGTCCATAGATTTCCATTTACGGAATTCTTTGCCCATGCATGGTCTGGACTTAACATTCCCTGGTAATTCTAAAGTGAAATGAATAACAAAATGGTCCGACCAAATGCATGAACTAATAACGGGGTTGGGTAATGGTAGGTTATGTGTCCAGATTTGGTCAAGGCTATGACCTTTATGGTGGGTAGGTGAGTGAATGTGCTGGGTTAGATTAAGATCTGTGAGCAGGTCTTTTAGTTCAGCAGCTTGGGTATCTGTATCTATGCTATCGAACCAGTAATTTAGATCCCCAATTAGGATGGTTTTAGAGTAATTGACTACATATGAGGCTAACTGCTCAACCAGAAGAGATGGATACTTGGCCATGTATTGGGGAGGGCGATATATCAGCACCAGGGTGAGGGCCCCACTTTCAGAGTCAAGCTTGATCACCAGGTTCTCGGTGTCCGGAAGGGTCAGAGAGGGTAATTCCCTAAAATGAAGGGATTTCAGGATAATAGCTGCTACGCCACCTCCCGCCTTCCCGGATGTACGATTAGCTGTCAAAATATAATAATCTGAGGGAAGTGCTGCAAGAATATCGGGAAGGGAGTGGGGGGTTAACCAGGTTTCAGCAAGTAAAAGGATATCAGGTTTTGCCTCCTTCAGGAATAGAAAAATTTCAATTTGGTTTTTAACCAAGGACCGGGTGTTGAGGTAGTAACAGCGCAAGCTGTGCGTTACCGTGGGTGCAAGTCGAGGCCCAGAAATAAATGGTAGGACAGGCTGAGCGTCGTTCGCTGGGGAGGGGGCTGGGGAAGGGAGGGAAGAGAGTCCTAGTCGTTGAATGCGTGCCGATATATGTGGAGGTAATGAGTACTGGCCAGAGCCATGGGGTATATGAGAACGCAGATTTAGAAGTTCCAAAGACGAGTACTTCACAAATTGGCCAGGGAGAGTGGGCCCGGGTCCCGGTCGGCCGCGGACGGGCGCAGACGGGCTTAACTCAGGCGCAACTCCGGCGCGCCTTCGTCGCGCCCGCTGCGCTCGTCCGCTGCGCTGACACATACTGGACCGTTAAGTAGGGGCGGAACTCGGGGGGTGTGGCGATGGTGACACTGGCCTCACCTCACCCGAGCAGCCCAGCCCAAGATGGCGCCCGCGGTGCTGAGAGCCCGCCGATGCGGTCAGCGTTCTGCCGGCTGCCGGTGCACTCAGGAGGAGTGAGCAGGTAAGCGTCCAGGGATCCGGGGAAAATAAGAGCCTAAAATGTCCAAAGAGAGAATATGTCTTGAGAGAATATGTGGATGTCTGTGTAGTAGTATACATCGATGACATCCTGATATATTCAAAGGAGGTAGAAGCACACACATCTCAGGTAGTTCTTATTCTTCAGAAGTTAAGGGAACACAATTTGTATTGCAAACTGAGTAAGTGTGAATTCGGGGTGACGGAAGTTGAATTCTTAGGGGTAATGCTTCATCCTGATGGGTTGCGTATGTCTGAACGTAAGCTGATGGCAGTGCAGAAGTGGCCCACTCCTAAAACCATGAAAGAAGTCCAGTGTTTTTTGGGGTTTGCTAATTACTACAGGAGATTTATCCTACATTTGTCTCAGTTAGCAGTACCCCTAACTCGCCTGCTTAAGAAAGGAGTGACATTTGATTGGTCACTGGAAGCAGACAAAGCTTTTGAATACCTCAAAAAGGCGTTTACCTCAGCCCCAGTCCTGGCCCATCCTAAACCTGAACTACCCTATGTAGTTGAAGCTGATGCATCAGATGAAGCAATAGGAGCAATATTGTCACAAAGAAGTCAGGACACTGGGCAATTGCATCCAGTTGCTTATCTATCCAAGAAGTTGAGTTCAGCTGAGAAAAACTACACCATTGCAGAGAAGGAATTGCTGGCAATTAAGAAAGCCTTCCAAGAATGGAGACAATATCTTTGGGAGGCTGTTTTCCCCGTCACTGTCTACTCAGATCATCGCAATCTTCAGTTTATGAAAACAGCCAGACACCTCACTCAGCGTCAGATGAGATGGATGCTGTTTTTTGCAGAGTATGACTTTGTAATAACATATAGACCTGGGAGTGAAAACAGGAAAGCTGACGCCTTATCCAGACAAGAAGAGGAGGATTCCTCTATTCGTTCTGCTCTGGAATCTATCATTGAACCCTCCAAAGTGGTTTGTGCACTAAGTGAAGAGAGCTTTCTGAGCAAGATAAGGAATGCAAAGACTAACTCTAACTGGGGTTCTTGGGCTGCCATGGATGGAAATAGAACCATAAAACAGGGCTTGCCTTTTGTTAATAACCGACTGTTCTTGCCCTCTATGGCATTACAAAAGGAGGCGTTCCAATGGTGCCATGTGTCTCCTCTGGCAGGACATCAGGGTGTGTTAAATACTATACATTTGACACAAAGACACTTCTGGTGGAAAACGCTGCAAAAAGACATTTCATCCTGGGTGGCGCGATGTGATGATTGTGCTCGATCCAAGAATGACAGTTGTAGGAGGAAGGGGAAACTGATGATAATGCCAACCCCTCGTAGACCATGGCAAAACATCAGTTTAGACTTGGTATGGTGTTGCCACCGGATCAAGGAAAAACAGCTATTCTTGTGGTGATCGATAGCCTCACCAAATTAGGTCACTTCATACCTTGTATCAACCTTCCTACGACAGGGCAAACAGCTCAATTGCTTTTCTCCGAAGTCATTAGGTTACATGGAATACCTGAAGTGATCATTTCAGACCGGGGCCCTCAGTTTATAGCTAGGTTCTGGAAGTACTGGTGTCAGGCCTTGCATATATCGTCATCACTGTCCATGAGTTTCCATCCTCAGACGGATGGACAAACTGAAAGGCTAAACCAAACTCCTTGTTGTGGATGGCAGAACTGGCCTATAACAACTCCTGGCATTGTTCTGTGGGTGTGTCCCCTTTTTATGCAACCTACGGATTTGATGCTTGTGTTCTTCCTATCAGTATACCTGGGTGTGTGTCTGAGCAACCAATGGTATACAGTAGAATGAAGAAGTTGCACACTGTACAACGCCAACTCACAAAGCATCTTGTCAAAGCCAAAGGAGAGTACAAGCGTTGGGCGGATGCCCATCGCAGTGAAGGTCCGGACTATCAGGTGGGGGACAGGGTATGGCTCTCAATGAAGAATATCCAATTCAAGCTCCGCAGTGTCTTTCATCCACGATTTATCGGGCCTTATGTCATTGTGAAGAAGGTTAACCCTGTGGCGTTCAAGCTGAAGTTGCCTGCCTCCCTTAGGATCCACCCAGTGTTTCATTGTAGTCTGCTGAAACCTGCATTATCTTCCGTGCGTCGTGCTCCACCGCCGGTTCTGGTTGATGGTGGTTATGAGTACGTGGTGAAGTGTATTCGTGACTCGAAGTGGCGGCGAGGAGCTCTGTGGTACCTGGTGGCTTGGAAGGGTTATTCGGCGGAGGAGGACTCATGGGAGCCGTGTGTGAATGTCCATGCACCAGCGGCCGTACGCCGTTTTCATGCGAGGTTCCCTGCCAAGCCTGGCCCTAGGAGGCGCTGAGGAGGAGGGCATACTGTCAGGATTCGCGATCTGATGCGCCTACCTAGTGGTAAAAAACTACAACTCCCATGATTCCCTGTGAGAGGGAGGTACTAGACGTGCTGGAGCGGATGCGCGTAATTCTGTTTCTGTTTCTGTTCCTGTTCCTGTTTCCTTCGCGTCCTGGATTTCCCTGTCTTCGCGTTGCGCTGTTCCTCGCTCTTCGGCAGGAGAGCGAAGGTACTTGGAAGTTCCTTCTTTCAGGCTTCGTGGAGTAGGGCGGTGAGTTTCTGAGTCACGCGGCTGCGCAATTACTGGCAAGGCATTACAGTGTGGGACGCGGTGTATCGGCCGGCCACGCGTTACCGTACACCGTGATATTATTTTGCCTTCACATCGAACTGCGGAGCGTGGTGTGTTAGGTGACCATGCGCTACCGTATCTTTCTTTCTTTAAGGCCTCCTCATCATTAAGTGGAGCGCGGTGTATCAGGAGGCCACGCGCTGCCGTTTTCCATGCAGCATCGTTAAAGCCTTATTATTTACATTGCGGAGCGTGGTGTGTCAGGAGGCCACGCGCTGCCGTTACACTATCTTGTACAGTACTTTCTTATTAAAGGAGAGGAATTTTGGGCAGCGGAGTTCTGTGGTGAAGTACTACGAACCGCTGTGTGCCATGTTCATTCATTGTTTAAAGGTCCAGTGCATTGTGATGAATTCCAATTACCAATCAGACTGAGTAATTTGGTCTCCAAAGATCTTATGACTTGCAATAACCTTTGGAGCTTAATTGAGTCTTGCGGGAACTAAGGATCAAAACTTTCAGTTGTACTCATCTATTTTTTTCCTTTGGAGAAGTGAACTACCTTCTGACAAGACTATAGGTTTTGCTTAAATTACCTCTTGGATGTTATTTGTGATGGATCCATGTATCCAATATGGTATGTGGCATTTTGGCAACATCTACTAAGCATAATAGAATGCAATGACTGTGTATAATGGAACTTATGATTGTTTTCTATGTTCGCAGACATGATTCAGAAAACAGAATCTGTCTAAAACTTCTCTGATGTTAAGAGGTCCTTTTGATACCTTACAGGTACCACGTCTTATAGTGAGATCATTTGAGAGTAGCCTTTTTATGAAAGGATTGTGTATAACTGTTTTGCTTGTGTCATTCCAGATCCTTTTTCCCTGCACTTCCCTTCCCCTTCCCTCGGCTGATGGTTCGAACACCGTGTTATTATACTTCAGGGTGTTGGTAACGTCAGGAGGTGGACCCCTATGAGCAACGACCGGATCACGGAGCATAACCTGACAAATGCCACCACTCGGTAACTGATACAAAGTCACTATAAAATCACCTGGCAGACGCGTTTCGGTGAATGCATTCTTTATTCCCAGCTTCGTGTTTGCCCGGTTGAATTTTCGCGGGGCTTTCACCTACTGTTTGCTGTCATCCTATTGGACCTCATTCATCCAATCAGAGTGCTGCTGGTAGTGTCTCTGTCACAGTAAGGTTTGAAGTTTTTGTGGGTCATTTAAAACCCCTAATAGTGATAACCGTAAGTCTCCACATATAGCGCATAAAGGCAGTCTCATTCAGTGAACGTAGGTTAAGTAACCGGTTCATGCATTTAGTAATGCCCTGACGATGTCAGCTGCGGCCCCGTCTTTTCACTATTACGGAGTCATTAATGGCGGTAATTTATTACCTGGAGGTGTCCCGTTCAGGAGAAATAGGCTGCTTTCTCCCTGATACCTCAATCCTGTTTTGGCTGGGGGGGGGGGGCGGCACCATGCGCCTTCAGCACCCCTCCCAAACAATTGTCGGCCAATGGCGCCGCTCCAGACTGAGAGGCCTGTCAGTGTGCAGTGCCGACCGCTACCAAACATCCAAAACCAATCCCGCCTCAGCACAGAAATGGATCTGACACTTGCTCAGGACCACTCCAGGTAAGCTTAATGCCACCACTCAGTAACTGGTACAAAATCACAATAAAAACACTTGGCAGGTGTGTTTTGGCGAGTGCCTTCTCCTTCTTCATAGCCAGCTTCGTGTTTGTCTGGTTGAATGTTCACTGGGCTTTCACATGCTGTTTGCTGTCATCCTACTGGATCTCATTCACCCAATCAGAGCCCTGCTGGTAGAGTCTTTGTCACAGTAAGGTTTGAAGTTTTTGCTGGTCATTTAATATATATATAGTTAGGCTCACTATTCAGTTGTGCAAAAACAGAGAAATTCAGCAGTTACAGTTATCTGAGCTAACTATAACTCAATCTATATACCACTGTTCAGGGAAAACCAAGGGGCAATTGTATGGAATTGTAATGTAACGCAGCGCAGCAAGTAACCTTGCTGCACTGCATTACAGGGAAAGAGCAGAAATGTGCTGTATTTATTGCAATACAGCACATTCCTCTCCTTTCCCCAGTGTTAGAGCACAGTGGGCTGCCTAGTGGCAATGCAGGCATCCTTGCACCAAGGTGCAAGGCTGCCTATGTTGCATGCAGGAATATTTGTGTCCAGGGAGGGCCACTTTCCTGAACAAAAACAATCCTGAGAGGCATATGCCTCTTTCTATGTATGCGGTACAAAAGGGGGTGGTGATGGACGGAGCATCTGAATCAATCAAACACTCACACCCAGTCAAAAGATCTGGGTTTAATCCATCACCGTTCTTTAGCCCACTCTGCCACCCCAGTTCAGACATGGCTATATGCAAATCAGTCTGACCCTGTGCCTCATGGGAACAGTCCAGCCCGAACATCTTTCTATGTATGCTGCAGAATGCAGCCCACAAGGAAAAAGTAATGAGGAGAAATACCAATATTTCTCCCTGTTAAGCCTCCCCTGAGAAGGCTGTCTTTTCATCACATTCCCAGGTTTACCACTTTTGGTAAATCTGGGAATGCCTCACACCCACTGAATGCCCATATAAGGCCTTCCCAGGTCAGGGTAATACAATGCAGCGATTTGTGGTGCATTGTAATACTCCAGATTAATGAAACCACTATTGGCCATGCAAAGTGACCATGTCTGACTTTATAAATCTCTTTTTTGAATTGCGCCTCTCTTGCACCACAATGTGTGGTGCAAGAGCAACGCAACAGTGCTCATAAATATGGCCCCTAGTTTCTCCTGATACTTAAGCCTTATTACATAACTAATGACCAAATATGGACACTCTTTACCTGTATCAAACCCCTGACAGTCTTTGAACCAACATTGAGAAAAGAAGTGAATAGGAGTAGAAAAATGGGAACCTTTAACACTGTTAACTCTATGGAGAGTTTACTCTGTACCACATTGTTTGTATGCAGTAAAACTCTCATGGTAAATACACCACAGAGTATTAAAAAGTATCTACTAAATACGGTGTAAACTCTATGAAAAGCTTGTCCAAAGAGTGATTGGTCACTTAAAATAACCAAGGTCTGTAGGTGCTAAAGATCATATTACCTGCAAGCTTCACACTGTGGTGAAAACAGTGTTTGGATAAAAAAAACGGATTAGAAACATCAAGTTGCAGAAATATTGAGGAAAAAATATGGTGATACAGAAATATCGTTGTCAAGAATATTGATTTTTCAGGTGAGTAATAGCATTTTCAATAATATTGTTGTGAACATTATTTTCTATAATATAGATGTAAATAATATTGTTTTTCAACTATATTTATGTGTGTTAGTTCATATATAAATGTTGTTTTTATTGTGTGTATATTTATTAATAACATTTTTAAATACAGTTTGTAATTTTTAGTGATTTTTAAGTTTTTAATGTAATTGCTAATATTCATTTAAATTGTTGTAGTGGTTTGCTAGGTTTGTAGGGGTGTAGGTTGGGAAGTTAATCAGTTATAAAAAGTTAATGATTAGTTATCAATGTATTATTAACTACTTAATTGATTATTAGTTATGTAAATTGTTTAACAATTTTAGTTTTTTAAATTATATATTAGGTGCGACCACCCAGTTTGTAAGGGTATAGGGTAAGAAGTTACTAAAGTGATAATTAATGAAAAATGTATGAATAATGTATTAGTAGTTAACTGATTATTAATTATGTAATTTATATAACAATTGTATTTTTTAAGTTATATATTAGGTGCAGACTGCTGGGTTTGCAGTGGTATAGGGTGGGATGTTAATTACTAAAAGGTGGCACAGACTAGAGTGGGAATAGTAAGCATTAACTCTCCGGAATTCAATGCATTCCCTACTATTACACAGATGAAGCAGGAATAGTAACTTTTACCCCTCCGGAGTACAACAATTTCCCTACTGTTGCACAGACTGGAATGGGAATAGTAAATGTTACCTCTTCGGAGTCCAACCCTTTCCTTACTGTTCCCAGGTTAGTGGCAGTTGCCTGGTGCCATTGGGATACAACGCACACTAGGAGATACATTGCGGCAACTGTGGAGCATAATAATTTATGTTGAAACTCTGCTGATGCAATTTATTTTCATTTTACTTCACTTTGGGCCAGATGTAGGTAGAATAGATTTACCGATTCTTAATTACCGAAAATTACCGAATTTTACCGATTCGGTAATTAAGAATCGATAAATCTGAGGGGTGGATATGTAGGTATTTCAGATGTGCTGGAATAACGATTCGGAAATATTCGGTATTTACCGATTCGGTAAATACAGAATCGGTAATGCCCATTCATTCCTATGGGCTTTGGAGCCCATAGGAATGAATGGGCATTACCGATTCGGTATTTACCGAATCGGTAAATACCAATTTTCACAAGGGTGCAGGGGGTGTCACTTTGACACCCTCTGGCACCCCCAAAACAGACTCGGGTGCCATGTGGCAGGCATACATGCCCTAAGGGCAGGTCTGCCTGTCACATGGCATAGGTGTGCATGCACACATGTGCATGCACACCGGAATCGGTATGTTACCATCAAATTGGATTTGATGGTAAAATACCGATTCGGTAAAGCCTCTGGGACTCAGAAGAGTCCCACCTACATCTGGGTACCTCAGATTCGGTAAATTTACCGAATTTTTATTTTACCGATTCGGTAAAATTACCGAATCGGTAATTTTACCGAATCGGTAAAAAAATGCCCCCTATATACCTGTTACCCATTTACCGATCGGTAACGGCCAAAATCGGCCGTTACCGGTCGGTAAATAGCCTGAAACGGCCACCTACATCTGGCCCTTTGTTTTTAAAATTGGAAACTGTGATATTTGCACTACTGCGGCACGCTGCAGAGCAAAGGCAGGCGCTTAGCTTTTAAATTTGATCACAAATTGCTGATTGTCGCGCAGTGGGTTCTTACCGCTGGGTTGAGCCCTTCCGCCCCGGTCCATCGAGGCTCTCTTGCCGTTTGTGTGGAGGGTGGCTCTCTCACCGCGGCTACTCGTGCCGGTCCGGTGGAGAGCGGGCGCCATATTGGAAGGAGCCTGAAGGACACTGGACCAGAGTAAGCGGTCCAGTTGCCTGAGGCTTCCTCCCATAAAACGATTGCGGTGTGCTGCTTCCGAGTGGTTACCAGGTTAGTGGCAGTTGCCTGGTGCCATTGGGATACAACGCGCACTAGGAGATACATTGCGGCAACTGTGGAGCATAATAATTTATGTTGAAACTCTGCTGATGCAATTTATTTTCATTTTACTTCACTTTGTTTTTAAAATTGGAAACTGTGATATTTGCACTACTGCGGCGCGCTGCAGAGCAAAGGCAGGCGCTTAGCTTTTAAATTTGATCACGAATTGCTGATTGTCGCGCAGTGGGTCCTTACCGCTGGGTTGAGCCCTTCCGCCCCGGTCCATCGCAGCTCTCTTGCCGTTTGTGTGGAGGGTGGCTCTCTCACAGCGGCTACTCGTGCCGGTCCGGTGCAGAGCGGGCGCCATATTGAAAGGAGCCTGAAGGACACTGGAACCAGAGTCAGCGGTCCAGTTGCCCGAGGCTCCCTCCCATAAAACGCAATGTGTCTTAGGGAGCGCAGCGGACGAGCGCAGTGGGCACGACGATGGCGCGCCGAAGGTGCACCTAAGGTAAGCCCGTCTGCGCCTGTCCGCGAGCGTCTGGGACCTGGGGCCATAGACTCTGGACAAAATCTTACCTACTCTACTTCGGACCTAGTTGCACTCAGACCTATCGGTAAGCTATGTCCGCCATTATCCCCGCACACACTAAAACGTATTTTCCAACTAGGTATATCCAAAGTTACCACTGCCATAGATCCCTTACTTATGAATACATCATGCACAGACCAGGGTATACTTAATAAACAGACTCCGGAGTTCCGCTGCATCTACCTTAATACCAGGTCGATGATTAAACATCAGGTAGACATTTTTCTATTATTGACCGATGAAAAACCAGATATGCTTTTTCTGACTGAAACCTGGTGTACCTCTGACTCATTACCAGACATACTTGCATCTCTTCCCTCTGATTACTATATTCTCTCTGCCAACCGTCCACCAGGAAAAACAGGGGGGGGAGTAGCTGCTAATATTCGTAAAATCCACCAATTCAGAGAACTCTCACCTTTATCTCTTCCAGACACGGAGAATATTGTTATTAAGCTAAATGCTAACAGTGGGGCGCTAATACTGGTTTTAGTATACCGTCCTCCGCAGTATATGGCCACTTTTCCTTCTCTCTTAGTAGAACAATTGGCCTCTTGCGTTGTCAATTACTCTAAAATTCTTTTAATTGGGGACCTGAATTATTGGTTTGACAACGTAACATCAAACCCCCAAGCAGCAAAAATCAAAGATTTATTATCGGACCATAATCTGATACAGCACATCCACTCTCCGACTCATCAGAAAGGCCATAGTCTGGATCAAATCTGGTCATATAATCTGCCTTTACCTTTGCCCTCTATACATCCTTGTAGTTGGTCAAACCATTTTTTCATTCATTTTTCTTTTATCATAGAAGGGACTATCAAATCTAGGCCACAAGCGGGCAGACAAATTCGGAAATGGAGGTCTGCAGACTTACCCGCATTCCTAAAAACTCTGGCTACCACCCTTCCCCCTCAGGACAAGGACATAGAATCTAATGAAAAGGCACTCTCACAATGGCTATGCCAAGCGGCAAATCTTTATGCTCCTTTGGTAAGCTTTCCCAAATCACGAGGGAAGGAGGCCCACAAATGGTTTACTCCATAACTGAAGAAATTAAAACTTAGGGGCATATTACCAACCAATAGAGATAATTTTTGTCTCTAACTTGTTTAGAGACAAAAATTATCGCCGCACATCGGCGATTTTTATCGCAGATAAACCTTGCTATTATCAAGGTTTATCGCAAATGCGATAAAAAACGGCCGCAATGCATGAATATCGCTGAAAAGTCAGCGATATTCATGCATTATCGAGCAAATGCTCTTAGCCATGTTATCCACCTCCCATTGGATAACATGGCTAAGAACTGCTCCTGGGCAAGTGTTAGCTTTTGGAGATATTCGCGCTTAGCGCGAATATCTCCAAAAGTTGGTAATAGGAGATAGCAATGTTAGCGACTGTTTTCAGTCGCTAACATCTTGGCACGCCCACTTTGCATGTCATTAGTGATAAATATCACTGACATGCAAAGCGGGGCCCAAGATGGTCACTATCTCCTATTAGCTGTCGCTAACTGGTGTTAGCGACAGCTTGGTAATAGGGAGATAATTTTATCTCTGCTTTCTTGGCTTTTAAAGCCAAAAAAGCGGAGATAAAGCCCCTTGATAATATGCCCCTTAGTAATAGACAGAAAGAAAGGAAATGGAGAACAAACTACCTACCGCAGGACAAGGAGACCTATTGCATAGCCAGGAAAATGTATCAAAAAACGCTTTTAAAACACAAGACTGATTACTTTTCTGCAAAAATCATGAACTCCTCGAATAAATCAAAGGAGATATTTGAAATTGTAAATGATCTCTGCAATGATGATAGGACAGCCCCCCCTATAATCCCTACCCAAAAACTATGTGAATCCTTGAATTACTTTTTTAGGGATAAAATTATTACTTTTAAACAGAACATAATCAGTTCTCCCATTTCAACCCCACTAATTGACATATTTTATAACCCTCATACAATGGATACCTTCTCTCCTATTGAGCCTTAAACCTTTTCGGAACTCTTGGTACGTGTGAAATCTGGATCACCTGATGATATTTGCCCCCCCACATCTTTAAAGAAATAGGACTTGCTATCCCTCAAAGTATTCTTTCCCTATTAAATGAATCACTTGCGCAGGGTAAGGAACCCAGCAGTTTCAAGCAGGCCCTGCTGATTCCTCTAACAAAAAAATCAGGTATTGATCCACAAGACCTTACAAACTACAGGCCGATCTCCCTCTTACCCTACCTATCAAAAATTCTGGAGGCTCATGTTTCTAACTGCCACTCGAATTTTATTGAACTAACTGAATATTTAGAACCGAATCAGGCAGGCTTTCGCCCATGCCACTCTACCGAGACAGTGATACTTGCAGTCCAGAATACCCTGAGATCCAACTCAGACAGAGACGCTCATCAGGCATTGGTGCTCCTTGATTTGTCGGCTGCGTTCGACGCGGTTGACTATTCTATTCTTGTCAACCGTGTCGAGCAGGCTTGCCTCAGGGGCCCTGCCCTGAGCTGGCTGGAATCTTTCATCTCTGAACGTACTCAGTCAGTTAGACTGGGGTCATTCACAACCCCAAAAACTGTCTCTACCTGTGGTGTCCCCCAGGGATCATCCCTGTCCCCACTGCTTTTCAATTTATATTTACGTCCATTACTGTATTCCTTGAAAAATCATAGAGTTACAATTTTTAACTATGCAGATGACTTGCAATTGGTTTTCTCACTGGACTCCCCTGATGCTGTGGTGGATTTTCAGGAAACCATGTCTCATGTCCAGAGATGGATGAATTTGAATCACCTCAAACTTAACCCGGGCAAGACAGAACTTGTCTTGCCCGGGAGAAGTGAAATCATTCGGGGTATCCACTTCTGGCCATCAGACATGGGAATTCCACCCATTAAATCCCACACAGTTAAGAGCTTAGGGGTGACTCTCAGTGAGGATCTTTCGCTAAAAAGTTATATAGGGATGGTAGTTTCATCCAGTTTCTTTCAACTGAGAAAGATAAAGAAAATCTCCCATCTCTTAACTCACTCTGCCTTGATTCAGGTAATTACTGCGTTAATACTATTGCGGCTTGATTTTTCAAACAGCCTGTACCTTGGTCTCCCAGTAGGTCAGTTGAAGAGACTACAATACGTTCAGAACCAGCAGCCAGGCTCATTTGTAAGCAATCTAAATGGCAATCCATCAGATCAGGATTAGAAAAACTTCACTGGCTGCCAGTAGCTCAGAGAGTTACATTCAAAGCTGGTTGTATCATTTTTAAAGCCTTGCAGGGTAAGGGCCCGAAATTCATTAGGAATTTGGTTGGCAAATATATCCCTTCACGGAATCTTCGCTCGGCCCACCAAGAATTGCTAACGATTCCTTTATACAGGAAGAAACGTCAGGGCTGCAGCAGTTTCCATTTTCTGGCTTCCTCTTTATGGAACTCCTTACCACTCTCACTAAGACTGAGCGATGATCTTCTTTCCTTCAGACAGGCTTTTAAAACCTTGCTTTTAAGACAAGCTTATTTTTAGTATAAATTGATGTGAAAACCACCTTTGCTTAATGTACCTAGGTGTTATGTTGTGTTCCTAAAAACTTCAGTAGCGCCATGAAGCCCACGGGCGTACGAGCGCTGTACAAATAAAAATTTAACATAACATAACATAACTGTTGCACAGACTGGAGTGGTAATAGAAAGTTTACCCCTATGAAGTCCAATGCTTTATCTACTGTTGCACAGACTGCAATGGGAATGGAAACTTTTACCCCTCCAGAGTACAGCGATTTCCCTACTGTTGCACAAATTGGAGTGGGAATAGTTAATTTTACCCTTCCGGAGTCCCACGCTTTCCCTACTGTTGCACAGACTAAAGTGGGAATAGTAAATTTAACCCCTCCAAAGTTCAACTCTTACCCTAATGTTGCAAAGAATCTAGTGGGAATAGTAAATGTAACCCCCCCCCCCCCAAAGCCCAATGCTTTTCCTTCTGTTGCACAGACAGGAGTGGTTATAGTATATGCATTATTCCCAGATTTATTTTTAATGTTGTTTAAATTAATCTAATATCATTATTTGTTTAATTTTAGAATATTTGTATATGTATATATGTATAGTTTTTGTATAGTTTTGTTTTTTAATTTTGTTCATAAATGTTTTTTATATTCAGTTTTGTAATTCATTTAATATTTTTAATTTGGTTTGTAAATTGTTTTATGTTTATGTATTTATATACAAATATATATGCGATCAAGTCCCCTGTGAGGGACGAAACGCGTCATGGCTGCTTCGCTGTTCCTGGAACCTGAATAACCAGCAACTGATGAGCCACGGTGGTCTGCGCTCTTTTCTTTGCCTTTTCTGCACTGGCTACTTTGGAGAGAGTTCTTTTGCAATATATATATATATATATATATATATATATATATATATATATATATATATATATATATATATATATATATACATATAAATATTATTTTTACATATACACATATATGCTTGTTATAGTAGGAAATAAACAAACATTGATATCATGTAAAAAAACAAATATATACACACATATATATACTGTGTGTATGTTTATATAAGTAAAAAAGAAGCAGCGAAATCTGGGTAGCTCCCAAGTTTAAGTGGGGAGCAGCTCCTGTATAGATCACCCTACAAACCAGCGACACTCTAAATTTGCTCACCTCAAAGTCTGCTTTACTATCAAAGTCTTAATGCATAGGATTTGCACAGTGCCATCCATGCTGAGATAGAAAGGGACAAAGTATTTTGCCATTACTACAGCAAAGGGCCGATTACTGGTTGTACAGCCAAACCCATGGTGTGACTGCCCACCAAATCAGGAGTAAAATCCTGGTCTGGCGGGCGGTGTTTCAGCGGTCTCAGTGCGGCAGTCTGCAAGGCTCATAGAAGAGCATATAATGCAGACTGCCGCAGTCAGAACACTCACTGCACTTACCTGCACGGTGTGGCACACATGCAAATACAAGGGGGGAGGCACTACATGATTACCCCCACCGCATACACCCCTGGCCCAAATCCGGCAGGGGGCGTTGCCTTTCTGTCACCCTTTTCATGGCAGGATCAACACAATGAAAAGGGTAACAAAAATGCAACTCCTAATATGCTCAGCTGTGCCAGCAGCAGCACTGCCAGCATATTACAGTCCGTTGCATACTGCGGTCCCAGCAGGATCCTTGATCCTGGTGGTGCTGACGGTCTTGTGACAGTCCGCCTGCCGCAGTCCTAATACTGCGGGCCTTCCCGCTGTGTGGCTGTGGTGAGACCACCACCACAGGTTAGGCTGTCCTATGGACCGCCAAACACGTAATCAGGCCAAAATTCTTTAAGCATAGGATTAGCACAGTGCCATCCACACCGAGCTGTAAAATTCCAAAAGCCTTATACCACTGCAGGCACTGTATTACAGCTTTGAATTGGTAAAATACCAACCAAATCAACCTGAAATTAATAGAAGCAACCCATGACCAGTGTTTCGCTATTATTACAACTCTTCAGTGAGGTTTACCTATGTCTAGACACAAGGGAGCACCCAGTATATATTTATATTTATATAACTATATATTTATATATATATATTATTAAATGTTACTTACATTTATTTCATTTATAATATATCAATATTATATATTCAACTACTTAAGGTTTACTATATTAAAATATATACATATACTCAAAAACAATGTTTTTAAACGATATTAGTGTAAAGCAATATTTGTTTCTGACATGTTTCCACTTACCATTATAAGAATAGGGAAATTATACTTTTGTTATTGATATTTTTGACTCAATATTTATGTACCTCGATATTGTAGGAATGGATATTCTGTCCAAGATCTGGTGAACAATGTAAGCTAGGCCATCTTCTGAAGCAAAACAAGGACATGTACATTGTTAGTACCTGCTGCACACAGTCTTCTATGTTAAGCAGAAACTGTCATGTTGAGACAATTCTGTCTAATAACTCAAGGCTGCCTCCAATACTTAGGGCCTTAATAAGATGGTGCGTGGATCACCACTGGCAGGCCGTCAGTGGTGGGCCATCCGACATCCACGGCATCGGTCTGACCGCCGGATTACGATGACGGCGGTCAGCGCAATGCCTTTGGAGGGACTGACCTCTGCCTCAACACGATCAAGGCTCACGTTGGTGCATCGGTCGGAGTCCTAATCCCTACGATGGAGGCGGTGCCTGTGCAGGCACCACCGTAGGGATTGGGATGTCCCTTTCTGACAGCCTTTCCATGTCAGCCTTTCCGACATGGAGGGCTGCCGGAATGAGACTTTGGGGGGCCCTAGCAGGGCATCCATAGGCCTCCCCTATATGTCCTGGGGGCACATGTGGTGCCCCCCCCAAGCATCTATGTACTGTAATGCCAGGCACCACATGGTGCCTGGCACATGTTGCATAGATGTTTAGAAACATAACCTTTACCATTGCAGCCCATTTCCTTGCCGCAGCACAAGCTGCAATGATAAAGGCTGGTCGTCACATCATAATATTGTGAGTGGAACTACTGACTACTTGTTCAACCATTCCACTTCCAAAATGGTTAGAAGCTAGTCCAACTGACATTTTAATAAGGCCCTTAGTATGTAATACGTACAATCTTTGCCCTGCTGGAAACTTTTTCAGATGTACCCAAAAACTTGTGTGGAATATAATAAGCACAAGTAAACTGTCACCTGCACACAGAGTTAGTCTTCGTCTTAAAAACAAAGATTTGTAACATTTTCAATACCTCTTCACACCTATGCTGAATTAGGAACATGTGGTTTTGGTAAACGCCTATACCAATTAGATGGACATAGACTTTACAAAATAGTAGAAAAGTAATATGGTAGTTACCGACCTCCATGTAAACTATAAAACAAACTTACACACTCATTGGATGATATCATATCATCAGTGATGTAATAAATGATGTCATAGAACATGTCAAGAATGATGTAATATGTGAGATCATAACCAGTACATGGCGGGGAAGCAAGTTATAGTTAGCGCTGCTAACTATAACTGGTGAATTTCTGTGTTTTTTTTGTTGTAAACGTTAATATTGTCACTCACAAATTCAAAACGCTTACGTAACTATAACGTTACTGTAACCTTTGTTTTGTTCAGTGACTATATATATATATATCTATATATATATAGATATATATATATATATATAGAGAGAGAGAGAGAGATAGATTAAGAGAAAGATAGAGACAGCGAGCGACAGAGACAGAGAGTACCATATGTACATGCTATATTTACAATAAACTAGATAACAGGTATACATTTTAAGATACACGGATACACAGTAGGCTCAGACCACTGTTAACACTCAACTTGGAAATTGAAATAGGATTATTCCATATCTTTCTCACAGCGATCCCCTCACCGCAGAACTAAATATTCTTAGTTAGCCTCTGTAAAGCAGTATAATAGTATATTTTCACTTATGAGCATGCACATATTACTTGCTCTCTCTACTTTTTTTTTACTGAGGTAGTTTTCTAATATGAAGGCTCAATTTAAATTGTCAGGTTGTGCACAACACCAATGAATGGGACCTAATTGAACTAAAATTCATTACAAACGAGAATCGTCAAATATGTTTTTCTTTATCATTTAACATAGTATGTAATTCCCTGGATAACTCTTAGTTATTGTATTATATATTTTCAATTAGATGCAAGAATTAGGGGTTATGGTGTGCTAATAAATTGATGACAAAATTACAAACGAAAATGGCTATAAAATATCTATGCGCAAAGCAAAGCAAAAAAAAGAGAGGCTCGGGCTGAATATTTATCCCCATGCCCCACATAAAATGTAATTTACAAATTATACAGACCAGCTCTTGGTACTTTTTGTAACAACAGATCGTCGCGTCTCGTTGTTCAATTATCTTGAATAGCTCTTCCTTCTCTTTGGCGTAGCGGGCATCACTATCTTCTTGTTGTTTTATTAATGCAACTCTGGATTGTTCGGCTTGGAACAGGAGCTGCAAACAAACAGTATTCGGAAAATTAGTAAACGTAATTGTAGTGAAGAATTCCCAAAAAATCACGGTCCACCTGTTAGTTTTAAACTGTATTTATTTCAAGTTGCTTGGTACAAGTTGAAGCAATAATGTCATGGAAGAAGTTTCCTGCTGGCATTTTGGTACAAAGAAAGAATGCATGTGCGTGCATGCGTGCTTGTGTTGCTGGGTGACATGTGTGGAGCACCTTTCCTAGGCTTGGCTGCCACGTTTTCATTGTGCTTATGTCTGATAATCAGTTTCGTGTCATCAGTTTGGTTGTGTTACAATCAGGGCACAAGTCCTAAAAAAAGAAGTGAGGGGACTCTTCAACTTAGGAAATATCACAGAAAGTGACATCACGGCGCATGGCACCGCAGGAAGTGACATCACAGGAAGTGCCAGGATAGTGCTTCTAATTGAAAACCAGTTGCATCCCCTGGTGCACACCTTCTCTCCTTGGTAGTAAAACAAGGATTCCTAATTAATAATAAAGAAAGATTGTCTTCAACATGTTCCTTGATGCAGTTTGTTTTAATGATATTTTCGAATTTATTTGTTATTGTTTCTTCATGAAATTGTTTTCCATTCCATTTAACGTAGTGTATTTACATGACATCAAATGCTTCTTACTACTTTTTCCAATGCATTTCAGGCTTACAGTAGCCCTTCATCAGGGAGCAAATGCTAAGGAGAATAAATTAAACAGAACATTTCAAAATTAAAAATAACATCCTAGCGTTAGCAAAAAACTGTGTCACATTCTTAGTTCATAGAGTACAACCTCGTGAAGTGTGTGTCCCGTGCTGTAGCTGCAAAGTGCCCGAGTGCAAAGTGATCAAAAATGATATAAAATGCTCTGTATCGACAATGGATACAAATATTACCGTACGCAATGTGCGCGTACTTACATGTCAATGGTGGAACCTTAGTTCCCATTCAGATTTTAATGTCCGCGATCCTCTGTAATACTAAGAAAAAGGGGGGGGGGAACGCGGTGATTAGTATCTCGTTAAACGAGTATTATACTGGTTACGGTGTCGCATTTATTATAAGCCAAAGAGAACTTACTACTGGGACGCTGGGCGTCTTTTTCAATTTCTATCCGTGGCTCGAATGTCTGGTTTCAGTGTGCGGGTTTCAGGATGTTCGGAAACGGCTTGGAAAATGGCTTGGAAAGTGATTTCCTGAAAAGACGAAGGTGAAGCGATTTGATTGGTGTAGAGTATCGATCACGTGCTCATAGAAGTGGAAGAAATACTGCTAAATGGGTCAAGCGTCTAGAGTAGGGTAAAAATGTGTAAATAAAAAATGAATGAATAGAAATAAATTGATTGAAATGAACGGTAAAGAACATAAAGTTTTGACGTTCAATGTTGAAAAATGTTCACAGTGGCGCTGTAGGACGTGTCAAAAACAACATCATTAAACAGGTTCAAAGAGTATGTAGGAGACACCTACATATAGTTAAATAATATATATATCTAGCTAACACATGGTTATAGATAGCATGAGAATTCTACACGATCATTTAAACCAAATGGTTTGTTAGAGTTCATCATATAGATCCAATGGTTTTTCCTCTGGAGTAGCTGATGGTTATTGTCCACACCTTCTCTTTTCGGTACTGTTTCAAGAATAAGAAACTGTAATTGAGATACATTGTGATGTTCTTCAGAAAAATGAAGTGCTACTGAAGACTTCTGGTATTTGGTTTTTATGTTCGATTTATGTTCATTAATCCTTATTCTGATCTTTCTTCCAGTCTTTATTTATTTATTTATATTCTTATATAGCGCTGGAAGTCAACCCCCGAAAGGGTATCTCCGCGCTTACGTATTACCAAAGAGCCAAAAACTAGAAGATTAAACAGTGAGATGAAGGGGGGAACAGCCTAGCAGGCGACAAATAAAAAAGTTTTCAGGGACTTCTTAAAAAATTGAAAGTTGGTTGTGTTTTTGAGAACCGGAGGTAATGAGTTCCAAAGGATGGGGCCTTTGTAGGACAGGGCTCGTCCTCCCTGCCTGGCTTTTTTTATCCTAGGAACTTGGAGTTGTTGCTGGTTACTGGAGCGCAGAGTTCGACTGGGTATGTAGGGTTTGAATATTTCTTTTAGATATTTAGGTCCGTTGCCAAACAGACATCTGTGAATTGTGCAGCAGATTTTAAATTGTACACGTTGTCTAATTGGCAACCAGTGGAGTTTTGCCAAGAGGGGGAGTGAGGCAGACCTTGGCTGGGCATTGAGAACTAGTCTCGCAGCAGTGTTTTGAACCACCTGTAGTCTCTGTAGTTGTTCCTCATTTGCTGAGACCAGCAGGCCATTACAGTAGTCCAACCTACGTCTTGCCAATGTACACTTTGCCACACGGGCATTTGAGCATATAGATCACATTAGGTGTATCACACGTGGCATTAACTCGTAATTTTATCTTATGCCCCTTCATGGGATGGGTAATGGTATTTCCTTTGATAATGTTATTACAGTTACCACAGTGTAAACAGGGTCTAGTTCCTCGAAAAATAATGGATGTTTCAGTTTGCGTCTTGAGTAATTCACCTAAATTTTTTCCTCTGGTGAAAGCAAAAATTGGAGGTCTCTCACATATAGAATTGAAATCAGGTTCTGCTTTTAGAATTCCCCAATGGTTTTTGATAATTTTCATGAATTTCCTGCTTGAAGTTGAATATTTTGACACCATGGTCGTTCTTGTTTCTTCCATTTTTGTTCGTCCTTTCAATAACTCATTTCTTTGGATGTTCTTTTTGCTGTGTCAATAATTTCTTTGGGATACCCTCTTTTTTCAAATCTTTCACCCATTTCCTCGATCCTCAAGGTGGCTTTGTTTGGATCTGATGTGATTCTTTTGACTCTCATCATTTGTGAGAGAGGTAAGTGACGTTTGAGAGTTGCTTGATGAAAGCGGTGATAATGTAGGGTGTTGTTTCTATCCGTGCTCTTACGGTATATATCAGTTTCAATTCCTTCAGATGATAAAGTAATTTGAACATCTAAATATGATATAGTTTTGTTTGAAATTTCCCAAGTAAGTTGAATTCTTTCATTATCTGCATTCAAGTTCAACAGTGCTTCTTGCAATTTCTCTTTTGTGTTAGACCATATAATAAAAATGTCGTCATTGTACCTCACGAGCATCTTCAGGTTGGCTGTCCAGTTGACATTGTTCAGTATGTTGTTCTCTTCATACATCTTCATGTAAATGTTCGAGTATACAGGAGCCGCGCAATTACCCATGGAGGTCCCTACCAATTGTTGGTACCATTTATTGTCATGCTTAAAGTAACTTTGGTATAGGGTGAAGACCATTAATTTCATCAGGAAGGTTTGCATTGGTAAGTCATAATCCGTTGTTAATATAGCCTGTTCCATGGCTTCTAATCTGGAACCATGTGGAATTGATGTATAAAGTGATTTAATGTCTGCTGTACACAATAGAACTGGTTCGTCTGGTTTAATCACCACTGAGTTTAGTTTTGATAAAAAGTCGGTTGTATCTTTAATGTACGTGGTAATTTTTTTAACCGTAGGTTGGAGATATTTATCCAGGAAACTGCCAATTGGTTCATGTAGACTCCCTCTTGTGGAAACAATAGGTATTAAAGGAGGATTCTGGAGGTTCTTATGAATTTTTGGCATCATGTAAAAGTCGGACTTCTAGGATGCTGTTTGATAAGATAGTTCTTTGTCCTTTCGTTGATGACTCCATTGTCTTTAGCTCTTTGTATAATTTCTGTCAATGTTGACATGTATTCATTTGTGGGGTTCTGGTCCAATACAGTGTATGTTGTGGACTCTGAAATGTGTTCTCTGACTTTGGTTTTGTACATTGTAGAGTTCATTATTACCAGACCTCCTCCTTTGTCAACTTTGACAAAGGTGATATTTTTGTTGTTAGCAAGCTTTTTCAGAATGCTAAAATCTTTATTGGTAATGTTCTTCTTGGTGGTTTGTTGCCATTTCAGTTTCACCAAATCTTGTTTCACAAAGGTTTCAAACAAGTCTAACGTTTTGTGATTCATTGGAGCCAAAAAAGAGCTTTTTGGTCTCAAACCTTTGAGTTGGTCCGGTTCCTGTGTGGTGGGCTTTGGAGTGATATTGTCAAAAAAATGACGTAATCTAAGTTTGCGCATCAATTTGATCAGGAACCGGACCAACTCAAAGGTTTGAGACCAAAAAGCTCTTTTTTGGCTCCAATGAGTCACAAAACGTTAGACTTGTTTGAAACCTTGTGAAACAAGATTTGGTGAAACTGAAATGCCAACAAACCACCAAGAAGAACATTACCAATAAAGATTTTAGCATTCTGAAAAAACTTGCTAACAACTAAAATATCACCTGTGTCAAAGCTGACAAATGAGGAGGTTTGGTAATAAAGAACTCTACAATGTACGAAACCAAAGTCAGAGAACACATTTCAGATTCCACAACATACACTGTATTGGACCAGAACCCCACGAATGAATACATGTCAACATTGACAGAAATTATACAAAGAGCAAAAGACAATGGAGTCATCAACGAAAGGACAAAGAACTATCTTATCAAACAGCATCCTAGAAGTCCGACATTTCAGATGATGCCAAAAATTCATAAGAACCTCCAGAATCCTCCTTTAAGACCTATTGTTTCCACAAGAGGGAGTCTACATGAACCAATTGGCCGTTTTCTAGATAAATATCTCCAACCTACGGTTAAAAAAATGACCACGTACATTAAAGATACAACCGACTTTTTATCAAAACTGAATTCAATGGTGTTTAAACCAGACGAACCAGTTCTATTGTGTACAGCAGACATTAAATCACTTTATACATCAATTCCACACGGTTCCGGATTAGAAGCCATGGAACAGGCTATATTAACAACGGATTATGACTTACCAATGAAAACCTTCCTGATGGAATCAATGGTCTTCACCCTATACCAAAGTTACTTTAAGCATGACAATAAATGGTACCAACAATTGGTAGGGACCTTCATGGGTAACTGCGCAGCTCCTGTATACGCAAACATTTACATGAAGATGTATGAAGAGAACAACATACTGAACAATGTCAACTGGACAGCCAACCTGAAGATGCTCGTGAGGTACATTGACGACATTTTTATTATATGGTCTAACACAAAAGAGAAATTGCAAGAAGCACTGTTGAACTTGAATGCAATTGATGAAAGAATTCAACTTACTTGGGAAATTTCGAACAAAACTATATCCTTTTTAGATGTTCAAATCACTTTATCATCTGAAGGAATTGAAACTGATACATACCGTAAGAGCACGGATAGAAACAACACCCTACATTATCACAGCTTTCATCAAGCAACTCTCAAACGTCACTTACCTCTCTCACAAATGATGAGTCAAAAGAATCACATCAGATCCAAACAAAGCCACCTTGAGGATTGAGGAAATGGGAGAAAGATTTGAAAAAAGAGGGTATCCCAAATAAATTATTGACACAGCAAAAACAAGAGTTAAGAACATCCACAGAAATGAGTTATTGAAAGGACGAACAAAAATGGAAGAAACAAGAACGACCATGGTGTCAAAATATTCAACTTCAAGCAGGAAATTCATGAAAATTATCAAAAACCATTGGGGAATTCTAAAAGCAGAACCTGATTTCAATTCTATATTTGAGAGACCTCCAATTTTTGCTTTCGCCAGAGGAAAAAATTTAGGTGAATTACTCAAGACACAAACTGAAACATCCATTATTTTTCGAGGAACTAGACCCTGTTTACACTGTGGTATCTGTAATAACATTATCAAAGGAAACACCATTACCCATCCCATGAAGGGGCATAAGATAAAATTACGAGTTAATGCCATGTGTGATACACCTAATGTGATCTATATGCTCAAATGCCCGTGTGGCAAAGTGTACATTGGCAAGACTGAGAGAAAGATCACAATAAGGATTAATGAACATAAATCGAACATGAGAACCAAACACCAGAAGTCTTCAGTAGCAATTCATTTTTGTGAAGAACATCACAATGTATCTCAATTACAGTTTCTTATTCTTGAAACAGTACCGAAAAGAGAAGGTGTGGACAATAACCAACAGCTACTCCAGAGGGAAAACCATTGGATCTATATGATGAACTCTAACAAACCATTTGGTTTAAATGATAGTGTAGAATTCTCATGCTATCAATGACCATGTGTTAGCTAGATATATATACTTTTTAACTATATGTAGGTGTCTCCTACATACTCTTTGAACCTGTCTAATGATGTTGTTTTTGGCACGTCCTACAGCGCCACTGTGAACATTTTTCAACATTGAACGTCAAAACTTTATGGGCCAGATGTAGGTCGCCAATTACCGGTCGGTAAAGGCCGATTTCGGCCGTTACCGACCGGTATTTGGGATTTGGCATGTAGGGGCATTTTATTTACAGAATCGGTATATTTACTGATTCGGTAAATTTACAGAATCGGTAAAATACAGAATCGGTAAATTTACCGATTCTGTAAATCAAGATGTAGGTGGCACTGTAATCAGTGCCACAGGCCCGTACCGAATCGGTATTTACCATGGAATACTATTCCATGGTAAATAACGAATTCCAGTGTACATGCACATCTGTGCATGTACACCTGTGCCATGTGGCACACAGACATGCCCAAAGGGCATGTCTGTGTGTCACATGGCACACAAGCCAGAAACAGGGGTGCAACAGGGTGTCAAAGTGACACCCTGTCACCCTTGCAAATTCGGTAATTTTACCGATTCTGTAATTACAGAATCGGTATTTGCCATTGATTCCTATGGGCTTCAAGGCCCATAGGAGTCAATGGCAAATACCGATTCTGTAATTACAGAATCGGTAATTACCGAATCTTACAGATTCGGTATTTTTACCGAATTCTTTACCTACATAGCAATTACCGAATAGTGAATACCGAATCGGTAAAATTCGGTATTTACCATTCGGTAATTTGCTATTACATACATCTAGGCCTAAGTTCTTTAACGTTCATTTCAATCCATTTATTTCTATTCATTCATTTTTTATTTACACATTTTTACTCTACTCTAGACGCTTGACCCATTTAGCAGTATTTCTTCCACTTCTATGAGCACGTGATCGGCACTCTACACCAATCAAATCGCTTCACCTTCGTCTTTTCAGGAAATCGCTTTCCAAGCCATTTTCCAAGCCGTTTACGAACATCCTGAAACCCGCACACTGAAACCAGACATTCGAGCCACTGATAGAAATTGAAAAAGATGCCCAGCGTCCCAGTAGTAAGTTCTCTTTGGCATATAATAA
Source organism: Lissotriton helveticus (assembly GCF_964261635.1). Taxonomy (NCBI): domain Eukaryota; kingdom Metazoa; phylum Chordata; class Amphibia; order Caudata; family Salamandridae; genus Lissotriton; species Lissotriton helveticus. The sequence goes on along the minus strand of NC_136069.1, from coordinate 1,069,765,741 downwards.
ATGCGACACCGTAACCAGTATAATACTCTTTTTCTTAGTATTACAGAGGATCGCGGACATTAAAATCTGAATGGGAACTAAGGTTCCACCATTGACATGTAAGTACGCGCAGATTGCGTACGGTATTATTTTTATCCATTGTCGATACAGAGCACTTTATATCACTTTTGATCACTTTGCACTCGGGCACTTTGCAGCTACAGCACGGGACACACACTTCACGAGGTTGTACTCTATGAACTAAGAATGTGACACAGTTCTTTGCTAACACGTAGGATGTTATTTTTAATTTTGAAATGTTCTGTTCAATTTATTCTCCTTAGCATTTGCTCCTTGCTGAAGGGCCTCTGTAAGCCCGAAATGCATTGGAAAAAGTAGTAAGAAGCATTTGATGTCATGTAAATACACTACGTTAAATGGAATGAAAAACAATTTCATGAAGAAACAATAACAAACAAATTCGAAAATATCATTAAAACAAACTGCATCAAGGAACATGTTGAAGACAATCTTTCTTTATTACTAATTAGGAATCCTTGTTTCACTACCAAGGAGAGAAGGTGTGCACCAGGGGATGCAACTGATTTTCAATTAGAAGCACTATTCTGGCAATTCTTGACAAGACGCCTTGGACAAGTGACGTCACCCAGGCAGCACCCACGATTCAATTTAACTTCTTGTTGAACTTTATGAATTAAGGCTGTGCACTAACTTTCGCTTTTTTTTTTTCGTTGTTACATCACAGGAAGTGACATCACTGTGTGTGACAGGTTCCGTACCCAAGGATTGACAAACTAACTCTGCTGCCAGCCTACCACACCAGGCGTAATATTCCAAGTGCACCAAATTTCCATGTAGGTGTGATTGCTTTAGCTGCCTGGTGGTTAACACATTTGATGGAAATATCTGTTTTTGTCTAGTCCTAGTTTTGACTTAAAGTAGCATACAGAATCGATGTGCATCCTGCAAAGCACATCATGTAACATGCAGATGGCGGATTTTATTTATATAGATTGAACACAAAGATCTTTTTGTTACACACAGTTGCATTGTAATCCTTAAGCTTGAAGGATGATATGTGACTCATACAACCAGTAACCCTCACTGTCTTATGTAACACATCCTGTCCAATGATTTACAAACGTGTGTGATTTATTGTCAGTATGATGTGTATGTTTGCTGTAAAGTGATCTGACACCCTATATTGGGATGAATAGGGCTGTAAAACAAATAAAAATACTGGTATTTAAATTGTTATGTTGCACTGGGACAGAGTAGCACATCTGACATTCTTACAGTGCATGAATATCTATTATATATATGGGGGTCCCAACAAAGTATATATCTGTGCCTCTCTTATGCGCCTTTGAAGTGCTAACAAGCTGATTCTTTTGTTTCCCTTCCTCTGCATTTACATCTAGGAGTGAGGCCACAGGCAGGCCCCAGCCTGGATACTCGGACAAAAGAAGGCCAAATGGGCCCTTTATGTTCAGCCTTTGTTATGGCCCAGCTGGAGTCTCAAATGACAAAAGCCTCCTCCTGCTGCTCAGAAGGAAAGTAGATAACGAGCAGGTGCTGCTGAATGTATCCCGGTGGCTCAAAATTACACGGGACGAGTTCAGTATATTTTAGAGTGGGGTTCAACTTCTGGGCAACCTGTCCACCCTGTGAAAAGAGTGGGTGGACGCCATCCACCCACGTGTATTCCCGGCTCAAGCCCTGGGTACAATACAATGCCGATGTATGATACTCAGTATCACTAGTGGAGAGAAGCAGTCATGTCCATGAAATTACATACATCTCACAAATGACTCGTTTTTTCGCACTCAAATTGTCTATGACAACCTTGAAACCAGGAACGGCCGGCACAGGTAAGAGCAGTAGGCCAGTGTGGCAGGGCACGTGGGGAGTCGCTAGACGACCAGATAGGTCAAATAAAATTTAAAAACTAAATAAAATCACTTACATTGCACTCGCCGCATCGCCGACTCTGCGATGTGGAGAGTGCAAGGTAAGTGGTTCTATTGATCGTTTTGTTTAATTTTACCTATCCTGTGGTCTGTCGACTTCCCTGCCCTGTCCACACCACAGAGGTCTTACCCGTGCTGGCCGCAACTGCTTAAAACAAATGTAACACTCCAGAAGTGATCATGAAATGTCTGCAACAACCTTCCCTCTTCTAATGGGCTTGTGCCAAAAGCTGTAACCAATAGTTGCACCAGCATAAACAATGTAAATACAGCACTCTTGCATAGGAAAAAGAGAGGTGTATGCTCATAGTTTGAGAAGAGACCCACCACAGTTCCATTAAATGTTGAATTGTAAAACATGTTTTATGTAGTGCTTAGAAACCCTAGAAGTGCAGCATGAAGCGCTGTTTAAAAGACAAGTTATTGTTAAAATCTCATGACCATTTTTCACATTATAATGTAGTTGTTTATGGACAATGCTGCACACATGCCAACATTTTAGAGGAGGAAAGTGGGAGATTAAAAAAAATATTGGGAGAATGTATTTCTACCTTTTTGTTCTATTGAGGCCTGAATCAAATCTATTGGCATGTATACGACTTGCAAGTGTGCTGCTGCAGAATCGAATATCAGAAATGCAAATATACGTTTTTTTCCCTACCTGTCAGGAGCACAGATAAAGTCTAATGGCAGTCAGAGAGAGGGTGACAAAAGTCTTGTGCATTGACCTGCATACTCTGAGTGACGCAAGACCAGTCCCGGTTGGCAGAAACCCATGGAGGAATCAGGTTTTTGCGTGCAGGAATCGGGAGGGGGAAGACAAGCCTTCAAATCGGTAGTCCACCACCTGAATAGGGAGGGTTGGAATTCATGATGCTACATCCTTTATTCTTATATGTCTTTTTTCTCATCATTAAGTGAGAGAAATGCATTGCAGCCAAGCTTTACAACTACTTATGTTTTGTTTATTCATATCAATAAAGCGTACTAGAATGCTTTCTCGTATATCTGCTCCATGCTGCCTATCCTCAGCATCATATTGGTGCCCTCGCTCCTATGTTGTTCAGATTGGGAATTGCCCTCCCCAGGATATTCCCTCTTACAGAAGGAAAGTAGACGAGAAAGTGAACTGTGACTCTCTTTGCCCAGGTCTGTTATAGTTAAACCCTGGTATTAGTCACACCCTCCTTCCCCTGTAAGGGCTGTTTTGCAGGCCCCCTCTACCGGGCCTGGACCTTTCTTTTCCCATTTGAGACTGTAACAGACGGTAATGCTTGGCTGACCTGACTGCATTCTTCTCTTTGGCCTGTCTCAGCCGCCTTCCCATCTGAGTGTCAAGCATCTATTTGAAGTAGGCAGAGCTTTGCAATATGGACCTATGGGACAAAGCTGCTATTGTTTAAAAAAAAAATTTAATCCACAAGGCTCCGACGTTGAGAATGCTATTAGTGAAGTTCAAGGCCCTGATTGTATGTGATTTCACCTAGAGAAAACGTACTAGTCGACACACTAGTAGTACTAAGGAGACAGACTGTAACAAACACAAGTGCAGTAAAGACGATATGAAACAATTCACATTGAGACGCAAGATAAATTGAGGGGGAAAGTTAGATTTTTAATAAAAAATATTGCATGCTCATTCAGCTTGTTCTAAACAGATACACAGCAGATCACATGTTGACGCGTTGCAGCAGCAACCCAGAAAACACATTTCTGAAATATTTAACTTTTGCTTCATAGCATGAGCAGATGTCCGGCCACATGATACGCTCACACTATCAGCACTTTGGGTGGCTTGTGACTGGATGCTCTGCTTCCAGAGACTTTACTTTCAAATGAAAATACTAAAGTCCTGTGAGAGGTAGGTGCGATACCCAGCAAAAGTGAGTCTGTGACATCCATTAATTCTCATTACATTGGAACTACAGTGTCATCTGGGCGCGCATTCCCCGTGGCTAGAGGTGGGGCTCCCTTAGTTGCAACATGGGCCAGAGTCCCGTCTGCACAGGAAGTGCAGTTGTTGTGGATGGGGAGTGGAAGTGACGTCATCTGGAGGCGCAGCAAGGACCTCAAACAATTTAAGGTGGCACACCAGTGTTTTCAGCCTCTTTGTCCTTTCCTATCTTGCTGAAAACAGAGCCATAATAACAATGCCTCGTCAAGGACACAATGAATAACATTGGAGTTTAGGAGGCTGTTGATATAGGGAAACATAGGATACATTTAGGCTTTCCTGTTTTCAGTTTCTATTTTTGGTATATTCTGATGTTTTTTTTCAGTGTTTTCAATATCTTAAAAAACAGTTGTTATCAGTGGTTACACATTTGCGCGCCACTGAAAACAACAGAAAAGGTGTTTTTCCGGTGTTTATGGAACGTTTTGGTTTTATTATTGCTTGCTTTCTGCACTGAAAGAACATGGTATATAGACAGTGTACTTATAGTGTATATGAAGTCCAAATAGATATTTGCAAATTAATCTTATTGTAGTACACCATACAATACTTCTTCAGTGAGTCTTTGGGCCATGTGCGCTCGCTCTTTCCTTCCCATGTAAACTTCCTTGAAAAGGCCCTCTCAGCATTCTTAGCCCATTGGGATGAGAACCAGCAGCTAAGGGACACAGTTGGGATGACTCTTTCTTTGATGCCACATAAAGCACGAAATGATAAATATTTGCGATTTAGTTCCTGTGCATTAGAAACCAGTGCACCAGAATGGACTAAAAAGTCAATAGCATCCCTCGTTAACTCTTAAGATTGTAAAGATGCTTTCAGCATACCATCTAACAAGTGGCAAGGATCTACTACAGGGAATCACTTCAGCTCGGGTACCAATTTTGACAGGTCATCACACAACTTTTTAAAAAACTTAGCTGAATCACTGCAAATACAAACAATATCACTCCAATCTTTGTTGAACTTGGAAAGAACCTTTTTGGCAAAGCATTACAAGTGACACTGTGTTGCATGTTTTCCAAAAGTCTGGTGTCATGTTTTCACCACTATCCCAGATGCTTGGTGATATATATACTTGTCACTATACCTTGCATTGCATGTTTAAAGCCTGAGGTGTTGGCAATTCACCTACTATCAATACTGACCCCACTGGAAACTATGGTCTGATGTATTAAGGGTTTTTACCCATTCTCTGGGGTAAATGTGATGACACATATTAGGAAAGATTTTTATGAAACCAGCCATTTTACCTATCGGTGAAAGAATCAAATGAAGCCAAAATATCAAATATGAGTTTGATATTTCCTGATTCTCTATAGTTTATAAAATAATCAAACTAGACCTAAAACATGAAACTAAACCCTGCATCTTTAGACCAAAGGCAACAAAACTGAAAAAGTAAAAGGAAGAAGAAACAATATTTTAGTGGCATCCCTAAAGAACAAAACTCAAGCAGAATAATGTTAGCCAGTCTTTCTTACTGCTACTTCTATAACAAAGTTACATTGTATTGACCACTTCAGGAAGAAAAAAATTACTTTCACTCTCTTTTTCCTTTCTTTGAATGGCATTTAGTTTGTGGTTGTCCAGGTGTATTTTCAGTGTTTATATGTATATGTGGGGTTTTATCAGTTATTATAGGTTTAAACCTAAAACCCCACAGCCTAGATACATTCTATACAAACACATACAGAGCGGAGGCCTGCAACTTCCATGCAAATGTTTCAAGTTAGAAGCAGTTTTAGGCCCCAGGCCTCGGCAAGAAATAGTTCAAAAATACCATGCCACAAAAGACAAACAGCCTTATTCATCAACGGCCCGTTTTGCGAGCCCCTAATAGCGATTCATAGCGAATCGCTATTAAGGACTTGCAAAACGGTATTCATGTAGGAATTGCTAAATAAATAGCGATTCCCACATATTCCTTATTTGCGAGTAGCAATTTGCTACTCGCAAATAAGGAATAACTCCCCATTCATTCCTATGGGCCAAAAGGCCAATAGGAATGAATGGGGAGTATCCCTTATTTGCGAGTAGCAATTTGCTACTCGCAAATAAGATAGCGATTTAAAGGGTGCCAGGGGTGTCCAAAGGACACGCTGTAGCACCCCTTAAATGCACATTTGAACAGGTGTTGCGCACACACATGTCCAAAGGACATGTGTGTGTGTAACATGCAAAAGAAAAAAATGCACTAAAGTGCTTTTTACACTATTTTCGCAATTTACCACCAAGTCAGACTTGGTGGTAAATTGCGACCAAATATTGCGATTTCGCAATTTCTAATTGGTTGATGAATTGCATTTAAGGAATCTCTATTAGAGATTCCTTAAATCCAATTCCTCGCAAATATGCGATTTCGGTAATAGTGATTTTTGCATTTGGGATGATGAATCCCAAATGCAAAAATCGCACTCGCAAAGGGCCAGATTCTCAGAATCTGGCCCTTTGCGAGCGCAAATCAGCTTGATGAATCAGGCTGAAAGTGTTTAGCTTAATTAATCAGGTCACACAGTTCGTTGAATAGTCAGGAAGTAGCCTGCAAGGTCAGGAAATAGATTGTGGTTAGCAAATTGAGCTTGTGCATAAAGTGTAGATTACATCTTCCTTCAGACTCAGGACACCAGGAGCGCTTTATCGTAGAAAGTACAAAAATAGGTTAACACAAGTTCCATTTGCTAGTGAGAAGGGTCAAAATGCATCAATCACATAAGAGCCTACTTAATCTGAATCGCTGCGGTTTCTTACACCTTTAAGCTTGAATACGTACATAGGAAGAAATACCAGGTGCACATCCTGCCTTAGTACATACTGATGCTCATGTGTACGCTTCTGCCGAGATCACACCTACAAGTCTGATAGCTGGTAACTCACTTTTGTAGAAACCACAGCTCCACAACTAACCGGCTACATGGCTTCATGGAAGAAAACACAAACAAAAGGTCAGATAAGCTTGGCCAAAACATAACCATGCGCTGTGTAGTTAAATAAAGATATCTTTGCTCCGCTTCAATTTCAAGAACTAAAACCTACAGGGGGTTTCCATACTCATCATGTAAAGCTAGGCCTACCAACATGCGTTTCTGTTTCCGAGAATTTGCTACATCTACTGACGTTATCTTGTATGTCCTGTGTGAACATTGCTTACATTAATAGTCAACTTTTGATCTTTTCCTTTGTGGTTTCAAAGAATAAATAGAGCTGACTCTGAGCTAAAACTAGAGACATCAAGTTGCATCCAATATAAGCTGAACTGATCTATCCTGTAGTGACGGATCCTCACTAAAGTATTGTAATAAACCCATATTGTACTGTCAACTTGCTTTTCTTGGTGTTTGTTCAATAGATTTCCCTCTAACAGTGTTCATGGCGGGGATCAGGCTTGCGGGTAGAAGGAAGGGGCCACATTGCGTAGACGGTGTTAGAAGCATGGTGAATCTTTGCATGTGTCATGGTTCGCCAACTTAAATGGAACCTAGTGACTGGTCAGTCCCCTAACATGTTGCATGCCGAACATGTGATTGTGTTTTTCGCTACTCCTTGTCTAAGGTAAGCCCTGGGTTGAGTGAGTCTCCCGGACAGTCCAGTGTACGTTTTTTATGCTGCATGTTGTGGGGTCCTTGCTCTCAGCATGTTGGAGGATGAGATTCGCCAGGGAATAGGTGAGTCTTCTGGAAGATTTCTACATGTAAACCTGCACTGCGACACCGGGGCTGCATAGTGGTGGTGTGGTGAGTGGATGAGTCGGGAGTGAGCCTGGTGGTGAGCGAGTCCCCCGGGCAGCTGGGTGTAGGATTGTGGTGGGCCGTGAGGCAGAGGGACAGGGTTTGCCCACAGGTACACCACCGGGATGAGGTGTCTATGATCGGGCGCACCAGTGCATTGGTTATGCACGGCTTTCGGGCCCTGTCCCCAGTGGCTGGAAGGAATTTGTATGTTTAGGACTTTTTCATTGGGGTTGACAGAAGAGCAGGCTAAGCCACTGTGGTCATGCAAAGACTGCTAGCATACTAGACGCCAAATTGATTTTTGGTGGTAGTTGGCTTTGCTTTTGAAGCCCTCTCCTGGCATGGATACTTTTGACCCTGGAACATATACCTGATTGTCTGCCATCAGCCCATAAGCGGCACACTGGCTGTGCACTTGCACTCAACTGCACCTCATGTCATGTTCCTGGAGGCCACCCAGGGCCATGAGTTGGAAGGGAGGCGGGGGGGGGTCTCCGACACGTGTAGGGCTGCAGCTTCAGTACCCACAACCAAGAAAAGAAGCGGGGGGAGCTGGCTACCACACGGGGAGATAGTGGCATAATGCCAAATTTTGTCAGCTGGGAAGGCAGGTTCGAGGCTCATTGTCAGATCAACCTACTGTGACAGGACCAAACGATTGAGTCCTGGGGAGTTTAAAGCACATATTTTAGTAAGAAATGCAATAACAGCGAACCACTTAGAGTAGGTGAATCTCTGGGTGGTGCGCTTTTAACAGAGTCTTTGTGATTGGGTGAGAGGCTTGCTCTGAATGTTAGTTTGCAATTCCTGGTTGTTCAATGGTTCTGTACTCAGTAGTGTGGGCAATGGGTGTTTCCTTGAAAGGGGGCAGGTTCAACCGGACATGGCAAGGGATATATGACTTTAGCTGGTTATGTGAGGGAAGCCAAGCATCACAAGAGAATCTGTCACCGCCACGCTCTTCACAGCAACTTTAAATGTATTGATTCAGAAGAACCAGTAGCAGCTATCACACAAATATGTTGCTACTGCCACTGCTGTGCTATAAACATGTTTTTTACTCCATTTCAGCTAGCAATCACAATGCCTGGTAGCTATCCTACGTTATCCTGAGTAGTGAGTAGTGGCGGCATGGCTCCAAAGCATGCCCATTTTTCCACCAGGAACCCGGCTACACAGGAGGAATTCTGAGCCCTCAGCAAGATGTGGAAAGCAGCAATGTGTCACGGCATAGGATGGGCACTTCAGAAGTTGGCAGGAGGACAGGAGAAGGAGTAGCAGAAGGACACACCTGCCTATAAGTGGCAGAGAAAGGTCCCAGGCCGCTATAGGCATGGGCAGCCCGAGCAGCAAGACAAAGCCAATGTGCAGACATAAGCAGTGTCTGCGGGTGTGGGTGAGTCAATGGCACAATTCTCAGTGTCCCGCAGCATAGATAAAGCAACTGGGGGCCCGGTGTTCAGCACAATTATGGGTGCAGTTGGGCAGACTACAGTTGTCATCTCCCCTACGGCGGCAAGTGGGGGTTCTCCCCAGGTAGGAGTGGCCTGTCAGTGACACAACTGGTAGGGGGCACCTCTTCCCCGCAGGCACCCTCAGCATTGGGGAGGTGTGTGTGGCTTCTCCTCTGCTCACATCTACACAGTCTGGGGTGGATCCAATGCAGTCTGTAGGCCACACGGTAGTAGCAACGGTCAACGGTGGGGGTGGTGGCACAAGTGTGGGTGCAGTGACTTTCCAGCGACCACGGGGGCAGGTGCTGTACAGCCTCCACCCATGGTGAGGGGAAACAGCGTTCACAACGCTGCCATTACATTGCGTTCCTTTTACAACACGGTTGTTACAACGGCAGCGTTGTTAGAACGCGATACCTTTACATCACAAGTCATTAGATCGACTTGCTTTCACAAGTCATTAGATCGTAGGTGGAAACTACTGAGTATTATAATTTACTATTCCACCACTTTTCTACTGTTGCGCACGCTGGAGTGGGTATAGTAAATTATACTATTCCTAAGTCCATCGCACCCCCTACAGCAAGTCGCTCTAATGACTTGCGATGTAAAGGTATCACGTTCTAACAACGCTGTTGTTGTAATGACAGCATTGTATTCGAACGCGATGTAATAACATGCGTAGTAACATGCTATATTCCATGGTGAGCCCTATGATGTTTAGGTCCACTTCTCTGGCTTTGACCCCCCCTTTCGACAATTGCATGGCATGTGCCTGCAGAGACAAAAGAGAAGATTTATAAAGGTTAATTGATCAATATTTTTAACTTAATTAATGCAGGGGTGGTCCTAAGCAAGGCCAGGTCAGGGAAGGTGAGTGACAGAAGCATAAGATGGTGTGGGTGGAATGGTCCCTTAAAAATTGGGTGACAGGGTTTTCCATTTATGAAGTAAAGTACACAGCATTGACTCTCCAATCATTTGGTTATATCTCCCGGACACATGGGGCGGCCTCGGAGTTCCAAGGTTCTGCCTGGCTCCAATATAATGTTAAGTTTAGGCAGATGAATGCTGTTAGACCAGAGACTACATGTGTTCAAAGGGAAATTAACATTTGGCATGCCAAATTCAACATGACGCAGTCATCGGCAAAGCCTGTGCAGTCCTTTTAGTCTGACAAACGTTTTGAGGACAAAAAACTTGCCTGCTGGCAGAGCAACAAGAGAGACCAAGGGGTCAGCATGTACGTTTAAGCACCTCTGCTCCTTTTGCGGGATCCAAGGACACAGAGAGATTAAGTACTTTAAGAGGCATGGGAAACTGAGAGAGAAATCTGCCCCAAATGGGCGTCAGCCCAACTAACCCTGCCAAACTCTGATCACCCATTCACTTCCATGTGCTCACACACCTCCTCAGCAAGGATAAAATTGGGCAGGATATGCACATACTGTACTGCCATTTTTGGGATGGGTTCTGCATCCCTTCACACACCTCCCCATCCCAGGTTCCACCCAAGAATCAGTTGTCAGAGCTTCAGCAAACTAAGGTGGTTCAAGAGATCATGAAGGAGGGTTGCGGGACCTTTTGGTTCTTCCCAATGAAAGTCATTGGCTTGTTCAATTCTGGGCCTTGTTCCTAAGAAGTAATCTGGCAAATTCCCCTTGAGTCACAATCTGTCCTATCCCCTGGAGTCAACTGTTAGCAATGGTTTGGACCAAGGTCTGTGAATGGTGCGGTATACCACATTTAATGAGGCACTACAAAGCTCCAGAGGCTGGGAAAGGGGTGCTTATTGGCAAGTCTGTCATAGAGCTGGCTATCTGCCTTCTGCCTATGCATCCTGATAAAACTTGTTAAGTTGGATTTTCTTTTGAGGGCCAGATTTGTATATGTTATGTTATGTTATGTTAACAGAAATTTATAAAGCGCACGGTCACCAAAGGTTTCATGGCGCTAATATGGCCGTGGGATGGTCCATAGAGTGTTCTATGTTTGAGACATTCAGTAAATTTTTGCAATGTGCAGTGAGGGACCTGGGGTCATCAGATGATGTGGTGCATTATTTGGGTGATTTTTTGTCATAGGTACCCCGGGAGATCTGGTGTGCGGAAGGGCCCTGCAGGGCTTCCGGCGGCTGGCACTGGCCTTGGGGGTCCTGCTAGCGGAGGACAAGACTGAGGGCCACACAATGCACCTTTCTTTCCTAGGCATTGAGATAGACTCGGTTGCAGGGAAATGTAGGTTGCCTCAGGAGAAGGGTTCAGCTTTCAGCGATTCAGTCAACGCGTCTAGCACTTAGAAAGGTCACTTTGCACCAGTTGCAGATCTTAGTGTGACAGTTGAACTTCGCCTTGAGACTGATTACCATGACTCTGAAGGACGCCTGCTGCTTGCTACGGACCACGGACTTCTCTCCTCCTTAACTACCTGCCATCACAGCTAGCGGAACCCGCTCCGCGGGTCCCGCGTCGCAGAAGGGGGCAAACGAGGTCTGTGCTGTACTGCTGGGCGGTGAGTGTGCGACAGGGCTGCGAGCTGCAACCCGGACTCAGTCTCCCAGGAGTCCCGGGTTGCCTTGGCCGTTACAGCTGGCCTGCTCTCCCTGACCGCCCCGCCCAGCCCCACACGCTTCATAATCGGCTGCATTCCCTACCTGCATTGGGACTCTGAAGGACGCCTGCTGCTTGCTACGGACCACGGACTTCTCTCCTCCTTAACTACCTGCCATCACAGCTAGCGGAACCCGCTCCGCGGGTCCCGCGTCGCAGAAGGGGGCAAACGAGGTCTGTGCTGTACTGCTGGGCGGTGAGTGTGCGACAGGGCTGCGAGCCGCAACCCGGACTCAGTCTCCCAGGAGTCCCGGGTTGCCTTGGCCGTTACAGCTGGCCTGCTCTCCCTGACCGCCCCGCCCAGCCCCACACGCTTCATAATCGGCTGCATTCCCTACCTGCATTGGGACTCTGAAGGACGCCTGCTGCTTGCTACGGACCACGGACTTCTCTCCTCCTTAACTACCTGCCATCACAGCTAGCGGAACCCGCTCCGCGGGTCCCGCGTCGCAGAAGGGGGCAAACGAGGTCTGTGCTGTACTGCTGGGCGGTGAGTGTGCGACAGGGCTGCGAGCCGCAACCCGGACTCAGTCTCCCAGGAGTCCCGGGTTGCCTTGGCCGTTACAGCTGGCCTGCTCTCCCTGACCGCCCCGCCCAGCCCCACACGCTTCATAATCGGCTGCATTCCCTACCTGCATTGGGACTCTGAAGGACGCCTGCTGCTTGCTACGGACCACGGACTTCTCTCCTCCTTAACTACCTGCCATCACAGCTAGCGGAACCCGCTCCGCGGGTCCCGCGTCGCAGAAGGGGGCAAACGAGGTCTGTGCTGTACTGCTGGGCGGTGAGTGTGCGACAGGGCTGCGAGCTGCAACCCGGACTCAGTCTCCCAGGAGTCCCGGGTTGCCTTGGCCGTTACAGCTGGCCTGCTCTCCCTGACCGCCCCACCACGCCCCACACGCTTCATAATCGGCTGCATTCCCTACCTGCATTGGGACTCTGAAGGACGCCTGCTGCTTGCTACGGACCACGGACTTCTCTCCTCCTTAACTACCTGCCATCACAGCTAGCGGAACCCGCTCCGCGGGTCCCGCGTCGCAGAAGGGGGCAAACGAGGTCTGTGCTGTACTGCTGGGCGGTGAGTGTGCGACAGGGCTGCGAGCCGCAACCCGGACTCAGTCTCCCAGGAGTCCCGGGTTGCCTTGGCCGTTACAGCTGGCCTGCTCTCCCTGACCGCCCCGCCCAGCCCCACACGCTTCATAATCGGCTGCATTCCCTACCTGCATTGGGACTCTGAAGGACGCCTGCTGCTTGCTACGGACCACGGACTTCTCTTCTCCTTAACTACCTGCCATCACAGCTAGCGGAACCCGCTCCGCGGGTCCCGCGTCGCAGAAGGGGGCAAACGAGGTCTGTGCTGTACTGCTGGGCGGTGAGTGTGCGACAGGGCTGCGAGCCGCAACCCGGACTCAGTCTCCCAGGAGTCCCGGGTTGCCTTGGCCGTTACAGCTGGCCTGCTCTCCCTGACCGCCCCGCCCAGCCCCACACGCCTCACAATCAGGGCTCCTCCCCTTACTTTACCGCTACTACATCTTTAGCTGAGAGCCCTGCTGCGCGGGAGCGCGCGGGAGGGCGCCGGGAGAAGCCCGGGACAAGGGCGGGACCGTCTGTGGCCGTCCGTGGCCGCAGGAGGCCGGGCCGGGCCCCCTTTCTTGTTTCTTGTTTCCTCTTAGCGTTAAATTAAGGCTATGCCGTCGCCTCCACTACGGGAAACTCCCTTAAGGGATGGTGCTTCCAGCTCTGGGACTTTGGACAACTACTTTAAACCCAACAAAGGAGAGGCGGACTTGGAAGGTTCACTTGAAAAACGTAGGGCGGAGCGTAGGCGCTCCATTGAATCTATGAAAACTAGGCCCTCGCTAGATATCATCCCCTACCCCACCACTCAAGAGGTAGGTGCACTAACCACTAGTTTAGACAATTCTACTTTAGAGGATTTCCCTGTTTTATTAAGGGAAGTTCCCTCTACTTCAGGGTTAGCATCTGCCAAAAACACAGAGCCAGTCCCCCTAGAGATTTCTCACACCCCGGTTAATTTGGTAACCCAAACCCAACCTACACTAGTGGCTATTAAGAGCAAGCCTAAATTAAACGTCTTGGCAGAGATACACAGGCCCCCACCCAGTAAACGGGCTCGGAAAACAGCAGGGGGGCGGGGGAAACCCAAAATATCACATCTGGACTTTGGCAAAAAACACACTAACACCACCTTACCGGGGAAAACTACGGAGAGAGTGCCGCCACCTAAGCTCTCAAACCCCAGCACATCTGCCACCACTAAAGAGCCAGAGGCTATCACACCGATTTCAAACCACTCACTTTCTGCTAAGGGAAGCATTGAATTTCTACTCCGCTCCCTTTTGCAGCCCATTACCGACAGTTTAAAAAAAGTCGAGATTAGGCTCACCTTACTAGAAACTTCTCTTACCACTCTGAGTACTCTAGTAAGCAAGCAGACTAAGCCAGCGGAAACTCATTCCTCGGCTGGGGAACCTTCTAAATTAGAATCCGCAACTAATGCTAATAAAGCCCCCTCCAGTGGTATGACACCTGCCGTCCCTCTGCAACCCCTCATGGCGGTCCAACTCCAAGCACGGCTCAATAACCAAAGTAACAGACATATTGATCCGGTGGTTTCTGCCCCACATAGTTCACAAACAGAGCCAACTCATACAAACCCAGATCAGGTTAATGCCCCCCCACACACGCCCGTTTGCCCAACTCCCAGACCACGGAGGCCAGACCTCCCACCTGAGGCTAACAGATTAATGGTGGTCCTAGCTGGTGCCCCCCATCTAAGATCAGGAGAAAACGAGGATTATCAATCGCTTAAGAAAAAGGTAATTAAATGGCTCAACTGGAATCGACCCCTGCCACCCCAATTTAATAACGAGATCATCATGGTCAGAAGGGTTCCATGGCTAGGGAAGACCAGGAAAACCATAGTGGGGGACTGCATCTTGGTAACTTTTAAAGACCCGGGCACGGTTCGATATATCTGTGGAGGAATGAACCGATCCCTTGATTCCACCATACAGACCCTCCGAGTATCCTTTTTCTTTCCCCCAACTCCCAGGCACCACTCCCCAATACACGATGACTGGACAAGGGTGGATTATAGACGCAATCATAAAGGCTTTGTTCAACGCCCGTACTATCAACCGCCGGACACACCTTTCTGCGATTTCAATCGCTTCAACTGTCTAAACGGGTTGGACGGGGTCGACTGACTTACCGTCTGTAAGTCTGTGCCAGGGGTATCGGGCTTCTGTGGCCCACTGGATCCCCCCATTGTGTCCCCCGATGCAATCTCCGGCCCATTGAATGATTCATCTGCCCTAGACCACGGTCGAATTGAATCCTTCCACCTATCTACTGATGGAGTAGTTGCTGTCGAGCGGATAACTATGGCTCCCTTCCCTGTGGGTGAGGGGGAGTCGGGACCCCTGGAGCCACATGCATTCTTTGCTGCCCCAGCCACAGGCCCCGCAACACAAGTGGACCATGGACTTACCCCCTCCATCCTTTATGCTAGGACTTCTCCCACCTCCGAACATCTGAGGATAATCTCCTGGAACATCGCGGGATTAGCAAATAAATTGGAAGAGCCGGCCTGGGGAAAGTACATAGAAACTGGTGACATATGTATGTTCCAGGAAACCTGGGCCAGAGAGGACTATGGGCATCAAGGCTACTCATCCTTTTTTATTCCAGCTAGGTGGGAAGGCAAAGGTCGACCATCGGGGGGCCTTGCGACATGGATTGCTGTTCACCTGGGCTGTGTGGCAACACGGCTCCCATGTGGCTCTGATGACATCCTCGTGGTCTCACTAACATGGCCAAATAAAGTTAACCTCCTGTTGGTCAATATCTATTCAAGGCCAATGGGAAAGGCAAAAGAATCACCGACTTTTAATGGACTTTCGAATTTTTTATCTGAACTGTCGACTGATTCATATTATGTGGTGGGTGGAGACTTTAACTCTCACTTTGAGCCGCTCCCCGGCCTACAGGAAGGGTTCCTATCAGAAGAAGAAGATAGGTGGGCAGTACCAGGGGTTGATGTGCCATCTCCGAAAGCTTGGACCCCACTAGCGTTGCAAATTACTGCCCTCACGTTAAGGTACGGACTCAGAGCGTGTAATGGGCGAACCAACTCCGATACACCAGGCAAAATTACTTACAATCGCCATGGAAGGGAGTCACACTTGGACTATATTTTGGTTCAACTAGCGAGGTGGTCAACAATACAGGATTTTAGGGTAATTGATAGGATGGATAGTGACCATAATGCCCTCGAGTTAGACCTTGTACACCCAGCACCCCAGGGCATAGAGACCCATGAGGAAGGGAATTATCCCACACTCCTTATAGACAACACCAGGAGAAGAATTAGGTGGGAGCATATGGTCACAAATAAGGACAAACTCCCACTGCTTTATGCAGAGATTTCCCCCATCCTGGAAATTGTTGGGAACCTGGATAGTGTGGCAAACAATACAGACATAAGGAGTAAACTGTTTGATGCCCATAAAGAACTCATAAAAGCGGCGGCACCCCACTTTACACGTAAAGCACGAAAGCCAAGAGAGAGGTCCCAAGGCAAAGCACAATGGTATAACATAGCCTGCAGACGGGCCAAAACAGAACTCCTTGGAGTAATCAAGGAGGGTAAAGGAGGGGAATATCTTAAGCAATGTAGACAAGCCTATAAGAAGCTTCTTGTACAGGCCAAAACAGAATGGGAGGAAAATCAGTGGGAAGAGCTCACAAAGGCCCTAGCAGTACAAGATCAACGCCTCTTCTGGAGAATGGTGAATGGGGGATCAGGGAGTCTACATTCGGCAGTGGAGCCTAATATAGCTCCTGGAGTGTGGCAAGCCCACTTCCAGTCGCTATATAGCGCTGAGTCCGGAGAACTCCCTGTGTCATTTGATACAGCGTATCAGGGCTTGCAGTCGGACCAAATAACATTGAGCGAGGTTACTGCTGCTATTTCAGGCCTGGCTTCGGGGAAGGCGCCTGGGCTGGACGGGCTACCGGGAGACCTGTACAAACAGGAGATCATCGTCTGGGCGCCCTACCTCGCAGCTCTCTTTAACGGTGTCCTCGGTGGGATGGAAATCCCCAGTACTTGGCTGGGGGCTGAGGTGGTCCCGATTTTCAAAAAGGGATCCCCCCTGCTCCCAGCCAACTACAGACCAATTAGCCTGATAGATGTAGCACAGAAGCTGTTCGGCAGGGTTCTTCTGAACAGGCTTCAGGAATGGATTGAGGAGGTGGGCGCCCTCAGTCCATATCAGGCAGGTTTTAGGAAAGGGGTATCGACTGTGGACCAGGTCTTTAGACTGAACTTGATCTACTGGAGGACAGTGAGGTTCGAGGGCGGTAGTCTGTACACGATTTTCGTGGATTTAAGAGCCGCCTTCGACCTCGTGCCCAGGGGAAAACTCTGGGTTATCTTAGCAGGGATGGGCGTTCCATCAGACATTCTATTGACCCTGCAGAGGCTGCATCACAACAATTATGCCCAGGTGAGGTGTGGGAGGTCGGGGGAGCTGACTGATAGATTCCCCGTGGGCAGAGGGGTAAGACAGGGTTGCGTGCTGGCGCCGACCCTGTTTTGCCTCTTCGTCAATGGGGTAATCGCTCATCTAAACGCCACCGACTATACAGATGCCCCCAAACTGAATGGCAACAGTGTGCCCGCAATAATGTTTGCGGACGACACACTGTTGGTATCCAAAACACCTATGGGCATCCAAAGGATACTTGATGCCTTTGTGGCCTTCTGTCAGGATAGAGGGCTGGAAATCAATGCCACAAAAACCAAATATATGGTATTGAACCCAAGCCCCAAACAGCGCCCGAATCCCCTACTGGGAGAAGCGCGACTGGAAAGAGTAGCCACGTTCGAATATCTAGGCATGACACTCAATGAAAATATGACCTGGGAGAGCCATCTAACCAGGGCTAACCTCAAACTAGTACAAATCACCGGGGGTATTTCCCGGATGATGACCGGGTCGACCTATCGCCCATTGGGGGCCCTAATTCAGATATATAAGGCACAGGCAAGGGGGGCGATCTTATACGGGGCTGAATTGTGGGGCCACACCCCATGCCGGATTTTGTCTTGCACAGAAAATAGGTTTTTAAGACAAATCACCGCACTTCCCCCCAGCACCCCGCTTCTCCCCTTGAGGCTTGACTTAGGGCTACGGCCACTAGCTGACGAGATAAGTCTAAGACCCATTGCCTTCTGGCGCAGGCTATGGAGCAGCGACGATCTCGTCGATTACAGGGCAGAACTGGTCGAACTACTAAAACACCCTAAGGCGCTCAGTATTCCCTGGGTCCAAAATATCCAGTCAGCTTGCACAGATTTGGGGCTCCCTGAATTGTGGACTGAACCAGCAAATACAGCACCAAGAATCTCTAAGAGAATCTTGGCGAATCTGTACCACGAACATAAAAGGGTAAGGGCTTTAGCTACCCAGACAGAGGGGTCCCTTTCCTCCATATTTCTGCAAACTAAGGATCTCTATACATTTGAGAAAGCTCTTGATCCCGTATATCCCATACTCACTAGAAAGTTATTTCTCCAGTGGAGATACGGCACACTGCCTTTACGGTCCTTTTCCAGCACTTGGTCACAGGTCCCTTCTACCAAGTTCTGTCCTCTTTGCGCTGACAAAGAGGAAAATGATTTGCATGTGATTTTTTTCTGCCCAGCATATAAGGCAGCCAGAAAGTACTGGCTGCTGCCTTTGATTAAGAATTTGGGTGCCAGGGAATATGCACCGATGTACAGGATTTTAAAATGTGATGTTTCCGGCCCGACTGTCTTTGCACTTTCCAAATTCTTTACGAATGTCTGGCATACGCGTAGTCGTCTTTTAAAAAATGCTGGGTAGACTGTAGAATCGCTCACTTCTTAATAGTACCTGTATTGTTTGGGTTTTTAATTTTAAAATCATGCATTGATGTTTTATTGACTGTGATAGATTAATGTGATTTTACTGTATGTGTATCTTTTATGACCAAATGGTCGAAATAAAGATTGGAAATGAAATGATTACCATGAGGTGGTGGCTTTTCAAAGAATAATGCCTGTGCACTGTCTGGCCTGCAGGCACAGCACCACCATGCCAGGCTGTCTACAGAAGTCAGTAAAGATTTGGACATATGGAAGGGCTTCTTAGACCATTTCAAAGGAACCATTTTGTAGCAACGACCACAACAGACCTGCAAGGGGATAGTCCTCTACACTTACACGGCAGGCAATATTGGTTTTGGGGAAGTGTTGGGCTTCGGGTGGTGCACCCAACATTGGCCAGATGATTGGGTGGCTATAGGGCTTACACACAATGTTACCTTTTTAGAACTGTTTTCCATCACTGTTGCATTACACATTTTAGTTGCATCCTTAACCAATAGAAGAATAATTTTTTGGTTCAGTGGTCATGGCAATCAATAATCAGAGTGCGAGATGCCCCTTTGTCTTACGGTTTCTTAAGGCACGTATTCGTTTATGCTCGCATAAAATGTGCATTTTTCTGCCAAACATGTACCAGGGGTTGATAGCACATTTTCTGATGCTTTGTTTTGTTCTAAGTTGACAGATTTCCGTAAGCGGTGGCCGCAAGTAGATGGGTGATGTGGGATTTTCCAGAGGAGTTGTGGAGGCTTGGTGCCCCATTGCCAAAGACTTAATAACTGCATCCTTGGCACCCAAGATCAAACGCATGTATGAGAAGGCCTGGCAGGCATATGATTGATTCTTTAGTCCTGGGAAACAATGGGGAGATTCACTCTGGAGGGGGGTGCTGTATTTTCTGACTAATCACAGAAATGGAGTAAATCATTGTTACTAGTTCGGATGCAGTTATCAGCAATCGTCTTCTCAGGGTTGAAGGGAGTAAGGAATACTACCAAGGACTTCATGGTGCAAAAGGCCAATAGGGGATGGAAGCACATGGCCCCGGTTTAAGAAGACAACAGGAGGCCTTTTGAAATGGCTAGGCTAGCACGGAGAGTGGGAGTTCTGCATCATATTTGCCTGTCCCAGTACGAGGTAAAGTTGTTCAGCCTCGCATACTCTCTTGCATTCTTCAGTGCCTTCTGGATTTCATAGTTGGTAGCTTTCTCCAAAATAGGGAGGGAAGGGGGATTTGAGGTAGCAGATGTCTTTCTTGAGAGAAACACTCTCTGCCTGAGGGTCAGGAGGTTAAAAACTGATCCACTTGAAAAGCGGGTATCGGTGACCCTCCACGCAGCCCTGGCCATCTCTTATTGCCCAGTGGCCTTGGAATGGGATTTCTTGCAATGGTACAAGATGGGCGGCTTCACCAAGCTGTTAGTGCACGTTGATGGGACACCAATGACTCATTTTCAGTTACTGGTGTGCTGGGTTTATATGGAGCTCCTGGGCGAGGAGTCGTCCAAGTTTAGCTCTCATTTGTTTTACATTGGAGCAACCGCCACGCAGCAGGGATGAGTCTACCAGCAGCGGCTGTTAAAGGTGTGGGCAGATGGCGTTCGGCATGTTATGAGCATTACGTGCAACGCATTTGGTCTAGATGGACGAGTGTGGCGGAAGGGTGCGCTAGTTGTATATATATATATATATTACCTACTGGCGGTCGCCAGTAGGTATATATAGTTAGGAATTTTTCCCTATGGGATTTTTGAAAATTCTATGTCTAATAACTTTGGCGTTTGTGGACGGAATTGGCTGAAATTTTCTGGAAAATGGAACATTTTGTTTCTGAGCAGCCCCTGGATATTTGGGGAGGTTTTGTCAAGGGGGGGCCGAGAAAAAAGGGGGGTCCCAAAACGTGTTTTCCCCATGCAATTTTCCATAGTGCGGTTGGCCTCACTTTTAGGCCGAACGGCTGAATGGATTTGCATGAAACTTGGCAAAATTGTAGGGACTGGTAGCCCGATGTGCCTTTTGTAGGTCTCAATATATGTGCTCCAGTGGATTTTGAGAAATTAACGTTTAAAAAAAGATATATATCTGTAAGCGCGCTCTGGGCAGCGCTCCGGTCCGCGGACCTTAAGCGTACCGGAACTTCGCGTAGCGAAGCTGATTGGCTCTCCGGTGTCTGTCAACATTCTAAACAGTCCGGAGCGGCCGCCATCTTGTCTCTCGGTAGGATTGAGAGACAAGAGGAGGCCAAAACAAAGGGGGAAATAACCATAAGGGGGCATAGTAGATCCTCCCTGACCCCCTAGGTTTAATGTGGAGGCTTTAAAAGGGCCCCGCGGGGCAAAAAAAAATAAAAAAAAAATTTGTTTTTTTGCGTGGGTAGCGCCCGGTCCGCGAACCGGGAAGCGTTCTAGGCAGCGTACTACAATGAAAAATTAATGATAGACTTTTCAAATGCTGTATGTTAATTGATTGTTGGTTTTGTTGATTATTTTTTATTTTCTTTATTTTTTAAGCATTTTTTTTTATTGTGATTGTGTTTCATAATTTATTAAACTTTCTAACATTTCATTGTCAGAAATTTCATAATTATCATTGAATATACATTGTAGTCTCTGAGGGTGTAAAATGTCCTCATTTTCGAGGAGGTTATCTACTGCTTGTACACATTGCAGTTGTTCTTTGTCTAAAGTTTCATCGAAAAATTCAATATCATTTTCATCAATGATTTCTTGGCTGCTCTCTTGCAGGACAATTTGAAATTCAACTTTCTGTTCGCCTTCCATTTTGCCTGAAATTTAGATTAAAAAAATATATATTAGTAGAGATAGGGCACTGTTGGGATTAATTTTAGATAGGCAGTTTTTATCAGTGAATTTATCTTTGGGCAGTGTATAGTATCAGAGTGGAAGTAGGAATATAAAAAAGTGTATGTGATTTAACGTAAGTAAATTCATAATTATACAAGAGAAGCCTAACTCCATCCATAACTATAACAGAGAAGTCTATCTAAATCTATAACTACTACAGAGGGATAGTATATAACTATCAGAACAAGTTTACCATATTAACTTATAGTGCACAATATACTTCAGTTTTAAAAATAAAAACTTACCTTTAGAAAGAAGTTGAAGGAATTAGTGAAAATCCTATTGAAATGTACACCAAGAAGTAGTAGTCAAAATGGCTGTGTTTTCTTCTCTTCCTTTATATATATTCAGGTATATAACCAATGAAATGTCAGGTAAAAAAAGTAGAAAATGAAAGTAACATATTAATTGGTTGTCAATTCCAACACTTCAGATGTGTTTTGTGAAGTAATTTACCTCACGGTATTTAGAGAGGTCTACAGGCTAAATGGCTAAATGGAATTCCAATCAAATTTGTGAAAATGGTAGGGATTGGTATGTAGTATGAGCTAATCTATATTTGGTGAAATTGTCTCCAGTGGCTTTTCTGTGAACTACTTTCCCACCTTTTTTGATGGTGCGCTTCCCAGGGAGCGACCCGGTACGCGAACCGTTGAGCGCCCCGGTTCGCGAACCTTAAGCGTTACGGGAGTCCACCATTTTGTGTTTCGGTCGAATTAAGATACAAAATGGAGGGCAAATAATGTTCAGAATGGGTAGAAGGGGGCACGGTAGACTTATCTTGACCCCCTAGGTTTTGTGAGGGTGGCTGAGGAGGCTTATATGTGCGAAAAAAAAACATTTTTTAAAAAAAATTCGCGAGGTTAGCTCCCGGTTCGCGTACCGGGTAGCGTCCCAGGGAGCGTACTTTGTTGAAAATTAGTGAAAAAAGTTAGAGGAAAAATAACAATTGTGAGTGATCAGATGTAGGGTAGCTCTGAGAAGAGCTTTTGGGTTTATGGTACATTTAGGTACTTATAAGTAGGTACCAATGCACATTCTTAAATTCAGAGTGAAAATTCTGTTGCCCTCATCTGAGAAGTGAACTCCATCTCCTCTGTAGATATCTTGCATGTAGTACCGCAAGTTATTGTTGTACAGGGAGCCCATTCCATGGTCTCTCATGTAAGCTGAAACAGATTTGTTTACATGCTTCCTCGACTTCTCAATTTGTGGACAAAATTGGTTTGACCACCTCCATTTCTGTCTTTGGCATATATTTGAATATACCAAGGCAGTCTGAGGAAAAAGTGCCATTAATTGCTCAAAGGTGTCCTTTAAAAGCATTTCCAGACCTACACCAGTCAAAGTGCCCAAGTCATTACCTCCACAGTGCACAATTAACAGGTCAGGTTTGGGCAAATGCATAAAGGTTTTCACCAATGGTATCAATTGGTGACATTTTAATCCTCTGTGGCCAAACCACTTAATTTCCACATCTTGTAAATTGAGGTTAGGTAAATTCCTGTTTTCAGCGTACCTTTGAGCCCAGTGAATATAACTATGTCCAACAATCCAGACAGAAAACATGGTGAGAGAAGGTTCTCCTGCAGTCAGATGAAGTGTGGCAATGAAATGGCAGTTGAAAAAATGAGAGTTTAAAATGAAAAAAACTGTGGAGTTTCTGTGTTCATGAAGCAGTAACAGTGATTGGTGGATTTTGATTGCTGAAAACAGAAAGTTAGGGTGCACGGATGAGTTATTTGAAAGATGTATTTTGAATGGTCAATAAAAAATCATTAAATGAAAGAATGCACTGGATATGCAGGTGCACTGAGAGTTCAGAGTTCAATTGCAACATTGTTGTGTGAACTTGCAAACACCAGAAGTCTTCCAAGAGGTGGTTGCCATGCAGAAAAGGCAGAAAGGGCAGAGGGGGGAAGGGTTTTCATTTGAAAAAAAGTGAGGGAAGAGTTTTGATTGGGTGACATGAGAGATATGTGTGAAGAATTACAGCATTTCTGTGCTTTTGATAGCTGCAGACTCTGGAGTGCATACCTTTTGCTCTGCTGAAGACAAATTGGTGTGTTTCTGAGACTGTTTTCAAACTCAAAGTATTTGCTAAGGTGAGAAAATATTTCTTTAATTTAGATAGAGAATAGTGTGCTTTAAGGAGAAAATTATGAATTATGTGGCGCAAATTGCTTGTAAATATGCTCCCACCTGTGCATGGAAAATTTAGATTTTGAATGTTTGTGTTACATAGCCATGTTAAAAGTGATACAAACATGCTGCAAAGGCAATTAAAAAACGCTTTTATGTGTCTTAAGGACATTTTAAGTAATTTTCCCATGTGCAGTGTTTTGAAATTATGATTTGAAAATCGTTTTTGGGGAAAAGGAATTGTTTTTAAATTTATGACAAGGACATAATGGTGTATGCTTCTTTATAAGGCAATTGACTGTCCCTGATGTTATTTTTCCCATTTTAATGTAAGACCTTTCTCTGTGGCGCAAATTGCTTGTAAATATGCTCCCACCTGTGCATGGCAAATTTAGATTTTAAATGTTTGTGTTACATAGCCATGTTAAAAGTGACCCAACCATGCTGGAAAGGCAATAAAAAAACACTTTCATGTGTCTTAAGGACATTTTAAGTAATTTCCCTGTGGGCAGTGTTTTCAAATTATGAATTGAAAATCGTTTTTGAGGTAAAGGAATGTTGTTAAAATTTATGTGCGCCATATGCCCCCAAATTTCTTTTTCAGGGGTGCAGCAGGGTGTTATTGAGACACCCCTGCACCTTTGGAAAAATTCCTAATTTGCGATGAGCTAATTGCTAATCGCAAATTGCACCTTCTTTCATATGGGCATCCTGGCGCATGGAAATGAATGGGTAATTTGCAATTAGCAATTTGCTCATCGCAAATTTGGAATGGTAAAAAATCGCTATTTATTCCTTAAAATTCGCTATTTTGGAAATGCAAAATAGTTATATGATACATATGGCGGTTGATGTCTAACAAGATAAGAAGCTTAGGGATACATTTATGATGACTGGCGCAATGAAGTGGACATCACTTACTTCATTGGTAGAGCTTTACATGTATTATGTCCTCTGTATTCTTCATCAAGCGTAACTTTAATCTGCAATCCTGAGTAGGCCTCACCTTAAACAAACCTCTGGATAGGCCACATCTTATCGTCATCCTGAATTAATCATTTAAAATGCTAGGGACAGATTTATGATAGGTGTATGCCTCTTTTGCGCCACTTACAAAACACTGTCCATGGGGAAATGACTTAAAATGTCCTTAAGACACATGAATGTGTTTTTTTAAAGCGTTTGCAATTTTTTTGGGTCACTTTTAACATGGCTATGTGACTCAAACAGTCAACATCTAAATTCACCATGCACAGGTGGGAGCATATTTACAAGGAATGTGCTCCATGGGGAAAGGTCTTATAATGTAATATGGGAAAAATGACATCAGAGACACTGAAATGCCTTATAGAGAAGCATACACCATTATGTCCTTGTCATAAATTTGCAAACCATTACTTTTCCCCAAAAACGATTTTCAAATCATAATTTGAAAACACTGCACATGTGGAAATGACTTAAAATGTCCTTAATTCAAAATTTGCTATTCCTTATTTTGCGATTGCACTGAAGGATTTGCAAATTTTGCGATTCCTTAAATGCAATGTATCAAACAAAAAATATGTAAAAAATGACATTAAGGATTTGGAAACTACCACCAACTTCTAGTTTGTGGTAATTTGCGAATTCTTTTCAAAAAGCATTTTTTTCCAAAAAACAAAAGGTGCCATATGACGCCAATACATGTCCTTAGGGCATGTATGTGTGCCATATGCCCCCAATTTTCTTTTTCAGGGGTGCAGCAGGGTGTTCTTGAGATACCCCTGCACCCTTGAAAAAATTCCTATTTTGTGATGAGGTAATTGCTAATCGCAAATTGCAACCTTCATTCCTATGAGCCTCCTAGCCCATGGAAATGAATGGGTAATTTGCAATTAGCAATTTGCTCATTGCAAATTAGGAATGGTAAAAAATTGCTATTTATTCCTTAAAATTCGCTATTTAGGAAATGCAAAATAGTTTGATGGTACATATGGTGGTTCATCTGTAACAAGATAAGAAGCTTAGGGATACATTTATGATGACTGGCAAAATAAAGTGAAAATCACTTACTTCATTGGTAGGCCTTTACATGTATTATCTCTTCTGTATTTTTCATCAAGCGTAACTTTAATCTGCAATCCTGAGTAGGCCTCACCTTAAACAAACCTCTGGATAGGCCACACCTTATCGTCATCCTGGATTAATCATTTAAAATGCTAGGGACAGATTTATGATAGGTGTATGCCTCTTTTGCGCCACTGTGCGTCACTTTTATGATGCAGCGGCGGTGCAAAAGATTTGCTATGAGGCGACAAAATTACAAATTGATGCATTTAGGCAGATATGTCATGGTGTAAAAAAAACGTACCACATGAAA
Organism: Lissotriton helveticus; assembly: GCF_964261635.1. Lineage (NCBI taxonomy): Eukaryota > Metazoa > Chordata > Amphibia > Caudata > Salamandridae > Lissotriton > Lissotriton helveticus. Next base: position 1,069,739,718 of record NC_136069.1, on the reverse strand, counting down.
CCGATGCAGCAGTGATGCAAAAGATGCACCATGTTGCAAGACAGGCCTCACTTGGGGCCATATGTATCAAGCTAATTAGCATTCGCAAAGATCAAAATTCTGCGAATTTCGGCCTTTGCGAATGCTAATTAGACAAATGGTATGTATCAAACAAGTTTGATGCAAAATAAGGAATAGCAAAATTTGCTATTCCTTATTTTGCTATTGCACTGAAGGATTTGCAAATTTTGCGATTACTTAAATGCAATGTATCAAACAAAAAATATGTAAAAAAATTACATTAAGGATTTGGAAACTACCACCAACTTCTAGTTGGTGGTAATTTGTGAATTCTTTTCAAAAAGCTTTTTTTCCAAAAAACAAAAGGTGCCATATGACGCCCATACATGCCCTTAGGGCATGTATGTGCGCCATATGCCCCCAAATTTCTTTTTCAGGGGGTGCAGCAGGGTGTTCTTGAGACACCCCTGCACCCTTGGAAAAATTCCTATTTTGTGATGAGCTAATTGCTAATCGCAAATTGCACCTTCATTCCTATGAGCCTCCTAGCCCATGGAAATGAATGGGTAATTTGCAATTAGCAAATTGCTCATTGCAAATTAGGAATGGTAAAGAATTGCTATTTATTCCTTAAAATTCGCTATTTAGGAAATGCAAAATAGTTTGATGGTACATATGGTTGTTCATCTGTAACAAGATAAGAAGCTTAGGGATACATTTATGATGACTGGCGAAATAAAGTGCAAATCACTTACTTCATTGGTAGGCCTTTACATGTATTATCTCCTCTGTATTCTTCATCAAGCGTAACTTTAATCTGCAATCCTGAGTAGGCCTCACCTTAAACAAACCTTTGGGTAGGCCACACCTTATCATCATCCTGGATTAATCATTTAAAATGCTAGGGACAGATTTATGATAGGTGTATGCCTCTTTTGCGCCACTGTGCGTCACTTTTATGATGCAGCGGCGGTGCAAAAGATTTGCTATGAGGCGACAAAATTACAAATTGATGCATTTAGGCAGATATGTCATGGTGTAAAAAAAACGTACCACATGAAACCAATGCAGCAGTGATGCAAAAGATGCACCATGTTGCAAGACAGGCCTCACTTGGGGCCATATATATCAAGCTAATTAGCATTCGCAAAGATCAAAATTCTGCGAATTTCGGCCTTTGCGAATGTTAATTAGACAAATGGTATGTATCAAACAAGTTTGATGCAAAATAAGGAGTAGCAAAATTTGCTATTCCTTATTTTGCGATTGCACTGAAGGATTTGCAAATTTTGCGATTACTTAAATGCAATGTATCAAACAAAAAATATGTAAAAAATGACATTAAGGATTTGGAAACTATTGTGGTAAATTGGTGGTAATTTGTGAATTCTTTTCAAAAAGCTTTTTTTCCAAAAAACAAAAGGTGCCATATGACGCCCATACATGCCCTTAGGGCATGTATGTGCGCCATATGCCCCCAAATTTCTTTTTCAGGGGGTGCAGCAGGGTGTTCTTGAGACACCCCTGCACCCTTGGAAAAATTCCTATTTTGTGATGAGCTAATTGCTAATCGCAAATTGCACCTTCATTCCTATGAGCCTCCTAGCCCATGGAAATGAATGGGTAATTTGCAATTAGCAAATTGCTCATTGCAAATTAGGAATGGTAAAGAATTGCTATTTATTCCTTAAAATTCGCTATTTAGGAAATGCAAAATAGTTTGATGGTACATATGGTTGTTCATCTGTAACAAGATAAGAAGCTTAGGGATACATTTATGATGACTGGCGAAATAAAGTGCAAATCACTTACTTCATTGGTAGGCCTTTACATGTATTATCTCCTCTGTATTCTTCATCAAGCGTAACTTTAATCTGCAATCCTGAGTAGGCCTCACCTTAAACAAACCTTTGGGTAGGCCACACCTTATCGTCATCCTGGATTAATCATTTAAAATGCTAGGGACAGATTTATGATAGGTGTATGCCTCTTTTGCGCCACTGTGCGTCACTTTTATGATGCAGCGGCGGTGCAAAAGATTTGCTATGAGGCGACAAAATTACAAATTGATGCATTTAGGCAGATATGTCATGGTGTAAAAAAAACGTACCACATGAAACCAATGCAGCAGTGATGCAAAAGATGCACCATGTTGCAAGACAGGCCTCACTTGGGGCCATATGTATCAAGCTAATTAGCATTCGCAAAGATCAAAATTCTGCGAATTTCGGCCTTTGCGAATGTTAATTAGACAAATGGTATGTATCAAACAAGTTTGATGCAAAATAAGGAGTAGCAAAATTTGCTATTCCTTATTTTGCGATTGCACTGAAGGATTTGCAAATTTTGCGATTACTTAAATGCAATGTATCAAACAAAAAATATGTAAAAAATGACATTAAGGATTTGGAAACTATTGTGGTAAATTGGTGGTAATTTGTGAATTCTTTTCAAAAAGCTTTTTTTCAAAAAAACAAAAGGTCCCATATGACGCCAACACATGCCCTTAGGGCATGTATGTGTGCCATATGCCCCCAAATTTCTTTTTCAGGGGTGCAGCAGGGTGTTCTTGAGACACCCCTGCACCCTTGGAAAAATTCCTAATTTGTGATGAGCAAATTGCTAATCGCAAATTAAACCTTCATTCCTATGAGGCTCCTAGCCCATGGAAATGAATGGGTAACTTGCAATTAGCAATTTGCTCATTGCAAATTAGGAATGGTAAAGAATTGCTATTTATTCCTTAAAATTCGCTATTTAGGAAATGCAAAATAGTTTGATGGTACATATGGCGGTTCATCTGTAACAAGATAAGAAGCTTAGGGATAGATTTATGATGACTGGTGCATCACCAGGGATGTGTCAGTCATCCTGCGCCGCTGTTCCGCCACCCATGGTGTGCTGCATTTACAATGCGGGGCATCATGGGGCAAAAACGGCACAGATGCGTGATGTATCTGTGCTGTAAAGGTAGTGATTGCTGGAGTTGTATCGCAAGTGCGATGCAGCTCAAGCAAGGCTCAGGGGTGCCCCATCTCCACAATGTTGCGTCAAGACCTATGCCTGCTTAAAGCAGGCGCAGGGTTTTGACGCAGCTTTCTCCTATCTGATTGTAAATACGGCACACCATGGGTGGCAGAGCAGCGGTGCACGTTAACTGGTGCATGCCTGGGGATGTGCCATTTAACATAAATCTGCCCCTTTACATTTAAGTATGTGCAGGACACACAGAGTCGGTGAGGCTTATCCAAGGTTAAGAAGAGATGAGTCCTGTTCACTGAAAAATTAGACATAGTCTTCACCTGATCAGCATTGCTGGACATGGCTAAATAATAGCTGCAAAATATTACTCTTGTTAAACAATTTTACTATTATAATCTCTGAGATTTGTCTCTGCAACATCTCATTGTTGTTATCTTTCTTTAAAGAAAAAGACAACATCAACATGAGCGACAATCTGCAATCAGTTGATTTTGACCTCATCATTTAACTTGTAATTGAAACATCAGTGGATGTTGATCCATTGGATGATTTAAATCCTGAGGATGAAGAAGAGCGTGATGAGGATGCAGATTTGTCCGAATTATATGACATAGGGTGGGAAGCTGACCTGCTTGAGCCTATGGAAATATAAACATTTATTTTTAAAATGTATAATTAATAAAAAGTAAAAATGTAAACCGTTTAATTTAAAAATAAAGACACCTTCAAAAACAGGTTATGTGTAGTGTCTTCAATAAAATATTAAAATATGCTCATAAAATTAGATCAGATTCACATATAAAATAGCACAGGTAACATAAATATAAATGTCATTTCTTTTCTGCTATTTCTGTATTGTAAATTTGCCAAGGACTAAAAAATCTTCTATTTAAAATGTCAAGTAGTGTGTTAAGTTTTTGATCACTGTTATTGATTTACTGTTTGGTAATAATGGTTAATAACATTTTTTATTATATTTTACCACAGATTCAACTGCAGATCATTTCAAGATTTCACCATGCCAACAATAGAAAGACAGAGAAAGGCTGCAAAACGTCAAAGACAGCAGGTGAAACAAAATAAGCAGCAGTCCTCTAACAAAAAGATTTGTCAAGTCACGAAGAAAGCACCGGGTAAGAGCAAAAAATATTTCATAAGAAATATGTGTAGTAAAAAAAATATTACTACAGAAAATGTTTCAGTCCATAAAAAGAGAAGCAAATCAAATGGAAAGGAAAGGCCAATCAAAAATGTTACTGCTAGAGCAAGAGATAACTCTGTGCATGATAGTAGAAGGAAACAACAGTTTAGGGACATTCGTAAACGAATGTTCCGCAACAGGATAATTGGCAATTTGTTAAAAAATATTAAGAAAGGTCAACAGAAACTGGTTTTTTATAAGAGAAAAAAAAAAGTTGAGAAAGTTATTGATCAGGCATTTGAAATTAAACGTAAGTTATTTCTTTTGATAATCAATAGAATTAGGAAGCTAAACAAGGCAATTGATGATTTCAAAAGAAATAGTAGATGGAAGAGAATAGTTAATCGTAGTAATTTTTGTGAAGTTTTTTCTGGAGAATGGATGCATAGTTCAAGCTGTGAGGCATTTTTTAATAAGGAGAGTTATTTCCAGGATAATGATTTGGTGCATGCAGTTGACACCAGTGGTCGTGCTTATGAAGTGAAAGATGGTTGTCCAGTTGAAAAAGAAAAACTTGTGACAACAGAGACAGAAGAGGTGTTAGGTAATGAGGTTTTAGGAAGACGTGCTAAGGGTCCTGTGTACACCTGGAAGTGTAGTAGTATTTGTAGTGTGCGACAGGATTCCATCAATTTGCTTTGTGATTTTGTACGGTCATTTAATAAGAAAAGTTTGAAGCAGAAAATAAGGTTGTTGCAAGAATTAGATCCTTGCAGAGTGAGAGAAGTGACAGGTTTGCATGGTCATTCACTGGCTTGTCTTTCCAGGAGAGTATGCCAGAGTGTTTTTCATCATTTCAGGATGCTAGCAGTGCATCATAATAAAGTGAGGAAATTAGTTAGAATGTTGTATTATGCTAAGAGTCCAGCAATTATGCTTAAACAATTATGCGCTGCTCTTTTGCATGGTTCTGAAATAGATGTGAAGAACATATGTGAAGAAATTGAGTTTTGTTACTTTGGAAGTAAAGAGGAGAATGTTGAAATTGACCCAGAAGAAGAGGGTAATGTGGAAGATAGTGTACAGGTTTCCAGTACAGATAATTTCCAGAGGGAAATTGCGACGTTTCAGGTGAAATCAAGTGAGAGGCCTAATTTCACTTGTGTGTGTTGTCGACGCACTTATTATAAGAATCAGACTAAGTTAGTGGATTTATATGCAAAAAGTGAAAGGGAAAATAATAGTGAATGGAAGGATTTTGCAACATGCTTGATGGTAGAAAATTGTTTTGATTTGGGATTCGATCAACGTGTGTGTACTTATTGTTGTTGCAAATTAAATCAAAACCAGATGCCTGCTAGAGCAGTTCATAATAATCTGGAATTGGTTGAGATTCCTTCTGAATTGAAGGATTTAAATACTTATGAATCTATTTTGATTCAAAGTATCCATCCCTTTCAGGCTATTGTAAGAATGGAGCCAAAGACAGGGAAATTGCCTCCATCAGATTTACAGAGAGGATTAAAGGGAAGAGTTGTTTATTTGCCTCTAGATTTGAAGAAAAACATTAACACAATTGGAGTAGAAAAAGTGGAAGAGGAACCTCTGGTTATCTTAGTTAATGGGGTTCTGACAAAGAATAAGAAAATATGGCAAGATTTAGTAGATGTTAGGAAAGTTAAAAAGGCAACATTGTATTTGAAAAAAAAAAAAAAATACTATAAGAATGTATATGTTGCAGAAGAGGAAGTAAGTGAGGAAGAGGATAGCGATTTGTGTGCTGGTCAAATTGAGAAAGTAGAACCCTCTACTAGTGAAGAAATATATGAACATTATAGTGTTCATCCTTTGCATTCCAAGGAAGTCATGGGGAATGCTATTGAGTTGTTTCAAATGAAACAAGCCAAAGGGAGTCCCATTAGTGTTTGGGAGGAAAGTTTGGAAGCTCGGTGTTTCCCACAGCTTTTTCCAACAGGTCAGGGAGGAAGATATGATGAGCGACCTCATCAAATTCCTGCTTCTGAATACCGGACTTTGCGATTGTATGCAGGAGATGCTAGGTTTCGACAATGCATTCCCTATTTGTTTCATCTCCTGTTTGAAAGCGATCTGTCTGGACTGTCATATGCAGTGAACCACATCTTGAAAAGTGGTATACACATGCAAAACATCTCGGCAAGTGACTTTATGGATAAAGTCAATGTCCAAGACAGTATTTTGGATTCTCACCTGATTAATCTCATGGCGTGTCAGCGTGGTACTAATGAGTACTGGTACCGTCGTCATGGTGATTTAAAATGTATGCTGAGGAACTTAGGTACTCCCACATGGTTCCTCACTCTGAGCTGTGCCGAGTATGGCTGGGAAGACTTACTTGAATTTCTACGAGAGGCAAATGCTAACGTAGATAACATCGAATTCAAGACACCCGGAGAACTGTGCTCTTTGGATCCAGTCAATGTATGTAGGTACTTCAATCATAGATTTGAAGCTATGATGTCTTTCATCATGAATAAGAAGAATCCGCCTCTTGGAGAGGTGTTGGATTTCTTCTGGAGAAAGGAGTACCAAGCAAGAGGTGCTCCTCATATACATATGTTGCTGTGGATCAAGGATGCACCTAAATTTGGAACGGATCCAGAAGACTCAGTGATGAGTTTCATCCAACAGTATTCTACGTGTGCTGTTCCAAACGCAAAGGAGAAGAAAAGCCTAAGAGAAAAAGTTCTGCGTTTCCAAAGCCATCGATGTGGAAAGTACTGCCGTCGTAAATTCCGAAACAAGGACAAGTTCTACACCAAATGTCGTTTCGGCTTTCCACGACCGGTGATTTCTAAAGGAAGAGTAAACAGTTTGATGTCTTCGCTGCGACATAATGTCATGAAGAAATCACCTAAAAACACATACAATTTGAAGAGGAACGAAGAGTCCAAGTACATCAACGACTACAACCCGGTGATTTTGTCCATGTGGAATGCTAACATGGATATACAGTTTGTGGCTGATAACTGTATGGCTGTGGCTCGGTATGTGACGTCTTACATCACCAAAAAAGAGAAGACAGAATTGAAGGATATGTGGGAGGACATTTCCCATGAAAAGAGCCTCAGCAAGAAGTTGTACAGTTTCAGTCTGAAGATGTTGTCGCATCGAGAAATTGGAGCTTACGAATGCTCTGACCGGTTGTCTTCAGCAAGTCTCTATGCCAAGTCCAGGAGTATCGTTTGGGCGAGTCTTGGTCTTGCTGCAACGCGTAATCGAGTTCTGAAACCTGTGCGGGAAATTGAGTATTTGGCGGAAAAGGAGCCAAACAGTACCGACATTTTGAAGACCAACATGTTGGATACATATTATCCAAATAGAAGCAGTCACCTCGACAATGTTTGTCTGTATGAGGTTCTTCAAAATTACATATTCAAGAGGAACATCAAAGAAGATACTGAGAAAGGAGTGTATGCTGTAATAGGAAGTGAGGGATGTCTGGTCAAGCAAAGAAAATGCCACTTGGTAAACCATCGAAAATTGAGTGGCGAATCTCCTGAAAAAAAGGAGTTTTTCTATTTAGCACTTTTGCAACTTTTCAAGCCTTGGCGTGCAGAAGAGGAACTGCTTGGAGATTTCCTCTGTTACGAAGACTCTTTCAATGCCGCCAAGGAGACCATAGAATGTCCTGCTTTTCCCAAATATGTAGAAATGTTGAATGCGGAAATTGAGCAGGAAGCAACGATTGCAGCCGAGATTGCCAGAGACAGTTCTCAGGACAGTCAGAGTTCTGCTTCATTGAGTCAGGATCCACTAGGAGGACCTGTTATCGAAAATGAAGCTGCCACTGCCATGAATGAAGTGGAAAGAGCCATGGCACATGCTCAGGAGGATGCGGTTAACTTAGAAGAGTTGGAAAGACAACTCAACGTTGAGCAGAGGAAAATATATGACGAAGTTACCATGCAAATTGATCATGGATTAAGTCATGACAAGAAAGAGTGCTCATGTACGTCGTTGAAGCCTGTCCGACTGTACGTGAGTGGAGAAGCGGGAACTGGAAAAAGTTTCCTCATTAAAGCAATTTCATGCTATTTGCAGGAAAGGACAGAGTCATCGCTGTCTTGTGTTGTCACCGCTCCAACTGGACTGGCAGCACATAACATTAAAGGGATTACTTTACATCGTTTACTGATGCTGCCAGTGGAGCATGACAACAAATTACAATATCACAAGCTATCTGGAGATGCTTGTTTTGAAGTTTCAAGAATCTTGAGGAAAATGAAACTTCTTATCATTGACGAAGTAAGCATGGTTTCCAATGTCATGCTTGCCTTTGTGCATTTGAGAATGCAAGAAGTTCTCAAAACAGAGTATGATGTGTTATTTGGTGGCAAACACATCATTGTTTTCGGAGATCTTCTGCAGCTGACACCAGTGAAAGGGCAACCTGTGTTCAAAATGCTCACGCATGAAGATACCAGGAAGTGCCTAGGCAGCATTGGCAACGTCAATATATGGTTAAACTTCAATTATGCTGAACTGCATGAAAATATGCGTCAGGCGAAGGATGAAGTTTACAAGACTATTCTACAAGATGTTAGAATTGGAAAAGTGACCGAGCATGGGAAAGAAGCTTTACATGCACGATTACTATCAAATTTATATCCAGAACAAGATGTTGTGCCTGAGAATATTTTTCAGAAAATTACTGATAAGAAATCTGGAATATGTTTGATGCCAACTCTTGCAGAATGTGCCAAATTCAACAACAAAATGTTGCATTTAGAAAAGCAAGAGATTGTGAAACTGGAAGCTATTGACAGAGTAGAGCATATGGGATCAACAATTATTTTGTCTGAGAATCTGAAAACAAAATTGGATTCATTAGAGAAGAGTATATCTAAAACTGCAGGTTTTGAAAAGACTCTGAATGTGTGCTTGAACTGCCGTATAATTTTAAGAAGGAATTTACATGTTGAAAGAGGTCTGGTAAATGGATCAATGGGTAATGTTGTTGATTTTGTAAAATACAGAAATAGAGATGGAATTGAATTTTTAAAAATTAAATTTGATGGCATTGAGGAAGTACAGCTAATTGGTCGTTGCTCTGCTAGATTTTTGCTTGTAAAAGACTTATATGTTCGCCGTAAGCAGTTTCCTGTTTGCTTGGCATATGCGGTGACAATCCATAAATCGCAAGGTTTAAGTGTGGACTGTGCATTGGTGAATATTGGCAGTTCTGTGTTCAAGGAGGGTATGGCATATGTGGCATTGTCACGAGTTAGAACTTTATCGGGATTGTACTTGATTGAGTGTGATGTCACAAACATTTGTGCGGATCTAGATTGTGTTAAGGAATACAATAGGTTAAGAAGAGAGTATGCGCCACATTTGCCTCAGTATCCTTTGTTTGAGAAACGTGTGGTAGGCCGGAAACGAAGAAATGTGACCAATACTGGGGAGGTTGTAGCAAAAAGACGAAAAGTCGATGAACCTAAAATTACAAGCAGAAACAAAAAGGATTCTGTTGAAGATGTTGTTGGTTTTCAATTTGAAAACAGTTCTGGTGTCAACTGCTATGCTAATGTAGTGGTTAATGTTTTGTTTTCTCTAGAAAATGTAAAAGAAGAGATTGTGGTCAATTCTGATCAAAGATTTTGCAGTTTGTTAAATTCTGTGTTAGAGAAATGTAGCACTGATAGAAGAAACATAGAAAGTGTGTCTGAAATTCGAAATCTGTTAGACAGATGTTCAGGCCAAACACAATTCTCTCAAAATATTCAGCAAGATTGTCAGGAGTTTTTAATGTATATGCTTGATGTATTGCATGCTGAAGGTGTAGATGTAGATCAGCTGTTTGGGCTTTCTTATCAATGGCAGCATGACTGCGAGAACTGTATGGTATCAAGTACTACTAGTGTAGACTCAGAAAGATTTATATATTTAACTTTGCCAGACAGTAAATCAGTCTCCTTTAATAAGCTAGTAAAAGCAGCTGATCACAACATGGAGTGTAGCCAATGTAAATCTGAAATGATGTCCACATTATTTATACGAACATATGGCCAGTATGTAATTTTAATGTTCCAACGATGTAGGCCTGATGGAACAAAATTGACAACTTTAATTAAAAATTTTGTAGCTTCGCAGTTGTCAATATCAGGAAGGACTTTTGTAACTGCAGCAATTATATATCATGACGGCCCTTCAATAACATCAGGACATTACACAGCTTATTTAAAGTCTAGAAATGGCTGGTCATTCTGCAACGATTCTGTTTTAATTTTCAAAAAAAAATTGCCGTATGACCTTAAAAACTCTTACCTGGTGTTTTTAAAACCAAACTTTTAGGGAAATAATCTTGGGATGTGCTCTGTGGAATTTCAAGAAGTTCTAATGGCTCCTACACAATTTGGCCTTGAGGATAAGTGTAGTTCAGAGACATAACTTCTAACCATAAGACTGGACGTCATGGAGAAATAAGTGCACTTTGAATGAGTTCAGAAAAACTATTTCTTTTTATAAGCTAATTGAAGCAGCCAATCAAAACAGAGTAGAGGGAATGTAAGTCTGCAACGCTGTCTACTGTTTTACATTGCTTTGTGATTGAAAGTGATGTAGAGAATTAAATAATTGTAGTAGTCATAGAGTTAGTGTAAGTCTGCTTCATAGTAAGCAGTATCAGTGTCATAGGAAATGTAGAACATGACTGAGCAAGAAGGGGAAGATATTACTATTCCAGGATTGTGAAAATGATCTTCAACATTTTAATTCTGAAAGTTGCGGAAATGCCAAATGACGGGATTGGCTTACAAGAAATCCAAGAGTTATAAATGGGTCTGACAAGATTTGGTCTTGTGGAAACTTGTGGTAGAGAGCAAGAAGTCATTTATTGCATGTAACATGTTTTTAAAAACGATGGAGATTTTCTTTCAGAAAGTGGCGGGCTGAAAGTAATAACAGCACAAAAGAGTGTAAGCTGTTCATAGGACATCCTTTGACGTCATGGAAAGTAAGTTAACTTTAAGGAGTTCTGAATTCTTATTTCTTATGTTGTATGGGTTTTTTAAACACAATCATTTTGATTGTGTTTTTTTCCCCGCTGTTATATGATGAATACCTTCAAGTCACTGTTTTTAGTGAATTTTGATACATTCTGAGAACAGCAAAAATAAACCATTTAACATGTATAATTAATTCTGTACTGTTTGCATTTATGATGTATATGTAGAACTGTGTAGGAGGCATGGAGAAGGTGAGGCTTCTGTAAGTGTCAAAGTTGTTGCATGCAGTGCTGCACTTCTGCGTATTCTTTCATATGCTAGACTACATCTGCACAATGAGATACCTAAGCAAAGGAAACACAAGTGATGTGATTGTGAAATGAGCAAAATAAATTGCACGTATTTCAATTACATCACCTGTGTTTCCTATCATTACGAATCACATTGTGCAGATCAAGTTTAGGTCTGTCCAGGGAAACATAGGAGGTTTGGACTTTGTTCAAGAGTGCAGTGGACATGACTCACTTCATTGGTAGACCTTCACATGTATTATGTCCTCTATTCTCTTCAACAACTCGAAATTTCATCTGCAACCCTGAGTAGGCCTCACCTCAAACAAACCTCTGGATAGGACACATCTTATTGGCATCCTGAAGCAATTAGTTAATATTTTAGTGTCTTGCGACACTTTTCTGAGACAACAGCAATGCAAAAGATGCACCATGTTTTAAGATAGGCCTCACTTCATCTGCATCAAGATACTGTTAGTTTAAAATGTATATCTTTAGGACTGTGTAGGGGGCCTGGAGAAGCAGAAGCTTCTGTAAGTGTCAAAGTTGTTGAAAAACTGTTTGTCCTTCAATCTTTTCCCTTGTCTTTTGTAATTTTTAAATACATGTTTTAATATTTTTGAAATGTTTGTTCTCTCTTTCACAGATTGAAAGTATAAAAACAAAAAGTGAGTAATTTAACGACAATTATAAGGTAAATGCTTTGTACTCTTTTCGTTACATTTCTATCACATTCACCTACTATTAGTTCCACTGCTTCATTTCTTTAACCCTCAGTTTCCTGCCTTTGCTACTTCCCTCATTCCTTTCTCTATTACCTACTTACTCAACTCCTTCCACTCTTTTTCTCAGTCCCTCTCTTCTCATAGTTCCTCACTCTTGTTCACTCACTCCGTCTCTATTACTCTTAGTGTCTTTGACTGATCACTCTATCACTACTTGTTCATAATGCTTTCTCTGTGTAGTTGAAGCACACTAAGGGGCATATTATGAACACAGCCAATAAAATTATTGCTCTTTTTATTGGCAGAAAACTGGTGCAAAAGTGGTTTTAGCGGCAGTTTTCTGCCGCAAAAGCAGCTTTAGCGACACATTTCTGCCAATAAAAGCTGCAAAACTTTTATTGCCTATGTTGATGATATGGCTCTATGTTACTTACATTTCTTTGCTGTTTCAATTAATCTTTTTCTGTTATTTTTTGTTTTCTGTTTTCTATTTTTTCTCTCTGTTATTCCTCATGTTTTAATCTTATTTTGAACATTCACTCACATTCTCCAAGAAACTCTTCTTTGTTAATGTTATACTCTCTTTTTTTTCTTTCACTTCGTTATCTATTTTGTTTTTCACAATTATACCCTCTTCCGTCTTTTCTTCGGTAAATAGATCTATTAAACAGTATCTCTTCTTTACTCCCTATAGCTGTCTTTCTTTTAACATCACTCTCTGTTTACTTTCCTTATACTTACTCTTTTTTTTTTTAAATGTTTTTTGGTTAGCTCCCGGTCCGCGTACCGGGAAGCTAACCCGGGAGCGAACCAAAAGAAATAGAGCTTGCCAGAGTGCTAAACATTCTAGCAATTTTTTTTGAAAGGGAAGGTAGTTCTGAAAAGAACTTTTTTTTTATATTTTTGTTGTTTTATATTTTTTTTTTATTTTTTTAACATTTTTTGTTTTTTTTGTATTTTTTGAACGATTTTATATTTTTTTTGGTTTTTTTGGGGGGGGGGAAACAACAAAAAACAGGCGTTGAAAAGGGCTCAACAGGAGCAAAAAAAAAATTACTGGGGGCGGTTAGGGCAATCATGGTGTTCATACGCCAGGTTGAGTGCATTGATGCTCATGTTGCCACACGCTAACAACGCACGACAGTGCATACAAGAGTGTATCATGTGGCCAAAATTTTCTTGTATATTTGGCACAGTTTCCCGTGCCTCTTCTAGTGTTAATGAAATTGGTATTCTTGGTCTGGCCACAGGAGTTGATCTTGGATTGTCCTGCATATCCCTTATTTCCGCCCGGCTGTAATTTAGTGGATGCTTCCTTGTCATGTGCCTGTGCATTGTGTGATTTCCATAACTATATTTCTTGTCCGTCCCTCTTGATAATTGTTCTTTGCATATGAGGCAGGTGACATACCTCGCATTGACTTTTTTTTGGCCACGAGGGATCGAATAAAACTGCCAGATGAAACTGGCTTTCTTTCTGGAAACCCGGGGCACCTCTTCTAAGAACTGTGGTTCTTCTCCCTCCTCATCCATTTCTTCATCTTCCTCCTCAGTGTTGGTAATGACCTGGGGAGGTGGTCCTCTCTTCCCATGAGGAGGTGGAGGTGGTGGTGGGGGTGCACCAGCTGAAGCTACCAATGAAGCCATTTCTCATATAGTAGTAAAGGTCTTCCTCTCACAATGATGAAAGTCAGAGTGAGGAAAGAAGGAGGGGTTTTCATCATTTGGGAAAAACAATACTTCTCAACCAATGAAAAGTGTTATTTTTAGGTCACCTGACCTAGCCTTACATCATTATGAAACCAAAAGTGAAATGAACCAATGAAAAGTGTTATTAACAAGTCACATGACCTGTTATGCTTACGTTACGCGCTCCGGTCCGCGCCCCGGATAGCTTCCGGGTCGCTGCGCTTCGCGCCTCGGTCCGCGCCCCGGGGCACTTCCGGGTGCGCTAACGCGGTACGTCACAAGACGCATTACGCGGCAACGCGATACGTCGCGCTTTCGCGACGCGCCGCGGATCGCTTCCGGGGAGCTGCGTTTCGCGCCTCGGTCCGCGCCCCGGGGCACTTCCGGGTGCGCTAACGCAGTACGTCATAAGACGCATTACGCGGCAACGCGATACCATCACTATGTTGATATCTTACCGGTTCGCGGACCGGGTCGCGGCATCAATTTGAGCTAACGGAAAGCTTCCCGGTTCGCGGACCGGGAGCGAAACAAAAAAAATATTTAAAAAAAATTATTAATAAATATATAAAATATATTTTTGGATTTAAAGAAGAATACATTTTACAGCTATAGATATTGGCTTTTAAAAAACCAATGATATTCACTGAAAAAACCATAGGTTATAGACCATATATAGTTAGGAATTAGCATTTACAAAACCTTGAAAATTCACTGAAAAAACCATAGGTTATAGACCATATATAGTTAGGAATTAGCATTTAAAAAACCTTATTTTACTCACACAAAACCATTGAAATTCCATATATAGTTAGTTGTACTAACTATATATCGCGCACCCGCAATCCACTGCTGATCATGTCACATATTACATCATTCATGACATGGTCAGTGACATCACTGATGACATCACTGATGACATCTCAAATGACATCACTGATGACATCACTGATGACATCTCAAATGACATCACTGATGACATCACTGATGACATCTCAAATGACATCACTGATGACATCACTGATGACATCTCATTTGACATTACTGATCACATCACTGATGACATCATTCATGTGATAATACGATGAACCTCTTCAGACTCTAATATAACATTAGATACACTCAGTGTAAGCACAGACTCACAGATTGTCACTCATCCATGAAGTTACACACACACCTAGTCAGTCATGCAAACAATCAATCACACCTCCATTTTCCCAACTATACAGTTATACACACCTTACTTATTCAAACATATACTAAAACATATTTACTCTCTTATACAATCCTGGATACAAGTTCACAATGATGCATACAGCCACTCACACATTCACTGGCTCTTATGCACAGTTATTTATATATGTCAAGTCTCACATGTACTGTGTTTTACATATGTACTTACTTTGACATGTAGCACTGAGATATCCATTCACTCACCAATACACTGATGCACACAGTCAACCGCCCATACAGCTGTTTCCACATGCACTTTTGAACCCATACATCTAGTGAATCAACTGCTCACACATCTATGCACAGAGTCATACACCTCCCAGCCACCCACACACACACTCAGTCTCCCATACAAATACTTGGGCAACCAATCAATAACCCATATAGTTACTCATATAGCTACTGAACAACACATGCAGCAGTTTTCAGAACAACAGACATAATGATGCACAAATTAAGACAGTTTAGTCACTAACCCATGCACTCAGTGAGACACATTTAATCACTCACTCATACAGTCAGTCATGCACCTACTAAATCCTTCATCCAGACACTTATACATCCACTCAAGACATATTTTAACTTTACAGAAAAATACAGTCACTGGAAGTTGTCATCAGTGATGTCATTTGAGATGTCATTTGAGATGTCATCAGTGATGTCATCAGTGATGTCATTTGAGATGTCATCAGTGATGTCATCAGTGATGTCACTGACCATGTCATGAATGATGTAATATGTGACATGATCAGCAGTGGATTGCGGGTGCGCGATATATAGTTAGTACAACTAACTATATATGGAATTTCAATGGTTTTGTGTGAGTAAAATAAGGTTTTTTAAATGCTAATTCCTAACTATATATGGTCTATAACCTATGGTTTTTTCAGTGAATATATATATATATATATTCACTGGAAAAAAATATAGGTTTGAGGGATGTTATAGTTAGAAATTAGCATTTAAAAAACCTTAGAAATTCACTGAAAAAAACATAGGTTTCAGGAACGTTATAGTTAGTTGGACATTTCACTGATATAAAACCAGACAAATGTAGCCACTATAGTTAGTAGAGCTAACTATACCTCGCGCCCCCGCAATGCACTGCTGATTACGTCACATATTACATCGCTCATGACAATCTCAGTGATATCACTGATGACATCACTGACGACATCTTTAAATGACATCACTGATGACATCATCCAGTGACTGAGTGTTTCTAAAAAGTTCACGAATGTTATATCTATATATGCCAAGGTATATTGAAGAATCATTGGTTGTCTGAGAACCTGTACGGGTGCCTGAGTGGGTGGGGGGGTGTGACTCCCTGCATGGATGTACGAGTGAGTTATTCACTGGGTATATGCATTTATGAGTGCATGTGTTAGGGAGTGTATGGGTAAGTGAGTGTACCGCTAGTTGTGTTGGTGAGTGAATTGATGTCTTAGTGGTATATGTGTAAGTAACTACATATGTGAAAGGCAGTATTTGTGAGTGTTGGAGTATATAAGTGAGTATATGTGACAGTGAGTAATTGTGACAGTGGCTGCATGGATAAGTGTGTGCTTATCTCAGTAATTGTTGACGAACAGTATGTATCAGTATGAATAAGTGACATGATGTGTGTATAACTGTAAAGGTGAGTAAATGGCAGTGTAATTAATTATTTGGGTGACTGACTAGGTTTTTGAGTAACTCTTTGGGTGAGTGGCAGTGTGTGAGTGTCTATATGGGTGTATAAGTGGATATATCTGTGGCTGTATTGATGAATGACTGCGTGTATGAGTGACTGTATGGGTTAGTGGGTGGATGTGCGTCTATACGTATGGATCACTGAGCAGGTATGTACTAACTGCTATTGGTCTATCTATGGTTTCGATATTGGTAGTCTGTATTTTAGAGTGAGTGTAGGAAAAGTTTTATTAGGGTGTGAGGAGGTGCATCAGATGATCATGTGGATGACGTCATCAGTGATGTCATGTGAGATGTCATCAGTGATGTCATGAGTGATGTCACTGAGCATGTCATGAGTAGATGTAATATGTGACGTCATCAGCAGTGCATTGCGGGGGTGCAGGTAATAGTTAGCTGTACTAACTATAACGGCCGAATTTCTCTGGTTTTATACGAATGAAATGTCCAATTAACTATAAAGTCCCTGAAACCTATGTTTTCATCACTGAATTTCTAAGGTTTTTTAAATGCTAATTTCATAAAAAACGTCCCTGAAACCTATGCTTTTTTCTGTGATTTTCTAAGGTTTTTTAATTGCTAATTTCTAACTATAACATAGCAGTCGTGTTTGCAGCATGGTGGAGAAAGGTGAGCGTGGCCTTCGAACACCTCTTAGCAATACCACTGTGTGGGATTTACTGAAGGTAACAGGAGGGGTAGTTAACCCCCAACGTCAACCTTGGGGGCCAACTAACCCTCCTATTACCTCCAGTAAGTCCCACACAGCAGGATTGCTAACTTCTTATACCAGGCTACTGCCCCTTTCTCCACCACTCTGCAGACGCACCTCCCGGGGCGTTCTGGGTAGGGGGCTTAAGTCCCCTTGAATCCTGAGGGTCCCTGGGGTACAACTAGCCCATCAGGTACCTCCAGTAAGCGCCACAGAGCTGGATTGCAGAGAGGTGGAATGAGGCCATGCCCTTTTTTACACCACTCTGCAAACTCAGCTCCTGGCGAACTGCTGCTCGGAGGATGAAGTCCACTTGTGTCCTGAGTTTCTTGTATTTGATGTGTTCTGCCAGTCTAGCTGTGGATTTGCACCAGCGCAAAAGAGTGGATCTGAATTGACTGGGAACGAGGGTCACAATCAGACCGGTGGGGCCTTTTTGAATGATGTGATATTGGCTGTAGACTTAGATGTGAGACAGTTGAAGTCAACCTACTGGGGTAAAAATTGCTTATTTTGAGAGCAACACCAAAACCCACTGGGGTAATACTGGTGCAGCACCATAATGCTTTGCACTTTACAGGAAGAAGCATTGTGGGCAGGACACTGGTTTGAAATGCATCAGGTGACTGCATATTTTTGTTGTTTGACTCTTGCCAGGTCTGTGAACAAGGGTGTGGTAGCTCGAAACGCATCAGGCCGCCTTGTAATCAATTTGCTGCTCATGCTGTAGTCGCTGCATTCTTCAAAAAAGGAGTTATAACCTACCTGGGACAGCGAATCCTTTGAGGGCAAACTTTGTATTTTATATATATATATATATATATATATATATATATATATATATATATATATATATATATATATATATATATATATATATATATATATATATATATATTGAAAAACACCATGCCCTCAGGCGAGGCAGCACACGAGTGGCCCCGCAAACCAGCGGGTAGAAGACACATCAGTATGCCGGTGTCAGCTCTCAGTCGTTCTTCATGACGACCATGTCATGAGTGATGTAATATGTGACATCATTAGCAGTGCATTGCGGGCACGCGAGTTATAGTTAGCTGAACTAACTATAACAGGGGAATTTCTATGGTTTGGTACAAGTGAAATGTCCAACTAACTATAACGCCCCTGAAACCTATGGTTTTTTTCCGTTAATTTCTAAGGTTTTTTAAATGCTAATTTCTAACTATGAAGTTCCTGAAACCTATGGTTTTCTCAGTGAATTTCTAAGGTTTTTAAATGCTAATTTCTATCGATAAAGTGCCTGAAACCTATGGTTTTTTTGAGTGAATTTTCAGAGGTTTTTTAAATGCTAGTTTCTAAATATGCCTACAGAGATAGGACATGTGAATAAAGAAGAAAAAACATAAAAAAGAATTAAAAGAAAAACAGAAAGAAGCAACAGAAGTCCACAAAGACGGAGAAACGTGCAGGAAGAAGAAGAGATATACAGAAAGAACCAGCAGATGGGCAGAAAGGCCTCCTGTAACCACAACTTTTTCTGACGGTACTAATGGTAACTGAATCTGACTAACCAGGCCTAGAGCCAGTGCTATGCTAAAAGACACTTAGAATACAGTGAAAACACCTGCATACACTAGGGAACACTATGCGTTGGGGTACCCCTGTGATTACCATGACCTCCTCTGTAAGACCCTAGTACATAATAGTGCAGGGAGATTAAAACTTCATCTTAAAACGCGCCACAAGGCGCGGTTACACACTGGTAAAGGGAGGGGAGTGCTTGAGGTGACATGTGGCTGTTTTAATTTGGGGGATAAAGTCCCCTTGAATCCTGAGTGTCCCTTGGGTCTAACTAGCCCACCAGGAACCCCCAGTAAGTGCCACAGAGCTGCATTGCAGAGAGGTGTGAAAAGGGGCACGGCCTGGACCACCTCTCTGCAACTCAGCGCAGTGGCACTAACTGGACGCACCTGGTGGGCTAGTTGGCCCCCAGGGGCCCTCAGGATTGAAGTGGAATTATTTCCCCAACTTAAAACCCGCCACAGGGCGTGTTTGAACACGTCACCTCAGGCCCCGTCCCCTCCCTTCACCACCTTGTGTCGGTTTTAAGTTGGGAGATTAACTCCCCTTGAATCCTGAGGGTCCGTAGGGTCCAACTAGCCCTCTAGGTACCTCCAGTAAGCACCACAAAGCTGTGTTGCAGAGACGTGTAAAAAAGGGCACGGCCTGGACAACCTCTCTGCAATGCAGCAAAGTGGCACTTACTGGAAGCACCTGGTGGGCTAGTGATCCCAAAGGGGCCCTCAGGATTGCAGGATAATTATTTCCCCAACTTAAAACACACCACAGGGCGTGTTTGCTCACGTATCCTCAGGCCCCGTCCCTCCCTTCACCACCGTGTAAACATGCCCTGTGGCCATTTTAAGTTGAGAGATTAACTCCCCTTGAATCCTGAGGGTCCCTAGGGTCCAACTAGCCCTTTAGGTACCTCCAGTAAGCGCCACAGAGCTGCATTGCAAAGAGTGTAAAAAGGGGCACGGCCTGGACAACCTCTCTGCCACACAGTGCAGTGGCACTTACTGTAAGCACCTGCTGGGCTAGTTAGCCCCCAGGGGCCCTCAGGATTGCAGGGGAATTATTTCCCCAGCTTAAAATGCGCCACAGTGCGTGTTTGCACACATCACCTCAGGCCCGTCCCCTCCCTTCCCCACTGTGTAAACGCGCCCCATGGCTGTTTTACGTTGGGAGATTAAGTCCCCTTGAATCCTGAGGGTCCCTGTGGTCCAACTAGGCCACTAGGTACCTCCAGTAAACGCCACAGAGCTCCCACCATTTACAAGCCCCAGGGGGTGGTGGTCCCCAGGGCTTGGGGGTCCATCATGGACCCCCACTTTTAATATTTAGAGCCCGGGAAGGTGACGGTCCCCGGGGCGTGTGGGGGGGTTCAAGCCCCCACACAGGTTTCTTTCTTTTTTTTTAAATACAAGCCCTGGGGGGTGGTGCCCCCCGGGGCTACGGGGGGCGTAAGCCCCCCGCAAATATTTTAGAAAAGCCCCGGGGGTGGCAGTCCCTGGGGCTTGGTGGGCTTTAAGCCCCCCCACCCATTTATTTCACAAGCCCTGGGGGGGTGGTGCTCCCTGGGCTGCGAGGGGCCATGAGCCTCCCCACAAATATTTTTGAAAAGCCCCGGGGGTGGCGGTCCCTGGGGTTGGGGGGTCCCTCTGGGCCCCCATTACAATATAAAGATTTTCCCCGGGGGCTAAATAATAACAAAGCGCATGAGTCCATGCTTCGTTTTTTATTTTGGGCAGCCGGATCCGTGGAACCTCTGCGCATCCCGTGATTTTAAAGAGTAATACTTTTTCTGGGGGTCCTGGTGGGACCCCCTGAGCAGGCCTAGTGTGTCAGGGTGTTTCTACCCTGCCCCCTTTTCGTGTTTTGCGCATTTGTTTTTCTAGAACCGAGGCACAAGATGGCTGCCAACACTTCCTGGTTTGGAGTGTTGACAGCCAATTAGCATGCAGCTCGTGATTGGGAGGGTGCGCCTGTAGATATAGAATATTTTTAATTTTGATTTTCTCAGCAACTACTGAAAGGATTTACACCATTTAACAAAAAGGGCTCCTACTGAACCAAGGGCTACCTTTTTGTAAAATTTGGTGTAATTCCGTTCAGCAGTTCAGGCTGTAGCCTTGTCTAAAGTTTCCTAAGGAAAATTGCATGGGGAAAACACATTTTGGGACCCCCCTTTTTGCTCACCACCCACTTGCCGAATCACCCCGAAACTTTCAAGATAGGAGCGGGCCGGAGCGGGCCATAAGTTTTGATAATTTCACGAAGATTCGTCATTCGGTCCCAAAGTTATTAGGAATAGAATGTTGCAATTTTCCTATGGTAACTAGGTCCTAACTATAACTACCTACTGCCGATCGCCAGAAGGTAATATATATATAAACGGCTTAGATTATTGAATATTTCAATTACTGAATGAACTCTGTAAATAGCTAGGTTTATATCAACCATCTCCCTTATGTGTTGTACATTTTTTGGGCTGAAAAATTATAATAACTGGGGAATGACAATGACAATGAAATTATCAATAGAATCTAAAAATGATGGATTAACTAAGGTATATGATTTATTGTTCATAAAACTAAAAACACAATGAAAAATGTAAAGTAATAATCGAATCTGCTTTTTCCTTGTAAAAATGTTCTTAATTGGTTTTTAATGTTTTTAAAAAAACAAAAACATATATAGCTTGTTTTTTATTGATCAGCATTGTTTTATAACTTTATGTTTATTTTATTTTATTCTTTGTGTCTGTAGTATACTTTTATGATTTTAATTAATCGATTAAAGTACCTTTGACTCTGACTCTATATATGTATATACATACTTAAGATAACTTAGACAATACGGTCATTAATCTAACCAACTTGGAACTAACCTCTCAAGAAACAAAAATTCTATCACTGGGGCTAACATACTGTACAACGACAAACTTTGACTATGCCCAAACAAGGATAGATTTATTTCAGTACATACGGAAACTAAAACTACAGAAACATTTTTTGAACTGCTCCACCAAAAAGACTACTGGGAACGAGTCTGGACTAGAAATTGAGAATGTGTTATTTATCTCAGATATGGCAACCCTAAGGGATATGAACGCCCTGGAAAGGGAGGAATCATTAAGCCAATTGACACCAGGTGAAATAGCCAATCAAGCAAATTTGAACACATGTCAGGCAGTTGTCACACATTTTAAACCAAAATCTGTGTTCATGCCTATTTTGTTGAAAGATGGTTTAGATCTCTTTTCCGACAATGTAATAAAAGAATTGAAGGAATTGTCATACTAAGCACTAGAAATGTTTGTGCCAACAATCACAATCAAAGACAAGAATACAATGCTCTTATATCTAAAATTCAAGTCAGATAGGACATTGTAGTGAGATGGTCTGATAAAGGTGGAAATATTGTGTTATGGCCGCTCAAAATGTATAATGAGGAAGCAATGGTACAACTACAGGACCATGAATGTTACTGTAGAGTGAGTCCCACGACGATAGTGGGAATTCAAGAACGGTATCATGCTGAACTATATAGGTGGAGAAACATGGGTTTAATCAACAAGCAAGAACTTAATTTTTCTGAAAAATTATTATCCCACCATGCCTCAATTATATTTGATACCCAAGATACACAAAAATCCAACCCAACCACCAGGCAGACCGATTATCTCTGCCATTGGCGGTTTGTTCGAGAATACCAGTACTTATGTGGACCATTTCTTACAGCCGTTTGTAAAAGACTTACCAGCCTACATACAAGACAGTGGGGATTTTTTGAAAAAATTGTATGATCTAGATTGGAATGATGAATATGTTTTTATGACCTTAGATGTTCAATCATTATACACAAGTATCTGACACACAGACGGTTTGAAAGCTTTACAATATTACCTAAATAAAAGACCTATAGCATTGTATCAACACTCCCTTATGATATTAGAAATGGTAGAGTAGTGTTTAAATAATAATCTGTTCTTGTTTGACAAATTGCACTACAAACAATTACGAGGTTCAGCTATGGGTACTTGCTTCTCCCCCAGTTATGCTAATTTGCATATGGGCTGGTGGGAGGAGCAAGTATTAGCAACCACCCAGGCAACGAACATGTCAGAACACGTTATACTCTACAAGCGCTACATAGATGATATTTTTATTCTATGGAAGGGGTCAATAGGTAGTGCTGAAGCGTTTGCCACAGAACTGAACGAGAATACTCTTAACTTGAGATTTACATGCTCTACAAGCACAGAGAAGATCCAATTCCTTGACCTGGAACTGTATGTAGAACTGAATAAAATACACACTAGAACATACAGAAAACCCACGGCGGGCAATGCAGTGCTCCATGCACAAAGTTTTCACCCTGTTAGACTTAAGGAATCCATCCCCTATGCGGAATTTCTGCGCATGACCCGCAACTGCAGTACAGAAGCAGGCGCAGACAAGGCAAAAGCAGATCTTTTTGCAAGACTGGAAAGGAGAGGGTATAAACCCCAAACTTTGGCGAAGGCAGAACAGAAATGTAAAACTAAGAATAGAAAGGATCTCTTATTTGCAACTGAAGTAGCAAATAAGGATAAACAATTAAAATCCACATCTAACACCATTAGGATGATAACGGGATATAATGCATATCATAACCATGTTAGGAGAATCCTGCAGAAACACTGGCCACTAGTACGGAATGATCCAGTGATAGGACACTTGAATGGAAATAAACCTTCAATAACATTCCTGAAGGCGAAGTCAATGCGAAGCCAACTAGTCTGCAATGCACCAGTATTTGTTAAACCTGTCACATGGCCACCCAGCCAGAACGGATTTCGAAAGTGCACCAAATGCAAAGCGTGCAAACAAGGTGTAAATACTAAAGAGATAACAGTGCCTTTTAGAAACAAACCTTACACTATAAGGGGCGGCTACTCTTGCAAGACCGAGTACGCCGTCTATGTACTTGTTTGTAGCTGTGGCAAACGATACGTAGGTAGCACAATTCACCAAGCCCATATTAGGATCTTACAGCATTTGCGTGCTATAACTAACGATGACCAAACTTATCCAGTGGCCCGACATATAAATACAATACATGAAGGAAATATTAAACACCTCTCCTATTTTGTCATTGACAGTGTCCCCAAAAATCCTAGAGGGGGAAATCGCAGATTGGCCCTTAGATGCCTGGAATCTAGGTACATCATTTTACTAGATTCCAAGATCCCCAATGGTTTAAACTCGGACGAAGCGCTAAATGTACACTTATAATCCAACACTAGCCTCTTCCCATTCCGAGACCCGCTCCTGTAACATATCTGCAACTGTATAGATGTAAATACTTTCGTTTTTTTGCTGTTTTATGAGTTAAGCTAAGTGTCTGACTTAGTCCCCATTATATATACCTTGAGTGTGTTTCTTACCAAACATGTATATAAAGAGTCCAATCACCTAAAACCAACAAGTGCAGTAGATATTTACAGGTTCATTTGTAACAATGAGCCATAATGTGTTATTGTATAGAATAATTTACCTTACTCCACTTGGAGACGAGGCTCGTGCTAGGTGCCCATAGACCGAAGGATTAGAGTCCAGGTCCTGTGTATTTGCAAATTACCATCATTTGACAGATGACATGCATAATTCACTACTATAGACTGCTGTGGTGTAGTGAAGTAGGCGACCAGCACCAGTAATCTACATAATCTGCCCTTATCAAGGTATATCTATGAACCTAATTTGAGAATTGAGATATAATTTCCCTATCTGCACCAGTTATTGACTATATTACAATTTTTAGGCAATGCAACTCTTTATATAAGATTTAGTTATATAACTCAGAATCCAGGGTTGAACCAACCACTTATGTCCTATTTAGAATGATTATTTCTGGTTGTGCAAGGATGTAAAATTGCATAGATCGTGTGTTTGACTAATTTGCGTTTATTATCGCCTTGAAAGTTATCATTGTTTTAGGTATCACTGAATATGTTTATGCAAAGTCTAGCTTATATTGTTTAAGTGATCAAATTAGAAATGCTGTTAGAAGAATAGTTACAATGTTTAAAACTCTTCTATGTTTATCTCTGGAAAAATCGTGACTCAGGGTTACTATGGCAACAAACAACCAGTCAAGCCATAGCGTTGTTGGTATGTGTCAGTATGCTTATATATGTCAGCATCACTTTTTGCATAGTGAGTGAGCAAGGCGGAGGCTTACGCCAAAACGCGTCTTGTGCAGCATGTTGGAATAAATACCTTCCTTGAGTAGAATTCACGATGTCAGTGCCTTCCTTCAATCGTTTGGGAACAGGACTGGTAAACAATATATATATATATATATACACATATATATAGTCAAACACAGTTTGCTGGTCTCCTTGCCGCTTTCTTGATGGTAGGCTCAAGAGAGGTAGCGATTGTCCGAAATTTTTCCATAATGCCTCTTTGTATGTTCAAAAAGCAGTCTCGAGCCCAACTCCATTAGCATGAATTTATTTAAGACAAAATAGCAAACAAACGCACAACGCATTTCGGTGACCAAGGTGCGGCTGCACGGAAACGCGTTGGGCGTTTGTTTGCTATTCCGCTTTTTTAACATACAAAGCGACATTGCGGATAAAAACAAATATATATATATATATTCACTGAAAAAACCATAGGTTTCACACTCGTTATAGTTAGGAATTAGCATTTAAAAAACCTTTGAAATTCACTGAAAAAAACATAGGTTTCACACCAGTTATAGTTAGCTGAACATTTTACTGATACAAAACCATTGAAATTCCCACGTTATAGTTAGTTGGACTCACTATAACTCGCGCGCCCGCAATCCACTGCTGATGAAGTCACATATTACATCATTCATGACATGGTCAGTGACATCACTGATGACATCACTGATGACATCTCAAATGACCTATGGTTTTTGTCAGTGAATTTCAAAGGTTTTTTAAATGCTAATTCCTAACTATAACAAGTGTGAAACCTACGGTTTTTTCAGTGAATTTCAAAGGTTTTTTAAAAGCGAATTCCTAACTATAACGAGTTTGTAACCTACGGTTTTTAAAGTGAATTATTACGTTTTTTTAATAGCTATTTTATATAACTATTAATTATTATATTTTTTTATAAAATTATTTAAATAATTGTTCAATGTATTTTTCCTGTGTTTTTTTTTATCATTTTACCTCGGAGCGCTCAGGGTACGCGCACCCGTAAACGCACCCATACACGTAGCGAGAGCGCTATTCCCGCGTGCGAAAAAAAATATAAGTATGTATTTAAAGTAAATATTAATGCAAGACATTCAGTGGCATACTTATAAAAGTAGTATTTTTGATTTTAAATAACCGTATTTTAACTTTTAATCGCATTTCCGAAAATCTAGCAAAACGTCATTCAGACGCACCGCGTAAGCGCCCCCGGAAGCGCCTACGTACGTGCCGCGTAAGCGCCCCCGGAAGCGCTCCGGAGCGCGTAGCGTAAGCGCGTCAAGTCATGTGACCTTAAAATAACACTTTTCATTGGTTGTTAACAGTTTTTTTCTCCTCTTCAATTCTTTGAAAAGAATGGCTGCAAGAGCACCAAGCAGCAGTGACTCTGATGAGTTTCTACATGAAAAATTAAGGAGCACTTCATCTGGAAGTTTTACACCATTCCAGAAGGTGAGAAGAAAATCAATGCACCAAAGGTGGAATGCAAAATATGTCACACAATTTTATCACGTGGTGACCCAAGAAAGAAATATAGTTTTGGGAACTCCACTATTATTCGACATGTACAAAGAAGGCATCCCCAGAACTATGCCCGGGAGAGTGTCAGGGACCTGGCACGCAATCCCCCAAGAGATGGCGGCAGTACCTCAACTGGTGGTCCAACACCTTCTGGAAGTCAAGGTGCAAGATTAATACCTGTTGTGCAGCCGGACTTTGCAGACCTCAAATTTGTGTGCAAGCACTGTGATGAGCTGCTTTGTTATGGCGAGCTAAGCATAGAATTAATTATTAGGAAGAAAAAGGATCACCGCTGCGCCCCTCATCCCTAATTTTTCAGTTTTTTTTTGCTCCTGTTGAGCAATTTTGCATTACCTAGTTTTGTTTTTGTTCTGTAAAAAAAACAAAAAATATATAAAAACGTTCAGAAAATTTACAAAAAAAATTTAAAAACTAAAAAAGAAGAAAAAAAAGAGTTCTTTTCAGAACTACCTCCAATTCTTCAAAAAGACCTATATTCTTTACATATTGTGTCGTTCTTTTTTTCAATGAATGTGTACTGCATAATTGTTTGGATGAAATGACTAAATGAAGGGGAGAAAGTGACTCATGGAATAAATGATAGAAGGGGAGTGAGTAAAGGTGAGTTGATGACAGTGAGGAATGCAAGGTGAGTGAGGGTGAGTGAAGGGGGAGTGACAGAGTGAGGGGATGGAGAGAGTCAGGGTAAGACAGAGGGAGTGAGGGAAGGGAAGTGAGGAAGTGAAAGGACAGAGAGAGTGAGAGAAGGAGTAAGTGAAGTGGAGTAAGGTGAGTAAGGGAAGGGGAATTACTGAGGGAGCAAAAGATAGAAAGAAGGGGAAGGGGACTGAAGTCGAGTGACTGGGAGCTGGTAAGTGGTGGAGGGGAGAGAGGGGAAGTGGAGTGAAGGAATGGGGAATGAGAGGTAGTGAGGGAAGTGGAGCAAGGAAACGGGGGTGAAGGAGAGTGAGAGAAGGGCAGTGAGGGTGAGTAAAGAGGGGTGATAGAGGGTAGATAAAGGCAAGTGAGCATGAGACAAGGGGAGTGAGGGAGTGAGGAGACAGAGGGACTGAAGGAAAGAGTAAGAGAAGGGGACTGAGTGAGGGAGCATAGAAAGCTATGTGAGGGAGTGTAGGAGAGTTATAGGGAGTGAGCGTGACGAAAGAGGAGTGACAGAGGGAGATAATTTTACTGCATAGTTATCCTAGGACACTCTTATCACTTAGCTAGCATGAACCCCTGTGTAGGCCCTACTGTTGTCCTACTATAGGCCTCAGTTAAATTGGCCAGAGCGCTGCCATTTTCCCTTAGCTTAAGCAGAAGCAGAAAGCAGGTCTGACCCATGCTTCACACAGCACCACTTGTCTGCGTGGCTTCGCACTCCTTCATTAGGCCCCCACCCTACTGTATGCTAGGTTCACTAACGATAAAGTTCAAGTTCCTTCTTAATCTTGCAACACACCCCAGGCCCCCACCTGAAAGCTGTGAACGAGGAAAGAGGAAGTTCCCACCACAGCTGAAGCTAGTCCGATAAATGAGGATAAATGTGGCAAATCTGTATCGCAGACTGGCACATAAACGCATGAATAGAATCTTCCAAAGTAATAATAACACATTTGTGTTGTGTGTGATATATTAATGACAAACCTCCAGTCAAAATGCCAGGAACTTAGTCTAGACTGGCGTACGTGCCACACAATTACGAGAAGGGGCCACATTAACACTTATGATGGAAGGTACCAGGCAGGGGCGTAAGAGACGATTGAGGGATATGTGATACGAGGTAGCGTGATATGACGTGATTATAGTCTCACGCTTTGGACATTATAAGAAGGAGACCCGCAAGAATATCGGCAGGCAACTCCTCGTCTGTTTGTAGGTATACAGGCAGAGAGTTGTCTCCAAGGGCCCTTGATCAAATGTTCATATTTTATATATATATTTTTTACTTGTATTTTATCTGTGTAACTGCTTTCCAATAAGACATTTTATATCTGCATATGTTCTTTGTAACTTGTTTTCTACATTTAGCTTTTATATTGTGATACTAGGACATCTCACTAAGTATAGAGTTGTGAGCGTACCTGATAATAATAATAATAATTTGTACTTTGCATTCTAAATGTATTAGCAGGATTCTCTCTTATAAACAGCAAATGTGAGTATTTATCTATGTAACTAGCACAACCGTGTTTATTCAAACTGCCTTAAAAAGCTCACAAGTGTACTTGCAGCAAAGCCTCTCTCTCATAGCAGCTGTAAACAGCACTGTGTATATCAAACTGCTATTATTGAATATTTCCAGAAGCTGTGTCTTCTAATAAAATTTGTACAACTTTCAGAAACAGTCTCCAAGGCTCATATATCCATATATTTTTCCTGTTTTTAGAGCAAGTGTTCCAGGAGCACCGGTTACAAATTAAGGAGTCCCATTTCCTTTAGTTTTCTCTCACGGTCTCCCCAGCGCGGCTTCTGAGCTGCTGCGCCAAGCCCCCTGACCCCTCCTGCCCACTATTAATTTTCCTTCCGACATCCTGGTGACCTCGACGTGATGGCTAGAAACTAACTGAACAGGATGCATCTGGATTAAAGGGAGGAAGTACGAAGCTGTTAAGCGATTCTGCACCACTCTCCGGCCGGGCCATTGGGATGAACACAGCGCATGGGTAAGCATCATATCGTTTGACTGCCCGTCG
Organism: Lissotriton helveticus; assembly: GCF_964261635.1. Taxonomy (NCBI): domain Eukaryota; kingdom Metazoa; phylum Chordata; class Amphibia; order Caudata; family Salamandridae; genus Lissotriton; species Lissotriton helveticus. The sequence continues at coordinate 1,069,710,280 of NC_136069.1, read as the reverse complement.
CTGCTATAGTTCTCTCTTGGGTGCGGAGGAAAGGTGTGCATTATTGTAACGCAAGCAGTACTCTTGCCTGTTCCCCATGCTCCCTGTCTGTTGGCCTCGCCATTTGATCTTGCGCAGAGGAGGGATTGTGTGCTAAGTGGAGACTGAGCCTAACAGATTAGGTCATTACTGTGATTTATGTGTTTCTCTTCCTATAAATAGCCGCAAAGTACAAAGAAGGATGTTTCTGTCGTCTTGTAACGCTTCTTTTTACATTTAGCTTTTTATTCAGCATTTTATTCAGTGGTTAAAGGTTCCCCTGTGTATATAGCCCCACAGGGAAGGGAAAGGTTGGGGTAGTCGCCTTTCCAACATTTATTTTAAAGGTTCCCCTGTGTATATACCCCCACAGGGAAGGGAAAGGTTGGGGTAGTCGCCTTTCCAGCATTTATCATGTCAGTGTGCCTCCCTGTATAAGGAAAGGGAGGGCCTCCATTTCATTACTAATGGAGAAGAAGCTAATCTGAAGATCCGCGTAGCTAACGGTATTTTCAGACACCGCTTGTCCCTGCTGTGTGACCAGGGAAATTCCTGCTGTGTGATCAGGAACATTTATCATTTTAGCCATTGTATTTTTGCCAGTTAAACGTGTCTTGTTATTTACTTTTTGGTGTACACCACGTGTATAGGGAGCATTCAAACGCACTCTAGTGGCCATAGTGCGCAATTTTTTGTAATATAAAATTCAAATAGTACAAGTATCTGCACGTTAGCGCTTAGTGTCTAATGGTACATGCAGAGGTCTCTTTTTCTTTTTTTGGGTCATAGAACAAACTCTTGCGTGATTATTTCCTTTCTATGGTCTTTGTGTTAGGAGTCACTGGCTGGTACAGAGGCTGACTGTAGAAAGACCATAATAATATTATCTACGTTCATTGTGATTGTTTATTTTTATTCTTGGTTTCTATGATTGATTATACACTGTGTACATTGATTTCTGTTTGTGAACCTCATTTGAGGACTGGGTTGTTAGTGAGATTCAATAACTAGGGAGATTGTAAATGCATTTTTATGTATCCCCATGTGTATTGATCTGCCACTGATAACCTAAGAGTTTCTGCAAAGATACAGCATATTGAGCACCACAATTATCACAGATATATATTGTTTTTTTAATACTGCTGCTCTCCTGAGTGCACACTTGGTATTCAGGATTGCCCCCTCCCTCCACGAGCACTGCAGGCTTCACGAGGGAGGACACAGAGAAGTACTCTGCGTTTTTTTGAGTACTTGGGGTCATTTAGAATAATAGGAAATGTTTCTCCTTTTAACTGAATTCCACACAAATGAATAGGATACATGATTATAGGACATACACAACGACACACGCCATACTAGTGCAGGTTTTTATGCTAACACCGGGACTAGAGATACCTGTTGTTGTGACATCATTGTGGCCTCGCAACCCTTTGCAGAGCAAGGTCCTTGAGGCTTGTTTTGGTAACCACCCTACTGCCCTGCAATTCCCTGACAATTCCCCAGAAGGTATTTACAACGGCCCAGATAAAGAAGAGATTAGAGAGGCGGTTTATTCAGTCATTATAGAAGCACTAGGTGATGAGCTTGTGGTAAACTGCCCCACCCCCGAAAACGACTGACAGGAGGTCAGGCAGATTTCCAGTACATATATGCACATATAACCAAAGAAAGTACAGATGAACCATAGGGGGCAGCATCCGGTTGAGGTAGTCCTGCATATATTGGACAACAAGATAGTGGCAATACAGAACACTGGCGCACGAACTATAACTAAGTTTGACAGACGCCAGATTCCCTTGGTAGCTAGAGTGTGGAGACTGTTGGGACTCCCACTCACACAAGACACTGAGGTAAAGATATCTACACTACATCTGACGCAACTGTGCCACCCTGTACAGCCCTACACACCCCTCATTGACGATAGTCAACTCATACGTGAGGGATTTCAGGGTTCCCCCTCCTTGGGAGAGACGCAATATATACCCTTGCAAGCGCCACGGGTGTCCCCACCAGCACCACGTGGTACTGAAGAAGCCCCCATAGAATCAGCTGAAAATATAGTGAATTGCGAAACTATCGACCTCACCAACCCGCCCTCAGTGACCTCATCTTCCCCGAGTACAAACTACCAGGGAAGGCAGGGAGACTCACACGTTACTCGCACCTCACCAGACTGCGAATTCTACGCATCATTTCTACAGGCACTATCTGTCCCCGACTTGCCCCTGACCTGTGAGCAACCGCCCAAGAGCTGCACGTGCAGCTGGGACAACAGCCTTCACCCAGTATCCCAGAACAACTGCAGAGACACCACTTCACATCGCATTGCCCCCTACTGTGGGCATATTTACAAAACCGTATGGTAAGCAGTGAGCACACTTGTCAGACTTCGTTGCTACCAATTGCCCACCCCCCAAGACAATCTTAGGATATGAACAGACAGCCCACGCAAGACCATAGAGTGGAAGTCACGATACATATAGAGGACGGACGCGATACTGTCATTACTGAAGATCCATCAGTATCCTCAGTCCGTTACAGCGGGTGACACTGACTTTAGCCTCTAGTGAAGGGACACATTTTTCCCCTCGCACACACAAGGCTGGTAACAATGACAACGCCCCTGGAGCACATAATTAAAAACTTTACAGCACAGGAAAAGCGCATCAGGAAACATTGTAACGAGTTACATTTACTCACACAAAATGCGCCACGTTCATGGCCCAGAGAAGGGACCTTTGATAGAATAGTGCTAGAACATGCTAGAACATTCCTGGAAGGTAAATACTCTGGTAATAAACTCAAAAAGCGTAAGGACACCCTCGCTATGTGGAGTGTCTTTAGGGAAAATGACACAATTGCCCAAACACCCACAGCACCCCCACCAGCCTACTCTGAAAATCGCCTATATCCCGAACTGGTTATTAAAACTGACCTAGAACCAACATCAAATGACAGGGCAGCCGTAGGCCATGAAGATATCTCTGTCCCAGACCGTGACACTTTCTCCCCAGACATCGCAAACAGTCCACAAGACAATAGACAAGATAGTGCACTAACCCACCAACTCATGAGATCCCAAACCCCAGTGATACAAGGTGCAACATCTGGAATACCAGGCCAGATTGATGCGCTATTCACAATAAAGATGACTCCTGTATCCAATGCCCCAGGCCCCCAGCCAGAAGAAGACCAAGAGAGTGACGGGGTCTCAGGTGGTTCACAGCACAGCTCTCACATGCCTCTCCCCAGACCTCATGGCCCAGCCCCAATGTCCATTACTAGGGAACACAACACCTCCGGTGCCAGAATTAGACATTATGGCCCGTTTTTGTCCCCCATCCGGCAGCAATGCGATACACAAACACTCTATGAGAAGTGGCGACCCCTTAACACTGGTTCCAACAGAGAGGAAGAACACCAGACACAGCTTAATGAAGAAAACACGGATGGCGAACAACGTCCCTCTGAAGTAATAACTGAAAGAGACATCAGTAGGTGGAGGACAGAACAAGACTTATACCATAGAGCAGGCAGAACAGTTGAGGACATGCCACTTGCACACTGCTCAAGAAACGCCACTGACAATACAGTAACTGATCAGCGGCGGCCATTACAAAGAGGTAGAGGAGATGAGAGAATGACTGAACTGATGGGTGGGGTAGGCCAGTTTAGAGAAAGGCAACAACCACCGACACTCAATGAATTGGCAGGTGGTGCAAATGAGGTAAGGTCACACAGGGGTGGGATCCTAACAACAAGGCCACAGCAAAGGCCATGGATACAACTAGATCATGAGGCCCAGAGTGAAGCCCCACCACAGAGTAACACAGCAGCTACCTTAACACAAGCCCCCCCACTATACCCTAACTACAACCCCCTGATGTCACCGCCACAGTCACCTGTACGCCAGGTCTCACCCCCTATAGCTGCACCTCGCGGGCAACAAGCAAGAAAGGTAGAAAGAGAAAACTTAGAATTGGCCGATGTGCTTGAACGAGCAGAAAGGAGGTACAGGCAGAATGGACAGAAGCTAATGCACCCCAGATGAATGTGTGGCCTCGAGAGGGGTCTTTTGAACCCGAGGACATGGCCACTGCTGAGGACTGCATCCTATGGGGGGGAAGGGGATGAAGACTGGGACTACAACTACATGCGTAGAGGCCTAAGAGTCTGGCAGAAATATGCACGCAGGTATGACAACACAGGGCCCACAGGGGTGCAGCGCCAGCTGCCCTTGCTGTATAAAAACATCAAGGACCGCCCCATCTACACCCCTTGGTCCCTAATGGACAAGGAAAACTTAAAAAAGCAACTTCCGCCCCTCACAGAGGGTGCTGGAAAGTGGATACAAGCCTTTGAGAAACACACTGCAGGTGTGCCATTGGCTGCTGGAGATGTAAAAAGCCTGCTCACTTCCCTGATCGGAGAAGATGCAGATGAGATGTTCACACGTATTGACTACAGACTTTCCACCACTAACTCAGAATTGGATGGTAATCCTTTTAATATAATGAGGTCTGCCCTATGGAGTGAGCTGCGCAGGAAATTCCCTGATGTCCCAGACATAGGGTCCCTAATGTCTCAGACAATGCAAAGCAATGAAGACCCTGCACAGTACATTGCAAGAATGAAGGAAAAATGGCATCAGGAGTTAGGAGAGAAATGGGACGCGACAGGAGGTAACTGTAGGTTCTTCTACCATACAGTTAAGAAGGGACTACCCAGTGCAGTACAGGACAAGTTAGATGGGATAGTAGCAATGGAATGCAAACCATGGCCAGAAATACAACACCATATAATTCACTATTGTAAGAAGGAGCAGGAGCAGGAGAAAAAGAGGCAATTAGCTATTGAAAACGCAGCTGCTAAATTAGTGCAACAGAAACTGAAGAAAAGGGAGGCTGTGGACACAGTTATGGTAGCTACGCCAGTAAATCAAATGACTACTGTCACCCAATTCCCACAAAATACCCAGGGTACATTAGAGGGAAACACGCAGGCAGCAGCGTAACAGACACAGGCGCAACCCTCTAATAACTATCAGCGACAACAGCAGTATCATGATAACAGACAAGCAAGGTCATCAAATACTGGAATGCGAGGAAGGGGTAGAGGAATGGGCTACCAAAGACCTGCACAACAGCCAGGTCCTCCACGGTGTTACTACTGTCAGCGACCAGGACACATGATAAGGGAGTGCCACGATAAAATGCGAGATGATGAAAGGTCAGCAGGAAGAGGGCAACCACAGCAGGTTCAGGTACCAGTGCAGTACGTTCAGCAGCAGCCACAGCCGCTGCAGCCCAACGTAGTGTACACCTACCCATCTGCACCACAACAACAGCCAATGTTGCAGCAAGTACAATTACAGACACCAGTTCAACAGACACCGCCACAACTGTTTCAACAGCAAACGCCTGTGTACCAAATGGTGCCACAGACACAAGTTCTTGTACCTCAGGGAGCTACAGTACTGCAGCCTGCAAATTCAGTTTTGCAGGGCACAATTCAGCAGTACCGGACTGGAGGGTATTCAAGTTAGGACAGCCCACGGACAAACCTAGTGTGTCCCTTGTTGTCGTGTCTCACAAATATTAGAGAGGACCCAGTTGTGTATGTCACGATCAACAACAAAACGTATAGTTTTTTGATTGATACAGGTGCCACATTCTCCTGTATAACAGAAGGAGCACTGCCCATCTCCAATCAAAGTGCAGACACACAGGGTTTCTCTGGGGCAATAACGAGGGTCCCTTTCACAGAACCAATACCATTGGAAATAGGAGGTAAATGTGTTCGGCAGCGCTTGCTTTACTCAACACAGTCCCCAGTCAATCTCTTGGGGCGTGATCTCATGGCCAAATTAAATATGACAATACACTTCAGTGAAGATGGCACAATGACTTGCTCCATCCCTGGTACATCGCTGACTAGAATGATGGCTGTCACAGTGGATTCTTCCCTGAGGGATCAGATAAGAGCACGCCCAATGGACGAGCAAGCATTTTTAACAGCAGTACAAATTGTCATTGCCAACTCACCAGAGATGGCAGGGCACACTGTGCAGCTCCCAAAGAATTTCTCTTCCGCCCTCAATCACAGATTATGCCAGCACTAGACAAAAACATGATTCTAGGAATACAGTGTTTTAAAATAACACGCACTTATGGAGCTTTTCTAGCCCTAGATGACTTCGCCCATTCGTGGGCCTGCGTCATCTTTATTGAACCTGGACATCTGGTAAGAAATATTACGGATCAAGAACTATTCAGCGATCCTGAGGAACATCAAATGACAGAAATTGTTTATCAGAATCCAGTCCCCGTGTCAGTGACAGTTGAAATTAGAACACCAGCACCACCCACAGTAATTGATACTGCACGTGACTCAGACTTAGCTCAGGTGCCCAGCATCCTTTGGACTACAGGTCCCAATGATGTGGGGCTCATTCGATCAGCTACACCATTCAGGGTAACACTGAAAGAAGGCGCCATTCTCCCCAGAGTGCGCCAGTACCTGTTGTCTAAAGAAGCCGAAGAAGGAATAGCCCATACTATACAAGCACTGCTAGATCAAGGTGTGATATACCCTTGTATCTCACCTTGCAATACCTGTCTTTTTCCTGTGAGAAAACAGCAAACAAATCAATGGAGGCTAGTTCATGATCTTCGCTCAATTAACAGCATAGTGGTACCAGAGTTTCCCATCGTCCCTGACCCTTCAGTGATCCTTACTAACATCCCACCCAATACAATACTTTTCTGTCATTGACCTGAAAAATGCCTTTTTCAGTGTCCCACTGCATGTTGACAGCCAGTTTCTATTCGCATTTACATTCAGAAATAGGCAAATTTCGTATCAAAGACTCCCTCAAGGCTATTGCGAGTCCCCCAGTGTATTTAACAGAGTTGTCAAGGACGATTTATCGAATTTCCAATGTAACAGCACTTTGCTGCAATATGTCGATGACATACTCCTCTGCAGCGTAACAGAGCAAGAGTGCAGAAAAGATACGATTGCTCTGCTTACAAAATTGGCACATAGAGGATACAAAGTAGACAAGCAAAAACTGCAATACTGTCAGGAAGAAGTACAGTACTTAGGTCAAATGATATCAGCATCAGGAAGAAGAGTTACGCCAGGAAGAGTGGAAGCAATAAGAAAGACTCCAGAACCACAGACAGTCAAAGACATGCAAAAATTCTTAGGACTAGTGAACTATGTCAGACAGTGGGTCTTTGATTATTCTACTATAACTGCACCACTCCTGAAAGCTGTCAAAACGGCTAAAGACAGGCATAACAAGATTGACTGGACACCTGAAATGACATCTGCCTTTGTGAAGTTAAAAGATGAGATTACAAATGCACCAGTGTTAGGCTCTCCTGACTACACAAAAGAATGTTATCTGTTCACGCACTGTAATGGACAGGTCATGACAGCAGTCCTCACCCAGAAATACCCCATGGGTCCCAAACCAATTGCATACTTCAGTGGCATGCTAGATTCAGTGATGAAAGGTCACTATCCTTGTGAACAGGCTCTCTCAACAGCAGCATTTGCTGTTGAGAAAAGTACCCCCATAGTCATGGGCTCCCCTCTGACGCTGTACACTGAACATGCTGTCTTTGCAATAATACAGAAAGCTAAAACTACTCTTACCACTCAAAGAGTGTCAGAATATGAAGTCATACTGTCATTACCATCCTTGAAGGTTGTAAAATGTCACACTGTAAAACCAGCCACGTTCTTTGCCCATCCGATTGCAACAGCTGATGATGACACCCATGATTGTGCCACATACTGTCCAGATGAGTCAGGTACAGCAAAGGAAGACCCAATACTAGATAGTATAATCTACTTTGTTGATGGTTCTTCCACTATTGATCAAGAGACCGGGATAAGACACACCGGAGCAGCTGTAGTCAGAGCACAACAGAATAACTCCTCAGAAACTCTGGACATTGTACAGCAGATTACATTGCCACCCCATTACTCAGCCCAGGCAGCAGAATTGGTTGCATTAATATCAGCCCTGAAGCATGGAGCTGATGAAAGAATTACTGTGTACTCTGATTCAGCATATGTGACCACAACGACTCATTCAAGCATATTGAGGTGGAAAAGGCGCGGTTTTCTTAAAACAGATGGCACGCCAGTAATGCACAAACAGTTACTTGAAGAATTAATTGATTCTCTGACACTGCCAGCAGAAGTAGCAGTAGTGAAATGTGCAGCACACACGAATGGCCAGGATTTTGTTTCCAGAGGAAATGCAATGGCAGATTGGGCTGCTAAGGCAGCAGCGAAAGGGCCGAGTTGTGCACTATCACCATCCCCGACACAGACTGATTGCACCCCCATTTTGCTTGCCAAAGATACACACTCAATAGTACAGGAAGATATACAAAATGAAGTTGAGGACCCAAGTAAGTCACCACTCCCAGGTACACCTGATCCAACACTTCCATACACCATTGATGGCACACAGCAATATGACATTATTGCACACTTGCACCTCAGAGAGATACAAGAAACTACCCCACCTGAAGAAAAAGAGCTATGGAAGAAGAGGGGAGTACAACAGGATGCTTCAGATTTCATTTACAGACAGACAATGACAGGAAAGCCTGTCATGCCACAAGCCCTTCTGCAAATAGTACTCACCAAGCTGCACCTTCCTACACATGTCCCTCGTGATATCATGTCCACTACTTTGCAGACAGAGTGGTTTATTCCAAATGCATACGAGTATATACAACTCTTTGTCCATCAGTGCCTCATTTGTCAACAGTATTCCCCTAGCCCAGCTATGAAAACAGTTGCATCAACAATACCAAGGCCCAAGGGTCCTTTTAGAGAGCTCCACATTGACTATGTTGACATGCTTGACAGATGCCAGAATTATAGATACCTCATAGTGGTAGTGTGTCCTTTTTCACGGTGGATTGAAGCTGGACCATGTGTCCATTGTGACGCTAAGGCCGCAGCCACCTTCCTGCTTCGTGAGGTCATATGTCGCTGGGGATTACCAGATTCTATTCGCAGTGACAATGGCAGCCATTTTTCAAACACCATTTTTGACACAATTGCAACAATGTTAGGATTAAAACATAAGTTGACTTCAGCCTATCACCCCCAAAGCAATGGCATCTGTGAACGCCTCAACGGACTGCTCAAAGCCAAGATCAGTAAAATAAGTGCCACAATTGGGAAAAAATGGCTTTATTGCCTTCCCATCACTCTGTTTTCACTCAGGAACAGTCCCAGTTCTGATCACCACCTTACACCTCACCAGCTTGTCACTGGCAGATCAATGAATATGGTTGTTCCTTCCACCAGACCTAAAGTAGACAATGAAGCATCTTCAGAAATTGTAAAAGCTGAATTATTTGATTACTTGTGTGCCCTAACCCGTGCTGCCAGGTTTCTTTCCATTCAGATATCGAAGACAAAGAGCAAGATCGGCACCAATTCTGATGAACTCTTGCCTATCCACCCTGGAACACAGATCTTCATAAAGAAGCACGTACGGAAGTGGAGAGACCCTAAATACGAAGGACCATTCCAAGTCATTGACTCTTCACCCACTGCTGTCCGAATAGCTGAACGCAAAGCATGGGTTAATCTCAACCACGTGAGGATCCATCCAGCACCATCAGAGACTTGAACTTTAACAGAAAGGAGGGCATCTTATTTCCTATGACGATCCAAGACCGTGAATATGGAGATCGAATGAGGGTCTACGGAATAAGAGACAATAACAGACCAACGCCTCCTACCAAGATTTCAGTCAAAAAGATATGTACAGCTACTCTTATATTGTTTGTTATACTTGTTGTTTCAATGGCTGTATTCCACTGGTTCACAGTACAATCAGAGAGAGAGAGAGAGCTATATCTAGCAATGTTAGGCCTACCACCTTAGTAGGGTATCACATACCCAAATCGCTTCCTGGTAACATACTAAATGAGGAATGCACCAGCAATGGCTGCACCACCCCTGTATCCACCTTGACACCTTCCACACCCCCTGCAGACACCACCGAGTGGGACAGGGTACTTGATATCACTGTGAATGCCCCAGGGAAAGATGTCCCTAGACGTTTCCGTCAGCATAAAGGGAGTATCAGGTATAAAATGGGTCGCAATAAAACACCAAGGATATATACAAAACGTACCCAACGTAAGGAGGTACACACTGCACACGTTTCAGACTGGGTTAGTGATCTCCAGGACACAGTTGTGTATACATTTGAACAGCACTCTATACCCGATTTCTACTCCCAGCGCCCCAGTGTGTCAGTGGAGGACTATGGTATTCACAACGCTTTGTTAGATAACATGTGGTATAGAGACATGAGGGAGGTGGGAAGAAAAGCTACGAATGACTCCTGCTTTGTGTGCTCACACATTCCACACGCTGTAGGTGCAGATAAACTGCTCTTTCCCAAAGAGATTCCACCGCCCACTGCCAAATGTCTCCTACACCTGTTCCTTTGCCGCATAAATGGTCAAATTCAGCTCCAGTCAGCAAAGATAAATAAGGCATATGTCAACGCCTCAGAGTGGGATAACAAGTATGTCACATTCACTGTTGTTTCTGATCCAGTAGAATTTAACAAGAGAATGGAGGTTTACCATGATATGGGAGTGTCTGCTGACATAAAGCAGGTTTGGGAGTATCAGTTTAAAACACTAGGATACTTCACTTTCCCAACACCCCCATCAAAATGCCACACACCTGAATATGAACGAGTCAACCACACACATAACACATGCCCTTGCCAGTGGAGACCAATTTTGCGTCTGAGGGCCAATATATATTTGAACAGCAAATGGAATGGCCCACATGACTTGGTATGCAAGGCAGCCTCCTTAGGTAGCCCGGTTGTAGGTCAGGAACATGAACATCATACCAATGAGACTATTGGGAGGGAGTGTGCTGAGATATGGGCACAGGATACTAGAAGATACACTCTTAATGAAGGTACAAAGTACAAACCAAAAAGAGCATACAAGCTAAAGTCTCCTCTCCTTTGCTTCCTAGGTAACGGAACAGTACCTGTGGGTCGAAACACAAATTGCAGTCACACAATTTTTAATTTTGACCTTCAGTACGGCACCTCCAGTCTCATGGACATTTACTGGGCCTGCGGCGAGCACATCTATCTGCAGCTGCCCCCCCAATGGCAAGGACTTTGTTCCATCGTGACGATGCATGAACTGCATCTTGTCATCCCAGCAGCGAACATTTCCCACATCCATGCACACCCAATGGCAGATGACGTTACCCTGCTTCACCACCGGAAGAGAGAAGTCATGAAATACTTCTCAGATGGCACATTTCATAAAATACCACAGGATTTCAGACTCTTCAACGATGCCAAACTTTTCTTTGGGGGAGTTATTCCCATGTTCCAGACTAAAGCCAATGCTTGCTGGCTACAAGTAACCAGATATGAACTGATGCAGCTTGTTAACAACACCCGGGATGGGTTCAACGCCGTGAAGGAAGAACTTCGACCCCTGAGACTTATGGTACTAGAGCACAGATACGTTCTAGATCAGCTGACAGCAATGAATGGTGGTGTGTGCGCCAAGGTGGGAAAGAGGTCCTGCTGTACTTTCATTTTAGCGAATGATGCCGACAACGGAACACTTACAAAGGCCATCGAGGATTTGGACAGTCTGGGGAAAGAAATGCATGAGGAAGGAGGTGCTCAAGCGGATGTCTTAAGTAACTGGTTCAATTTGGACTGGATGCCTTCATGGCTGTCCGCAGTACTCACATTTTTAATGCCAATTTTTTGTGTGCTGTTATTGTTGTGTTTTGGAACACAGATACTCATACACTGTGTAAAGAGATTCAGCTCTAAGGTGATAGGGATGAACTATGCTGGCTCATATACAGGAATTCGCAGAGAGAAGGGAGATGATGGAGAGGCAACCGTGATGAGTATAGTGGAGGTGACAATTCCTGACTCCCGCCCATTACCAGATGTTCCTATGAATAGTCAGTACCAGGCCCAGGTGCATGACGTTCCACCACTTTCGTCACAAGGTGACTTGATACATCCTTATGAGACAATGTGTGATACATTAGGGAAACCCAGTGCGGATTTGGAAGAAATACAGGACAAACGCCCAGAGGAGCCACCTCTTTATAAATCGCCCTGGCCACTTCCCCCATCTCCAGCTAAGTATGCAGTTCGTATGATGTTTAATGATGTTTGATTGGTTCAAATATGAACCAGAGGGGGGAATGACAGAGGGAGATAATTTTACTGCATAGTTATCCTAGGACACTCTTATCACTTAGCTAGCATGAACCCCTGTGTAGGCCCTACTGTTGTCCTACTATAGGCCTCAGTTAAATTGGCCAGAGCGCTGCCATTTTCCCTTAGCTTAAGCAGAAGCAGAAAGCAGGTCTGACCCATGCTTCACACAGCTCCACTTGTCTGCGTGGCTTCGCACTCCTTCATTAGGCCCCCACCCTACTGTATGCTAGGTTCACTAACGATAAAGTTCAAGTTCCTTCTTAATCTTGCAACTCACCCCTGGCCCCCACCTGAAAGCTGTGAACGGGGAAAGAGGAAGTTCCCACCACAGCTGAAGCTAGTCCGATAAATGAGGATAAATGTGGCAAATCTGTATCACAGACTGGCACATAAACGCATGAATAGAATCCTTCAAAGTAATATTAACACATTTGTGTTGTGTGTGATATATTAATGACAAACCTCCAGTCAAAATGCCAGGAACTTAGTCTAGACTGGCGTACGTGCCACACAATTACGAGAAGGGGCCACATTAACACTTATGATGGGAAGGTACCAGGCAGGGGCGTAAGAGACGATTGAGGGATATGTGATACGAGGTAGCGTGATATGACGTGATTATAGTCTCACGCTTTGGACATTATAAAAAGGAGACCCGCAAGAATATCGGCGGGCAACTCCTCGTCTGTTTGTAGGTATACAGGAAGAGAGTTGTCCCCAAGGGCCCTTGATCAAATGTTCATATTTTATATATATATTTTTTACTTGTATTTTATCTGTGTAACTGATTTCCAATAAGACATTTTATATCTGCATATGTTCTTTGTAACTTGTTTTCTACATTTAGCTTTTATATTGTGATACTAGGACATCTCACTAAGTATAGAGTTGTGAGCGTACCTGATAATAATAATAATAATTTGTACTTTGCATTCTAAATGTATTAGCAGGATTCTCTCTTATAAACAGCAAATGTGAGTATTTATCTATGTAACTAGCACAACTGTGTTTATTCAAACTGCTTTAAAAAGCTCACAAGTGTACTTGCAGCAAAGCCTCTCTCTCATAGCAGCTGTAAACAGCACTGTGTATATCAAACTGCTATTATTGAATATTTCCAGAAGCTGTGTCTTCTAATAAAATTTGTACAACTTTCAGAAACAGTCTCCAAGGCTCATATATCCACTTTTTCCTGTTTTTAGAGCAAGCGTTCCAGGAGCACCGGTTACAAATTAAGGAGTCCCATTTCCTTTAGTTCTCTCTCACGGTCTCCCCAGCGCGGCTTCTGAGCTGCTGCGCCAAGCACCCTGACCCCTCCTGCCCACTATTAATTTTCCCTCCGACAGGAGTGAGAGAGTGAGGGGACGGAGGTAGTAAAGTAGTAAAGCTAAGAGAGAGGGAGTGGGGGAAGGAGAGTGAGGATGTTAGAGGACAGAGGGAGTGAGAGAAAGAGTGAGTAAAGTAGAGTAAGGTGAGTGAGGGAAGGGGAATGAGTGAGTGAGCGAAAGAAGAGAATAGAGGGGAAGAGAACTGAAGCATAGGTACTGAGAGAAGGTGAGTGGGGGATGAAAGTAAAGGGAAAGGGAGAGAAAGAGAGGGAATGGGGGTAGTGAGGGAACCAGACTACGGGAACGGGGGTGAAGGAGGGTGAAAGAACGGCAGAGAGCATAAGTAAAAAGGGATGAAAGAGGGTGGGTAAAAGTGAGTGAGGGTAAGACAAGGGGAGTGAGGAAGTGAGGGGATAGAGGTAGTAAAGGAAAGAGTGACAGAAAGGGACTGAGTGAGGGAGCAAAGAAAGATAAGTGAGGGAGTGTGGCTGAATTATAGGGAGTGAGCATGACAGAAGAGGATTGGGAGACTACGAGGACGGAGAGAATGAGGCTAAGAGAAAGAGAATGAGGGAAGGGGAGTGAGGAAGTAAGAGGACAGAGGGAGTGAGAGAAGGAGTTAGTGAAGTGGAGTAAGGAGAGTAAGGGAAGGGAAAAGAGTGAAGGAGCGAAGGAAGGGAAGAGAGAGGAAGGAAAGTAAAGCAGGAGGTCTGAAAGAAGGTGAGTGTGAGAGGGGAGTGAGGGAAAGGGGAGTTAACATGGGGATTGAGAATAAGTGAGGGAAGTGCAGTAAGGGAACGGGGGTGTGGGTGGGTGAGAGAAGAGTAGTGTGGTTAAGGAAAAGAGTGATGAGAAAGTAAATTTTGTATGTCAAACTTACTTTATAAGTAATGTAAACTTAATTACATATTTCTTCTACATTTAATATCTGTGGAAGAGAAAAAAAAGTAAGTTATAATATTTACAATATATATTTCACAATACAAGAGACAAGGCAGGAGATTAAAAGTCATAACAGGGTAGTAAGAGATAAAGTAGGAGTGAAGGACACAGAAAGGAAAACAAAGGAATGGTGAAGGTCAGAGAGAGTGAAAAAGAAATAGAGGGAGAGCAAATTACTAAGAGGATAATGAGATGGATACATTCAGTGACAGAGAGGAAGAGAAGGAGAGAGAAATGAAGTGAAGGTGAGTAAGATACTAAAGGAATGTGAATTAGGAAAACTAAAGGAAGAAAGGGGAGTAAAGAAAGGGGAGTGAGTGAAAGGGTAGCAGGATTGAGTGAGGGTGGATTCATGACAATCAGGGATGGAAGGTGAGTGAGGGTGAGTGTAGGGGCGTAAGACAGTGAGGGGACAATGAGAGTGAGGGTAACAGAGAGGGAGTGAGGGAAGAGGAGTGAGAATATGAGAGAACAGAGGGAGTGAGCGAAGGAGTGAGTGAAGGGGAGTAAGGTGAGTGAGGGAAGGGGAATGACTGAGGGAGCAAAGGAAGGAAAGAAGGGGAAGAGGAGTGAAACAAAGTGACTGGGAAAAGGTGAGTGCATGAGGAGAGAAAGGGGAAGGGGAGTTAAGGATGGGGAATGAGGATAAGTGAGGGAACCGGAGTAAGGGAACAGGAGTAAAGGAGGGTGATAGAAGCGCAGTGCGGTTGAGGAAAGAGGGATGATAGAGGGTGGATAACGGCGAGTGAGTGTAAGACAAGGGGACTGAGGAAGTGAGGACATAGAGGTAGTGAAGGAAAGAGTGAGAGAAAAGGACTGAGTAAGGGAGCAAAGAAAGGTAAGTGAAAGAGTGTGGGTGAGTTATAGGGAGTGAGCGTGACAGAAGAGGAGTGAGAGAGTGAAGGGGCGTAGAGAGTAAGGCTAAGAAAAAGGGAGTGAGGGAAGGGGAGTGAGGAAGTAAGAGGACAGAGGGAGTGAGAGAAGGAGTTAGTGAAGTGGAGTAAGGAAAGTAAAGGAAGGGAAAAGAGTGAAGGAGGGAAGGAAGGGAAGAGAGAGGAAGGGAAGTAAAGCAGGAGTGTGGGTGGGGAGTGAGGGAAAGGGGAGTAAACATGCGGATTGAGAATAAGTGAGGGAAGCGCAGTAAGGGAACAGGGGTCTGGGTGGGTGAGAGAAGAGTAGTGAGGTTAAGGAAAAGAGTGATGAGAAAGTAAATTTTGTATGTCAAACTTATCTTATAAGTAATGTAAACTTAATTACATATTTTGACTAAATTTAATATCTGTGGAATAGAAAAAAAAAGTACGTTATAATATTTACAATATATATTTCACAATACAAGAGACAAGGCAAGAGATTAAAAGTCATAAAAGGGTAGTAAGAGATAAAGTAGGAGTGAAGGACACAGAAAGGAAAACAAAGGAATGGTGAAGAACAGAGAGAGGGAAAAAGAAATAGAGGGAGAGCAAATTACTAAGAGGATAATGATGCATATAGATTCAGTGACAGAGAGGAAGAGATGGAGAGAGAAATGAACTGAAGGTGAGTAAGATACTATAGGAATGTGAGTTAGGAAAACTAAAGGAAGAAAGGGGAATAAAAGAAAGGGGAGTGAGTGACAGGGAAGCAGGAGTGAGTGAGGGTGGATTCATGACAATGAGGGATGGAAGGTGAGTGAGGGTGAGTATAGGGGCGTAAGACAGTGAGGGGACAATGGGAGTGACGGTATCAGAGAGGGAGTGAGGGAAGAGGAGTGAGAATATGAGAGAACGGAGGGAGTGAGAGAAGGAGTGAGTAAAGGGGAGTAAGGTGAGTGAGGGAAGGGGAATGACTGAGGGAGCAAAGGAAGGAAAGATGGGAAAGGGGAGTGAAGCAGAGGAACTGGGAAAAGGTGAGTGCGTGAGGAGAGAAAGGGGAAGGGGAGGTAAGGATGATGAATGAGGATAAGTGAGGGAACCGGAGTAAGGGAACAAGGGTGAGGGAGGGTGAGAGAAGGGCAGTGAGGTTGAGGAAAGAGGGATGATAGAGAGTGGATAAAGGCGAGTGAGTTTAAGACAAGGGGACTGAGGGAGTGAGGACATAGAGGTAGTGAAGGAAAGAGTGGCATAAAGGGACTGAGTGAGAGAGCAAAGAAAGGTAAGTGAGGGAGTATGGGTGAGTTATAGGGAGTGAGCGAGACAGAAGAGGAGTGAGACAGTGAAGGGACGGAGAAAGTAAGGCTAAGAGAGAGGGAGTGAGGGAAGGGGAGTGAGGAAGTGAGAGAACAGAGGGAGAGACATAAGGAGTGAGAGAATTGGAGTAAAGTGAGTAATGGAAGAAGAATGAGTGAGGGACCGAAGGAAGGAAAGAGAGGGGAAGGGAAGTGAAAAGGGAGACTGAAAGAAGTTGAGTGTGGGAGGGGAGTTAGGGAAAGGGGAGTAAACATGGGGAATGAGAATAACTGAGGGAAGTGCAGTAAGGGAACAGGGGTGAGGGAGGGTGAGAGAAGGGCAGTGAGGTTGAGGAAAGAGGAGTGATAGAGGGTGGATAAAGGCGAGTGATTGTAAGACAAGGGGACTGAGGGAGTGAGGACATAGAGGTAGTGAAGGAAAGAATGAGAGAAAAGGTCTGAGTAAGGGAGCAAAGAAAGGTAAGTGAGGGAGTGTGGGTGAGTTATAGGGAGTGAGCGTGACGGAAGAGGAGTGAGAGAGTGAGAGGATGGAGAGAGTGAGGCTAAGAGTGAGAGAGTGAGGGAAGAAGAGTGAGGATGTGAGAGGACAGAAGGAGTGAAAGAAGGAGTGAGTGAAGTGGAGTAAGGTGAGTAAGGGAAGGGGAATTACTGAGGGAGCAAAGGAAGGAAAGAAGGGGAAGGGGAGTAAAGTAGAGTGACTGACACCTGGAAAGCCGTGGAGGGGAGAGAGGGAAAGGGCAGTGAAGGAATGGGGAATGAGGATAAGTGAGGGAAGTGGAATGAGGGAAGGGAGGTGAGGGAGAGTGAGAGAAGGGCAGTGAGGGTGAGTTAAGAGGAGTGATAGAGGGTGGAAAAAGGTGAGTGAGCGTGAGACAAGGGGAGAATAATATATATTTCATAATACAAAATACAAAATAATCTGTACAACATGTTATATGGTTTATTTTTGCTGTTCTCAGAATATATTGAATATATTGAATTTCACTTAAAACAGTGACTTCAATACTACTCATCATATGACAGCGGTAAAAAAAAACACAATCAAAAAGATTGTGTATAAAAAATCCATACAACGTTTCAATAAATAATGTAAAATTTAGAAAAACATATTTTAACTCACTTTTGATCCACGTACTTTTCCACGAGGCCAAATAGTATATGGAAAGTCCTTTTCTTTGGAAATTTCTCAATAGTATTCTTAATCTTCCATTTACCCGAGTTTCTGAAAGAAAAGCTCCAACATCTTTTACATTATGAAACAATAGTTATATTTCCACCTCTGGCTTACTTATGATTAACATTTCCTATAATACTCCAATCACTAACTATGTGATACACTTACACTACACAATACCTCTATGACAACTACAAGTTTTTTATTATCTTGATCACTCTCACTCCCAAAGTAATTTTGAACAGCAAACTAAGTTTTATTAACTGCTCCAATCTTCATAGGCCAATTACCTTTCCTAAAATTTCGGTTGTAAGAACACTAGGTAAGAATTTTGTAAGTCAGAAGGCAAGCGTTGTTTGAAAATGTCAATTGAGTATCATTTCAATTTTTCCAACCTTTTTGACATTTTAAATAAGCTGTGTAATGTCCTGATGTTGTCGAAGGACCATCATGGTAAATATTTGCTGCAGTTGCAAAGGTTCTTCCTGAAATTGATAATTGAGAAGCCACAACATTTTTAATTAAAGTTGTCAATTGAGTTCCATCAGGTCTACATTGTTGGAACATTAAAATTACATTCTGTCCATATCTTTGTATAAATAATGTTGATAGCATTGCAGATTTACCTTGAGTACAGACCATGTTTTGATTTGCTTCTCTAACTAGATTATTAAAAGACACTGATTTGCAGTCTGGTAAAGTCAAATATATAAATCTTTCAGTGTCTATTGTAGTAGTACTTGAAAAGGAACAATTGTCGCAGTCATGTTGCCATTTATAAGAAAGGCCAAAAATATTTTCTACATCTACACCTTCATCTTGCAATAAAACAAGCATGACAATCTTGCTGAATATTCTGTGAAAATTGATTTAGACCAGAACATATGTCTAAAACATTTCGAATTTCAGAAACACTTTGTATTTTTGTTCTATCACTGGTACATTTCTCAAACATAGAATTCAACAAACAACAAAGTCTTTGATCCCGATATATCAACAATCTGTTCTTGTACAGTTTGGAGAAATAAAACAACATTAACCACTACATTAGCATAGCAGTTGAAACCAGAACTGTTTTCAAACTGAAATCCAACAACATCTTTAACTGAATCCTTTTCCTTTCTGCTTACAATTACTGGTTCATCTACTTTTTTTCTTTTTGCTACAACTTCACTACCATTTTTCTCATTTCTTCTTTTTCGGCCTACCACACGCTTTTCAAATAGAGGATATTGAGGTAAATTTGGAGCATACTCTCTTCTTAACCTATTATATTCTTTTACACAATTTAGATCTGCACTAATCTTTGTCTCATCAAAATCAATCAAATACAATCCAGATAAAGTTCTGACTCGAGATAAAGCAACATATGCCATACTCTCCTTGAACACAGAACTTCCAATATTCACCAAAGCACTATCTACACTTAAACCTTGAGATTTATGAATAGTCACTGCATATGCCAAAGAAACAGGAAACTGTTTTCGGCGGACATATAAATCTTTCACAAGCAAAAATCGAGCAGAACAACAACTGATTTGTTGTACTTCTTCAATACCATCAAATTTAATTTTTATAAATTCAATTCCATCTCTATTTCGGTAATTCACAAAATCAACAACATGACCCATTGCTCCATTTACTAAACCTCTTTCCACATGTAAATTACGTCGTAAAATTATACGACAATTTAAAGATGCATACAGAGTCTTTTCCAAACCAGCAGTTTTAGAGATTGTCTTCTCTAAAGAATCCAATTTTGATTTCAACTTTTCTGACAAAATAATAGTTGCTCCTTCATGCTCTATTTTATCAATAGCTTCCAGTTTCACAATCTCTTGATTTTCTAATTTTAACATTTTGTTGTTGAAGATTGAACATTCTTGCAGAGTTGGCATCAAGCATATGACAGATTTGTTTTCAGGAATTTTCTTAAAAATATTCTCTGGGAGAATGTTTTCGTTTGGAAACAAATTTGAAATTAATCGTGCATAAAGCGTCTTTGCCATGCTCAGTTAGTTTTCCAATTCTTACATCTTGTAGTATATTTTGATAATCTTCATCCTTTGCCAGTCGCATATTTTGAAGCAGTTCTGCATATTTGAAATTTAACCATATGTTAACATTTCCAATGCTTCCTAGGCACTTCCTTGTATCTTCATGCGTAAGCATTTTGAACACTGGTTGTCCTTTCACTGGAGTTAGCTGCAGTAGATCTCCAAAAACAATGATGTGTTTGCCTCCAAATAACACATCATACTCTGTTTTAAGAATTTCTTGCATTCTTAAATGCACAAAAGCAAGCATTACATTTGATACCATGCTTACCTCATCAATGATAAGAAGTTTCATTTTCTTGAGGACTCTTGAAACTTCACAACAAGCTTCTCCAGATAGCTTGTGGTATTGTAAATTATTATCATGCTCTACTGGCAGCATCAATAAACGATGTAAAGTAATCCCTTTAGTGTTATGTGCTGCCAACCCAGTTGGAGCGGTAACAACACAAGACAGCGATGACTCCGTTCTTTTCTGCAGATAAGTTGCAATTGCTTTAATCAAAAAACTTTTTCCAGTTCCTGCTTCTCCACTCACGTACAGTCGGACAGGTATAAATGATGTACATGAGCACTCTTTTTTCTCATGACATAAACCATGCTCAATCTGTTCTGTGACTTCATCATATATTTGTCTCTGCTCAACGTTTAGTTCTTTTTCCAAATCTTCTAAGTTAACTACATCCTCCTGAGCTTGTTCCATGGCTCTTTCCACTTCATCCATGGCAGTGGCAGCTTCATTTTGGATAATTGGTCCTCCTAGTGGATCCTGACTCAATGAAGCAGAACTCTGACTCTTGAGAACTGTCTCTAGCAATCTCTGCTGCAATTGTAGCTTCTTGCTGTATTTCCTCATTCAACATTTGCAGATAATTTGAAAAAACAGGACATTCTATGGTATCCTTGGTTGCATTGAACAAATCTTCATAAGTAAGAAAATCTCCAAGTAGTTCCTCTTCTGTACGCCATGGCTTAAAGAGTTGCAAAAGAGCTAAATGGTAAAATTCCCTTTTGTCTGGAGATTCACAACTCAATTTTCAATGATTAATCAAATGGCCTTTTCTTTGTTTCACCAGACAGCCTTCACATCCAATTACAGCATATACACCTTTATTGATATCTTCTGTGATGTTCCTCTTAAAAGTATAGGTTTGCAGAACTTCATAGAGGCAAACGTTCTCAAGATGACTACTTCTATTTGGATAGTATGTATCCAACATGTTTGTCTTCAAAAAATCTGTACTGTTTGGTTCTTTCTCCGCCAAATACTCAATTTCTTGTACAGATTTCAAAACTCGGTTTCGTGTTGCAGCAAGACCTAGACTCACCCAAATGATTGTTCTAGATTTGGCATATAGACTTGCTGATGATAACCGATCAGAACATTCATATGCTCCAATTTCTCGATGCGACAATATCTTCAGACTGTAACTGTATAATTTCTTACTTAGACTCTTTTCATGTGAAATTTCCTCCCACATTTCCTTCAGTTCTGTCTTTTCTGATTTTGTGATGTAAGACGTCACATATCAAGCCACAGCAATAGAATTGTCAGCAACTTATTGAATATCCATGTTAGCATTCCACATGGACAAAATGACTGGGTTGTAGTCATTTATGTATTTGGACTCTTCATTTCTTCTTAGGTTGTATGTATTTTTCGGTGATTTTCTTGTCACAGTATGTCGCAGAGAAGACATAAAATTGTTCACTCTTCCTTTCGATGTTACTGGACGTGGAGATGCAAAACGACATTTTGTGTAGAACTTGTCCTTGGATTTGTATTTTCGACGACAGTATTTTCCACAACGATGGGTTTGAAAACGTAAAACTTGATGTCTTAAATTGTTTTCTTCTGTACATTTCGGAACAGCACATGTAGAATACTGTTCAATGAAACTCATCACTTTCTCATCTGAATCTATTCCAAATTTGGGTGCATCTTTAATCCATAGCAGCATAAGTATGTGAGGAGCACCTCTTGCTTGATACTCCTTTCTCCAAAAGAAATCCAAAACCTCTCCAAGCGGAGGATTTTTGTTTGTTTGTAATAAAAGACATCATAGCTTCCAAACTATGATTGAAATACCTGCATACATTAACTGGATCCAAAGAGCACAGTTCTCCAGGTGTCTTGTATTCAATATTTTCAATGTTTTTATTTGCCTCTCGTAGAAATTGAAGTAAGTCTTCCCAAGCATACTCAGCACAGCTAAGAGTGAACAACTATGTAGGAGTTCCTAAGTTTCTTAGCATACATTTAAATTCCCCATGACGACGGTACCAATACTCGTTAGTACCACTCTGACATGCAATGAGATTAATTAGCTGAGATTCCAAAACACTGTCTTGCAGTTTCACTTTATCCATAGAGTCACTTGCCGAAACATTTTGTAGATGTACTCCACTTTTCAGTATATGGTTCACTGCATAAGAAAGTCCAGACAAGTCACTCTCAAACAGTAGATGGAACAAATATGGAATGCATTGACGAAATCTTGGATCTTCTGCATATAATCTTAAAGTCCGGTATTCAGATGCAGGAATTTGAACAGGTCGGTCGTCATATCGTCCACCTTGACCTGTTGGAAATAACTGTGGAAAACAACGAGCTTCCAAACTTTCTTCCCATACACAAATGGGACTTCCTTTTGCTTCTTTCATTTGAAACAAGTCAATAGCATTCCCCATTACTTCTTTGGAATGCAAAGGATGAACACTATTATGCTCATAAATTTCTTCACTTCTAGAGACATCAACTTTTTCAATTTGCCCAGCTGAGACATCACTGTCCTCTTCTACAGTTGTTTCCTCTTCTTCCAACATATGCATGTTTGTAGTAGTGATTATGTTTTACCAAATACAACGTTGCCTTTTTGACTTTCCTAACATCCACTAATTCTTGCCAGATTGTTTTACTCTTTGTTGGAACGCCATTAACTAGAATAACCAGAGGTTCCTCTTCTACTTTTTCTACACTAATTGTATCAATATTTTTCTTAAAATCTAGAGGCAAATAAACAACTCTTCCCTTTAATCCTCTCTGTAAATCTGAAGGAGGCAACTTCCCTTGTCTTAGGCTCCATGCGAACAATAGCCTGAAAAGGATGTACACATTGAATCAGAATAGACTCATAGGTATTTAAATCCATCAATTCAGAAAGAATGTCTACCAACTCAAGATTATTATGAACAGCTCTAGCAGGCATTCTGTTTTCATTTAATTTATTATAACAATATTTGCAAATACGTTGATCAGAACCCAAATCAAAACTATTTTCTACCAACAAATAAGTTGCAAAATCCTTCCACTCATTATTATTTTCCTTTTCACTTTTAACATATAAATCAACTAATCTAGTCTGATTCTTATAATGAGTTCGTCGACAACACACACAAGTAAAATTAGGCCTTTCACTTGAATTGACCTTAAACTTTGTAATTTCATGTTCAAATTTTTCTGTACTTGAAATCTCTACATTCTCTTCCACATTACCTTCTATTACTGTATCAGTTTCTGCACTGTCCTCTTTTTCACCAAAGTAACAATACTCAATTTCTTCACAAATGTTCTTCACATCTAATTCAATTCCATGCAAAAGAGCACTGTTTAACTGTTTTAGTTTAAGTGCTGGACTTTTTGCATAATACAACCTTCTCACTAATTTCCTCACTTTATTATGATGCACTGCTAACATCCTAAAATGGTGAAAGACACTCTGACATACTTTTCTTGAAAGACAAGCCAGTGAATGCCCATGCAAACCTGTTTTTTCTCTCACTCTACAAGGATCTAACTCTTGCAAAATCTTCATTTTTGTTTTAGACTTTTCTTAGTATATGTCCGTAAGAAACTGGGAAACAAATCAAATGAATCCTGTCGCACACTACAAATACTACTACAATTCCAAGTATACACTGGAGCCTCAGGACATCTCCCTAAAACTTCATCAGCTAACACCTCTTCTGTATTTCTAGGAACAATTTTTTCTTTATCAACCGGACAACCGTCCTTCACCTCATATGCTCGACCACTGGTGTCAACTGCATGCACCAAATCATTATCCTGAAAGTAACTTTCTTCATTAAAAAATGGCTCACAACTTCAACTATGCTTCCATTCTCCAGAAAAAACATCACAAAAATTAGTCCGATTAATTACTCTTTTCCACTTACATTTTGATTTGAACACATTGATTACCTTATCTAGTGTACGAATTCTATTGATTACTAAACCATATAATTTAATTTTTACTTTAAATGCCTGATCCACAATCTTCACGATGCTTTTTTTTCTTGTAAAAAGCACTCTTCTTTTGATACATCTTTACATTTTTTAATACATTTGAAACTATTCTGTTATAAAACATTCATCTACGAATGTCAATAAATTGATTTCTCCTTCTATTACTATAGAGAATATCATCTCCTTCTACAAGTCTAACATTTTTTGAGGGGCCCAGTTTTTTCTTTCTATTTAGAGATGGGTTTTTTTTCTTTGAAAGAACATCTTTTCTTTTTTTACATTTCATTAATTTTCCTTAAAAAGTCCTTAGTTTGCTTACCAGGAGCATTCTTTTTTTTCACTGAAGATTGTGTTTTGATGAATCTTGTATTTGTGTTTTCTTGGACCATAAATCATGTTTATATATTTTTTGTCGTCTTTCCTTCGTCGGCATATTCTTTTATCTTTCTATAGATGATTACAATCTGTGGTAAAGAAAAAATAACATATTATAGACCACTACAAACATACTACATAGCAATTACAATAAGTTAGCAATATAAACACTAGTTTACAACATAAGTAAGTTTGTACCACAGCAACTGTGTCACAGCAACAGTGCAGTACAGTTTCATTATTAATCTCACTCTCTGCCTGCACCATCTCACTCTGTACCTGTTTCTTATGTCACTCTGTGCCTGTGTCGCATCTCACTCTGTGCCTGTGTCTCATCTCACTCTGTGCCTGTGTCTCATCTCAGTCCGTACCTGTCCCATCTCTCTCTTTGTGTGTGTCATTTCTCTCTTTGTGTGTCTCATCCCACTCTATGCCTGTGTCTCATCTCACTCTGTGCCTGTGTCTCATCTCACTCTGAGCCTGTGTCTCATCTAACTCTGTGCCTGTGTATCATCTCACTCTGTGCCTGCCCCATCTCTCTATTTGTGTGTGTCATTTGTCTGTTTGCATGTATCTCATCTCACTCTGGTAAATATTTTATGGTAAAATGTATGGCTTTATTTTTTTTGACAAGGATCACACTGAGTGTCTGTGTGAAATAAGGAATTATATTCTCACATTTTTCAATAATGCCACCTGTGTCTGCTGACAGTTTGCCTCTCTTAGCTTAAAGGGTACTCTGTGCTTGTGTCTCACCTCACTATGTGCCTGTGTGTCATTTCACTCTGTGCCTGCCCTATCTCTCTCTGTTTGTGTGTGTCATTTATCTGTTTGCGTATGTCTCACATCACTCTGATAAATGTTTAATGGTAAAAAGTATGGCTTTAACATTTTTGTCAAGGATCACACTGATTGACAGGGTGAAATACGGAATTATATTTTCACATTTGTCAATAATGTCACCTGTGTCTGCTCACAGTTTGCATCGCTAAGGTTAAAGGGTACTTTGTGCCTGTGTCTCACCTCACTCTGTGCCTGTGTGTCATCTTACTCTGTGCCTGCCCCATCTCTGTCTTTGTGTGTGTCATTTGGTATAATGTATGGCTTTAACACTTTGACAAGGATCACACTGAGTGTCTGTATGAAATAAAGAATTATATTTTCACATTTTTCTATAATGTCACCTGTGTCTGCTGACACTTTGCCTCTTTTAGCTTAAAGGGTACTCTGTGCCTGTGTCTCACGTCACTCTGTGCCTGTGTGTTATCTCATATATGATTCATTTAATAAAGATAGACTGCTGTATGCACTATGGGGAAGATTAAGAAGCATATTGTGCTTCTTTATTCTTGCATTGTGTGTCATGTTTTTTGTAATGCTGTTAAAAAATTTAATGGTGCATATTGGAAATGTATTTTGGAAATGAGTTAGGTTTCTGCCTTTAAGCTAAGAGAGGCAAAGTGTCAGCAGGCACAGGTGACTATTGAAAAATGTGAGAATATAATTCCTTATTTCACACAGACACTCAGTGTGATCTTTGACCAAAATTTAAAAGCCAGACATTTTACCAGAAAACATTTACCAGAGTGACATGAGACACAGGCACAGAGTACCCTTTAAGCTAAGAGAGGCAAACTGTCAGCAGACACAGGTGACATTATTGACAAATTTGAAAATATAATTCCTTATTTCACACAGACACTCAGTGTGATCCTTGACCAAAATATTAAAGCCAGACATTTTACCAGAAAACATTTACCAGACTGACATGAGACACAGACACAGAGTACCCTTTAAGCTAAGAGAGGCAAAGTGTCAGCAGACACAGGTGACATTATTAAAAAATGTGAGAATATAATTCCTTATTTCACACAGACACTCAGTGTGATCCTTGACCAAAATTTAAAAGCCAGACATTTTACCAGAAAACATTTTCCAGAGTAAATCATTTTTGACACAGAGCACAGCCCATTTAAATGACCACTACAAAACAAGGAAGAAACCTAACTCATTTCCAAAATACATTTCCAATATGCACCATTAAATATACGTTAACAGCATTACAAAAAAACATGACACACAATGCAAGAATAAAGAAGCACAATATGCTTCTTAATCTTCTCCATAGTGCATACAGCAGTCTATCTTTATTAAATGAATCATATATGAGATAACACACAGGCACAGAGTGAGGTGAGACACAAGCACAGAGCACCCTTTAAGCTAAGAGAGGCAAAGTGTCAGCAGACACAGTTGACATTATTGAAAAATGTGAGAATATAATTCCTTATTTCACACAGACACTCAGTGTGATCCTTGACTAAAATTTAAAAGCCAGGCATTTTACCAGAAAACATCTTCCAGAGTAAATCGTTTTTGACACAGAGCACAGCCCATTTAAATGACCACTACAAAACAAGGCAGAAACCTAGCTCATTTCCAAAATACATTTCCAATATGGACCATTAAATATTTTAACAGCATTACAAAAAAACATGACACACAATGCAAGAATAAAGAAGCACAATATGCTTCTTATTCTTCCCCATAGTGCATACAGCAGTCTATCTTTATTAAATGAATCATATATGAGATAACACACAGGCACAGAGTGAGGTGAGACACAAGCACAGAGCACCCTTTAAGCTAAGAGAGGCAAAGTGTCAGCAGACACAGGTGACATTATTGAAAAATATGAGAATTTACGGGCACATGCATCAACGATAATTGCATTCGCAAACGGTGTGAATCGCAATTTTCGGCCGTTTGCGAATGCAATTATCAAAAGTGGAATGCATCATGTATTTCGCAATTTTAGGAATGGCAATCATGTTGCGATTTCTAAAATTGCGATTGCATTTCAGAAATCGCAATTTCAGATTTCTGAAATGCAATGCATGATTATTTTTAAATTGCGAATTAGCATTTTGGAAGGGGTAAATTAGCATGAGGTTGAACCTCGTGCTAATTTAACGATAAACCTTCAAACATGCACAAAAATGCATTTTTGAAAGTTGCATGTTACACACACACATGTCCTTGGGACATGTGTGTGTGTAAATTGCACTTAAGTTTAATTTCAGGGGTGCAGGGAGGGGTTCTTTGGACCCCCCCATCACCCTTGAAATTGCATTTTCAATTTGCGATTCGCAAATTGAAAATCGCAAATTGTAAAAGCCTTCCCATTGATTCCTATGGGCCTCTTGGCCCATAGGAATCAATGGGAAGGGTTTTCCTTAATTGCGATTCGCAAATTGTGAATCGCAATTAAGGAAAATTAGCGAATCGCTAAAACAATGCGAATTAATCATGCATTGCCGTTTGCGAATCATTAATTGCGATTCCTTAATTTTCGCAATTAAGGATTCGCAAACGGCAACATTGATGCATCTGGTCGATAATTCCTTATTTCACACAGACACTCAGTGTGATCCTTGACCAAAATTTAAAAGCCTAACATTTTACCAGAAAACATTTTCCATAGTAAATCGTTTTTGGCACAGAGCACAGCCCATTTAAATGACCACTAGAAAACAAGGCAGAAACCTAACTCCTTTCCAAAATACATTTCCAATATGCACCATTACATTTTTTAACAGCATTACAAAAAAACATGACACACAATGCAAGGATAAAGAAGCACAATATGCTTCTTAATCTTCCCCATAGTGCATACAGCAGTCTATCTTTATTAAATTAATCATATATGAAATAACACACAGGCACAGAGTGACGTGAGACACAGGCACAGAGTACCCTTTAAGCTAAGAGAGGCAAACGGTCAGCAGACACAGGTGACATTATTGAAAAATGTGAGAATATAATTCCTTATTTCACAGAGACACTCAGTGTGATCCTTGACCAAAATTTAAAAGCCAGACATTTTACCAGAAAACATTTTCCATAGTAAATCGTTTTTGACACAGAGCAGAGCCCATTTAAATGACCACTACAAAACAAGGCAGAAACCTAACTCATTTCCAAAATACATTTCCAATATGCACCGTTACATTTTTTAACAGCATTACAAAAAAACATGACACACAAGGCAAGAATAAAGAAGCACAATATGCTTCTTAATCTTCCCCATAGTGCATACAGCAGTCTATCTTTATTAAATGAATCTTTACTCACCTTTAAAAATGCTTTAGAAGATTTAGAACAGTGTCAGTCACACACACCAAATTGTCTTAAGCAGAATCTCTGAAATGCATCTCAAACACTGCAACCACAAATGGCCCTGATTCCCTGTAATTTTCCACACATATCCCTGGACTTAACCAATTAAAATTCATCCCACACTATTTCAAAACCAACTAACATTTTAATTGGTTCTACATTTCAACACTTTCAAACTCACATAATATTCACCCATCCCCCCAGTGCTCATTCACCCTGTTACCATAGCAACTCCTATCTAACTCAGCACACAATTGAAAGTTCATCATACTATGTTGCAAGAGAATCCAGCAAGGTTGTTTGACCTCTCAATGTAGTAGCTAATCATATGCAATGTTTCTTTCAATGACTTTTTCCCAACCATTAGAATTACTTCTTTCAAAAAACAAAAGCATGCACCCTAATATTCAGTGATGAATTTTAAGAAACCACCAATCATTCCTTGTTTTTCAAGTGCACTGAATCTCAACCACTTTTTTTCATAACTCCTACTTTCAAACTGCCATTTCATTTCCACAACTCATCTGAATACAACCACATCTACCTTGAAGATGCCAAAAGTCTGGATTGTGGGTCATAGCTTTGTTCACTGGAGTGAAAAACATGCAAGTACAGAGGTATTTCCAACCTTGATTTACCAAATGTGGACATTATGTGGATTGGACAGAGAGGATTGAGAAGTCACCAATTGATACCATTGGTAAAATCCTTTATGCATCTACCACACCCTGACCTCATAATTGTGCAATGTGGTGGCAATGACCTGGGCACTTTGACTGGGGTAGGTCTGGAAATGCTTTTAAAGGACATCTTTGGGCAATTTATGTCACTTTTTCCAAAAACTGCCTTGGTATTTTCTAATATATGCCAAAGGCAAAAATGGAACTGGTCCAACCAATTTTGTCCACAGATTGAGAAAGCAAGGAAACATGTGAATAAATCTGTTTCTGCTTTCCTCAGAGACTATGGTATGGGTTCCATATACTACAACAACTTGCGTTACAACATGCAAGGCATCTATAGGAGAGATGGTGTACATTTTACAGAGGAGGGGAATAGAGTCTTCCTCTTGAATTTTAGACTCTGCATCGGTACCTACTTGTAGGTACAAAAAACACCCACATAACACAACAGCTCTTTTCAGAGCTACCCTACCTCTAAGCACTCTAAATTATTTTTTTACTCTAATTTTTTACACTGTTTTTCCCTGTGGTGCGATCAGGGTACGCGTACCGGGAAGCGTACATGGGAACGCACCCAGTGCTTACCCCGCGAAAATTTAAAAAAGAACACAACGTTTTTTTGCCCTTCAGGGCCCTTCTAGGCCCCCCTCAGAAAACCTAGGGGGTCAGGTGGTATCTACCCTGCCCCCTTTTAATCATTTCCCCCCCTTTTTTTCACCTCTTGCGTCTCGATTCTACCGAGACACAAGATGGCGGACTCTCCAGACTGTTTAGAATGTTGACAGACACCCGAGAGCCAAGCAGCTTTCCGCTCGCGCACTTCCGTGGCGCGCCGGGTGCGCTCCCTGGTACGCTTACCGGTGAGCGCTCGGAGCGCGCCTATAGATATATATGTGTTTTTGAAGTTAATTTTCGAAGAAGCCACTGGGGCAATTTTCACCAAATATAGAAAAGGCACTTCTGCGTACCAGTCCCTACAATTTTGCAAAGTTTGGTGTAATTCCGTTCAGTGGTTCGGGCTGTAGCCTTGTCTATTCGTCCTATGGAAATGAACATGGGGAAAACATGTTTTGGGACCCCCCTTTTTTCTCGGCCCCCACTACACAAATCCCCCCGAAACTTTCAGGGAAGGAGCAGAGCGGAGCTGGCCTAAATTTTGGAAAATTACACGCAAATTCCTCAACCGGCGCCAAAGTTATTCCCAATAGAATGTAGCGGATTTCCTATGGTAGCTAGGTCCTAACTATAACTACCTACTGGCGACCGCCAGTAGGTAATATAAACATATACATATATATATATATACATATATATATATATATATATATATATATATATATATATATATATATATATATAT
This sequence comes from Lissotriton helveticus, assembly GCF_964261635.1. Taxonomy (NCBI): domain Eukaryota; kingdom Metazoa; phylum Chordata; class Amphibia; order Caudata; family Salamandridae; genus Lissotriton; species Lissotriton helveticus. The sequence goes on along the minus strand of NC_136069.1, from coordinate 1,069,679,468 downwards.
ATATATATATATATATATTACCTACTGGCGGTCGCCAGTAGGTATATATAGTTAGGATTTTTTCTCTATGGGATTTTTGAAAATTCTATGTCTAATAACTTTGGCGTTTGTGGACGGAATTGGCTGACATTTTCAGGAAAATGGAACATTTTGTTTCTGAGCAGCCCCTGAAAATTTGGGGGGGTTTCGTCAAGGGGGGGCCGAGAAAAAAGGGGGGTCCCAAAACGTGTTTTTAACATTGAGTTTTCCATAGGGCGGTTGGCCTCACTTTTAGCCCGAACGGCTGAATGGATTTGCACGAAACTTGGCAAAATTGTAGGGACTGGTAGACCGATGTGCCTTTGCTAGGTCTTAATATATGTGCTCCAGTGGATTTTGAGAAATTAATGTTCAAAAAAAGATATATATCTGTAACAGCGGACCGGGCAGCGTTCCAGTTCGCGTACTTTTCGCGGTACGGAGCTTTGTGAAGCGAAGCTGATTGGTTCTCCGGCGTCTGTAAACATTCCAAACAGTCCGTAGCGGCCGCCATCTTGTCTCTCGGTAGGATCGAGAGACAAGAGGAGGCCAAAGCGAAGGGGCAAATGACCATAAGGGGGCATAGTAGATCCTCGCTGACCCCCTAGGTTTGATGTGGAGGTTTTAAAAGGGCCCCGCGGGGCAAAAAAAAAAATAATAATAATAATAATCGAACGGCTGAATGGATTTGTACGAAACTTGGCAAAATATTAGGGACTGGTAGCCCGATGTGCCTTTGCTAGGTTTCAATATATGTGCTCCAGTGGATTTTGAGAAATTAACGTTCAAAAAAAGATATATATCTGTAACAGCGCTCCGCTTCACGTACTTTTCGCGTTACGGAGCTTTGCGAAGGTGATTGGTTCTCCGGCGTCTGTAAACATTCCAAACAGTCCGTAGCGGCCGCCATCTTGTCTCTCGGTAGGATCGAGAGACAAGAGGAGGCCAAAGCGAAGGGGCAAATGACCATAAGGGGGCATAGTAGATCCTCGCTGACCCCCTAGGTTTGATGTGGAGGTTTTAAAAGGGCCCCGCGGGGCAAAAAAAAAAATAATAATAATAATTGAACGGCTGAATGGATTTGTACGAAACTTGGCAAAATATTAGGGACTGGTAGCCCGATGTGCCTTTGCTAGGTTTCAATATATGTGCTCCAGTGGATTTTGAGAAATTAACGTTCAAAAAAAGATATATATCTGTAACAGCGCTCCGCTTCACGTACTTTTCGCGTTACGGAGCTTTGCGAAGGTGATTGGTTCTCCGGCGTCTGTAAACATTCCAAACAGTCCGTAGCGGCCGCCATCTTGTCTCTCGGTAGGATCGAGAGACAAGAGGAGGCCAAAGCGAAGGGGCAAATGACCATAAGGGGGCATAGTAGATCCTCCCTGACCTCTTAGGTTTGATGTACCATTTTGCCAAGTTTGGTGTAATTCCGTTCAGCCATTCAGGCTGTAGACGTATCTAAATGTCCTATGGAAAATTGCATGGGGAAAACACATTTGAAAGTGTTGAAATTTAGAACCAATTAAAATGTCACTTTGGTTTTGTATTTGTGTGTGATGAAAGTTAATTGGTTATGTATATATCTAAAATGAGAGGAAACCACAGCCATTTTGTGATACTACTGTCTGAGGTACATTTGTGAGGAATTTTTGGTGCTCAATTTCTGGTGTTTGGTTTACACAGTACCAACACTTCTCCTACTTTTAAAAAGGTGAGTTGTTAATTTGTAAGGGGAACTATGTTGTACACTTTAAGATAATTTGAAAAATGTTTTCTGTTATTTATTTACAGTCCTTCTGTTATACTAAATACTTGATAAAGTTAGTTTTATATTATGTATTACTAAAAACGATAAATGAAAGTGATTATTTTTTTCTGCAATTTACAGCAAGCAATTTCAAAATAAAATGGCTCACAATGAAGAGACCGTGGCAATTTCTTTTGAATTATCCACTACATTTATTGAAATTGACAGCACCAATAATGAAATATTCTCACAAGGAGGAGATGACTTGAATGATTTTTTTGATCAATCTCTTGATGGCGAATTTATCGAATGTTTGGAGACCATAGAGTTACAAGAATCATCATTGCAGACTTTTCATGAGGAGATTCCAGATGAGATGATTGAAGAGGAAATTCCTGATGAGGACATGTTACTAGTTCTTTCAAATTTTGAAAATTCAGAAGAATAAATTTATATTTAGAAATACAAAAATTGTTTGAGACATTATTCATTTTTATTTTTAATTTATGAGGTTGTAGCGAAGTGATTGTAGTATAAAATGAGACTTATAGTATAGAGTGGAACATTTTTATGTTACATGGTAAGTTTACTCATATTTACTTCCCTTCTCCCACTATATTATCTCCAATGTGTATTTGACATCTCTTCTTCATCTCCGGCCTCCTTTCTCTCACTGTCTGTCTCTGATGCATCTTATCGCTGCCATTTTGTGTAATTACAGAAGAGAGTAAAATAAAATAGTTCGGAACGTGAAAAGGGGGCAAAGTAGAGTACCCCTCACCCCCTAGGCCTTCTCAGGCGGTCCCAAAAGGATCAGTTTCTGCTTTCCTGAGAGATTATGGTATGAGTTCCATATACCACAATAACTTGCATTACAACATGCAAGATATCTATCTCCTATTACCAACTTTTGGAGATATTCGCGCTAAGCGCGAATATCTCCAAAAACTAACACCTGCCCTGAGCAGTTCTTAGCCATGTTATCCAATGGGAGGTGGATAACATGGCTAAGAGCATTAGCTCGGTAATGCATGAATATCGCTGACTTTTTAGCGATATTCATGCATTGCGGCCGTTTTTTATCGCATTTGCGATAAACCTTGATAATAGCAAGGTTTATCTTCGATAATTTCTGACGATGCTTAGCGGTAAAAAATTCGTTGCTAAGCATCGTTAGCGATAAATATCGCTTAACTTTGGCAATATGCACCAACGTCTGTTAACGTTCGATTCGAAGGAAATGAGGAAGTGTTGAAAAACATTGTCTGCGCCATCTTGCCTTTTTTGAAATGCCACACTTTTGTTGTGCACGGTAGCCATTTTAGATGCCTTGACCAGACCCACTCTCTGCACGCTGTCGATTCGTAGCATGGCTCCCCACCCTCGCAAGCATCTTCCCCAGGCACTGCTCACCCCCGCTCTCTGTCTTATGCATGGGCAATAAACCTCCCCCCATCTGCGCTGCTCTTCCCTGAGAATCACACTCTGTGCCCGCCCGACACCTCCCTTTCGCCCTATTCACTACCGCACCCTCTGACACTCCTCTTCCTCTGTGTCCGATTGTCCAGGCCGGTCCTAGGCTATCAGCTAGCCCTGCAGATGTAGTTTATGGCCCCAGCTGTAAAGAATCACCCCTCTTCAAAGGAGTTATAGTAGATCAAGGCCCACACCCGATGAGATCCGTCACACCACACGTGTTCATACTATCTGAAAACCATCCTGTATTGTGATTGGGGAGGGGACCGAGCCTGAAGCGGAAGATTCCAGGGATGACTCTTTGTACATCAAAGTTTTTACAATTATGTGTCACATTAAAAATATATAGCACTCCAACAAAGTAGTAGGAATATAAAACTTTAATAACTTATAAATATATACAACAAAACAAAAACAGTAAAAACATTTAAACAATGAAGAGACCGTGGCAATTTCTTTTGAATTATCCACTACATTTATTGAAATTGACAGCACCAATAATGAAATATTCTCACAAGGAGGAGATGATTTGAATGATTTTTTTGATCAAGTCTTGATGGCGAATTTATCGAATGTTTGGAGACCATAGAGTTACAAGAATCATCATTGCAGACTTTTCATGAGGAAATTCCTGATGAGATGATTGAAGAGGAAATTCCTGATGAGGACATGTTACTAGTTCTTTTAAATTATGAAAATTCAGAAGATGTTGCCTGGGTGCCGCACTGATTTGGGTATCCGGCGTGGGGCGTCCCGGGGGGTGGGTTGTCAGTAGCGGTCTGTTGTGCGAATAGTTCCAAGGCAGCAGAACGCGCTGAAATCTGGATGTCACGAAGGTGATGTCTAGTAAGTTGCCGCCCAGCAAATAACGGCGTGGGGCGCCGCGGGGGGGGGGGAGGCAGTCCAAAGTTCCGTTAAAAGGGCAAAGGAAAGGATCGGTGGTTTGAACCATCAGTCAAAAAGGGGAGGGGGTGCAACAATTTTTCCTACCGGGTCACACTGTGCTTTCACCGGAACTGAGGTCTGCAGGATTCTAGTCATTCAAACTGAGGCTGGCGCCAGCATGGGAGCGCCGACGTCCCGCGGCTACAGTTTCGTCACTCCACGTGTGATCATGGCAGTCATTCCCCATCGGGGGTGTCTGCGGGGGTCGGGGACTCCCGCGGCTCCTCTAGAATCTTCAAGGTCGTGGAGGACTACGGTGGTGGAGTCAACCAGTGACCGGGCCATTTCTTTATGCTGGGCCCGCTCTTGCCAGGTCGACCGCCATTTTGAGAGTTCGGTAGCTACTGGCGATCGCGGGGTCAAATGAGCGGACGGGCTCCACCCTGCCGGGCGAGACGTTGCAGCCTCGCCACAGTGGAAGAACCCTTTTCCGGGCGCCTGGAGCGCTGAGGGTGCAGCTGGGAAGCCTCCACCTGGGGAGGCGGGAGAGGCCTGTTCGCACCGTCTCTCCCTCCCAGTGCACCCCACGGCGTCTCGCTTGAGATTTGTTATGGCCGGACCAGGCGATGAGGACGAGAGGGGGGGGGTCGGAGGCATGTGCAAGACATCCCCCCCCCCAGGGTTGTTGCAGCAATTATTCAAGAAAGAAGAAATGTCCCGTCCGTCTTTGGGCCGGACCTCCGGTGGATGGCGGCCGGACGCCCTTTGCTCTGGCCCCATGAACGGGTTCCTTGGCTCATCGGCTGCAGCCGGATCCCGTCGGCCCCAGCCCCTGGCCGTTGGTGGCCGGACCGGGAGAGAGTGTGGAGGGACAACCTGCAACTCTCAAGGGCCACCGCGGCCGGACTGGGAGAGAGAGGGGAGGGTCGAGGACACGGACATTCCCCCCCCTGAAACTCTCCAGTGTTGTCAATCCCCCTGGCCGGGTCCCGCTGGCCTCGGCCTCTCCTCCGGCTACACCCTACGTGATGATCTCCTGGCCGAGGCGTGGCAGCAGGACCCGCCTTATATGTGTTGCTTCCGGCTGGGCGTAGCCGAAAACCTGTTGCCCTTTGGAAGTTTCTAGAATGGGGCGGATGTCTGCTGACTTCTATCTTTCCCAGTTTGCCGTGTTTTGGCCGTGGCAGGCGGTGGGACAGACACGTTTTGGGGCAGTGAGGGGCGATGTTTTCAGGTTTCTTATTACGGGCTTACTTCTAACGTTTCTTGTTTCTAGGACAATAATAGGTTTTATCATTACGTATTGTTATCGTTTCTTTGTTTGTTATTTAATAAAAAGTTCATCAGTGGCCTACTGATTTTCGTTTTCCTATTCTTTTCTTTCCAGGTTGTTTCATGCTAAAGTTTCTGTTAACAGGATACAGTGATCACTTCGTTATTATTGCATATGTCCTTTTCACTAGGGGTGCTCTCTGGTCGGGCCAGATGACCTATCTCTAGTAAATGGTCCGGGTGAAACAGGTGCATCAATCAGTGGGGAGTAGATAGGCATGACAGATTACAACGGGGGAGAAAGGTCCGCATTACGTACCCTTTCAATACTTGCAAAGATTTTCCTACGTTTATTTGCAAACAGGGAATACCTCCAAAAAGAACTAATTCCCAAACAGTCAATGTTCGGACAATCAATCAATCAATGAGGAATGAAATAGGTACGACGTGTTAAAGGCTTGCGTTACCTACCCTTCACTATCTGCAAAGGGAGAGAGAATATTCCTATTCTTCCTCGTTTGCAGGCAGAGAAGATCCTTAAGAGAACCAACTTCGAACAATTCAATGCTCGATTCAAACAATCAACAAGGGGTACTGTGAACACAAATGAACGCCGCTTATGTACATACACATTGCTATTTTCAACAGGTTGTTCCTAATGTTTCTATTTTAGCGAGGTCAAAAAGAGATCCCATTAGTGGCCTACTGATTTTGCTCGATTCCTTTTGTTTTTTTACACGATTTTTCGCTATCTGCAAAGACTAAACAGAGTATTGCGACTCTGTGCTTGTTTGTAAATAGAGAATGAACCAAAGAGAACAATCAATCAAATGGAGAGAGAAGCAGGCACGACGGATTACAACAGGGGCAAAGGCCTGCGTTAACTACCCTTCACTATCTGCAAAGAGAGAGTACTCCTAATAGAAATGAGGGGTGGGGGGCAGCATTCAAAGCAGATCAGTGTGCATAAACACGAAAATGTTTTTACTTACCACGTACTTGACATTCGACAGCTTATGATATTTGCTATTAAAAAACCATTGAAATTCACTGAAAGAACCATAGGTTATAGACCATATATAGTTAGGAATTAGCATTTACAAAACCTTGAAAATTCACTGAAAAAACCATAGGTTATAGACCATATATAGTTAGGAATTAGCATTTACAAAACCTTGAAAATTCACTGAAAAAACCATAGGTTATAGACCATATATCGTTAGGAATTAGCATTTAAAAAACCTTATTTTACTCACACAAAACCATTGAAATTCCATATATAGTTAGTTGCACTAACTATATATCGCGCACCCGCAATCCACTGCTGATGATGTCACATATTACATCATTCATGACATGGTCAGTGACATCACTGATGACATCACTGATGACATCTCAAATGACATCACTGATGACATCACTGATGACAACATCCAGTGACTGTATGTTTCTGTAAAGTTAAAATGTGTCTTACATATTGAAGAATGAGTGGAAGTATAAGTGTCTGGACAAAGGATTTAGTAGGTGCATGACTGAATGTATGAGTGAGTGATTAAATGTGTCTCACTGAGTGCATGGGTTAGTGACTAAAGTGTCTTAATTTGTGCATCATTATGTCTGTTGTTCTGTAAACTGCTGCATGTGTTGATCAGTAGCTATATGATTAACTATATGGGTTACTGATTGATTGTCCAAGTATTTGTATGGGAGACTGAGTGTGTGTGTGGCTGGCTGGGAGGTGTGTGACTCTGTGCAGATCAATGTGTACTTGTATCAATGATTGTATAACAAGGTAAGTATGTGTTAGTATATGTTTGAAAATGTAAGGTGCTCTATGTTTAACTGTATAGACAAGAAAATGGAAGTGTCATTGATTCTTTACAGGACTGACTAGGTGTGTGAGTAACTCCATGGATGAGTGGCAGACTGTGAGTGTCTGTATAGGTGTATGAGTGCATATGATAGTGTTGTAAAGATGAGTGATTGTATGTATGAATGATTGTATGGGTGAATGAGTGAAGGTGTGTGTAGACGTAGGAATCAGTGAGTGCGTATGTAGTAACTAGTATTGGTGTGTCAATGGTTTCAAAAATTATATTCTGTATTTAACACTGGGTGAAACAGAGGTTATATTAAAATGTGAGGAGATGCATTGTATTGTCACATGAATGATATCATCAGTGATGTGGTCATTGATGTCAAATGAGATGTCATCAGTGATGTCATCAGTGATGTCATTTGAGATGTCATCAGTGATGTCATCAGTGATGTCACTGACCATGTCATGAATGATGTAATATGTGACATCATCAGCAGTGGATTGCGGGTGCGCGATATATAGTTAGTGCAACTAACTATATATGGAATTTCAATGGTTTTGTGTGAGTAAAATAAGGTTTTTTAAATGCTAATTCCTAACGATATATGGTCTATAACCTATGGTTTTTTCAGTGAATTTTCAAGGTTTTGTAAATGCTAATTCCTAACTATATATGGTCTATAACCTATGGCTTTTTCAGTGAATATATATATATATATATATATATATATATATATATATATATATATATATATTCACTGAAAAAACCATAGGTTATAGACCATATATAGTTAGGAATTAGCATTTAGAAAACCTTATTTTACTCACACAAAACCATTGAAATTCCATATATAGTTAGTTGCACTAACTATATATCGCGCACCCGCAATCCACTGCTGATGATGTCACATATTACATCATTCATGACATGGTCAGTGACATCACTGATGACATCACTGATTACATCTCAAATGACATCACTGATGACATCACTGATGACATCTCAAATGACATCACTGATGACATCATGACACACCAATACCAGTTACTACATACGCACTCACTGATTCCTACGTCTACACACACATTCACTCATTCACCCATACAATCACTCATACATACAGTCACTCATTATTACAACACTATCATATGCACTCATACACCTATGCAGACACTCACACACTGCCACTCATCCATGGAGTTACTCACACACCTAGTCAGTCCTGTAAAGAATCAATCACACTTCCATTTCCTCATCTATACAGTTAAACACAGAACACCATACTTCAGTGACATCACTGATGACATCACTGATGACATCTCAAATGACATCACTGATGACATCTCAAATGACATCACTGATGACATCATGACACACCAATACCAGTTACTACATACGCACTCACTGATTCCTACGTCTACACACACATTCACTCATTCACCCATACAATCACTCATACATACAGTCACTCATTATTACAACACTATCATATGCACTCATACACCTTGTCAGTCCTGTGAAGAATCAATCACACTTCGATTTCCTCATCTATACAGTTAAACACAGAACACCATACTTTTCACACATATGCTAACACATACTTACTCTCTTATACAATCACTGATACAAGTACACATTGATATGCACAGAGTCACACACCTCCCAGCCAGCCACACACACACTCAGTCTTCCATACATCCACTCATTCTTCAATATGTAAAACATATTTAAACTTTACAAAAACACACAGACACTAGATGATGTCATCAGTGATGTCATTTGAGATGTCATCAGTGATGTCATTTGAGATGTCATCAGTGATGTCATCAGTGATGTCACTGACCATGTCATGAATGATGTAATATGTGACATCATCAGCAGTGGATTGCGGGTGCGCGATATATAGTTAGTGCAACTAACTATATATGGAATTTCAATGGTTTTGTGTGAGTAAAATAAGGTTTTCTAAATGCTAATTCCTAACTATATATGGTCTATAACCTATGGTTTTTTCAGTGAATTTCATTGGTTTTTTAACAGCTAATATCTGTAGCTGTAAAATGTATTTTTCCTTAAATCCAAAAATATATTTTATATGTTTATTAATAAAAAAAAAAATTTATATATTTTTTTCTTCGTTCCCGCTTCGCGAATCGGGAAACTTCCCGTTAGCTGACCTTGATGCCGCGAAATAGACCGCGAGCCGGTAAACGTTTCTTTACCGCAACTGCCGCGTTAGAAAACAACATCGTGACGCCTCCCGTCCACATGACGTTTCGCGTTGTCGCGTGATACGTCATATGACGTGCTACGTTAGCGAACTGGTACGCGAAGCGAGGCGCAAAGCGCAGGTTTCTGGAAGCACACCGGGAGGCCCTGCAAAGCGCGTAACGTAAACACAGCAGGTCATGTGACTTGGTAATAACACTTTTCATTGGTTCATTTCACTTTTGGTTTCCTAATGATGTAAGACTAGGTCATATAATCTAAAATGAACACTTTTCATTGGTTGAGAACTATTGTTTTTCCCAAATGATGAAAATCCCTCCTTCTTTCCTCACTCTGACTTTCATCATTGTGAGAGAAAGACCCTTTGTTACCAGTGAGCAATGGCTTCTTTAGCAGCTTCAGCTGGTGCTTCCCCACCACCTCCATCACATCCAAGGAAGAGTGGACCACCTGCTCAAGTTATAATTCAGCAAGAAGAGGAAGAAGAGGAACAGGACGAAGAGCACGAAGAGAGGCACTTTTTGCCTGAGGAGCCCAGGACGTCTCACCGGAAAGAAAACTTCATTTGGCAATTTTTTAAAATTCCCAAAGGTCAGAAAAAAGTAAATGCAAGATACGTAACTTGCCTTATATGTCAAGATAGACTGTCCAGAGGGACCGACAAAAAATACAGTTTCGGAAACTACACAATGCATCGCCATATGACTAGGTGGCATCCTAACAACTACAGTGCTGCACAGTTTCGTAACGACCTAGATAATCTCCCTATTATGGCCAGAAGATCTGTTGTACCGGAAGTAACGGGACCAGAGGGCAGGGAGATGGTGCCAAATATACAAACGAGATTTCGTGAAGTAAAACAAGTCTGCGTACATTGCAGTGGATTCATTTGCTACGGAGAAAGTAGCATCACTCTGATCAACAGAGCTATTGACAATCATGCTCATGTTTGTCCGAAACGCCCCAAACAATAAATTCTTTTTTTTTTTTTTGTTGCTCCTGTTGAGCCCTTTACAATGAATCGTTTTCGTTGACCCCTCAAAAAAAAAAGAAATATATATAAAACTGTTCAGAAAAATTCAAAAAAAGTAAAAAAATGTTCAGAAAAATAATTAAAAAAATATAAAACAACAAAAACAATAAAAAAAAAGTTCTTTTCAGAACTACCTCTCCGGTATTAAAAAATTGGTACAATATTTGGAACTGTGCCAACCTCTATTTCTCTTAGTTCGCTTCCCAGTTCGCTCGCCGGTACGCGAACCGGAAGCGAACCAAAAAAACAGTAAGTATAAGGGAAGGAAACAGACAGTTATGTTAAAAGAAAGACAGCTATAGGGGAGTAAACTAGAGATACTATTACCCGTAATCCACTGCTGATGATGTCACATATTACATCATTCATGACATGCTCAGTATGTATGGAAAGGGGCAGATTTATATTAACTAGCACATCCCCAGAGATGCACCAGTTAACGTGCACCGCTGCTCTACCACCCACAGTCTGCCGCATTTACAATCAGATAGGACAAAGCTGCATCAAAACCCTGCGCCTGCTTGAAGCAGGCATAGATCTTGACGCAGGTAGGGTGAAAGCTAAAGCAACAACTAAGTGTCGTGTGCAGAAGTTGCAAAAAAGGAAAAATGGCGTTTAAACCAATAATGAGCCCATGCTAACTTAACACAGTGTAAAGATATCCAGGATCTACATCAGTTTGGGGTTCACGAACCTGGCAGGTAAAAGGCACTGAGGCTTTGCACCGTGCATATCTCATCCCAAATCATATGTTGTTTGTGAATGAAACAATTTCCCAGACCAAATGCTTTGGATTGGCTACTTCTAAAAAATTAAACACCCCTACTATCCCGGAGTTAGAGGAATATGATGGTTGGAGTAATTTTACTCGGTTGTCCATTAAAGATTTACAGGCCCTACTCCATAATTCTTCCTTTAACATTTCCAGTATAAATCCAAAAGGTTGGCTGCTTTGGCAACGTGCCTTATCCACGGTTTAATAACGCTGCCTTTTGCTTTATATAAGTTTTCAAATTGTATGAAATATATACCAATAGGTCGTTATGCACCTTTAGGTAGTGGTTTTCTTCATGAGGTCTGGTCGCTTCCATACACATACAGATGTTTCAAAGATGATCAAGAAGTTTATCTGAATGGAGAGGAATGCACTGAGACGCCAGATCATTCACTAATGTGTAGGCACATACAGTTACACGGTTCATGCAACAAACACCGACCAAATATGGCTTGCGTGTTGCAAGGCACGCCAGTTCCTGCTATCATCCCCACGTTCAAGTTGTTGGAAAATGGTAGTTATTTGATGCTCAATAATGAAGATTGTTCTGGGTTAATTAAAAGTATTCCTTTTATCGTAACAGTAAGTGAACGGGTTATTTGCTGCAGAAATGTTCTATTTCCTCCCACACATGAACATAGGGAGTTTTCAATCTGGCCACAAATACCAACCTTGGGAACAGATTTCAACGGCATGGCAAGAATAAGAGCTCTTTTGTCTCAGAGAGAGGTGGCCTTGAGTTCGGCCCGTGAAACTTTCGTGCTTCACATAGCGAACACCCGTACAGAGGTGCAGACCCTTTTAAATACAGATTTGCCTTTCCATTTCAGCAAGATGGTTCGGACTATCTTTAACGCGTCCTCCACAAAGGGCCTGGCGCACTTTTTTAAAGTTGTTACCAGTGGTCTCGTGACTTCATTTGAGAAAATCTTTGGAGTCATCCCTGCTTTCTTTCATTCTATTTTTTCCACTGTGCTTGGTGGATTCCCATTTTTACTTGCATTACCAGCGGACGCTCTTGTGCTTTTTTACATTTTTAAATATGGATGTCCCTCCTGTGCAAGCTCCCGCCCTGCAGCTGCTGACGCTGTTCCGCAATCGCATGCTTGAATATTATGGCACAATGCCGTTGGCGATATTAAGCACGGCATATGGATTATCTTTTCGATTCTCCTACTTCACCTGTGTCCAGCCTGTATTTCACTGCCTGACCTGTGATTTCGATTGGGCCATTGATTTGTGTCTCTGCGGACCGGTTTCTCCTGACGTCGACTTTAATCAGCTGATGACTCCTATCATTACTCACGAGTTGGTTTGTCCTGGCGAAAGGATTATGGCTGTGGCATTGATGCATGGACTAATTGGTCCCTGGAATTTACTGGCGGCAACACAGTCTTTCTTGGAACAGAGCTTTCTTGAAAACCCACCGAGCTGTCCTCTGATGGTGATAGAGGATCCGGTGCTGGGAGAGCCCGTATGTTCTTTTCCGCTTTTAAATTGGATGGCTGAACTCTTTTCGGATGAAGACGGTGACTTCCTATTGGAGGCTGTTGCAGCTTATTTTGCATACACAGTTATGTCATAGACCTTTTTCATGTTTGATATGCTGAGTACTAGCATTTCATTGACAATTCATTGACTTATTTGTCAAGTTTTTATTATTTAGCTTGCCTATTGGCTTAAGCCTCGATAAAGTAGTTGGCTGTTTTATTTTTCTTTAGCATTAAATTTTCCTAGTTTTTAATGTTTTACCTTGCGGACCGTCCACATAT